>NW_024870911.1:9318333-10631250 GCF_019054845.1 Dipodomys spectabilis
CATTCCTGTTCTTAAGTCATCGTGCTTTGATGGTGACACTGTAGTCTTCACAATGGAAACTGATGATAGATGCCTTCTCTCTTTGGGCCTCTCTCCATCCTTCAGCAAACTCCAGAGGCTGCTACTAAAGCGATTAGCTCTCTTTTCATCATACTTAGGTTCTTCATTACAAATTTGAATGTGTCCCAGTATCTTTGTCAACATTTTCCTGATTTCTATTCTTGCCCAGAGCTGTAGATAGGACCACATAGCTTTCTATCCCCTTGCTATCTCCTCCTTTGTTCTCCCTTCCCTCCTGGTATGTAGGAACAATCTTCATTGCTTTGACAAGTTACTTCTTATCCCTCCTGTTAATGTCTGCATAGAGCAATTGAGCCAGTTTAATGTTACCAACTTCAGGGTGGCTGATCAGTGAGGTTTCTCTGTCTGTGCTTCACTCATTAAAAGGTTGCCATAAATAGCTTGCTTTAACTGTAATTCCTGAAGACAAGTGATATCAAATCAATAACTCTAGTCTCCTCTCTATGGAGCAGCAGGCGAATATGACACCAAGTTGTTTCTATTAATAACTGTTTGTCAATCGATTCAATTAGATTTAAAAAGACTATGACATTCTTTGTTCTCTTCAGGATGAGGTTTCTTTTGGTAATAATAAATCTGGATCAATGAAACATATAAATTCCCTCATGAGTATTTTAGCTAAGTTTTTCCATGTTGCCAAGTAATGTGCCGTTACCAGCTAATGCAGTGAGATCTGATCTTATAGTGACAGGAAATGGAAAACAGTGGTTTGCCTTGAAGAGAACATTCAGAATTGAATGTGGTTGTTTTTGACTATTGAATTGCCTTTCTCATTTCTTTCCTTCCTTTTGAGTCCCTTAATGTGAAAAACTGGGGGAAAGTATACCAACTTAAGGATTTTTTATGAGCCCCCAAATAATCCCCCTTTAAAAAAATCTTCTCACTTCAGTTTCCCTTTCTTAGTGGGAAACCATGTAGTTAGGTGTCTGATACCACCTTGCCATGGAGAGGCTGTGAGTATGTGAGAAGCACCAAGAAGCTATAGGAACTCTAATAAGCCTCCTGACAGAGAGAAAGAACTGGAAGCTTGGCTGTGACGTGCATGCCCTGTGGATAAATACCTTTGTCTTTAGAATCACTGTACAAGTATGATTCTAATTGAGCTTCAGGCCACAGTGTGAGATGCTGGTTACCTTCCAAAGCACTAGATGGCCTTCAGGTCTGTGGGAGCTTTCAGGCAGCATTAGCAGAGGCGGGGTGGGGTGGGGGGGCATCTTTCACCTGCTGGCTGCTCTGGTGCTCCAAGCAGGGGCCTCCTATTGATGTCAATCTCTGGGTAAACTTCCATTTCCTTATGTACTTTCCTTCTCCCCCTGCCAAAAGTTGCCCCACTTATTCTAGCTTTTGCCCTATATACTCAGCTTGAGCTAGAACAAGCCATAGCAGGTGGCAGATGACCAATGCCAGGCTGGCTGTAGCCTCATTTAGTACTTGTGGATTTGTAGACATAAAGGAGCTAGAATGAGTTGAATGAGTACGCAATTTGCTTTGTGGCTCATATAGTCATCTTCCCTTTTAGGAGAAGGGACAAGGAGGTGGCTTTGGCCTCTAGCTTCACAGTAGCTTTAGCATTCCCTACCTCTCTCATTGGATGGATGTTTGCAACTCTCCAAGCAGGTACCCTACTCAGAGCTATACAAAGAATTACTATTACTGCTGTGTGAAGATCATTGTATTTTTGCAGATGGTGCAACATACTTCCATTATTATTATTTTCCACTATTTTTTAGCCTAAGTGCAGAGCTCATGGCTTTATATATACTGACGTATTAATAGTGTTTTATTATTAAACGGGAATTGGCCAGTTCTAAAGAATTGGCCTCACCTTGGGACCCAAGCATTAAAAAAGAAAAAGAATTATAGAGATACTGACTCTTTAGTAGTAGAATTTCTGTGGAGACCACCTTTGTCTTTTTTTTTTTTTTTTTGGGTCCGGTTGTGGGGCCTGAACGCTGCCCCTCAGCTCTTCAGCTCAAGGCTAGCGCTCTACCACTTGAGCCACAGTGCCACTTCCGGCTTTTTTCTTTTTGCTTATGTGGTGCTAAGGAATCGAACCCAGGGCCTCACGCATGCAAGGCAAGCGCTCTACCACTGAGCCACCTTCCCAGCCCCCACCTTTGTCTTTAATCCTGTGACAGGGGGCCAATCTTCCTTCTCTTTGCTGTGCCTTGATTGTAAGTCATCTGGACAAATGCCTTCTGATTATATTGTTATGCTTAGATTCTTTTAGGTTTTTTTTCCAGCAAGTAACATTATGTGGGTAAGTATAACAAGTAGAGAGGCAGTAGGCGTAAGTAGTTTTTGTTTTGTTTTGGTCAGTCGTGGGGCCAGGCCTGAACTCTGGGCCTGGGCGCTGTCCCTCAGCTCTTCAGTTGAAGGCTAGCGCTCTACCACTTGAGCGATAGCACCACATCTGGCTTTTTTCTGCTTATGTGGTGCTGAGGAATCGAACCCAGAGCCTAATGCATACAAGGCAAGCACTCTACCACTGAGCCACCTTCCCAGCCCGGCCTATGTGGTTTAAATCAGGAAAGATAACTTCTTTCTTACAGGGCTTCTTTACATCTTTGATATGCGAGTGTGTACTAGGAATCCCCAAAGGGATGCATAAATATTTCATCAATTCTAAGCAGTGCTTCCCTCTTGTATTTTATCATCTCAATGGTGGCTGCAGGTTAGGCAGGGGTAGTACAATGGTGGTCATTGCTTGGTCATGTGGAAACTTATTTGGTCAAAGCTGTTACTGTTGTCATTAAATGACTGGAGTTTATGATCTTCTTAGTACAACATATGGTGATGCTTAATTGCTCTCCAGAATGTCTTCATAATGATTCTGCCATGATTTGGCAGTGACATGAAATTACTGTGTATCCCAAAAGGAATAGAAACCAAGCAATGGGTTATATGTATGATATTAGAGCAGGAAAAGTTCATCATTGCAAGGTTAGCTACATGTCTTAGTCTGCTCAGGCTATCATAACAAAACACCATAAATGGAGCAATACATAGAAAACAAGAAGTTATTTTCCAGTTTTGTAGACTAGAAAACCCAAAAGTAGGGTCATGGAAGATTCAGTGATTGGAAAGGGAATATGTTTCTTGTTCATAAATGCCTTTTTGCTGTGTCCTCATATGACTGAAAAGTGTGAGTGGTCTCAGCTCTTATTTTTTTTTCTTAAGTCTGCTAATCCTGTTCATCTTTCAAAGGCTCCATTTCCTAATGCCAGCATTTTGAGGGGTAGCATTTTAATGTATGAACTTTAAGGGAAGGTGAAGACTCAGGCTATAGCATTGCATGTGCCTATTTCCTTTTGAAGCACTAGCAAAGTCCTTGATAGAATTTAAGTAGACACCCAGTAGTTGAGGCCACATTTTGTTACTCAAGAAGATATGAAAGGATTATCTACCACGTGTCAAGAAGACAATGCAACTAAAGCCAAGAAAATTGCCAAATCCTCAGGATTACTACTTTAGGCCTATAATTGATGGCTTCACAGATCTGATGAAATATGTCAGCATGAAGCATTTGCAGTTTTACTTGTCTACAGATGCATGTTTCCCCAGCAACATCCTTAAGAACTAGCATTCTGTAGCATATAATAAAGACAATATCTAGTACTTTACAGTTTGCTAACCACTCTATATGTAGAAGATAAATGAATTTTCACAACCTTCTTATAAAGTAGACACTATTTCCTTTCCCATGTTGCAAGAAAGAAAATCAAGACATGTGGAGATTCAGTGATTTTTCTAAGCTCTCACAGTTAGTATAATAGAGCCAGGATACCAACCCAAGCAGGTGGCTCCAGAATGTGGGTCTTCCTGTTTACAACAGTGTTTGGGAAACACTGTTCCAGTCACAGTTCAAGGGAAGAGGTAGTGCTCACAAACTTGTGAATAAGAAAACAGTAAGACTTCTTCTCTTCCTGCTCCTGTTCCTGCTCCTGCTCCTGCTCCTGTTCCTCCTCCTCCTCCACCTTCACCTCCTTTTCCTCCTCCCTCCTCCTCAGGTACTGGGGTTTGAACTCAGGGCCTGGTCATTGTCCCTGAGTTTTATAGTCAAGGCTAGTGCTCTACTATTTGAGCCACAACTCCACTTCTGGCTTTGTGGTGGTAATTGGATATGAGTCTCACAGACTTTCCTGTCTGGGCTAACTTTGAACCTCAGTCCTCAGATTTCAGCCTCCTGAGTAGGTAGGATTATAGGCATGAGCCTTTATCCACCTGCCATCCATTACTTCTTGAAACACAGCTGGAATCTCTAGCTGAATAAAGATTTCCCTGCTCTTTGTTTATGCTGTGATTGTATCATAACCTTTCACATATGCCAAAATGATTTGCACTCACTCTGGGCTATAAAGATTAAGAAATGAAGTCATTTTCAGGAGGAGACTGAAGCCTTACAATTTTAACCTGAATAAAAATACCAGACACAAGCAAGGTAACTATCATTCCAATCTAGGCTACATCTGAATGCTCTGGAAAGCTCTATTATCTTGTTAATGGCAAGCAAAAAGGACGGTATTGCTTTCTTTTGTAAACCTGGGAAGCTGCGTACAGAAATTAGACTACTGTCCTGTTCTTCCCACCTTGCGACTTGCTACTATTTATGAGATAAATTTTAGTGAACCAGATGGACTTGCTGAGAGGTAACAATCTTCTATTAGCAAAACCCCTAGGGAAGAAGCAGGTGACAGAAGGATTTAAGCAGAAAAATGAACCTGAGAACAAGAGATGGTATCATTGCTTGAAGCCACCAGCTGTTTAGATTTCATTGACTCAAGTTTCCTGGGCAGGTGACCTGGGAAGATGATTCTGCCTACTCCATTTCCTTAAGTGTTTTGAACTCCACGACAGGGTTTCTCCACTTGCCAGTTGCTTTCTGAGATTTGTTGGGCCTTCCTGAAATATGCTGGTCTCTGTAAAATCTGCAAATGAATACAACTAGCACCTTATGGTAATAGAACGAAATTATCCTCTTTAGAAGACAAAATGCCATTCAGTTGCTCTTTATCTGTGCCAATTGGGTAAAGAAAGGAAGGTTGACTCATAGTTCAGTCCACTGGGACCCAAAAGAGTCTTGATTACACCTTGGTTCCTGGCTGTCTTATGGAACAAATGCTTTGACGTTCATAGGTTCCAGAAAGACTGTAAACAATTACGTACCATCCAGGATTTAGCTTGGATATTGGCTTTTATAAGAGAGAACACACAGGTGTTAGACTGGTGGAAGACAAGTTCTTTTCTGTCTTTCATTCAAGATAAGTAAAAGATAAGGATTCTACTTTACTTTGAATTTTAGCCACAAAGAAATCTGACAATGATGCTATCTTTGGGTAGCTAGCTAAATGGCAGCTTTTGAAATAAAAACAAAGACAAAGTGACAATTTCCAGGGTGAAGAGAAAGGTAACACATGGAAAGTTCAAGTGCATTAAAACAAGTTATCCTTGTATACACTAGCCGCCCCTCCATAGATGTATTATGATATAATGAATTAGTCATAAAATTTTAACAGGGTTTATTATGCTATATTTATAAATCAAGCTTCTAGGCTTCGGTGTCAGAGACCCTCTTTGTTTTGGAAAGCTGCAAACTAGAACTTACTTGATAAGAAAGTGCTAGAAGGAGTCCAGCTGTTAGCTATTATGTTTCTTTTAAACACACTGCACAGGCTAGGTATAGGTGTAGGCTATCTGAGGAGATTAAAAACCATGGTTACATTAGCACACACCTGTCTCAGGGGAACTCCACTGACCTTTCTCCCACAATGCATGTTGCTTCCTACAGCTTTTCTGCTTCATCTGGCAGTCTCTTCATCTTTGGAATCTGTATGGCCTCAAGTCTCTTTTGGCAGGTTTAGATGATAGAAGCCAGTAAAGCAGAAGAGATGCCAGAGGCAAGACAGCTAATGAATCAACTCGAATGCCAGTCAACATGCTTGACACCTGAAACAAACTCTCATACAAATATTTTTCTGGAGGTAGAATGATACATAGATTGTTCTGAAGTCATGTTAATTGTCTTTAATAAAAGTCAAATCTGAAGTTTCCTATCAAAGGAGCTTAGGAAAAAAACATATTCGAATACTAATGAGGTAGGAAAAAATTCATGATATGATGTTTTTTAGTTCTCATTTCATTGCTTCAAAAAGCAATGGTGGTGACCATACGCAAAGGTAACCATGTCAAAAACCTTTAAACTAGATCCGTAAACTTCCAAGAGGCAATCTCAGGACACACACCCTGGAAGGCAGATCACTCATCAGACACAGTTTTTTGAGGTAACAGGCCACAGTTTTCCCCTCCTTCTCTATCAGAAAAGCCAAGAGGTACACATTCCTACTTAGGTCACAGGAAAAGGACAAATTTGTTCAACTCTGTGATTCACCACCTCAGCCTTTCACGGGAGACTGGTTGCAGTCGTTCCTTGACACAAAAGGAAGTAAGTGTGGAGAAAGAGCCCAGCTGGAGAGGAGGCAGAGCCTAGCATGGAGCTGTTGCTTTGAGTGGGTATTAGAAGAGTGGGTACCTAGAATTCCGGTAGGTGCAGACAAGCTGCTGTTTGGGGGAATATTTACTGATACTAAAGCAGACACAGGTCTATATATTGTGCTTCACTGCTGTGCATATCCAAGACTCTGCCTTGTGATAGGCAATGCCGAGAAACACAGGACTTTCAGAGCACACTGTGTTGCCTGTGTCTCATTCTAGGTGAGGGAAGTTGCCAGTTTTAAGGTTGCTTATTTCCTAGGAGACTGATGGTTGCGGCTGGATGAGCTCTTAGAGAAATCCTAGTAACCTCACTTAATGAAGGGCATGAGGTACCAGACTCTTTTTTCAGGTGTATTAGCCAATAATAATCAGAAGGAAGGGTATCATTCAGAATAAATATGAGGCTGATAGATCCATAATATCAAAATATGTGAGTTTCCTTGTTAGGAACTTCAAAAATGGGGAGTAGAATGAGTCAAATAGCCTGCTCACATTTTAAACTATTTTTCAGTTTACATTTAGACATTGCCTAGCCACATAGTTACAAAGTTTAGCTTTCCAAGTGATGGATTGGTATGTACAATTGTTACTATGCTGCATGGTCAATTAGGCATAAGTGGTAGTGGATTGTGTGTGTGTGTGTGTGTGTGTTTGTGTGTGTACATGCATACGTGCCAGTACTGGAACTTGAACTAAGGGCCTGGATGCTGTCCCTGAGCATTTTTGCTCAAGGATAACACTCTATCACTAGAGCCACAGCTCCATTTCTGGCTTTTTGATGGGTAATTGGAGATAAGAGTATTTATCAGAGGACAAATACATCCTCATCTTTAGTTTGCAATTCTAGAAAAGTTTGTTTCCTTGTATGTGCTTTGTGAAGGGTATGATTTAAGTCAATGAATCATCAGTGAGGGAAAAGGAAGGCAGTTCTTAGATAGCAGAGTTATCCACAGTGGAGGTGTGAAAATGAAGGGAATTTTGTGCCCTTAAATTTTGTTCCCTGTGTCTAATTATTCAGCTGAAGCACAAAGTGCTATTATGGTATGTGAAGTTCATTATGGTTTCTGCTTCTCTAGGAATATTTTGCTCAGCCATGGCCTTGTATGGTAAGGAGTTCCTCAGGCTCACTGAAATTTAAAACACACACACATACACACACACACACACACACACACACACACACACACACACACATACACACACACACACACACACACACACACACAGAACCCTTGTTAAGAGAAGCTGGAGTCCCTCCAAATCCTTCCCAAAGGTGTCGCACAGATTCAAAAGCCAGAGATACTCCATTGTCAACAAAGGCATCCTATGGCTAAAAATCTGGAGGGCAAATTGCACTTGGCTCATTGGTAAGTCTTAATCGCTGATCCTGTTTATTTGATTCTTACTGACATTAATGAGAAGTATCAGCAATTTTGCTCCTGAGACAGAGTGCATTGACTTAAATGTCATTTAGTTTTTAATTGTGCAATCAGAAAAAACATTCATGTGAAGGAAAAAAAAAACCCAGTCACTGCTTAATGGTAGAAGGTAAAGAAAGGGCTCATCAATGTGATTACTTTTTGGCAAAAGTTGGGTTTAAGCTTTACCAATGAAACTCCAATTAAGTTCATGGAGAGAAAGGTACAGAATGGAGGAACCTGAGACCTGGAAATTGGAATTTCAGTCACCTCATACGGAACTGCAGAGACTATTATCTATTATGTAAAGACAATGCAGTTTTTAATACTCTGTTGATGAATGAGTAGTTTCTAAAACAAGTTGACTCTGATTTCTGAATCAACCAAGTAGAGGGTAGGCAGGGATGGTGTATGATTTACCTTTTTTGGAACTGATCTGGAGCAAATCTTAGTAAAATCTTCCCAAGGAAAGTTTGGTCTGGCCTGGATTCAATAACCAGGGGCAGAACAAAGAGAAAGTAAAAGGCCCTAGAGCAGTTGTTTGCCAGGATGGAATTTAAAAACAGTTCCTGTTCTTTAGTCCCATCACAAATTAAACTTCTTTAGCACTAGATTGAAAAGCATCTTTAGTCCCTGCCTTGCTTCCTCCTTTCCTTTTATTTCCTGTGTTCTTTGTATATGTGTCTTCCTCCCCTGTGACCATCAGATAACAATCATCATTGAAGTCAGGCCTGTGTCTTACCTATCTTTATATCTCCTTTGTTCAACCTGTGTCTCATAGTGCTTTCCTCCTACAGAGTTTTTCTTATTGTTGTTGTTAAATAAAAATAAATACAGTTACTGGCAAATACAAATTCACCCATGTTTCAACAGCTACTGAGAACATGAGAGTTGGTTAGATTTATAAAATGATTGACTTTTGGTTTTAGTTGAATGAATTGCATACCAGAGCATTTATAGCTGAGGGCCAGTGGTTCACACCCGAGTGGTTCACACTCAGGAGGCTGAGATCTGTGGATTGTGGTTTGAAGACAGCCGGGGCAGGAAAGTCCATGAGACTCTGATTTCCAATTAACTATTAAAAAGCCAGAAGTGGTGCTGTGGCTCAAGTGGTAGAGTACCAGCCTTTAGCAGAAAAAGCTCCCTGAGCTTTCCCTACAGCACCAGGCCCTGAGCTCAAGCCCCTTCCCCAAAGCATTTATATTTTAAGCACAAATAACAGTTGCTTCAAAGGATTTTTTAGTCTTTTTAAGAAGCAATAGTTATATATGATATATGTAAATTAAGATAATTCTAGAAAGGACCAATGGAAAGAGTTATTTTCGGTTAAGAACTGCCCGAATGACAGTTACCAATACTTTACTGTTTTTATATGTATCCTTATGGCTGCTTTCTATGGAGCTGAAGGGAAAATGTCCCTATGAATGATGCCATTATATGATACCTTATGACAGATTTTTTTCTTTTGCCATCATCTTTCTTCTTTCAATCTCCACTGATGCTACATCACACATGCATGCGCACACACAAACACACACACCTCTACCTCTGTGCCTTTCTCTCTGTGCCTCTTTCTCTTTAAGGTTTGCATGAGTGTGTGAAAATGAATGTGCGGTGGCCTGTTGATTCCTCATCCTCAGACTCTGCAAACCATAAGGCCAGCTCCCTGTTAGCTAGCCAAGAGAAGACAGTGGGGATGCTCTTTTTTGCCTGCTGTTGCTCTCAGTAGGACCTAAGCAGTGACCTTAGTCCCTATGGCAGCAATCATCCCACAGTGGCAGCTGGCTGCTTGAAGGCTCCAGCTTCCCTTTTTTCTGTTTTCCTTTTTTTTTTTTTTTTGGCATTCCTAAAGGCAGCCTCATTTGGTTCCTTCAGAGCCACTTGCACCAGCTGGACAGTGACCCTTCTCAGAGGTCTGAGCAACTCCACAGGCCTCTTCTATGAAGCTCTGTATTCTAGGGACCTGGACATTTTTGCTTTGTGCTCTTTGCCTCAAGGTGTGAGCTGTTTCCTGGAGTTACAATCTCCTTTTTTCTTCGTTTGGCTTTTTAAAGTCCTCTGATCATTAATTGGCCAATAGCTTATAATAAATTCTCTTTGTTGAAATGCCTAGTTTTTGTTCTTCTCAATAGATACTTGATACTCAAAGGGGGGCCCAGCCTACCTGGCAGCCTGGGTCAGGAACTCTTATGTGGTAGAGCAGCCTGCCCTGCCCTTTGGACTTGCTGTAGAGCTTGCTTTTTCTCTGGGTCTCAGATGAGCCATGGTATATTTAACTAGTCCCCTCTAGATAAACAGGTTGTTTCCTACCTTTTGTTATTAGAAACAATGCATTAAATAATCTTAAATGCATATCCTTTTAAAATTTGTATGGGTCTATCTGTAAGGCAAATTTATAGAAGAGGAATTGCTGGGTCAAAAGGATTGTAATTTTGTCCTTCGCTAAGATTCTAATTTAGTCTCTTAGAGGCAATAGACAGAAATGTATTTGTATGAGAAATGGAGAAATCCATACAGGGAAGAGAGAGCTGTTAGGATACCCTAATCCCAATCAGAGCACCTCCTAGTGGAAGAGAGGAGCATAGCATGAGTTCTATCACTTGAAGAATGGCTGCCCTACCTAGGCTCCTTGGACTTCACTTAGAACCCACTGGAGATGAGGAAAGCTAAAGCGGAACTGAAAACAAAAGCATAACAAAACCCCAAATAAAACTAAGGTACTCACTTAAAAGAGGGAACACAACAAAGAGGAGAATGGGGCTTTGTCACCTGCCCCTAAGTGGGACAATTTCGTAGTAGCTGTCCCCACTGGAGACTCAATACCAAGCTATTGTGGGCAGCAGAGTGACACGTCCAGATCATGATTATTGGAACTAGTGGTGATGTTGCTGTGCACATTCATGTAGCCATGAGCATGTGTGAGACTCCCAAAACACTTGGGTGAAACTTTGGAGGGTATTGGGTATATTTCCTATAGTAGCAGAGAAGACAAGACCTAGTAAAACAAAGTCTACACAACCTATGTACAAAGAAGCTGTCCCATATTCATTTCCACAGTTTTGCCCCATAAACCGGGGGTAGGTTTTGGTTTGATAATCACAAAGTAAATTTTTCTTTGAGTTCTTGTAGTACATCTTTAGCAAATCTCAGACGTGACTGAATTATTTTTAACACCTGCCATTCATTCCCTGCCCAGTAGATCTTTACTACAGTTACTATCATCCTTGTTTAGCAGAAAGACTACATTCTTCATGTTTGCTTTTGCTGATCCAACCTCAGCATTGTGTGGTAAAAAAGTTGTGTCTTCCCCACTCTGTAAGATCTGGACTATTTATTTTCCTGCAGAGGATTTTTGTTTTATGTTCCACAGTGTATTTTTCTTTGTGTCATTTTAAATTCACACAACAGAGATGTTGTCATCACCAATTAACATTAATGAAGGGCTCCCTGGATGCTTGGCTGCATAGGGACCAATTTAATATTCTCTTTGTTTCAGTTATCAGGTGGTTCCCTCAAATGAATTTTTAAGTATCTCAGTGATGATGAAGAACAGAGACATCAAATGAGAATAAGGAAGATGAGCTTTTGCAGAAAATGTTGAAAGGACAGCATCAAGGGTTGGTGTTAATATTTGAACCTTTAGAAGAGGTACAGTTTTTTTTCCAGTCAACACATGATTAGAGTGAAAAAAGTTGTTCCTGGAAGAATCTGGAAGCTTCTCATCCTCATATCTGCTCTGTGATCCGTCTAGTCTTCAAGGCCAAGTTCAAGTATTTTCTGTGAGCCTTTTCTAGTCATCTCTACCCTCCTGGAGGACTCTTGCTTCAAATTCCTGTAGCCCTTTTCAATTACCTTCTTATTTGGAAATTGAATATATGATGCACTATACCATTATTGAATAAATATATCTGCATATCTTTCCCAAGTTTGAGGGTGGTCTTTTCCCCCCAATTCTGATGATGATGGCAGTAGCCTGTTAAAATCAGATGGAGTTATGTTTTAGAAAAAAGGAGGAAGGGAGAAACAAAGCTCAAAGTTTGGAATATGAGACTCACAAGTGGCTTTAATAAATGCTTCCTAATCAACGTGTGGTGTTTTTTTCCTGGAGGGGTCTCAGAGGTTGATAGGAAGAGTGCTTTTTTTTTTTCTTCGAATGTCAATAAAATGTATGTTAACCTGCCTGTTTTATTTGTTTACTTTTTGTTATATATATATATATTTATAGTCCTTTGGTATGACAATAGTGCAATGTGGCTTTGGGATGTTGATTTTCAGGGATCTGAACATTTTCCTTTCAGAAAAACATTTCGATCTGCTGTACATTCTGGAATGAAGAAAGCGGTTTTTCATGTTTTCTGATGTCAAGGTACTCCATCGCTCCTCCCTTCCCCCCACCCAACCCACCAACAGCGGCTACTCAGACCCATTGTGGCGCCAAGCCGTCCAGGATGGTGGGTTCAATTCTAAGACGAAGCTCCCGCGGGGCTACGCCCACCCTGGTTCCGGGAGCCTCATTGGCCAGCCATCCGCCCGCCATCTCTGTAGCCCCTGCTGATTTGGCACGGGAGGCGGGGCGGTCCTGCCCAGTACTGATTGGTTGAATCATAAGGCCGGTCGGGAGCTCTGAGCGCTCCTATTGGTCTTTCGACTCAAAACTGGGCGGGGAAAAGCAGAACGACAGCGCTCAAGGCGTGAGGCGTGGAGTGCGCCGGCGCGTAGTCGGGGACGCCAGGCCGAGGCTTTTGCCTGGGAACCGATTGTTGTCACCCCGCCCCCTTTGGGGCTTTTTATCCCGTTAACTGTCGGAGTGGCGGGGTCTTCAGCTCCGGGCGACATGCCGGTTCGCTTCAAGGTGAGGCTGGGGTCTGTGAACCCGATGGAGCGCCGAAGGAAGCGGCGGGGCGGCGGGTGCGGGGCGTGGGAGCCGCCGCGCTGGTCCTGCGCGCGCCGCACCGGGGCCCGCAGAGGCCGCCCATCCCCCGCCCCCCCACCCCCCAGTCGGCCGACCCCAGCCAGTGTCAGTGCTGGGGAGCGGGGAGTCGTCCTCCCCCGCCACCTGGCTCCTCCGCTCACGCTCACCCTCCCTTCACAGTCGCCTGGGCGGGGAGAATCCGATGCGCTTGAGATTGATTTGGGGGCACCCAGCAGTGGATGTGGGAGGAGGGCACTTTGTCACAGGAAGGGTAGGCCCACGGGAACACCTGTGGCCCATCCCACAGCTTTGCATATACCCCTGCCCTTTAAATCTTCAAAGTGCACAGGTCTTTTCAGGGCTTTGAGAAATGGGCCCTTAGAGTAATAAACATTTTTTTTTCATAGGTGTCCTTTTTTTTTTTTTTTTTTTAAATGTTAGAAGTTCCAAGTAGCTGATAGGGACCAAAAAGGTGAGTGCAGTGTTCCATAGATTCCCAACTCTGATGATGATGATGATGATGATGATTTTGTTTTGTTGGGGGGGGGGGGGACTGGGTTTGAACTCAGAGCCTGGGTGTCGTCTCAGCTTTTTCAGTCAAGGCTAGTGCTTTACCACTTGAGCCACAGCGCCACTTCTGACTTTTTGCTAGATAATTGGAAATAAGAGTCTCATGGGCTTTTCCTGCAAGGGCTGGCAGTCTTTGAACTGGGATCCTCAGATCTCAACTTCCTGAGTAGCTAGGATTATAGGGATGAGCCACCACCAGTGCCTGGTCCAACTGATTTTTAAGGACTTCTATTGAGTACAGGAGGGAGAGGTGTCTTTGGTTGACTTTACTAAAACAACGAAGGGACTATATAATGCATAATATTGTGTACTGTCTGGGAACTGAGGAAGAATCTGTAATGAGGAGGCCTTAAGCTCTCACATTATCCAGTGAGCTCACACTTTGGAATCTAAGAAAGGATTCCAAATATCAGGAAACTGCCAGCAGAAAGGTAGCTTCTCTGAGCCCCAGATTGGGGCAGATGCAATCTGTCCCAAGTGGTTTTCAGGATTAAAGGATAAAACACCTGAACTGCTTAGCACAGGTCTGGGTAAACATTAGCTATGATTAAGACACTCATCTGTGTTTAGTTACCAGTCTTTGGATCTTTCGACTCTGGAGATTCAGAGTTATTTTTACTGATGCCTGCTTTAAAACAAATGTTCATTAATAGCACTGTGTTTAGACTGTACTTTGTATTACAGGGGCTGAGTGAATACCAGAGAAACTTCCTGTGGAAAAAGTCATATTTAGCAGAGTCTTATAATCCTTCTGTGGGGCGAAGGTACCCATTGGCTGGACTTAGATCAGATCAAATAGGTAAGTTGAGCAAATGAATAGCCATTAAAATTTGAGTAAGCCTTAGGCTTCATTTACAAAGTGGTTTATTCAAAATCTAGGTGGCCTTGTTGTCCCATTGATTCAATGTGTTTATTGAGCATATAATGTAGTTCCAGAATATTTCCAGCTGTTAGGCTTGCAGTCTTGAACCAGATAAAGACCTTTAACTGTAGAAGCGATAAATAAGTTGACAAGGAGATTTTTGGTGGTATATAAAATATTAGGGAAGTGTGATAGAGAACATTCAGTAAAGGGGAGTTTGAGGGAACAAAATTTTTTTTGAATTAATATACCTTTGTAATGTGAGTGTCTTTTGTCATGCTATTTCTATACATGCATACAGTATACTTTGAACAAATTTACCACTATTTCTTCCCTTTACCATAATGGAACCCACTTTAGACTGAATGGTCAGGAAAGGCTTTTCTGAACTGATGACACTTGATCTGGCACCTGAAAATTGAAAGGAGACAAGCTTGGGGGGAAGAACACTCAGTCTTGAGGGGTGGAAGCTTAAAAGTAGTTCGCTCCAAGTTTACAATCAGTAATCATGATTTTAAATCAGATCAGTTTTGTTCAGACCCCATGGTTCAGAGGTCATATTGTTATGCTTCCTCTCCATAGCCCAGGGAATTTGGAGCCCTAGATCAAGATTTCCCAGCATAAGAGAAACAGACTACTGTACCTGCTTGTTTAATTTGCCTAATTTTCCATCTCTAGAATATAAGATCTCTGAGATCTTATATTGTCAATACCTAAAAGTCTTTGTTAAACTCATTTTTGAATGAATGAATAAATCTGAGTTTGAAACTACAATAGCTTTATGTCCTTGGTGAAATAGAACTTGTTTTTCTACATGGGACTTAGCAACTAGGCCCACTGCACAGGATCTCTGGGAGGAATGAGATGAGATGTTAATGAAAGGCCTGGTACATATACACAGGTCAGCATGTGGTTCCCTGTTGGTGACATGTGTGAGAGTGACTGATAATTGTGTTAGATGTCTGAAGCCAAGAAAAGACAAACCTGGGAAGTTAGTAAAATAAGGCGAGGTTTCGGGATTAAGTTTTGGAAACAGGGAAGAGTGGAGTCAGTGGCTCTTTTGGATTCCTCTGCAGCATCCAGATGTTTAGCCTAAGGCCACTTGGGTGTCCCTGCTTCTCACACAGGGACACTTTCAGCTGGGAACACTCCTCTGCAATTATTTAAGAATGCTGAATCTCAACGAACTTTACAACTTTGGTGGGGGGGGGGGAAGGATTGGGTAGGAGGAGGGGGGGAAGATAGGAAGGGGAAACAAAGGAGGAGGTTACAGTGCTTGATAAGAAATGTACTCATTATCTTGCCCATGTAATTGTAACCCCTCTGTACAGTATTTTCATACACACAAAAAAAAGAATGCTGAATCTCTTAAGTGAGGATAGCCCACAAAAAAATCTAGAAGATGACACCGGACTATAGATTAACCATATCCTTGGCTCCATAGCGTTGAGAGGACAGTGGTTAAAGGGAGACCATGAGAGCCAAGCCGTTCTGAAAGATACATTTAAAGACAGGAATGATCTAGGGGAGGACTGTCATGGGGAACTGTAGGGAAGGGAAAAGGCTGCAGTGAGAATTCTAAGATGCTCAGAAACAGATGTAGAAACTTAACAAGTTACAACAGCAGTTTTACCTAGGAGTGGCTGTATATTCTCTTAACATAGCGTATTCTTACCCTGGGGATTTGCTGGTGCTCAGAGCCAGAGGACAGAGCACTTGAGAATTTTTCTCTTTTGTTTTGCTCACTGTGTTCAAGCAGTAGTCTAAGGCAGTGATCTTCAATTTTTTTTTTTTAATTTCATACTGCCTAAAAGAATTCAGAGCATTGAGGATGATGTAGTTGAATAGTAGAGTGCTTGTCTAGCACATATAGGCCACTGAGTTCAGTACCTAGCATGGAGAGTGGGAGAGGTGTCAGAAAATTCTGGTACCCCCTGTCCCAATCATTTAAAAATAGACATTTAATTTTCCTATTTGTTTAAACAATTACACTTTCTGGGATATGAGATATTCTGTAACATACATTTTATAAAAACTGGAATTCCAACTTAGTTTATTCAGTTGATGAAAATGTTCATCATGTAATTGTCAGTCAGTCTGTCTTGGCAAACAAACCAGCCAACGTAAGTTTAGTTTTTGTGAGACAAACTGTATCCTTTGATTCAAAGTAAATGTGCATATGCACATTTCATGTTCTAGCACTTGAATTTTAATATAGGTAAAATAGGTGGATAGACATGATGTGGAACTTCTAGGCTGTCTTTGTTTTCCTGTCAAATTGTCTCCCTCAGGAATTAGGCTTTCTTGAATTGCCTCTGAGATTTTGTAAGATGTTGGGTGGTGCATCATTAGGGGGTGGCTGAGAGGCATATCTGTTGTTTTGCATGGTGGGAGTAGGCAGTTATGAAAGGGTTGTGGGAAATGGAATTGCAGATGGCAGAGGCAGCTCTCAACTCAGCATCAAGCTAGGGCACTTACGGAGTTTATTTATGCCCCTCTCGGTGTACCATAGTCATTTGTACACCAATAAGAAGCCAACTGGTCTGGGGATGAATGTAAGGATGAGAACTTTGAGTTCCATCATTAGAGCATACATGAGAGAGGCTAGGGTTTTACCTCATGCCTGATTTTCTGTCCACTTTTCCTTTCCTTCTGTTCTGGTCTTAATCTTCCTTTATCACTCTGTGACAACCTTCTATTTAAAGAATGGCTCCAAACTAGGGCATTAGCTCAGTGCCTGTCATTGCCGAGCTCCTCTTACCTCAGTGGAGGGTTAAGTGTTTGGATATTTGCTTGCCAGACAGAAATATAGAGAAATTGTATCTTAGCTCTTGTTAAAAGGGTCCATTCATTATAATTCTCAGGAAATCAAGGCAAAAGTAGAACCGAGATCCAGCATAATGACATCTCATTCTTTCTCATCTTGGTCTGCTGTGCATAAGAGAAGCATTGTGACACGTTCCAAATTTTGACAGACCAGGGCCATTGTTTTGTTAAGTAGCACAGGAAAGTAATTAGAAACGGAGGCAACATGTCCTCCTGGCTTGCCCGCCAGTTGCTATTCCAGTGACTTGTATGAAGAGGATAAATGGACCATTGTGACCCAATTTAAAATTTTTTTATTGTGGTCAAACTTTGAGCACTTCTTAAAAGCAAAATTAATCTTGAAAACTGCTCAGTTTTCTGTTAGTTTTAAAATCTTATAAGTTGTGTGTGCATAACTAAATTTTAAATTTCTTCCAGTTATAGGCGTTATTAAAAGTTATCTTTGTAGCTTTGTGCTTTGACAGCTGCTATTTTTGTATATTATGTTTTGTAGGGATCACGAAAGAGCCAAGTTTTATTTCAAAAAGAAGAGTCCCCTACCATGACCCACAGATTTCAAAGTCTCTTGAGTGGAATGGAGCCATCTCAGAGAACCATGCGGTTGTATCACCAGAACCTGAAGCCCCAGGATCAACAAACCCACAAGAGGCAGAACAAAAGGAAGTTGTGAACCAGGAAGGAGTTCTCTCATTAGAGGCTACCAGGGTTCCCAAGAGAACCAGATCACATTCTGCAGACTCCAGAGCTGGGGGGGCTTCAGATGTGGAAAAGAATGAAGGTGTAATAACAAACCATATCCCAGTGAATAAAACTGTGGAACCGGACAATTCTACTAAGCTTTCTTCAGAAAATGTAGAAAATGGGGTAGGTGTATTCTCTGGTTCTTTTCAAAAGCATATAATTCTTTTATTGGTTTCATCATCATTTCAATAATACAATTTTCATTTATCTTCCCCCATGGTTCTGTTCTTGTCATCATCTGTGGGATAGTTGATAGGAGGCTGTTGACTTTAGTTTTTATGAATGATTCTATGAATGTTTTTTTCTGGTTGAATTAGACATACCTTCATTGGGTGGGCAGTCTGCCTCTGGATTTCATTCATCCTAGAGAAGCACAGGAGTCCTAAGGGAGAGATCAAGTTCGACAGAAGGGGAGTAGGCCACTGCTTCTGGCAGAGGTGCTGAGCTGACTTCTTCCTATTCATTCCCATTTCACTTTCTTATTGTATACCAGCGAGAAAACAAACAGCATCTCATTTGATAAAAATGCAAAAGGACGGAGAGTGCTGGCTGGCTCTCAAAGATTTTGCACTTCTGTTCTCTTGTGTCACTGCTGGCTTGTGGCAGATCCCCACAAGCACATAAGCAGGGGCCACAGAGGCAGTGTGGAGATCTCACTGCCTCCCATATTTACGCCTCCAGTCCTCTGCACATCTTCCCACTTCACTTCCTCCACTGACTGGAACTTGAGAGAGGCATATGGGAGTGCCAGAGGAGCTTCCGTGGCTGGTTGAGAAAGTCAGGGGACCCAGGGCAATCAAGGAAGGTGATGTGTGATGTGTGTGTGTGTGTGGTGGGCCCAATTTGAAACAAAAGTTGGAGTAGAAATCTCTAATGGCTTTGAGTGTTTTTTCCCCCCCTAACAGGTAGATAGACTTCTACGTAAGAAAGCTGGGTTGACTGTTTCTCCTTCTCATAATGCCTTGAGAAATTCTGAGTATCAAAGACAGTTTGTTTGGAAAACCTCTAAAGTGACGACTCCAGTGTTTGCAGCCAATCAGGTAGTTTGATGGATGTAATACATTTCTAAGTTCCCTCATCTGATCTAGTAATGTAGATTTACATAGAACTAAGAGCCGAAAGAAATCTGGTACTTCAGTAGGCCTGGAGGTAGGTTCTAGAAAACTGGGAATGAGTCTGTGGCTAAAATCATCCTGTTACCTATGATTTATAGTAGTAATATTATACTGTCCTAGGCTACTGATGATCATTGTGGCCAGATCCATCACATACACTAAATATGAGACAGGGTAATGAAAACTTGGGGAACTGGTAAGTTTCTGCATGCCAAAAAGATTTTTTTATTTATTAAAAAAATCATTAAATGGTTTTATTCTAAAATGTTACGTTTACTTGACTAACATTTTTGCATGTCTTCTGTTTCTTAAGGATAGCATAATTGCTTTAGATATTTACTTGAATAAATATAAAATGTGGAACATTAACACTACATATATAATATAGTTCTTGTATCTGATGAACAGTAATAGAAAGGAAAGTTTGTATTTGTAAAACTCAGAAGCTGTACTTATAACCAGTGGTGATGCTAAGTTTCATCATATCCTTGCACAGTTTTAATACTGAGCTACGATTGGTTCACTACTACTGTCCTCTATACAGCTCCTAAGCTCTGAATGCTCTTCTGTGTTGTTAGCTATACTTCCTGGTCTAAGTAGGAAATGTCTTAATTTTCAATCTCCCAGGAGCCTGTGGCAACTCAGTCTTGTTTTTCTTGTTTTTTGTATTTTTATAAATAGACACACACACACCCTGTCACACATGTTCACATTTATTTTCTTAGGCAGTTCATCTACTTGTATATTTTAAATAACTCTAAAAAACAAGAGGAATGTGAGATTCAGCAAGACAGAAATGCCAGTCATCTTATACAAAGATAGTAACACCATTGATCCTTCTAAATTGTGGCAGCTTTGTTTACTTGTCACTGAACCCTATATAACATTTTAGTAACCTGAAGAAACAATGTGTACTCTTGTTTCTTTTCTTTCTTTCTTTCATTTATTCTTTTTTTTTTTTTTTTTTACTATTTTTATTAGCAAATATTAGTACAAGTGTGTTTCATTGTGATAATCCTATAGGATATGGTCTCTTTTAATCTAGTAAATAGGATCAATACTTTTTTTTGGGGGGGGGTCAGTCATAGGACAGGGCCTAGGTACTGTCTCTGAGCTCTTTTTGCTCAAGGCTAGTACTCTACCACTTTGAGCCACAGTGCCACTTTCAGTTTTCTGGTGGTTAATTGGAGATAAAAGATTTTACAGACTTTCCTGCTCAGGCTGGCTTCGAACTGTGATCTTTAGATCTCAGCCCTCTAAATAGCTAGGACTATAGGCCTGAGCCACTGGTGCCTGGCTTCAGTACTTCTTTTGCTGCCTCATAGATCTGTTCTTGATCATAAGTGTACCTGAAAAATTAGTTAGGATTTGAAAATTTTGATAATTTCACTTTTGTCAAGTGACCTGTCAGTTAGAGCTGAGTCAAATCAAAGCCCTATTGACAAATTTACATGTCAGCAAAAACATTGTACAGAATGTTATTTTTATTGGATCAGAAGTACAATATAAAATCACTAGCAATTTTTGCTAGTGATTTTATTGCCTTCATTAGTGTGGGTTTCAAAGCACTTCTTTTGGAAGCAAATGCTCTTTGTAAGTTCAAAGCATATCCTTTTCAGAGTGTGCTTAAAGAGCTCTGTGACAAGCTGTGACATTGCTTGGTGGGAAACCTGTAATGGAGCAGTTCATCTCTATTTCATCAGACACCTGCCCTTTAAAAGGATGTCTTACACCAACATAGAAAGCATCAGAACAGTATGTTGTGCTAAAAGAGGTACATTATTTGGATAAGATCAGCATTAAGGGTGCTATTCAGCATTATAGAGCAGCAACATTGTATACTTTCCTTGAGCTCCTTCTCTTCCTTATTTTCTTTCCTTGTAATCCATGGCAATATACCACAAAATGGAGCTGTTTTGTGAAATATTAAATAGAAATAGTTTAAAATGAGGAAGCGAAAAATAAGCAAAGAAGAAGAAAAAAATCACAGGTTGAACATATCAGGTGTTCCAAATATTAAAAATTTCCTGTTGTTGCACGAACAAAGTTCATGTCAAGAGGAAAACTGTAGAGCCAACACTAAGGCTAATGTCTATGTCCATATTATATGCTGACTTTACCTACCCCAGTACCAGAATGAGAGGAGAAGAGCTGGGGTTTATTATTTATGGTTTATTATTATTTTGACTTGAATACTATTTTGATTATAAACGTTGTACTTTTAAAATGTATAAAATGTACCTTTAAAATGTAAAAAGTGTAGAAATTTGACCTTTGGAAATTAGATATGTGAAATGAAATTGCAATCATATATAATTTTGCCTTTTTGTATCCTGTAGTTCATTATATATGTATTTCTAACCGCAGTTGAAGACCTAAGTTCTGTATTATCTAACAAAAACCCTCCAATTTTTATTTTAAGGTTTTCTACAATAAAAGCAAATTTGTTCCACAACTCAAAGGGAACTCAATTGTCCACGAAACTGAATACAAAAGAAATTTTAAAGGTTTGTCTCCAGTGAAAGAATCAAAATTAAATGATTTGAAAGAAAACAGAAATCTTGAAACAATATCCCCTGAGAAGAAGGTATTCCCTCATTCTTAACCTTTAAACAAAATTCTCATGATTTCAGACTAAACACTTTTTTTTTTGTCACTAACCTCTATGATTTTATTTGCTAGTTCATGAATTCATTAGTTTATTTGTTAGTTTATTGTTTCTCGGACATTCATTGAGTATTTGTTAGGAGTCAAGCACTGGATAGACGCTGAGACCATAGGATAACAAGCACACCAAGGCTAGGGGGAGGCAGGTTTGGGAATCATTAAAAATAATTATGAATACTTAGCTACTATCCCTTAGTGTGGTGGATACTTAAAGTACATATGTAAATCTTCTACATCTGATACTAGATGATTGGCCTTACAGTAATGCAAGCTCTGGGTGTAACAGAAATGATAGCAATTTAATCCTAGTTAGACACACATACATGCATTACATGTGCATCACTAAAAGCTTTAATAAGAAAAATATAACTGGTATAGTTCAAATCATTTACCCCAGTGTATACAATTAATTAATATCTGTGTAAAATTATGTCCTTATTAAGTTGGAGTGTTAGTCTAAAATTATTGTAAATTATAGAAGGTGAAGTATAAATAGTGTTTTTGAATTTCCTCTGATGTTCATACATCATACATTATGTTTTCTAGAAGTACAGATTATATGGCTAAAAGTAAGATCACATACACATACACAAGATTTTTAGAACTCTGACATTCTTGGGAGACAAAGCATGTAATCAGTAAATAGCAACTTAATCAGAACTATATGAAATATGCCAAATGTAATTTTAAGAATAACAAGGGCACATCTACAAATGCTGTTCAATATGTGGTAACATTTTGTTCCGATGTATTTTTTAAATCTTTCTTTTCTAGTAAAGGACTTAAAAATCTTTATTATTAATAAATGAAGCTGAATCCTATACTAACCAAATACACTGGTTTCACAGCTTAGTTGTTGATTTACTGTGATTTCTGTTATCTTTTAGTTTGTTTCTAAAACAATATCCAAATCTACCGTTATAATATCTTAGTTTTTCTCTTTAATGTATAACATATTTTAAGCACAAAAACTTAAATCATTTCCATTTTAGAGTAATAAAATGGATGATCCTGTAACATTAGAAGCAGAGATGGCATCAAAAGACTCCAACAAACCTAAAAAGACTGCCACTCCCTGGAGGCATCAAAGGCTTGGGTATGTGTTCACCTGAAACACAGCATAGTGTTAGGTAGTAGATATACTGAAATCTTACTTTTTCTTAATTCTCTGTTAGGAAGGTGAATTCTGAATACAGAGCAAAATTTCTTAGCCCGGCTCAGTATTTATATAAAGCTGGTACCTGGACACGTGTGAAGGAAAACATGCCAAGTCAGGTAAGTCTGAGTTTTCACATTTTTTTCAGCCTGTAAAGCAATGTTAACTTCATAGTGAGTTTCATTCACAACTTAGAGATGTCATACAATAATAGCATCAAGAGTATCAGGAACTAATTTGCATTATATTCTTTATCAACATGCTTACTGGGCTCCTTAGAGATTACTATTTTTGATTAGAGTATTTAAATAAAGAGCACTTCTGTTTTACAATCAAACATCCGATTATTTTAATAAGCTAAATTTATAGAACTCTAGCATATTAGATTTGATTCTCCTATGACACTGAAGCCTCCTAAGTCTTACCTGAAGATTAATTTTCAAGATAAAATTTGTGTGCTCAAAGGCAGCAGAAGCAGAGTAAGAGACAAAGCTGCAGCTGTCCCAGATTTTATCTGGGCCTACCTTTATCTGTTTACCCTAGTGAATTCAGGTTGAAAATTTGAGCATCAAAGGCTCATGACAAAAAGAATTGTATAAGCTGAACTCTTGAGCAGTTTCTGAGCATGTCAGATCTTGGCAAGAGGTCTGTTTCTGGGGACACTGATGGGGTCAGGGGAAAATCTTGGGACACAGACAGAACAGAATTTATTCACTGAGGGCCTGGGATGGCCAGAAAATAAGAGCATTTCATTAGGTCTAGGTCATGAGAAGGTCTTGTTTTGGAAAGATTCTTTTAGTCTCTGGGACTTACTTAAATGAAAATGAGTTGGGGGGCTTGGAAGGTGGCTCAGTGGTAGAGTGCTTGCCTTGCATGCCTGAGGCCCTGGGTTCGATTCCTCAGAACCACATAAGTAGAAAAAGTCGGAGTGGTGCTGTGGCTCAAGTGGTAGAGCACTCGCCTTGAACAGAAGAGTGGAGGGACAGTGCCCAAGCCCAGAGTTCAGTCGCCATGACCAGCCAAAAAAAATGAGTTGGTAGTTAGGCCTCAATTCTAAGCATTTAATGGGCAGAGAGGGCTTGTATGATTGAAAGGTGAAATTTATCTTGCCCTGATAATGAGGTGTCTGTGATACTCCGTCATTTCCATACTACAGACTAAATGAAGAGGCATAGTCAGACTCTTCACGTGCATTTTGACCTCCTTGACTTTATCATGAGAATACAGATTCACTCTGGATCATGTTAGTTTTCTTTTCTTTTTCCTTTTTTAAATTTTATTGTAAAGGGTGATGTACAGAAGGTTTACAGTTAGATAAATAAGGTAATGAGTACATTTCTTTTTGAATAGTGTTACCTCCTTTCTCATGTTAGTTTTCTTAAGCCAGACATAATTTGAAATATTGTACTCATTGAATCATTGTACTCATTTTACTCACTGTACATTCACTGGTGGTTGTATCATCAGTCACAAGTACTTGTGTGATTGGCTTTGTCATATGGTTGTATAGTTTTTGTCTCCATAATAGGACCTCTTGTACTGCTGCCTTGTAAAGTACTTACTGAAAGTTGTTTTTAATAATAGTCTGCTGACTATTTTATTTCAATGATTAAATCCATATCTGTGTTAAATTTCCTTTTTTGCTTAATATGTAAGCGTTTCATCATTTAAGCCATTTAATTCTAATGGGTCTTCACCCATTGGAACAGGATAGACAAGACTCTGTCAAGTCCTACATTTGAGAGACAATGTGTAATATGTAAGGATTAAGTATAAGGTGACTTCTCAGTTTGATATTTTTTGCACATAAATTTTAAACAACTTAGTTGAACTTTTAAAATGATTTCCCCCACTTTTTTATTTGCATCAATTAGTTATGCAAAGCACATCAATATATGTATACCATGTATTTTGATCAGACTCACCTCCATCACTCTGCCCTCCTTAGTTGAATTCTTAACTTGGGAAAAGTAATGCAGTAATCCAAGGAAAAGTAATTTCTACTTAAACTCCTACTTATAGTTAATATATAATATGAGGGCATTACTTGACCCAGAAGTGTCTGGGCTGGATTGTTCCTATATAGAAGGATAGGAATAAGTGGGAGTTGATTTTGAATGCACACTATTGATTTTTTTCTAAGATGTCTCTTTGAAAGATGTCAGCCTCCTTAATTCTCATCTTAGTTTAGGATTACAGAAGCATAAAAGCTTGCATTTGTAAAAACATGGCATCAGCACTGAGTTATTTATAGAGATTTCTGATAATTATTTTGATTATTGTTAGCAAATAGAACTACTGAATAAACTAAAGTCTTACAGAATTTCTGCTTAGTATTACATTGTCTTTTCTAAATGTAAATGGTTTCAAATGGGATCCCGATGTACATAGAGAAGCCATTTGTCCATTCTCTTACTGGTCAAAGAGTGTGGTACTCACAAGTGAAGAGAAGGCAACCTCTTCTGCTCTTTCCCTTTCTTCCCTACCCATGTGATAGTACTAATTAGACCCCCTTTGTACTCTCTCTTGTGCTTGTTTTGCTGTACACTAAATATTGGCATAATACTCTAAGTACAAATTGGCTCTTCCTCTTAGATTATAAGCTTCTGCTCATCTCTAGTTGCCAGCTATCTAAATCAGGCCTTTGCTTAGTCCACACTCAGGACAGGTAATGGAATCAATGCCTAAGTGCATTTTCCCTCATCTTAAAGAGTTCTCACAGGTTAATGCAGCAGGATGTTGAGAACGTAGAGGAAGTGAGGGGGAGGTGTGTGGGCTTTATGCAGTGGTGGAGTGGCATGGAACATTTGTGGGCACTCACTAGAAATACAGGGTGGAGAGTGTAAAGCATATTATAGCGAAGTTTTCTGTGCATTCACAGTGCTTGGGGTAGCTATTCCACAAGTTTAACCCAAATGTGTTTCGCATCTACTGGTTAAATGCAGGAACCACTAGTAATTTTCTGTGAAGTACAAGAGTGGATAGAAATGACCCCAGCTAAATTTTTGGCAGTTAAAAAAACCTCAGTATTTCAAATTATTCTTTAGGATTTTGCTTTTCAGATTTGGCTTGTTAAAATAGTATTGATGATTGCATGGTTCTTATGCCATATGTAGGTGCTCTTTTGCTTTGACTTTTTTGCCCTAGAGGTGTAACATTTTCAACCCATATATATTACCTTGTTGCTGAGGATATGTTACTTTTTAATTAAAAATGTATAGCAATGTCATCCTGATATCTTAAATGTTTGGTTTACCTTTATAGAAAAATAAACATTTTTTATAAAGATTTTAATCAGAATTTTTAGTTTCCACCTAATTTTTTTTTTAACACTGAAGAATTGTATTTAGAGAAACCAACAGGTGGCAGTATGATACATAAAATAAGGGTTTCAGATGAGTATAAAGGCTCCTTTTCATAGGAAAATACATTGTTTGCACATTGGGGAATTCATATTATCCTGTAGTTCAATCGTTTATAGAACATTTTACACATATATTCAATATGGTGAATATATGACAAATATTTTAAATTTTGTATTTAGAACATTTTTGAAAATGTTAGGTTTTGCTGATTCCAAGGGAATGTGACAGATTGGGGGAGGGCATCTCACAGTTCTGTAGGTGGGGCTTCCATAGTAATAGCAGCCTCTGGGTGAAGGTTGAGGGTTCTAGCATGGAAGGGTTAGTCCAGAGGTGGGGAAATAGGAACAGCAGTCATGTTACCTGTCCTGCCAGCATCCCAGATATGCAGGAATGTGGCTAGCTCTCAGGATACATGAAGATGTGTTGGTTACTGAAGTGTATTTTACTAAAAATACAAAAAGTATTGATTGGAAGTTTGGTATATACTTAGGAAGTGGAATAATAAGGTACAGCATCACATTGATTCCCATTAATATTCAGTTATGGCATTAACCTATCATTAAGTGTGTTTCTGTATTCCTCCCTTAGGATTCTCTAAATGCCATGTGGTATGCAGAGGTTGGTTGCTTTTTGAGCTTTTAAAAACTGTAATAATGCATAGAATACTTGTGTAATTTCAGTTGGACTAAAAAGTAGGTGTCAATATTTTTTTTTAGCTGCTACGAATTTGTCCTTGCTTGCTGATTCCAAATAAAATAACTGCATTATGCTTTAGCTTCTTCTGTTAATTTCTGCTTAACTGCACATAGATTGTATGTGGCTATTTTTGCCTTCCTTTCTCCTTGGTCTCTGGCTGTGTTTGTGCAATGTCTTTGATAAGCTACTTGATGACATCTATAAAGGAACCTTTATAATAACCGATGATGTCTGAACTCTTCCTACGTAGGTTAAAGAACTCCGAGAAAAGGCTGAGTTTTACAGAAAACGGGTTCAGGGAACACATTTTTCTCGTGATCACCTGAATCAGATTGTGTCTGATAATAACTACTGTTGGGATGTCTCCTCAACTACAAGTTCAGAAGGAACCGTTAGTAGCAACATCAGAGCATTAGATCTTGCCAGGTGAGATGTTTTTTGAGATGGTGAAAAAAGTGTGTTATAGCTTATGTAGATCATAGAGTGGTACCAGAATTTGTCTTCTAGTCAAAAGGAGATATACCAGTCATTCATTTCATTATTTTAAATTTTTTTCTATGACAAAGCTACATATATTTATATATGTATAAATATTTCATAATATAGTCTGGAAACTGGATTTTATAATATTCTTTCAAACAATCTAAGAGCAAGAATGGTTGTAAAGTAAGGCCAGGCATGATGATTCATATCTATGATCCCAGCTACACGAAAGTAAATACCTGGAGGATCATGGTTTTGATGCTGGGCAAGGCAACAAATGAGACTCAGGCAAAAAGCTGATGATGGTATTCTTGTAGGAGCCTGTAGATAGACGGATGACTATTCAGGCTGGCCTGCCAAAAAAGTGAAGCCTAGTTGAAAAATAAAGCTATTGCCTGACCCTGAGTTCAAGCCCCTATATTGCCAAAAAATTAAAAAGGTTATATGGCAGATATAAAAAGACTTTACAAGTAAAAAAGACAGCTAAAATTTAGAGAATAAACACTATTACTACATATCCATTATTACTCCTTAGTGAACTTGCGGTTAATGTTTTTGTTCCTGATTTTGTGGGAGAAGTCTCCTGCTTGAGATTTTAAAGTGAATATGATTTCACTATTTGTAAGAGAAATTATGTGTTGAATTATAGGAAATATAGTATTCAGTATACAGTCATGCATACTAAATTTATAAATTCTAATTATATAACATCTAATTTAAGTTAATCATAAAACATACCACTTAATAGTGATTTAGAAAGATGAATCTAAAGTATAAAATTTGAATTATATTTGGTCCTAAATCTTGAGCTTTTGAACAAGCATCAACTTTCAGTAACTGAATATGTCTGTGAAGTCCCAGGTACTGTGTGACTCTTTGTCACCAGAGATGCAGTTATGAATGTGTGAAGGTAGAAGTGAGGAAGACAAGTGTGTTTTGGACTATTGTAATAGAAACTCAGAAGATACTGTCATTTGTTATACTACAAAATGAACTTTTTTTGCCGGGGAAGTGGGAGGGTGTTGGTTGTGGGACTTGAACTCAGGGCCTGGGCAATGTCCCTGAGCTCTTTTTTCTCAAGGCAAGTACTCTACCACTTTGAGCCACAGCTCCATTTCTGGTGTTTGAGGGGTTAATTGAAGATAAAAGAGTCCCATGGGGACTTTTCAGCCTAGGCAAAATGAATTTTTAATTATATTTCTTTCCTCATTCAGTCAATATCAATGTGAACAATTGAAGGAAATGATAAACTCATTGAAATTAGTATGTACAATTCTAACTGCTCACATTAAAAATAAAACTTTCTTTGCCACGCAGAGATCATACATGCCATAAGACATTACAGCAACATTCCCCTACAAAACCAGAAGTAAAGAAAGGTATCTTGGAAGAACCACCCCAGCAAAATGCCACAGACAAATTGGACATGTCTGATGCTCCCACCATACCTGTTAGCAGGCGGCTGGCTTGGGATGCAGAAAACACTGGTGAAGATGGGCGTAAACGTCTCAATGGAGAACAGGAGGAGGAGCAGGGAAGGGACAAGCCATCTTGCATGGAAGAGCTAGAGATGTTGGATGTACATGAGAAATCTAAGGCAGACAAGATAAAAGAAGGGTGAGAATTTTAAATTTCCCAGTTTATGGCACATTATGGTATGTGACTAACATGTATTTTGTTTTGTCAGTAAGTATAGTGGTTAAGTTTGATGACTAATACAGAGCAGATTTCATTTTACTGTCCAAAAGGCAGCCCTGCTATCTGGTAGATGCCTGTAATTTGATTCAAATATTGGAGTCACTGCGAATGGGTAATTGAACATTTAAACAGTGGGGAAGCAGTTGGATTATTTTCATTTGTGTTCTGCAGTTACAGTGCTAGAATGACTTTCTTCATTTAGTGAGAAAGCTGATCATTAGTGTAAGATGGTTTTTATCAAACAACAGAAAAGAAAGGAACAGTATTTTATAATATATTTTTATTTATTTTAAAAATTTTCTTTTTTATTAATGTTTTTTTTATTGTGAAAATACAGTACAGAGAGAGGGGTTACAATTACATGAGCAAGGTAATGAGTACATTTCTTATCAAGCATTGTTGCCTTCTCCTTAGTTTCCCCTTAGCATTTCTGCCCTCCAAGCACCCAAAGTTGTAAAGTTCGGTTTTTTGACATAACATACATCAGAAAAGAAGGGAACAGTATTTTATAATATGTTTTTAAAACGTGGTTTGTAAGACCTGCTAATTCCTACTGTTTTATTTGTACATTGTTGGGGGCATGGTTCTTTACAGTTTATAATATATAATAATAATAATAATAATATATTCCTGGGTGTTGCAGCTCACGTGGGACTTGGCCTCTGACTTAATGGAAGGACTCTCAGCCATGTTGTTGCTGACTTGCCATGATCTCCCAACTTTCCCAGTATTCAGTCCCTCTTAACTGTATAGAATTTGTTATTTCATTTTAGAAACAAAATAGCCTTCCTTTTAGAAATTTTATATATAAATGATGGCAAAGTACTTTTGGTTGTATTTTCTCAAGTAAATGCTTCCTAACAGATTGTTTCCACTTGTAGGTCAGATATTTCTTCTGTATCATCATCAGGAAAAGGAGGCAGGCTTCCTACTCCAAAGCTGAAGGAGCTTGGAGGGATCCAGAGGACTCACCATGATCTTACTACTCCAGCTGTTGGTAATAGGGAACACCAGTGCAGTTCTTTCATACCCTGCTTTTTCCATGTGATAACTTAGTTTACTTGAACTCCCCCCTTCTCCATTTTCCAGGAGGAGCTGTTTTAGTGTCTCCCTCTAAAGGGAAACCTCCAGTCCCAGAGCAGAGGAAAAGAATGTTCTCTCAAGATGGCTTGGAAACATCAAAGAATGTTTTCACTAAGGTAAATACTTACATTTTGGAGGAAGACATCTCTTATAGTACTGGTTATTTTAGTTTCGTGTAATGAATGATCAGATTGTAGAAAATTCAATCTATTGTATGTGGTGATGTTATTATTAAGCTCCTTTTAGTAAGGCAAAAGCATTGCATACTTTTTTTTAGTAGTGGCATATGATTCCACATGATACATTCTCCCATGATACATTCTCTCCCTCCCTCAGCCAGGAGAGAAGACACTCAACACTGTTTATTATGCTTATTGTGGTAGTTGTATTTCATCTATGTTCTAGGACCATTTTAGCACTGGCGATAACAGCAGAGAAGAAAATAAATGGAAGTCCTGGCCTTTGTTGATCTTATATAGTCTGGAAGGGTAGAAACAATAATCAAGATAGCTAAAGTAAATTACCATTGATAGTGAGTGGTAAGTATTAAAGAAGAATAAAGCAGAAGAGGTGAATAGGAAGGGGCCAGGGAGGTCCTCATTGAGAGGCTGGCATTAGAGCAAAATCTGAAGAAGGTAAAGGATTCAGCAGGTATTTTGGATGAAAACAGCAAGTTCAAAGTTACTGAGGTGAGAGATTCCCAATTCCTCAAAGACTAGCCTCAGATCATGTGACTGAAACACAGAATACTGTGTGATAAGTTCAGTGATAAAATGAATGGTGTGCTAAATCACATATGACTTTGTATGGCCAAAGCAAAAACTCTGTGTTACTCTCTATGAGATGGGAAACCTTGGAAGGACAGAAGGGTGACAAGATTTGGCGAGGATTTTTTTCTAGTCTTTTAAGCTGTTGTGTTGAGAATGGACACAGAATAGATACATAAAATCAGTTACATCAGTTACTATAGCAGGCAAAAAATGATGGTAGTTTGGATCTCATTGCTGAGTTAAACAGGCTATTTGATGAAGTCTGTGTCTAGATGTACATTGAAGGTCTACCTGACAAGATTTGCTGATGAATAAGATACAGAGTGGAGAAAGAAAAGTCAAGGATGGTTCAAGATTTTGGGGACAGAGCAGTAAGAATTGGAGCTGCCATTAACTAATATTGAGGAAGACTGTGAGGAAAGCATTCATCAGGAAACATCAGACATCAAGATCTCTGTCTAGAATGTGTTAAATTTGAATAGCTTATGAATTATGTAAATAGACATATTGAGTAGGAAATTGACTCTGTACTTAGAGTATAGAGAAGTTGGGCTGCAGAGAGTTGAGGCACTTTACCATATAAATGGTACAAGTATTTGAAGTTGTAGAGAGGAGATCATCAAGGTAGTAGTGGATATGCACAGAGAAGAGTAGGTGCAGACACATCTGAGCTCCAAGTTTTTGGTATTAGGACATTGAAGAGTTAACTGGGAAAGACAAATAAAGGAGTAGCCACATGAGATGGACAAACAATAGACTGATGTCCTGGAGATGGCAAGGAGAAGGAAGTTTCAGTGCTCCCGGTATACAAGGAAAATATGAGACTTGATGATTGGATTTAGCAGTTTGGAAGTCAAAAGTCTATATGTAAAAATGATTTCAGAGACAGGAGAGGAGAGGATTTGCAGTCAGCCATCATAGTGTTTTCCCAGTGCTTTCTCCAAAAAAGCAAGAAGACTAATGAAGTACTAGTTGTAAGAAGTGAGATCAGGATAGAAGAGATGATAATCCTTGTTGGTGTGCTGAGGAGAGTTGCCACTTAACTGAAATAATGAGAATTTAATTTGACTTAGTGTAATAATTTGAAGAGCTGATAATATAGGAGTGATGGAAGTTGTTGGAAAGATGTTGTTGACTAGGAAGAAGGGCTTGTGAGGATCTTTTGAATTGAGACTGTAAGCACTGGTGTCAGGTACGCTGATGGTTAGAACAGGGAGAACAGCTCATGAGCAAGGAGCTCCTGAAAGTCTCTTCTGATTGTGTTATTTAGTGATACATGGAAAATAACTGATAAAATAAAAATTGTTGATAATGAGGCTAAGAAAGAAAATTCTGGAAGTTTGAGGAAAGAGGAGGCTACAAAATAGTCTTGTCATAGAAGGGAGTGTGAGTTAAGGAAATTTGAAATATTATGGAACAATATTAAGAGGGCACTTAGGTTAGTTGCCACAGATTTGATGATAAGCAGGGTGACTTTTCAGTTTTCCTTCTGACATGTTTTGGTTGCAAAGGCACAGGACAAGCAGAGTGCTAGATTGAACTGGATTTTGCAGTATGTTTTGTCAAAAGAATAAGGCAAAGTGGGGAAAGGAGGTTGGGATGTTAAAGTATATGCAGAGAAGTGATTGTAATGATTGGCTGTGGACGTTGAGTTGGTTAGGGAGGGACAGTAGTACCTGAGAAGGTAAAGTGCAGTGTAAAATGTGACAGCAGATAAGGGGAAACATGGGACCTATGTTTCTTTGGGTTTGGCTTACTTCATTCACTTAATATAATTTTTTCCAAGACTTTCCATTTCCTAACAATGGGGCGATGTCATTCTTTCTGATGGAGGCATAGAATTTTCTTGATTCATTCATCTACTGAGGGGCATCTAGATTGGTTCCATATCTTAGCTATGGTGAATAATGCTATGATAAACATAGTTGTGCTGGTAGCTTTAGTATGGTCTTGTTTGTCATCATTTGGGTAAATGCCTAAAAGTGGGATTACTGAGTCATAGGGGAGCTCTATGTGGTGTCTTTTGAGGAACCTCCATACGACTTTCCAAAGTGGTTGAACAAGTTTACACTCCCACCAACAATGCAGTAAGGTTCCCTTCTGTCCACATCCCCTCCAGCATCTGTTGTTATTAGATTTCTTGATTGTAGCCATTCTAACTGGGGTGAGGTGGTATCTCAATGTTGTTTTGATTTGCATTTCTTTTATGGCTAGAGAAGTTGAGCATTTCTTCATATGTCTATTGTCCATTCTTATTTCCTCTTCAGAGAAGTTTCTCTTTAAGTCTTTAGCCCACTTATTAATCAGGCAGTTGTTTCTTTGAGGATTTGTTGTTGAGGGATTTAATTTTTTGAGTTCCAGGTATATAATAACTAGTATATGTCTAGGACAAGCAGAAGAGGTCAAAAGCTAAAATGACCATATAAGCTGATGCTAATCGAAATGAATTCCAAGATAGGGACACAAGAGATTTTATCTTTCTTCCTGTTCTTTTTAATGTGATTTTTTTGGTGTGTTTCTTTGTATGTTCTTTCCCCAGGGTTATAACCACTGTTGTCACTGTATTTGATTCCGATGTCCTGCATCTTATATATACATTTTTCTAATTTGGGGAGGGGAAGGGAAATAACAACATGCTGAAATAAGGATGCAGGGTGACCCATTGTAACAATGAGATGTACAAGACACTATTTTGAAAATGAACTTTATAACTTTGAGGGGTGGGGTAGGGGATGGGATGGGATGGGAAGGGAAAAACAAAGGAGGGGGTAATAATGCTCAATAGGAAAAGGATTTACCTTGCTCATGTAACTAATCCCCCTGTACTGTATCTTAAAAATATATATTAAAAATAAAAAATAAAAGCTGAATTTGAGCTACCACTAAAACAAAATATGTGACAGCAGTCAGTGGATGGAAACAGCTTGTAGACTTGAGGATTTGTTAGAATTGGAGTACCTGTGGGGATTAGTTGTAAAGTTAGGTGTGGGGCGAGGAGTGGAGGAATATGTGACTATACATTAGAGCCCATAAGTTTGATTCCCAGCAGTGCACAAAATTAATTAATTACCTGACTAATTAAAGTTACCAGGATTAAGATTATGGAGAGGTTGCAATTGCCAGTATTATTTACACTCCTTGTTTATAAGTATTTTTATTAATAAGTATTAATGAGTATTATTTATGCTCATCAATGAGTATTATACTATAGTTTCCTAATCTCAACATATTTCTATATCACTAAATATTATCTGTCTTTTTTTTTTATTGTGGGGGCTAAACTCTGGGCCTGGGCGCTGTCCCTCAGTTCTTCAGCTCGAGGCTAACACCCTACCACTTGAGCAACAGCACCACTTCCGGCTTTTTTCTGCTTATGTGGTACTGAGGAATCGAACCCAGGGCTTCATGCATGTGAGGCAAGCACTCTACCACTGAGCCAGCTTCCCAGCCCCATGTGTCTTATTTTTATTGCAGCATGATATGCAATCTGTACTATCATTTTAACCAGATATTATTGAAACCTCATATCATTGAAACTTCATATTATTATTGGAACCTCAGATTTCTATTCTTCATAACTTTTCTATTTTGAAAACATACCAAGAAGAAATCCATTCTTATCCACACTTTTGTTCATAGCTCTTTCTGTGTCCATCCTAAGTATCATTGCATGGTTTTGCTGGTTGCCCAAGTCCCCGAAAAACTGTGTTCCCAAGAAGTCTTTGGAAAGTGGTAATTTTCATACATCCTTGCCAGCTCTGGCTATTATTTTTTTTAATGTTATGGTATGTTAAGGGAAAGATTTACTTTTATAGTATTTGAATATTTTTGCTGTATTTGTATGTGTATGAATTGCTTATTTTTAATTAGGTTTGCCTTTTTCATATTACTTTTAAAGAAATACTTCAGTAGCATGACAATAATTCATTGTGTATTTTCCCATATGTTTGTTATTGAAATATGTATTTTCACTTTTTCATATATCCGAAGTGTATTGATTTACTTACACTTATTATGCCCTGCACCCTATGGAGGCTAGGTAGAATTTCCTCATATTTTCTCCCATTACTTGGTGGTAGTTTTACATTTGGATCTTTGGTTTCTTCCCTATACATATGTATCTTTTTTTTTTGTCACTTAGAAAGAAAATCATACTAAATACCGACTGACTTCTCCCACTGCTGGTATCAAAACAATTGACCCCCTGCCTTTGCGGGAAGATTCAGAAGCTGTTAACCCCAAATTTGCTGAGGCAACTCTTCCAGTTTCCAACAATCCCGAATATTCAGCAAACACCCCTGGACAGTTGCCTTCTCCACCACAGGCTCCACCCTATTGGCATCCTTCTTGTCGCATTCAGGGGTCTCTGAGACATCCAGAATTTCAGCATAATGGTAATAATTTTGATTTTAAGTTTTGGTTTTTAAAAATGAAAGTGTTACCTGGATTGGTAAAACACTACAAGTGTGGATAAATTGTTATCATTTGGGTTTATTTTAAAGTTAATATAAAAGACGACTTTTGGGACACGGGCGTGTGGCTGCTGCCTGTAAGTTCACTATTACATAATGTGAGATGTCTCATAGATAGGGAACCCTCTAGCAGTAGCACCTCTTCTCTAGGCACAGTCATTAAAAAGGTCTCCTGACATTGTCTTCTGTTGGCTTGGGTATAAAAATTCAAGAAAGAAATGCTTTTATTAGGCACTCCATTGCCATTTTCTGCCTTCTATTGTTATTGCTGAGAAGGATTGACCTGTTTTTATTCTTTATCTTTTGTATGTGGTGGTGCTTTTTGGCAGCCTTTAGGATCTTTTAATATTCATTGTTCTGATTATTTGTGGTGAAGTGTCTTAAATTAGGTTTTCTTCCATCCATTTTACTGGTAATTTGTAGACCTTTTAATCCAGAATATTCTTCTGAGAATTTGTTTGTGTTGTTTGTGCGGGAGTTTGAATGCTAGGGCTTCATGTTTTCACTTGGCTTTTTTTGCTCATGGCTGGCACTCGATTCCTTTGAACCAGCTTTTTGCTGGTTAATTGGAGATGAGTCTCACAGGCTTCTCTACTCAACTAACTTTGAACTAGTATCCTCACATTTCAGCCTTCTAACAAGTTAGGATGGATTCCAGGGTATCATGCCCAGCAGAAATTTTCTTAAATATTAATTTCTTCTCCATTTTCTATGCTTTGTTGGCAGTCCTATTAATCACATATATGTTTTCTATGTCTCACTTTTAGAATTTGAAAGCCTTGCTAATTTTAGTTTTGACTTCTTGGTTTTAAAAAGTTGCAGTTACTTTCAATTTGAAGAGTTATATATGTAAATACAACACACATATGTATGAGTATCTACATATATATATATACATACACATAGCTATATACATATATTTGTACACACATCCATAGGTGCCACCCCCACCCCACATTTGGAGCATGGTCTTTTCTGTTGTCAGGCAATACTGGTCTTTGAGCCACAGTGGCTGTGATGAGCTGTGATGAGAGGCAAACCTTTGTTCTTTGCAAGGAGAAGGCAGTTATCCTGATATATAAATTTCAAGATAAATCTGGTGGTCTGTTTTCTAAAAAGATTTGCAGCCAGTTTTTTGGTTCATTTGACCTTGACTAACAACTTTTAATGAGACATCGCAGTGCAAACCCCAAGCCATTAGGGGAACAAATGGTTGTTTCTTAGTTTCCCTCCTCATCTGCTTAAGAGTTCAGCTTGCTTGGGTGCAATTACACACTCACTCTTCCATTTGCCTTTTGCTTTCCAAGATTTTGTCTTTGTTCTGTGGGTTTGTCATTTTTATAAATGTGTATATTCAATCTATCACTTGTCTACAGACGTCTACTACATTTCTTTACAGTAAGAGCAATATCATTGAAATGAATCCTAGGTTATTTGTAGGGTTCTGTATTTGCTAAGTCCATTAAATACCAATGAATGGCTATTTGGTATTTTTCATTGAGCTACTAAATTAATAACATTTCTGATTGTTTACCTTCAGGAAGTTTATTGTACTTAGTATTTGAGAGTAGGTAATTGATCATGAACAGACAATTCTTGGCTCTTGGTTCTAGAGGCTGGGAAATGCAAGATGGAGGGGTTGCTGTCATCTCTTGGCAAAAGAACAGAGGGAAGGTAAAAGAAAAGGAAAGGGGCAGCCCCACTCTGTGATAATGGCATTAGTCTGTCCTTGAAGGCGGACCCCTCGGGACCTCCCAGTGCCATCTCACTGGCAGTTCAATCTCACCATGAATTTTGGAGGGACAGATATTCGAGTTATACTAGTAATACATGATGTTTGGCGACTCTGAAAGGTATTTTCTTCTGCTTTTTTGTTTTTAAGTAGGAAAAGCCAGGATGAACAATTCCCAGTTACCTCCACGTGAAGCCTTTCACAATGAAGGTATTTTAATAGTCATCTAAGATAAAAATAGGTTTTGTTATTGGTAGTTTTATATTAGATTTATGATCTTACATTTGATTAGCATTTTATAAAGAAGACTCCCATGGGTATTTTCTCATTAGATCCTTAAGACTTTGTGATGGGGTAAAATCATTCCCATTTTACAAATGAGTCTTGTTGGGACCCATGTGGTGAAGAACCATTTCTGGGGCGAACATGGTAAGAGACTGCCTGGCTTCTCCTTGCCTCCTGTTCACCTGGCAGAGGCCAGCACTCCACTTCCGCCTGTCTCCCTGCGGCTCAGGAATTTGGCCTACCAGTACATTCATGTTTTTATTAAATGCCTCTACTCTTACCAATTTTCAGTCCTCAAACAAATATATAATTAGGGAAATGCAGTTTTTCCTTCTGTGCAGTTTTCTTCCTGACAAATTTGCTTCTAAAAGCAGCAGGAGGAATTTTGAATTCTTGATGTCAACAGTCAAAATTACTGTATTGATTTATTGTAAGAAGTATAGAATTACTGAACTTATTTTGAAATAGGGAAATAAATTTGATTTTAATACTTCATATGTTATAAGTTTTCTCAGTTTGGGACTTTTTCCTCAGTAGTTAGGGAACTAGAAATTAAGTTGTTTTGAAATACAAAATATCTGGCAATTCTTAATCCACTTATTTTTCTTTTAAATGGAAGAACAATGCTTATATATTTTTTTCTTTTTTGTCAGTTGTGGGGCTTGAATTCTGGGCCTGGGCACTGTCCCTGAGCTCTTCAGCTCAAGGCTAGCACTCTACTACTTGAGCCACAGTGCTACTTCTGGTTTTATGGTGGTTTATTGGAGAAGAGAGTCTCACAGACTTTCCTGCCTGGGTTAGCTTTGAACCACGATCCTCAGATCTTAGCCTCCTGAGTAGCTAGATTATAGGTGTGAGCCATGGGTGCCCAGCAATGTTTAAAATCTTATAACAGATTTGCATATTCCTCAGAATGAGGAAATAAAGTAATAGCAAAGTATAGCATGTTAAAGTCAGACATTATTTCTACATTTAGTAAGATTATTCTATAAGTATATTAAAAGTTACATGATTTTTTAACCTTTTATTATTTTCTAAATAGTTGTACAAAGGAGTTTCAGTTTCACAAGTCAGGTTATAAGTACAATACATCTTTTTATTTTTTATTTTTTGGTCGGTTGTGGGGCTTGAACTCTGGGCCTGGGCGCTGTCCCTTAGCTTTTCAGCCTAGGCCCAGAGTTCAGGCCTTACGATTGACTACGATTGACCAAAAAAAAGACTCTTATGGACTTTCCTGTCTGGGCCGGCTTTGAACTGCTATCCGTAGATCTTAGATGTGATCCACTGGCACCCCAGCTTGAGTCCAATATTTTTAAAAATGTTTTAAAAAAGTTTAGAAACAGTTTCACCCCAAATTAGCTGTACTTTTGAAACTAGGACAAGTCAGTATCATGATGAATTGTTTCCAAGAAATGCTGAAATCATAGGCTGCATTTAGTAAATGACATGGGATTTCAGGAAGAAAAAAAAAAAGCTTGCTTAGGTTAAAGTGTTTGATATCTATATATGGTAAACTTGGGGAATTGCCATGAGCTATCACAAAAATGTTAATACCTTACCTTTAATAGATTGCTTTTTTTTTCTGACGAACATTGATATTGCAAAGCTTGATGATCGATTTTCTGTTACTGTTATATTAGATGCAGTGTTTATTTAGTAGATGTTTTTGCACTGAACATAATTTTGGGATTATTTCATTACAGATGAAGACAGATTGTCTGAGATTTCTGCTCGCTCCGTGGCTACTAGTCTCCGGGCTTTTCAAACTCTGGCACGAGCACAAAAGAGGAAGGAGAATTTCTGGGGCAAAACATAAACTTAGCTGACTTCTTTTTCTCTAAGGAAACTCTTGGAAATTTTTTTTTTATTGCTCACCATGTTAAGATTTTTGAGTTAGTTTTCTTCTGACATTTCCAACATAAATTTTTTCAATAGTTCATTTTACCTGGAAATTCTTAACACAGGCTTACACAAGTTTGACTTAAAAAATTCTTTTTTATATTTACCCCAAAATGCAAAGGCATAGATGAAATAGTTCTTCACATGCTCTGTCTTTGGGATTAGTTGTAAAAGATAACTGGTAGAATTATGAATTTTATCCTTCCAGAGATGAATCTGAAGAGAAAAAATGGAGTAAAAATTAAAATTCAAGTGTGGAGTATCTGTTCCCTGAATCTTGGCCCTATGTTTTTACAATTATAGATGCCATAAAATGATTTTTTTATTGTCAAAGTGATGGACAGAGGGGTTACAATCACATAAGTAAGGTAATAAGTACATTTCTTGTCAAACTTGCTACCCCCTCCCTCATTTTTCTCCTACTAAAATGATTTGTTTTTATTTTGAGCTTTTGCTTTAGTATTTGTTCTCCCCTTCTGTTTATGGTTGCAGTGTTATTTAAGATAATTGTACTTTGAAAATATCAGCTGAATATATTTTTCTTATTTATGTAACAATTTACTGAGAATATGTATATTTTTGATCTTTGTGTGTATTCTATTTGTATAATAAGTTTGGCTTATATTTAAATAATGTCTGGATTTTGAAAAATGTACACTGGAGAATTAATACTTTGTAGATATTTTGAAATAAAAATGATCAAGAATGTGTATGTTTTGCTTCTGCAGAAAATTATTGTGTGGAATAAATTATTTTTAGAATCATTCTTATTACTAATTAATCAAAAGCTATACTACTTTAGCAGCTATCAAAATGAAATGATGTTTAGTCTATAATATTTGTCAGAAATGTAGGACACATTTAGAATTTTCAAAGCACTCTAAATATTTTAGAATTTAATGCAAGCTTTTTATTATAATTCTTTTTTTTTCTCTGGTTTTGGGGCTTGAAATCAGGACCTGGACGCTGTCCCTGAGCCTTTGTGTTCAATGATAGTGCTCTACCGCCTGAGCCACAGCACCGCTTCCAGCTTTTTCTGAGTATTTTATTGGAGATAAGAGTCACAGACTTTTCTTGCCTGGGTTGGCTTCAAACAGCAATCCTCAGATCCCAGTCTCCTAAGTAGGCTAGGATTACAGGTGTGAGCCACTGGCACCCTGCTTTAATTATATTTCTTATGGGAACTGTTGAATTATTATTTTCACAGTAAGTTTAAATATCTAAAAAAATGCAGGTTTTATAAAACCTATCATAGAACATATGTATGAGGGCACATAGAAAGTACTTTTTATCTTAAATGTCTACCCAAAACTTCTTCCTTGGAAGTTTGGTCCTCAGATGATGTCACTGTTTGGAAGTGTGGAAACTCTTGGAGCCTCCCAAGCTGATGAAGTGGTATGCCTTTTTTTTTTTTTTTAGTTGTAGCACCTGAACTCTGGGCCTCGGTGCTGTCCCTGAGCTCTTCAGCTCAAGGCTAGGCTCTACCACTTGAGCCACAGCGCCACCTCTGGCTTTTTCTGCTTATGTGGAGCTGAGAAATTGAACCCAGGGCCTCATGTATGGGAGGCAAGCACTCTACCACTGAGCCACTTTCCTAGCCCTTGGGGTATGCCTTTTTAAAGGTATATTTTGTACCTGGCCCCTGCCTTTGTGCATATCTCTGCTTCCTAGCTACTATGAAGTGAGCAACCTTATCCTCCTATGAGCTTTCTGCCATGATATCATGTTGTGACATTAACCCAGAACAATGCAACAGCTGACCATGGACTGAAACCTGTCACTATGAGTCAAAATGAACCTTTAAGTTGATTTTTCTTCAGTACTTTATTCCAATGATAGAAAGGCAACTAATGTAGTATTTAAGATAAAATACAGACATCAATACCTGTTGATGAGGAAACAAGTGGACAATTCATTCTGAAGTGCTTGTTTTGTCAAAAGTACTTTTGGAAATCACTAGTCCAAAGTACTAGATTGTAGGTGTACAAATATTCGCCTGCATTCCACTGACCTTTTAAAATTGATGGCTAAAAATATTAGGGGCACCACAAATGGAAATAAAAAATTTGGAATTAGTAACTGGATTTTGGAGCACAGCTTCTGTATAAATGTGCTACATAATTAGGTGAAAGTTTGCCATCCTTAGTAAGCTTAGAGATAGGCATTACTCATTTCTTCTCAGAAATTGGTAACCAAATAAATTGGTTGGGACCGTTCAGTGGCTGACCACTTGATGTCTGGTACAGTGCAGACTGATTTTTGGGCACATCCATTCTAGTGAGTCAAGCCACGTGAACTTGATTTACCAGGTGTGAACTGGATTTAGGTATGTTTTTTTTTTTTTTTTTTTTTTTTGTGGTGGGGGGAGGGGGGTCTGGTCGTGGGGCCTGAACTCTGGGCCTGTGCGCTGTCCCTCAGCTCTTCAGCTCAAGGCTAGCGCTGTACCACTTGAGCCACAGCGCCACTTCTGGCTTTTTTCTTTTTGCTTATGTGGTGCTGAGGAATTGAACCCAGGGCCTCAGGCATGCAAGGCAAGCGCTCTACCACTGAGCCACCTTCCCAGCCCCTAGGGTATGGTTTTCATGTGGCGAGGTCATGTCCTACTCTGTATGATGATTTAACTCTGAAATACCGTTGAATCTTAATAGCACAGGGACTTAGAGTTATCAATATTACTGTTCCATCGTTTGTGTTAGAAGAGCAACTGGAAGGACATGAATTTGAGTTGATAGGGAAGTAGTCTTAGTTACGTGAGAATTGTTTCATGGGATTTGCTTGTATTTTGATACTGAATTTGTTAGTTCATTTTTTGTCAATTTCATTAAGGCATACTTAGTACAGAAAATAGAAATAGTTATGAAATTATAGCCCAGTGGGTTTAGAGGGATGTACATGCCTGTGAAAGCAATATCACAATCACAATATATTTGTATCACCTTAAAAATTTCCTAATTTCCCTTTGTAATCAATCTGTCCTTCCACTCTTGGTTCCCTTGGTCCCCAAGGCAGCCATGGAATCTTCCTGTGAGGAATTTTAACTTGGAAAAATTTTACAGAAATGAAATAAATATGTCCGTCTTTCAGTTAACATAATATATTTGAGACATTTTCTTGTTTTGGTGTTCATGTGAATTTATTCACCCACTAGGTTAATAATTCAGATAAAGAGCATGATGCTTGATACATGGTAGGAAATGTTACCATACAATTTAAACCAATGTTAGGTTTTATAGGTTGGGAAGTAGATTAGATGACCCACTATTTCAGTGAATCAAATCTAGGTCTGACTCAAAATCTACCCATGCTACCTCCTCTGTAACTCGTTGAAAGTGAACCCACTTGATTCAGTTCTCTCTGGTTGAATCATTTTGGAATTGATTTCTTTTCTTTGCATTCTAGGCAAATAACTACCTACTCTTTCTATTTAGGAAAACAGAATGTAGACACGGAATTGTTATGCATATGAGCTCAACCAGAATGAAAGTGAATCAGTATGCAAAGCAAGTTTGTCCTTTTGTAGAGCCATATGGAGGTTGCCTACCCAAGAAACGAAATTATACAGTATGTACCTTTGTTGTATATGCATATAGAAGACAGCCAAAAAATATTTGTCTTGCCTTTGGATTTGAATAAGCTAATAACAAACTAAAGTGGATCCTAGAATGGTTTACATTTGGTTTTGGAGTATATTTGGTACTTTGACCCATGCTGGGTAGTAGTCATGTTAAGGTATTAGGGTCCCCAGTACTAGTTATCTTCCATAATTACTCCATCTTCCAAGGTGATTAGAATGCACAAAAGGTACTCCAGGCAAAGGAGCAAATTCTGCTGTTGAACAGTTATCCCCACTGTGTCTAATAATAGCTTGCCCCTTTAGCTTACCACATGGACTGAAAGCAGGCCAGGGGTCTCTCTATGTGGTTGGTAGTGCTGACCTTGACCACTAAAGATATCATTTTTCTTGAGTAAAGGCACAGAAAGACCCACTCCTTTGCTCTTAGACCCAGAGTAAAGTTGCATTTCCACTCAGGTGCTCTTAGGCAGTGGGCAGCTCCCCTATCTTACTAGCCCTGGCCACATGGCGGGAGATTGAAAGAGCAGCCCTCAAAGGGGTATCCATTTCTCTTCTACCAAGAGCTCATCCGCTGGTCACACCCATGACTTCATTATGTCCTAGACCCTTATCAGAGCATTTCTTGGAAATATTCGGGAGAAATTTGGACTTAGAGGACACTGCCTTTGAAAATTGGAACTTGAGGCCAATAGGTAAAGTGATGAGAGTTCATATGATTTAGATAATTCCAGGGAATTGCTCAATTACCTTTCTTTATATCCTGTACTCAGTAGTATGTGAAACTGGCTCCTATGCCCATCATTAGATATTAGGGAATTTTGTGAGCAGGTTGTTGCATCATCAGTAGTTTGAAACTAGCTATGGTGAGGGTATGTACTCCATGGAATTCAGCAAGCTCTTTAAATAGAATGCCTCCTCTGTAACTTCCCCACACTCCTGGACTCTCAGATTCTCAATTTCTGTTGCTTAAAAAACATCATTTGAAAAATGATACTTCAGAAAGGAGGTAAGAGGTACCTCAAGGAAAATAGCTATCAATTTATTATACTATTCATCTTTTCCTTGGTTTGGAAAATTGACTTTGTTTCTTTTCTTGGCTGAATTCCACCTAGGAAACAAAAACAAACCACAAATAGCAGATGATGGACTTCAAGAAGGAGGCTATGGACTGGCAGAACTGATGGTACCCTTACCAGAGCATTTCTTGGGAAATGAGACAGGACCTAGGAAGACAGGACCTAGGAATTTCTATGTATAATCTTCCAGTTGATACTGATATTCAGATAGTTTGGGAACTTATCTGAAAAGGGTCATAATAACCTTTGGGTGAATCTCAATTTCTCTTTGGGCAAGCCTGCTCAACTTCTTGAAGTGTGTTCCTTATCTTGTAATCCTGCAGTTGAGGAATATAACTCATCAATTTAGTTTTCTATTTTTTCTTATGGTACTGAGGTATGAATTCATAACCTTGTATTTGCTAGCTTACTTTCCTGGATGATCTGTTACTTGAGCCATGCCTCCAGCCTGGCTTTTTTTGTGTGCCAGCCCTGGGGCTTGAACTCAGCTTTTTTTTTTTCTCTCTTCTCAAGGTTAGTGCTCTTCTGCTTAAGCCACTTCTGTTTTTTGTGGTTAATTAGAGATAAAGAATCTCATAGACTTTCCTACACGGGCTGGCTTTGATCCATGATTGTCAGATCTCAGCTTCCTGAGTAGGAGCCACTTGTGCCTGACCAGCCTGGCTTTTTGCTAGTTGGTATGGAGATGAAGTTCATAAATACTTTCTTTCCTAGACTGGCTTCAATCCTGGGGCCTCTGATCTTAGCCTCTCCAGTAGCTAAGATTACAGATGCATAGGTACTGGTGCCTACTCTAATTTCATTTTAAGATTAAATGGCATAGGATGTGTAAAAATCATTTTATTACATAAGGAAATTTTAAAGAAATAATAGGAATATGTTCCAAAGACTAAGACTAAGACTAAATCTACAAGCAGGAGACAACATATCCTGAAATTCTCATGGAACAATCTTTTTTGACCTATATTCTGCGTATAAGTGCAGTTTTGGGTAAAGGTGCTGAAATGATTTGTCTGTTTCCTTTATGTGGTAAAGCAGAAAAGATTCTGACTACAGTGTTGTGACTCAGCGATTGTAGAAGGTGGAATCAAGTACTTGATACATGCAAACTTTAGCCTAAGCATGAATCAAAGATGTTATCAGGTAAGAGTCAGGAAATGCAGAAATAAAGAAGCTATGAGAATTACTGATGAAAGGAAAGATAGGCATGGTTGGTCCCTGAATGAATACATGCTCTGATATCAAGGTTTCCTATGTTTGCTGCAAGGTATTTCTTTTTGAAGATGAGCTAAATAAAAGTCAGTTTTGTAATTACAAGAAGAAAATAAAAGTAACCTACATGCCACACACTATGGGAAAATATCGATGCTTTGCTCTCATGACTTCAGTTAGAGTCAGAGTTTGGACAGCTCACTCAGGAACATTTACCCACAGTGACCTTAGTATTCAATGTTCCCGTTAAAGAAAGTTTTCAGGTCAAAACAGTTAAGGTGTGGGGAAACCGAAACAAAATTGAAAATAGGTTGTGTGACATTATTAACATCACTGTCTATGAAAAACTCATAGTGGGATCATTTACCTTGTAATCTTGCAAAGATGAAATATTCAGAGTGCTTTCATACTTACAGATCATATACTTAGCATTAACAAACACCCTAGCCTGTAATTGACATGAATTGCTGATGGTGGCTACCAAGACTTTAAAATATTATGGATCAATGCTCTAAAAAATGTCAATAAAGAGCTGGGAATGTGGCTTAGTGGTTGAGTGCTTGCCTCACATACATGAAGCCCTGGGTTTCATTCCTCAGTACCACATAAAGAGAAAAAGCTGGAAGTGGCGCTGTGGCTCAAGCGGTAGAATGCTAGCCTTGAACACAGAGAAGCTCAGGGACAGATCCCAGGCCCTGAGTTCGAACCCCAAGACTGGCAAAAAAAAATCAGTATATCAACCAGAATAAAAATGTAAGCCCAAGATAAAAGATTTGTTACATTTAGTCATCTAATTTGAAGAAATAAAAAAAATGTAGAATAGTAGAGACTAACATATCAACATGGGCAGTTTGTTTTTTTAGTAAACTTTAGATAATAAAAAGTAAAGCAGGGGCTGGGAAGGTGGCTCAGTGGTAGAGCGCTTGCCTTGCATGCCTGAGGCCCTGGGTTCGATTCCTCAGCACCACATAAGCAAAAAGAAAAAAGCCAGAAGTGGTGCTGTGGCTCAAGTGGTAGAGCGCTAGCCTTGGGCTGAAGAGTTGAGGGACAGCACCCAGGCCCAGAGTTCAGGCCCCACGACCGGACTCCCCCCCGCCCCCCCCAACAAAAAAGTAAAGCAGTAAATGTATTTTTGATTGGAGAATTTCTAGAAAGCCTGGTGATCCTTATGCAGATTTAGTAGTCATTTTCATTCATTTAAGCACTCAAGTTGCATGCAAAAAAAAATCCCATACACTTTTTTGTAGGTAAAAACATTAATATGAGTGTCTCTTTTGGTAGTAATCCACTTACACAAGTCACAGTTGCAACTTACTAGGTATTCAGTTTTCAATTTTTTTAAATCATTTGCTTTGTTGTTGTTATAGAGGTGACCTACAGAGGGATTACAATTACAATTGATTACAATTACAATTACGTAAGTCAGGTAATGGGTACGATTCCTTTTGAACAGAACCTCCTGCTCCCAGTCCCTCCCTCACATTTCCACCACGAGTTTCATTGTTCACATTCATCAGTGTCCAATGGGCTCCACTGCTGTACTTTTAAAAAAATTTTAAATGACTTAGAACTATTTTCATTTATTTATATTTATTATATTTTAATAGGAAGTGGGTCTGAATTTCTTTTTTTGAAAAATGCTCATTACAGTGATCTGGTAAGGCCAGGACTCCCTAGGGATGCTGCCATCAGGGACACCGTGCGCAAGGGCCACGCTCCTCAGAGGTTCTCTATCCAGGCCGTCATCATGGGATTCACTGCTGTACTTTTTCACCTTTTCCCCTCAAGTTCTTCATCCTTCCCCCAGTCCTTCTGAAGATACACACTTGGATACACAATAGGTCAGGTAGAGGAGACAGAATCACCAAAAACTATTAAAAAAGAAGAAACCAACTCCATATCTTGGAGTTGGTTTCAGTATGTATATTATTTTATATAAATATAAAGAGGCACTTGGGCACCTTTGTGTTTCTCTCCTAAGAGGATCCTCTTTTGGTTGCACTGTGGGTGAGTATCCAGAATCCTGTATAATTTTTCATATGCCAGTATAGTTTAGTATAATTTCCACATATCAGAAAGGACATGTGCCATCTGTCTCTGTGAGCTCTGCTTACCTCACTTAACATGATTCGTTCTTGTTCCATCCATTTCCCTGCAATGACATTATTCTTTCTAATGGCTGTATAATATACAAGGAGAAATATAATTGTCCACTGACACTTCCTGAACTTTTCAGTGACATGTAATTTCCATTTCCTCCTTTTCTCTGAAGTACAGCATTGCCAGCAAACCTTACTTTTGTCCTGTATTAGATTTCCTTTGTTAAACTCTCCTGCTTGCTAAAAACAAAAAGTCCATCTTAAGCCACAGCAATATATGACATGTCTGGTTTATAGGTGTATATGTACATATGTGTGTGCATGTTTGTGCTAACATTGGCATACTCATCTTGCCATTTACCACAGTTTGCTTATATGAACTAAAGTAAGATAAAAATAAAGTTCTATATATTTTGTTTCTTTTGATATACCAGTCTGCCTTAAAGAATGTCTGCTACTTTTGCTCTTCTAGTTTTCTAGCGTGGAACATGTATTTTTTTCTCCTAAATCCAAAGGTACTGGTTGTTTAGGACTCTGGAAATCATCTTTTCCTTGGCCTCTGAAGGATGCCTCAAATATGTATGTGGCAATGACACAAACACAAATGTACTTAGAATGGACTTGTTTTACATTTTTACTTGGATAAATGATTCAATCTCAGCAAGTCTTCTTATAGATTTTATCTAATACTATTATGCCCTCAAAAATCTTGGGAAAAAGAAACAGCCACAATTTGTGTGTGTGTGTGTGTTCTGGTCCTGGGGCTTGAACTTAAGGCCTGGATGCACTATTCCTGACCATTTTTGCTCAAGGCTAGTGCTTTACTACTTAAGCCATAGCTCTACTTCTGACTTTTTTTGTAGTTCATTGGAGATTAGAATTTATGAACTTTCTTGCCCCGGCTAGTTTCAAACCAGGATCCTCAGATATCAGCCTCCTGATAGGAGGCTAAGATGACAGGTCACCAGCACCTCTCACAAATGTCAATTTTAAGCAGAGTTTACACTCTTTGGTCTTCCATGAGGATGTCTGAATCTTGGTGCTGACTCTTACTAGGCATGGGATTCTGAGCAAGGGTAGGGTGAAGTCAATCTCATAGGCTTGGCTTTCTGGATCTATAGGGTGGTAGACAATGCTATAACTGCAATAATGTGTTTCGCCATTCCTGAAGTCATTTTCTCTGTGATTTTCATCATGACATCATGATAGTATAGGCCATGTAAAACTCACAGGTGGTAAACTCAGGATTATGAGTCAAATGGGTGCTTTCATTGGCACTGGACCCTAGAATTGGCATCCAGTTTTATGAATCTGCCTCCAACTTCCAGTAGCTTCTGGTGGAATTCTAGAGCAATTCTCATGTTCAGCTTATTGATAAGTAAGGAAAGGCTTGACTATAGTTCCTTCTGGTATAGTGTCTTTCAGAGAGTTTCAATCTCTGGAAATCTTCACAAAGTCATTCCAAATCAAGTCCAAATACTTCTGACAATACCTTGTTTCCTTGTCCTTGAGGCCAATGCAGAAATGAAGTAACATATAATCAGAGAGACAGCAGTATGATTTTACAGGGAATGATGCTCAGCTCTCCCTGCTGGGTTTTCCCAGGTGTCTCTTCAACTCCAATGATGTCTCTTAGATGCATTTTGTTATTGATACAAATGAATTCTGATTTATAATTCCCAAGATTGTCCACAACTTATAAATTGACTCACTCTTCTCAAGGGTCATAGAAGGTGAGTTTTCCCCTCAGAAGCTCTTTTTGGCATGGGTCCTACCTGCCACATGTAATGGCAGTTGAGTGGCTCACAGACTATAGATGATTATATTCTTGGATGAAGGGGGAAAGTGAGATGGCTACATGAACCTGTGTGTGGGCCGATCATCCCCATTGACTGGTAGACTGCTTGGGCATGAACTGTGTAGTAGTGACTTCTGCCCTGGCTTTCCTCCTCAGCACCCGCACCATTCTCAGTGATATGGCTGGTGGCCTGAGCTAGCTGCCTCTCACCGAGCCCTTTCTGCTATTTGCATCTCTGCCACTTCTCAGCTTTCAAGGATTTATTTTTACTTCACATCCTTTATTTTTTAAAGTCAGAAACTTGTTTGTCCTAGTGAAGCACTTCTGACTCAGGAACAACTTGACCAGTCAAAGCCCCCTCCGACCCCCTTGGCCCAGGAAGTTTGCGCCGCAACCCCCTAACAAGCCTTATCTCAGTTTGCATGAACATGGCAGAGCACCTGGAACTCATTATTACCATGATATTTCAGTGTCCCATTTAACTTTAGACCTTCTTGACAGCACACACTGTCCTGCAGCTGAAAGTGTCTCATTCCTGGCTACTGAAAATGGTGCACATTTATTTCTCCACTTTTCGTTGATCATCTACTTTCACCTCAGCCTCCTGCTTTGGAGTCATCTTCTTAGAGGCCCAGACCCAAAAGTCTTGTATTTATTTTTATTTAAAACATGTAACTCTGGAGGAGAATGATTGCAGGGGTTACCATTAGTCAAGATGCATCGTAGTCATAAACCAACTTGTGGAATTGAAATGTTTTTGTACGACTGATTAATGACAAGAAAATAAAAGGCTTCACTCAAAATTGTATACTACTTTGTGTTTTTAAACTAACCTGTGGGACTTTAATGAAGTTTTGTTTTGCTGTGATGTTAGCTTTCTGTCACTGTGACAGAGTACTTGAGAAAATGTAAAGGGAGGAAAGGTTTCAGAGGTTTTAGTCCACGATCACTTGGTCACTTTGCTTGGGCCTCTGGTGAGGCAGAGCATCGTGGTGGAGAGTGCACAATGGGGACAAAGCTGTTCCCTCAAAGTGATCAGAAAACAAGAAAAGACAGGAAGGAACTGGGGCTTCAGCTGGGGGCTGTTATCTCAGTGTCAAAGTGGTGACCGAGATGGTAATAACCAGTGGAAGAGGCTTGTCCTTAAAGTACCTCTCTACCACACTGCATGTGAGATAAAGGTGTACTAGAAACGTTGCTTGTCTAAGTCAGTGAGGTTAAATGAAAAGGAGTGCCCAAAGCCCATGCCTATAAGTCTAACTAATCAGAAAGTTGAGATCTGAAGGGTAAGGTTTGAAGCCAGCTGAGGCAGACAAATCTAAAAGACATATCCATGGAACCAGTAAAAAAATGTGGAACTGACATGGTTTGCGTGGTAGAGCATCAACTGTGAATGAGAGCATGAGCCTCTGACTTTAATCCCAGAATTTGTACACACACATATATACACGATGCTTAAATTATTAGACTGAATCATAAGAAACTGCAACTTTTACAGTAAAATGGCCAAATAGTAGTCACTGATGTGATTCAAATTATTGCTGAAATTAAGATTTCAATTCCAGATTAACTTTTCTTCTTCCTTACAGTAGGACTGGATAGTAATTATTGTAATAGGATGAGAACTTCTCTGTCCTTATACTTCCTGAGCTCTGTGTTCACAGATTTGGTCTAAGTTTTCTGTATACTTTAGTTCACTTTGTGCCAAAATAATTGGATCAAGTGAGAATTATTACTATTATATTGAGCAGGCTTACAGAATTATGTAGAGTAGTATTACTAAACAAACTATTGATAGTTTGGGGTATGTGCTATTTATTACTAAATACTCTGCATGATAGAATTCTATCTATGATAGAATCCTCAATATTCAGAGAGAAGGACCTTGAAGCATGAAAGGCTCAGAATTTTTCTGAAGTTCATACAACATAGGATGTTAAAGAGAACTGGAAACGATTTGGGTCTAGGTCTGGGTCTGAGCATCTAACTCTGAATCTGCTCAATTTTATTCCATTGTCTTTTGCATCCTTCTTTTCCAAATCAGGACAGCTCCTCACCTCCTCCCTCACATTATCTGATGAGTTAAAACTTAGCTCACTGATAAGCTTCTTTGCATGCACATCAATAAAAATGCTGCTGGGTTTTGAGAATGTAGCTTTGCCCAAAGTGTTTGTGAAACTAGGCCATTCAAGTACATCACTTCCAATAAAGGTCTTATGAAATTTGCTTCCTCATGTTCACACTGAGAATCTGCCATAGAAATACCACTTGAGCGTTCAATTTCCTTAAATTGGGTTTCCAGACATGCACCAGTCTTGTAGGGCTTACAGTGTTTCAGAAGATACCAGATAAACATCCCTGCCTTGATGTGGCAGTGAAATGATTTTTCTGGGAAGTAGCTCCATTTTTCATCCCTAAGTTTGTATCGACTGATATTACTGTTATTTTGAACAAAGAGAGTAGGGACGTTGAGACATCAAAGTGATTTTAAAACAACTAAATTCATAATGGCCATTTTGCACCTGTATTGAAAAGTTTTCTGAAGCCAAGTGATTTCATTGGTTTTGAAGGATTGGCTGAGTTAGAAGATGTCTAGCCTTAGTTTAGATGTTGTTCCAAACATGGGTGACATCCTGCTGGGAGGCACAGGTAGATTCCAGGTCTGCACATGAAGAAAGGGCTCATTTGGAAGACTGGCCATACTCACTCTTGGCCCCCATAAATGCTTTGCACAGAAGAGCTTTACTAACTTCAATTTCCAATCTCAACCAAAATGAGAACTATGAAAAGAGCGGGTTAGAAAAGTTAGTTTGTGTGTCTCTTCAAAACTACAATGTGCTGGGTGCTGGTGGCTCATGCCTGTAATCTGAGCCACTCAGGAGGCAAGATTGTAGTATGAAGCCAGCCAGGACAGAAAAATCTGTGAGCCTTTTTTTTTTTGCAGGTCTGCTGCTATAGTTTATTTTCATGCTGAGTTTTACTCATAGTGGACTCACAGTTTGTTTAACATTGAAAGTGACAATCTATAGCTGGGATTGTAGCACAATGGTAGAGGATTTGCCTCGTATACTTAAGGATCCAGGTTCAGTCCCTGACACCAACTAAGAAAAAACAAAAAAAAATCTTCTCACCTGTGAGACTTTTATCTCCAATTCACTAGCAAAACATGCTGGGTGTAGAAATGTGACTCAAGTGGTAGAGTGCTAAACGTGAGCAAAAAATCTGAGATCAAAAGTTCTATTACTGTGGGCTGGGAAGGTAGTTCAGTGATAGAGCGCTTGCCTTGCATGCCTGAGGCCCTGGGTTCGATTCCTCAGCACCACATAAGCAAAAAGAAAAAAGCTGGAAGTGGCACTGTGGCTCAAGTGGTAGAACGCTAGCCTTGAGCTGAAGAGCTGAAGGATAGCGCCCAGGCCCAGAGTTCAGGCCCCACGACTGGACCCCCCCCCCAAAAAAAAAGTTCTATTACTGTTACTACTGTCCTCCCATCACCCAGCTACAGTGTGCATGCTTTTTTGCTTGGTGAGATGCAGAACAATAGACTGTGTGTATTACAGGCCAAATAACACTAATAACTACTGTTTACTAAGCGCTTATGTGCCAGACAGTGTGTGTATGTTCATAATTTTATGTATCTTATAAGTGAGAAACCTGACATCTCATGTAAACAGTGCTTTGGGGCTAGAGCTCATGCTTCATTGATTCTGTGGACACCGGCTTTGAACATTTTGTAGATTGCCTCTCATGGAAAATGTAACCATTTAGCAGCAGTTCCTTGGCTGAAGAGTCCTGATTTGTACACATCACTTGTATATAGCCCAGATACCCTCTCCCAAGTGACAGATCACAGTAGGTGCTTATCCCAACCACACATCCAGCAATCTCATGTCCTGCCTTCCCTTCAAATATGAAGTCTACCTTTGATCCATTCCTAGGCCTGAGAGTTCTTGAACAAAACCATCCTACAATCCTCCAAGGAAACTCCCAATGAGTCCTCATGGATTCACTGCCCGTTAATATATGCCAATTTCTGCCAAATGTTGAAAATGTTGTGCTTGATGGATGTCACTTGGGGTTCTAAATCTTTTACTATTAATTTAGAACCTGGAAAAGAAAAGGGAGTGGCCCTGAACTTTGACTAAGGAACCCACGTGGTATCTTAGTAGAATGTTACCATTGTATCAGAAGTTTTCTGGCATCACCATTGGCAGGATGCATGCCCAACCAGTAATTGCCACTTCCGAAAAAGGCTGATTCTGGAATGAAGCTGAATTGAAAGATGTGTGTAGAATGAAATAAATCTGTGAACTTGCCCAAAGTGTATGCAGTCTGAGATTGACTTTCTACTCATTTATGGTAATATAACTTAACATGAGTCTGCTATTATGCTTGATTATTTGGGTGCATCACCCCATGGAATTACCAAACAGCTCTGAAGGAGTTAGTCATTTCCAGACTGTACCCACAGCAGAAACATGGCAGAGCTAGCGGCTTGTGCGTGCTTATGGAAGGTGAGTTGAGCCAGGAGGTGGAGGCAGGAAACCCTCTGTTCTTGATTCTACAAATGTCTGAGTCATTTACTTTCTCAGCATGTGTCTGTTTTGTTAATCCTTAGATGATCTATGATTTGTTTCTAGCATGCTTCTGCACCCTCGCAGAGGGAATGCTTTTCTGTTTTTTCCCCCTACTGTCTTCTGTTTCTTCTTCTGACTTTTGTCTTTCTGTTTCTGTCGTCTTCTTTTTTTTGGGGGCGGGTCCTGTTGTGGGGACTGAACTCTGGGCCTGGGTGCTGTCCCTCAGCTCTTCAGCTCAAGGCTAGCACTCTACCACTTGAGCCACAGCACCACTTCCGGCTTTTTTTCTTTTTGCTTATGTGGTGCTGAGGAATCGAACCTAGGGCCTCAGGTATGCAAGGCAAGCGCTCTACCACTGAGCCACCTTCCCAGCCCCTGTTTCTGTCTTCTTTCATTGTCCTTCTGGATCCCTTTGGTGTTTGAAGAAGCCTTCAACATTTCCCAAGTGGTAGCTGGCATCCTCGTGAACTTGTGCTAGGTGTTGTTGGACAAAGACTCACTGACATGTTGGATAATCCATTTCTAGTAAAATGCACTTTCCCCTAAAAGGGTTTCTTTCCCTGAATGTGTTTCTCTTAACAGAGGTGAACATATACATTAAATAAAATTCAATTGTTACATAAATTGTAAGCTTCATTGTCGACTGCCAGTTGGATTCATGAAGTGAAAACTTGCTTCTGACATGTTACAAGAATTTGAACTAAAGGACCAGTTGGTCTGTCCTAAAAGAAGACAGCATCTGGATAAAATTCAACATGTAATTTGAGCTTTGGGTATATTTTAAGTAAAAATGGTTGACTGAAAAAAATAAAAATAGAATTCAAACACTATAGAAATATGTATGTTCCAAGTCTTTCCATTTCCTAACAAATGGGGCAATGTCATTCTTTCTGATGGAGGCATAGAATTCCATTGTGTATGTATACCACATTTTCTTGATCCATTCATCTACTGAGGGGCATCTGGGTTGGTTCCATATCTTAGCTATGGTAAATAATGCTGCAATAAACATAGTTGTGCTGGTAGCTTTAGTGTGGTCTTGTTTGTGATCATTTGATCAAATGCCCAAAAGTGGGATTGCTGGGTCATAGGGGAGCTCTATGTGGAGTCTTTTGAGGACCCTTCATACTGCTTTCCAAAGTGGTTGAACAGGTTTACGCACCCACCAACAATGTAATAAGGTTCCCTTCTGTCCACATCCCCTCCAGCATATGTTGTTATTAGAGTTCTTGATTATAGCCATTCTAACTGGAGTGAGGTGGTATCTCAATGTTGTTTTGATTTGCATTTCTTTTATGGCTAGAGAGGTTGAACATTTCTTCATGTGTCTATTGGCCATCCTTCTTTCCTCTTCAGAGAAGTTTCTCTTTAAGTCTTTAGCCCACTTATTTATTGGGCAGTTGTTTCTTTGAAGATTTGTTTTTGGAGGATTTAATTTTTTGAGTTCCAAGTATATTTTAGATATGAGACCCTTGTCTATTGTCTGGCTAGTGAAGAGCTTCTGCCAATCTGTGGGCTTTCTATTGATCTTGCTAGCTATGTCCTTTGCCATGTAGAAGCTCTGCAATTTCATGCAATCCCATTTGCCCAACCTTTCTTTGATTTGTGAAGTAAGCCAGGCCCAAAGAAACATAGGTCCCATGGTTTCCCTTATTTGCAATAACTAGTATATGTCTGAGTCAAGCAGAAAAGGTCAGATAAGTTGAAGTTAGGGGAATGAACCCCAAGAAAACTATTCAAATCTTTTTTGTTTTTTTTCTTTCATGCAGTTGTTTCTATCATATTTATAAGATGATTTCTATGTTGTTCTGCATGTCCCTCCCCCACAGTATAACCCATACTTTCACTGTTTTTGATGTAGGTATAATTTGTGGAGGGGAAGGGAAAAAAACCAAATCGTTTAACTAGGAATACAGGTGGACTCATTGCAATAATGAGATGTACAAGTGGTTATGTCGAAAAATGAACTTAACAACTTTGGTGGGGGTGGGGGGAAGATTGAGTAGGGGAAGGGGTGGAGTAGGGGGAGGGGTGGAGTATGGGAAGGGATGGGAAGGGGAAACAATGAGGAGGCAACAATGCTTGATAAGAATTGTACTCGTTATCTTGCCCATGTAATTGTAACTCCTCTGTATAGTATTCTCACAATAAAAAAATAAAGAAATATGTATGCTCACAAATGAAAGTGTCTTGTAATTCCATCCTGCAGTAAAACTACTTTATCTAATGATCCTCAAGGTTCTTCCCCAATACAACTAATTATTTCTATTTCACAAAAAATGAGTTTATATGGAATAGGAGAAACCCTAGGTCTGCTTGGCACAGGCCAAAATTTTCTTAATAGAGACCCAGAAACACAACAAATCAAAGAAAGGTTGGACAAATGGGATTGCATAAAATTGCAGAGTTTCTGCATGGCAAAGGACATAGCTAGCAAGATCAATAGAAAGCCCACAGATTGGCAGAAGATCTTCACTAGCCAGACAACAGACAAGAGTCTCATATCTAAAATATACCTGGAACTCAAAAAATTAAATCCTCCAAAAACAAATCTTCAAAGAAACAACTGCCCAATAAATAAGTGGGCTAAAGACTTAAAGAGAAACTTCTCTGAAGAGGAAAGAAGGATGGCCAATAGACACATGAAGAAATGTTCAACCTCTCTAGCCATAAAAGAAATGCAAATCAAAACAACATTGAGATACCACCTCACTCCAGTTAGAATGGCTATAATCAAGAACTCTAATAACAACATATGCTGGAGGGGATGTGGACAGAAGGGAACCTTATTGCATTGTTGGTGGGTGTGTAAACCTGTTCAACCACTTTGGAAAGCAGTATGGAGGTTCCTCAAAAGTCTCCACATAGAGCTCCCCTATGATCCAGCAATCCCACTTTTGGGCATTTACCCAAATGATCACAAACAAGACCATACTAAAGCTACCAGCATGACTATGTTTATTGCAGCATTATTTACCATAGCTAAGATATGGAACCAACCCAGATGCCCCTCAGTAGATGAATGGATCAAGAAAATGTGGTATACATACACAATGGAATTCTATGCCTCCATCAGAAAGAATGACATTGCCCCATTTGTTAGGAAATGGAAAGACTTGGAAAAAATTATGTTAAGTGAAGTAAGCCAGGCCCAAAGAAACATAAGTCCCATGGTTTCCCTTATTTATAATAACTAGTATATGTCTGATTCAAGCAGAAAAGGTCAGATAAGTTGATGTTAGGGAAATGAACCCCAAGATAAGTATTCAAATGTTTTTTCTTTCATGCAAATGTTTCTAACATATTTATAAGATGATTTCTTTGTTGTTTTGTATGTCCCTCCTCCATGGTATAACATACACTGCTTTCACTGTGTTTGATGTTGGTATAATTTGTGGAGGGGAAGGGAAAAAACAAATCGTTTAAATAGGGATATGGGTGGACCCATTGCAACAATGAGATGTACAAGTTGTTAGGTCAAAAAATGAACTTCACAGCTTTGTTGTGGGGGGGGGAAGGATTGGGTGGGGGGGGCGGAGAGGGGTCTGGGAAGGGATGGGAAGGGGAAACAAAGGAGGAGGCAACAATGCTTGATAAGAAATGTACTCATTATCTTGCCCATGTAATTGTAACTCCTCTGTATGGTATTTTCACAATAAAAAAATGAGTTTATGCTCTATACAGTTTTCTATTTTGCTTTCTTTGCTTGGGAAGTCTTTCCAGCCTCCCCATATGCTGAGATCCATATTAGAACGGGGAGGCAATATGATTTCAGTCTCAGTCATTTCCACTTATGTCCTTTCTGTGACCATGAGGTATAGACAGAAGGTGTCTGAAGAAGAGTGAGAGTTTAATTCTGCCTGTGGCTAGCTGCAATACTATGGATACATTGGTGAAAATTTGGCCTCAACTTTTCTCTGTAATGGTGGAAGGTTTGGTCCTTAAAAGGCCCCGTAATCAGATTCAGGCCCATGAGACTCAATATGAATTCTAGATGCCGACAAAGCACTAAGGAGAATAAGGGAAGAAAACTGTGACCTTCACTGAGCTTCCATTTCAACGGTGAGCGTATTCCCTTCTGAATGGTGCAGCCAAACTTCCCCAAGGCATTCTGTCTCTCTTCCCTTCATTCATCCTGCTTATTATTCTCCAGGCTTTAGCAATTAAACTCTTGCTTCAACCCTTTCCCTGAGAGTGCTCTAACATTCTAGAAATTACCTTTAACTGATGCCATCTAATGGATTCTAGCCAGGCTTCATTCTACTTGAGCTATCCATTTAAAATGTTGATATTATTATGTATCTCCTCATGTTTTTTATTTTTACTAAGTCTGCTAGTCCTTTTGCAAAGGACTATTTCTTTCTTGGAAGTTATATACAGTGAACTCTCACCATTTGAGAGTCTATGTTTATAAATGAACTCATCTCTTCCCCAACTTCGTAACTCCCAAACCAACACTGCTAGGACTTTCTTAGTCATTCACAGACATGGCTGACTACTGAAACTTTTGAGTTGCTCTATGGTCAACTGAGCAAGAGGTTGAATAAAACTTATTGCCTTCTTGTTCTAGCTCCCAAATGACACCCAAGTTTCCTTTATCAGAATTTATTTAGTGCATACATTTTGCATGTTAATGAACTTATTCTTTACAATGGTTTCCAAGTATAGTGCCTGAGAGTGGTATAATGTGCCTAAACACCAGAAGCCAGTGCATGTCTTAAGGACAAAGTACATTTCAAACAACTCTGCCAGTAGTCAGCAGTCCTCCACCTCTATGCTGTCTTCCCTGATGAGGCCCTGAACAAAGTTCTAGCAATGAAACATTTATTATTTTTTTAATCGCTGTGTCCTAAGTATCCAGGTAGAGATTCAACTCCTTTTTTTCCATAATGAAATATACACAGTTATAAAAGGACTTTCAAAGGGGACCGAGACATCTAACTTTGGAGCACTAGAACACAAAACCACTTGCGATTCAATCTTTCTGGCTTGACAAATGCAATGCCCTCTGCATGCCATCCTCTTCCCTGATCTTCATGAGAATGTACACAACTGACCACACTCAGCTTACACATTGTCTCTTTTAATAACACAGAACTTTCCAAGTAGAGATGACCACACCCTCTTCCTGTTCCCAGTGCACTATGTAGAAATTCCCGTGGCACAGTGCATTACCCCATTTACTGTTCAAATGTCTTCCTTTCTCTAAGTAGACCTTCTTTTTGTACTCATCATTCTTCCTTTGGGTGAGCTCATCCTTGCTCATGACTTCTGTGACCACCATTAAGATATTGATCTACCAGATCAACATTAGAGCTTAGTGGCATTAATTTAGGTGCTTGTCTTTGTTTCTCACTGGGTGCTGGGTCTCTGTCCTCAAATGGCCCAAACCAATTATCTTCTGTCCCTACTTTGCCCTTCTATAAGTTGTCTAGCTAATGAAACTCCATCAGTCTACTGATCACGCTAGAAATTTTGGAGTTGTTCTTTTCTCTCTACCTCTCTTTTGTATCCCATCTATCATTGAGTTCTATGTACCCTGGGACTATCCTATTAAGATGTTAAAATTCTCCCCATCATGATCACCTCAGATCACTACTTTGTTATGAATTCATCAGCCTGCTGACTTGTTGCTCTGCTGCAATCTTGCCAGAACTTCTCCCTGTACTCTTTTTTCTCAAATAATTTTATTTTATTTTGTATTATCCTTAAGCCTTTGTTACTCTTGACAATGCTAACCCTGAGGAGCAGATTGAAACTCAATGTTTCATCTTATTATCATCCTTTGGTGCCTTGTTGGGGACCTGCAGGAAGAAGTGTAAGCTCACAAGCTTTTTCTGTTTTTCTTTCCAGCTTTGTTTTCTTCTGCTTTGTCTTCTGAGACAGCTTAAGTCTTTTAACCTCACCTAACAACTCACAGTTATGTCAGAGATGGAGTTGTGCCTGTTGCGATCTAGCCTTTTGGGATGGGCACGTTGTGCATCTTTTCCTAACTTGGCTCAGAGAACCCTAGCTTGGGGTGTCTGCTCTACCTTTGGGGAACTCCCTCTTAGACATTACAAATTGTGTACCTTGAGCAGCTGGCAGGCATGCATCATGCTCAGAACACAGCCTGGGGACCAGCATGGGGAGGTGGGTAGAGATCTTGGGTGAAAAAATGAACTTACAATTTGGAAGGAGTTTCCTGTGGACACTGTTGATTCGGTACATATTTGACTGATCAATGGACAATATCACAAATCATTCCAATTATCTATTCTTCTGACCATATCAGAGAATGTGTCACCTGGAAAAAAAATAATCTCTTACTTGTGCATTCAGAGACATATCAAAGGTTAGTCATACTTCCTCTCATCTCCCGAGTTTCATTAACAGCAACCATTTCCATTGTTGGAAAAAATTCCAAATACCTTTATGTAGTTAATAAGTTATCTTTAGGACAATGTTTGCATAATGCAAAATGTTTCTAGGTTAATTTCGTTTTCATGGAATAATAATGTGTTTACTGACTGCTGCATCATTTTGACTTGCTAATTTTTATTTTCTTTATTCTTCTTTCCTCTAATGAAGTTAAATATGAGATTGTAAGACTTGAACACCTAGGGCCATTTAGTGATAGCCTAGAACTACCAAATAAATAAAATAGTTTTTTCTTGGGGTACAGTCTTTGTTTTTAATAGTTACAAGCAGGCTTAAATAGGACTTTTCCAGAGTCTATATCTCCTGACATGATTAGGACTGGTGATTGGTATGATTTGTGATGTTGTCCATATCTATCAAATATATTGTGTCTATGGCCAACTCCTTCCAAATTGTGAGTTGGTTCATCAAAGATCTCCACCTCACCTCCCTGATGCTGAGTTCCAAGGGACCAGCCTTAGAAAGGAGCCCCAGGTATTGTACAACTTTTGTTTAACCATTTAGAGATGTGAAATTTCCTAATAACATGATTCTATTGTAAAAGTCTTTGCTCTCTGTCATTCAGTGAATAAAATTTGTCACGTGCTTAAAGTCATTTCCAAGTGGTAAGAAGGTTTTTACTATAAGTGGAACTTGGGTGGGGCTGTGGTCCATGGGAGTTGGGCCACAGTTGGGCCACAGTTCCACACTGGGAGTCAGAATGGAGCTCTGCAGAAAGGAGTTCAAATGCCCCCACCAATGCAGGAGTTTTCCTGTGACATTTGTGACATGAGAGAGGTCTGCTCCAGACTCTTGGGGGCTTCCCATGCTTATAGAGCGAAGCCCAAACTCCTAGAGTATATCAATGTGTTAAGCTTGAATAAAGCCCTACTACCAAACAGTACTCACATCAGTCCTGAATCTAGTTCTTCATCTTTAAAATACCTCCTGTGAGCATCACGAGTGAGCAACGTACTTCACCTAGCAGAAGGTGAAGATGCAATAGGAACTTGTTCCCTTGTGAGACAGCCAGCTCTATTCCATGGACTAAGAGCTTTATTAAGAGAAAACTATTGTTTTAAAACTGACAAAACTAGGAATAAATGCCTTCTTTAGCTAAGGCCCATTTTGATTTTTCAGTCATAATTAGATGACTATTTAAGGACACAAGAAAAAGAATACTAGTCCAAGTATTTTATTGACGTGTAGTTTACACACACCAAAATTCACCCTGTTTAAGAGTATAGTTTTATGGAAAAAAAGTATAGTTTTATGGATTTTGACAAATGCATGCAACCTTGCTACTATTGTCAACAAAAGAGCTTAACTTTTGCATTAAATCTTTTTTGCTAACAACTCAAATTAGTCTACTGTATTTCTTACATTGTTCTTAATTTCTACTAAAATGAGATTCTCTAATTTCAAATGTTTTTGGCTTGTTGTGTCAGTGCTGGGGGCCTGTACATCCAGAGGGTGACAAGTTATATTGGCAGAGTCTCTGATAGTCTGGAGGATTATCATTCCAAAACATAACCAAATATTAACAAAAGTGTTATTACAGTGATCCTGTTTCCTCTTATTACTGTCCATCATAGAAGGAATTGTGAACAGGTAGTGAAAATTCTCTAGCTTCATTTGGGATCCTGAAAGGCAAATTTCTTTCTCTAATAAAAATAGAAAAAGGAAGGAAGGTTTTAAGATTTCTAAACAAAGAGAAATTCTCTCTCTCTCTCTCTGTCTCTCTCTCTCTCTCTCCTCTTTCTCTCCCCTCTTTCTTTCTCTCTCTTTCCTCTCTCCTCCCAGAACCAAGGATTGAACTCAGGGGGCTTTGTGCTTGTTAGGCTTGCTTGCTTAGCTGATGCTCCACTCTGGCACTTTTCTGGTTAACTGGAGATGTTCCTGAGTAGCTAGGATTACAGATATGACAGACAGCACCCAGCTTGAACAAAGAGAAATTCCTCATAGGTACATTTCTAATCATAATTGAAATCCTTAATATGATTGATGTCAGCATTCATTATCACCTTTTTTACCATATGTATTTTTACTATATGTTAATTGTACCTTTTTATATCATGTGTTCTGGTATGTGTACTATTGTTTTTATTGTCATTTTAATGTTCCTTAATGATGTTTATCTTTGTCTCCACTAATTCAACTACAAAACAAAGATTCTTAAAATTTTACTGTAAAGGTGATGCACGAGGGGTTTACAGCTATATAAGAAAGGTAATGAGAACATTTCTTTTTGACTAGTATTACCCCCTCCCTCAGAGGAATTTTCTTTATATGTCTTTCTCCTACACAGTGACAATTATATTAGCACATGGCTGAGCACACAGTAGTCACTCAGCAAATATTTTTCTGAGAGATGGTTTTGTGGAGAGAAATGACCTGGTAAATGACTGGAAAGGTCAGAATATGGGGACAGAAATCCCATTCAGAATACTAAGACTTTTCCTTTTTTATGACAGATGAAGCCCTTGAGACTTTGGCTGCAGTCTCAGTAACTCATGACATAGACCGCCTAGCAACAGAGTATGGCCAATTTAGAAATTGAGTAGGGTAGGTTATCTCCAAAGATCTAGGCAGAGTATTTTGGTTCCACTATGAGTCAAAGAAATAAAATAAAAAGGAAGTAACTGTGGCTCTTGAGGTAAAGTGATGTTAGCTTCCAGTTCTTCCCCCAATCCTTTTCAGCTTAAAGTCATTGTCGAGAATAGCAAACCACCAGCGAGATTGAGGGGAATCCCATAAGAGAATGACACTAGAACATCTTCTCAAGGGGTCCTTGGAAGAGCTTTTCCAGACATCCGGGGGGAGTTAATGGCTGCCTTGGCCTTAGTGTACAGGCAATCCCTGAAAGTGGCCTGCTCCAAACAATCATCTATTCTGGAAGCTTCTATCAAAATAATCAAAAAGACTTTAGACTTGTTAAAAAATCACAACAGCAATGAATATAATATATTACAAATATTTCAAAGAGGCTACCACAATTTTAATGCTTATAGAAAGAGTCCATCCCCTAATGTTAGCCTAATACATAAAGAGGCACAGAAAGTTGCTAAGAGACACATATTATATACTCTATAAACTTGTAATTTTATCTATCAATCTATTTATATATTTATTTATCTTTATTTATTTATTTAATCAGTTGTGGGGTCTGAACTCTGGGCCTGGGCGCTGTCCCTCAGCTCTTCAGCTCAAGGCTAGTGCTCTACCACTTGAGCCACAGTGCCACTTCTGGCTTTTTCTGCTTATGTGGTGCTGAGGAATTGAACCCAAGTTTCATGCATCCAAGGCAAGCACTCTACCACTGAGCCACCTTCCCAGCCTCCAATCTTGTAATTTTGCCTGAACTCTAATTAATTATTCATTTGGGCTATGAAAGAAAAATTCTTGCAAAACTTTCTATCTGTGCCTAACTTTTCCTAGCTAGTAACAACCAGTTGTAGGTTACCTAACCATTATAGTGTCTGGGCTCTGGTGCCATGTTGGGTAGTAGCAACATATGCCAGGTAAGGTTTTGATGATGTTGGAGCAGGATGTAGGGTCCAGGACAGAAGGGAGGGAATCTTCTGTAGTTGTATCTCCACTGGGGACACACTGAAACTATGAACAGTCCAGAGGTCACTATAAGGGCATCAGAACTGGTACAAGATGAGAATGGGTCTAGTGAAGAAGCTGTGTGTGGTTGGCTCTGTGGTTTGTCCCTAGAGTATTTTCTTTCAACAAGGCCCTGCAACTGATGAGACAGATGATCATTGCTGAACTACCCCTTTGGGGTAATCATGCAGGCTTGCAGCAGAAAGATTGGGGGAAATCTCTTGAGATGCAGAAGCATCATCCTGCCTGATGGAGGACAGGGTACAAAGGACCCTGACTTAAGCACAAAGGAAAAGGCTTACATGGAGGCAGCTTGATCCTTCATTAAGTGAGGAAGTTGAGAGTATGCTTCTCCTGTTTTCTTGTGGACATAGAACTCTCTTTTCTTTCTTGCCATCCTTTCAATCAATCTCTGTATCTAACACAAGGGGAAAATTTCTTCTAAGAACTACCATGTTCAGTCTGAATCCTAAGTTAGAAGTTAAGTAAGTAAGTAATCCTATTACAAGTTAAGTAAGAACAGTCATATTCTTTTTTTGGGGGGAGGGGGGGAGGTCCTGTTGTGGGACCTGAACTCTGGGCCTGGGTGCTGTCCCTCAGCTCTTCAGCTCAAGGCTAGCGCTCTACCACTTGAGCCACAGCGCCACTTCTGGCTTTTTTTTCTTTTTGCTTATGTGGTGCTGAGGAATCGAACCCAGGGCCTCAGGCATGCAAGGCAAGCACTCTACCACTGAGCCACCTTCCCAGCCCCAACAGTCATATTCTTGTCTTCCATTGGATTCCATTTTCTCCAGGGCATTCCCAGGCAAAGCATAAAATAGTGGTGGTGGTGGTATGTGTGTATGTGTTTATGAGAGAGAGAGAGAGAGAGAGAGAGAGAGAGAGAGAGAGAGAGAGAGAGAGAGAGGAGAGAGAGATATTGAGAGGAGGATGATGAAGAGAAGGAGAAGAAGAAGGGGATGAGGAGGAGAAACAGGAGGAGGAGGCAAACTAAAGGAGAGGAGTTATTTCCTGAAATGAAAAGAAAAAGCAAGTAAGCATTATCCTCTGTCTGTGCCTCCTGCCCTGACAGAGCTGAGTAGCTAGTTGAAGAGAGAGAGAAGATCAAAGTATTTTAATTCAGATTGTCACAGGTCATTATGGGAATGAACACAATCCTATGGTTACGAAGTGATCTATTTTCATGGATTATGGGAAAGTTTCCTTTACTGATTAAGCATGTCTCTTATTTGGCTCAAATAGCTAAATCCTGTCAGTGATGGTCATTTAGCTTGACACTCTACTCTGAGTCATCTCTGTGAGTGGAAGAAGCCCTTCATTAGTCCTGGATTTATCACTTTGTAGTAATCACCTTTCTGAGCCTCCTATTTCTTATCGATAGAATAAGATTATTTGACAAGTTATAATTAAAGATCAAATGAGACAAAATCTAGGAGACCAGCTTGAAAAACTATGGATGGTATTAGTTGCATGATTTGTGACTGAATAAATATAAAACAGACTTGGTAGAAGGTGGGGATGGGAGAGAGGAAGGAAGAGACAATGGTAAGTGAATTATAATAAGAAAGCAAAGGGGTCTCAAAAGCATTGTGCTATTTCACAGTTTTGTTTCAAGGTAATCCTGGTTAAAGATAACAGCTATTTAGAGATGTGGTGGATGACTCTATTGTTAATGGAAAAAAGGAAAGAAAGGCTGGAGATTGTATGCCTCAGTCAGTGTTAGCATTGTGCCTATGGATGCACCATTTCTTTTTCTTCCAACATCTAGTTCAGTCTTAAAGAAAGTGTGATATCAGAAAGCCCAGCAGGGCTGTTGTTGTGCCAGTACCAAGCTGTTTTGATTACTATGGCTTTGTAGTAGAGTTTGAAATTTGGCATTGATATTCCTCCAGCACTGTTCTTTCTGTTAGGGATTGTTTTTGCTATTTGGGGTCTTCTATTTGTTCCATATGAATTTTTTGGATTGCTTCTTCTATTCATTGAAGAATGAGGTTGGAATATTGATAGGTATTGCACTGAATTTGTAGATAGCCTTGGGAAGTATTGCCATTTTCATGATGTTGATCCTTCCAATCCAGGAGCATGGGAGGTTTTTCCACTTCCTAAATTCTGCTTTGATTTCCTTTTTCAGGTTTTGAAGTTTTCAGCATAGAGGTCCTTTACTTCTTTAGTAAACTACTAGGTATTTTATTTTTTTGGTGGTGCTATTACAAAAGGAGTTGCTTTCCTGATTTCAGCCACACTCTTCTGATTGTTGGCATACAGAAAAGCCATTGATTTTTGAGGGTTAATTTTATACCCTGTTACTTTGCCAAAGTTTTGAATCAGCTTGAGTAATTTGAGAATGGAGTCCATGGAATTCTTTAAATACAAGATCATGTCATCTGCAAAGAAGGAGAGTTTTACTTCATCTTTTCCTATTTGGATCCCCTTTATGTTTGCATCTTGTCTTGTTGCTGTAGCTAGGCATTCTAATACTAAATTGAAGAGAACTGGAGAGAGTGGACATCCTTGTCTCATTCCTGAGTTTAGAGGAAATGGCTTTAGTTTTTCACCATTAAGTATGATGCTGGCTATAGGTTTGTCATGTACAGCCTTTCTTATATTGAGGAATGTTCCATGGATTCCTAATCTTTCCAGAGCCTTCATCATAAAGGGGTGTTGGATCTTGTCAAATGCATTTTCTGCATTTATTGAGAACAGACCTGAGGATCAATGGAATAGAGCTGAAAACCCAGAAATGAACCCACAGACCTATAGTCACCTAATATTTGATAAGGGAACTAAAAATATAGAATGAAAGAAAGGCATCTTCAGTAAATGGTGCTGGCAAAACTGGTTATTCACTTGTAGAAAACTAAAGCTAGATCCTTATATATCACCCTGCACCAGAATTAACTCCAAATGGATCAAAGACTTCGAAATAAAAGCAGACACCTTGAAAACATTACAGGATGGAATAAGAGAAACCCTATGTCTCTTTGGCACAGGTCAAAATTTTCTTTTTTTTTTTTAAATTTAATTTGATTTTATTTGTGAACATACTGTACAGAGGGATTACAATTACATAGGCAGCCACAAAAAATAAAATACCTAGGAATTAACTTAACTAAAGAAGTGAAGGACCTCTATGATGAAAACTTTAAAATCTTGAAAAAGGAAATCAACACAGAACTTAAAAAATGGCAAAACCTCCCATGCTCCTGGATTGGAAAGATTAACATCGTGAAAATGGCAATACTTCCCAAGGCTATCTACAAATTCAACGCAATACCTATCAAAATTCCACCCTCATTCTTCAAGGAAATAGAAGAGGCAATCCAAAAATTCATATGGAACAATAAAAGACCCCGAATAGCAAAAATGCTCCTCAACGGAAAGAACACTGCTGGAGGAATATCAATACCAAATTTCAAACTCTACTATAAAGCCATAGTAATCAAAACAGCTTGGTATTGGCATAAGAACAGACCTCAGGACCAATGGAATAGAATTGAAAACCCAGAAATGAACCTACAGACCTATAGCCATCTAATCTTCGATAAGGGAGCTAAAACAATAGAATGGAAGACAGACAGCCTCTTCAGTAAATGGTGCTGGCAAAACTGGTTAACTACATGTAGAAAACTAAAGCTAGATCCTTATATATCACCCTGCACCAGAATCAACTCCAAATAGATCAAAGACCTTGAACTCAAAGCAGACACTCTGAAAACATTACAGGATGGAATAGGAGAAACCCTGGGTCTCCTTGGCTCAGGCCGAAATTTTCTGAATAGAGACCCGGAAACACAACAAATCAAAGAAAGGTTGGACAAATGGGATTGTATAAGGTTGCAGAGCTTCTGCAGGGCAAATGACATAGCTAGCAAGATCAATAGAAAGCCCACGGACTGGGAGAAGATCTTTACTAGCCATACAACGGACAAGGGTCTCATATCTAAAATATACTTGGAACTCAAAAAATTAAACCACTCAACAACAAATCCTCAAAGAAACAACTGCCCAATAAGTAAGTGGGCGAAAGACTTAAAGAGAAGCTTCTCTGAAGAAGAAAGAAGAATGGCCAATAGACACATGAAGAAATGTTCAACATCCCTAGCCATAAAAGAAATGCAAATCAAAACAACATTGAGATATCACCTCACCCCAGTTAGAACGGCAAAAATCAAGAACTCTAACAACAACAGATGCTGGAGGGGATGTGGACAGAAAGGAACCTTACTTCATTGTTGGTGGGAATGTAAACTTGTTCAACCACTTTGGAAAGCAGTATGGAGGTTCCTCAAAAGACTCCACATAGAGCTCCCCTATGACCCAGCAATCCCACTTTTGGGCATTTACCCTAATGTTTACAAAAAAGACCACACTAAAGCTACCAGCACAACTATGTTTATTGCAGCATTATTTACCATAGCTAAGATATGGAACCAACCCAGATGCCCCTCAATAGATGAATGTATCAAGAAAATGTGGTATATATACACAATGGAATTCTATGCCTCCATCAGAAAGAATGACATTGCCCCATTTGTTAGGAAATGGAAAGGCTTGGAAAAAATTATATTAAGTGAAGTAAGCCAGGCCCAAAGAAACATAGGTCCCATGGTTTCCCTTATTTGCAATATCTAGTATAGGTATGAGTCAAGCGGAAAAAGTCAGAGAATGTGATGTTAGGAAAACGAACCCTCAAATATGTATTTTAATGTTTTTGTTTCTTTCATGCATGTGTTTCTAACGCATTTATAAGATTATTTCTTGGTTGCTTTGTATGTCCCTCCCCCACAGTGTAACCCCTGCTTTCACTATATTTGATGTCAGTATAACATGTGGAGGAGATGGGGACAAACAAGTCGTTTAAGGATTCAGGTGGACCTGTTGCAACAATGAGAAGTACAAAATGTCATGTCAAAACCAGCCTTACAATGTCGGAGGGGGGGGGGAGGGGGGGTATGATTGGGTGGGGGGGGAGGGGGAAGGCTGGGAAGGGAGGTGAAGGGTAAACAAAGGAGGAGGCTGCAATGCTTGGTAAGAAATGTATGCATTATCCTGACCATGTAATTGTAACCCCTCTGTACAGTATGTTCTCAAATAAAATAAAATAAAATTTTAAAAAAAAAAACAAAAAACAATTACATGGGCAAGATAATGCGTACATTTCTTACCAAGCACTGCAGCCTCCTCCTTTGGTTTACCCTTCACATCCCTTCCCAGCCTCCCCCCTCCCCCCCCAATCCCAATTCTTCTCCTTCCCCCCCTTCCCCCCCCTCCCCCCCCCCCGCACCGACATTGTAAAGCTTGTTTTGGACATGACAACTTGTACTTCTCATTGTTGCAACAGGTCCATCTGTATCCTCAAACAACTGGTTTTTCCCATCTCCTCCACAAGTTATACTGACATCAAATATAGTGAAAGCAGGGGTTATACTGTGGGGGAGGGACATACAAAGCAACAAAGAGATAATCTTATAAATGCGTTAGAAACACATGCATGAAAGAAAAAAACATTAAAATACATATCTAAGGGTTCATTTTCCTGACATCACATTATCTGACCTTTTCCGCTTGACTCATACATATACTAGATATTGCAAATAAGGGAAACCATGGGACCTATGTTTCTTTGGGCCTGGCTTACTTCACTTAATATAATTTTTTCCAAGTTTTTCCATTTCCTAACAAATGGGGCAATGTCATTCTTTCTGATGGAGGCATAGAATTCCATTGTGTATATATACCACATTTTCTTGATACATTCATCTACTGAGGGGCATCTGGGTTGGTTCCATATCTTAGCTATGGTAAATAATGCTGCAATAAACATTGTTGTGCTGGTAGCTTTAGTGTGGTCTTGTTTGTGATCATTTGGGTAAATGCCCAAAAGTGGGATTGCTGGGTCATAGGGGAGTTCTATGTGAAGTCTTTTGAGGAACCTCCATACTGCTTTCCAAAGTGGTTGAACAAGTTTACATTCCCACCAACAATGAAGTAAGGTTCCTTTCTGTCTACATCCCCTCCAGCATCTGTTGTTGTTAGAGTTCTTGATTTTTGCCGTTCTAACTGGGGTGAGGTGATATCTCAATGTTGTTTTGATTTGCATTTCTTTTATGGCTAGGGATGTTGAACATTTCTTCATGTGTCTATTGGCCATCCTTCTTTCCTCTTCAGAGAAGTTTCTCTTTAAGTCTTTTGCCCACTTATTTATTGGGCAGTTGTTTCTTTGAGGATTTGTTGTTGGGGGGTTTAATTTTTTGAGTTCCAGGTATATTTTAGATATGAGACTCTTGTCCATTGTATGGCTAGTAAAGATCTTCTCCCAATCTGTGGGCTTTCTATTGCCAAAATTTTCTTAATAGAGACTCAGAAACAGAACAAATCAAAGAAAGGTTGGACAAATGGGATTGCATGGAGCTGCAGAGCTTCTGCATGGCAAAGGACATAGCTAGCAAGATAACTAGAAAGCTCACAGATTGGGAGAAGATTTTCACTAGCCAGACAATGGACAAGGGTCTCATATCTAAAATATACTTGGAACTCAAAAATTAAATCCCCCAACAACAAATCCTCAAAGAAACAACTTCCCATTAAATAAGTGGGCTAAAGACTTAAAGAGAAACATCTCTGAAGAGGAAAGAAGGATGGCCAATAGACACATGAAGAAATGTTCAACATCCCTAGCCATAAAAGAAATGAAAATCTAAACAACATTGAGATACCACCTCACCCCAGTTAGAATGGCTATAATCAAGAACTCTAATAACAACAAATGCTGGAGGGGATGTGGCCAAAAGGGAACCCTACTGCATTGTTGGTGGGAGTGTAAACTTATTCAACCACTTTGGAAAGAGGTATGGAAGTTCCTCAAAAGACTCCACATAGAGCTCCCCTATGACCCAGCAATCCCACTGTTGAGCATTTACCCAAATGATCACAAACAAGACCACACTAAAGCTACCAGCACAACTATGTTTATTGTAGCATTCTTTACCATAGCTCAGATATGGAACCAACCCAGAGACTCCTCAATAGATAAATTGATCAAGAAAAAGTGGTATATATACACAGTGGAATTCTATGCCTCCATCAGGAAGAATGACATTGCCCCATTTGTTAGGGAAAGGAAAGACTTCGAAAAATTATATTAAGTGAAGTAAGCCAAGCCCAAAGAAATATAGGTCCCATGGTTTCCCTTATTTGCAATAACTAGTACATATGTAGGACAAACAGAAAAAGCCAAAAGCTATGTACATATGACCATATAAGATGATGTTAAATGAAATGAACCCCAAGATAGGGACATAAATATCTTTTTTTTCTTGCTATTGTTTCTAATGTATTTATAATGTACCATGTGATTTTTTTTTTTGTTTCTTTGTATGTTTCTCCCCAATGGCATAACCTCTGTTTTCACTGTAGGTGCCCTACATCTTGTATAAACACTTCTCTGAATTGGGGAGGGGAAGAGAAAAAACAAAATGCTTAAATAGGGATACAGGTTGACCCCTTGTAATAATGAGATGTACAAAACACTATGCTGAAAACGAACTTTACAACCTCAGCGAGGTGGGGGGTATTGTGGAGGTGGGAGGGAGGGAACAGATGATAGGGGGAAAACAAAGGAGGAGGCAACAATGCTCAATAGAAAATATACTCATTATCTTGCTCATGTAAGTGTAACCCCTCTGTACAGCATTTTTACAATAAAAAACGTACCAAAAAATCCCCCCAACAACAACCCAGAAAAGAATCTCATGTCTATGGCTGGCTCAGAATACCCTGAGCCTATCTAAGTTGGTGAGGAAAACCAACCAGATTCAGTGACAAAGATGATTCCGCTGTGAGGAATTTTATCTCAGTCCTTAGGGAATCTGAAAAGAGATGGTATCTATAGTAGGGCTGGAGGATTGGGAATGGGACATCTGACCAGGGGCAGGCTGTGGTTGGGGAGTAAGAAAGCAAAAACTATCACACCAAATATGTGTGTGTGTGTGTGTGTGTGTGTGTGTGTGTGTGTGTGTGTGTGTGTGTGTGTGTGTGTGTGTGTGTGTGTGTATTGGGGCTTGAACTCAGGGCCTTGATGCTATCTATCTTGTAGCTTTTTTGCTCAAGGCTGGCACTCTACCACTTAAGCCACAGATTCACTTTCAGCTTTTTTTTTTTTTTTTTGATGGTAGTTGGAGATAAGATCTCCCAGTTTCTTACCCAGGCTGGCTTCAAACCACCATCTTCAGACCTCAGCCTCCTGAATAGCTAGGATTACAGACATGAGCCATTGGTGCCAGGCTTCTGGTCACTTCTTGATGGTTTTGGATCTTGTGGTAAAATGCAGCACAAATCACTGTCCCAGTCGCTGCTTGCTGTTGAGTGTGTGCAGAGCTGCAGGAGCAGGCAGACGTGCTGAAGAAATCACTTCTCATTACTCACTTGTGTCCTTATTGTCTGAGTCTCTGATGAGAAATTGAGAGGTTTTGTTTTTACTCTAGACACAACCTTGTCGAGAAGTTCTCAGCGCAAGTTCCTGAAATCAAGGAATCTTTGCCAACCAGATTCTCTCTTTTTTTTAGAATGGTGTGGATTTTATTTTTCCATATATTTTTATTGTAAAAATACTGTACAGAGGGGTTACAGTTACATGAGTAGGGTAATGAGTACATTTCCTATCAAGCATTGGTACCTCTTCCTTTATTTTTCCCCTACCATCCCTTCCCTCCCAACCTCCCCAACTCCTCCCCACCCTCCTGAAATTGTAAAGTTCCTTTTAAACATAGTGTCTTGTGCATCTCACTGTTACAATCCTTATTGAAACATTTGATTATAGCCCTTCCCCTCCCCCAATTATAAAAATGAATATACAAGATGCAGGACACTGGAATTAGATACAGTGAAAATGGGGGGGTGATACCGTGGGGGAAGAACATAAAAAAGAAACAAAAAAATCACATAGTGCATTATAAGTACGTTAAAAAACAATAGCAAGAAAGAAAAAAACCACTTGTGTCCCTGTCTTGGGGTTCATTTCACTTAATATCATCTTATATGGTCATATGTGCATAGCTTTTGACCCTTTTTGCTTGTCCTATACATAATTCTTACTAGCTTGTCTCTGGCTTAGGGATAGCGGCTTATTTCTATGGGAAGAAAGTCTATGAGCTCCCAACTCTTCTTTGCCTCTCTTTCCCAGAATTCTTTGATTCCCAGAATTCTTGTTTCCATCCTCTGACCTTATGGTATCCTAACCACAGGCAAGTAGTATGTGACCTTGCTCTCCTGGTTTCCCCACCAGTCACTGAAGATGGCTGGATGCTGAAGGTGAGGGGATCCTTTGGACCACTGCTTTGTTCTTCTTGGGCCTGTGCATCCAGGAGAAGGAAGATAGCACAGAGCGCTCAGTCTGCTGTGGATGCAGTCATTGGTGACAACAGTTTGGTGATCCCAGCTTCAGATTTGTCTTGCATTCCCCTCTGAGGTAGCAATGTCTGATTCATTTATCTTTTAAATCCCTGAACCATCGCTGATTTTTCCCCCCTCTGTTCAAATGAAGTTTTGAAAAAAGTATGTTTGGTCACAGTCATTGAATCTTTCATGTTGATGGCTGAAGTGTTTCTGGGTTTGGGGCATGGGCAGCCTTTCTGCTCACCTTACTTACGGTACTAACCACTCTCCCTGCTGGTGTCATGGCCTTCCCACAGGTCTACCAGGCTCTGCTTCAGCAACTTTCAGGCTGGCTCTTTAGCTAATTGAGTTATACAGCTTCCTTTCACAGACACCTCTTCATCTTGGCTTTCTATTGCCCAACATCAACTTCAGAATCCTCCTGGCTTCTCTGCAGAGGTACTTAGGAGCTTGTCTAACCCTCCCTTTCCACTCTTCTTTCCCATCATTCCATGACTTGTACAGTTTGCTCCAATCCAACTTGTCACTTCTCTTTATCTTCCAGCCCATCTCCTAGCTATTTTCTCCCTGATACTTCCTCATCTCCAACAGCTCTCCTTTCACTCTTTCAGCTGCTCCAGATATGTATTTTCTTAAACTCAAAGCCTGCATCCCTCTTGGAGTCTTGAATGTATTTTCAATACTAGTTGTTTACCAGGCATTCTATAGTAACACAAGAGTCCAGTTTGCCTGTTTCTGATCTTCATATGAATGTAGTCGCAAAGTTTATGCTTTTCTGTTTGGCTATTTTTACTCAGCATATGTTCATGAGGTTCTTCCCCACAATAACATGTAAAAATATCATGTCTCTTATAATTACTGTGTAATATTCTAGTGTAAAACTGTTGAATACATTCTCAATTTTTAATGTTTTCAGTGTATAGATATTATGAATAAAGTTGTTTTGAGCATGTCTCTTGGTAGACAAACTCATTTCTGTTCATTATGTTCTGTTGATTATGATTATTGGAAACAGTAGTAGAGTTGTCAAGTATGTATGTATTCAGCTGTATTATATATTGTAAATAGTTTTCTAACGTGGTTGTATTCATTTTGACTCCGTTAAATTGTGTATGAGAATTCCATTTGCACTAAATGCTTGCCAACAGATGTATCATCCATCCTTTTCATTTTAGTCATTCTGGTGAGTGTGTGGTTTTAATTTTATATTTCCCTGTGCATAATGACGTGGAACCCTCTCATACTTTCCAGACATCTTCTTTCACAGTGTATAACCAGGCTTTTGCTTATTTTTTTGGTGGCCCTTTCTTTATTAGTTTATAAGAACTCTATATATTCTGGATTTGAGAGGTTAGTCAGTGTATGACAAATCATTTCCAAGGATTATTTTTAACAACAACTCACTTGTAATGGTCTCACAAATAGAAAATGTCAAATCGATATTTATTGAACTAAAGAGAAAAAGCTCCTAAATTTAGACATATTTAAAAAAATTCAAGGCATATTTACAAAAAAACCCCAAAACACATAAATTTGAATGGTTTGACCATAGAAATGGAAAAGAAGATACACTCATTTCAATTCAAGAACAAGACTATTATGAATTCTTTCAGCAGATTTGACCTGTGTAGGAACATTTAAGTGGCAGAAGCTCTGCTTCTTGACTCTTTTTAACTTTAAAAAATTACTGTAAAGGTTATATACAGAGGGATTAAAGATACATAGGTCAGGTAATGAGTACATTTCTTTTTGAATAGTGGCATTGTTCATATACCTTTCTCTTAGTTGCTCTGCCTTTAGTCCATGAAGAAGTTCCTGTAGTAGCTAAAGTTTCTTGAATTTAATGTTTTCCTGGACACCAGCCCAAGAAGTTCCTATACATGATAGGTGGTGTTATGTCCTTTTCTCATAGAACAGCAAAGTAACTTAGGCAAGGCCATCCAGTTAGTAAGAGGCAGAGCTTGTCTCAGATCTAGATGGACTTATGAGAGAGTCAGAGCTCTTAATGGCTACTTCTCTGCCACAGAGGACATGAGGTCAAGCTCACATTGACCATGGTACTTCCTTCCTTAATAAAATGAAATGTTAGCCTTACCAAATGCATGGCTCAGAGTGAACTTGAAAGACACTGACTACGGTGTGCTAAAAAAAAGGAGAGAGGCAGATGGAGAGCAATGGCATTGGTCTTTGAGTTAAAAGACCTGAATTCAAGTCTGGATTTCTCACAATGACTCAGTGGCTTTGAGTGAGTCACACTCACTCCAGCTGTGACAAGACTACCTTCCTTTTGTACGTTAGAGGATGAGAATGAACATTTCCAGTAAACATTAATTTGTTTCTTCAACTAGAAGAACAATTATTAAATGTCTATTCAGTGCCAGATACCGTATGAAGAGCTTGATAAAGGGAATGATTAATGATTCTTCTTTCAATAATCAAAAAGCCTGTAAACCAATTGGTCATCTACCTAGAACCTGTGGAGGGCCAGTGATGTCCTAAGGAAAGGTGTACAAGGTATGTGCTGTATGAAGACGACATTATAGTAAAAACAATGAACAAATGAATGAATGAATAAAACATTTTTATCCAGCACCCTATGCATAGCTCTATCTCTGCTCTCTTTCTTTAGTAAATATTACCTCAGCATTTATTTCCTCTCGCACCTGTGAATTCATAGGCTAAGCACTTTATTCAAGAGAGTCATACTGGGATTTGAACTCAGAGCCTTGTTGCACAGATCGTCTTCCCTTTGAGCACAGAAGTGAATTTTGTGCTTAGATTTGCTTCAGATTTTTCTGAAATGTGAAATCTGAAATACTTCTTGTCCCAAATATTGGAGATAAGAAACAGACAATTTGCTAAGTAATTGCTAGGTAAGTACTCTACCACTTTAGCCCATTTGAGTTAGTTTATGTGTTAGATAGTATCATATGCTTTTTGCCCAGGGCCTCCAGCCCCTTTTGCTTTCATTATTTTTCAACTAGTGTCTCAATTTTTGTCTAGGCTGGCTTGAACAACAATCCTTCTGTTTGTACCTCCCATGTAATTAGTGTAGTAGTCACCATCAGAGTGCTTTTTATTGGTTGTAATGAGGGCTTATGAATTTTTTGCCCAGCTGGCCTTAATGCATGATTTTCTTGATCTCAGCGTCCTGAATAGCTAGGTGTGAACTATGCTGCTTGGCACAAACTATATGTTTCAGTTAATGATTTAATTTTTTCTATGACAATATTTTTGGTAACTCTTCCCTTTTCTAGCCTATAAAAGACACTATTTCCAATTATTTAATGAAATTAATCTCCCACTAGTCTCATCCCAGTACTTCTACTCTCTTTGAAAGCATGTGATTTTTACAATGCATTGAACCTCTTTTATCTGAAAGTCTCAAATCTGAAAATGCTCCGACATCAGAAAGTTTTTGAGTATGAGCATGTGGAAAAAGGCCATATCTGACCTCATGAGATGAGTCAATCAAAATGCAGGCACACTAAAACTATTGTAGAAAATTACTTTGGGCTAGGTATGGTGGTGCACACTTGTAATTCCTCAAGAAGCTGAGGAAGGATTGGGAGCTGATGGCCAGCCTTGGATACATAGACACTGTCAAAACAAATCAAAACAAACACCAACACAAGTAAACCTTGAACTAACAAAAGGAAATGATGTTCAGGCCAATGCGTCTAAGCTATGTATAAAACAGAAGTGAATTTTGTGCTTAGATTTGCTTCAGATTTTTCTGAAATGTGAAATCTGAAATACTTCTTGTCCCAAATATTGGAGATAAGAAACAGACAATTTGCTAAGTAATTGCTAGGTAAGTACTCTACCACTTTAGCCCATTTGAGTTAGTTTATGTGTTAGATAGTATCATATGCTTTTTACCCAGGGCCTACCTCTGAACTGTGATCCTCCCATCTTTGCCTCTACCTAACTAGGACTACAGGTACGTACCACCATACTCAGCCTCAGAATCTATCATTGGGAAAATTTTCTAATAATCATGAAATAGGTAGTATACAAAGAATTTTATGTTCAGTTTATTTGATTGTAAAAGATTTGGAAGAAGTGATCAAAGGATACTTCATGTAACATATACATTTCAGACTTCGCATCCGAGGATGTTATCTTCTGCAGCTCACCCAGATGTGTGACACTTGTTCCGACTTCCTACCTCTAGCCTTAGAATTTGGGCAGAGACAAAGGGAAGGATTGATAATTGTGATGCTTTAAAACTAAGACATGTCAGAATTAGAATGATGACTATAGTATTTTTAGAAGTTCAATGGGGTTGTGAGAATGTAGGATGTTTGGTGCACTTGAGAATGAGACTTTCTTGTGTACTTGACCCACAATTTCCCTTTCAGAGGCCTGGGAAAACTATACCAAGGCTCAGGGGTTTTCTTGTTGTTTTAAATGAGGTTCATCATGACATTTTAATATATTGGTGTAAAGTACTTTAAAGATCTAGCGAGTGATGAACATAAATTTTAAATTTTCTAAAAAATTATGAAATCTATGCCAAATAAGGTGAAAAAAATAACCCTGAAGAAAATTGGAAGATTGGGATGAAATATTCACTGATGTGAGTTCATTAACTATGACTCTGAAGTTCTGGTGATAGAAAGCAAGTATGAGTTTTGTTTCTGTACATCCATTTAACTGTCAAAATAATGAATGGGAAAATTGGGCTAAACCTATGTATTTCTGAAATCTTGGTAAAGGATAAATGTTAGGAAGCCAATGTCAAATTCTGTTTTTACCCAGAGGAATTCTCATACATGTTGTTTTCTTCTACCTTTTAAACTGATTCCAACACTTGAAATTCCTAGACAGAAAGGTCTGCTCTTTTTTTTGTTGTTGTTGGTTGTGGAACTTGAACTCTGAGCCTGGGTGCTGTCCCTCAGCTCTTCAGCTCAAGGCTAGTGCTCTACCACTTGAACCACAGCACCACTTCTGGTTTTCTGAGTGGTTTATTGGAGATAAGAGTCTCATGGACTTTCTTGCCTGTGCTGGCTTTGAACCATGATCCTCAGATCTCAGCCTCCTAAGTAGCTAGGAGCCACCAGTGCCTGGCAGGTCTACTCATTTTTATCCTGATACATTTCCATAGATAGATTATCTTTAAAGGGGTGATATGGAACTGATTTCAAGATTTGATCATTAGGAGAAAGGGGAACTTTCCATAATGACAGTGTCTTGGTGGTCAGGGTGTAACAGGGAAGAAGCTTTTCTTTTCTTTTCTTTTCCTTCCTTTCCATTCCTTTTCTTTTCTTTTTATTGTGAAGGTGATACACAGAGAGGTTACAGTTACATAAGTAAGGTAATAAGTGCATTTCTTGTCAAAGCTTTTTACCCCTTCTCTCATTTTTCTCTTACTTTCCCTTCCCCTCAATCCCCCTGCCAAGTTGTACACATCATTTCCAACATATTGTCTTGTGAATATCGCTGTTGCTTTGGTTCCCCCTTATCCTTTGTCTCATCATTCTGTTTTTCCCCTTCCCTACCCTAATTCAGAGAAATATATATATAATACCCAGGTACCAAAATCAAATACAGTGACAACAGGGGATATACCATAAGGGGAAGAACATACAAAAGAAACAAGAAATACATAGTACATTAAAAACAACAATAACAAAGAAAAACTTCTTGTGTCCATGTCTTAGAGTTCATTTCACTTAGCATCATCTTAGTGTACATGTGAAAAGACTGCTTTTAGCTTTTGTTCTTGGCTCATACTTCTATCCATTCCTTTCTACTGACCCTGGAAAGAAGCATTGCTTTTCCTGTTCTCAGGAGAAGAAAATCCCAATGGAATCTCTCTCCAAGCACACTTGGTACCCTCTTATACCTAGGTGAAAGTGTCTAATAAGAGTTGAACATTTTGCTTCTCCTACAAAACTAATATCCAAGACCTCAGGCAAAAAAATTCTGAAGTATCCTCAAAGAGCATTAGAAAATAGTCTGGTAAAGATCCAGCTAACGTCCTTGCTTGCCATGTACTTACTTGATAGAGATGTTAATTCTGCTCAAATTAGTCGTCAAGTGAAATGGAAACTCAGTAAAATTTCTGTTGCAATTTTTCATGAAACTTAACATATTTACTATGAAACATTAAATACACATGAAAGGCCCTGCTTAGACCGCAGGGCTTTTCCAAAGTAAGCTTTCTTGTTTACTCTGGATAAAAAGATACTTCTCATTAATAAAATAGTATAAAAGAACAAAAAGGAAGAATAAGCTGGTAGAACAAAGCAGCTCAGAGAGTTATTTTTATTTATGAGAAGCTTACTTAGGATAAAAGGACACAGCGCTTCATAGACTGTACTAGGAAAATGGGTTCACAATTTGAAGGAAAAGAAAATGATACCCTGTCTTCCATCATCTAAAAATACACAAAAGCCCCAATTCCAGAAAGAAAAATGATGTAATAATTGGGAGACAAGATAAAAAGAATATCTTTGCAATCTAAGGATGGAGGGAAAAGGCTTTAAAAGAAAGCCTTGAAAGGTTCAAACCATGTAATGAAAGTTATGTTCACATTAAGTTTTGTGTTCAATGAAAGCTGGATAGATAAAGTTGATAGGGCATTAGTTGTGAGAAGAGTTTATTATGCTTATCACCAGAAAGAGAGTAATATCACAAGTAGACAGACAAACCAACAAAAACAATAGACCAAACCCATTAGAAGAATTGGAAGCTAGTATAAACAATTTGTGAAAAGGGGAATTCTAGGTGTCTATACATATATGAAGAAGAAAGTAAGTTAAAACAAAAGTGAGATAACGATTTAGCCTCCAAAGGCTGGCAAAGCTAGGGCAGAATAGCACCAAGTGGAGATGGGAAACAGAATGGGATTCACTTATTGAGATTAATGCTGTCTTTTGAACAACCACCTGGCAGTATTTAGTAAAAGCTAATAAATGTAGCCTGAGAATCCAGTGGAACTATCCTTGGTAAATGTCAAGAATATTCACAAAAATGCCCTGAGAGAAACTTGGGTGAGGTTGTTCAGTGCTCCGGTGTCTGATTAATAAGCGATGGAAGGTAGTTTAAGTGCCTGTCACTGGGGAAATGGAGAAATAAAATATGGTGGGTCGGCACTCTGGAATGTCAGGTTAAAAGCAATCACTAAGCACAGCAACCTGGATAAATGGTAAGACCATAACACTGAGTGAAAAAGTAAAGAGAACCATTCCTGTAAAATGAATATGCCTACACCCACCCAATACTACTACATGTGTTACACAAATATGTACCTATTTAGACTGCATATCAAATAGATGCATATTATAGTCATGACCTATGGTGGGGTTGGGGATGGTGGTGCGTGTTGTATGGGGAGGGGAGGGTACTGATGAGGATAGAAATACAAACAGACATCACACATCCCACAAATGTGCTATGATCAAGTGTGTTGGGCTGACAAGTATCATTAATACAAACCTTTTAATCTGAGATAACAAAAATCTCTTCCTTGTCCTACAGAGATGTATACTTTCTGTAGTTCCAGTTGTGGATTTTCAAGCATTGTCTAATGAGTTGGGAAGTAGTATTCATCTAGCCAACAAGTTGTCTAAATGCTAGGGATGTAATAGTAAACAGGACAGAAAAATCCAACCTTCTGGTTAGTTGTTCTAGTTATGTCTTCCAAGCATTAGAATGGATAAATTGATCCACCATGAGCCCAATCTATTTGGGGCCTGGAATTGTGGTACCTGGGTTGCACTTTACCTAGTGGCTATGAAAGACCATTTACAAGCAAACAACTGAAGAGCAAGCCCATCCCATCCTACACTTAAGTTATGAAGTTCAAATTTTACATAATGTACATTGGATGACGACTGCATTTGTTCACTCTTTTTCCCTCCTTTTGTGTGAGCCTGTCCCCCAAACATGTTTCAGCTTCCTAATATTTGTTTTGTTAAATGGTTCATTAGTTGTTTGAACAAGTTTTTTTGTTTTTTATCGGTCCGGTTGTGGGGCCTGAACTCTGGGCCTGGGCGCTGTCCCTCAGCTCTTCAGCTCAAGGCTAGTGCTCTATCTCATGAGCCACAGCACCACTTCCGGCTTTTTTCTTTTTGCTTATGTGGTGCTGAGGAATCAAACCCATGGCCTCAGGCATGCAAGGCAAGTGCTCTACCACTGAGCCACCTTCCCAGCCCTGTTTGAGCAAATTTTAAGTACACAATATATCGTTAACTATAAATCTATGAGTTACAGTAGATCTCTTAAACAATAATCTTCCATCTAGTTGAAGTTTTTTTTGTATCCTTTGATTAATATCTTCTTACCTCTTGCCTCTACTCTGGCAATAACAATTTTACTCTGCTTCTATGAGCTTTTTTAAGATTCCTCTTGTAAGTGAAATACTGTGGTTTTATTCATTCTCACCTTCTCTTCTGAGTCTTTTTCTTTAGGCCATCTTTCCAAATGTTCGATAACCTCAGACTGTTCCAACTCTTCTCTGTTATGCCTTTTCAGGTCTGTGCCCTCTCTAAGTGATGAAGATTCTACAATTATCCAAGACCCACTCTCTGACTCTTTAAGGGTCTTGATTTTAATTCATTGTGAGCAGAAAATGTGGTTGAACTAAGGAGGAGTTACAATTACATGGGCAAGGTAATGAGTACATTTCTTAACAAGCATTGTTGCCTCCTCCTTTATTTCCCCTTCCCAACACCCCCCTCCCCCCACCAAAGTTGTAAAGTTCGTTTTTCAACATAACATCTTGTACATGAACTAATTCTTAACAATTCACATTTCTTCCCCCAGTAATACATATTTGTGTTTTGATATTTGAAGTTGATCTGAGTGCCTACTCTTTGGGAAGGTTTCCATTCTAGGTTTTGGTGTTTATTTAGGATTCAATGTACATTTAATAACTTAACGTCAACATGCAAGCATGTTGACATATTCCAAGTTACCTGTATAATAAAAGTTATTATAATATTATTTAAAGATAGTATTTTGGGTCTTGTGTGTTGTTTAGAACTAGTATAGATAAAAATGTTAAGATGATAGTGTACGTGGTATTCTTTTATTAAAGATAGGTGGTAAGATGAATGGTAGGTAGATAGTTCAGCATTGTTATTCCCAAACAGAAATGATATTGTTTTAATTCCATCAATAAAATGCTCATACATACAAATACCATAATTAGTTAAAAATTGTTTCCAAATGAGAATAAAATGGAGATTTTTTTTTTGGAGATTTTTTTTTAAAGCCACAAGTATAGTTTAAGATTTAGCATATTACAAATGAGATAAAATTACTTTAAGCATTGGCATTATCTTTTCAAGTTTTCAAAACTGGTAACTTTAAAGCTGAGGATTTAGGGCATGAGTCCCTTATTTCTGGTCACTTCTACGAGATAAGAATCTCTGAAACTGGTAGGAAAATGAGTCCGTGACCAAAATGCTTACTCAGTTACTATAGGAGATCAAAGAATATTATACTCAATTGGAGCCTACTAAGACAAAGAAGTATTTTTTTTCTTTGAAAAATATGTAGGGTTGAGAAAATTTCTGGGATTATCTGTAAAGGCACTCTGAGCCATAATAGTGACGTATTAGGGAAATTCATTGCAAGGTGGGAAGGATAGAAGGTGGTGTTTTGTGGGCTCCTATGGTGGTTAGGTAATTCTCAGAAGAAAGTACTGGAAATTAGATAATTGCTGATGTCATATTTTTCACAAGGCAAAAAAAAAAAAAAAAAAACATTGGTGTCCTGGGGGGCTATAAAAGCGGTGGCTTCTACCTGTCTCATCATAAGCAGAATCAACGAAACAGGTAAGTGTTTCAGCAAACTGGTTCAGTTCATTAAGCCTGTTTGGTATGACGCTTGTTGACTAATTTGTTTCCCTTATTTGTTTTTTTTTTTTCCTCTTCTCTTGATACTAGGTCCTCATTTTCCAACCACCCATTGTTCAACTCAGAGTTGCCTGCAATGGCTGTCCTGCAGAAATCTGTGAGCTCTTCCTTCATGGGAACGCTGGCTGCAGGCTGCCTGCTCCTCCTTGCCCTGTGGGCGCAGGAGGGTGCCTCCGTGCCAGTCACTTCCAACTGCTGGCTTGACAGGTCCCAATTTCAGCAGCCCTACATCATCAACCGTACCTTCATGCTGGGCGAAGAGGTATGTGTTCTAGTCTCGCTCTTTGCTACTGAATTGATGGGGGACCAAACTGCTCTTACCATTTTCTTGGGAGCCCTTCTAAGATCTTTGGAAACACAACATGTATTCCCACAGAGGATGTCCTGCATTTCCTTCATGTCTATGAGGACCTTGATTTTTTTTTTTTTAAATCACAACTCCTTCCTTCCATGTTGGGTTTTAGGATCCACACATTTAGTTTTATCCAAAGAGGAGCCACTCAGCAGCTTATTTTTTTTTATTATTAATGATTTCTTAACCCCTCTGTGCACTATTCTAAAGTCAAGCACACCTCTGGCTTCCTGCCGTAAGTCTTTATGGGGTTTCCCTGGGAGAAAGGGAAGGCACCGATCTCCACGTACAGACTTTTCTTCTGTCTCCTCAGTGATCCAGGCACTTAGTCTTTTCTTCTTTTCCAGGCTAGCTTTGCAGATAACAACACAGATGTTCGTCTCATTGGGGATAAACTGTGGCAAGGAATCCATGTAAGCGATGAGAGGCGCACGGAGCACAGTTGGTATGGTGGATGGGCCTTCTAGATGTTCCTTAATATGACCCCCTCCTGCTGCCCTTCTACCTGCAGGGGAAAAAGAAATGCTACCTGATGAAACAGGTGCTCAACTTCACCCTGGAGGAAGTACTGTTTCCCTACTCTGACAGATTCCAGCCCTACATGCAAGACGTGGTACACTTCCTTGCCAGGCTCAGCAGCAAGCTCAACCAATGTGTAAGTCTTTCTCTCCGTTGCATCCACCCACTCCCAGTTCTCTTCCTTCCCTCCTTTTCTGTTTAGAGACTTTTCCCCTATCCCTCACTCTTCCCAGGCCTATCATATGGTCAGTGAGAAAGGCCTTAGGAAATGATCACCAGGACTCATTTGGAACTAATGGCAGATGGGCTGCCCTTGCTTTGAGTCTCTGAGTTTACAGTGGTGAGTGGATTTGGAAAACAGTGGCAGAGAAACCTCATTTGTTTTTCAGTGGAAAGACACTCAGATTGTATATTTCAAAAAAAAGATGTTGGCAGTTGTACAGAAAATATGGTCATGTGGAAATGGATCCACTGAGCATAAGTTGCTGGTGGGAGGGAGAGGCACAGAAAGCAAGAGGAAAATGGTAAGGCTTCATGGTGAGGGGTAGGTTAAAATAATCCCCTTTTGACACCATAAGAAGTGAAAAAAATCAAAAGTGTGAGAACCTTATGTCTCAGAATACTTAAAATGATGAAACATATTGGAGAGGAGTAAGAAGAACCAAGGGGTCTGGCTATTTATTTTATTTTATTTTTTTGTGCTACTCTGGGTTGAACTCTTATCACTTGAGCCATAACTCCATTTCCAGCATTTTGGTGCTTAACTGGAGATAAGAGTCTCATGAACTTTCCTACCTGAGCTTGCTTTGAACAGCAACTCTCAGGTCTCAGCCTCCTGAGTAGCTAGGATTACAGGCATGAGTCACCAGCACCTGGTTTATTTTATTTATTTTCACATAAGAGGTTTTATGCATTGCTCTTGTTCTGAACTTGTGATTTTAATGAGGTACAGCTAAGGTTTTACTCTTGCTAGAATTGGGCCGAACTGCTCCATTCTTGCTGCAACTTGCAGGATTTCCAAAAAGCAAGGAAAGGTTCTCTCTAAGGAAAGCACTTGGATTTTGGTGTCCAAGAGAATGCAAGAGCTCAGAAAATCTAGGTCATTGGTGAAATCTAGGTCACTGTGGGTAAAAGTACCGACTGTTTCCTCTCCAGGTAAATTGTTATATGCCTCTTAAGACTTCAGCACAACAAGATTAAAAAAGCCCCTCTCTTTCTTTTTGTAGCACATCAAGGATGATGATCAGCGCATTCAAAAGAATGTTCAAAAGTTGAAGGACACAGTGAAAATGGTATTACTGATAAATTACTATATCATACAATTGCAGAGATAAGTTTTGCTTTGTTTTGCTTCCCCAGTGACACTTCTTAGTATTGAATTTTCTGTCCGATCGATTACTTAAGTGCTTGTGTATAGTTGTGTCTACATATATCTGTAAACCAACTTCCAAATCTTAAAATTCTTGAACTAGAAGGAAAGTTGAGTGATTTAGTCTTATTATTCTATGCTCTGGGTTTAGCTGATGGCAGAGCCAAAGCTAAAGTATAACCTGATTCTCAGGTTAGTGTTTATCCCAAGCAGCTATATGTATTAGTTTTAGTATTGTTAATTCTTGGGACAATTTTAAGTCTCCATTAACTCATTCGGTTTGCAGAAGTATTTGCTCAAAATTGGAATAGTGCCTGGGTGTAAATTTAAAGTTTATTAAAATTCATTTTTAAGCTATTTACTTGGCACTGTAAAACTTGGAAAGACCAATCCAGAACAATAGTAGTAAAAGTGCTGGGTAAATGATGGAATTTCTGAAATGGATTCTAGGATAAATTTCTGATATGACTTGTGCTTGTATTTTAAATTATCACAATACAGTATCCAGTAGCAATTGATTTTAGATTAAAATCACAAGTTGACAATTCCTGATTCATTTTACATGGCTAAAATAGTAAGTCTGAATTGGAAGCCTTTCTCTTTCTTCCTCTTCCTTTTCTCTTTCCCTCCCTCCCTCCCTCCCTCCCTCCCTCCCTTCCTTCCTTCCTTCCCTTCCTTCCTTCCTTCCTTCCTTCCTTCCTTCCTTCCTTCCTTCCTTCCTTCCTTCCTTCCTTCCTTTCGCTCCCTTCTTCCCTTCTTCCTTCTTCCCTCTCTCCCTTCCTTCTTTCCTTCCTTCCTTCCTTCCTTCCTTCCTTCCTTCCTTCCTTCCTTCCTTCCTTCCTTCCTTCCTTCCTTCCTATCTTCCTTCACTTTCACCTTTGTTTCTTCCTTGTCTCTCACAACAATTCCCTAATGAGTGTATGTACTGTCAGAAGTGTACATTTATATAGTGATTAATAACATTATGTGGCCTTTGGGTTGGGGATAACAGTGTGAGACTCACCCTATCAAGTCTGACTCATCCCCAAACCAGACAAATGATTGGAAGCAGAGAAAGTGTTACTCTTGGCAACCATGTGCAATTATATACTCAGGAAGATGAAAGCTCTAACTGATGAACTTTTCAGTAATACACTTAATGTCAATTCTCCCTCTGTTCCACTTCAAGTTTTTAATTGTCTTCCTAACATAGTTTAACATCCTTGACTATTTCTTCCTTTGACTGCTGAGGGCCTTATAGTTTCTTTTCTTTTTTACTGAGAAATTCAATTCTCTTGTTATAAAGCTATTACATAGACACAGAGGGTTGAAGGTTAGCATGTTACTTCTTGTATTAAAAAATCTCAGATATCAGCTTATTTTGTTGTCTTTAGAAAAATGATGTGTGAAAATATCTTGCCGATGTGATCTCTGTGTGAAAACAGACTTTTAAAGACTTTACTCCATTTAGAGGGAATTAAGTTTGGTTTCTACAATAGGGTGCTATTTAAATAGTGATTACGTTTTTTTCCTCTGTAGCATCAAGATGCACAGGCAAGAGAGGAATACTGTTTGGAGAAAGCTCAATAAGAGGAAAGATTCATTAGTGTAGTCTGAAATGGAAGGGCAGTTGTGGGAGGTATCATTCCTTCTCATCGAATGAAAGCTGACCGCAGACTATGTTTAGCAGAATGGAAGCCAGAGGGCAAAGCATGCTGTGAAAGTCTTCATTGTCTTGGGATTTTTGAGCATCATATAAAGACATGTAAAATAGTATCTTTTGGCATTGTATCAAAGGAAGTATGGAAAAATGGTATGAGGGTAGAGGGAAGAAGCAGGAAGAGAAAGGGAGAACAAAATAGAGAGGAAAATGATGATAGGATTTTTCTTGGAAAGATTTAGAACAAATTTAATAGATTAGCTGAATTTCAGAGGAAGATGTATTGGAGTTGAATTTAGGCTTTCTCTGCCATATTTGAGAGCCTTATCTACATTCTACTTGGAAAGAGAAAGAATGACTGGTGGTTCCAGCATCACTTCAGTGTATGCTTGGTTTGATAGAAGCTGGGCAGTCTTCCATCTAGCTTTCTCCTAAACACCCTGTTTTGTAAATTTATTTTTAAATCAACAAATAATAATTAAGTAATTTTTAAGGTAGAATATGATATTTTGATCTTTGCAAACATCGTGATTCAGTCAATCTCATTAACATCTTCATCAATACTTTCATTAGAGTAACATGCTGTCTGTTCAGATAGCCATGAATTTACCCTGGCAAATTTTATAATACTCACGTTACAAGGATGGTATTACTATTATTAATCTTTTGCAAAAGGCTAAAATTTGGTTTCGATGCCCAATATCTAACCATGCCACCTTCCTCTAACTTTCTCCTCCTTAGAAAACATGGCACAAATATCACATATCTGCATTCTTATTTCTACAGCTTGGAGAGAGTGGAGAGATCAAAGCAATTGGAGAAGTGTATTTGCTGTTTACAGCCCTGAAAGATGCCTGCACTTGACAAGGAAGAGCTAGAAAATAAATAGTTAATCCCTCTTGCCTGCTTAAAATAGCAATAAGATTCCTGAAGGATTTTTTTTTCTTTACTAAAAGGAAGATGAGAAGCCAAACTCCACCATCAAGAATCCCTGCTGAGTTTAAAAGGGGAAAGCAATATTGCTTTGGTCCATAAGACCGAAGATAGAGCTTGTAATCATAGAGATTTAGTGATAACATTTTCTCTTAACTGGCATTTCACATAACAGATAGTAATTTATTTTTGAAGCAACTGCTGTTTTTCACAGACATACGATTGCTTCTTATTCCTTTAGAAAAAATTCTAAATTAATCTTATTTCCATAATCAATATTTTATAAATTTATTTATTGTAAGTATGCTTTTTATTTATACAATTTTATAAATATGGATTTATTTATAGAAACATTGATTTTGCTACTTGCGTATAAGGCAACATTTATACTATTTATGATAATAATTATGGAAATATGTTTATTAGACTTCAATAAACACTTAAGTACCATAAGTCTTGTGTCTTCATGATTATTCTCTTTTAGTATCATTGTCACCATCATTAATATCATTGACATCACCAATATCATTACTATCAATATGGCCATGATCATCCAATCATTCTCATGACTATGCATTCAACTGGAAGGAATGATGTAATTTTCAGTATTAGATGATTGAAGGTTGGATCTAGAAGCCCTCCCCCCTTATTTTTTGGTCGGTCGTGGGGGTTAAACTCTGGGCTTGAGCACTGTCTCTGTGCTCTGCAGCTCAAGGCAAACACTCTACTGCTTGAGCCACAGCGCCATTTCCAGTTTTCCAGTGGTTTATTGGAGATAAGTCTCACAGACTTTCCTGCCTGGGCTGGCTTTGAACCATGATCCTCAGATCTCAGCCTCCTGAGTAGCTAGGCTTACAGGCATACAGGCATGAGCCACCGGTGCCTGGCTAGAAGGCCATATTTGAAAAGATTAGTCCTCAGCATAGTGCTATTGGGAGATGATGGAGAATTATAGGTGTGTGGAGTCAATATGTCTGATCCTCTGGCCAGATGAGGTCCACAAAATCATTTAGCACATGATAGGATAGCCACATGTATTCTTGTATGCTCATGCATACTTCTTGTCATCTGCCTACAATGGGGTGCCTATACTGATAATTTTGTTAGATTCATGAATGGTATTTCCCACTCTTGCTGGAAGGTGGAGCCAAGTGGGAGGTCTTCATATCACCAGAGGTGTACTTGTAAAGGGGAGAATAGGACCCAGTAGAATAAAATAGAATAGAATAGGACTGGGTCCCATTCTCTACTGTCTTTTTCTCTTACATCCAGGCCATGAGGTGAGTGGCTTTGCTTACCATGTGCTCCTCATTCATTTTTATGTGCTGCCTTGCCACAGGCCCAAATGCAATTGGGCCAATTGACTATGCATTGAAACCTTGAAGAACCTATGAAATGTATTTTTTCTCGTAAATTCATCACCTCAGAGACTTGCTATTGTGACAGAGCTGACTTATATGTATCCCCACTTTTCAGATGACAAAAGTGAATCAGAAATATTTTATAAGTTATAAACATTTATTGTTTTGTAAGCTTATGAGTATTCATTTGTAAGTTTTATAACCTTTATGAAGACAGGTCTATATGACTTTAAGGCTCTTTGCTATAGTTGCTTGTGTCCATTTATTATGTTGGTTCAACATGTAATTTGGAATGAAGAAAGGTAAGATGTTGTGAAGAATCTATCTGCATTATTAGCAGTTTGTGGCTACAGTGAAGGTGCTAAGGGCTGAGGAGAAATGCATGTCATCCTGTTTGTGTCAGATGAGCTGTTTTAGTACTACGTTAGGCCAATTAGGAAATATAGTGTTTATCTTCCTGTGCACAAGGCCATAAGTGACTAAAGAAGCCTATTATGTTGGGGAGCTTTTCCTACCAGTGGAGTTCAGCAGCATTATAAGTCTTGAAACAAAAGATGAGCAATATATTATGAAACACACAAAATCTATGCATCTTTTAAGGCTGCACAGTAGTATAAAGAGGACAGGAGTAAAGACAAAGATATTCTATCTAGAAAAATGGAAAAACAAGACCTGTACCAAAAGCTATTTTTTTGTTCTCTTTCCAAAAGTGCCATGATTTCATCAAAATGTGATACTGTACTTTTTAAATTTTTTAAAAACTATCTTTAAGTAGTTGTACAAAAGAGGTATCATTTAACAAAGTAGTTTATGAATATAGCGCATGTTAATCAGTGTCACCTCCTTCAACATTCTGACTCCTCCTTGCCCTTTTGACGCTTACTTTTCTTAGTTTTGTGGTATATACAATGAATTCTTGGCTGTATTCTTCCCATCTTCCCCCTTCATTCATTACTCCTCTCCCCTTAACCCTACCTGTTGAATATGCCCATTTCCTGCTATTGATTTTATTGGGCTTGACCTAGTCTTTCTAAATGATTTTACTAATTGAGCTCTCTATAGAGGTTATTATACTTCCATTAATTCATATGACCCAGACCAGCATGTTTACTTATAGATTTATGGGTATATTCTACTGCAAATGAAGGAAACTATGCAACCTTTGTTTTTCTGGGACTGGCTTACTTCACTTAATACAGTTTTTCTAAGTCTTTCCATTTCCTAACGAATAGTACAATGTCATTCTAATAGCTGAGTCAAAGTCCATTGTGTATATATGACACATTTTCTTGATCCATTCATCCATCTGGGATGATTCCATCTCCTAGCTATGATGAATAATGCTGCAATGATCATGGTTGTGCTAATAATGGCTTTCCTGTAATCTTGCTTGTAGTCTATTGGATATGTGCCCGGGAATGGAATTGCTGGGTTATAATCTTTGAGCCGTAATTGGAAGAATATTTCTTCCTAAAATTGGAAAGCTTTTCAAGAGACTTTAAACACCTTTTTATATTGATCAATAAATTTCAGAAACAGTCAACTTTGGTTTTCACTTCTCTGGCCGTGAACATTGATTGTGTCAGAACTACTCTCTGCTTTAACTCCTATGTCATGGCACTATTTCTTCATTTCTCCAATGGCTAAATCCTCTCTAAGCCACCATCATCTATCTACTGAATTATCCTAATAGCTTCTGTGTATTTTCTAATCAGCAGCCCAAGTAAACTTAAAAGAATATTAGGCTGGGCATTCTCCTGCTTTCTTCCTGGTTTCCCTTTATACAGAAGGAGCCATGGTGCCCCTCCCAACCCTACCCCCTCCCTCACTTTCCCTGCTTCAGCCTGACCAGCTTCCTATCAGGTCCTATCATACAACACTATTATTCCTGCTTAGGGGGCGTTACACTTACTGTTTCCTGTGCCTAGAACTATCTTTCCTCCATAAAGTGTTTCCCAATTATTCTTTCCCTTCACTCAAGTTTCCTCTCAGATTTAACTGACTTAGAAAGGCCTATCCCCAAGCACTCTATCGAAAACTGACTCCACACCATCTTCATGCCTTCACCCATGTCATTTTCCTTTATTGCTCTTACCACACTTCAGTTAGTTTTCTACTTTGAGAATTATTTAATTTTTTATGTTTAACAATTGGGTGCTGACTTTATGCCATGGGGTATGGTGTTGAACATGCACAAAGCCCTTGTTCTTGGGGAACTTAACATTCTAATGTAAGGATAACAGAAGATGTAACATCCAATAAAGAGGCACAGGGACATGGAGACAGACTTTGATGGGAATGACTTTAAACAGGGAAGTCAGGAGACATTGGAGTGGAGTTGGGGAATATGAGTCAAGTGGGGATATGACACAGGATAGTCCCTTAGACAAAACAAATTTGGTGTTCAAGAAATAGTAAGGAGGCTGGGACTGGGTCAGGGTGGATGTAGGATAAAGCTGAAGAGCAGTGACTTGGCTAAGATGAGGTGTGTGGGGCTTTGTGAGCCAGAGAAGAGCAGGGCTTTGAATTGTGCTCTACAGCAAGAAAGCCCTTGAACCCATGTTCAAGCATGAGAAAGCTCTGAGGATCCATGTTTTCTCCAGAACACACTGACTGCTGGTGGAGAGTAAACATAGGATGGAGACAAGCCAAGGCAATGGACCAGAAACAAGCTGATGATTTTATTGGATTGGTGGCATTCGAGTCAAAGAAATCTGGTCACCACTATTCTACCTCTCGGTGTGAACTGCCTTGGATATAAGAATTATGTGTAGATTATATTCACTAAGAGGAAGAGGAATCTGTTCATTTTCATTTGGTTATACTGTTTGCTGGCATGCAGTGCTTTATATAGAAGTTCAAGTAAAGATGGAAAGGTGATTTTGTTCTTCAAGGAGGTCAAGAGTTTGAGACGAAGAGTTAATATATTAGAGGAGGAGAATGGAGGGAGGCCAAAGGTTAAAGGCTGAGGGCTTAATGTCACTGAAACAACCATAGTCATCAGGAGTTTATCTTTAATATCCACTTTCAAGGGCAGTTTACTCTTGAAGAACAATGCGGAGAAGGCTGAGATGACTGATCCTGTTTACCAAAAGGAAATGGTATTACTTCTATACCATGAGGGTTAGTGGAGACTGTAGTAGGAGCAGCAGGCTCAGTGGACTCTCTTGTAAACCCCTTGCTTAATGGTGCCATTAATGAAGAACTGCGTCAGTTCTGAAGACAGATTCAGCAAAGCACTTCATTCACTTCACTGGGTGAAAAATCTCATCCTACTGACATGCTGACAGCAGGGTAAAGAGAGAATAAAATGGGTGGAGAAAGAAGGAATCTATGATTCATAGCTAAGGTCTTGTGAGCAACACTTGAAGCAACACATGCTTTCTATTAGTTGTTCAAGTGCTCTCCCTTTCTTCCTTCATATGAAGAATACTTTTGGTGGCCAAGACTTCACTTTTCAAGTGACCATATTGCCATCACTCTGAAGTGATGTGGTGTCTGGTGATAGTCTGTGTCAGGATCTCTATTTTTCTAACAAAAAGAAGGAGCACTGAGGACAAAAAAGATGGATTCTTGCTACCCAGTTTCTACTCTGTCCCTTCCCACTGAGCTTTGTGTCAAGAGAGGCTCACATATGGATTTTCTGACACGAGACCTTGCTCTTTGGCTTTTGATTGCCTTTAGCTGATGAGAGAAATTATCAGGAGATTGACAAATGGGAGGAAAATAAGGTCAGGGCAGTGATTTCCCAGAGCCCTCCTTATGACAGGTTGCCATTCAGGTTAGCTGCACATTTTTTTTTCTGAAAAGTGTGAGCCCCTGCAGCATTTGTGCATGTGAGTCTCAGAGCATTGCGCTATTTTGCTCTATTTCCTACTAGTTTCCTTAAATTCCACATGTTAAAAAGCATTCCCAGGCTGGGCGCCAGTGGCTCATGCCTGTAATCCTAGTTACTAAGGAGGCTGAGATCTGAGGATCATTGTTCAAAGTTAGAGCAGGAAAGTCTGTGAGACTCTTATCTCCAAGAAACCACCAAGAAACCGGAAGTGGCACTGTGACTGAAGTGAAGAACAGTAGCTCGCCTTGAGCCAAAGACCTGAGGTACAGCACCTAGGCCCAGAGTTCAAGCCCCACAACTGACAAAAAAAGAACAAAACACATTCCATGATTAAACTCCTTCATTACCCAGTGTGCCATGTACCTTGCAGTGGGCCTCTGGCCTGTGTTTCATTGTTCCTTCCATGTCCTCTTATCCTCACAAATACCCAGCTGCAAAGTGGAGCCTGACATCTAGATAAGATTATTGAGGAGCTGGGAAGGTGGCTCAGTGGTAGAGTGCTTGCCTTGCATGTCTGAGGCCCTGGGGTCGATTCCTCAGCACCACATAAGAAAAAAGCCAGAAGTGGCACTGTGGCTCAATTGGTAGAGCGCTAGCCTTGAGCTGAAGAGCTGAGGGACAGCGCCCAGGCCCAGAGTTCAGGCCCCACGACCGGACAAAAAAAAAAGATTATTGATAGACAATGACAATAGAGAGAGTGATATGGGTAAGTCTTATAGGAGCACATTTTATGTGTGTGTATGTATGAATGAAATGAAATCCACCAAAAACTTAAAAAAGGAGTGGAGAGAAGGAAAGCTGATTAATGTTTAAGGAAGAATAGTACAGATGATGTGAATTTGATCAGAGTATATTATATGCAATGTATTATATGTATGTATCATGATGCCCTTTGGTACAATAAGTTTATGCTAATAAAAAACTAAAAGCTTGTTTATAGATAAGCAATGCAACCATATTTTGGCAAATCAGAATAGTGTATACATTGTTGGCCCCTGTAATAAAGAGAAGGGAATAACAATAGTATGTTGGTTCCTAAAATTAAATTACTTTCTTATTTCTCCAATAGATTTCTCCATAGGGAAATAGAGATACTCAGGTCAGTGTGCACTGTTATCTAAAGAAACCTAAACCATCCCTTCTAAGCTGTGGACAAAGATGTACCTTTGCCCCTTTCTGCAGTAGCCTTTTCAATCCCTTTGACCCAGAAAGAGAATCTTTTCCTTTGGAAATCTCTAAGGACTAAGTGATGGGCAAGTTACTGTACTTAATTCTTATTGTAATAGAATAATTCTTTCCTTTCCTGTTCTGGCTGCTTCTCTCCTGGGTGGCTCTTCTTTCTCCTCCCTCCTTGTAGAACCTGCATGTCTACATCAGCCACAGTTCTGTCTTTATTTTATGTTAAACCTTCTGGGCTCATTCTCTGCATCTCACATCTTACTTTAGCACTGTGTGTGCACTTTAATGTCAGTACCACTAGGAGGTGGACCAGATGTGTCAGCACTGGTAGAGACGGTTCCTTTATGAGGCCTGTGTGCTGTGAGATGCTTTTTTAGAGCTGTGGTTTCATCTGTGCCATTTTCCTCCTGCCATGGCTGTAGGGTGCTATTTTTAGAATCAGTGACTGTCCCAGAGATTTATGAATCTTACATGGCTGCTTGCCTCAGCAGAGGCTCAGTCCAGCCTCAGCTACTTGCCACCCTTAGAGATTCTAAATTCAGTGTAGTTTTCATAAATAACTCTTAAGATTGCAGGCTGCACAAGATGGGGCTCTGAGAACGTAAGATTAGATGTGATTTAGGGTGCCATCCAACGAGGAAGGTGAAAATTGACCCCCAAATAGAATTTTGTGAACAGGATTAAAGGGAAATCATTTTTGTGGGGAGTTGATAAGGTCTGCAATGCATGAAAGAGTGGCAATTGTATTCTGCATTGAGTGTGACCTAGAGACATCCAAAATTGTTACTGCAAAAACAATTAATTATATTACCATGGTTATAATACCTTTTACCCTGTTAAACATTTAACAATAAACTTCCTTTTTAACAGAAGAGATTTAGGTCCTCAGCAAAATTGAGACTAGATGAAATGATTTCTCACATGCCCCCAAAGCCTCCTAGAGCCACTGGCATTGTCAATATCCTTCAAAGATAGTATTGATCACATTGCTGTTAGCCATGTTTTGATGACATTTAATGAACATTGTATCAGCATAGGAACTATTTCAGATTCTCTTGACCTCTCTTGCTCCCAACTACTACCACAGTGATAGCTTCTAACTACTTCTGTGGGTCCAGACTCAAGTGAAGTGCCAAAGCATCCGTTGTGGAAGCTGTGTTTTCTTGGCTATTGAGGCCACTTAATACCCAGAGGTGAAGGAAGTTCATTTCTCCCAGGGAAAACTGCATGGGAGGAAGCTGGCATATAACTTTCATCACCTTCCTTCTTCTTCTCCTGGTGAGACCCAAGACATTACATATATGTGCAGCCTGTCTAGAAACATTCTATATAGCCAAGAATCAGGCTGTCTTTCTTCACAAAGCACGGCAGATCACTCATGGACTGCTATGAATTTGCTTCTCATCTTTGTCAGATTTATTTCTCCTTTCTGCCAATTTCAGTGGTGCCTAATAAAGCATCAGCTCACACATTCATCCTCAGGGTCTTCTATTTTCTGGGAAGCTGGGCTGAGACAATTTCCTACAAGAATCTAAGCTCTATTTGGGGAAGGATTTTGTTTTGTTCCATGATTGCAGTAGTTCCTGGCATCTAGCAGATGCCTAATAAATATATTTTTGTAATTTGAAAGAATTAATGAAATATATTGGCTCAGGGAAGAACCCCCACTGGAAAACATAAACTCTGAAATAAGGTTGCAGGAAGAATATGACTCTTCAGATTAATTAATTCCAATTAATGAATTGGAGACCAACTAGCCTGCAGTGGTAAACACAGATGTATTTAACTGCAGGAAAGGAAACAACTGGTGTGCAGGAGGCAGTTGGCTTTATCCTGGGGAAATAAGTTGGATTTTTAAAGGATAATTAATTTAAAATAATCCCATGTACTTCTAATGTACAGCAGTAATGATTTTAGGATTTACAGCTCTGAAGAATTATGCCATTAAATATTACACTCAACAAATTTAATATGTTACATCGTAGAAGTCCCACCATGATTTTATTTACCACTGAGGAAAAGATGTGCTTCACACCAAACTATGACACAACACTTTCTTAATGTTCAGAACTTGGCTGCTGCTTTGCAGATAAATGTGCAATCTTAGTCATTCTGCCAGAGGTAAATATTTGTTTCTCTATTGTCTAATTTGCACCCTATTGGTATTCTGTGCCCTTCTCTGAATATCTGAACTCTAGTTTCCATGCTGAATCATACAGTAATCTCCTTGAAGACATCTTCAGTAGAACTTAAATGAAACACTGGTAGTGATGACCATGTATACTTTTGGTAACATTAACAGTTTTAAAATGTTCTGGATTGCACAGAAAGCAACAGTGCATATGGTGATATGGTGATGTAATTTAAGATTTCATATGACAAGACCCAGAATTTCAGATGCATTAAATTTGCAGAAAGTATGGTTTAGGCATCAATTCAATGGATTAGTAATTTAGGAATCCCCCTTATTGCTTCTCTCACTAAAAAGAAATAGATAAAAAGTTGTGTGCTTCAGGTCATGAGCCAGTTGTGCATGAGTTGTTGAACTCATTTTGCTCATTGGACAGCCCCGGCCATCAGACAGTGCAGCTGATATCCTTTTGTCTGAGAAGGGACTTAAATTTTAAGGGAAATGAGTACCTTCCTGGCACTTAGGAAGTGGAGTAGTCCTTATGTTTTTTTTCCTTCTTTATTGAGATTAAGTGATTACAGATTACATAAATTTCACAAAATTCACAGTATTATGGGATAGTGATAAAGTCACAAACACATTTTAACCTTCATGAGGCATATTGTCATTATCATGGTCTATAAAGCGTATGGACTTTACAAACTTTGACACTACAATTTTTTTTTTCCAAATTGGGTAAGATAGGCATTTTTTTCTTTTGCGGTTCCCTATTTCTTTCTCATTCCCTCCCTCCCATCACTGCCCTTGAGTTGCTTAGTTCACTTTCATCAATGCCCAGTGCAGCTGATGGACCACTCTGCTGTATTTTATCATCCGTTTCCCACCGATTCTGTACCCTCCTCCTAGCTTCCCTCAGATGACAGATCCATTTGAATGTTCTGTGCCTTTTCAGGAGTGATTGTACTCAACTATTGATTTTATGGTGGCAGTCTGCCCTCTGGATGTCTGTGAGGGTAACTGAATCACCACACCTACACACTCTGAAGTACTGTCATTTCCCTACCTTCTTCAACTATTCCTCAAAGCTTTTGAAGTCTTTGGATGAACTTTAACATTAATCAGGGTATACTAGACACATTTATAATTTATTGTCTGATAAATAATGCAATAGCCACCACTTCAAATGCTCTGTAGATGTCATTGGACCAAACATTCTATTTATATTGTTGTGTATACAACCACAATGGCTCATAAAAACTCCGTGAGGTAGATGGGCTTATTGTTCCATTTTTCACGATGGCAAAAATGGAAGCATTCCAATTTTCCTAGGCTCACACAACTACTTACAATTTTTACATATTGCTGTCTAAGAAACTCATGAAAGTGATGTGAAGAACCTGTATGCCAATGAGCAGAGAATGATCTTGCACATTCTTTCTGCAAGGACATTATGCATTTATCTGAATGATTGAGATAGTCTTGGAGCACCCTTTTGGTGGTCTTCAGGACCTGTGTGTAGAGTATCTGTTAGAGAAGGCACTATTAATTCCTTAATGCCAGAAGACTGAGATGGATGGATATGATTATGTCTCAAGGTCACAGAATTGTCATACATAAAGTTGAAATATGGATACTGGGTCTAATTGGTGCCATCTTGGCAACATGGTAGATGACAGGGAATTGTGTTTAACTGGTGCCATTTTAGCTTCATAGTAGATGAAGGTGAAGTCTCCCCCCACCCCAGATGATGGGTGTGCCTGAATTCCTAGAGGAAGGGGTGGGGACTTGGGCAATAAATAACTGGATCTGCTAGTCCTGGGCCATGAACTCATGAGACCCAAAGCTCAAAGCTCCCTGTAACCCTGTCCCCCTGACCATGCCCCTATTTAGGCCGCTGACCAGTTCAGCCTCCATTTTGTACCATGCTTTGTGTCTCCTGACTCTCCTCAGGTTACCATAGCATCCTGCTTCAGCTTTCCATTGGAATTGGTCTTGTTTGTTGGGATTGTTTTTCTGCTCTTTTTTTTACGCTGCTGTTCTCATGACTCAGTTTTCTAAGGGTGTTGAAGTATCTTCAAGGCTGCAAATTTTTGGAGACATGTCTGCAGGGGTCACTGGCTTTCTAATGAAGACTTCCAATTCAAACTCTTAAAATGTGGCTACTCTGTATCTCACAGTCGAATTCCTGTATAGCAAAGTTTTGGTGAGTGACATTCATCTTGGAGTTGATGTGTGATCTTCCCTAAGTAATGATTTCAGGGAATAAGACATTACTAAAAATGGAACTTCCAAAGATAAAAGGAATACTCAGAACTACATCAATTTTATTTATTGATGCTAACAACATAATTACATACTAGTTTTATTGGGAGGCATTTCAGGGATCCTAAGTTGGCTGATCAAGGCAGTACATGACCCCTGGAAGTGTTTTGTATGGTCCTTTTGTGCACTCACACAGTGTGTTCCTAGGCTATGCAATTAGAAGAATTCAAGCTTGGTGATAAGATAAGCAGTTTTAACCATAGTGGTCCTATATCTAGCCAAGAGGAGTGTTTATGTTAATCCCTCACTTTCTGAAGGCATGTAAGCTTTAGATTCCTGAAGTTCATTTGTACTCTTTTCTTTCCAAAAGAGCTTTGAAAGATAGATACTTCTCTGTTCACAAAACTCTTCAGGCTTTTCATGTTCCAGTTCAAACATCCTTTCAACCATTCCCAGCTAAAAATACTGTGTCCTTCCCCTGACTTTTCATCACATTTCAGTGAGTCTCTCTTGGTACTTTCAGACAGCTTCCTCCTGCTGTTGCTCTTTGTGAACTGCTTTCCCATCATTTAATAGGGTAGTAGAGTGCTCCTTGGGAGATAATGTTTGGGCTGTTCAAAGGGATCTGCTCACTTTGGAAACAGAAAATACTCCCAAGTTTTCAGACCTATCACCTTCTTTTCTTCCTCCATGTTCCTCTGGTAGCTTACTTGTCTTCACTTAGAGTTTAGTTTTGGGCTCTGATGTATTACTGACTCTGTATGGTTGTGATGAATGTCTTACAAACCAAGTGTTAGTGCTAACTCATCCATTATTATATTGTCTATTCTGGCTAGGCTTTGGTGACCAGGCTCAACTTCTCTGTATATAACTCTGGACTGTGTCCCCTGCTGATCTGGGACTACTACCCAAAATGAGCCTTGCTTCTCACCATAGGGAGGAGTAGAATCTAATTGTGGGTGGAGTCTGTGCAGAATTCACTTGCCAGCTTCTACTTTCTAGTAGTACCTCTTTGTACAGATGGGACCTTGGAAAAAACTGTGCATAGAACACATTAAAAAAACAAGACCCACCAAAGCAGTTATAGGAGTACCTCATGCTGAGGAAAGGAAAATACGTATTGAGTGAATAGTGTTGAGAAAATAGAGGAGAAAGGAAGGAAACAGGCCAGACTCGATCTTCCACAGGCAAGAACTGTTTATAGAAGAACAGTGAGGAGCAGACAACCTTCCCACGGGATCAGAGTTTGTGCAAGCGGATGGATTTGGGGTCCGGCTTATATGGACCTTAACAGGGAAGCAGAAAATAAAAAATAGGCTATGGTATCTTGGGGGCCAAGGGTGGTGCCCTTGACTAGGCCCAGGATGCTCTGCTTGGGGTGAGGGAACTTTCAGCTAAGTCAAAGTCAGAATGATCTGCTTTCTGTCAAGCATGTGAGCATGTTCCTGGGGGAACAGGCAGGAGTCAATCCTTCATATTCCAGCTTTAGATATGTAAAAAGAATGGACCAAGAGGGGAGAGGTAAGTCATTCAAATAGTCGAAGCTGTGGTCCCTTTTCTCTAGGAATTCTCTCACTCTACCCCAGGGTAGAGTTCTTGGTTTCTCCGTTCAGATGCTATAAGCTTACACAAATGTCACAGAGGCTATTAAATTTGTAGACCTTATCTCAGATCCAGGTCCAGAGGAATCTTGCAGAAGTTGGGGGCATTTCAACTTCTAAGTGAAGGCTGTGGGAAGACTATAGGGCAAATGAAAGATATTGTTATATGGTGAGAAAAACAGAAAAGCCACAGTTTGAGAGATTGCATCAGAAGTCTATTGGAAGGCTAGCACTGCAGGAGGACTCTGCTCACGAAGATCTGTAGCCCTGCAAATACTCTTAACCATGAGAGTAGGAGAAGAAAGAAAGAGCAGAAAAATACCAACAAACCAGATCAGCTCCAATGGAGAGCTGAAGTGGGACACTATGTTGACCAGGAGGAGTGCCAGGAGACAGGACACAAGCAGACACATGGCATGCTGTGCCCACACCTGAGCTGGTCTGGGCCTAAATAGGGTCAAGTCAGGGAGCTTGAGAATTCATAACCCAAGACTGGTCCAGTAACTTATTGTTCAAGTCTCCACCCCTGCCTCTAGGAATTTAGGTACACCTTTCACCTGAGAGGTGGGACTTCCCTTCCTCTACCATGAAGACAAGATGGCGCCATTTAAACCCAGTTTCCAATCCACCACATGGTTAAGATGGTACCTATTAGATTTAGCAGCCCTCCTTCAATATGGTAAGAAATAAACATCAGGCTCTCTTAGGGTTCATCAATTGGTCTTGCGTGGCTATCTTATTCTTTGGATGACTTTAGATGACTTTTCTCCTCCCTCCTGAGATTCTGAGAATTAAAACAAATGATCACACAGCCTCTTGCTGCCAGTAATGCAGGCCACAGCTTTCAAAATAATGCAATCGGTTGTGATATACATCTGAGGTTCTGAATTTTGGGGAAAACAGGGCCCAACTTTCTTTTTTTTAATAAAGTTTTTATTGTGAAAATACTGTACAGAAGGGTAACAGTTACATGAGCAAGGCAATAAGTACATTTCTTATCATGCATTTTTGCCTCCTCCTTTGTTTTCCCCCTACCATCCCTTCCCTTCCCTTCCCTCCCACCTCCACAACTACCACCCCACACCGTCACCTCCCGCCTAAATTGTAAAGTTTGTTTTTCAACATAGTGTCTTGTACATCATATTGTTGCAATGGATCAACCTGCATCCTTATTTAAACATTTTGTTTTTTCCCTTCCCCTCCCCAAATTACACCAACATCAAATACAGTGAAAACAGGGGTTATACCGTGGGGGAGGGACATACAAAACAAAAAAAAAATCACATGGTACCTTATAAATACCTTAAAAACAACAGCAAGGAAGAAAAAAATCCACTTGTGTTCTTATCTTGGGTTTCATTTTGCTTAACTTCATCTTATATGGTCATATGTATATAGCTTTTGACCTTTTTCACTTGTCCCAGACATATACTAGTTATAGCAAATAAGGGAAACCATGGGACCTATGTTTCTTTGGGCCTGGCTTACTTCACTTAATATAATTTTTTCCAAGTCTTTCTTTTCCCTAACAAATGGGGCAATGTCATTCTTCCTGATGGAGACATAGAATTCCATTGTGTATACATGCCACATTTTCTTGATCTATTCATCTACTGAGGGGCATCTGGGTTGGTTCCATATCTTAGCTATGGTAAATAATGCTGCAATAAACATAGTCGTGCTGGTAGCTTTAGTGTGGCCTTGTTTGTAAACATTTGGGTAAATGCCCAAAAGTGGGATTGCTGGGTCATAAGGGAGCTCTATGTGGAGTCTTTTGAGAAACCTCCATACTACTTTCCAAAGCGGTTGAACAAGTTTACACTCCCACCAACAAGGTGGTAGGGTTCCTTTCTGTCCACATCCCCTGCAGCATCTATTGTTATTGGAGTTCTTGATTATAGCCTTTTTAACTGGGGTGAGGTGGAATCTCAATGTTGTTTTGATTTGCATTTCTTTTATGGCTAGAGAGGTTGAGCATTTCTTCATGTGTCTATTGGCCATTCTTATATCCTCTTCAGAGAAGTTTCTCTTTAAGTCTTTAGGCCACTTATTTATTGGGTAGTTGTTTCTTTGAGGGTTTGTTGTTGGGGGAGTTAATTTTTTGAGTTCCAAGTGTATTTTAGATATGAGACCCTTGTCTGTTGTATGGCTAGTGAAGATCTTCTCCCAATCTGTAGGCTTTCTATTGATCTTGCTAGCTATGTCCTTTACCATGCAGCTCTGCAATTTCATGCAATCCCATTTGTCCAACCTTTCTTTGAGTAGTTGTGTTTTTGGGTCTTTATTAAGAAAATTTCAGAAGGGCCCAACTTTCTATATAATGTCCCAGATGGTGTGATGTTTCTTGAATATGAAGCAAGCTCTAAAAAATAGATCCAAATAATTTTCCTCTCTGTAAAGTCCTCTTTCACAGCATTCAGAGGCAGCTCGGAGGGTTGAATAAGTGGTAATCCTCCCATTTCACCAACACCATCAGCTTTGGAGGTCCTGAGTAACAGGAGCAGAGTTCAGCTTGGGGGAGAGGGAGATGTGGGTGGGCTGCATTTTGAAGTCTGTGTTGCTGTGTGTCTCAGAGCCTTTTGTTATTGGCAATAAGCACCTCAGGACTCATTGTCCCAAGCTGTTGGCATCCTGTTTGTCCAAGCAGCTGGGCTACAGGTATTAGACTTGCTCTGAAGGGCTGCTGAAAAGATACTGTAATTCTGGATACTGCTTACTTCTTTTGATTTCATTGTAGGAAGACTACATTAAAAAACATACAATTGTTAGAAAATTTAAAAGCTATTTATGGTAGATAAAAATGTCTTTTTCATTTTTTACCACTTTTCCTGTTTGATGTCTTTTTCTCCTGTGTGGTAATTTTTTTTCAGATGAAATGGAGTAATAACCTGGGGGAATGGTTCTGTGGCATAAAGAACAGATAGAAATGGTTTCTCTCATGTGATTTGTTGTATTTTCTTTGCAGAAAAATTGCAGATCCCAGGAGCAACTTCTTTCTTTCTTCATGGAAGATATTTTTAGAGAATTACAAAGTTACAAGGAAATGCAATCTGTGGAAGATTTTTATAACTTGTTCAGAAATTGAGCTGCTATGTATAAATGCACAGTCAATGTGGTGGGTTTGAACCTGGAAACTTACCTTAAGACAGCATGGGAAAGCTATGTCCTCACCAATGAGTGGATAAAAGGAGCTTTGCCATTGTTGACTTGTGGTCCAAAAGGAAAGCCAATTGCCAGGGAACTAGCTCAGAGCCACGTCTCACAATATCACTGTTTATTATGTCTTAAAGAATGCTGCACACAATATATTAAAAATAGCTAAGATAGCAAGGAATGGTCTTCAAATGCATTGTCTTTTATTTTATTTTATTTTTGTCAGTTGTGGGGCTTCAACTCTTGTTCTGGGCACTGTCCCTCAGCTCTTGAGCTCAAGGCTAGCACTCTACCACTTGAGCCACAGTACCATTTCCGGTTTTCTGAGTGGCTTATTGAGGATAAAAGTCTCATGGACTTTCCTGCCTGGCTGGGCTGATTTTGAACTGTGATCCTCAGATCTCAGCCTCCTATGTAGCTAGGATTACAGGTGTGAGCCACTGATGCCCAGCTAAAAATATTTTTATTGTTATTATAAAGGTGATTTACAGAGAGCTTGCGGTGACATGTCAGGTAATGAGTACGTTTCCTTTTGAACAATGTCAACTCTTCCCTTATTTTCTCCATTTTCCCCTCCCAACCCACTCTTCTACAAGTTATATAGTACATTTTCAACATGGTGTCAAGTGAGTGTCACTACTGCATTTGTTCACCCTTTGACCCACCATTTCTGTGCTCACCTTTATCCTCCCCCAAACTGATAAACTTACATATAAGACAAAATATACAGAAATGAAAAGCAGTGACAAAAGAGAAAACAAAACAAAGCAAAACACAAACAACAAAAAATAAACATCATTTTATATGTCATATCACATTGAGCCTTTGTGATCCTCTCCTGAGAATATCTTCCTTTGGTCTCACTGTGCGAATGTTTAGAGTTCTGTATAATTCATCACGTCCAAGTGTAATGGTTTTTTCTCTTTTACCATCCAGTGTGTTTACTTGTAGATTTATTGGCACATTCTAGTTTCCACTGATGAGGGAATCCGTGCTTTTTCCATGTTTCTTTTTTTTGTTTGTTTTTATTATTCCTTCATTGTCCAGTATGTCCAAGTAACTTCTTTATTAACTTACTATCTCTTTTTCTGTCTTATAAAGATAAAAACTTGTAGATTACTGTTTTTTTATAGTTATGTATTTATTTCTTAGAGATGTGCTCATTTTAAGGCCTAGTCACAGTCAAAATTGAAAAAGAAGGGACATGTCTTCCCATATAGTAAGTAGCTATCATTATAGTAAGCAATGGGAATGAGTTAAAAAGGTAAAAGTGTCCATGTTCTTACAGAAACCTCCATTCTTATTTTCTTTGTTTAGTTTGCAGTTAAATTTTCTCTTTGTTTGGAACTTGGGTTGCTTGATTTTTCATAAATCCTCCTATTCCATTAGCATGGAAGTAACAATAACAGTAATCTGGTCCCTCTTGTAGAATGAGGAGAGATTGCCTAAAATAATGGAAAAGTCATCATTTTTCTACACAATCGATGAGGTCATTTTTATTTTATTTTTTGTCAGTCTTGGGCTTGAACTCTGGGCGTGGGCACTATCCCTGAGCTCAAGGTGAGTACTCTACCACTTGAGCCACAGTGTCACTTCCAGTTTTCTGGTTGCTTAGTGGAGATAAGAGTCTCACAGACTTTCCTTGCCCAGGCTGGCTTTGAACCACAATCCTCAGATCTCAGCATCCTGAATAGCTAGAATTACAGGCATGTGAGTTACCCGCACCCTGCTATGAGGTCATTTTCTTAAGATAATGACTATTAAAAATAGTTTCATATATGGATGCTAACTTATTATATAAATTTACATCCCATTTATCTCCAACTGATTATGTTGTTAGGACTAATATGACACCAAGAGAAGAGAAGACAGATGAGAAAGAGAAGACAGAAGAATTGATATTGTGGAAACAAAGAAACAAATGCAGACAGGAGTCAGACTAGAGTGGCATCATCCCAAGAGAAGAAAGAAGCTTTCTTATTTCAGTACCTAGAAGACAACAAAGACATCTACAACCATTTCAAAAACAGAGCTAGAGTTTCTGGATTCTTGATTCAGATGCTGTCTGGTACATTGGCCAACTGATTTAATATATACTGCTCTAAATGAAGTTTGTTTGCCTTGCACAAACAGTTTGAAGTTTGAAAAATGAAGTTTGAAAGCCTTGCATAAACAGTAGTGTATATGGCAACACGGAGCTCCCAAATCCATGGCTGTTTTGAGCATTGGTTTGATTTTGTTGGCTTCAGTAGCTAAAAACTTAATGACGGCCATAACTTAAACCAAACAATACCATAAATGAGAACTTCAAACAATTGAAATCTGTGTGGGATCTCTGGTTTTCCTTTCTTTGTTTTGGAAATTTTCCTTAAAAACTTCTCTGACAGTGGAGGGTCAAATCTCTTGGTGGTGGCTGACGCCCTCTTGTGGCTAATCAGCCAATCAACCAACACCTTGGGGCTTCCCTTTCACATCCTCCTTCAAGTAGGCCATGGTTGCCATCAGATAATTTGTTTTATAAACTATGAGTTTGTGTCTTAGGGCTTAACCAACCACCCTGTGAAAGAAAGGCATAGGACTAGCCTCAAACATTGCTTTAGGGAATTAGCTACTGGGCTTGTGATTAGTCTGACCAATTGTAATTTATTTTGGGCAACAGAAGCGCTTACCAGTTTTGTGTAAACTTATTGAGCATCTGCTCCATAAGGAAACCTGTATTAATAGTTGGCAGTTTAGCAGGAAGAAATGGTAAAAATGTGAAGCAGTTATTCACTGAAAAGATGTTTCCTAATAAAAAATGTGGTAATAAACTCACTTTATAAATGTACGTAGTCAATATATGAACAGCCAGTCTATAGAAATTAACTATACTGATTTTTATCATTATTTTGTGGCATACTTCTACTAACAAAAAAATTGTTGGCAAGGATAGGTGAGAAGGTTTTCAGAGTGACATTGATCAAGATGTATTCATAAATTGCTTTGTTAAGTGGCAACTCCTTTGTACAACAACTTAATGATAATAAATTAAAAAAAATACTGTAAAATACTGTGTTGTTTTACACAGGCAACAGTCTCAAACATCTTGTATCTTTGTCTCTCTTGATTACATGATGAGGCTGAGCCTAGTGCCTGGCTTCTACCATCTGGGCCTGTGTAGTTACTTACACTCTACCAGACATGCATAGCTGTGAAGTTGATCAATTCCTCATCTTATGAAGGAATCAATGACTGTGGTCCTATTTTTTTCTTCACTCATTTATTTTCCCAGGTAAGTTTGTTACTTATCATCGTTCACTTCAGTCTAATGAAAATTTCATTTTAAATTGTGACTTGACAGGTTGATGTTGTGATCTTTATGGGGCATAAATTGACACTATGTTTTAGAAATATAATGTGGAATAATTACATCAAGATATTTTTCATATCCATCACCTCAAATAATTATGTCTTATGGTAGTTTACTTTCTGGCATGAGACCTAGCATATTTTTATGAAATTTACTTTCAGGTACCGTAACTGGCATATCTCTGGAGATAGGATCTTGGTAACTTTTGCCTGGGCTGGCCTTGAACTATGAACCTCCCCTTCACCTGTTGCAAAACACACACCTACACAGTTGTATGCTCCTCTACTTTGCAATCATTGAAAAAACTCGCATTTATTTTCACCAGGAAACTTATAGGTAATATTGATTTTTTTGTTTTGTCCTTATCCGTACATTTCTATACTGGCTTCATAGAATAAGTGTGACAGTATTCCTTTCTTTTCTGTTTTATGTACTAGTTATGTAGTTTATGTACTAGTGTTAGATCTTCCTTATAGTCTGATAAAATTCATCAGAGAGTCCATATGAACCTGCCTTCTCTTTGTTTTGGAGACTCTATTGCTAGTTTAATTTCATTACTGCTTATAGAGCTAGTTGAGTGATTTGCATCCTTGAAGGTCAATTTAGTTAGAGCATAAACATTTAGATGATATTTATTTTTCTAGAATTTTGAGCTGATCGAAATGTAAAATGTTAAATTATACCTACTAGTCCTTTGGATTTCATTTGTATTTGTCATAATTTCACTGTTTTTTAATTTCTAATGTTATTGATTTTTAATTTCTAATGTTATTGATTTGTGTCTTCTCTCTTATATTTGGTTGTTTTGGTTAAGGGTTTGTAGATATAGTTCATTGTTTCAAATAACCAACTTTTTGTTTGATTGATTCTTTGTACTTTAAAAAATCTCCCCTTCATTTATTTCTGCCCTGATGGTTACTGTTTTCTTTTTGCATGTTGATTTGGGGTTTGGCTAGTTCTTGATTTTTCTAAGAGCTTGAGGTAGAGTATATAATTAGGTTATTGAGATCTCTGATTTTTTAAAAATGTAGATGTTCATAGCTATAATTTTTTTCTTAGCATTGCCTTTGCAATATTCCAAAGAGTCTGGAAAGTCATTTTTTTCACTTTCATTTAATTCTAGGAATTTTTTCACTTATTTCTTTAACACTCCACTGATCATTCAATAGTGTTGTACCCAGTCACTTCTCTGAGGGTTTTCTGTACTTTCTTTGCTGTTATTTTCTAGTTTTATTCCTTTCTGTTCTGCTAAAACATAAGAGGTTCTTTCAGTTTTCTTGCATTTACTGTGACTTGCTTTATGTTTTGAGATGTGATCCATCTTGGAGAAGGTTTCATGGGCTGCTGAGAAGAATGTGTTTTCTCTAGCTGTGTCTATTAAATTCATTTGATCTATAGTGTCATTTCATGCTAAAGTTTCCTTATTGATATGTTTCAGGGCTACTTAACTACTGGTAAGAGTGCAAAATTGAAGTCACCACTATGATTGTGTTAAGGTCTATCTGCATTTTATTTCCAATAGTATATGTTTTTATAAAACAGAGTGTGCCCACATGTGGTGTGTATATGTTTGCAATTATTATAATTTCTTTTTTTTTTTTTTTGGGTCCGGTCCTGGGGCCTGAACTCTGGGCCTGGGCGCTGTCCCTCAGCTCTTCAGCTCAAGGCTAGTGCTCTACCACTTGAGCCACAGCGCCACTTCCGGCTTTTTTCTTTTTGCTTATGTGGTGCTGGGGAATCGAACCCAGGGTCTCAGGCATGCAAGGCAAGCGCTCTACCACTGAGCCACCTTCCCAGCCCCTTATTATAATTTCTTGATAGGTTATTCCTTTTATCAACATCAATTAACCTTTTTGTCTTCTGACTTTTCCAAGTCTGTATTGTCTGATATGAATTAACGCTCTCTTGTTTTGGGGTTCCAGTTGCTTGAAAATTTTTTCTAATCTTTTCACTTCAAGCCTGATAGAAGCCGGTGAAGTCAGGAGTGAACCTGATTTGGGAGTGTTGAGGTGAGAAGTAATAGAGCTTGAACTCAGAGTTTTATAGCTTTACTGCTAGGTCACATTTCCAGCCCTTCTTGCTCTGTTATTTTTTGAGATCAGGTCTTGTTTTTGGCTAGGGCCATTCTGGACCAGAATCCTATTTATACTTCCTGTTGTTGTTGGGATGGTGGTGATGTACCATCACCTTCAGCTTTTTCTGTTGAAATGGAGTCTTTCAGGTCCAAACTTTCTGAGCCTGAAATCTTCCTTATTATTAGACTCCTGTATTGCTGTAGATTATAGGTGCCTGGCACCCTGTCCAGCTATTTATTGGTTGAGATGGGGTCTTAAGAGCTTTTCCACCTGGTTGCTATCTTCCATATCTCCACCTCCCAAGTAGCTAGGATTGTAGTTGTAAGTCACCAATACCCAGCCTTGATTCATTATTTAAATGATTGCATTTTCTTGCCTCTGTTGAATTATTCATTATAATTATTCTGTGTTTTGTCATTTTTTGAGACTTTTCTCTTTCATATAAGACCAGGTTTCTGCCTACCATCATTCTTCAACATATTTATTTTCCAAACATTGGAAATCATATATGGACAATTGATCAGAATCAAGATTGATTTCTTTGTAGGTATTTTCATGAAGGCATGAAATATATGTCCTCTGGTTTTTTTGTTTTGTGTTTCTGTCTGTCATGGGGCTTGAATTCTGGGCCTAGGCACTGTCCCTCAGCTCTTCAGCTCAAGGCTAGCGCTCTACCACTTGAGCCACAGCACCACTTCCGGTTTTTGGTGGTTTATTGGAGATAAGAGTCTCACGGATTTTCCTGCCCAGGCTGGCTTTGAACCATAACCCGCAGATCTCAGCCTCTTAAATAGCTAGAATTACAGACATGAGCCACTGGTACCCAGCTGTTCTCTGTTTTTATAGTGTTAGCAGCCAATTAATAATTATTGTCTAGACCTAGTCATTCATAATACAGAGCAGAACATTTTTTTAAAACTCCGATTATACTTTATGCCTAAGCTGTAATGATCCCACATATAAATAACTATTCAGTTGTCTTGAAGTTATATAAGAAAAGTGGGAGCATATACTTCATTCTTCTCCTTTGTTTGCCAGTTTTCAGTATAAAGAATTGGTTGTCTAATAGTCTTCCCCAATGACCAATAGGTTATTTTTGTTGTCATTTTCTCATGGTTTCATGACCAACCCATGAACTTCAATAATTATAATAATAATAATTATTATTATTGTTATTGTAGAAAGCTTTCTGATTTCTGTAAGTTACCTGCATTTTTTTTTCTAAGGCACAGTCATAGAGCACCATGATAATTGTTTTAATTGTTTCCAGGTCTAGAATTCCCAGTGCTGCTGTTACTAATGTCATCTATGTGTTTCTGGCAACATCCCAAGTATTTTTAGCTCGTATTTCCCAATTAGTTTGATTTGGATAAATCAGTTTAATTATTTTGCTGGTATAATTGTTCAAGGAAACTAAGCTAAATGAGATATATAATCTTTACATATAGAATCTCTTCTAGTTGTGGTATTTAATAACTTAGCCTCTATATAATAAAAGGAATCATTTTAAAGGTTTTTTTTTTTTTTTGTAGTGCTTGAATGCTATCAGTTTTGAAAGAAAACTAGCAGGTGCCTCATTGAAGGTATTTGCCTAATTGCTGCTGATCAAAGTTGAGACTGAAAAAAAAGTCCCAATAGCTTTCAACACTTCTTCATTTACTTTAATTGACATTTCCAGACCCTGGAGAATAATTGGTAATTAGAAAGACACATTTTCTCCATATTTATTTTGTGTAATTATATTGAAAATATGATGTCTTAGCAAATAGAATATTTCTCTATTTCTCGTAGGCAGCTTGATAAGTAATTTGTATCATCAGTTGCAATTAGCTTCTTAACTTGTGAAACATGGCCAATTAGTCATCCTTGTAATTTAAAAATTTTAAGTTTCAATTGAATGAATTATTTTTTATTATGAAAATACTGTACAGAGGAGTTACAATTACATGGGCAACAATTGAGTGAATTATTAAAGCAAGCAATAAGAAATGAGACCAACCATGTCCTATTCTTTCATTAACTACAAAGTCCCAAACCCATGTTAACAGTAATGTTAACTTCATCATGAGAATCTGAGATTATTCTAAGTAAGTGGAATGATCTGTGATTACCTGTACTGTATCAAATAGTTCTCATAGTAATGGGGAATATAACTATTGGATTATGTTTTAAAAACTTCTGTTTCATACTTAGATGGGTATTTAGGGGGGGCTTTGTTGAAATAAAAAAATCTGATTTGAATTAACTTTTGCAAGAAAGATGGTTATCTAATAGTTCAGTCATCCTGTTTCTCAGGAAAACTGGACTTAAGTGAAATCACACTTTCTTTGAATAATGCTATTTGGTTGTTTTCTGTCTGAGTTTACTGTCAACCTGTGTGGTCTCAGTAATTTTGTGTTGATGTCCTACTGCCCTTACTTTTATTGAGCTGTCCTTTTTTAATACTGGGTTCACTTTCAAAACAGTCTATGCTGGCACCATTTTCTCAGCTATTGCTTTACAAGAAATTTGGATAACATGTATAGGATTTCACGTGAAAGAAAGCCAGGGAATGATATTTCCTTGAAACTCTTTATCTACTTTCTTACAATACAATTATCTCATTATCCTTCAATCTAAATCTTTATCCAACAGTTATGTTTTGAGAGAGAGAGAAAAAAAAGAGTGACAGGAAATCAAGACCATAATCACAGTAGGTGCCATCTTGGCCTTTGAAGTCAACTAAAATGCTCCCCAACACAACCACAACAAAGTTGGTTGTGAGCCAGTCTGGAGCTGGCAAATAAAAATGTGAGTTCATAAGTATGTTTTTTCATTCCTCGAGGGTATGTGCTTACAATATGACATAGTATATATAATAAAACACTTATCTTTCAAACAGATATGAGGACATTGGGAAAACAAGCTAAATTGTATTATTGTATTATTTATTTACTTGGTTGTTTTAAAACAAAGTTTTAGTCATCACTGAAGTAAGACGTGTTGTTTTCAAAGTTACATTATATCCGGAATCTCTGGCTCTGGAGCGGAGGCAGATGCTTGCCTTTCATTTGCTAGCAGAGTCATTCACATTTTGTTTATTTATTAATTAATAAAATTATTTAGTACCATCCTGGGACTTGAACTGGACACTGTCCCTGACTCTTTTTTGCTTGTTGTTTTGCTCACTTGAACCACTTGAGTCACAGCTCCACTTCTTTTTTTTTTTCTTTTTTGGAGGGTAGTTTATTGGAGATAGGAATCTCAAAGTCTGTCTTGCTTTGCTGGCTTTGAATGTGACCCTCAGATCTCAGCCTTTGGAGTAGCTAGGATTAGAAGTGTGAGCCACTGGTTCCTGGCACGCATTTATTATCTGTAGTTGATGAACATGATCCCAGAATCTGAGAATTCAATAAAGTTGTCAATTAATGTGTCAGTCTTAACAGAGCTCACTATGAATGGCTCAAGCCAGCATCTCCTGGTATCTTATTATGATTGGCTTATAGGATGATGGGCTGCCACGGGTGATCACAACTTGGATTAGGCAGACTGAGGATTTCAGTTGGTACCCGATGATGCTTGTTTAAAATCCTCCCTGTTTTCACTGTTTTTGATGTTGGTATAATTTGTGGAGGGGAAGGGAAAAAACAAATTGTTTAAACAGGGATACAGGTGGACTCATTGCAACAATGAGATGTACAAGACGCTATGTCGAAAAAACAAACTTTACAATTTAGGTGGGGTCGGGGGGTGAGGAGTGTGTGTGGGGGGGTAACTGAGGAAGTGGGAGGGAAGGGATGGTAGGGGAAAAACGAAGGAGAAGGTAACAATGCTTGATAAGAAATGTACTTATTACCTTGCTCATGTGACTGTAACCCCTCTTACAGTATCTTTGTAATAAAAATACATACAAAAATAACAAAAAAACCTCTTGCTTCTATTTCTTGGATTTCAATTCAATAAACATCATTTTATATGATCATATGCACATAGCTATTGAGCCTTTGTGATCCTCTCCTAAGAATATCCTCCTTGGACGCTGTTGAACAATGAACTTTACAATTTAGGGGGGCAGGGATTGTGGAGATGGGAGGGAAGGGATGGTAGGGAAAAACAAAGGAGAAGGCAACAATGCTGGATAAGAAATGTACTCATTACCTTGCTCATGTGACTGTAACCCCTTTGTACAGTATTTTCACAATAAAAAACTTAATTTAAAAAATCCTCTCTGCTCAAATATAGCCTTGGGCCATCTTGCTTCCTCATCAGCCCATCCCTCCTTCTGCTTTCCTTCTTCAAGATACAACTCACACTTATATTCTCCTGCTGGAAGCTCTTGGGACTTTGATAACTGGATTGCCTCTCCTCTGTTTCCTAAAGAAGCTGTTCTTTTAGTTTCTATCACAATCTTGATCACCACAATTCTCCACCATGCTCTGTCCTTAGAAGATGATAAGCTATCACTAGTGTCCTGGGACAATTTTCATCTTGTAGATTCTTTTTTGTTGTTGTTTTTGGTCGCGAGGCCTGAACTCTTGGCCTGGGCTCTGTCTCTCAGCTCTTCAGCTCAAAGATAGCACTCTACCACTTGAGCCACAGCAGCACTTCTGACTTTTTCATCTTAGGTGGTGCTGAGGAATCAAACCCAGGGCCCCATGCATGCAAGGCAAGTGCTCTACCACTGAGCCACCTTCCCAGCCCCCTGTAGATTCTTTTATTAATGAAACAAATCAATACTGTGTGGTAGAGACACTACCTGGTACATAGTAGAGAATAAGCATGTAGTAACATGAATGATTAGATTGGTGAATGATTGGATTGTTGTCTGTGTGTGTCTTACTGCATGACTTATTTGAGCCAATCTCTATAATTATTCTAGTACTATTAACAGCCTATAGCTTACGTCAAATCTGCTTCAGTTGAGTGTCAAATCATTCAGATATTCTTTAATCAAACTGCTGACTTTTTTGTCCTGCAGTCTTGTCAGCAACTGCATACAAAGAAAGGAAATCATTTTTGATAGTTCCTGATTAAAATTAGACATCTGCACAGTGAATGGCAGACTGTCTGGTGAAGTCCAGTTCCAGTGATCCCTTCACATCTCACAGTCTCTTCCTATCACAGCCTGCCTGCACCAGCCCAAGCCCTGCTTTACCTGGCTCATTTCCCAGGATCCTTGAAGATTTCATCCAAACCTCTTCTTGCTATGAATGGTTTTTTTATAGAACATAATTATAATCCCTTTCCTGACTATGCATTGAATGTCTGTCTCTCTTACTAGTCCATTTCTTTGATTCACAGTACTTTTGCCTAGAACTAAATGGCAAATATAAATATTTGTTGAGTTAGTGAATAAAATACTGACATGAATTAGAAGGTCTCCAAGTTTCTTCTCCCTCTGGCTTTCTCTGCTGCCACAATTTCAGAGGTTGACACGAACTTCAATGCACAGAATGTGCACAGTGCCACGCCCTTTAGTCTTCTAGAATTCCTATACTATTATATGCACAACAATAAATTTAAATCAACAATTGGTAAATTCCCCAAATAAAAGGTAAATACATATTGTACTTGAAAACCAGATTACCTAAACAAATGTATTCTTAACTCAAGCACACTTCCAGGTGTCCTGTGGAGAATCATCTTGCAAACCTCAGGGTAGAGTGTCTTACACATCGGGCAACACTGCATCTTAATGAATTTCCACTGCCTCATTCTGGTCCACCTTAGAAATACATGAAATTGGAACCACATTATTTTAACCTACCCACAGATACCAGTTTAGAAAAAGTCAAGCCATGATGTGCAGGTTTCAGACTAGTTTCAGAGCTCCTGTCATTTTTTCCGGAGGTGGAGGCCAAATCATGCTCACCCCGTCAGTCATTCCATGGCGCTGAGGAACGTGGTTCTTCACAGAGGATGCCAGGGAAACTTTGCGTCCCTTGGCCTTTTCCATCAGCCCTGGCCATGGTGGATACTGCTCCTACAGAAGGGAGGTGTTGCTTTCCTTTCAGTGAAACTTCTGGAGTGTTTAGAAACGTACACGGTATTTAGGAACAAAAAGTGAAAGTCCAGTCAGGCAGAGCAAAAAGAGTATCATAAAATCTCAAAGCAGATGGAGAATGGTGTTTTGAATGACTACCCATTATACAAAATGATAGGAATGGATATCTTTCACCAGCACTGTGAGTTGCTACTAACATGAAAATCAGCTGACTGCCTATTCATTTACTGAAAGCTTACACCTCAGTCACAGCTAAGGTAATAATGATGCATAAAACTCATCATTTCTAGCAATTTGGAACCAAGGGAAGAAGACAGATATGAAGATAGTCAATAGAATGCAAGCAATCAAGGACATAGATACAAAGTACAGTGAGGTAGAGGGTAGCACCATTTTTCTGAAGAGGTAAATTTGAGATTACATATCATTTGAGACACAGCTCAGAATTACAATGTCCAATAAGCCTTCCTTGATCCCTCCTACCCTCCATACCTAGGCTGGAGTAGATGACCCTCACATAGTTAATTTCCAGGCTAGCATTATCAGGATGTACTGTGATTTTCCACTTATCTCCTTCACAGAGGCATACACTTGAGTCATTCTCAGCACAGTGTCAGCAATGCTTGGGAGAGTTTGCTACATTGTGCTATATTATATAGAGTACATCTATTGAAGTAAACACAGGAAAGAATGGAAGTGAGGCTGGAAAAGGAGAAATAGATCTGAAAGATACTTAGCAGATAACATTACAGGACTTGATGACCAAATAGTTGAGAAGTGATTCGTGCTAAGGAAGTAATTTAGGATGACACTGTATTCTACACATTCACTTATTTGTAATAAGTGAATGAGGACTCTAATAAGGCATTGTGAGATTCTACAATCTTATTTAGGCCCTTCATATGCCTTGGAGTTTGGACTTTATGGAAGCATAGAATCTCATAATTTGAATGCTTATATTGTCAGCGTTACATCTTATATTAACATTTTAACACTACTGCTATCTAGCATGTATGCTGGCTAGGGGAGACTAAATACTTCTCCGGCTCTAAATAATCCTATTGACTAGGGAACTGTGTTAATTTGAAATTTGTATTTTTTCCAAGTTCTAGAGCTTAGAGGACAAGATGATCATGCTTTATCTTCAGCAGGGCAAGTCAATTTGCTTGGGAGGTTAAGGGCTTTGTCATATTGAATGATTGAGGCCACACAGGAGAAAAAATGAATTAATATGGCCATCCTGATTTATTCTGAAAAAGTGCAAACATTTTGAAGCTTAGAAATTTTTATAAGTAATTAAAACAAGGAATGAAAAGCTTATGAGAAACAGACAACCCTAACAATAGTGTGTAAGTCTCTCCAGATTCCATGTCTGTGAGGGTTGAAATAGAGTGTATAGACTGTAGAGTGGGAAGGATTTGGGCTGTAAGTGATAGAGAATTTTATTCCATTTACCTAAAACACTGAAGGAAATTAGTTATACTATTTAAGATTCAGAGAAAAGTTAGAAAAGCATTGCTTAAAAATAAAGATTCTCTGAACTTTGATCTCTTCATATTGAACTTCATTCTTAGGTGAAATATCGTCATGGAAATGAAATGCTTATCAATAGTAACTAATTGCTACAGTTTAGCTCTTAAATGTCCCCTCCACGCCATATGTTATAGTGTTTGTATAGAACACATTTCTTTGTCATTGCAAAATCGTTTGGTTACTATTTGTTTGTTTTGGTAAGAATTTTTCCATGGTGAATACTGTGTCCCAGACACTATTTTAAGATCTTTATACCTGTTAATCTATCTAATCCACACAATAATATCATTAATTAAACTCATTGAAGATGAATATAACGATGAAGAAACTAAAGTACATAGAGATGGAGTGAAGTTACACCAGGTCACATAGTGGCTGACAAGAAGCTGGTGTGAGTATTGTATTCTGAAAGTCTGGCTTTAGTGTCTGTGCTTTTAATTACCACTTAGCCTGTTGGAATGACTTTCAATTTAATTTAGTTTGTTACATGTTCCCAAATATCTATTTTTCATTCCTTTCTAGAATCTTTCTCTCCTTCTTTCCTCCCTTTTTCCCTCCCTCCTGTCCTTCCCCACTTTCCTCCCTCATTAGAATTAATTGTCATGACACAGGCATTTTTCCCTAACTTGGTTTCATTATAGGCCCAGCATTAAGAGTAGGATCAGGCCCATGACAGTTTTCTGGAGACAGCAGTTAAATATTGACTGGATTATGTTTGTCAGTATGGCTACCTGATTGTTATCCATTCTCTCCTGCCAAGACAACAAGCTACCATGCAAAATAGATTTGGTTCATCAGTCTCCTCAGGCTCCCCATTGCCTGAAGTCTTGTAGATTCTCAATAATTCCTGGCTTTAATAACAATTATTTTCTGAAATGGAAGGGTTACTAAAGTGGGGCTCTTTGGTCATCCCTTGCTTTCTTAGGGGTAGAGATCTCTTGAATTCCTAAATCTTAAAAGATGTGGAAGTCAGATAAGTCAAAGAATTCCTCCACCCCTGTTGGTGAGGATATAGGCTTGACTTCTTGAGGCTATTCTTGGCAACAGTTTAATCTTCCCAAGTGTTCTTGATAACTTATAATTCATCTCCCATGAGATATTTTGACCCTTTGGAGAATTTTCTTTATATGGTTGTAGGAGGCAGAAAGAGTACAGAAAGATGTCCAGCTTAGGTCCTTGTTCTTCAAGAAGCTGTGTCATTAAAAAAGATAAAACAAACACACATGAAGGGCATTGAGGACACATCTGTACAATTTCCAAATGACTAGACGGTTGTTATTTGTTCTTAAGATTCCTAATTCAAAACTACCAGCTCTTAATATTTTATTCCATTAGCATCTTAGCTGTATAAAATATGTCTCATAGTTCAATTTCCATGTTCTCAAATATAAAATCTAAGAAGTTCAAATATTACCAACGTAATATCTCTTCCATTGATTGCACAATTAGCAAGATATAAAGGCACATCTTTAGAAAATGTTCCAGATTTAAAGGAAATAACAGAGTATACAAATAAAGATGTTTTGGTCAAACAGAGGTAAATATTTCACTGATTTTGGGTTGCTGATCAGTTTTATAAACTACAAAAGTAATTGACAATATAATATGCTATGGTTTGGATATGACATGTCCAAATGTGTTGAAGAGTTTGGTTCCAAAGTCTTTGGTTCATGTAGCAACATTCAGAAGTGAGACTTTTAGAAAGTAATTGGACTTTATCAATAGATTAACTCATTAATAGGCTCATAATTTTATGGCATTATTAGGAGGTAGTAGAAATTAGGAGATGAGTTTAGTTACAAGAAGTAGCTCATGGAGACTGTCCCTGGAAAAATGTCCTTTCTTGCTTCCTGTCACTCTTTCTGCTTCCTAGCAGCTAGATGTGAGCATCTTTGCTCCTTTATACCCTCTGTTGTGATGGTCTGCCCCACTAAAACCCAGAAACAGTGGATCCACACAACTTTGAACTAAAACCTCTGAAACTGCTAGTAAAAACAACCCTTTTCTCCTTTAAATTATTTTCTCTCTGGTATTTGTCCCAGCAATGAAAAATCTAATACATCATGGGAAAATCGATCAATAGGTTTTATTTAGTCAAAAAATTAAACCTTTTTCTTTTTGAAACTCTTTTGTAACAAATTCAAGCGGTAAAGAACCATATGAAAAAGATTATTTAAAAGATTGAGGTAAAAGTTTTAGCCTCTTTAATACAGAAAGCATTGTGATGTATAGGAATTTTTAAAATTAGGATATTAAATAAGGGAATGTATCATTTTTTTTTTTAATGCCCACAGAATCCTGTGTAGTAAACATAAGTGAAGAGAAAGGAAGAAGATCACTATAGGGTTGTTAACAGGAGCTACAATGGACACCAGGACTAGACTCATTAAGACCTCTGAGTAATGGTTTAGACCACACCCTCAGATGGTCCTACTCAATGGGGAGGAATTTGGGGATATTTATTCCCACTTCCTTCAGCCTTGGCTGAGGGTTGTTCTCAGAACATTGATCTCCAGAGGTCCCAGGCAGAAAGGAGCCCTTATACTGTAAGAATTGTACATTCTCACAGAAGCAGTAGTTAAGGACAGAAAGGAAGGCAGCTCACAGACACCGGCAAGACATGGAAGCATCAAGCAACCCACCAAAATTTTACAGTACTGCCCTAATTATTTCCTAATAGCGTTTTCATTTTTCAGTGTACACTTTATATTCCTACGTCAGTGTTAGGGTATTGGCAAGTTACAAGTGTCACAACTTTCTGGGTAGCAAGAAATGTTGACAGGACATGTCTCTCTTGCTCTTGTCTGTGTTCCTGCTGAGATAACATCAATCTTATTCTAGAATGTGAATTAGATGAAGAAATGTTTCCCAATCTTCATTTTTTTCACAAGTTTGTATTCCCAAAGATAAGACTTGCCTCCTCGATTACAGTTTGAAATACAATACTAACACTAATACTTATTGAGCTCTATATACCATAAAGTGCAAGTTAAAACAAAATACCACTACACACGGGCACACACAGAGACAGACCCTGAGAGAGATACATACACATAAGGAGACACCCAGAGACACATACAGCTCCCTGGGCTGTTGGGGGGTATTTATAGGGTAAAGGCAGGGGGGTCTGGCTTTAAAGTTATGCAAAGCTGTGCTTTGTCTTTGATCTAATTACACCTGGTGTTAATTCTTGGGGTGAGGAACGTATCTGGTTGTCTCTCTTTGAAGGAAGGTTCTAAATACCATATTTCTGAGTTGCCTTCATCAGGCCTCAGTTTCCTTACGTTATCCTGCTTTACTTTCCCTAAAATGACTTTTGTTCCCTTAATCTTAAGGGAAGTACATGAAAGACTATCTTCTATATTTGCTGTAAGCTGACTGTACCTCGTTTTTCCATCTATCCTGCTTCATTTCCCCTAAAATGACTGTTCCCTTAATCTTAAGGGAAGTAGCTTGAAGCTTGAGTCTTTGAATCTCTGGCAGCCAAGTGTCATGCCTCATTTCCTCTAAGCTATCATGCCTCATTTTCCCCTACATGACTTCTGTCCCTTAATCTTAGGGGAAGTACATGAAGGAATAGTTCCTATATTTGCTGCAAGCTGACCATACCTCCTTTTTTCCTGGTCTATCCAGCTTCAATAGAACTACTCTATTATCTAGGGATACTACTCTTAGGCACCAAGATTTGGGAACCACTAAGACAATCCTCTAACCAAGAATTAGCCCTCAGTGCAGTATGGAGGTGCCATTAATGATCATTTCCATTGACAGCCAAGGCTGTGGTTTTGCATTTAGCACTTTTTCCTTGTGTGGAGTAGCGGACAAAAAAAAAAATGTTACTCATTTAATAATGTGAGTAATCAATGGAACCTGTGGTTACTACTACCATGAAAAGTTTTATTTCTCAGTAGTAAAGTGTCATTGGTCATTCCTAAGATGTTACACATGAACAGAAAAAAAAAGTGAATACTGTTGGCTTCTACATCTTGGTAGGAAATAGAACTGAGTTCTTAACTTGTGGTTAAAGGCAGGTTACTGTGGTGACACAGAGCATTTTTTCATTAGGAATTGAGATAAGCAGGAAGCTGCAGTTTGAGATGTCTTGTTGGTGAATTTTATGCTTATCTTATTCATTTTGTTTTCAGGTGCACAAATCATGCACACCAAAAGTAATGTCCATATTCCTAAGTAATTTACTTTTTCTAATTTCCTCAAAATAACACATGCTTCGCATACATGTTGCTTCTTTAAACATTTTCCTTTTGTGAAAAATAAAAATCCAGTAGTTTATATTCCTCTTCATCCATGTTATACTAATTTTTTCTAATTTCCTACTGAGTTTGGAAAAGAAGATATGGTAGTTAACCTATTTGTCCTTACAATCAAGTTTTTCTATGATTGAGGAGCCTAAGAGAAAATAATTTAGAGTGGAACTCCAATTAAGAATTTGTCAAGGGGCTGGGAAGGTGGCTCAGTGGTAGAGTGCTTGCCTTGCATGCCTGAGGCCCTGGGTTTGATTCCTCAGCACCACATAAGCAAAAAGAAAAAAAGCCAGAAGTGACGCTGTGGCCCAGGCCCAGAGTTCAGGCCCTACGACTGGACCACCCCCCCCCCCCAAAAAAAAGAATTTGTCAAGTATGTGCTTGCAAAGCTGAAGTCTTTGGACAGTCTTTGGACAGTCACTAGACATCCCTAGATTCTTCCAAAGCTTTGAGCAAGCCAATCTTCTAATTCTTCTCCTACTGTCATTTCTTCCCTACATGGCTTCAAATATCATGCAGTTGCCTTCCACTCTTCACCAGGACAATCAGGGCACTGTGAGGGACAAAGGTGCAGCCCTCTGTAGTCAGGAGGGCTTATTACTATCTGCACGCACTACCCTTTTACCTCATAGTAGCCAAGGTAATATTTGCAGCATAAATCATGGCTTGCCACTGCCCCATTATAATGGTTTTATCTAGCTAACAATGCCTGAAACCAGTATTCTATCTTAACATAGGACAAATAAACAAACAAACACAAAAACCAGTCCCAACCATTATGTATCTCCTACCACTATGCAGGAATTCAAAGCACATTTGAAGAACCCTGCCGACATCTTAAAGGGAAGTCTGCTATGTCACTATAGGTAATTGCTAGCTTTTAAGGGACTCTGGAAGCTATCAGCACCAATGACCTGGTTTCATTAACAACTAAGTAGTGTGAGAGCTCTTACAGATTTAACAAATGTAGCATACTTATATTTTATTTTCAATTCAACTAAATCATATAGAAAAAGACATTTATCAGATGCTTGGTTTGGTTGAATAACTGTTCATTATATGTGTACTAATGACAGAAGTTTTACCCTCTTTTTATTAATGCACATTAGTTGTACCAAGTAAGGGGTTCCATTGTAGTATTTCTCTCTCTCTCTCTCTCTCTCTCTCTCTCTCTCTCTGTCCATATATATATTTACACACACACACACACACACACACACATACATACATACATAATATTATTCGATCATGTTTGCCCCTCTAAGAAATTTTATTTCTTACACATTCTGAAGTATGTCTAAGTATTTCTAGATGAAAATATCTGGAATTTTCTTTAAGATAAACTAGGGTGAAAGAGTGGATAAGAGAGTGGTCTAAGTTTGCCAAATGTTGAGAAAATTTTAAACTGAGTGCTAAATATAATAGAATTTGTTCATCTGGGTATTTTAAAAATAATATTCTAACGTTTCCAACCAATTTAGCAGAGATAAAATAGTAATAAAAAGAATATGCTACAAAAATGTCTCTTAGTTCCCAGAATAGCACTGACATGCCTCACCCTACCCTACTCTCCTCTAGCTCTTAGTTTCTGCTTTTCTAACTCCATCTTATCCCATCCTGGCCCTTTTCTTTTTTCTTGAGCACATCAAGATGTTTCTCACATGAAGGCCCTTGAACCCATTGTTGTTTTGGCCTGCAATGTTCTTTCTCCAGTAGCAATAGCTGCCTTAACTTTGATCTTCTAAGTCTCAGCTTAAATATCATGGCCATACAGCTTGGAAATCTGTTCTAAACACGCAATCTGAAATAACCTTGTTTATACCACCCACCCGTAGTCAGCTTCCATTCGTATTACCTGAATAATTTCCTTCCTAGCACTTACCACATTCTGAAACTACCTATTTTCCTCTTGCATGAGTGTCTGCTTTCTACTTTTCCATTTACACTGTACGTTTCTTGAGGGTAGAGTTATTATCTATTTTAATAGCATTAAATACCATCTCAGTATTAGAAAATTACATAGCACGCAATGAACATTATTATATAAATAAATAGCTTGTTGAAAATGAGAAAACTAAGACGAACCAATATCAGACACCCTGAATTAGTTAATCAGTTAAGCATTACTGCAAATTAAAAGCCTAAACAATCAAAAGTGGAGTATCCAGATTCTCTGAAAGGAATGAAGCAAGAAGATGACTTAAGAGTATTTGAAGATGTTCCTTTCAGTTGGCCTAGAGATGACTGTTCATGAGTGAAATCCAGAATCTCCAGAGTGTTGTCACCATGTGTTGAGATATGAACAGCAGATTATCAATTGAATATTGTAGTCAATAAATAATAAATACTACCCTCATCCCATCACCAGTTCAAAAGCTTTTTCATAGAGCAGTACATTACTTCTCCATTCCTTTCACTTATACTTACATCCTTACACTTTCAGAAGTGTGGAATTTTGGGAATCTGATTTCCAGGTATTTAAACTCCTCAAAGAAAATACACATGTGAATGAGCAGGACAAATATGGCAAATTTGTATGTGATTTAGCAGGAGTAATAGGGCAGTAATACCTTCCCCGTTTTTTCTTATAAATAATATTAAGTGAAATTTAGGAGAAGATGAGCCACAACTCAACTTTTTTGCTGACTTACTCCCAGGATACGTGTCTCAGGTTAAACTTGAGAATATCCTCTTACCTGGAGCATGGCTATCTGACTTGAGGATGATCAAAGTGCATTTCTCTTTCTAAGAGTGCTGTTCCCAAGACCAAAGCTAGTTCGATAACATCACCATATTTGTAGTAGACTGGACAGTTTTAGCAAACTTCAAAGGTGGTTGTCTGCTCAGTAGGCTAAAACCATCACCAGGTCACCAAAATGTTGACTAGCATGGACTAGTCCCATGGGATAATATATGGGAGTAAGTGAATAATAAATTCCAGCCATTCTCTGAAACCTGAAAGTAGCTTAGATTGGTGCTTTGATTCTTAACTATTCATTGCATTAGAAATACTCACACATTTCCTTTTCTTTATTCCAACCACTGTACTATGTAGTCCCAAAAATGTTGGGATTGCCCAGGTAGCTGAACTTGACCAATTAAGTATTAATGGACACTGAATAAACAGAAGTCTTTGGTTTGATCTCTTGAACTTCATTCCTTTCACATGAAGGACATGATCTACATGACTACATATTACAGAGTGAAAGATGTATGATGTATGCCCGAAACTGTTCTACCTGTAGCAGAACAGTCCCAGCTGACCTAGGAACAATGTCTTGTTCCAAGAATTTCATATACAACTCATTTGGTTATCTCACAAACAGCATAAGTAGATGACATGATTGTCAGTTAAATCTGAATTTAAGGAATGTCCTCAGATTTACCTAACTAGTAAGAGAGAGAACCAGAATTCAAGCTCAGTTTAGCTTCTAAGTCTGTAACGAAGAAATACTTTAAAAAGAAGATTTATCAGTAATGCCAGGATATCATGTGAGTATCATGTACAAGTAAGTTGTTTACATATATTGTGTACAGATATACACTAAATACAATAGTACAGGAAATGAATGGAATTGAATGTCACTGTAAAGTCAAGGAGGAAGGTCATCCTGTGCAGTAATAAGAAATGACCACTTTTCTTTGAGGTATCTTTTTAAATTGATGTTACTCAATTAGTTGGTCATGAAAGTGATTTATCATTAGCAGCAACTGGTGAATGAACACTAGTAGCAGCTTCTGTGGATGACAACAATACAGCTTCTAGGGAAAGAAAAACGAGACAGATAAAGCTGAAAGCTAAAATCATCATATCATGAGGTACCACTTTGTTCCCTGTATGGGAACAAAGCATTGAGGTCTCTTTGAGCTTAAGTACTGGGCCCTTTATAGTCAAGAGTTATTAGATCCTTCCTGCAAATCCCTGAGCTGGCATTGTGAGAGACAGGGAGATTAAGATACAATGCTCGGGATGTAGGATGCTACCATCTAATGGGGAGGATAACCATAAACCTCAGATGAGGTTGGTTATGTGGATCTGTCCATATTTGCACAGTGTTCAAGCCTTGGCATCAGCTGTGGCAGCTGCCACCGGGAGAGTGTGTTGACCTCAGTAGAGGGAAGATGCAAAACCAACTGTCAAGCTCTGGTACTCTGCAGATGGTCTACCCATCTTCAGACAAGAGGAAGTACTACCTCCGGAATCTTCAGTAGAGCACTCTGTCTGGCCTGCTGTCACCTTCTGAGTCTGGAGTCTCTGTGAGTGCCATTGGCACTCAGCACTCTGGGTTCCATGCCCAGGGGGAGATGACCAGGTTAGCTGAGACAGGAGGTGTGACATCAGTGCATGACAGGGGAATGAAGAGCAATTTCTCCCTCTCCCCTCCCCCCACTCCCCCTGCCTCCCCCCCTCCCCCCACTCCCCCTGCCTCCCCCACCCCCCTCCCGCCCCAGGGTAATCCACAGGAAGAAGATGGTAGTCAGGTCAAACAGGAGTTTGAAACTTCTGTCCTGGGAAATCCAATCATGTGATTGAGAAGAAAAGCTAAAGAAGCCACACCACCGTTCTGCTCACTGACACAGGAGGTACTACCTTACACCTCGCACCTTGAAGGAAATCCCCGACCACAGACCAATAGAACAGAAGCTTGACAGACTTGCTGAAAAAAGCCACCTAGAAAAAGATTTCAAATTTCACCTGGGGATGACCAAAAAGGATTTCCCAGTCTTGAGTGTTGTTTTACTTTTCAGATGGAAGGACTGAATTTTTTGGTGGTCCTACAATTTGGACTCAGGGACTCATGATTACTAGGCAGGCCTTCAAGTACTTTGAAATTCAGCATCAGCTAATGCTATCTTGTATCACTTCAATTTCTTCCCTTTTGATATTTTGATTTTTTTCTTAAGAAAAAAATAACATGGAAGGCAAGATGTGTTTTTATTGTTATACTTTTTTTGTTTAATATGCTTCCTAATGAAACCATAGCTGTGACTGGAATTATTAGTTATATGATTCTAATGAGTAAATGATGTTTATAAGTTTCAAACAGAGCAAGTCATATATCATGATTTGGGGATGCTCAATTTTAATTAAATTTTAATTAAAGAAACTGATGCATGTTTAAAGTTGTCTAGAGAAAGAAATCTGCTATAATCTGAAAGAAGTAAGACACTGGAAGTAGGAAAAAAGCTGAGAACTTTAGCTTTCTTATCTAGCATTGTGGTAATTGTTGCCTTTTGGAATTCAAGGAATGGAAAAAACCTTTAGATGGCAGCCACTACAATTCTTTTGAGGAATTAGGAAAATTATCATGAAAACAAGCAGGACAGTATGTTGAAAACGAACTTTACAACTTTGCAGGGGTGGGGGTTAGGAAGGTAAGAGAGGGGAGGGAAGAGTTGGGGAGAAAAGGGATGATAGGGGAAAAATAAAGGAGGGTGTAACAACACTCGATTGGAAATGGATTCATTACCTTGCTCATGTAACTGTAACCCCTCTGTACAGTATCTTTACAATAAAAAATATATATTAAGGAAAAAAACCAACAGAAACAAAAGGAAAGACAGTAGGATGTCAAAACATCAAAATTAAAAGTCTTCTAAATAGAAAATGAGCAGAGTCACTTTATAAATTTTGAAACTGAAAAAAAAGTCTTAAGAAAGCAATCCCCAAAGGAAAACATCTGAAGAAACATACTAAAGTGTTACAGTATGTAGGCAAGGAATGGGTTTTAGAACAATGTAATCCAGCAAGGCAAAAGAGCATTGTGTGAGCATTGTGTGTGTGTGTGTGTGTGTGTGTGTGTGTGTGTGTGTGTATTTGCTGACCCTGAGGCTATAGAATTCAGCGCCTGGGCACTGTCTCAGAGCTCTCTTTTTGCTCAAGGCTAGTGTTCTTCCACTTGAGCTGCAGCTCCATTTCCAGCTTTTTGGTGGTTGATTGGAGATAAGAGTCTCACAGACTTTTAGTACTTTGAATCATGATTTTCAGATCTCAGCCTCCGGTGTAGATAGGATTATAGGTGTGAGCCACTGGTCCCTAGCAGTGTTTATTTTAAAGTCTTTAAAATATTTTTTGTTGGGTGTGGGGTTTGAACTCAGAGCCTGGATACTGTTCCTGGGGTCTTTTGCTCAAGGCTAGCACTCTACCACTTTGAGCCACAGCTCTACTTCCAGTTTTTTTTAATAGTTAACTGAAGATAAAAGTCTTTTGGTGCCCAGGTTGGCTTTGAGCCACATTCCTCAGATCTCAGCCTGCTGAGTAGTTAAGATTATAGGCATGGGCCACAGGCTCCAGGCCAAAATGACTTAAAATTTTATATAATAAAATGAACCTATGCATTTCTCATTTAGGTAGAAGCTACTGTTAGTTAATATATAGTTTCAGTAACTCCTGGGTAATGTAACATGTTACCTTAAGTTACATTTGTTAAGCTGTATTAGTTAAGGTAACAAGAATATTCTTGAATGTATGATATCTTTAACATAATTCAGGTTTATTTCTTCCTCATGGAAAGCTCCAAATGCATCTACCAGAGCAATAGGTTGGATCTGAAAAAAATTCATCCTGTGACTTTACTATGTTTGTTGTTTCTACTGAGGTCACTACACACACTTGAATCAAGTTGGTCAACAGAGAAGGGACCACATGTCACTTCTACTCATGGGCTAGAACTCAGACATACGTCCATACATATCTGAGAGAAAATCTGGGAAATGTAGGCAAGCTCTCTGTGCCTGGAAGGAGAAACAGGTTAGATGAATTACAAGTCCTTCCAAAGTCTTTTCAGTGGAATGAGCATGAGCTGACTGGGTATGTGTGCAGTCTTTGCACTGACGGTCCTGGTAGTGCTCATTATAATGCTAACACATCAAAGATTTAAGGCATTTTATTAATTCTTTTAAATATTTGACTCAGGAACTCTCTTAAAAGCTCTCATTACTATCATTTTCTCACCCTTCTGGTAACCAAATATTTTCCTTTCTAACAACACCCTAATTTTCTTTTGGAAAAAAGAAATCTTAACACCTTCTAAATGTACAGTCTGAATGGATTAGTAAATCGGAGTTGTGTATGATGCCAGTCAGGAAGTCTCAGGTGGGAAAAGAAGATCCTTCTCTCATATATTTTTCTAAGACCTATAGGATTCATCCTAAGGGCTTGGTCAACTGATCCATAATCAGCAAACTGATTATAGAGCAGAGTGGTACAAAGATGGGAACAAGAGTGTTAGAATGCTAGGTGCCAGTGGCTCATACCTGTAATCCCAGCTACTCAAGAGGCTGAGAACTGAGGAACCTTAGGAAGCTATGAGATTTATCTCCAATTAACCACCAAAAAGTAGATCTGTGGCTCAAGTGGTAAAGTGCTAGCCTTGAGCCAAAAAGCTCAGGGACAGTGCCCAGGCTTCTAGTTGGAGCCTTAAGAACAGCACATACAAACACAGATGAAAGGAATGGCTCACGCCTGTAATCTTAGCTACTCAGGAGGCTGAGATCTGAGGATTGCGGTTCAAAGCCAGCCTGGGCAAGGAAAGTCCATGATACTTTAAAAAAAATAAGTAATTTTCTCTTTCAATTTCATTGAAGAGTTGGAGGAGTATTGGTGTGCGCTCTGCTTTGAAGGCCTTGTAGAATTCCGCTGTAACCCCTCTGTACGGTATTTTCACAATAAAAATTTTTTTTTAAAGTTTTTTTTTTTCATGTCCAACTAATTTTTTTTTATTGTGAAAAAACTGTACAGAGGGGTTACAATTACATGGGCAAGATAATGAGTACATTTCTTATCAAGCATTGTAGCCTCTTTTGTTTCCCTTTCCCATCCCTTCCAAGCCTCCCCCCACCACTGAATCCTCCCCCCACCCCCCCACGAAAGTTGTAAAGTTTGTTTTTGACATGACAACTTGTACTACTCATTGTTGCAACGGGTCCACCTGTATCCTTATTCAAACGACTTGTTTGTCCCCTTCCCCTCCACAAATTATACCGACATCAAATACAGTGAAAGCAGGGGTTATATTGTGGGGGAGGGATATACAAAGCAACAAAGAAATAATCATATGCATTAGAAACAAATGCATGAAAGAAAAAAAACATTTAAATACATAAATTAGAGTTCATTTTCCTAACATTACCTTATCTGACCTTTTCTGCTTGACTCATACATATACTAACTATTGCAAATGAGGGAAACCATGGGACCTATGTTTCTTTGGGCTTGGCTTACTTCACTTAATATAATTTTAAAGGGTTTTTTTTTATTGTGAAAATACCGTACAGAGGGGTTATAATCACATGAGCAAGGTAATGAGTAGATTTCTTATTAAGCATTGCTGCCTCCTCCTTTGTTTTTCCCCTACCATCCCTTCCCTCCCATCTCTACAATTACATTTCCCCCTCCCCTGCCTAAATTGTAAAGTTCGTTTTTTGACATAGTGTCGACGTAGTGTCTTGTACATCTCATTGTTGCAATGGGTCAACCTGTATCCCTATGCAAACAATTTGTTTTTTCCCTTCTGCTCCCCAAATTATACCAACATCAAATACAGTGAAAACAGGGGTTATAGCATGGGGGAGGGACATACAAAGCATCAAAAAAATCATATGGTACCTTATAAATACATTAGAAACAATATCAAGAAAGAAAAAAACCACTTGTGTCTTGGGGTTCATTTCACTTATCATCATCCATGACACTCATCTCCAAATTCTATTCCTCCTTCTCTTCAGGCTCTCATCATTGCCACCTGCCATGAGCTGGGAGAGAGAGCTTTTACCAGAGCTTATGATGTACTGTTTGGACTTTCAGTTTCTAAAACTGGAGTCATAAAAACCCTTTTTCTAATAAAGTTAGCCTGTATCAAGTATTTTATTATAGTGTTAAAAATGGATGAAAAATATACATCAATTTTTTGAGTTCCAGGTATATTTTAGATTGATGTATATTTTTCACCCATTTTTTAACATTATAATAAAATACTTGATACAGGCTAACTTTATTAGAAAAAGGGTTTTTGCTTTGTATGTCCCTCCCCCACGGCATAACCCCTATTTTCACTGTATTTGATGTTGGTATAATTTGTGGAGGGGAAGGGAAAAAACAAATTGTTTAAATAGGGATACAGGTGGACCCATTGCAACAATGAGATGTACAAGACACTATGTTGAAAAACGAACTTTACAGCTTTGGTGCGGGGCGGGGAGAGGGGGGTAGGAGGAGGAAGGGGGATGGGGGGGAGATGGAAAGGGATGGGAAGGGGAAAAGAAGGAGGGAGCAACAATGCTGAATAAGCAATATACTCATTACCATGCTCATGTAATTGTAACCCCTTTGTACGGTATTTTCACAATAAAAAAAAAGAAAAAGAAAAATATACATCAATTCTTCTTGATCTTCATAGTCAGAACATTAACAAAAATGACAAAAATCCTAATGAATCTGTAAGCATTGCTGAATCTTTAGGGAGATTTTCCACCTACCCTCTCAGTGGGTCAACCCTTTACAACCTTGTAACTTAGACTGCTGCTTCCTCCTTTGAGAATTTGGATTTGAAGATATTTGCTCCTGGTAGAGAATATTTTGATCCCAATAAAATCCCATCTGATTCATTTTCATTAATTGGTTATTTTTAAACAATACAGAAGATCTTTACAGGTTTTTTTTTCCTGAAGAAAAAATTTGTGATTACTTTTGGCAGTACTAGAGATTAACTCAGAAGCCTCATGCTTGTTAGCTGGTGCTCTACCATTTGAACTATGCTTCTAGTATAGCTTTTTGCTGATTATTTTGGACATGAAGGAGTAATAAACAAGATCAAATACATGATTATCTTATTACAGAGGTTTTGGACTTATCCACTAGATCATTGAATCTTAACTTTTTAAAACAACAAAAGTATATTTGGGAATAATTTTGTGCAGTCACTGTAAGGAACATAGGAAAAATAGGAAATCATTTGTATCAAAATATAACAGTGCTAACCAATTGCTAGTGAAGTTTTAGGTCATTTTCTTTTCTTTTTTTTTGGTCATGGGGCTTGAACTTTGGGCCTGGGCACTATCCCTCAGCTTTTCAGCTCAAGGCGAGAGCTCTACCACTTGAGCCACATCACCACTTCTGGTTTTCTGAGTGGTTTATTGGAGCTAAGAGTCTCACGGAGTTTCCTGCCCTGGCTGGCTTTGAACTGTGATCCTCAGATCTCAGCCTCCTGAATAGCTAGGATTATAAGCGTGAGCTACCAACGCCTGGGCTTATTTTCCTTTTCTTAACGTTTTTCTGGATTGTCTGGCTTTCTTTTGATTATAAAATCATAAATAATTTTTACAATAATTAAAAGCAATGGATTGGATTTTTTTACAAGTACTTCATGAGCATGGCTCAGAATCTGGGAACATAGTAATAATGGCATACTCAACATCATGAAGAAAGATTATTTGTGGGACCATAATGAATTCAGAATTCTTTTGCTTAGTAGCTTAAGGAAAATGTGAATTTTCAAATCTGATGTATAAACTTGTATGATGAGAGGTAGATTAGTCTCCTTTGGAAAAATGCACATGTTTTTAGAGCATTTATGGACACCAAAGGATAAATTCCATCCTGAAACCATCAGAGGAAAAAAAAAAAAACTACATCATATGGAAGATTGAGAACAAGGATGAAGTGTCATTCCTTTCACTATCTTAAAAGTTCTGTTTTTTTTTCAAAAGTCTAGTTCAAAATTAAAGCTCAAATTCAACTTAAAAATTCAAATCACTGGTGAAGTTCGTTAAGTTTTCCCATCATTCAAGTATTTCTCTTTGAATTCTTAAGTATGTTGTTGTCCACACCTCAGATCAACTTAGTCCTTAGTAATATATTTTTTTGTGTGTGTGTGTCTGGTCGTGGGGCTTGAACTCTGGGCCTGGGCGCTGTCCCTCAGCTCTTCAGCTCAAGGCTAGCGCTCTACCACTTGAGCCACAGCACCACTTCTGGCTTTTTTCTTTTTGTTTATATGGTGCTGAGGAATCGAACCCAGGGCCTCATGCATGCAAAGCAAGCACTCTACCACTGAGCCACCTTCCCAGCCCCTCCTTAGTAATATCTTATAGTTGTCATAAACCACAGTCATAGAAACAAAAGTTTAGACATGAGAAAAAACAGCATTCATTGGATATAACTCTTCATTTTAAAGACAATGTTATCTAGATGTCAGATATGGTAATTGTTCACTCAAAGTTCCACATCATGTCAGTAAACACGATGTTGATGCATATGAACTGAGATCTTAATGTTAATATTGGGCCTACTAAGAATAAAAATTTTAATGCTGATATTGGGCTTAATAGGAAAAATATTATGACATGTAGGTGATATGTCAGATATGTATTTTTCCTTTGGCCAATAATAAGACCTCTTAACTATGGGAATGTGGTGGGAAGAAGCACATAGAGAAGAGAAAGAGTGCACTATCTACAACTGGGAGCAAAGAATTATCTAAGGTAAGTATTGAGCATTTGATAGGCGAGCAATAATGACATATGAACCAATGAACTGAAATTAAGGTGTAAACAAGTATTTTCACAATAGAATCTTCCATCTTTCTTTGGCAACTCTATGTCAAGCACTCAGTAGGTACTTTAAAATTCTTTTAGAAACAAAAGTTATGTCCTTTAAAACAGTACCTTGAGTCCTAGAGGCATGGTCAAGTGGTAGAACACTTTCCTCAGTGTAAGACCTTCTAAGTTCAGCCTCCAGTACCACATAACTGAGTAAGTAAATAGAAATACAACCTATTAAAAAACAAAACAAAACAAAAAACAAAACTAAACAATAAACCAGCAAGCTATGTTGTGGTGGCTCATGCCTGTAATCCTTGCTACTCAGGAGCTTGAGATCTGAGGATCTGGTTCAAAGCCAACTGGGGAAAGAAAGGCAAAGTTATCCCTAATTAACCACTCCAAAACCAGAAGTGGAGCTCTGGCTCCAAGTGGTAGATCACTAGCCTTGAGTGAAAAAGCTCAGAGAGTGCCCAAACCCTAAAGTTCAAGCCCCATGACTGATGAAAAACAAAAACAGCAACGAAAAACACCACCACAAATCTCTAGATCACCAATAAATGTTCCTATCTGACATAAAGCGGAGACTATTGTAAACTAAGGATTGTTCTGCAGGTCTACAATATTCTTTGAAATACTCGGCAAAGTTGCTCATTTGGCCCATAAGAAAAATGGAAAGCAGTCATCTATTCAGAAAAGAAAACTCTCACCTATGGGATTTTATGAGTCAAATTGTGGGGCTTCCATTCTATTACGTCTCTTCCGTAGACTCAGCCCGCATGATGTCAGGAGTTGAGGAGTCGATATCGCGTGGGGGCATGAATCCAACATTGACTCATAGTGAGCGGAAGGAAACTACACCGCCGTCTGGATGAGAGGGTTTGGTTGTGAGTGTTAGGGATCTGACTGCAGATGGAGAGGAAGAGAGAGACCAAGGTGTAAGATTTGTCTTCTGTGGGGGAGGGACATACAAAGCAACAAAGAAATCATCTTATAAATATGTTAGAAACAATAGCAAGAAAGAAAAACCATTTGAGTCCTTATCTTGGGGTTCGTTTCGCCTAACATCAACTTGTCTGACCGTTTCTGCTTGTCTCAGACAAATCGAAAAACGAACTTTACAACTCTAGGAGGGCAAGGATGGTAAGGGGAAACAAAGGAGGAGGCAACAATGCTTGATAAGAAATGTACTCATTACCTTGCTCATGTAATTGTAACCCCTCTGTACAGTATTTTCACAATAAAAAACTTATTAATAATAAAAATTACACTAAAAAATAAAAAGATTTGTCTTCTGACTACCTCCTCCATCTAGACCAGGGAGTGCATGAGATACCCATGACATCTTGCTGATGCAGAATGCATGACCTTAGCCAGTTTTCAGAAAGAAAACTGAACTGCAAAGAAAAAAGAAAGCTTTAAATCCCCCCTGGTTTAGTAATACGGTTATGCCTTGGCTTTTTGAAAGGATATCTTGGTGTTGAATTATTGTGTAGGTTTAGTATTGGCCAGATGAGCAAGGTGCGAAACCTCTAGTTTGCATGTATAACACACGTGCTTTACAGGCAACACCAAGAATGAAATTTCTTTTTTTGCAAAGGTGACAAGACAGGAAAAGATCATGAAAGGATATATCATTGTAGTGAGACCACATTCTGAACGAAAGAATCGCACATCTAAAGGAAAAAAAAAAACAATAGTAGACTACTCATTTTCAGTCTGGGATGCAAGCCTAGCCCTATAATTTGCAGGAAAAGATATAAAAATGAAATAAAATATAAGCCCCTTGAAGTTGAGACTTCTGGGATGTCCAGTCAAAAATTTAAAAGCCTTTACTTTTAGATTTACCATATGTATTTTTTCTAACTTTTTTTTATTACATACATTGATTGTGCAAGGTTTTCATTGAGGCATTTCCATACATGTGTATAATGAATTCAGATCAATCTCACCTGCTCAGCCACTTTTCTTATTTTACTCCCCTTCTTAACATCTTAATCTCAGCAGCTTTCAGTATTCACTCTTCGTATATTCAAGTGAGCTGCTCTGCCCACGTTCTTTTTCACCATTCACTCTCTTTGTTAGTCTTTTCTTATCTGGCCCATAGAACCCATCACATTCTGTCATTCTTTGTTTTTCTTCTTAGGCTTTTATTAGGTTTTATTTATTATTATTATTTATTAGATTTTTATTAGGTTGTGTCTAGAGGTTTCTCTATGAGTCTTACCATTTTTTAAGGCATTTAAGTAGAACAAAAATTCCAGAAATTAAAGCCCGACATAATTATTTAACTCATTTATGTAACACATAAGGTAGAGGCACACACAATAATTTTAAAGGGTACTGGTCAGATAGAGGACACGTTGATTAAGGAAAATATTTTAGCTTTTGTTTCAGGACATTTAAGCAGTTAAATGAATGTAAGCACACTGCCTTTTTTAGTGTCAATTTACAAATTCAGAAAGTAAAAGAATAGATCATAAACAATCTTCATCATTCAGCAATTCTGTGTTTGATCATTCTATCAAGAGTTATTAGAGCTTGGATTTTAGCCATATGGTAACCAGCTCTAACCATTGGCCATATTATAAATACAGTCTTAATGTATGCCAAATTTTGAATATGCATTCTTAATGAATGTTGAGGCTACATATCATTCCTTATTATGGATCCTACTACACGAAGTTTCTCTTTCCAGCAACATATTCCAGTGGATAAGTAAAAAAGTAAGTAGAGGGTCTGGGAAGTTGGCTCAGTGGTAGAGTGCTTGCCTTGCATGCCTGAGACCCTGGGTTCGATTCCTCAGCACCACATAAGCAAAAAGAAAAAAGCCGGAAGTGGCGCTATGGCTCAAGTGGTAGAGCACTAGCCTTGAGCTGAAGAGCTGAGGGACAGCGTCCAGGCCCAGAGTTCAGGCCCCATGACCGGACCCCCCCCCAAAAAAAGTAGAGATAATTTTTAATCCTTTCTAGAAAAATTGGGATATTTGTTTTAGTGACTCAGAGTTTGGTATTGGTTTCCTAGAACATAAGGATGGCCAATGCATATCTCAAGGATGTGCTAAGTCTTTGTTTCTTTGGACCACATTTTTCTTGGAGAGAACAGCATTAGTGCTTTACATGCAGCAATGTAATTTCTGTACTCTTCACTTGCTGAATGGGAGCTTTGGTCTTATAGCTATGCTTTGATTTTGTTTATTTGAGAAAATAATTTCTCAAAAGTCTTTTTTTTGTTACACATAAAATAATGCATAGAATTGTCCCAGTCCATAGGTATCAGCTAAATGCACATAGTATCATGTTTCTAACATTGACAACAAATCTTATTTAATTAGAAGCTAGTTTCTTATAGGATGGACCTGATGGCATTAGAATTGGAACTTGATGGCAAATATCTCAAAACAGATCCTTGGGCTGGGAAGGTGGCTCAGTGGTAGAGCACTTGCCTTGCATGCTCGAGGCTCTGGGTTCGATTCCTCAGCACCACATAAGCAAAAAGAAAAAAGCCGGAAGTGGCGCTGTGGCTCAAGTGGTAGAGCACTAGCCTTGAGCTGAAGAGCTGAGGGACAGCGCCCAGGCCCAGAGTTCAGGCCCACGACTGGACCCCCCCAAAAAAAACCACAAAAAAACAAACAGATCCTTAAGTAAGCTTCCAGATCTATATTTATTCAGTGATGTCCATAAGCAGATTTAGTGACGAAAGGATGCCATAGACACAATGAAACAATATCTGATTGGGGGAATTTAGTTAAAGATGGGTACAGCAAAGAATATATGAACAAACTGACTCAATATGAGACCAAAGGAGTAGGACTCTATAAATAAAGTATGAGCCAAGTGCTAACGAGGATGTAAATGTAATTTTAAGTGGAAAAAAAATTGGGAGACTTCATGAAAATGATTTTAGGCAGTACCTGGATGGGTATATACAAATGAGGACAAAGGAAACTCAGAGACAAAGGAATTGCATGAACAAAGTCCAGAGATTTTTTTTTTTTAAAATTTGAATCATCCAACTTGCCCAAATAACAATAGACAACATTTTATCTACTATTCGAATGATTGCCTGACTTAACATTCAACTGTTAGGAGATCTATTGTGAAGCCTAGTTTAGAAATAAGAAAACTGAGTCACAGAAGAGTTAAGATTCTTCCTCCAGATCTTAGAACTGAACAGCAATAGAGCCAGAATTGAAGTCTGTACATCTAATCACCATATTTCAATGTACATAGTGCAAGTAGAAATGCAAGATGGATTGGAAGTGAAGAGTAGAGGGAATTCTGTGCTCTCCTGAATATTTATTATTTATAAATATATTGCAAAGGGAAGGAATTTGGTTGTTCTTACAGCTGAGAAGAAAAAAAGAAAGAGTTAAAATTTTCTCTAGCATTAATGATTATTTGAAACAATTGATTTACTAGAGCTCTAGGTGCAATAGTCACAAATGGCTATTGAACATTTGAAATATAGCTAGTCTGAAGTGAAATTGCTGAATGTACAGAAAACATACTGGATTTTAAGGATTTAGTATGGCACACAAATGTAAAATATCTCACTATTAATGTGTATTGATACACATTGAAAGCATTCTGAATATGTTCTTTTAAATATAATAGTTTAAATTATTTTATGTGTTTCCTTTTACTTTTATCAATAGGAATGTTAGGTAATTTAAATTTACTTATATGGTTTGCAACATATTTCTACTGGGCAGTGTTGATGTAAAGCAATTTGAAACTTGTGATAGATATTCTACTAAACTCTGATGAAGGACTTCCTCACCACACTGGGTTTTTAGCCATATTCTTTCCTTGCTTTGTGGTGATTTGCAAGAAAAATTGAAAAAGGCTTCCCCTTTGTAAAAGTTTTAGTGGCCCCAGAATTTCCTTTTTTACTTCTTCCCAACCACAAACAAACGATCAGTGTGCTTTTTGGATGAGGAGTCAATATTTTACAAGAGCAAAGGGGGGAGATGCAAAAAGGAAAAAAATTTCCAGACCCTGAAAGGTGTGAAGTAAAAGTGCTTTCAAAGAATCCCACAAGAATGGTACAAGTGGGAAAATGGGTCTGTCTCATCATCGAGTGGCCTTAGGAATTGAAAGGAAACTTTAACTACAACACCAAAATGCCACAAACCATAGTTATTAATTCAGACTAACTAGCATCCCTGACTATCTATCACCATCTCATCTTGAAAAACTTGTGAAAATACGTAATCCTTATGAGCTTCAATTGGGTATAAATACCGGCAGCAAAATGAGATGCAGTACATTGTTCTGATCACCAGCAGATCAGCAATTAGAAAAGAAAAGGCCTTTTGACCTGGTTGACAATATAGGAGCTTCTGATTTTAACTCCTTCAGCCTGATTCCTCTAAAAATGAAATACACAAGTTGTGCCTTAGTGCTGCTGCTCTGCATCGTTTTGGATTCTTCAAGCTGTTATGACCAAGACGTAATTTTTAAAGAAATAGACAGCCTAAAGGACTATTTTGTAAGTATGACTTTAAAATAATATTTGACTTGTGATTAGAAATAAGTATATGTTGCTTTATATCTTGATAGGCCACTATCTCCAATACATGGTCACTTTGAAAAGAGGTAGTGTTATATTGTTTGTTGTAGGTAGGATGTTTCTTGACTAAACACTGTACTCGTTGACTTAACCATTTGCCCAATTTTCTACAGAGACTTAGAGTACATTCTCTCAAAATATGGGCATAATATAGTCATAAAATGTAATAATATTGATAATTTTGTGGCGAGAATCCATTCAGTTGTGATTAGTCAAGGAGTATAGGTATGAAAAAAGTTGATTTGCTTTAGTTTCTGCTTCTCAGACTACAATTAAAGTGACAGTAAAGAATGAAAAGGTCACTGAAAATAGTAGTAGGAAATAATTTATCAATGAAAAGTCAAAGGAAGTTTAGTTCTTAAAGTTTGGGTTAAAAAAAGTCACTCTCAAAAGGTGATTTTATAATTCTACCTGTGAATTGTTCTTGAAGGCATTCACTCACTGAGATTTTGTAAGTTAGGATTCTAGCTTAGGGTTTACTTTTTTATTTTATGAATTTCTTTTTTGCTTTTTATTTGTGGGTAATGAAAATTTTTTAATTTAAAATAAGTTATTATTTGTCCAAAATTTAAGCTCTTATTATACTATTATAATAATATTCATACACTCATAATCAATTTTATTCCCACAGTATAAATCAAATCTCTCTTAATACACATATATTTGGAGCTACATTTGAAGCTGACATAACACAATCCTGTACCAGAATACAGGGAGCTGTTATAGAAATCTGTATCATAGGGGGGAAATATCTTATAGATCTTATAGTGGGGTGGCTTTGCCGAATTTTTTAAAAATTATGTTTGAAGTATTTTCTTTATCTTGCTATAGTTATTTGGGGCACTTGAAGTGCCATGAGCCTTGTTGAGTTCATTTGTGATAATGCAATTTAAGGATTTTGTTAATGAATAATTAAACTGAAAAATGTAATAATCTTTGGTAAATCTAACATAAAAGCTTAGGTGGCTCAATGGTAGAGTGCTTGTCCTTGTATTCATGAGGCCCTGGGTTTGATCCCTCAGCACTGCATAAGCAGAAAAAGCTGGAAGTGGCGCTGTGGTTCAAGTGGTAGAGCGCTCGCCTTGAGCTGAAGAGCTGAGGGACAGTGCCCAGGCCCAGAGTTCAGGCCTACAACTGACAAAAGAAAAGAAAAGAAGCTTATTGCAATATACATGGTTATCGATAAACAGAAGGGATAAGAAGGAAATCAGTGACTACTGTCAGACCTCTGAGTTCAATGTAATGACGTACATTTGTAGGACATTGATGTACACTTAATGGACACATTATAAAACAATTTTCCTTCCTTTCTCAGAATGCAAGCGGTTCATATGTAGCAGATAAAAAGCCTCTTTTCAAAGATATTTGGAAGAACTGGAAAGAGGTAAGCTGAACATGTGGCTGACTTTCTATTTGTTGATTTTTCTTGGGGCTTGTTGACTGATGAAAAAAAAAATCACGTATTCTCTTTGTGCTCTTTTCTTCTAAGGAGAGTGATAAGAAAGTAATTCTGAGCCAAATTATCTCCTTCTACTTCAAAGTCTTTGACAACTTAAAGGACAACCAGATCATCCAAAAAAGCATGGACACCATTAAGGAAGAATTATTCATTAGGTTCTTCAACAGCAGCACCAACAAACTGAATGACTTCAAAAATGTGATTCAACTTCCGGTGAGGCGATATGAATTCTTCTTTGGTTTCATTGCAGAGGAATTTGTCAGAGCATAGTTCCCAGAAAGTAGAAATCATTTGCTTAGGGGTTGCTGAAGCTGTAAAAGGAACCCCGAGCTAAAACGCTCCCTGAAATAATTCCATGTGTGCTCTTGAATGAACTTGTCAGGTCTGCATGGCAATCATTTAGATTTATTGGTTGGAAGAACACAGGCTTTAAAAACCATCACACACACGATGGCCAAGTCCAGTGAGGAGGAAGTAGGTGACTCAGTAGGGAGGCTTATTGAGAAGCAGTGCTCTCATGAAGTCTTGTTTATGTGGTGGAAATTGTCTTGCTTTGGACAGGAGGCTGAGTGTCTTAGTGGAAAGACCAGTGGGAGGAGGTGAGAAGATCTATGTTCACCTTCTAAATTGGCCACAAGGAACTGTGACCTCAGATGAATCACATGCCTTTCTAGGGCTTAATTTCCTCATCTTGAAAGAAAGTTGTTGAGTTAACTATGGGCATTTTGTCATTTCCTTTGTGATCTCCGGTAGCATTTCTACAATGCTACACAGAGAAAATGAGAATGAGAGAAAAGAAAGCTTTTGAGAGGACTCTAGAGGTATCCACTAACAATCTCTCATTTTCTCAGTTTATGCAACTCAATTTACTTTGAGGAGAAAAATAAAGGTAGAATTTCTATCTTATGAAAGGAGAGTTTGGTTAATACTTGCGTACAAGAATCCTTAGGCTTCCTTAAATCATTAATTTATGGCTTCTAGAATCTGAAGGATAAAAATATAAAGTATAAAGACAAATCCTGTTTCCAGAATTTTATCTAGAGCACTAAGGCTTCCAAATCCTTTGACTTTGATATAAATGGACTCGACTGAGACGAACAGGTGTCCTTGCTTGATTTATGCCCTGAGAATTAGTGCCAGCTTTCAATATATCCATGTCTGTCTCTCATTCAGGTCTAAGTCTAAAAGGAGAGATGGGAACAATTCTCCTTGTGTCATAGACTAGACAGTAAGGAAACACTTGTTCTTAACCCAGAGTCATCTCTGTCTTATTGTTCAGTCCTGGATAAGTCTCTTAGATTCTTGTTGATATTTTGAACATGAAAAAAAAGTTATTACAAAGGCAGGGTAGAAACTTTTTTACTCCATGCAAACTAGACCTAGACAATTTTTTAAAAATCTTGATTTTTATGTCCTACAAGTCTCCTGGTTCATGATTATTGTCTTCTTTTGCTCAATTGAAAACATATATTATATATGCTATACCCTTTACCAATGAGTTCTGCAGCCTAGAAATTCCCTAGTCATTCATGGCCACAGTGTTTCCATCACTGAGAAGAAATATAAATGTAAATGACCCCAATTGTTTAGAATGAAGAAATGTAATTAGTGCCATTTGCTGGTGTAGAAGGATTATATAGAAAAAGGTGTTGTAATTATTAATTGTAAATGTTCTATATCAGTAAATTGATTATTATCATAAGAATATAATTGGAGTTTATTTTGAATCCCATTCTGGAAATGATGGGATTGACCTAATGTGGAAAAAACAATTGAATTCTAGTTTTCACTGTATCGGTGTCTCTCACGTGTTGGTGAGTATCAGAATCACCTGAGGAACTTAGTGACCACATGACAGCAAGCGCTTTCTCCTTCACGAATCTGGATCTCTAAGTTCTTCAGATTAGAAGATCTCTAGGTCTTCAGATTAGTCGGCTACACGCCAAAGCTGAGGAGCATTGCCTAGAGAAGCCATTGATATTGCTACAGATACTAACCCATAAGTGATACAGCTGTTAGACTCAGGCCTCCTCACCAATCTCAACATTGCTTAGATGAGAAGCAGAGGTTAAGTGATTAGTTCAATGTCACTGCATGGAGAAGTAAACCACACCTCTTTTTCCCCTATTCCACTGCAAAGCTCCTTTCCAATATATAATTCTGAGAATTTTGCAGCAGTAAAGTTAGACATATGATCTAATGCACCTTATTCCCTATTATTACACACTTGAAATTTAATTGTCCTTTTAGCTTTAAGTGCTAAAAAAGTAAATATTATATACTGAGTAAATATATTACTACTGAGAATCACATTAAAAAAATCGATTTCCAGTTTTACTGACTATTTATATGGGAATTTTACTGACTGTGAGGCAAATTCGTCTTGATGGCTTCCACACCTAAAATTATTTTTTTTACATTTTATTTATTTATTTATTTTAAAGCCACAAACACCATTAAATCTTCACAATGATAATCATCATTATCTAAAGTTAACTTTATTGTTTTGTTTCCTATTAGGTAAATGATGTGCAGATCCAACGCAAAGCGATGTCTGAACTCACCAGACTGATGACTGATCTGTTACCAAGATCTACCCAAAGGAAGCGAAAAAGGAGTCGGTGTTGTTTTGGGCTTGCAAGTCATACAAATAAGGGTCATCCTGCCAGCAGCTTTTGAAAAATTTAAGTCTAAATCTATTTATTAATATTTAAAATTATTTATATGGAAAACATATTTGTACTTTCGTTAACTACAGAAGTATTTATAATTGCAACTATTATGTAATGAAAATGCATATCTATTATTATATGTATTATTTATAGTTCCTGTACCCTGTAATGATTTCATTTGATGCTTTATCCTCTTTGACTAATTAGCCAAGATTATGAGGCTTTGTCTTAAGGGCCAATAAACAGCTGACCTAAGCCAGACTGTGTAGGTTATGCATTTGTTTCTTTTGATAACAGACACAAAAAATACTTGCAACTGAAATGACATCATCTAGCCATTGCCTATCTGAGAACTTCTATCTGCATTCTGAGCCACTGTTTTCATGGCTTGTCAGATGGCACTTGGACGTGTCAAGTAATATGGCCTGTTCCCTGATCAAACTAGCATCTAAGGAGATTTCAAGCTTGTTGCTCCTGACTATGATTGACAGCTGTGACCTCATGCAAATGGAAAGGAGCTCACTTCTTTAGTTAATTGTTACCTAATACCTATGAATAAAGTAAAAGTATACTTCCATAGTCATGTGGTGTCAAGTTTTTTCCCCCTTACCCAGAGGACTATGGTAATCACTGACATACTAATGAATTAGAAGGAAGAATGTCAGTTTTAGTTTTGGAAATCTCAGTGCTGAATTAAAACCGCATTAAGTGTGATATTTCTCTCCCCTGGGAATTTGTTGTCTTCACTGATCAGGATGGCAGCTATTTGCATCATATAAGCTATGATTTTGATTACTCCATCATTCAATGCATAATTCTTTTATGGAAAGTAATCAAATTGCTTAGCTTGTCACAGAGAATTTATTTCTAGTTTCTCTTTCACTTCCTATCCCATCTTGGTATCCCTTCTCTTATCTATCTTGGAAAAACATCACTGGATTTGAGACAGTGTTAGTTCTAGAAGAGGAGTAGGCTGGGCCTGGGTTATACCATTGCAAGTAGCAAAACCTTTAATGGCTTATTTATATTCTCCAAGCTCCTATTTTATCTTGCTGGAGAAAAGGAGTAATTGTGTTTTCCTTATATATTGTAGTGAGAATCCATTCTGTCAATCAAAATGTATTTATTTAGTCAACAAAACACAGAAATCTCTGCCTTTGGAGGATTTGAAATGGAGTAAGGGAAAGATAAACAATAAGTAAAACACAAAATATGTAAGTAAATGGCATGGTATGTTAGAAAGTGATTGGTCCTATGGAAAAAAGTACAACTAGAGTAGAGCCAGATGAGGGAGCTAAGAATGCTGTGAGTGGGATGGTGGCCTGGAGTTTAAATAGAGTGATTATAGTTCTCATTGGAGAGAAAACATTTGAGGAAGTATGCATAGGGACTTACTCCATTTAGAATCCAGGCAAACAAACATTTGAGGAAGTAAGTGTAAGTACTTATTCCATTTGGGAATCCAGGAAAGGCAAATACCCTTGCAAAAGCTCGGAAGTGGAAATTTGCCTGTTGGTAGACGAAGACCTAACAGACCCTTTATGGTGGTCCCAAAAGATGGAAGGAGAAAATAGCCACTGGACGAGAATGGAGGTAAAGCAGCACCTTCAGCGGAAAGTCACTATGTCTTTTAAGTAGATGGAAATTGAGCTTAAGGTCAATTTTGATTAGTTCTGCACACTGTATTCCTAAAGATCCCATGAGCTGGTATAAGACAGGAGGCCATTAAAAGGAATATGACTAGGAATGGCTTGGATTTCTTATAATCACCGGTATAAACAAGGATAATGGATCTAGCGAGATGATTTCTGCTGGCTTTGGGGCAATAGAGTCTTGGGAAAATTAAGAATGTCAAGGTCAGAGGAGATTAGGTATCTAGAGCTTCTTGCTCAATGATTTGAACTTAATCTTTCCATAGGGTAGAAAGAAATAAAGTCATTCATATGAAAGTATGTATAATTTTAGTCCTTGAAAATAATCAGAGGTCATTATATTGACTATTGACCAACTGAAGTGACAGTTCATGAGATGTGGTTGAAAAAAATCTTTAAATTTTTCGAGACAAGATTTTTTTAAGATGAGGTCAATTTTGACATGACTGTTGCTGATGTAAAACATTGGTAATATCTCTGGTTAGTATTTAAGATTTATTGATGTAGACTTTAAGGTATCTACAGCTGGAAGGGTACTGTGAAATTGTGTGGGCCATGGAATCAGATCATACCTTAGGGAAGGGATTAGAAAATTTCATTGCTTGTGATTTAGGAAGTGATGAGGTAGGCAGTAGAAAATGAAGCTCCAGGAGACATTAGTGTAGGGCCAGGTTAAATGTTCCCTTCTCTCTGAAGTAGGTTTCAGTTGGGCATAGATATGGAAACATAAGCTCCAATATGTGGGGTGCAGCTCTTTCAACCATAATCCACTGTTGTTAACAAAGTCCTAGTGGTACCCTATGAAGTATGTGGAGAATGTTCTATCATCCTTCAACTAAATCTCAGTATTTTAGAGGGGCCATGTCTCAGAGTTGTAATCTTCACAAGTATTTCTTCACAAATATATCTTATTTTATTTATTTATTATTTTTTATTGTGAAAATAGTGTACAGAGAGGTTACAATTACACGGGCAAGATAATGAGTACATTTCTTATCAAGCATTGTAGCCTCCTCCTTTGTTTCCTCTTCCCATCCCTTCCCATCCTCCCCCCCAGCCCCCCACCAATCCCCCCCCCACCCCGCCCCAAAGTTGCAAAGTTGGTTTTTGACATAACGACTTGTACATCTCATTGTTGCAATGGGTACACCTGTATCCCTATTTAAACAATTTGTTTTTCCCCTTCCCCCCCCCCCAACAAATTATACCGACATCAAATACAGTGAAAGCAGGGGTTATACTGTGGGGGAGGGACATACAAAGCAACAAAGAAATAATCTTATAAATGTGTTAGAAACAATCTCATGAAAGAAAAAAAACACTTGAATACATATCTTAGGGTTCATTTCCCTAACATCACCTTATCTGACCTTTTCTGCTTGACTCAGACATATACTAGATATTGCAAATAAGGGAAACCATGGTACCTATGTTCCTTTGGGCCTGGCTTACTTCACTTAATATAATTTTTTCCAAGTCTTTCCATTTCCTAACAAATGGGGCAATGTCATTCTTTCTGATGGAGGCATAGAATTCCATTGTGTATATATACCTCATTTTCTTGATCCATTCATCTACTGAGGGGCATCTGGGTTGGTTCCATATCTTAGCTATAATAAATAGTGCTACAATAAACATAGTCGTGCTGGTAGCTTTAGTGTGGTCTTGTTTGTAAACATTTGGGTAAATGCCCAAAAGTGGGATTGCTGGGTCATAGGAGAGCTCTATGTGGAGTCTTTTGAGGAACCTCCATACTACTTTCCAAAGTGGTTGAACAAGTTTACACTCCCACCAACAATGCAGTAAGGTTCCCTTCTGTCCACATCCCCTCTAGCATCTGTTGTTTTTAGAGTTCTTGATTTTAGCCATTCTAAATGGAGTGAGGTGGTATCTCAATGTTGTTTAGATTTTCATTTCTTTTATAGCTATTGGCCATCCTTCTTTCCTCTTCAGAAAAGTTTCTCTTGAAGTCTTTAGCCCACTTATTTATTGGGCAGTTGTTTCTTTGAGGATTTGTTGTTGGGGGATTTAATTTTTTGAGTTTCAAGTATATTTTAGATATGAGACCCTTGTCCATTGTATGGCTAGTGAAGATCTTCTCCTAGTCCATAGGCTTTCTATTGATCTTACTAGCTATGTCCTTTGCCATGCAGAAGCTCTGCAACTTCATGTAACCCCATTTGCCCAACCTTTCTTTGTTTTGTTGTGTTTCTGGGTCTCTATTAAGAAAATTTCAGCCTGTGCCAAGGAGACATAGGGTTTCTCCTATTCCATCTTGTAATGTTATCGGAGTGTCTGCTTTGACTCTGAGGTCTTTGATCCATTTGGAGTTGATTCTGGTACAGGGTAAAATATAAGGATCTAGCTTTAGTTTTCTACAAGTAGTTAACCAATTTTACCAGCACCATTTACTGAAGAGGCTGTCTTTCTTCCATTGTATTTTTTTAGCTCCCTTATCAAAGATTAGATGGCTATAGGTCTGTAGGTTCATTTCTGGGTTTTCAATTCTATTCCATTGGTCCTGAGGTCTGTTCTTGTGCCAGTACCAAGCTGTTTTGATTACTATGGCTTTATAGTAGAGTTTGAAATTTGGTATTGATATTCCTCCAGCAGTGTTCTTTCTGTTGAGGATCGTTTTTGCTATTCCGGGTCTTTTATTGTTCCATATGAATTTTTGGATTGCCTCTTCTATTTCCTTGAAGAATGAGGTTGGAATTTTGATGGGTATAGCATTGAATTTGTAGATAGCCTTGGGAAGTATTGTCATTTTCATGATGTTGATCTTTCCAATCCAGGAGCATGGGAGTTTTTGCCACTTCCTAAGTTCTGTTTTGATTTCCTTTTTCAAGTTTTTAAAGTTTTCATCATAGAGGTCCTTCACTTCTTTGGTTAACTCAACTCCTAGGTATTTTATTTTTTGTGGGGCTATTAGGAATGGAGTTGCTTTCCTAATTTCAGCCACACTTTTCTCATTGTTGACATACAGAAAAGCCATTGATTTTTGAGGGTTAATTTTATACCTTGCTACTTTGCCAAAGTTTTGAATCAGCTTGAGTAATTTGGGAGTGGAGTCTATGGGATTCTTTAAATACAAGATCATGTCATCTGCAAAGAGGGAGAGTTTTACTTCTTCTTTCCCTATTTGGATCCCCTTTATGTTTGCATCTTGTCTTATTGATGTAGCTAGGCATTCTAATACTAGATTGAAGAGAAGTGGAGAGAGTGGATATCCTTGTCTTGTTCCTGAGTTAAGAGGAAATGGCTTTAGTTTTTCACCATTAAGTATAATGCTGGCTGTAGGTTTGTCATATACAGCCTTCGTTGTATTGAGGAATGTTCCATGGATTCTTAATTTTTCCAAGACTTTCATCATAAAGGGGTGTTGGATCTTGTCAAATACTTTTTCTGCATCTATTGAGATAACCATGTGGTTCTTATCCTTGCTCCTGTTGATGTGATGAATTATATTGATTTGCGTATATTGAACCAGCTTTGCATCCCTGAAATGAATCTTGTTTGATCGTGGTGTATGATTTTTTGGATGGATTGTTGAAGCTGATTGACCAAAATTTTGTTGAGAAGTTTTGCATCAATGTTCATCAAAGAAATGTGTCTATAGTTCTCTTTCTTTGATGAGTCCCTGCCTGGTTTTGGGATGAGGGTTATGATGGCATCATAGAATGTGTTTGGTAGTGAACTTTCAATTTCATTGAAGAGTTGGAGGAGCATTGGTGTGAGCTCTGCTTTGAAGGCCTTGTAGAATTCCGCTGTAAAACCATCTGGTCCTGGACTTTTCTTAGATGGGAGGTCTCTTATTGCTGTTTCTATTTCAATGCTTGATATGGGCCTGTTAAGATGATTTAACTCATCTTGGTTTAGTTTTGGCATGTCAATATTTGCTAGGAAAAGGTCCATTTTTTTTGTCAGTCATGGGGCTTGAACTCTGGGCCTGAGTGCTGTCCCTCAGCACTCTACCACTTGAGCTACAGTACTACTTCTGGCTTTTTCTGCTTATGTGGTATTGAGGAATTGAACTCAGGGCCTCATGCATGTGAGGCAAGTACTCTACCACTGAGCCACCTTCCCAGCCCCACAAATATTTCTTTTGATACAGCTTTGGGTGAGACAGAAAGTCTAGAAGAGGCTAGAGTAAGCCAAACATCCTTCCCCACAGCTCTTACATGACTCTGAGAAAATCTTTTCTGCTGTAAAGTAGCTCTTGTTTCTGTACACATTTTACAAGAATTCATCTTCTTTTCACCTACCAAATGGAAAGGATTCTCTTTCTAAGATTTTTGACATTACAATCTGGTGTAATCCCTATAGGTAAAGCCCATAATTGCACAAAAACATTAATATCAACTTAGCACTTTCTCTAGAGGCTTCACATGGTATCAAAGAAAAAAATGACAGTTTTACACTCCAAGATTTCCTTTTTCTAAACTTTCTCTTCAGTTGTGTGGTCACGTGGGATAGGACGTTTGGCTGTTTCTCCACAAATACACTAGTTTTCTTTCTCTACCTTACAAGGATTTCCTTCAATTACTTACAGGTCCTTCTTCTTTTATTATACATAGTAGTTCCTTTGTTGAGGATTTGACTAGAATAGAATCTATTCCTTAAGGCTCAGCTTCTAGTTTAAGGCTTAACTGATCATTTTCTCCAGAACCAGGCTCCTCCTACAAAATTTTTGCTACTTAGACTATATATTTATAATATATATAAAACATATTATACACTATATTATAAACATATACATTTTATATATTATAAACACATATATGTTTGTATACAATATAATATATATGTATTTTCACTTGTTCTAATTTTACATTTTTCACAATAATTTTAGGATTTAGGCGTGGTTATTCAGCAAGTTCACTTGTTTGAAAGACTTGACAGGAATTAAGACATTCTGGCTTGTCTGTTAGATGAACAGCATCTTAGTACTCTAGATGATGATATAAGGCAAGAGTCTATTCTGCTTTGCTTCCCTAGGATCCGAATCTGTCTGCTGCTCCATGACAGAGCTTCTTTTTGGTCAAATGATTATAAAGGCACAAAAATGAAAGTGTCAATAACGTTGACCTCCTGCTGTACAGCCACATCAGAGAAACAGTGACATCCTAGGATCGGTACCCCTGGGCTTTGTGATACAGTACAAGTGAGCAATAAATGATCATGTGCTGAAGATAGGAACATCTCATTTTTGATGTCTCTGTAAAATTGGGAGTTCATAAGGCAATGATGAACAGTAAATAAGAAATCACTGGCAAAATTCTTGAAAGGCAGACCATGCCCTTTAAATAGTAACTATAAGCATCATATTTTTATTAACATATTATCAAAAATCAGTCATTAGCTTTCCCACCATGACAAATTGTCCAGTACTTGAGTTTGAATTCAATGTCTCTTGCAGGTATTCTCACTGCTGAGCTATTCCTCTAGCCTTGGTTTTTGCTTATTATTTTTTAGATAGGGCAGTGTAGGATCCATCTATGTTGGGTAGGATCCATCTATGTTGGGCTTCTCAGAATAAATAATAGACCCAAGGTATGTATCAAATTCTTGCTTAAGAAAGAGTCTGGTGAAATTTCTTCTGCCAGAGTTGGCCTTGAACTGTGATCCCCAAAGTCTCAGCCTCCCAAGCAGCTAGAATTACGTGTATAAGCACCTAGTACCCAGCTTCTTTTCTTTATTTCTTCTCTTCTCTTACTTTTCCCAGTGTGTGGTAAGCACTATTTCACTCTACTTCTAAGAGACCAATATTATTAGCTTCCAAATATGAGTTCTGAGTTTGTGGTATTTTTTTCCTGTGTCTAGCTTATTTCACTTAACATAATGCCCCCCCCCCCCCGCTACTTTATGTTGCCTTCAATAACAAGATTTCATTATTTTATGGCTGAATACTATTCCATGGTATGTAAATACTTCATGGTAATAAATATGGGAATGCAGATTCCTCTTTGATATTCTGATTTCCTTTTCTTTTGATCTATGCCCAGTGGTAAAATTGTTGGATCATATGTGAATTCTGTGTTTCCTGAGGCACTTCCACATGTTTTCTGTAATAGATGCACTAACATATCCCTTTCAACAATGCATAAGAGCTTTCTTCTCTCTATATCATCACTATCATGTGTTAATTTGTATATGTAACATATTAAATATGCATAAACATAATGTAATACATATATACACATAACATTGCACAGGCATGTACACTTATATCACAAGCATGTATACATACATACATATACACCACATTATATAAAACATATATGTATATAAAATATGTATACACATATATGTATATGTATATAAAGCATGTATGATTCATGTAAATATAACATGAATGTATATAACTCTTTCTATATATACATATATACATACTTAAGAGTTATTTCAAGATGGAAGTCTACTGCCACAATGTACTGCCATTATTCAAAGCAATTGGTCTGTTTGCCCAGTCTTGGACTGGAACCTCTAGAATCATGAGTTAAAATTAATATTTTTTCATTATAAGTTAATCACTTCAGTTATTTTGGCTTAGTAATTTGAAACTGATTAATAAAATGTAGCCCATCTAGGGTAAGTTGGAGACATCAGAAATTCTAGGTGAATGAAACTTAGCTATCTTTGATTTTAGCATTAAGTTTAAGGATTATGACCAGGGTAGAAAATGCTGAGTAATTGGAAAATGGCAAAGTAGAAACTCTGAATCAGGAGTTAGGAAATCCCCACTGTCAATTTCCTTAGGCCACCATACTGAAGATGGATCAGATGCAACTGAAATGACCACACCCCAAAGAACTATCAGTCTGTGATGATCAGTCCTGGTCAGTTTATGGAACAATAGTGAGTGCAGTTTGTCATAATATTGTCAAGCGCAGCAGTTGCTTACATAAATCCTTTCCTTATTTTATTTTGATTCCTGAATCAGTACTAATAAATTGTGTCAGAAAGCAGAAGACACTTACTTAGAGAAAGCAAAAATAAAGAAGAATGCACCATGAGTCATTGAACAACCACAGTGTTTCAGAAGTCTGTGAGACTTTCAACCCTGGTCTCAACATATGAGACTTGGCACTTTCCCAGGGCTTCAAATGATCAGACTCTTAAAGCATGTGCTTAGCAGAAAGAAAGGAACTGTCTTGTTTAATTCTGGCTTGGCTCCTGCTTAGGTATCATTTTTCAAGTATTTCAAATGGTTGCTGCTTACTGTAGCTGTAGCTGCTGCTATTTTATTCCCATTGCCTGTGGGCTCAAGTTGGATGACACAGAATGATAAGCCAGTCCTGGAACCAAGAAACAAATGCTGGCTAGAAACTTCCCCTTCCAGTAATGAATGGGACAGCCATCCTGACAACTAGAATGATACAGTGAAAGATCACTTCAAGGGATGTTATTTTTGAAGTGAGCTGGGTTCTAGACCTATGAGATTTTTTTCCTAATAAATATTTTAAAGGTCACATACCTATTAGTATATGAATGTTTTTAACCACATAGGTTTCGGTAAAATCAGAATCAAATGCTACTAAGAAAACTAGTTTTTGTTAATTACCATGAGATTTGCACCTAAGGAAAATTATAGTCCATGAGTCTGACTGGCTTGAAGATCTAAATGGCTCAGAAGGCTGTGCCAGAGAAACCACACAATGGGTTTTTTTAACCCTAAAGTATGGAAATGTTTTTATTTTAATCTTTTTCCTATCTCAAAGATGAGACATATGGTGGTATAAAAAACTGATTCATACATGACTCACCAAAACAGTTTGCTCCAGTGAAGAGATACCCTTGACAACACTGAGACTTCAAGTATGTCTAGAGGCAAAGCCCTTTGTAGTATGCTGATCAGGAAGACTGGACATTTGCTTTCTACTTCAGATCAGAAACAGTTATTGGGGAAATGGTAGATTTTAAATAGAAGGCTGGAAACAACTCCTTATGAGTGAAATAAGAGGGCTTTTCTAGATTTATCCTGTGGAGTAGTGAAGAAACAAAAAAGCAAGTTAATAGAGGAGTCATAAATCAACAAAGGGTTAAAGATGCTTTGCTTGGCTGCAGTATCTTGGACCCTGGAGAATGCAGTTGGATGTGGCAAATTATTTCCTATCTCTGGGGAATCAATTTGGATTTTTACAAAATTATCTGTGAAATGCAGCTGTAAAGTATATTTCCCACTCCCTTATCTCTTCTGCGTCTGCTGTCCTCAGAGTTTTGGTTTGAAAAAGTAAGAGGACAACAGTAATCACTAAAAATTATTCGCATAGTTCCTGGAACAAAATTAGCACTAAGTGAAATCCTTTATTATTAATCAGTTTTTATTTTAATGGAGTTTTTATTTCCATAAAATAGCATCTTAATTAGCATGTGATAATTGGTGACTAATTGGGGTAGTAACAAGTATAATAATAGTATCAAACATATCATTTGGATTTTCTCTGTGTGCATGTACTTACTATTGTGAATTAGAAACAACATTGAGTCCTTTGCATGTAGCTCAATGAGAGAAATATTACTAATATTTCCCTTTTATAGTTAAAGGAATGAAGGCTCAAGATCATACCATAAGTAGCACGACCAGAGCTCAAAACAAGACAGCCTGACTCCAGAAGCCATGCTTTCCTCCAAGACACCTTATCTGAGAGAAGAGGAACCCATCAGAAGCTGAGTGATTTTGATATCTTCTTTGGAGTTGTATTTGACAGAAAATCCTGGAAAAGAAGAAATAAGTGTCTCTTATAGAATGGATAATCCCTATGTCTAAACTAAGTTGTAGCAGAAATAGTCTGCAGGGCCAAGGGCAGAGACAACCACCACTGGATTTTGCTCAGAAAAAAAGAAACTGAGAAGGATTTGGCAGTCACTGCCACCAAAAGTCTCCAATAACCCTGGTTATCACTACAGGATTCACAGCCTCAATCACTCAGGATCTGTGCGATCTTTGTCAACATTAGTCTAACCTGAAAGAGGAGTCAGAGACTCTACACCTGAAACCTCACTAGTGCTTGAACTTTTCTACTTAAATCAGTAGCTAGTTGAACCCTTCATTATAGGGGAGGGTTGTATCCACAGTGAAAGTAACATGTAATATCTTCAAGAGTTAACCTCTGTACCAAATGTACAGAGTCTATACAAACCAACAAGAAACAAACATGAAAAACCAAGAATATAATACCACCCAAAGAAAAGTTGCTACAAAGAAAGAGGTATAAACTGCTTAATAAAGGATTCAAAATTGTTTTAATGAAGCCTCGTGAACTTCAGGAAAATACAGAAAAGCAATTCAGAACTCAATGATCTATTATCTGAAAATGTATTATTAGAGGAAAAAGGGAAAAAGCAGGAAAAGGAACAAAAAACTTATAAGATTTATGAGATGGCATAAAAGTAGCAAATATTCAAATCAGAGGTGTTTAAGAAGAAAGAAGAGAATACAAAGGGACAGAAAGCTTATTTAACTTAGTACAAGCAAGCTGGGTGCTGATGTAATCCTAGCTATTCTGGAGGCTGAGATCCTAGGATTAAGCAAAGCCAGTCAGGGTAAGAAGGTCCCTAAGACTCTAATCTCCAATTAAATACTCAAACCCCCAAAAGTAGAGTTGTGGTTCAAGTGGTAAAGTGCTTTCCTTGAGCAAAAATGCTCAGGGACTGTACTCTCCTACCTCCAAAAAGAAAAATCAGACAACTTTTCAAATCTGGGGCAAAATATAAATACTCAAGTATAGGAAAGTGAAGATTTAATCCCAGGAAGACTACACTAAAACATATTATAATCGAACTACTGGAAAAAAGAGATTCCTGAAAACAAGAGAAAAGAAGCAAAGGCATATAAGAGTAAGGAAAGCAGTGATATTCTCAGCAGAAGCCTTATAACTCAGGAGAATGGTACAATACTTTCAAAAAAAAGAAAAAAAAGCCAATCAAGAATATGTTACCTGGAAAAGATGTCCTCCAGAAATAAACAAGAGATGATTTTTCCCCCAGAAAAAAAAGAAGCTAGAGGAATTTGTCACCATTGGATTACTAATAAGAAATATTGGAGGGATTTCTCAAATGGAAAGAAAGGGACTAATAGGAAATTAATTAGTAACATAAAAAATGAAATTATCAAACTCCTTGGTTAAAAAAATAAGCACACAGTGAAATTTAGAATACTCAAATTGTAATTGTGGTATGAAAATCACTTCTATCTTTAGTATAAAAGCTAAAGGAAACATTTGCATTGAAGCCAAGCTTTCCTGCATGCTAAGCAAGAATTCTACCAGTCTGCCACATTCCTGGCTCCCCATTTAGCTTTTGTGTGATTAAATTTAAGTTATCAGGCTAAAATTGTCTCTTAAAACTATAAAGTATTTTATATAGGCCTCATGGTAATCACAGAACAAAAGCATTAAACAAGTAGACAAAATACATAAAACAGAAAATTGCTGGTTCACTCCAGCAGACACTGTGCTGGTGAATAAGGATTGCACATGCTATAATACATTTATATCCATGGAAGGCAAGGAATGAGTTTAATTCACAGACATGAATGAACTGCAGAATCTTCTCTGTCTCCCCCTTTTAGAGGGTCAGAGAGTACATGTTTGCTAGAAGCCATTTCAGTTACAGGTCAAAACGCACATTTCAAGGGGGCAGTTAACCAGATCTCAGGAGGCAGTAAGATAAGTACATAAAGACATTCATCCTGACTTTTGACAGGATTACTACAGAAATTTAAGCATTCACAAACCCGAGTCTTTACTCAAGCATAAGATAAGCAATCACACAAGCAGAAGTTTTCTGCTGACACCAGGCATTCTCCATGCACACTGACCATTCCCACGTCCTGTGCACAGTCAAAGCTCCCACAGGGCTCTAGGGTTCTCACAGGGAATAAAAGCATACCTCAAAACATAATCACCTAATCACAAAGGCTCTGGTGAAGGATGATGGCAGATGGCATCATGGGGGTGATAGCACTTGTGAGAATCAGAGGTTATATCACCAGTACAGAATCCAGAGAGAACCAAAGGCCAGTTCAGCCTTTTATAACTTGTTTTTGCTAGAATGAATTCAGGATCCCTATATAACTATCCTAAATCTTCCCAAGCACAATATGCCAATAATCCAGGCTCTACCTTTTAACATTTCTTCTATGTCTACAATGTTAAACTGAAAATCTATCAACACTTGGTTGACAAACTACATCCAAATTTGGCACCATGTAATAGCAGCAAGATACCCATTCTTCCCAACTTCACATGGGACATAATCCAGGATAGGGCCCTATAGACTACAAAACAAATCTTAAAACATTTGAAAAGATCAAAGTCCTATCATGATTTTTTTGTCACATGATATAAAATTAAAAATTAATAATGAGAAGTAGTTAAGTAAATTCACAAATAAGTAAAAATTAAGCAACATGCTTCTAAACAGTGAACTGAAGATGTTGAAATAGAAAGTTAAAAATATCTTGAGACAAATGAAATGAAAACATGACAAATCAAGTCTTAAGAGGATATAGCAAAAGTAGTTCTCTGAGGAAATTTTATAGCAATGTATAACTAAACCAGGAAAGAAGAAAAATCCCAAATAAACAGCCTAAAGTTACCTCAAGGAACTAGAAAAATAACTAAGACAGTAGAAAGAGGGAAATAATAAACCTAGTAAAACAGTAGAATGGATCAACAACATATTTTTTTTGAAAACTAAACAAACCTTTAGGGAGAGACAGTAAAATATACAAACCAAGATTTCAAATAAACGAGGTTAGTTATGAAAGGGGAAATAGTACAACTGATACCTCAGTAAAAAAAATTCACAAGAAACTATTGTGTAAAGAATAATACACAAGTAAACGGGATACCTAGAAGAAATGGAGACAGGAGTCTCTTGGATTTGTTTCCCCAGGCTGGCTTTGAACTCCAACTTCAAATTTCAGCCCTCTGAGTAGCTAGGATTACAGGTGTGTAGCATCCAGGTCTCTAAGGAATATTTTTTGTTCACCTCTCACTATAAAAGTAGATGATGTAAACAATATCCTTCATAACTGCCATTTTTAAAAAGATGATAAAGGTCTGCAGAATGACAAAGATCCTAAATAGAAGTTTGATTAAAAAAAAAAGCTATTCAAGCTATTTTCCAGGAAATAAAAATCCTCTATACAGCCGAGCTCCAGTGGCCCACGCCTGTAATCCTAGCTATTCAGGAGGCTGAAGTCTGAGGATTGTGATTCAAAGCTAGCCTGGGCAGGAAAGGCCCAGAGACTTTTATCTCCAATTAACCACCAGAAATCGGAAGTGGTGCTGTGGCTCAAGTGGTAGAGCGCTTGCTTTGAGCTGAAGATCTCAGGGACACTGTCCAGGCCCAGAGTTCAAACCCAGGACAGACAAAAAAAAAAAAATCCTCTATACATCTTTCTGACTGAATCTTTCTTATAAAATATTTATGTATCACTAACCTCCACTTCCTAATATATAGTTCTTGAAAAGATTTGAACTTTTTTTCCTTTTTTCTCTCTTCCCTCCCTTCCCCTCCCCCTCCCTTCCCCTCCCTTCCCATCCCCTTCCTTTTATCTCCCCCTCCCCTTCTCCTTCCCCTTCCCTCCCCTTCTCCCCTCCCCCTCCCCTTCCCCTTCTCTCCCCCCTCCCCTTCCCCTGCATTTCCTCCCCTCCCCTCCCCTCCCCTCCCTTCCCTTCTCTTTCCTTCACTTCTTTAATGCCAGGGATCAAATTTAGGGCCTTAGGCAAGCACTCCATCACTGAGCTACACCCCAAACCCATAAGGTTTGATCTTAATCAAAATGTTATTGTTTTCTTCACCTACCTCAGGACCACTTCAAAGAACTTGCTTCTTTATCTCCTTTTTTTTTTTTTTTTTAGAAACAGAGGCTAGCTATGTAACAGTGGTTGACTGAAATTTACTAGGTAACTCAGGCATGTACATATCTGGCCCAATAAACATTATTCTTAAACTCAATTACTGCCACTCTTTACCTATAACTAAACTTAAAGTTGTAGGAAAGCAACTATGTTTTCTTTTAAAGAATTCTATTCATCCAAAGTTAACAAAGCATCTGCATAATCTAGCATTGAAACATATTTTGGTGATATTGATACTTCTCAGAGGCAATCCCTGCCCTGCAGAAATTTCTAATCTAGGGAAAGGAAGACAAGTATATAGGTTTATATATATGCACATATATGTGCAAGATTAGGATAGATTGTGGTGGGATGTGAATATGATAAGGGTGAAAGGTTAAAGTTTGAGGAAGTGACCACTTGTTGCTTGTTTCTGTCTAGCAAAGCAACACGTGGTGGTAATCCAAATACCTGGTTGATTGTATGCCTTTATAAGACCTGCAAATCCTTAGCTCGTGGCTCTCCTCCTAGGCTCCACTGTGTCAGAGTATAGGACGAGGCCTGAGCTGCAGCCCGTTTAAATAAAACAGCTGTAGAGTCTGACTCTCAGTAGTCTTCTTGGGGGGGGGGGGTGTACTGCGACCATGGCATAACATATTAGTGGGGGCTCACCCGGGATACCCCCCTCCCAAAGACCCCCGAGACCTCAGACTCCAAAGGTGAAACAGCCCTGTCTTTGTTAATTTCTCTTGTCCTATCTTGTCTGTTTTACTTTCGTTTTCCCTTGTGAGGATGGCCAATCCGATTCGTAAAGGGTTGTCCAAGTGGACACGCTTGCATGACAAACCTGGAGGAACTGGGCTGGGAGATGTCCCAGATCCTCTTGTGGGGCGGGGTTAACCCTGCCGTGTGGAGGGGGGGGGGTCGGGGTCCTTGGAACCCCGCCATGTGAATTGTGGGACAAGGGCTGGTTCAGTATTAGGCGGGAACTGACCAAGAGAGCCTCCTGAGGCCCAACTTACTCCTTCTGCTGTGGGGCATGGGTGTGGAACCCCACCATGACAGGAGTCAGCAGACCAATTTGGGAGATCTCCACTTCTTAAGCTTGTTTTCATAACTGTCAGGCCTGTGTGTGTTTTGTTTGTACTGTTTATTGTTTTTTGGACTGTACGACTGATGAGACTGGAAACCATGGGCACCACTCCATCTAGCCCCCCTAGACTTACAAAAAGAAACTAAGAAAGAGGAAAAGAAATTGTACCCCCTGGTTTTTCAGGGAGATAACTTGGAAGAAGAAATGTTTTCTCTCCCATACTCCCCTTCCCAGGTTCCTTTTGCAGAACCTGAGAATGATCAAGAGGAGGAGGGAGCTATAGAACCCTCGGCACCTGCCCTTGAAGTTTCTGAGGGGCCAGTCACTTGACGCCGCCATGGGATCAACCCCCGTCTAATGCAGCTGTTTGTGGATGCAGATGGTCAACAGCAACTCCAATATAGGCCATTTTCTACCAGTGATCTATATACAATTGGTGAACCCAAAATACCCCCTTTTCTGAGAAACCCCGGGATTTAATTCGTTTGCTTGAAACTATTCTCTTTACTCATCAGCCCACTTGGGATGATTGCAGTCAGCTTTTGCAGGTCCTTTTTACCACCGAAGAGAAAGACTATATCCGAGAGGCGACCCGGAAACATATCCCTGGCCCCACAGGAGCGCCCATCACAGATACTGCCCTGGTCGCTGCCTATTTTCCTGAGATCCGACCAACATGAGTCTACAATATGGTAGAAGGTAGGGAGCGACTCCTAGTCTACCGCCAGGCTCTGTTGGCAGGTCTCAAGGCTGCAGCTCGCCACCTACTAATATGGCCAAGGTTTATGATGTTAGACAGGGAGGAAGTGAAAGTCCGGCAGCATATCTTGAGCAGCTCATGGAAGCTTTTAATCAATATACCCCGTATGATCTTGAGACCCAGGAGTTGGCTCAGATGATTGTTTGCCTATATAAATCAAGCTGCACCAGACATAAAGTTGCAGGCTCTAGACAGACTTGGTGAAAAGCCTATTAGGGATCTAGTAGCCACGGCAGAAAAAGTTTACAATAAGAGAGAGACAGAGGAGCAAAGTCAGGAAAGGAAGGGCAGAGAATGTGAAATTGAGTGTAAAAAGAGAGACTGGGCCAAGGAAAAGAGGCCAGACTTGTTGGACTCGCCACTATTGCATTCCGAGCATACCTGGTTCACAGACGGCAGCAGTTTCATTCGAGATGGAAAAAGGTACGTGGGTGCAGCAGTCACCACGGACACTGAGATAGTGTGTGCAGAAGCACTCCCCCAGGGAACGTCTGCACAAAGAGCAGAACTAGTGGCACTAACAAAAGCCCTACAGATGGGAAAAGGGAAGAGACTAAACATGTACACGGACAGTCAGTATGCTTTTGCCACTGTGCATGTCCATGGAGCCATTTACCAAGAGAGGGGGCTGCTGACAGCTGAGGGAAAGACTATTAAAAACAAACAAGAAATTTTAAGCCTCATCTGGGCCTTATGGGAACCAACAAATATTGCCATTATGCACTGCCCTGGTCATCAAAAGGGATCTGATTCTATAACCAAAGGAAATAACTTGGCTGATCAGGCAGCTAAGCAGGCGGCCCTCCAGCCCAGAGCGGAAGTACTGACTCTAGTAGACCCAGGGCCACAAGCTTTGCCTCCTGAGCCTCAGTACTCCCAAGAAGACTTGGAGTGGATAAAGAAAATTCCCATGGCCTATAAACCCCCAGGTAGAGAAGGAAACAAAGACTGGTAGAAAACTGGTGAGGGGAAGCTTATCTTGCCACAAAGCTTGGGCAAGGGGATTCTTAAGAGAATCCATCGGGTCTCTCACATGGGAACCTGAAGAATGCAGGACTTGCTCTGACACTCAGAAGTAAAAATTAGGCAAGGAAATCAACTTATTGAGGCCATTGTTAAAAATTGTAAAGCCTGTCAGCTCACCAATGCCCCCAGTCAACTGGTTACAAAAGGAGCTCGCCTCTGTGGAGATAGGCCAGGTGTGTATTGGGAAGTAGACTTCACAGAAATTAAAACTGGAAAATTTGGATATAAATATTTGCTAGTTTTGGTAGACACTTTTTCAGTATGGGTTGAAGCCTACCCAACAAAGCATGAGACCGTGAACGTCATGGCTAAGAAGATCCTGGAAGAAATCCTACCCAGGTATGGCTTCCCATCCACCATTGGGTCGGACAATGGCCTTCGTCTCAAAAGTAAGTCAGGGAATAGCCGCGGCACTGGGGATGGATTGGAAACTGCACTGTGCTTATAGACCCCAGAGTTCAGGGCAGGTAGAAAGAATGAATCGGACTCTAAAAGAGACCTTAACTAAATTGGCCTTGGAGACTGGCGCAGACTGGGTATCGCTCCTTCCTTTTGCCTTGTTTAGAATAAGAAATTCACCCTATCAGCTTGACTTTAATTGCTTGCTGATTCGGATGATAATGAATTTCTGTGTAAGCTTGACTATTTACAGCTGGTGCATAAGAGTGTGGCCCCAGCTTAGAGCATTATATGATTCTGCTTCTATTCCTACCCCCCATTTGTTTAAATCAGGGGACTGGGTGTTTGTTCAAAGGCACAACTTAAGATCTCTGGAACCACGGTGGAAGGGACCTTACATGGTGCTACTGGCTACACTTACTGCCCTTAAGGTGGATGGCATTGTTGCTTGGATCCACTGCTCCCACGCCAGACCAGCTGACCCCTTTGCCCTGGACAATCATGGGGAAACATGGGAAGTCTCCAAGCATCCTACCCAACCACTCTGCATACGCCTCAAGAAAAGAAAAATGGGCTGATTGTTATTGGTATACTCGTTCAAGATCAAGAGCTGTTGGAGTTTAGTTTTGGGCCAGAGCCACAAGATTGTGGCTCAAGACCATAAGTCAAGGGGGGGGGGGAATGAAAGGTTAACGTTTGAGGCAGTGACCACTTGTTGCTTGTTTCTGTCTAGCAAAGCAACACGTGGTGGTAATCCAAATACCTGGTTATCCAAACACCTGGTTGATTGTGTGCCTTTATAAGACCTGCAAATCCTTAGCTCGGGGCTCTCCTCCTAGGCTCCGCTGTGTCGGAGTGTAGGACGAAGCCTGAGCTGCAGCCCGTTTAAATAAAACAGCTGTAGAGTCTGACTTTTGGTGGTCTTCTTGCGGGGTGGGGGGGAGGGGGTGTCCTGCGACCATGGCATAACAAGGGGAAATATTTAGTGCTCAGATTGATTAGGTGAGGCAAATGGAGGACCTGGGAGACGTAGCACAATAGGTTTCCTTCTTTCCTTTCCTGGAGTCAGGCACAACACAAATCCAAGAAAACAAAGTGGCATTCTGTGAAGACTCAGGGCAGAGAATTTTATTTCCACAATTTTTAGTTTCAATTAGCAGTAGAAGAAGATTTCATTTTGTCATGTCCGCATATGCATACAATATATCTGGATTAGACTCACCTCCTCTGCCACTCTCCCATATTCCCATTCCTGTCTTCCAAAATCAATCTCAGTAAGCTTCCTTGTTCTATTCGCACACTTAGACATGCGCACACACACCACACACACCACATACACATACACACACACACACACACACACACACACACACACACACACACACGTGATTTTTGTTTGTCTTACTCTCCTTCACCTTTTCTAGTCCCCTTCACCTCTCCTACTAGTACCTTCATTCTGGACAGAACCTGTTTTACATGCTTTGACAGGGACTCTTGTAGCATGATTACATTCAGGAAAACCAAAGAAGAAAGCCATCATGGCAGTGATGTGAAGTCTTATTACTGAAGCACTTTCAACAACCTTCCCTGTTACCTTGTGTGAAAGGGAGTGAGTGAAAGTGAACAATATGTTGGACCCAGAGGGAAGAGAAGGGAGTGTCCATAAAAGGGAGGGAAGAATTCAGGAAGAGCTGCCAGGAGAGGTGGCTTTAAATGCTGAGGTTGGAGGATTCTTTCTTACTAAATCGTGTGGACCCTATGAAATCTGGAAGCTTATGACTCAATAAGAAATTCTTCTTTTCCCATAGTGTTTATGAGTGTTGAGTAATTAAGTATTATGTCTCTTCCTCCTGAAGACCCTGCCATTTTGCAGACACATAGAGCAGAATGTATAGCAGTAAGAAGTTAAAGGAAATTGCGCATTTCTTTGTTTCTCAGTAAACTTCTTAATCCTCTGTCTTTAATCTCTCCCTACCAGGGTCTAGAGTCTGGAAGCAAGCTCTAGATACTTTTTATTTTGGTTCCCTCTGTCAGATTGTTCTCCTGATCTTTTTAATACTCCCAAATTAAAATTCCATGATGTGATTTTTATTTACCTATAAACTTGTATCAGTTCATTTTCTCATCAACGTGATAGGACATCTGGTAGAAACAACCTAAGAAAGGAAAGTTTTATTTTGGAGCATGGTTTCAGAGGATCCAGTCCATGTGCTTGGGGCAGAAAAAATCATGGTTTCAGGGAAGTGTGATGGAAGAAAGCTGTTCACCTTAATGCAGACATGAAAGAGAGAGAGAAGAGGGGACTGGTAACTTAGTAGAATCTTCAAAGATTTGTCATTAGTGATGTACTTCCTCCAGCTCTCAGACTTTCTATAACCTCCCAACTAGCACTATCAGCTGTGGACCAAGCAAGCCTTTAACACAGGAGCTTATGAGGGACATTTCATATTCAAACTGTAACAGTTCCACAGATTGTTTCTCTTGTTCCTGAATTCTACCCACTACAGGACTGTTAGAATTATTGATGTTTTCACTACTAACAACCATGATCCTTGCAAATGTCCTGTCTTCTCATGTCCTTAACACTCTTCTTCCAGGGATCCCGTTTTCTAGGCCATCCTAGTCAACTACTTTCATGGTGATGTTAGACCTCATCAACAGAGGCACCTTCTCTTGAACAATGATAGTGAGAAAGAAAGATCTGTGTGTCCTAATTGCTTCTGAGGTGTCCTTGTCTCTGGTTGCTTCAATGAATAGAATGAAGAAATATACAGATAGATATTGCATACACATACATATATGTGTATATGTTAGTAACTATATCTATCTAAATATATACTAAACATGATTAGGGATTTGTGCTCTAGCTTTGAAACATTCCTTTCTAAATTGTTTCTCCAAAAGTGTGAAATTTTCCTTTCATGACCTGAAATATGTTTATATTGTTCAAAATTACTATTCAAAAGGGTAATTTTAGGATTGTAAACTTCTACGCCTATGAGGAACATTTTTGATCAGCTAGAGCACAATGTGAAAACTCTTCTTGTTTTAAGTCTTATTATAATATCTTTTCAAAACAGTTTTCCAAAGTCACTTAGATAGTGCCTACGCTCATTCAATCTTCCTTCAGTGTGCTTTTTATTCACTTGTAATACATTCTATCTCTCCTCACCATCTGTTTTTCCCCCTATCAGCACTAGTTTTATATGCTTTGAGAAGAACTTTTTTTGGGGGGGAGGGGGGGTGCTAGAATTCAGGACCTGGGTCCTGTCTCTGGGCCTTTTGTGCACAAGGCTGGCACTCTTAACACTTGAGCCACAGCTCTACTTGTGACATTTTTGGGTGGCTAATTGGAAGTAAGAATCTCTGGACAGCTGGGCATCAGTAGCTCATGCCTGTAATCCTAGCTACTCAGGAGGCTGAGATCGAGGATTGCAGTTCAAAGCCAGCCCTAGCAGGAAAGTCTGTGAGACTCTTATCTCCAATAAACCACACAGAAAACCAGAAGTGGTGCAGTGGCTCAAGTGGTAGAGTGCTAGCCTTGAGCTGAAGAGCTGAGGGACAGTGTTCAGGCCCAGAGTTCAAGGCCCATGACCGACAAAAAAAAAATCTCATGGACTTTCCTGCCTGGCTGGCTTTGAACCATGATTCTCAGATATCTGCTACTTGAGTAGCTAGGTTTACAGATGTAATCTGAGCCACCAGCAACTGTCAGGAAGAACTTTTTGTCATTTTTTTCCCCCTAGAGTTGAAACTTTGTTAGAAATTGAGCTTTTCCAGAAAAAGGACACTTGAAATGATGTGCTTTGAGGCAAACAATGATCATTATAGGTCCTAGGGAATAAGACTCAGGCAAGTTTTCTGTCCTCCCATCAACCACAGAGTGCTATAGAGGGAAGAACAGGTGGACAAAAAGTAAGCTCTAGAAGAAGAAATTTCCCACTGATTTTGTATAGCAGGAATGTTTTGAAAAAGCACTAATGAGTGTGATTCGAGCCACTAGTGGATAGCTGTGGTACTGAGCCAGAGAAAAGAATAGGGACACAGAAAGAGAGGGAGGGGTGGGAGAAACAAGAGAAGATCCAGTTGCAGTTGGACACAGTGGTTTTTAGCTCAGGAGACAGCTCTGCTTTAGACTGAAGATCTGAGGCTTCTTATTCCTCAGGTAGAATCAAAGGTCTTAGAAGCAGTTGAGATCATCAGACAGTATGTATAGAGCGAGAAAAGGGGACCAACTCCAGAATCTACAGTTACAGAAGCATACAGAGACAGAGAGACAAGAGGGGACTGTCTAGAGGTAGCTGAGTGTCAGCAGAAGTGAGAATGGAATCATAGAGACAAAGGAAGAAGACTTGGCCAGTGACATGAGATGTTGGAAAAAACAAGTCCCGAGACTGGCAACCAGTTCTCTGATTTTTCCAATCTGTGGTCACGGGTGAACTTTGGTAGCTACAGAAGAGACATAGCTCTTTTGTCTCTTCTTTAAGATGTGGAGATGCAGTGCAGCTCAGTAGTACTGCTAGGAAAATACTGGAGGTTTTTTTTTTTTGTTGTTGTTGTTTTACCAAGCATTGTACATACATTGGCATTTCATGTTTAGTTTGTGGTCCACTAAGATCTTCTGACTTATTTTATTTTATTTTTTATTTTTTTCTGACTTATTTTAAACTTGGACAAGCCAAGGTTATTCTACTCTGATTGCAGATAATGAATTTTAAAAGGTAGGTCTTTAATAGTGACTTTGTAAAAAGTACCTAATTTGTCAATTTTCCCCCCAAAGTTACTCTGAAACCTAATTTCATCACCATTCACTTTATTGCCTGAATTTCTCCTTTAGAATCAGATATGGAGGAATTCTTGTTTCTTTCCCATGTTGAAAGCAAGAATTGAGTTCATTTTCATAAAGAAATTAAAATCAAAACAACTTTTTAAAATGAATCTGAATCTTACCCAGAAGCCAATTACACAGAAGCTTTTCAAAGCAATGGAATTGTGAAAGAGTAAATGATCAAAACACATGTACTATGTAATGCTGGAGTTCCAAATCCTCAAAACAAAATTGTCATTATAGTGTACTTAGTCAATAGTGACCTGTACGTTTAGAAAAGTCTTTGATACAAGACTACAAACAGACTTAAATTTGAAACCAACATTTTATTTTTTGTCCTGAATATTCCATTCATTGATATTTTGCACATTAATTTACAACTTTTTTTTTTGCTTTCCCAAGGACCATGAAACTATGATTATAATCCATGAAACATGGATTGTTTTCATTTTATTTGTAGGAAGTGCTTGTTAGTTAACTTTGAGTATTATATGCCTGGGGAAAATGTAACTCAGACCTTTGATTTCTTGCTCAGAGCTTTTGCTAAAAACTTCCCAAGACAGGTATCTTCATCCACAGATTATTTTTTGTAAGTTTTGTGCCTCAAGGAGACACATTACCGACAGACAGAAGCAGTTTTATATATAGCTTAGTGCATTGTGTGAAGTTGGCGGTCATGAAACTGTGGGCCACCCACTGCTGGTTACAGTAATGTGGGCAGCGCATGCTTCCTCCAGGCAGCTGGGCTAACAGCATAGTGCAGCACAGTCACACTCTGGCTGGCTGTTTTGGCTCATTTCAGAGCAGTCACAGGAACCCTGAGCCCACCAGCTCATTTTCTGCACAAGACAGAACCTTCACACTCTGCAAAGATGCATCCCCGTGGCCCTACTGCAAGCCCTCTGGACGGGCTGCCAGAAAGTGTTTACTCACAAAGAGGCCAGCAGCTGAGGTCTATTTGGGGACCTGCAACCTGTGTACTTCTGAGGGGTGACCAAGATGCTTGGGTGTGTGCTGACTCATTCAAGAACAACTGATTTACAGAGCTGCTCAGGTTGTGGGTGGTACAGCAGGTTGTGGTCAATTTTTCCGATATGCTACCAGAAAGCAATGGGTGGAAGAGGAGAGTGTATGGTTTAGAATCCAGAGAGCTGTTTTCTTCCTCAGTCAGCTTCAGTCATCAGTCTCTAGGTTTGTCAATATTGTGAAAATACTCCAGTATGCATAGTCATGTTTATTGAGTACTTAGACCATGTGCTAGGTATTTTTCTACTTATGTACATATGTGACAGAAAAAGCTTATCCGTTTAGTTTGAAAGTGTGCACCAAATTGTGATTAAGAAGGAATATGAAATAGGGAGGAGTATAGAGAAGGACTTCTGATCTTTTCTTCAATGAGGTGGATATCTAAGTCCTTTGTACTCTTCCATTTACCTGATCAAAGATATGCCAAAGAACTCCTTTCACCCCAACAGCAGGAAGTAGATTTGTGGGGATTGCTACAGGGTAGTCGGCCTGGCTGAAGTTGAGACCTAAGGATCCTGCCCTGGGGTCATTGAGAACTCCATGAGGAGAAAAGTGGAATGAAGTATCCAAATGAATCCTTCTGATGGCGTAGTTTCATATTTCAGACATGCATTTCATCATCTGACCGAGGATTAGTTATTGAACCTGTTTTCCATGGGCCTATTGCTATTGGACAGCCTGAGGGTTGCACCAGTTTAGAAACAAAAGGCTTTGAAGCATATACCTTGGGCCTCAGCAGTGTGACTCTAAAGTAGAGATACATTATTACTGTTGTTGTTACTTTCATTTTGTAATTCCTTAAATTTGCGAACTGTTCCATTGCGGCCCAAATATTAGAAGTTATTGTCCCCTTACCTCAACTGTTCTTCCAGGACCCAGAAAGCTCTCAGTGTGACCAGTGTCACTGTTACTCTACCACTTAGGTGTACAATCCTCTTCTCTTTTCTTCCTGACCCTCAGGGCTGAGTTGTCCTGTTCCTTGTTGCCATCTCCCAGAGATCACTCTCATACCGTCCTGCGGACCTCAGGAAATGGACCACTGATTACCCATTTGCCATTCTGTGGAAATGGTGGAGCAGGGCCTCCCACAATTCCATATAAGGAGATGAAGGCATGACTCAAGTGGTAGAGTGTTTGCGTAGCAAGTGCAAGGTCCTAAGTTAAACTCCAGTACCATAAAAAAATTAAAACATAATTATACATAATAGACTTGAGGACAAAAGCCCCAGAAGTCAAATTCAAATCAATGCTGCTCCAACCATGGCCTTTCTCAGAGGCCCTTAAAACCACTTAGCTCCCACTTAGCCTTTACTAGGCAGGGACTAACTCCTCTATCACTACTCTTGACTCAGAAACTTATACAATTCCCCAGGAAAAAAGAACTCCTCACCTCCAATCTAAAGTGCAGCTCCTGGAGTGCATTCTCATGGAACTGATGTCTGACCACTGTGACCGACCATGGGAATCTACTTCCTCGAGGAGAGCTCTGCTTCTCCTGGCAAGGCTGTAGATAGGCTCAGCTCTCTTAAGCTTCCCCATGAAGATTTCAGTGGGCTTTGTACCAGTTGGGAACATGCCAGGCACCAAACCCCACTGAAGTTGCTTTTTTGGGAGAGATGGGCAAACTTACGCATCTTTCCAGCTCCCAGAGCTGTGCTTTGCCAGGAGACTGAAATGGAGTTCAGGTAAAATGGAGCAGGCAAGGTGCAGTGTTCGCCTTAGTCCAGCATCTGGCATAGAATTTCATTCAGAAATGACTGGCACATAGACTGTCCCCAGCAAGTATGCAGTGAGTAAATGAACCATCAATGTTAGGGCATTTCAGTGTCTCCTAACTTTTCCAGGAATGTGGGCAGATGTTTGCTGCCCATTTTTGGAAGAGTACAGCCTCTCTTTGCTGCTTCCCCCACACCTGGCACTCCCTCCCCCGCCCTTTTTCCACAATAAAGAGCCTTCTTGCCTAAGTCTTGATAGTCTACTAGGCTGGGCAGTGTGCTCATTTTCAAATGCCTGTTTTCTCCATTTCAGACATAATGTCATGAAAGTGAAATGAGTTGTGGACATTCATACCTCTGTGATCCTCACTCTGAGGTGAAATTTCTTCATCTGGAAATGAGGGCAAGCTAGGAACCAGTGGCTCATGCCTATAATCCTAGCTATTTAGGAGACTGAGATCTGAGGTTCCTAGTTTGAAGCCAACCCTGTCAGGAAAGTCCTTGAGACTCTTATATCCAATTGACCACAAAAAAGCCAGAAGTGGAACTCTGGTTCAAGTGGTAGAACATCAGCCGTGAGCACAATAGTGTCCATTCAGCCGCAGTGTCCATCCAGGCCCAAGATTAGCATATATATGAAACAAAAGAACACTTAAAAAAAACCATGAGAACAATTAGATCATTAAAAGGAGTATATATTGGATATTGAAATAACAAAACGTAGATAGGAATTATATTTATATTATTGTTTATTTTGTTATTACTCGTTTCCTCCCATTTTGGGGCTTGCAACTTTATCATATTTTGGGGCAAATTGTTCAAGGAAAAATAAAATAAAGGGCTAACAATCTCTTCCTTTTTAAACACTCTCTTTTTAACAATCTTTTAAGCAATCTATTCCTTTTTAAATCCTTCATGCCTTATTCATTATTTATCTCCAAGATGTAACTAATGAAGTAGACAATGCTTTTCCTCCATTAAATAGCTACTTTCTGAGCAGTTACTCTAGGGTAGATACTTTGTAGGCATGGAAGTCAGTGTGTAGTGTGGACCTTAAACTGCTATAATCCAGCTGGGAAGCAGATTTTAATCATGTAATTACTTGAGTAACAAAGTCCCTAATTAGCTAATCACTTAATTGCAACTGATTAAATACTATGAAGGAAAAAATACTGCACTCCCTTATACAGATCATTAGCATGACCAGACACTACAACTGCCAATGTCCCTCCTTTCTGGACCTGGCCAGTGTGGTAGGCAGCAGCCTTTGGGAGATGCCCTCAGTGTTCTCTCCTTGTGTGGAGGCTCTTGGGGCTCCTCCCAGTGAAAGCCCCATGAGTCTCTGTTTCTATTTAAAATGGTTTCTGGGTTCTTTAGAATTTGGACAATTATATGTTTTCTGTCTGTTCAAAGGTCTATTCTTAACAGGAGTTAGTGTTTGCAAATTGTTTTAAGGAATTTTGTAAAAATCTATTCTCTCTCTCTCTCTCTCTCTCTCTCTCTCTCTCTCTCTCTCTTTCTCTCTCCTCTTTTTTGTACTTGGGATTGAAGCAGGGTATTGCACTTGATAGGCAAATGGTTTGCCATTAAGCTACATCCCAGCCCACATTCATATTTCTGACAATCTAGATTGTTCAGACCTTGAATTTTTATTCTTATAATACACAATGCTTAGTCACTGCAAGACAGTTTGACATTACATAATGCCATTTTTTCATATGGTGGCAGCACTGCTAGATTCTATCATCTAGTGATATTGTAGTCTTCTTAGTTTGTGTAAGTATACTTCATGATGTTCTCAGTGATGATATCATCTAACAATGATTGCTTTACAATGCATTTCTTAAAATGTATCCTGGTTGTTAAATAACACATGCCTGTTTATGCCTTCTGGTATATATTATTGATTGAATGTGTTCTTCAGACTTAAAATTCCCAACATGATAGTATTTGAAGGTGAACTTGTTGTGTGTCAAATACATACCACCTTCTGTTGTAGATGATGAAGATACATGATAAGCAAAATGAAGCTATCCCAACACCTACCCATCATCTTACAGTCCAGCTGAGGAGATAGAGGTAAAGCAAAGTAGATTAGGGTAATGCTGGCTCAGGGGAGAGTAGTAGTGGAGGCTAATGGAAGGGGCAGGTGTACATTCGAAGTCATTTATCAGGTAGGGCACAGATTTTAAGCCCTCCTTTAAGCTGCCATTATCTGCTCCTCAAAAATTATCAAAAATGTCTCTCTAAATCGTGATGCTCAATGGTGGGTGGGTGAACCAGTGTGAATTGGCAGAACTTGTCCATTTTTCATAAAACATTTGGCGCAATGAAGCTTCGGCTGTTATAACCTTCTTATTACTTAGTTCTAATTTGGAGGATATATCCTAAAATAACCAACCATAAGCACATTAAAAAATGGGTCAAAATGCTTAAGATACAGCACAGATGTTGATCTTAACGGACACTGTCCTGAGTTCAACAAGTTTTCCAGAGCTTCTGGAAATTTCATTCTGACTCCACTGTGAATGGATTGGGTGGCCTCAGTGAAGACAAGTGTATCTGAGTTGAAGTTTCCATCTATTTCCTGGTTGGGAGAGGATGTCATACTATGGAGTGATTCCAAACCCACATCAGAGAGTTGCCTAAGGCTTCTTTTACACCAAAGAATGGGAGTTAATGCAGCTACTGGAAGCTCTCTACTGCCATCTCCAGTCCTTTCTCTTCCTTTTCAATCTTACCAAACTCCATCCCTGAGTTTAGAAGTTGAGATCTGGGGATGGTAGGGGATAAACAAAGGAGGAGGCAACCATGCTGGATAAGAAATGTAATCATTACCTTGCTCATGTAACTGTAAACCCTTTGTACTGTATTTTCACAATAAAAAACTTAATTAATAAAAGAAGTTGAGAATCTGAAATCATTACTACTACTACTACTAATGATAATAATAAAGGATGTTTATATAGTATATCTACTAGACACTGATACAGATAGATATAGATATCTGTCTATCTAGATCTGTCTATCTTTCTAAAAGTCATATCTATCTATCTATCTATCTATCTATCTATCTATCTATCTATCTATCTATCTATCTATCTATCTATCTACCAATTTAGTCCTCACAGTAATAATATAATAAAATAATTTAAAAAAATAATAGACTATGAGGAAGTTATTGCCATTATTTCCATTTTATGTAGAAAAAAATGGAGGCATGGTGACTTGACCACCGTTTTATAGCTACTGTGGTAGAGCTTGTATTTGAACCTAAGAAATCTGAAGTCAGAATCCTGAAGGGTATGTGGTATATGTGTATGTGAGTGCTAGTTCTGGGGCTTGAACTCAAGGCCTGAATGTCGTTCCTGAGCTTTTGTGTTCGAGGATAGACATAACTATCCAACTATATTTCTGATTTGTTTTTGATGGTTAACTAAAGATAAGAGTCTCATGGATTTTCCTACCCCAGCTGGCTTCAAACTGTGATTCTCAAATCTCAGTCTCCTGAGTAGCTAGCATTATGAATAGGTGTGAACCACCATTGCCCAGCTACACTCTCTTTTAAATCAAATAACAGGAAGTCATGTCCCCACTCTACCACTCAACAGCTAGTTGACCAGGAAAGACAACAGGCATCTCAGAGCCTGGATTCCTACTGTGAAATGGGTATAGTAGCACTGAGCATGTTAGACATGCTCATGACAATGAAGTGAAACGAAGTGTGTAGGATTCTTGACAGGTAACAAGAATTTAGTTAGCATTATTATTTACAAGCACACTGAAATTACAGTGAGGACAACCAATATTTTACAAAAATTAGCACAAGAACGTGTTTAACCTAGTACAGATAGGAGTACCTGAGAAAAGCATTTTTATTTCCACTTCTACTTAGGGCTTATGAGGAATCTATCTTTCTCATTTTCCATAGAACCTTTAGTCTGCAGGGTCAAAATGAGCAAATAATGACCACATACGTGAGGAGGTAGATCAAGATATGCTTAGAATTGCATTCTTGCGGTTGGCATTAAATTCTGTACCACAGTGATTCTTTGGAGCTACCTTATGGATCAAAGAGGTAAGCCATAGAATCTATGTAGGGTGACTCACAACTGTAATCTTAGTATTTGGGAAACATAGACAGGAAGACGTATAGTTAAAAGCGAGCCTGAGCTATATATGAGGTTTTAGGCCAGTTTTAGCTACGTAGTGAGATCCTGTCCCCTCCCTCCAAAGAAACAACAAACAAATAGACAAAGAAAAACAACCCTACATACTATAAAGCAAAGTCAGAGCTGCATTGGGCTTAAATAGTTTTGTCCCCATTTCTTGCATCATAACATTTATTTGTTAAATTCTGGACCCCAAAAGTTTCCAGTCCATCTGTAGAGCTTGGAAAATCTGATGTCTCTAGACCAGATTTTTGTGCTATGGGTAGATGGTAATGAATTTACCCCAAACTGTTGACAGTTCCCTGAGTAGCAGCTAAGGTAGAGCATGAAAGAACAAAACAGCATGCTTAAATACAGAGCATCAGGGAACTCTGGATGTGGAGTATAGGTGGTTTGCCTCTCTGATCCTATGAGCTAGCTTCTAAAGAATCACTGTGGGGCAGGATTTAATGCCAACCACAAGAATGCAATTCTAACCATATCTTGATCTACCTCCTCACGTATGTGGTCATTGTTTGCTCATTTTGACCCGGCAAACTAAGCGTTCTATGAAAAATGAGAAAGATAGATTCTTCATAAGCCCCTGAGTAGAAGTGGAAGTAAAAACATTTTTCTTGGCTATTCCTGTCTGCACCATGTTAAACAAGTTTCTGTGCTTTTTTGTAAAATATTGGTTATCTTCAGTTTTACTCTTATTTTCTTAAAGGTGTGAGATAATTTTATGCATAATGTCATTTTTCTGTGGGTTCGTTTCTGGGTCTTCAGTTCTATTCCATTGGTCCTCAGGTCTGTTCTTGTGCCAGTATCAAGCTGTTTTGATTAGTATGGAGTCTGAAGTTTGGTATTGCATAATGTCATTTTTTCATATGATGGCAATCCCACTAGAGTATATCATTTTGTGACTTTGCAGCCTCTAGCTTGCATAAGTACACCCCTCTATGATGTTCTCAGAGATGGTATCCTCTAACTATGATTGCCTAGCAATGCATTTTTCCCAATGTATCTTGGCTGTTAAGCAACACATGACTGTTTATGCCTTCTGGTGCATATTTTCAATACTGATTTTTCCCCTGATCTTTCATTTCTTCTGTTGTAGAGCTGAATAGATCTAAGTCTAACATTGGGTCCTTCTACTAGCTTATCTCTTTAAGCCCAGGTTTCTTATTTATTGAATACAAATAATAACAAAAATGGATTCAGATAATGTGTGCAATATGCTTTCAGAGCCCAAAATCTATAATAGGTAAATTATAGGGGTAGATAGATGGATAACATGTGACATAGAAAGCTCATATACGTATAACGATGAAACCAGAACAAAAAATAGAAGAAAGTACAGGGAGTAACCAAATTGTCTCACTAGGTACCCAGGCTGGCCTCAAACCGTGATCCTTTCTCCTTAGTTTCCCTAGGATTACACGCATGTGCCATCTTCTTATAGTATCTTCACATTGTAGACTCGACAAGGGAACTTTCCTCCCCCCTCCTCTCCCTTCCCTCCCTTCCTCCCTCCCATCCTTCCTCCCTTCCTTCCTTCCTCCCTCCCTTCCTTCCTTCCTTCCTTCCTTCCTTCCTTCCTTCCTTCCTTCCTTCCTTCCTTCCTTCCTTCCTTCCTTCCTTCCTTCCTTCCTTCCTTCCTTCCTTCTTTCCTCTCTGCCCAATGTATTAACTATAGGCAATAGTCTTTTTTTCTTGGTACTGGGTTTGCTTTCTCAACTTGCTTGATGAGCTAGTGCTCAACTTCTTGAGCCACACCACTAGCTCAGCTTTTTACTTATTATTTTGCATATAGAGTGTCATGTACTTTTCTTCTCAGTCTGGCTTCAAACTGTGATCCTTTAGATCTTAGCCTCCTGAGGAGGTAGAATGACAGGTGTGAGCTACCAGTGCTTGGCTCCATTTAAATGCTTTTCAGTGGCACTAGATATTTTTCATTTATTTTTTCTAATCCCCAGTGTACCCTATAGTATTGTTAATACTAATTTTTTATTGAGATGGTAATTTCCCAAGATCTCAAGCTAGTAATAGAATTGTAATTTCAACCGTGTGTGTGTGTGTGTGTGTGTGTGTGTGTGTGTGTGTGTGTGTGTGTGTGTGTGTATAGAACTAGGGATATCATGAACTAGAGGTGACAAATGTCACCAAGAATTCAAGTAAGATCATATCAGAAACAGATTTATTGGATTGGGCCACAAGATTGAGGAAATGTGTGGGATGGGGAGAGTGATGAAAGGGACAACATTTATCAAGAGGCATTACACTGGGGCTGGGAAGGTGGCTCAGTGGTAGAGTTCTCGCTTTGCATGCATGAGGCCCTGGGTTCAATTCCTCAGCATCACATAAGCAGAAAAGTCTGGAAGTAGTGCCATGGCTCAAGTGGTAGAGCGCTAGCCTTGAGCTGAAGAGCTGAGGGACAGCACCTAAGCCCAGAGTTAGGCCCCACAACCAAAAAAAGAGGCATTGTACTTATAAACTAAGATATTTAACTGAGATGTTTAACTGAAACTCCTTTGTATAACTACTTGAAGATAATTTTTAAAAGATGTTAAAAATAAGAAGGTTATCACAAAATTTTTTACCACAATTTCATTATAATGTTAAGAGTTGAACACCTGTTAGTATAGACTGAGTCTAATTCTATAGCTGTTTAGAAAACAGGCCAGTATTAGTATGGATTTTTAAGTGATTAGATATAGGTGATTTTTTTATTGTGAAAATACTGTACAGAGGGGTTATAATTACATGGGCAAGATAATGAGTACATTTCTTATCAAGCATTATTACCTCCTCCTTTGTTTCCCCTTCCCATCCCTTCCCATCTCCCCCCTCCCCCCCACTGCCCCTCCACCCTCCGCGCCTACGCCAAAGTAGTAAAGTTCGTTTTTCAACATAACGTCTTGTACATCTCATTGTTGCAATGATGCCACCTGTATCTCTATTTAAACAATTAGTTTTTTCTCTTCCCCTCCACAAATTATACTAACATCATACAGTGAAAACAGGGGTTATACCATGGGGGAGGGACATTCAAAGCAACAAAGAAATCATATATATATATACATATATATATATATATATATATATATATGCTAGAAACAATAGCAAGAAAGAAAAACCATTTGAGTCCTTATCTTGGGGTTCATTTCACCTAACATCAACTTATCTGACGGTTTCTGCTTGACTCAGACATATACTAGTTATTGCAAATAAGGGAAACCATGGGACCTACGTTTCTTTGGGCCTGGCTTACTTCACTTAATAGAATTTTTTCCAAGTCTTTCCATTTCCTAACAAATGAGGCAATGTCATTCTTTCTGATGGAGGCATAGAATTCCATTGTGTATATATACCACATTTTCTTGATCCATTCATCTACTGAGGGGTATCTGGGTTGGTTCCATAGCTTAGCTATGGTAAGTAGTGCTGCAATAAACATGGTTGTGCTGGTAGCTTTAATGTGTTCTTGTTTGTGATCATTTGGGTAAATGCCCAAAAGTGGGATTGCTGGGTCATAGGGGAGCTCTATGTGGAGTCTTTTGAGGAACCTCCATACTACTTTCCAAGTGGTTGAACAAGTTTACACTCCCACCAACAATGCAATGTAGAGTTCCCTTCTGTCCACATGCCCTCCAGCATCTGTTGTTATTAGAGTTCTTGATTCTAGCCCTTCTAACTGGGGTGAGGCGGTGTCTCAATGTTGTTTAGATTTTCATTTCTTTTATGGCTACGGAGGTTGAGCATTTCTTCATGTGTCTATTGGCCATCCTTCTTTCCTCTTCAGAGAAGTTTCTCTTTAAGTCTTTAGCCCACTTATTATATTGGGCAGTTGTTTCTTTGAGGTGATTCCTTTATCATACTAAAAATGTTTGTCTAAGAGATATTTCAAGCCATATAAAGTACACTTAATCTAAGGGTAGAATTTCCCCTTTGTTATAATCTTAGAGAATGAACCCTGGAATGTATTATTTATTCTTTAATGACTAGCTGATTGATATTGGTCTTGACACTAAAATCTCCAAAACATATTCCAACTTGTACAATGGGGTTGGAAATCTGCATTGCACATGTTTACTGGAAGAGGACTCCCTCACCGTGAGAATTAAGAGTTTACATGATAAATATTTATAATCATTTTTGTAAATTGATATGTGCCTATATCTAGAACTTGATAAGTTGGTGGGAAAACTTAGCATTTCATTCTTCAACAAAGCAAATCACATTGATTACAGGGATCTGGAGAAGGCTCTGAATTCTATTTGCTTTTGAGCCATGTTGAACATTGGAGGGTGAAGTGTTAATGGGAACCACTGTAGTTTTGTCCCAAGCGTTGATCAACTTGTGCTTCATCAGCTGAAACTATTTCCCACTGGTAGAATATTGCTGCGCATACTTACTTGAGCCATGTCTACAGTAGTTCTAAGGAGAATCTTCATATTTTTACCTATGAAGAAACCAAAGGAACAATCCCAGATGGTAAACTACTTGCCAATCAACTATTTCTTGTCTCCTCTGAAACTTTGGTGATTAGCCTCTGAAAAATGTTGAATCTGCCACAAGTTTACTGGAAATGTCAGTTAGTTAATAGACACTTTACAGTAATCAAACCCTAGCGTCTCATAGTTCAGACCACAGGCCTTGGCCCAAAGAAAGTTGCTTGTAGCAAGCAACTAACAGGAAGCAAACTTCTCAGCTGGGTCCCACCACAGCGCTTTGTCCTGAAGTTGCAAGAGGGAAGTTTTACCAACCACCACTCCATCTATTGCTACCCAATTGTTGTCACTGACTTATTGGGGGGGAGGGTCAAGTAACATGAAGAAAACCAACATCCCAGAGGGACTTTCTTGACTCATTTTAAAAAGAATTATTTCATGGGGAGGGTTGAGGTTTGTCATGTTACTGATAAATGGTCAAAGTAATATGTAGAAAAGAAATCTCCAACCCTAGTTATAGGGTTATTAGGCCAATGATTCAGGCCTGTTTCTTGTACCCTTCACAGTTGTGGATACTTGGTGAATAATAGCATCTTAAATGTTGATCCCAGTGACATTATTATTATTTAAAGTGCTTACCAGACCTGATACTTTGTAGGCCTGATGTGATCTCAGGACACTATGTGGCATTTGAGTTATAGAGTTATACAACGCCTTGTCAGTTAGCCAAGAGGCAGAGAAACTTCATCTTTGATTCTGGCTTGCTTTGTCTCTTCTATTGGTGGCTTAGAGCTTCTTTGAAAATAAATGGTCCACCATCTATTTGGGATTCCATATTAAGATAAGCATTACACAGTCTTTATTAGCTTTCATGAACCAGATTTACTCATTTTGGCTTCAGGTTTTACACCTGGTAGGAATGCTTGTTACATACACATGGATTTCCTCAGACAGACTATTGTGTAACCGATTCACACATACCATGTGTGAAGTCATTCAATAGGGTTTGTCACATCATGCATTGCCTCAACAAGACTGGCAATAACTGTTGTGCACCTATTCTACTGAATTAAAGAATAAAATGTGAAAACACCTATTTTTTAAGGTTTTAGGAAATAATACAGGAGAAACTATTATCACCTTGTGACATAAAAAACTGAAAAATTAGATCCCAATTATAAAAAAGTGTTAAATATTAAAAATGACATATATATATATATATATATATACATATATATATATATATATATAGTTTGAACACATTAAAGTTAAGAACTGCTATTCATCAAAAAGTCTAAACAACAAAAAAGAGGGAAATTTAACTGGGAAAAAGATGTTAGTTACAGTAGTATTAATACAATATTAGTGTGTGAGAGCCTGTCTCCAAACAAACAAACAAACAAAAAAAGAACAAAAAAGTAAACAAAATAAAACTTCTGCTTACTTTTTTGTCAGTCATGGGGCTTGAACTCAGAGCCTTGCTGCTGTTCCTGAGCACTTTTGCTCAAGGCTAAGGCTCTATCACTTTGAGCCATGGTGTCACTTCTGGTTTTTTGATGGTTAATTGTACATAAAAGTGTCAAGCTGGCTTTGAACTTCAATCCTCAATCTCCTGAGTAGCTAGTGTGAGCCACCAGCACCCAGCTAAACCTTTGCCTTTTAAAGACAACACTCCCCACCACCCAATTACATAATGAAGTCAATATTATGCCAGTAAAATTTATTAAGAGAAACTCCATGGAATTTTACAAGCTAACTAAACATTTGCATGAGAGAATGAATGCATGAGAATAGCCATACAAATTAAAAAGCAAAGCAAATGAACAAAAAAGAGGATTATGTCCTGCCAGGACTCAAAATATTAATAAATCTATAGTGACAAACATGATATTAGAGTAGAATAAAACTCCAAAATAAATGGAAAAGGATTGAGAATGTAGGAATGAACCTTAACATACATTTGAGATGTTTTTATAAAATGTAGCAATAAATTTTCAGAAAACGAATAAGCTTGTACTAGGTGGGTGGCACATACCTGTAATTTCAGCTATTCAGGAGGTGGAGGTAGAAGGCCTGCTCTGCAAGATGTACAAGACCCTATCCAAACCAAACAACAGCTGACAGGGCTGAAGTATCAGGAGTACTGAGCTACCAAGCATGAGGATCAGAGTTTGAACCCCAGCTTACCAAATAACAAAAATTTAAAAAAAACTTAAAAATGAATAGAATATTAAAACAAAATTATAAAATAAAAGAAAGAGAAAAGTTAGAAGAAAATATAGGAGAACATATTTTGAGTTTGTGGTGGATATGGTATCTTAAAGAAAAATTAAAATGTATTAATTATAAAATATAAAAATTGTTTTATAGTCAATAAATTATCACACATCTGAATAACACAAAACACTACATAGCTATACAAAAATACACACAAATACCTTATAAACATTCAACATATTACCAAATTTCTGATAATAAAAGAGAACACACATAATAAAATATTAACAGGCAATTACACTTAGGAAAAAGAAATGCAGTATATTAAGGTGAGTGAATAGATAGTATTCAGTTTGCAAATAAACAATGAAAATAAATAAGGGAAAGGCAAAGAATCCAAATGAAAAATAGACAAAGGCCTTGGAAGTGATTCACAGAAGAATTACACATGGACAATAAACATGTAAGACAATTCTACTGAGGGTAATCATGTAATCAAGGAAATATTTCTGCAACAATGATGACATTTGTTTGTCACGTTGGGCCATTTTTCATAATTGATAAATTATCTGTTTCCCTAAAATAGAGCATCCATACATCAGTTGAGGTAACAATGCTCGATAGGAAATACACCTTACTCGTGTAACTATAACCCCTATGTACAGTATCTTTACACTAAAAAATATACAATAAAAATATGCAGTCTATGCATACAGATGCAAAATATTTCTGGAAAATTGTTACTTAAGAAAACTTCAGCCAGGCACTGGTGATTTATGCTAGCTACTTATACCAGCTACTCAGGAGGCTGAGTTCTAGAGAATTAAGACCTGAACCAGCCCATACAGAAAATAACCAGCAAGAAACCAGGCTAGAGATATTGGCTCATGTGATAGAGCACCAGCCAAGCAAGCAAATAATCAAATGTGAGGTTCTGAGTTCAAACCCTGGTACCCACAGGAAAAAAAAAAAAGAGAAAACTTGAAACATATTTGTTAACATCTGTATGAAATACATAATATGGATTTATAGAATCACAATCTAGATTAGGATCCAGAGAAGCAAAGGCTAGTATGACTACTCCTCTTTAAGCTTTCATTAAGAAAGTGCTCTCATGAGAAAGAGGAAGAGAGAAGTGGAGTCGGCTTGGGAAGGATTCTAAGCAAAAACTTGGACTTGGGTAGGGATCTGCATGGTCTGATCCAGCAAATGTCCTCTGGCATATAAACTGCATCAGAGTAGGCCCCACTTTGTGGTGCCACATTATATCCTGGTTTCAATCTGTTGCTGTGTGCGCTGCTCCCTTTCCCTGAGGGTCCAAGGGGAGGTCACAGCTCCCTTTAGTCAAGGGCAACTCCCCCAGAGAGAGGAGAAGCTCTGACTTACTGCCGGTTAACTCCAGCAGCAGAAGAAAAGGGGATCTGGGGACACCAGCAACGCAGACATACATCGACTCAACACAATCCAACACATACATGCACACACAGATGAGCCCATGTATGCACAAGCATGCCCTGAAGCACACACATGTTTCATACAGAAGTGGCCAGATGGTTAATGCTAGGGACAGGTGTACTATTGGAAGGGGCTGTCAAGGTGGATGTTAGTTTTATATCTGATTTTTTTTTCCCATACTCTCAATATGAAAGCAGAGACCTTGTACAGTTCATTCTCTTATCACATTTGTAAAAGAGGTTCTGCAGGAGGCTGTCAAGCGTCTGTTTGTTGAGTGAATGAATGAATGGATACAGGGAGGCATGGCCAGTTCTGTAAAAAAGTACTGTGAGAGATGCAGGCAAATGTAACAATGGTCCCCAACACATATGGGGCCTCTGTTTGGAACATGAACAAAAGAGCATGGTATGACTAAGCAGTAAACTATGTGGTATTGACCATAACTGAGACAGGAGTTCAGAGAAGAGTGTGGGAAATGCAAGAGACCTAAGCTTTGGGTCTTTCTTGCAGCATTTGCATGCTGCTCCAGTATGCAAATCACTTAGCTGAATGTATAGAATTTCCATTCCCCATCTGTGGGGTTGTAGCAGGAGTTAAATGGTGCTTTAAAAAGATCAACAACAAAATGATCTGCTGGTAGTTCATGCACCAACTGCTCATCCAGTCAACTTCTTTTCAGAGCCTTCTTGTTCCAATATGCACTTTTAAATTTTAGCCAAACTTAGTAATTGGTTAAACTTCTGTCCCTTATTTGTGTGTAGGATGACCCTAAAGACTCTCCTCCTCCCCCCATGCCCACGATCCTTAGATAATTTTTGACAGTTTTGTTTTGCTCTTTTTTAAACATTAATTTAAAGGGCAATGACTATAAGGCACAGTGAGAACTTCATGATGCCAACACCTCACAGACTATTTGAACATTTCTAGTTTTTCACCTGGTTTATTTATTTATCTTTTGGTATTATTGATTATATTACTTGGTTCATTTGAAGTATAATTCTGGGAGACATTTTTTGAATCTCTTCTTTCTCATCCATTTAGTGGACTAGGAGAATCAAAGATTTTGTGACATGTTTACTAAATAATACTGCTCTCATCTGTCTCTTAGACTCACTCCCAAAGAGTTCCTCCTGTTTTCACTATAGACTGAAAAAAGAAGGAACATACTCATTAAATGAATATGCCTAAAGATGAAAAATGATGGTTTTAAATGTAAGGTTTCCTGTTAAAAAGTTTTTCAGAAACAAGTGCATAATGAAGGCACTGAAGAGGTAGCTTAGTGGTCTTTATCTTCTCTGCTCCTGCAAAAATCCTAATCTGCCCAAGACTTCAAGAATTTACTTTTCAAATAAATGACTTAGGGTGTGAAGAGCAGCATATCCGCCCTGTGGCTGAGCACGTTTTCTGAGTAGCTTAGCTTTAAACTTCTCTGTGGTGTGGGCTAGTGGCACTCCCCTGATCTCGCCTAGAGATTCCTTTCTAAATCAGTTCCTTTCTATTTATTAAAAGACCCTACCATGACCCAGGAAGACTACTGGGTTCCTGACTTCCAGCAGCAATGATCATATCTTTAAAAATATAAACCTCATGTGTCTATTGGCCATCCTTCTTTCCTCTTCAGAGAAGTTTCTCTTTAAGTCTTTAGCCCACTTATTTATTGGGAAGTTGTTTCTTTGAGGATTTGTTGTTGGGGGATTAAATTTTTTGAGTTCCAGGTATATTTTAGATATGAGACCCTTGTCCATTGTATGGCTAGTGAAGATCTTCGCCCAATCCGTGGGCTTTCTACTGATCTTGCTAGCTATGTCCTTTGCCATGTAGAAGCCCTTTCTTTGATTTGTTGTGTTTCTGGGTCTGTATTAAGAAAATTTCGGCCTGTGCCCATGCTTAACCTCCGTAGCCATAAAAGAAATGAAAATCTAAACAACATTAAGACACCGCCTCACCCCAGTTAGAAGGGCTAGAATTAAGAACTCTAATAACAACTGATGCTGGAGGGCATGTGGACAGAAGGGAACTCTACATTGCATAGTTGGTGGGAGTGTAAACTTGTTCAACCACTTTAGAAAGTTGTGTGGAGGTTCCTCAAAAGACTCCACATAGAGCTCCCCTATGACCCAGCAATCCACTTTTGGGCATTTACCCGAATGATCACAAACAAGACCATACTAAAACTACCAGCACAACTATGTTTATAGCAGCATTATTTACCATAGCTAAGATATGAAGCCAACCCAGATGCCTCTCAGTAGATGAATGGATCAAGAAAATGTGGTATATATACACAATGGAATTCTATGCCTCCATCAGAAAGAATGACATTGCTCATTTGTTAGGAAAAGGAAAGACTTGGAAAAAATTATATTAAGTTAAGTAAGCCAGGCTCAAGGAAACATAGGTTCCATGGTTTCCCTTATTTGCAATAACTAGTATATGTCTGAGACAAGCAAAAACGGTCAGATAATTGATGTTAGGCAAAACGAACCCCAAAATAAGGACTCAAATGGTTTTTCTTTCTTGCTATTGTTTCTAGCATATATATAGGATGATTTCTTTGTTGCTTTGTGTGTCCCTTCCCCACGGTCTAATCCCAGTTTTCACTGATTTGATGTTAGTATAATTTGTGGAGGGGAAGGAAAAAAAATGATTGTTTAAATAGGGATACAAGTGGCCCCATTACAACAATGAGATGCACAAGACGTTATGATGAAAAACAAACTTTACAACTTTGGGGGGGGAGGGATGGGGAGGGGGGACGGGGCAGGGAGGAGATGGGAAGGGATGGGAAGGAGAAACAAAGGAGGAGGCAACAATGCTTGATAAGAAAAGTACTCATTACCTTGCTCATGTAATTGTAACCCCTCTGTATGGTATTTTCACAATTAAAAAAATAAAAAAAGAAAAAGAAATCATATACCACCCTCCCACACTATATATATATATATATATGTATATATATATATACACACCTCTACTTATGAAACAGTCTATTTTGTCAGGAAAGCAATATCCAAGTCACTCATGACTTAATACAATACAAACTCAAGTAATAGAACCCATCCGACACATGTCTTCAATTAACTAGTTTCCAGTTCCTCTTCAAATGAGGAGATGGAAGGAGAGATGGGCTGAGAAGTCCAGAAGAGTGACATGTTCACTTGGCTGCTGCTACTATCCTCAGATTCTCTTCCTGTCTTCTCCTTCATCCATTAAAGCATACAGTCTTTCTTCCTCATTTATTCAAAATCAGAGGCTCCAAGGCTTCATTAGAATTGCATTCTCTGTGTCCTGTCACTATCAATTCACCACACATTTCCAGACGTGATTGAACTCCAACATTGGAAGCATTGGAAGCACAGGCTCTTGCTACACATGAAAACAATCGAATCCCCCAAATTAGAGTCCACAAAACTGCAGCCTACAAGGAATTAACAAGGAACACAAGGGTGATTTTGTTATAGTGAGAGTAGATCTTAGTTTATGCCACCACCAATCTATAATATTTGCTTTTTATTTACTTTTAATTTTAATTCAATATGTAACTTACTATTGAATGATTAAGCATTGTTAATGATAGAGAAAAAGTCCTGCCTACTCAGTACTTAATACTTCTAGAAGCAGAAGCAGACAATGAACAAGGAATCAAATATATGTATTTCTTTGATTCCTATATATATATATGTATATATGACTCCTACATACATTTGATTCACATATATATGCATACAAACATAGATACATATGCATGTACATATATACATATGTATACACATATATAATAGCAGATAGTGTTAAGTATGGGACAGACAATAAAGGAAAGCCATAGATAGGAAATAACTAATCTAGCTTGATAGAGTAGGGCATGCCTGTAATTCTAGAGTTGGGAGGTAGGAGTTTGAGACCAGGCTAACAGTATATAGCTAGACTTCATCAGAAAACTGAGGAAAAAAGTGACTGAGTTGGGAATCATCATATTAGGTGGTCTGGGCAGGTGATGGGCAAGAGATATCAACAATATAGACAGATTTTGGGATCAGAATTGGAAAAAATAACACATCAAGAGGCAGTGCAAGAGTTGGAAGGACTCTGTGAATATGGTGGAAAGAAACCTCAAATTAAAATGTTGTTGATAAACAGAGTTCCAGATAAGAAAGGTTTGGTAGGGGCCACATTTTGTGGTTTGGCATTGATTCTAACCATACTAGGAAACCATTGAATGGTTCTAAGGTGAGTGGTTATAGAATTAGATTTGTGTGGTGGTTTTTTTCTTATTTTCTAGAGCTAACATATACATAATAGGTCATACGGGATTATACTGGAGGTACAATAAGTCATATGGAGTTATATTGGAGGTGAAGTGGTCTCTTAGTAGGCTTTGTTGTAATCCAGGTAGAGAAATACATTGGATTGGACTAAGATCAGAGGAGAAGAGGTGTGAGCACAAATTAATTTTGGGATGCTTTATGTGTGAAAATGAGAGATTGAAAATCTAGTATGAATATCTAGGAAACCACTTGATGATTGATTGTGTTTTGCAAAAATGGCTAAAGTCATGTTGTGCACTGGTAGCTGACCCTTAGAATCCTAGCTACTTAGGAGGCTGAGAGCTGAAGCATCATAGCTCAAGGTCAGCCTGGGGAGACAAGTTTGCTAGACACCATTTCAAATGATCAGAAAAAAAGGGCTAGAAGTATAGCTCACAAGGTAGAGTACCAGCCTGGCAAGCAAGCTGAGTAAATGTGAGGCCCTGGATTTCTATCCAAGTACTGATAAAAACCAAACCAAAAAGCCCAGCTAAAATCTTGTTTCCTATTCTACATGGTTTTGCTAAACTTTTTTCACCAAGCTCCTCCATGTAGATTTGTGGTCTATATTCTGAGTGAAACTGGGTGAGCTTTTGCTACAGCTTAATTATTAGAATTTGTAATGTGTGATACATATCATGTCCTAGGATAGGCCATAAGAAGTGATGCTGCTTCTGTCTGCCCTCTCCCGGATAATTGCTCTTATAACCTGACTGCCATGCTGTGAGGAAGCCCAGGGCACACGGGGAGTACAGAAAGTGCCCAGCCCCAACAGCCAGCGTGGAATTCATAGCTCTAAATGAGCCTTCTGAGAAGTTCATCCTTCTGAGAAGTTCATCTTTGCATGAATGACTGGCTATTTCTAGTGTTAGACTTGCTCAAGTCATTAATTTCATCTACACTGGTGTCTTGAACTGTTCGAAAAGTGTCCAAACAAAGCTATGAAAGGGTGTTTTGGTACTTTCATCTAGTACGATCCACAGATGCTTTCTCCCCATGTTTTCTCTTTGCTAAATATTCGTGTTCCTGTTCCTGTTCCTCTGCTGTCCCCTAGGGGCCATTAGCCACATCGACCGGTGTGTATCTTTCAGGAGTGAGGCAAAAAACCATTTTGCACACTGCCTGGAAGGAAGCACTTTACATAGCTCACTTCTTTACTTTGAACCATGTCATGAGTACAACTGTCCTGGACTCTGAACCTGGGCTCTAGAGATGATATACTGCATTCTTCTCTCTCTTGCAGTAGAACCAAATAGATCTGTTAGGCATTCAAACAACACTCCTTTACTTCAATAACGTGCAAAAAGAAGTTTGCTTTTTCACTTGAGTTTTTGTCTTTTGTCTGGCTTATAGCACTAGCCATATTAGACCAGTTGCCTAATTGATTTCCTCATTGCTTGTCTTTCTTACATACGGCAATCTGTTTTTGTATAGAAACAAGAATTATCTTTTTTAAAATGTGGATGAAGGAAAGCTAAAGAATACCGTATCTCTTCACCTATTGTCTATAAAAATACAATCAGTCTTACCAAAGTGATAGATTAGTCAGCTAATAAAATGAGCTTCATTTTATTATTTGCCTTGGAACCATAATCTAACTAATATTGAATCTTCTGATGTGTGGTTAAAACATTTAGTATGAGTGTTTACCTCTGAGTAAATTTGGCCTTTTTCTTATTCATCACCACATTAATCCTGCAAAGAATAAAGCAATCTTCATTTCATAAGGGAAGAAGTTCTACCATATAATAACTATAACAGTAGATGGTAGAAGGTTGGAGCTGTTACTTCAAGTAAAATCTGTAACTCCTAAAATTGAAATGCTTTTCAAATCTTACATGAGATATATAGTAGAACCTTTTAACTCCAATCTTAAACTGAAACTTATTAAAATGTATGCAAATGCATACAAGCAATAAAAGTGGGTTAGAGGCTTGGCCCTCTACAAAGACTTAGCAGGTATATCAGAGAAATGTCTAGGGCTCAGCTTTAAGAGCATCACTGTAAAGTATGTGTGAACCAAATGCACGAGTGCTAAAATGGTGATGAAGATGGAGAGTGGAGAATTTGCCAATCCCAATTCATCTTTGAGATCAATTTCCCAACATCCTCCAGTTCTTTCTGTAAAATAGAAATCTATGTACTATCTGAAATATAAAAGAGGTCAGCAGCCCAACCCTTAGCTTTGCCCCTCTTGGTTTTCCATTTTGTGCTTGAGCACTGATATTTCCATCTCCTTTTCCTGTGAGAAAAAGTGGGAAGAGGGTACAAAAATGAAGACAGTTTATCTGGTGTTTGTTCCAGGAGGGGATCTTTCCTGGATATCAGAGCCATGCTCTGTCAACTTGTCAGCTTATATACAGAAAGCAGTTCAAAGAGGCAGAAAAAAAGCCAATAGGTTTTCATAGATCAAAATGCTAGTCTCTCCAGTCTTTGTTGCTTAGAGCAAAGTCATTGTTCTCAGCTGTGCTAGACAGTTAAATCACTGGGGAGGTTTATTTTAGATGTAGACTCCTTTATGACTGAATAGATTTTTTATGTGTTCCTTCTTGTTTTAGGAAACCTCTAGGATGCGTTGTACAATTACTTAAAAATAACCTAAAAAGTTTTTAAAAGAAAACTTCAAGATGATTCTGATACAAGGAGATCTGATGTGAAAAATGCTGACATCTAGGTGTGCTGAAAAAACTGGAACTTATTAAATAGCATTTAACATTTTCTGCAGCAACCTTTCCATATTGGTGATTTGAATTCCTTGTCATTTTTTGAGGAGTGCCATAAGTTTGAGACTTGTGAGAAAAATACATCACAGCCACCACATAGGCCCTGAGGGTTGAACTATATCTAGATCCATCTGCTCTAACAGACATAAGTGATTTATTCTTGTTCTACGCTGGAATATACTCCCCACCCCCAGCCCTAAGCATTCATTGACCTACCATTTCCCCTCTTAATGTTTTACTGTGAGCTTTAAAATTCTGTAGTTACAAATCTCATGTCTCTTAGACTTAGATATCATGGTTCATTTCTGATTGAGCAGTATTTTTGTGACAGTATAATCACTGCCACCTCTGACAGCCATCTCCATTGTGACATCTGCAAGGAAGAAAGGGGAAGGGGAAACCGCACCTGTTCTGAGCTTAAAGACATAACAGATACATTCTAAAAAATACATGCCCAAACCCATCTGCACAAAACACACCTGAGACACTGGAGAGCTGAAGAGAAGGTCACTGCCTTCCAAATGTATACCTTGAGGCATTTTCTGAAAAGAAAAATTTTATGAAGCAATTGTTTCAGAGTTTCTACTACTTTCACAATCTGTAGCTCATGGATGGAAAATAGGCTCTGAAAGTCAGTTGTGAAATTGGCTTGGGACAAAATGGTAGTCTTTTTTTTTCTCAAAAGACAGTTCTTCTGCTGTACATGTAAGGTCTGTTCCTTTAAGGTACTATTCTTCTTTGTTTCTTTTTTTCCCCCAGATCATATGGTTCCAAGACACCAGTGAGACACGGAGACAGTCCTTTCTTGAAAGCCACTAGGCTGTGGAGTTTCAACAGTAGGACCCAATTAGATCACTTTTATAGAGAAAAGCTATGCGAGTCAGCAATCTGTCACTGTGACAAAAATCCCGAGTTAAACAAGTTAATAAGAACAAAAAACAATTTAAAAAGAAGTATTTACTTTGACTCAGAGTTTCATAGATTTCAGCCCATGGTTGTGCCATCATTTTGGACCTGCCATAAACACCTGGTAAAGAAAAACTGCTCATAATTAGAAAGGGGAGAGAGGGAAGGAAGGAGAGAGGGAGAGATGGAGAGAGGAAAAAGAGAAGAGAAATGAGAAGAGAGAAGTGAAGAGAAGGGAAGGGAAGAGAAGAGAAGAGAAGAGAAGAGAAGAGAAGAGAAGAGAAGAGAAGAGAAGAGAAGAGGACCTATTTATTCCAACTCATTTCCATTGCCCTAACATTGCATGTTCTCCCCATAATGCCATCAACTAGGAGCCAGGTATTGGACATAGGAGCTTTGGGAAACACTTATGATCCAAGCCATAATAGAAACCAGATTCAGTTATCAAACTTAGTAGACTGATTGTCTCATTAATGTCAGCCTCCCATGCACTACAATATACCAAACTGTAAACATTGGACACCTACTGGGTTTCATTACATTTTTCTTCCATCTGATCAAGTTTGACATAGTTTCCCATTTAGTGCAGAAACAGGAAAACTTAATGTCAAGACCAGTTGATTGATTAAGGAAGTCACAACCCACTTAAATTTTAGTATCATATTTTCAGGCTTGGATGTATTATGAATCTGTTGTTCATTTGGATCCACCCAACTGGAGGAGAGACGAGAAATATTAGCATTCAGCTCAAAAGGCTCACCTAAGGGAATATGGGGACTAGTTTCAAGAAAAGTTCAAATAATGAGGGTTGGAGAAATTATATTATTTACATTTTGAAGTTCTGTGTGATACATTTCATTAAACAGCTATCATGTTCCATATAGTAGGCACTGAAATTTCCATGCTTAGTTTTGCAGATTTGGAACAGTGACCATGAAACACGCATTGGAAAAGATAAAATGTTTCTGTCTTCTCACTTCTCTCCAAAAGAACAGGTTGAAGGGAAGTTTGACTAGATGGCTACAGTTGGGGAGCCAAGTACACTCCTGGGACAGGTAGCCTTAATCAGTTCCTCCTTGGGAAATATGACTGATGTCTGTTCTTAGATCTGCCCTTTTGCTGAATCTAGTTCAGTGTCCTGATTTTAACATACTAATTCATAAAATCTAATGTGTATTTCCTACTTTGAAAGCCATTGGGGTTAGGGAGTGATAGATAGAAATATGGCTTGAATTCCAACTCCCCTTTGCCTTGGTGGTCTCCAGAAGCTGGGCCTAAAGTAAATTCATGCGACTTGTTATGCTATTCAGGAAAAGCCTAGGACTGAGAAAGGAAGGAAACAGGAAAGAGCTAGTCAGACAGATGGTCGCAGTCAAGACTAATCTTGGTCTGATTAATGGGGAATTCTGGAAAATAAATGGTGCAGCACAGCTGTCACAACTTGAGGCTGACTGAACTTTTGTGTTCCATATGAGTCAGCCATTGGTTTTCGTAGAGGGTTAGGGGAAGTTGGTGGTTGTCTTGGTGGTAGGACAATCTCCAGGTGATTGACAATTCTGGTGAGGTGGCTTCTACCAGCTAAGGTCATCTCATGTACATTTAACCACTGCTCTGCACATTATGTCTTCTAACCTTTAAGACTCTATGTGTCTTTGAGGACTATATTCTGTCTGAAGGTGTTCAGACAAAAGCTAGCTTTGAGCTCTCTTTTTAGTATTAAGTACATAGGAAACAGAGACTGTGCTTCAAGGTTTCAGCACAGTACTTGACAAAAAGTTGCTTTTTATTTTTAATCTCTGCGCCTAAAACTGTCCCTCCTTTTAGAGAGTTGTTGGCCAAGTATCCTCTTTCCATATCTTTTCAGAGGTGAATAAAATAGAGGGTAATGTAATCCAGGTACTTGGCACAGGTACACAGTGTTGCTTTTGTCCTTCTTTTCATTAGCTTCCTCCCAGAACCATCATGTGTTCTGAGTTTTCTTCAAGTGTAGAGAACTTTTTTGCCAGTTAGTTATCACAGAGATTATTCAATGATCATCACAAACGTTAACTTCTAAATGGATCCAAAGAAATAATCAATGTAGGTAAACATAGTGAGTAAAAATAGATAACTTTTCTATCGTTCAGAAAATCTTTTATCTTTTTCTGATTTTCCAAAGCATGTAGTTGTATGTCTGTATGTTATTTCTATATATTTTTAAGTTACTAAAAGTAAGAACTTTCTGTTGTATCACTCCACTATTCCTATGTATCCTGCCCCAATTATCCACTGTCAGAACTGAAGAAATTAATCAATACATAGTACCCTAAGTAGTGAATAAATTAAAAGCATCTCTAAAACAACTAAAGAGTCCCCTAAAAAAATCATATGAGAAACTTCCAGAATTTTGTTCCACAAATGTAGCAAAAACTAGCAATATTTTGAAGGTTGTTTATTTTAGCTTAGTAATTTCCCTTCTATGAATTTTGTAAGCACAAATTATGTATCTACAACAAAGTAAGTAGAGCCAAACTAGATGTCCATAACAAAAAAAATTAAATAAATTCCATGATTATTGAATAAGAATGACATGAGTCTATAATACTTATGAAAAGAATGCTAAGATACAAGGAAAAGAAAACAAACTGACATAATGTCTTGCACATCTCATTGTTGCAATTGGTCCACCTGTATCCCTATTAAAACAATTGTTTTTTTTCCCTTCCCCTCCACAAATTATACCAACATCAAATACAGTGAAAATAGGGGTTATACCATGGGGGAGGGACATACAAAGCAACAAAGAAATAGCTTATAAATATGTTAAAAACAATAGCAAGAAAGAAAAAACATTTGAGTCCTTATCTTGGGGTTCATTTCACCTAACGTCAACTTGTCTGACCATTTCTGCTTGTCTCGGACATAAATTGCAAATAAGGGAAACCATGGGACCTATGTTTCTTTGGGCCTGGCTTACTTCACTTAATATAATTTTTTCCAAGTCTTTCCATTTCCTAACAAATGGGGCAATGTCATTCTTTCTGATGGAGGCATAGAATTCCATTGTGTATATATGTCTGAGACAAACAGAAACAGTCAGATAAGTTGGTGTTAGGTGAAATGAACCCCAAGATGAGGACTCAAATGGTTTTTCTTTCTTGCTATTGTTTCTAACATATTTATAAGATATTTCGTTGTTGCTTTGTATGTCCCTCCCCCATGGTATAACCCCTGTTTTCACTGTATTTGATGTTGGTATAATTTGTAGAGGGGAAGGGAAAAAAAACCAATTGTTTAAATAGGGATACAGGTGGACCCATCGCAACATGAGATGTACAAGACGTTACGAACTTTACAACTTTGGTGGGGGGGGGGATGAAGGGGGAGTTGGGAAGAGATGGAAAGGGGAAACAAAGGAGGAGGCAATAATGCTTGATAAGAAATGTACTCATTACCTTGCTCATGTAATTGTAACCCCTCTGTACGGTATTTTCACAATAATTAAAAAAAACACACTGTGTGTGTATACACATGTGTATATATACATAAATATGTATATATTAAGCTTAATTGAAATTTTTGTGTTTAGTTGTGAGATAGAAATTCAACCATTTTCTTCTAAATAGATCAACAGTTGCAAAACCTGTTTTTAAAATACTCTGAATTTCCTCCCACTATATTGAAATTGTTAATTTATAACATGTCAGGTTATTGTACAAAACTGATTGGCTTTCTGATGCCTCTAATTGTTCTTTTTTTAGCAGTGTCATACACATCTGAACAATTCCTTTGTAAGATATAATTAATTCCAGCTCCATCTTGTTCAATTTTAGTTCTTATGAAAGTTTCTAGGCAATATCCCATGTGCTTTTACATTAATTTAAAATTTTTTATGTGGATTAAAAACAAACTATTGAAATGACTGTTGAATGTGAAAGGAGTGATGGTTTTATAAAAATGTTTTTCTTAGTGTGTTTAGCATAACTTCTCTTTCTCTGTCTCTGTCTACTCTCTCTCTCTCCCCCCTCCCCTCTTCTTTTTGTTGGTTCTAGCTTGTACTCAGAGCCTCAGGCTTGCTAGGCAAGTGTTCTACATAAGCCATACTCACTATCATTTGTTTTTTATTTGTTTGTTGGATAGAGTCTCATGCTAATTTTCATGGCCTGGGGCTGTAATCTTCCTATTCTACTTCCTAAGTGGTTAGAAGCCCAAGCCCATTTTTCAGATTTCCCCATTCTTGCTCCAATTTTGACACAATAGACTCTTTCTCCATTATTTATGTATTATTTATTTATTTATATTTTTTTCCATTGTGGGGCTTGAACTCTGGGCCTGGGTACTGTCCTTCAACTCTTCAGCTAGTGCTCTACCACTTGAGCCATAGCACCACTTCTGGTTTTTCTGCTTATGTGGTACTGAGGAATTGAACCCAGGCCTCATGCATGCAAGGTAAACACTCTACCACTGAGCCACCTTCCCAGCCCCTCCATTTTTTATTACTCTTTATTTCTAATATAAAGCTGTTGATTGATTTTATATTTATCTTATATCATGCCACTTAAAACACATTATTTATTTTGATTATTTCTTAATTGTTTTCTTGATTCTACATCAGCTTTGTTGGAAAAAACATGGCTTCTTTTAATACTGATTTAGATACAGGAAGGATATAGTAAACAAGAATCCTTATTACAACAAACTTCACATCAGTTTCACACTATTCTTTGTTTTCAAAAGCACATTTCTAGCCTGCAAGGGGAGAAAGGTAGGTAATGTACAACTCCTTGTGTGGCCAAGTCTTCCTGTTCTCACTTTGGGGAAGTAGGTCCACAAAACTCTGAAACTGGAAATCTATATGATCAGTAGAGGGGAAAAAGAAGAAAGAGAGAGGGGGAAGGAAGAAAGGGGGAAAAAGAAAGGAAAGAAGGAAGGAAGGTAGGAATCCAGCAGTTGGTACATGAAGACCCCTTGTCTTTTGAGTCCTCTTATGTTTTATTCCTGGGACAGGAAGGCTTGCTTAAACTTTACAGGACTGATTTGAGAAGCAGAAGTCAGAAGAGGCACCAAGAAGCCAGCCTTTCCCACCCCACACTCCTGTCTCTTCAGTTATAGTCTCAGGATTACATAAGCTTGATCTTGGGATCTTGGTGGTCATACATTGTACAAAATGTCTTCATAGGCCAGTAATCTGAGACAGGTCTTGCAAAAGGAGAGAGGTAAACATATGTAGAATGGCTGGCACAACAGTTGTCTGAACTAATTTCAAAAGAAAGACACTGATTTCATTTTTTGCTTCCTTTATATAAGCTGAGAGGACAGAGAAAGCCATTAATAGCTTTCAGTCAAGGAATTTAGCAGTGGTGTCCAATTTGCACTGCCTAGATTCTGTAGCCCTATCTCGGCTAGATAGTCATGTTTCTTGTATGTTCTTTTCTATAAGCAAGAATTCTTTCTGTGGTTCACAATAGCTGCATAAAACTTGTTTTCCAGTAAGCATTTTGAGCTGACAGAGAACGGATATTTCTGTGTTTTGCAACCTTGCAGATGGTGACAGATGGAAATAACCCTTCTGCACTGAAAGATCCTATTGTTTTAAAGCAAGTTCTTTAGTAGTTACTGGAAGTTCTGACATCTGTTGATGTGTAGCTCAGTATTATATGTTCACCCTGATTGGGGAAGACATCTTTCTTAATTCTATAGATATTTGCTGTTACTTTAATTTTTTAAAAAATGAAGTACAACTGCAAGTTGAAACCAGGGCCTCTCACTTGTGAAGAAAGTGCTCTATCATTTTGAACGAACACTCTTGACTCTTTTAAAGTTTTTATTTTGTTATGGAGACATGGTCTTTTGCTTACCTTTGTCTGAGTTGGCTTAGCACTTAGGACCCTCTTATTTCATTCTCTTCAACTTGTTAATTACCATCATGGGCCACAAAAATTACAAGTTATAAAAGGAACAAACCATTGTTAAAGATCTTTTAAAAAAGATTAAGGCAATGGTTGCCCCATTTCTCAAATACAAACTCTGTTTTTGAATTTATACTGAGTAGTAAAATACTGCTTGTGACAATAAATTAAATCTCAATATTTGGTTCTGCATTTCCATTATACTGATGATAAATACAGAGTTTGTGTGTTTGCTACAATAAATATTTATGTTTTCCTTTCTATGTAATTATTTCTTTATAGGCTCACTCTTTTCCTGTGTGTTTTTGTCAATGGATACATGCTCACAGTACATTTTTTTTTGGGGGGGTGGGTCCGATCATGGACCTGAACTCTGGGCCTGGGCACTGTCCCTCAGCTCTTCACCTCAAGGCTAGTGCTCTACAACTTCAACCACAGCGCCACTTCTGGCTTTTTTTTTTTTTTTTCTGCTTATGTGGTGCTGAGGAATCAAACCCTGGGCCTCATGCATGCAAGGCAAGCACTCTACCACTGAGCCACCTTCCCAGCCCTCACAGTACATTTTTAGCAATTTCTGTAGGCATATCCACAACTGACACTAATTCAGAGTTTACGTAGTAAAGTTTAATCTTTAATTTCCTTCCTTAGTCTTTTATCATTCTTAAGTTTAATAAACCCCATGGTCTCATTTTGATAAGCATTCTTTTCACCTTTTTACTAGCTTTGGTTTGAATTTTTGTATTTATCTCCTTAGTTATCTAATATATATTTTAGAGTAAGAAATGAAATGTGAATCTGGATTCATTTATTTTCCCCAGGTTACTAACTGCCTACTCAGCCAGCACTTGACTACAATGTCCGTTTCTCATCAATTAATGTAGTTCCTTTATTTAAACTATAGTGTTGTATTTAATGGATTCTATGTTTTGGGATCTGTATTCTGATTATCTTTAGCTTAGTAAGATATTGTTTTTATTGCAACATAATGCATATGGAATTTGTTCCTTCTGGAGCATTAAACAAATTTTGGTCTTTGAACCAGTTTTCTTTATATTATTTTACATATTTATTTTAAGTCAGTTTTGGTGTGTGTATTGGAATTTTGTTGGGAATTATTTTAAGTATGTACATAAAAACCATTCTTTGGAGTAGTCAAAGGAGAAAATCTTGTTTTCAGATTCAACTAGTGGATTCAGATTCAACTATAATATACAATAGTACATTCTAAGAATATGTTGAAGGGATCTAAAAGTGAGAAAATGCAAGCAAGTTACTTAACATAGTAAATAATTGGTTAGATAGCCATATGAACACTTTGAACTAGTATTAATACCAATAACCTATTTTCATCACCATTATATTTATCACCATTGTAGTTTTGTAAGTATTAAGTGAGTATACTATTTTCAATCAAAAGGACCAGGCTAAAATGAATTATTGGCTATATACTGAATAGTGAAAATAGCGATATGGCATATGAGTCTTAAGTGCACTTAAGACTTTATTATCTCTACTTAAAATGTCACTCATTCTGCTTTTCTCCATTGTGAATTCCATCTGAATTTCAAGGTCTAGGTCACATATAACTTTCCTTGTTATTTTTCAAGTCTCTGGCAGTAAATGATGTTCTTCTATTTAACCCCAGGTATCTTCTTTATACTTCTATGAAAAGCTGTTTCTTTGATTTGCAACTACTTTAACTACTTTAATATGCTTCTTTCTCTCATTAAGCTGAAGTTATAGTATACAGGATTTTAAGTTTCAGAGAGCCATAACTGTATGAGTGACAAACACTGAGGGTAGATTTCTACTTGTCAATTAAATGAAAGAAACTAAATGCACGTCACAAATATTTCTACAGGAAAAACGTTAAAAATTTCTTACAAATGTTTACATGTTTCAAACATTCCAAAGCCATTTCACAGAACTTGGTGAAACTCAACAACACTAAAAATGGATTGTGTGTGTGTATGTGTGTGTGTGTGTGTGTGTGTGTGTGTGTTTAGGCACTAATTTCCTCCTAAGATTTCAAGGTGACAAGTGTGGGTTAGTTAGTTCAACAGTTTTGTTTCAGTATAGATGAACAAACAAGAGTTTTCCAGACAGCATTCAGCTTTAGAAAACAATCTAAAGTTCCCAGCAGCCAATGGGTGAGTGCGGCCAGGATGGAAATGTCACCAGCAATCCGGACTTTCCCATGCAGAAGGTCTATTTGTGTGCTAAACAGAAACTGCTGAGTCTCTCAGTTGCGACAAACATTTACATGGCAGCAGACTTGGCTTAAGTATGGATGATGCTGACAATTCTTTACTTGGTAGTCATTTCCTCCAAAAAAAGTATTTCCAGTCCATCTGTAAGAGGATCTAATATTACCGTCATACTATCCTTTCAACTGCACCAAAGATTACGGCTGGGGATATAGCTTGGTGGTAGATCGTCTGCCTAGTATTCAAGAGGTACTTGGTATTCTCCCCAACATCATGAAAATGTCACCATAGTCAAGACCTCTAGGTGAAGTGTGTTGTGTTGGATACAGACATGTCTTAAACCATTTACTACAAATGACCACGTTTCAAATTCCTTTGCAAAAGACTAATGCATGTTCCACATCCATAACCTTGCCTGTGAACACAATGCTTGATTCTCATTTCCATTTACCTTGTATTACATTGGCTCCTTTCTCCTCAGTTTTCTGGTTCTCTACTTCCCCAAATCTAGATTGTCTCTAAACATTACAAATCATTTCTAGTGTTTTAGATCCTAAGAATCTAGTGCCCTGTTTCTCTCAAGAGTGGATGGAGCCTTTCCTAATTTATTCTGGCATGAGTGGGAATGACACACTTTAGAACATCTCTAATATGGAAGTGGTAGCTCAAGATAGACAAGTTCCTTAGGAAAAAATGATGTGTGTTTCTGACATCACAATCAAATCCAGACCAAACACATTGCATTAAGAAATACAGTATTAGTTTAGGTTTACAACATTTCATATCTGACAATGAAAGCAAATAACAGGTAATCAAAGGGTCTGATGAGAACTGTATGTGTCAGTGATCACTCTACATTCAAGAAGAGTTCTTCTCTACATTCCTCTAGAAGATCATCTGTTGCAATAATTGAGCAATTATTGTGATGCAAATTGTTTCTAATTTAAGGAACACGAATTTGCATATTACTATTTTAATTACTACTGATTTTAACCATAGTCCACTAAAATGCTGGCTTAACAACTTAGACTACTTTTTCAAAAAATGGTTTAATATTTTTGATGGCACAAGGGAATAAATTTAGGATCGTGTGCTTGCTCATTTAGCAAGCATTTGCTTTGCCACTTGAGCCACACCTCAGCCTTTTTTGGCTTTAGTTTGTTTTTGATAGGATCTTGCACTTTTTTTTCTTAGAGTCAGCCTGAGACCTGATCCTCCTAATTCTGTCTTCCAAGTAGCTGGCATCACAGTCATGTGTCATCATGCAGGCCTTATTTTTTGAGATAGGGCCTTGCTAAGTTTTGCCAGTTGGCCTTGAACACAATCTTATCTCTGGAGCAGCTGAGATTCCAAGCATGCTCAAATATGCAAGGCCCCATTCTTAACAACATAGATTGTTAAAGGATGGTCAGATGATATTTCTGTCCTCTGCTCAAAAACTTGCTATGGTTTCCCCGGTATATCCCACTCAGATCAAAATCAAATACTTGACAATGAGGTTAATCACTATCTTGTGGTATTTACTACTCTCTCCCACCTATTTTCACTGTTGGTCAATAGAATAGAATAAAAGTCCCACCATTAGCTTGGGGTCACTAGAATCAATTAAGTCATGGCTCTGGAACTTCAGTGCTGGCCCTGACCATCAAGTTCTCCTTCTTTCTTGAATACCAACTCACTTCTCTCTTTATTCCATTTGCATTTCACTTCCCTGACTTATTCCCATACAGCTATACACTCTACAGTGTATAAACTCTACTCAGATGTGAGCAATTATCATATGAATATATATATATATATATATACACACACACACACACACACACACAGTCACATCCAACTCACTACTGTTTTGTTCAGAAACTTTAGATCTGTGCTAACAGGGTTATTGATCTGTGTTTTTCATTACTTCTAATATCTTTAACTGGTTTGCATATCAAGAGAGATGCTAACCACATAGGATGGGCCAATCAGTATTTACTTGTCTCTAATTTCCTACAAGAGTTTGTAGAGAATGAGTTTTATACCTTGCTTAAATGTTGGTAATATTTACCAGTGAAAGATTTGGGCCTTAGAATTTATTAATGTACATTTATTCAACTTCTTTATATTTTGACTTAAAAAATACAATACAGTTTTCTTACTACGTTACCAGGCTATTTGATATCTGTCTACTTCTTCTTGAATTTGTCCTATGGTAGCTCTTACTATACAGAAAATTTCTATATTTTTGCCAACATTTTCAAGTCTTTGGTGAAGTGTTGCTCTTAGTATTTCTTTATTTTCCTTTAAATATAGGTAGAATTTTGAGTGTTCGTTTTCTCATTCCTGATGTTGGCAGTTGTCTTTTTCCTCTTTATTTTCTGATACATCTTGTGACAAGTTTATTAGTGTTATGGATTTTCCCAGAAACAAGTTTTTTATTTTACTGATTTGTCTCTATCATTTTCCATTTTCTGTTTCATTACTTTACCCTTTGATCTCTATCTTTTTCTTCTCACTTTGAGTTTTATTTGTTCTTCTCTTTCTAGTTTCATAAAGTAGAAGCTGAGATAATTATTTTGAAGCATTTTTTTAACTTTTTAATATAGGTGTTTTAATTCTATTTAACTTCATCTTACAATTTTTTTTTGTTGGTCATGTGGTTTGAACTCTGGGCCTGGGCACTATCCCTGAGCTCTTCAGCTCAAGGCAAATGCTCTACTTTGAGCCTCAGTGCCACTTCAGGTTTTCTGGTTGTTAATTGGAGATAAGAGTCTCATGGACATTCCTGCCCAGGCTGGCTTTGAACCATGATCCTCAGATCTCAGCCTCCTGAGTAGCAGGGATTAAAACTGTGAGCCACCAGTGCCTGGGTCAAATTTTGTTCTTGTGTTTTCAGTTTCATTCATTAAAACACATTCTGATTTTTCTTTTGATGTCTTCTTTAATTCATGACTTGTTTAGAAGTGTGCTATCTACTTTTGATATCATTGGAAACTATTTACAGATGCTTTGTATTGCTTATTTTTTTATTTTTATTTTTGCTCAGTCATGGGGCTTGAATTCAGGGCCTGGGCTCTGCCCCTGAGCTCTTTTTCTCAAGACTAGCATTTTACCACTTTGAGCCACAGCACCACTTCCAGTTTTTGAGTGATTAGTTGGAGATAAGAATCTCACAGGGACTTTTCTGCCTGGGCTGGCTTTGAACCATGATCCTCAAATCTCAGCCTCCTGAGTAGCTAGAATTATGAGCCACCAGCACCCAGCTCTGTATTGTTTAATTTTATTTGCTAAACTGGTACTTATTTAATTCACTTGTAGTCCAAAAGCATACTTTTCATGGTTTGAATTCCTTTGAACTTTTTTTGTATGCTGGTTCTGGGTTTTGAACTTAAAACCTTGGGTACTGTTCTTGAGCTTTTGTGTTCAAGGCTACTTCTCTATTATTTGAGCTACAGCTTCACTTATGGCTGCTTTTGAACATTTTGGGACTGACTTTATGACCCAGAATATGGCCTTGAATATTGTAAGTACTTTTTATTTTTAATTACCTCAGAGCCTTTGCATTTATGTTCTCATTCATGGAGATATTCTTTCCTCCAAAATATTCATGACTCTTTTCCTTATCTCCTTGAATCTTTCTTCAAATGCCATCAGCTCTATGAGGCCATCTCTGGCAACCAAATATACAACATGCATATATACTTCATTAAATACTCCTCAGTCTCATTGCCTGCTTTAACTCTCACTATTTAATTAGAGGTATATGTGTGTGTGTGTATGTGTGTGTGTGTGTGTGTGTGTGTGTGTGTTTGGGTGTTCATACACATGTTCATACGCATGAGTGTGTGTGTGAGCATGAACATGCATGTATGTATAGTCTTTACTTGAGTCTTTAGTCTTTACCATATTACATTGAGAATGGAATTCTTGTTTGTTTCCTTATTAATGTGTCCCCAGCGCCTGGGATAGAGCTGACCTATACTAATGAGTAATAGATGCTCTGTGAATATTTGTTGATTCAATATGATTTAATAAAACAAAAGCCTGTGAGCTGATTTTATTCCTACAATCTATTTACATAGTAACCAGCTACTGAAATGTAAAATCTTGTAAAAATCCTGTGCTTTCTGCTTTATATAATGTCTTTCATGTATTGTTTGTTATTCTGTAGCTATTTTAAATAGAGCGCTAGAATCCCTGGATTATATGATGAATGAGCACAGGTGTGGCTGCAAAGATTAGTGTAGACTAGATCTCGTGTTACCTGATAGGAATAGAGAGGAAACTGAAGAGCGGGAAAATCTTGTATGCCATGCTAAATATTTAGATTTTACCCAGAGAACAAGGGGAGTCCATCTGGAGGTTTAAGAAAGAAAGTGGCATAATCAGATTAGCAAATCAGAATGACACAGGTTATATGAATTATTTTCACTCAACTATTATTTGTTGTGTGTCTATTTTATGTCAAGGACCATTCTCAATGATGGAGGCTCAGCAGGGAGTAGAAAAGCTTTCGTGAGTCTTATGGCATAGCAGAGAAGACTAACAATAAATCATAGACTGAAAATACAGTATTATTTTAGGCAAAATTGCAAATTCTTCGACGGAAATAAAGGACGGCAGCAGTTAAGAAGTGGGGTGCATTGTAAGTAGGGAGCACTGGTGAGGTGGTATGAAGAAAGTTATAAGGACATAGGATTCACAAGGAAGACAATTCAAGACATTTGCAAGCACAAGGACAGGGCCTACCTGTTCTGATTTATACATTTAAGTGCTGATGTGGCTGAGGGTTATTTTAAGGGAACAAACTTAAGCCTTCCTATTGGGATTCAAATATTATTTCCATAATCTCTTATTAGCTGCATGGCTTTGAACAGATATACTATTTTTCAGTCATTCATATCACATATGAAATGAGCAAAATAATGACACATATAAAATGAGCAAAATAATCCTCCTGAGAAGGAGGAGCAGTGGTAGTGATTTCTCTAGATGGGAGAAGCTGGATATAGGAGAATGAAATTAGTTCAATGTGTTGAGCTGGAGATACAGCAAGATGGACATAGGAGAGCAAAGCCCCAAAGCAAGAACATGTAGTGGGGAGACTGAAAAGTGTGTGCAACTAACAGCATGTAGGTTGAAGTAGAGGTAGTATTAGTAGCAGAAGTGGTAGGAATACCAATGGAAAGGCAATAAGCACACATTATGACTGTTAGGTAAATAATGTATTTGCATCATGGAAACATAAAAGGTCTTGATTTTTGGGAGGATCAAGTGCTAGTGGCTCACATATGTAATCCAGCTATTTAGGTAGCTGAGATGTAGAGGATCATAGTTCAAAGCCAGAGCAGATAGAAAAGTCTACAACACTCTCCAGAGACAACAAATGACTAAGTTTTGACAATTGCATCTACGGCCCAGCCTCTCACTCCCCATGGGGAAGAGCTGTGCTATTTTCTATTATTAAAACTTGATTCATTCATGCATTCATTCTCTTACCTCACTTTTTTTTTTGGGGGGGGCCAAAGTATGGGCCAAAAGTGCAGCTACTTGTGACCCTGACACAAAACCAGTTTACTCATATTGGATTGCTGTTTTTTGCTGTCGCTTCAATAAATGAGCTTTCCATAGAACAAGAAAACAACGTTATCTCTTTGTGGTGCAGACTAAGGCATTTCGCAAGCTGTGAACATTGTCAAGTTCGCCCACTTTACCCAGATTCGATTCTCTGGTAGAACTATGTGCATAATTTGACCATACATCCATTTCTTCATATGTCTTAAATGACAGCTATAGTTTTGCTAACAACTCTGAATTCTTAGTTTAGCACTCCTTATTTCTGCTTTTAGTCTGGTGACTAAGAACTTTGGAGTCTTAGTGCTTGAAGTGTTCCCATATTGGTATGTTTGGGGCTAGTCTTTCAATATGTTAGTGTAAAGAAAAACAAAATGGTTCTTGTATTTTCTACATGAAAATCAGGCTTTCTGATATCTGTATTTCCACTTTACTTATTTTAATTTTATTTTTTTTGTCAAGGTAATGAACAGAGGGTTACAGTTACAGAAGTAAGATAGTGAGTACATTTCTTGTCTAATTTGTTACCCCCTCCCTCATTTTTCTCCCTCTCCCCCACCCCATATTTCCACTTTAATCCACACTGAACTCTGCACAAATTGCTTTATTATGTATTGTTCTTTCAGAACCTTGAATATTGTAAGTACAGTTGCCTGCTGCACAGAGGATCAGTTCCACACAATGTAGCATGATATTCAAGGCCCCTCAGTCCCTCTTACTCTTCCCTGGTATACTCCAGTCTTGTGGTTAAAGGGTACCATTTTCTATTCGGGTGTGAGTTCTCATGACTCACGGGCAACTTGATTATGCAAATTCCTCAGGAATATCCCTTGAACTATTTTTTTTCAGAATATGTTTTTATGACCCGTCAAGAATTTTTCTAAGTGGCCTTGTCAAGTCTGAATAACTGATCTCCTTCTGGGCTGTGTGTGTGTGTGTGTGTGTGTGTGTGTGTGTGTGTGTGTGTGTGTGTGTGTGTGTGTGTGTGTGTGAGTGAAATTGGTACTTGAACTCAGGGACTTGCCCTCTGACTTAGCTTTTTGTTCAAGGGTGGTGTTCTACCCTGTGAGCTCTGCCTTCACTTCTAGCTTTTTCCAATTAATTAGAGATGATAAGAGTCACTTGGAGTTGTCTGCCCAAGCTGGCTTCTAATAGCTATCCTTAGATCTCAGCCTCTGAGTAGTTAGGACTACAGGCATGAACCACTGTTGGTGAGCTCCTGGACTTTGACTCATATCTTCAGGTGCACTTGTGTTCCTGTAGGGTTGGGGTTTTTTTTATTAGCTAATCAATTAGTTTTACATAAATTAAGATAGCGGCCTTCACAGACTAAGACTTCCTTCTTGATTAATGAAAAGTTCTAAAAAGTACATTTTAAGCCCTCTCCTTTGTTCTGGGTATTTGTGTCTTAGAAATCTGGTAATACATTAGAGGTGCAGAAAACTGAAAATTAAAGTCATCTAGTTTAGTTTGGGTAGTCCTTTGCTATTCAGAGTTCTACTTACATTTTCTCTTCTAGATCTCATTGGCTGCATGCTCCTCCTTCCCAGAGAAGGGAATGCAAATTCTGATAAACAGACAATATGCTCTTAAGGAAGCTGGGAGTAGGAACATAGAATATGGCCATCTAGAGCTCGGGTTTGACTCCTGGCTGTGCTATTCTCTACTATACCAGTTACAAAACCTCTCTGTACTTCAGACTCTTGCATTCTGTGTGGGTTTAATTTTTCTTAAGATGAAGTAAATTAATACATATAAAGTGCTTAGAGCAGACACTGGAACACTTAAACACATATGAGTGCTTGGTGAATCATTGCCACCATCCCTGCTCCTCCTCCTCCTCTTTCTTCTCCTTGTCCTCTTCTTGTTACTTTTCTGTTATCATCATCATCATCACCACCATCTCTATGAACCCAGAAATAAAAACTGAGTGAATCAGAATTTGGGCCCAAGTTTGTTTGGTTTCAAAGGGTGTCCTTTGTACAAATCAGAGTGCCCTCTGCCATGCTCATTTGCCTTGACATTACAGAATAGGGTGGAAAATTCTTTTTGAATTTTCCCTCAGGGATCCAAGCTCTTCAAATTAATTTTATGCGAATTACATAATCACTGTGCCATGAAAACTTTCTGGGAGTTGCAGGCTCTGACAACCTTTGCACGAGAGGTCAAGTTCAGTTTTTATTCAAGGGCCTGGCAAAAACCATGTGTCCTGTTATAAATGTTGTACCAGTAAAGGACATTATGCCTATAATATCGTCAATATTCACCTTCTCTGAGAGGCCCCATAGCTGGGAAGAACTCAAAGCAAACTAAGCACACACATCATCTCTTTCAACTTTCCTTCCCCACTGAGAGGAGAAGGAAGGTTTGGTAAAGTTGTAGGAGTATTTCTTCCTCCTTAGTCCCCTGCCTACTTCATTCTGCTCCTCTGAAAGTTATGGGCCCCACATTGCTCAGGAAGAACAAAGCCGAGGTGAGAGGTAGATAAGAAAGGTGTTATATTTGGCATGACTAATTTAAGCTAAAGGTTGGGACTAATAGCCATTTAGGGTGAGTCTTTTCATTCTTTGGGCATAATTTGCTACATTTGCATCCATGTGCTACTTTAATTAAGCAAGAGCCTTAGATGGTAAGATGAGTTTCCTGAGAATATTAAGCTTTTAATTTAGTTAAATATAATTAAATTCAACAGATTCATCCTGATCTCAAGCTATGGCATCAGTCTGGGCTCAGTGGATATAAACTTAAGACAAGGCTAGCTATCCCCAGGAATTCCAAGTCTTGTCTACTAGATCATCTAATAAAGAAGCAACTCTACCACAATTCTAACTGCTCCACCATACTCTACAGCATTCATAGTATGAATCCATGTGAATAGGAAAAATGGCTCATAATTGGCCAGTAGAGGGAAGTGGATGGATGGGGGTAATTACAGAGAAAGCATCATATGAAAAAGGAATAGATAAACACACCAACTAAAGAACAAGGCCAGAGACAAAGCTTGGAGATAAAACTTATTTATGCATCTTAGCCTTTAAAAATGGTAGCCTGGAAAGGTTGCAGATACTTAAGAAGATTAACACCTATTGTTTCTGCTATTTTACAGATGAGGAAACTCACTTGGCTGGGATACTAGCCAGCAATCAGCAAGATTTGAATAAGACAATCAATCTCTATGGAAAAATATACACATTCGTGATACAATGTAATCATTTTTACATATATCATCTCTTTAGAGTAGCTTGTTCCAGTCAGGATAGTTATCAAAACCTCCTGGGAGATCCCCAGAACAGTAAAGATTTTGGCCATTGCCTAGAGAATGATTTAGAGCCTTCTCTGAGCGAATGGCTCCACCATCCAGCCATTGTTCAAGCCAGGGCCTTATAAGTATCTTGTGGCACTTCCATTTGTATCTTCCATATATAAGTCATCTTCTAATTAAATCAGTTTCCCACTGAAAATCCTTCCATTTCTTTCTATTTCATCTTTTACACCCAAATCCAAGGCTCCCCAGTGATCTCTTAACTTTCCTTATAGTCTGTCTAATCTATTCTCCAACTCATATCCACAGTGGTTTTTATTAGCTTCAGGATCAAGGCTCTCTGTGGCCTTAAATTTTCCTTGGTATTCACCCCAAATCTTCACCATAGTTCACAGGATTCTGCACGTACCAGTGGTTCTTTAGTGTGCAGAGGAATCTTGTTTGATGAGTGGCTTATGAAAACTATTGCTACCAAGAGATTATACTTAGGTAGGTCTGGTTGAGGCCCACTTTTGTTTTAGCATTTGGAGTAATACTTTGGCAGGTTAATCAAGTGTCCTACTCTCTAGAGAATGACTCATGGATTACTTCCCAAGAAAATAGAGTTTAGGTCATTTAACAGCTTCTTATCTAAGCCTCAAGACTCTATTTTATTTACGTAACCATTTTCTTATAACTTTAAGATAAAATAAAATAACTTCAGAGTGTTAATGTACATTAGGTACACAATAAATGTTGACTTCTCTTCTTTCTCCTAGAATATTCTTTCAGACTTTTCTCTGGGCAGGAATGAAGGAGATGGGAACCAATTTGAAGTTATATCAATTTCTTTTTTTAAAGTTATATCGATTTTTGAGACAATATCATATTTTTTCTAAAATGCAGGTACAGAACAGTTAAGAAAGGTATCTTAAGTGATAGTAAGTAGCATCCCGTATTAACTTCCATGTTATAGTAGTGAAGAAATTAGTTTTAGAAAGAAGTTGGTAGTGAATCTTTACTAACTTTTCTATGGCTTTGTTTTAAAACAGAGCATTATCTTTTCTTTTACTTGTAGTCATTGAGCTTGGTAGTTGACTCTTCTTGGTATATATTCTTGTATTTTTACTGTGGTCATCAAGTTCTTTTTAGGAGATTTTAAGTTAATACATTGAATGTATAAGGTAATGAGGGAAGCCCAGGTAAAGAGAACTGTGGGGGTTTTTGAGTATTTGGAAATCACTTGTTGAAACTGCAGAAACTCTAAAGTGACAAAGAAGCAGGTGTGAGGCAAGGGAAAACAAAGCCACGGATCAGATGGTTGTATTACTTTCTCATAATGTCCTATCTTACTCCAGGTGGGAAGATCAGGCAGGGTCCTGAAGTCTCAGGTTCTTCCCTTCTAAGGCTTAGAAAACTCTATCCTTTAGCAGCAGCATGTTTCCAGATTTTCTCTGATTGTGCCTTTATCATGCAGAAGCACAAGACCCTATATCCCTCTCCTGTGATTTTACTTTTAGAATGGCAACACATGAGACAGCCTTGGGCTTGAAGCCATGGCTTGCATTGTCAATAAAACCCTGTTGTCTATTTAGCTCATCTAGGATAGGCCTCAGTAAAAGCCCAGAAGTGTTTCATTTGGTGTGGTAATGCTTTCATTTTTATAAAGGTACTTTTGCTTTTCTGGACACATTTTGTTTTGACATGTTTTCACACACACACACACACACACACACACACATATATATATATGATATATTTCTATATATACATATCTCTGTGTATATGTATTTATATATACACATATGTATGTATGTGTATATACATGTGTGTATGTGTATACACACACACACACACACACACACACACACATATATATATATATACACACACACACATAATCCATAATCTAATTGAGAAGGTTGAAAGTCATCGGACTGGAGCCTCAGGAACAATCCCTTCAAGTGGGTGGGTCATTTACTGTGGAAACAATAAGAGCCAGTGCTATAAATGAAACCTGAAGGCAGTTAGCTCAGCGGGGGATCAGGCTTTTGTTCTATTCAAGACTTCAGTTGATTGGATGACACCTACTCATCTTATGGAGGACAATCTACTTTACTCAATTAAAGACTACTGATTGAAATGTAAATCATATCCAAAACACCTTTACAGAAACATCCAGAATAATATTTGACTAAATATCTGGCACTGTTTCATTGCTAAATGCATACATAAAATTAGCCACGGCACTGAGCACTTTAAAATTGGAATCTGCTAAACGATATTCCAGAAAGTGTTAATGGGCTGGCAATAAAGAAAAAAAATAAGATGAATAAATAAAGGAGAGATGCAAAGATTAAATTTATTTGTGACATGTGACTTATTGTGTACTTTTTGGGCTATCCAAGAGCATGTTCATTTGTTAGAGATTTTTAGACTTCTTGAACTTAAAAAAAATCTGCTTTGCTTTGAGTAATTGCTGACCTGAGAATAGGCTCTTAGAGTGGGCACTTCACTCTGCAGCCCCATTCTACTTGCGTCTAGGGAGGTTGTGGTGCTGAGCCTGTTTTCTTCTAAATTCCCAATCCCAAACCCTGGCTTTCAGATTGAACGGCAGAGAAATGTTTGTCAAAATGCTAAAAAATATGTGTTACTAACTAATCCAATAAAATAGGACAACCATTTCATGTCCAGTTGTCTTCAGGTTTCTGAATTAACCCCAGGCAAAAACGGTGAGAGCACATGCATTGCTGTTTTATCGAGACCTCTGCACAATGCCTGGCTGCTCCAAATCTGCCAATTTTCTCTTAAAACTTGTCATTTTGTTTTTATTTCTCTGCTCCATGAAATTTAATCTTCTTGTTTTGGCACATCATAGTTCCCCCACCCTCTGTCTCTCTCTCTGTTGTCTCTCTGTCTCTGTCTGTCTGTCTCTCTCTCTGACTCTTTCTCTCTATAAAGGAGTTTTCAACCTAAGCAAAATGAATTAAAAAAATAGAAAGAGCAAAGCTGTCATTGTGTTTATATGTTGAAGCATGCTGTTTTCCCTCTGCACTTGATAGCCAAGGTCGTCTTGTCCTCTCCTTCTTTCTTCATTGAGTTCCCCACAGGATGGAACTGCTAGGCATGTAAAGTGATGACAGTAGGAATGGTTAGTGGTATATAAATGTATCTTTGTTGGGTCTGAGTTCATAAAAGGGAAAACAACTGAAGGAATGCTGATTCTCTACCCTGTCAAACCAACTTGGCCAAAGCTGTGTCCATGGCTTTGACATGATTTCCCTTGAAATGTGCTCAAGAGATGGAAACTGGTGGATTTCTCACTCTCCTCTTATTCTCTCCCCTCTTTTAGGGAGAAGTGGTGGAGGCAGCACCCTGTGGTTAGACATAGCCTCTCCTTCCTCTCAATGGCAATCTTTCTGTTGAGAATGATGCATCTGTGTATATTCATTCCTTTACTCATTCAGTAGTTCTCAGGTAGCCAATGCAGAGCAGCTCTGCTGAGTGCAAGTGGGAGAGGAAGGGCTTCACATGGAGCAAAGTCTGAGAATAGGACATTTGTACACTCATCTAGCCAATCCAGACAGGACAGGAGGCTGATAGGAGCTTTATGTGTTACTTTAAAAATATTAGATCTTTCATTAAAGTGACTGAGATACTTAGTGAGAAGACTTAACTGAATTAGAAATAACACACAAACAACAAAGCAATCTATTCACCACAATCCAGTAACTAGAGCTAAGGGAGGCAGAAAAGAAAAGCAAGAGTAGATATGATTCATTTCCATACTACATTACTGAAATCAGGATACTGGCCTTTTTTTCCCCTGATGATAAATTTACCCCCCTCCTTGCGTTAAGGAACATCAAACCTTTCCAAACTGAAAGCAGATTGTTCTAACAGAGTAACCAAGAAAGCTTGCAAAGCCCAACACAAAACTGTAAGGCAATGGCTCTCTCTTACGTTGGAATCTGTCCTATAACCCTAAGAGAGACAGTACACAGACATTTCTAATAGAAATGTTTTGTAGGTTGAGCCAAAGTGTTGTGGGCAGAGAAGGGTGACACTCAGTTCTCTTAGGGTTTAGCTGTCTCTAGGAGAGCCCAGTAGTGTCAGTATCCATCCTTCCTGATCCATTTATGTGTTCCTAGGTATTGGCAATGGATGGAACCAAAACCAATGGCTCTCAGTGCACTGTGGTCCACCTATGCTCTCCACACAAGCATTAGCAGGATTGTTCTGCTTTTCTCTCCACTTGAATTTGCTCATTAAAGGCAAAACAAACTATCAGGCTATTATTGAGCAAAACTGAGACTTCAATGCTTTTGCCAATAAACTACAGAAAATAAACATATGAATGGCAATTGGGACTTGAATTCACTAAAACATCATCTTAAGATCCAGACCAGAATTCTCCTTTAAACCCATGTCAATTAAAATATGTCTTTAGGAATTCAGCTTCTTCTGCATCTTTATGTAATTTGGTCGAAGTTTCAGTAGAGTCATGGTAGTGAGAAATAGCAACATTAGTTTCTGAGGGAGACCACAAAAGAAAAGACTGCATTTAAATAGTGGTTGTTAGGAACTATTGAAATCTTAGTAATCGATTGTTGGTTTGTTGGATAATTGAACCACAACCCCTGGTTTGATTAAAGTAGGTCAAATTGAAGTTTGTGGTCTTGACTTTTTGTAAAGCGAGCTGGTGGAGCATAGAACCACCACGGAAGTGCTGCTGAGAGAAACTCTGAAAACATGTTTGTTCTGTGTGTGCTTCAGCTTACGGCCCTATTCTGTCACTGCTGTGCTCTGAGAATCCAGAAACCTTCCGGAATCCTCGGAAGATTGAAAGACTATGCCCAAATTGACTCTGTCACTTATATCTCCTTTCTCTGGCTCACAAGAATGTTCAGAAGATAGGAGTATTCTACAGCTTAACACTTTCCAGAGAGCCAAGCACACAGTAAGAAATTGAATGGATTATTAACTCAGCCTACGACTTATTACAGAGGAGAAGAAGGAAGCTGAAATAATGAAGTGATTTCTCAAGGGTACTGGAAGTAAAAAAGCAAAAATCACTCCATGAGGTCTGGTACAAGGAGGACATCCCAAATATCCTTTCTCTCCATTTTCCCTTATGGGCAGTCCAGTCAAGGAAAGAACACAGAAGGAACACATCATGTTCTCACAGAGGTGAGAAGATTGACCACCACCTTGACCATTTTACACAGCTAGGCTGTGATAAGCTTATCCAGACAGTAAAAGTTCAACCTAGAAGAAGGCTTAAGAGGTAAACCTGGGTGGAGCCTGAAACAGATGGAGAAGAACCCGTTCTGAGATGCTTTTTGACAAGGACAGCATGTAAAATGTGGGAGTGTGGGAAGAGGGTAGACAAGCTGGGGCTTGAAATGGAAAGAGTTTGAAAATGGCGGCCAAGGAGATGAGGTATGCAGAGACATATTTTGTTTTCAGTTATTATGAATATGGCTGTATTCCTCAAATTGGAAGAAAGCCAAAGAACTGTGGATAACATGACTACAGCTTTGTGAAAATTATTTTTCTCAAGAAGCTTGTATATTACTGAGTACTGAGAAATACCAAACAGGAGTTCTTTGTGCCTCTGCTAGAGAACTTCCTTGTCAACCAGTGTAGATTTTAGAACCACTCTGTGCACGTCACAACATGTAGCTCATCAGACAAAGATTTCATCTGGGAGATCAAGTCCCCTTCTGGGAGTGTTCATGGTGTTTCCTCAGTGTACTGGGACATATTTGTGTGTGACAAAAGGAGATATTGAAGGGTCTAACTCTTAGTTCAGTCTACAGCTGGGACTGCTTCTACACGGTATCTCCACATATTGGGCAAGGTGATGAACTCCATGTATGGAAGCCACTAGAAAGGGAAGGACCAGATCTCTCAATGACTTTGTGAAGAGCTGCCACTTGCCCAGGAAATACGATGACACTAAGAAATCAGCTTCTATTGTGTGAAGATGCTATCATCAATCCCTCCCCAACCCGAGCACTCATTTGGTACAAAAATATTTATACTGATATTGATAACAATTGAGTACTTAGCTGAAGTAAAAGAATTCCAGACTTCCGAAACTAACAACATAAAGTTTGCTGCTATTGATTCAATGTTATTTATAATCCCAATGATTTGAAGTGGATCTCATTTCAGTCTCATATGATACTGAAGAGGGAGGATGGTTTGACTCCTTATTTAAAAGAAAAGAAACAGAGGAAGTTAAAGCACAATAAGGGGAAATATTTTACCCAAGGTTAGGTATGTGCCAAATGGCTAACTATGAATCTGGATGATTTTGACTCAGAAACCATATTTTCAACTGTCAGTTTTTAGTTATTCACCAACATGTCAAAATCACTGTGGGTTTATGGTAGAGAAGCCTTCCTGGTCACTAAATTTTTCTTCCTTTTCTTCTCGGTGCAACATCTAGACTATATTTCCTTCTCTTCTTTGTAGGGACATGTCACCTTGACTCTGTTCTTCTTAGTGGAATGAGACCAAACAGAATAAAAGCTGCTTCAAGAATTGGCATACATTGGCAAATCACCATATCCTACCTGTGATCTTCCCTGTTATTTTTATCTCCTTATCAGGGGGTTGAAAATGATAACTGTAGCCCTCGTCTATGACAGAGCCACAGATGGAGAGTCTGAGCTGCTGATCTATTGCACGAAGAAGAGCTTCCCTACCAACATTATCATAAATTGTCTTATGAACAAGAAATCAATTTCGTTATTAATCTACTGACACTTGGGAATCAACTGGTTATTTTACGACTTACTTTCTCTTTTTGAAAATATAGTTTCCTGCTCTGAACTCAAGTCTAAAGACTTTTAAAGAGTTCTTTCATAGGCTTCTAAGGTACCTGCTTTTTTTGTGAGGGAAGTTATTTCTTTTCCTAACTCACTTATTCCTTTATTCCTTTGTCCAGCTGAATCCTTCCAAATGAATATCTTCTGAAGAGGAATATCAATTTTCAGCTATTGGCTAAAAAACTCCACTGTGTGGAAGCCGAAGAACCCTCAAATATAGAGAGGCTGCAGAAAGGGGATTTGGGTTTTAGGTTCAGCTGCAAAAAGAAATGGAATAATAATGGTCTAGATGCCTTCTGAAGAGCTCAGCATCTTTCTGGTTCTAAGTATGTTGCAGAAAGAAAAATGATTTAGAAGAAAATGAAATGGCTTTAGTACCATAGTTCCATAAAAAAATTCGTGTGTCTTCAACCTGTTATCTCAGTTACAATGTTAAACAGCAAAACAAATTCATATGTAGATGTAATATGACTTATCTATTTTTCAGACTCTGCTTTTTTTAAAGTAAAGCTACCTCCACCTCCATATTCATTTAGCTTTTAAATGTCATAATACAGAGAAAGTATCCTATCATAAAGCATTGGTAGCTTAAAATGTAAAACAATAAAAATGCAAAACCATTGTATTAAGTCAGCACCATAGAATGTGGAATCTCTTGAAAATTGACAAAGGTTTATGTAAGCCCAAGTTACAGAATGTTGATATGATCCTGTATTTTTCAGTCCCTTGTACTTCCCAAACCACTGATTTTATTAGATGGTCCTATTGTCTTCTTGGGTGAGCTCATATTTGAGATTTAGTACTTCTTTAAGATAATTGCTACTAGCAAATGTAACTATTTATAATAAACTTCATGGACAAATATCCAATTTTGTTTCTTGTAAAAACCATCACTAGGTTATCTTCCCTTAGAAGGCCAGTCTCCATGTTATTAGGTTGTTAAGTAGAACTTTCTGTGATAGGATTTCCAAGGTACATTCCAGGAGACTACTCCTTCCCAAGAAACAATTAGCAGAAAAAGGAACCAGACATGAACCATGTTCCTTTTTTTAAGGGTTCCCCCTAAAAAGAACACCTTTATGAAATTTATTTATGTATTTATTTTTTTATTTATGTTTTGTTGGTCCTGGGGATTGAGCCCAGGGTTCGGGTTCTCTCCTTGAGCTTTTGTGCTCAAGGTTCAAGGTACTCTACCACTTTGAGCCACAGCTCCACTTCCATCAGACTCTCTGTTTTAAAGCACCAAAATTTCTGAAGCCTATATACGTTTTTTATTCTTTCTGGCATGCACAATTATGGAATACTTCAATTGGTGTGTGTGTGTGTGTGTGTGTGTGTATGTGTGTGAAAAGGATCTCAGAGCCAGATTGGAAGTATTTCCTGTATCTGACGGGATAATTTCAAGATTATTATTCATGAATAGAGTTCATGATTCAATGACTCTATAGTTGATATTCAAAATAGCAAAAAAGTTTAGAAAATATATTGCAATACAAAAGAAGTTTGAACACAAACAGATATGCTTACTTTTTTATTAATCTTAAACAAATGGAGATATTGATGTTTGTCAATGTTCTGTTTCTTCTAATTACTTTATATTGTTTATAAGGAAGATTTGCATACTTTTCTTCCTCTGTATATGTAAGCAACATGGACAAAGAGAATCCTTGAAAAGTAAGAAATGAACCAAGAACATCTATGTGTGTGTGTGGGGGGTAGGATGAGCAAATGCATTCATTATATTAATGTACAGTATGTAAAAATTGAACTACGTAACTTGAGGGTAGGATGAGAGAGGGAAACTAGGGAAGAAAAATGGAAGGAGTGACTTGGTCATGTTGTATTATACTCATAACCTGATTTATGAGATTAAAACGTCTTTGTTCAGCTACTTAATAATAAAAAATAAAGATGCAAACCAAGAATCAGAGACTAGAAATAGAGAAACAGATATGCAGAAATGGTATAAGCTGAATCCCTAACTTATGAGGAAAGAAAATATCTTGAAAACAAGTAGGATGTTTATTCTTTCATGCCAGAGAACAGTTGGAGGGAAACAGTCTATCTCTTGCTCAGAAAAGCCCAAACAAGTGTCCAGTTCTTTTCTAGCACTGTTTGGAACTCTGAGAGTCCAGGGACATCTTGGAAGGCTCTTTGTCAGCAAATGAGAACATGGAATGATGGTGGCTTTGGCAGGTTGCCAAATACATGAGGCACAACTTTGCTTCCCAGGAGCTCTGGAAAGTCCCTTAAGCCTCAATGAGCAGTTATGTTGTTGCTAAGTCTAGACAATTGACCTGAGGATGCACAGAGAAGCTATAATATTGGAAGGCACTGAGACCAATGGTCAGAACCAGAAAGTGCTTCAACAAAATAATGCTGTGGAGATTCATGTAGGCTCCAAGATATACCACCTGGAAGGAGATCGAACCATTCACTGAGCATTGAGAGGATTCTGGCATGTCTTGTCCTGCCTAGCATGTGATAGTATCAGCTCCAGTTCCTCCAAATTTGGAAAGATTATGGGAAGAGAGAGAAAGAATTAAGACTTAGCATTTATCCCAAAGCAAATATGTTAGGGAAGAGCCCATTTGTAGTGAAGAGACTTTAGTACCTAATATGAGCAAGAGTCAAAGTGTTTTTCATTCCCCAGTGCCTAGTGAGGTGAGAAACAGAGAAGCTGAATTTCTTCATATTTTCTTTGTGTATTTTTTGGAGTACTGGAGCTGGAATTCAGGGTCTTGCCTTGTTCTTCAAGCACGCACACCCAGTTCTTTTTTTTATTTTAGATTTTTTTGCAAGCTAGAATGAGGAAGTAAAAGAATGAAGTAATTAGCTATTTTAGACAAAAGGGACTTAATACAAAAAATGGCATTGATTGATGTAATGCAATGATATCTGGGACACTATTATACAGTAACAAAGAAATGAGCTAAAAATACATTAGAAAAGTATATACCACCACTCTAAATAACGATCATTCTCTTCTTCCCACACTTAGATTTCATATACAGCGTGGTGGCAAAGCATTTTGAATAAACATCAAGATGATTTTTCTCAGTTCCCCAGTTTATTTTACCTGTTTAGAGAGATCTGGAAGCAGTATGTGAAAACACGTGGGCCATAGTATTTTTCAGTGGCCAAATGCAATGTTAATCATGATCAACTTCAAGTTCATCGGTGCCATTTTGAATGTACTAATACAGTACTGATTCCAAATAAGATGTAGGATTCCCTCAATGCTCCTCTTCTATGAAATTTGCACCTGGGATTTCTAAGTGAGGAGAAAAAATGAGCCTATTATCATAGGTAAAATGTCTTTTGATGATCTAGTTGAGTCTTTGTCCTAATATCACTTTCCCATTCAAGCTAATTCCATGTTGGCAAACATAGAATTTAAATAATTTTAAACCATTGAAATCAATTATTAATCACTCTTTCCATGTATGCACTTTATTAAAGGGAAAAAGGTTGGTATTTTGGTGGAAGAAAAATAGAAATGAAGAAGGTTAAGAAGAGGAACAGAAGTTTAAATTGTCTGATTCTGAATAATTTCTAAATCCCAGGCCAATTTCCTCTCCATTCATGAGGCGAGCATGTGCTCTTTGATTTAGCTGTCCAGGGTGTTGGAGGCCTGATCTGTGTCCATATACTTTCTCCATTTTCTCAATTGACTCCTGAGACCACCATGGCCATCAGCTGTTAAAGGAAATTGCTGCAGCCCTGGTTCGAGGGACATTCATTGGTGCATGTATCCAAAGAACTCAAGACATTGGCCACATTGATTCTGGACTAGTTCATTCCTTGTTTCCAAATAAGATTGCATAGACAGCCAATACTTTTCTCAGACATAACACACAGAAGAACCACTATAATTTGGCACTGCTGGTCTATTTCAGTGTTTAGCCTAAGTCTCATATAATTGAGGAATGTATAAAGATAAGCCCTTTAGAGAACATTGTTGAGCATTTCATTATTCCTTTAAGAAAAGATTTTTCTTCTCAATTTGTTTTTGTCCTTATTAACACATGACTTATTTAGCTTCTGAACACATTCAGAAGTAACTACATATAAATTAACAAAATCAGATAATCTCACACAGAAGGCTTTATTTGTACTATTTCTTAATGTCATATGCCATCTGGTGGTAAAAACCGATGGTTAGCTATTCTTTTCTTTTTTCTTTTCTCTTTTTCTCCTTCCTTTTTCTTCCTTCCTTCCTTCCTTTTTCCTTCCTTCCTTCCTTCCTTTTTTCTTCCTTCCTTCCCTCCTTCCTTCCTTCCTTCCTTCCAATTTCCTTCCTTCTTCCTTCTCTTTCTTTCTTTACTTTATCTCTTTCTTTTTTAAATCATTTTATTAACATAAATTAGTGTCAAGAAGGTTTCGTCATGATATTTCTATATACCCAAACAATATACCTTGATCAAATTCATCTCTCCTTCATCCCCACTCCTACTTTTTTTTTTTTTTTTGGCGGTTGTGGGGCCTGAACTCTGGGCCTGGGCCTGTCCCTCAGCTCTTCAGTTGTAGACCAGCACTCTACCACTTGAGCCTCAGCCCCACTTCTGGCTTTTTCTGCTTATGTGGTGCTGAGGAATCAAACCCAGGGCCTCATGCATGCAAGGCAAGCACTCTACCTCTGAGCCACCTACCCAGCCCCCACTCCCACTTTTAATAGCAACAAGTTTCATTGGTTTGTTTTTATACATACACACACAAACACATACACACATACCATACACACTATGTTTGTCCATATTCACCTTCTTTCACCTTCTCTGTTTATCATCTGGCCTCCACTAGTACATACTTGTCACAGCATGGAATGTCATACTACATTCCTACACACCATGCATGTGATATTTCACATATGCATATAATACACAATCTGGTTAATCTCTTCTACTGTTCTATCTTTCCCAATGCCCCATCATACCATTATTCAACAGTTTTCAGTGAGTTTTGTCATGCCATCTTTATACACAGATGCGAAGCATGATATTATTCATGCTCTATTATTCTCTTTGTCTCTTTTCCTTTTCCCCAATCCTCCCAAATAGTTCCATAACTATAAACACATTATCTTCTAGAAAGATATGCATGTAAGTAGCTATGTGTATGTATATCTTTTAGGTCTATTTTCCACATCTAAAAGAAAACATGTGACCTACATTCTGATGAACTTGGTTTGTTTTACATGATGATTTCCAGTTACATCCATTTTCCTGAAAATGGTATAATTTTATTTTTCTTTACAGCTAAATAATGCTTTACTTATACATCAACACAAGGCATCTAGACTGTTTCCCTAACTTGGCTATTGAGACTAGTGCTACAATAAACATAGCTGTGCAAGTGTTTCCACCATATCCTTCAGATACATGCCCAAGAGGGCATGGCTGAATGATACGTTTTCCATAGTGGTAATGAGTTTACACTCCTACTGACAGAGTATAAGGATTTATTTTCCCATGCAGCAGCAGCAGCAGCAGCAGCAGCAGAATTTTCTATTGTTTGAGTTCTTGATGATAGTCTAACTGGAATGAGATGGAACCTCAGTGTCATCTGACTTATGACGTTGAACATTCCTTATATACTCACTAACCATTATATTTCTCTTGAGAATCATTCAGTTTACTTACCCTTTTACTAATGAATTAGTTTGAGGAAAGTTTAGTTTGTTGAGCACCTGGTTACTAATCTCTTGTCAGATATAGGTGGCAAGGATTTTTCCCCATTCTGTAGACTGTCTTTTTCAGTCTAGTGACTATTTCCTTTGCTGTGTAGAAGCTTAATTTGATGAAATTCCATGCGTTGATCCTTGCTCTTTTTTGCTGAGCTGGTAGAGTTCTATTCAGAAAGTTATTGTCTATGTCTATATCTTCCAGTAGTTTCTTCTATATTTTCCTGTAGTAAAAAACCCACCACTACAACAAACAAATGAACAAATAAACAAAGAAAACACTGCTGGGGTTGTCACAATACCTGGCTTCCTACTATACTGTGTAACCATAGTAACAAAAAAGCTTGTTTGCGACAAAAACAGATAGATCAATGGAACAGAAGACAGGACTCAGAAGTATGTCCACACAATGATAGCCAGTTGATTTTTTACAAAGGTGTCAAAAATATAAATTGGAGAAAAAATATTGCTAGGCACGGGTGGGTCATGCCTGTAATCCTAGATCTGAGGATCACAGTCCAAAGCCAGCCCAGGCAAGAAAGTCTGTGAGACCCTTATCTCCAATTAACCACCAGAAGACCGGAAGTGGCGCTGTGGCTCAAAGAACCAAGAGCTGCCCTTGAACCGAGGAGTCCAGGGACAACGCCCAGGCCCAGAGTTCAAGCCCACACCTGGGAAAAAAGAAAAAAGAAGAGAAAAACACAGCCTCTTCAACAGTTCATCCTGGGAAAATTGGATATCCACATTTAGGAGACTGAAACTAGATATCTGCCTCTCATCCAGTAGTAACATCAAATAAAATTGGATCAAAGACCTGAAACTTTGCAATTGCTATAGGAAAACATAGGGAAACACAGTTTTCTCCTTTGAATTCTTCAAAGTAAAGCATTTTATTAAAATAGAAGAAAACCTTGCACTCTCTCCTTTTCTTCGCTCTGATGGTGTGTGTGTGTGTGTGTGTGTGTGTGTGTGTGTGTGTGTGTGTGTGAATTCCATTCTTCACTGTGTCTTTTCAGGCAAGATTTTCAGTATCAAGCAATTGTTGGACAAGAAGCAAAAGCAAAATGCTCTATTCCCCAGTGGAATCAGCTGGAAGGTTGTAATACAGTGAGAGATGATCCTGAGAGGAGACACTGGAGATGAATCCAGCTAGGACTTGTGCACCATACAGCAAGCATGTCTCTGCAGTGTCAATGCCAAGCACCATTAGACCCACTTCAAGCTGAAAGCATTGCCACTCTAGATAATTAGGAATTTCTATGCTCTACATTAGATTGGTTCAGTAATAAAGATGTGAGCGTTTTTTGGAAAAAGTGTAAGGGCAGTCTTCATTGTAATTAACAATGAAAGAAAATGTGTGTAGGTGTAGGTCTGTCCACTGACACCCACAACCAACATTGTTAATACTTATGCATACATGATGAGGTAGCTATACAGAAGTGATGAGGCTTATGGTCTGCCAAATGGACTTAAATTGTATAGAGCAGACATGGAAACCTCTGTTCTGTTCATCTGCCAAATGGGCTTAAACTGTATAGAGCAGACACGGAAGCCTCTGTTCTGCTCATGTCACCATTTTCTTTTTGATAATAAGGATGAGAATGGCATAATTACACAGGAGTACTTGCTATAGTACCAGTTACATGTACTAAATTACATCTGATAGTTCGGAAAGAAAAATGAGTTCCCTGAAAGCCATTGACATAAAAAATAGATATTAAATGAAAAGTGTAAAATGTTCTAAACTCACTGGGATAAAATGATGACTAGAGTTAATTTACCAAAAGATCTTTAACATTACTTAACTCATATCCTCTGAAAATATAAACAGGAGTTGGAAAATCCAAACAATGAGTCAGAGTCAGGAAATATATTGCTCAAGGAAAGAATGTATGCAATACATATGTCTTTTTGTATACTTTTTAGCTTTTCATGAAGCAAATGTATTTAATATCTTACTTGTGAGCATAAAATAGCATTTTATTTTGAGAGTAGGTTAAGCTTTTTCCCCTTAAATTAAGACTTTGTAACTAGAACTGGAAAGCTTTTTTTGATTGATGTTTCTTTGCTTTTAATAGTTCTAATTTTTTTAGTTTGAAATGACTTCAGATTAACAAATATTTACAAAACTTTAAAGAGTTTCCATACATCTTTTACCTATTTATTTATATAACCACAGTATAAGCTCCAAAATTAAGAAACTAATACTGATAAAATGATACTGAAAATCTATGATACTGATAAACTATAAACCAATCCACAGACTTTATCCAATGTTTGTCAGTTGTCACATTAATGGCCATTTTTTTTTAGTCTAGGATCCAGATTATGGTTAAAATAATAAAGATCAAAGTTAGTTTATGCCTATTGATAAGAATACCACACAAGTGATGTGGAGGGTCCTCAGTACATCATACCAACCAAGTGCCTGTTTCCTTGAAATCACTTGGACACTTACTTAAGGTGGGAAGTATCCCATCTACTGTAAAATAACTACTTTTGCCTTTGTACTTAAGTCTCTTGTAGATACTTGCAAGCGTCTTATTTCCTTCTTATCGCTGATCTCTAACTGGTAATTTTTCTACTTCCATACTGTCCTTGACATTGGACTTCAACAATAAGAAGAGCATTTTTTCATCTCCTATTTTTTTTGTTATTCAGTCATTTGAGTATAACAATATGGGGCTATCGATGTTTATTTTATTCTGTTTGTTAAATCCATTACTATAACTGTTTACTTTGTTCTTCCATCTGCCCAGATTTAACCTAGCACATACCTTTTTAGCTTGGCTCATGTGATCTTTAAACACTTAGGCCTTGTCTTTTTGAGCATTTGTCTGTTTTATAGTACTATTTGATGTTCCAGGCTAATCTTATTTCTTCCTCACTGCCAATCCTGAGATTAGTCATTTCTCCAAGGTTTCTTGACTACTTTTTGTTACAGAATGGTATCTAGAAACCAAGATAAGGATGCTTTCTATGCTTATTATATATCATTACTTCTAGATCTTCTCATCAGACAATGCTAGAAAATAGACCTATGTTTGTCAAAAAATGAGGACATATGCATAATCTAAATCTCTACCCATATATGCATCCTTTTTCTTTCTTGATCTATTTCTGTCACCTTCCATGTATGTATGTATGTATGTATGTATGTATGTATGTATGTATGTATGTATGTGTCTGTCTGTCTAGATAGCCAGCCAGCTACCTGTCACATTTGATTTAAATACAGCCTCACAGAATTCATTCTTGCCTGCCTGCATGCTTGCCTGCCTGCCTTCCTTCCTTCCTTCCTTCCTTCCTTCTTTCCTTCCTTCCTTCTTTCCTTCCTTCTTGCTTGTTGGTCATGGGGCCTGAACCCTGGGCCTGAGCACTGTCCCTGAGCATTTCAGCTCACAGCGAGTGCTCTACCACTTAAGCCATAGCACCACTTCAGTTTTCTAGTGGTTAACTGGAGATATGAGTCTCACAGACTTTCCTGCCTAGGCTGGCTTTGAACTGCAATCCACAGATCTCAGCCTCCTGAGTAGGTAGGATTACAGGTGTGAGCCACCAGCACCCAGCTTTTCTTTTATCATTTGTAACTCCTTTCCCTAAAAGTAAGAAACCTGCCTCTCATTATCCAAAGCTTATTTATTTGCCTAATTCGACAATATATACAAGCTAGTGTGATAATTACTAACTAGCTGCACAATATTGGCATGGATTTCTGTTTTATCTTTGGTCTTAGAGAATACTATCAAAATAGATGGTTATATGTTGGAAGTGGTACCTATACTGTTACAAGAAAATACCAGTTCCCCTTGTTATGAATTTTACTATAAAAAAGCAAACTGTTCTTCAAAATTACTCAAAACCTGTGAGATGTACCTTGGTACACTGCCGAGTTTTGTTAAAAAGAGATCACATAACTCCCTGCCATTCTCATTCCAACTTGTCCACCTGTGCCCATATTAAGAAGAAACTCCCCAGAATAGTTCAAAGCTTACTTCAAACTCTATCACTACTTCATCACTATTCTGCATGCTTGTCTCATTCTAGTTCTGAAATCTCAGGAAGAGCTTGTGAGCTTCTGAGATGAAGATATTCTTAGAACAATTGTTCCCCTGAGCTCAGTTGGGTGATTTCAAACATGTGGTCCTTCCTATTCTTCACCTCAGCCTTCCTCTTCCCTCCTTTCCTCCTATCAGAGAAGTGATAGACACCGCCCACTTGCAGTCAGTTTTCTTAATTCCACCCACAGCGTGCCCAAACTTAAAGAAAATACATGAATTTGTTTAAAAATGCAATGTACAGACTATTTTCACAGAAAAGTGTTCTCACCCTCATGGTGCTAGTCTGAAGAATATTTTCCTTCTAGATCTGTTTCTTCCCAAAAGACTACAGTTTTTGCTGGTATTTCTCTGAAAGTGCGTTCCAGACCTCTTTAAGAGTAGAAAAGCTACCTGAATTTGCCAGCAGCTTCCTGTTGGGCTTATATTTTGCAGAGGGTGAGCAAGGTGTTTGACAAAACAGGAAGCACCTGTGAAATGTGTGACTTCATTCCTGGAAGCAGAGGGCTCCTTCTGAGATGGTTTCAGATGCCTCTTTGTATTTCACCTCTGAGGATTGTGAACAGCCTTGAAGGACTTTAGAGACTGAGAATGGACATCTGAATGGCAGAAGTATTTGGAGAAGCTGATGCATCCATATAAGTGGATATGGATATATATATATAGACATGAACTTCTAATTGTAATAGGGAAGTTACAACCAAATGGGAATTTGAGGTAACATATTTACAAAAGGTTGTAGGTTAGTACTTTAGCAAGAACATGTTTATATTGATGGATTATTCAGTAAACTTAATTCAGCAAGACACTGAGATTGATCCTAGGAATATATTGGGGACAAAACAAAAAAGGTTGCATACCCTGCTCTTGCCCTAAAATTACTTCCAAAAGACTCTATGTGGTATAGTGTATCTAGTATATATATTATAGTATAGTATAGTATAGTTATAGTATAGTATAGTATAGGATAGGATAGAATAGTACAGGATAGAATAGTGTGTGTGTGTGTGTGTGTGTGTGTGTGTGTGTGTGTGTGTGTGTGTACTAGTCCTGGGCTTGAACCTAGGGTCTGGGCACTGTTCTTAAGCTTTTATGCACAAGGCTAGCACTCTATCACTTAAGCCATAGCTCCACTTCTGGCTTTTCAGTGGTTGAGATAGGAGTTTCATGAACTTTCTTGCCCAGGCTACCTTCAAACTAAAATCCTCACATCTCAGCCTCTTGAGTAGCTAGGATTATAGACATGAGCCACCAGAATCCAGATAAATTTATATTTTTATATACATGTCTTATGTACAAGTCTTTACATGATTTAGTGATGTGTTTAATGAAAATGTCAATGATATAAGTCAGTTGTCTCCTCTTACCTGGATTCTCTAAACTTGTTGATGGCTGATGGGCTCAGCTTGTGGTAGCTCCTGGGATGACATCCAAGCCATGCGTTGAATGTTCTTGTTGGCTCATTATACTAATTTGGTTCTTTGACTGGAGATACCATACCTAATTGCTTCTGGAAAACACACATTTTGCTATAGATAAATTACTTCAGACTCTCTCTGGATCATAAAAGAGCTATTATCACTCTGTTGCACCATTTTTCATATCATACCTGGGGGGGAAATGTCATAAGGTAAAGAATGTAGTCCCCTCCCTCATGTATTTATGTGGCAAGAAAGGTAACATGTAGATGTATCCTCAAGTCTCTAAGGACTCTAGTTTCTTCATCTGAAAATAAGGAACTGGGTCAGATAATTCTTATGTTCTTTGATATGTAATATTTTGCAATTCCAGGTAAATCTCTTTCCTGTTTGAAGCTGGTTCCCTTGGGAAATACAGAATTCAGACAGTGAAGGAGGAGATTACAAAAGTGATTATTTGGTGAAAAAACTGAACACACACCTGAAAAAAAGCACCAAGAGGTTGGGAGGTGAATATGTGATTATGCAAAAGGAGAATAGGAATGAGGATGATGCTATTGGCATTTTTTCCACCCCGTCCCTGGCTACAGAGGGCCCAGATTCACAGTAAGCAGCTAGGATGGCTGGCTGCTTCTAAAAGTAAGATGACTTTCCTGGTTTTTTAGATTTCAAAGGTTTTTTTTTTTATTAGAAAGTGATATCATTTTATTCGGGGGAGCAATGCTGGGTGAATTCTCCAATCTTGCCAGTCTCCTGGATAATTACTTCCTGAATTTCCTTCTAGATTGCACAGTGCTGGATCAGTGTCTCCTTCCACCTCCCAACTGTGCTTTGACTTTTCACAGCCGGGCACTGGAGACAGTAGGGTAACTGAGGATGTGACCTTCCAGACTGAACCCTAGCAGCACATACCTCAAAGAAGGTGAGTTAACATTGGAAGGAACACCACTTCTAATTTATACTGTACTTGTTGGGAAAGAAATGCTCATTTTCATGGCAGTCTTTGTAAGAAGTTATTCCAAGGGCCATGACATTTGTCATCAAAAGGCAAGAGAATTATTGAACTGGAAACAATCTTCAAAATGCGGCACCTGGAACACAAAAAGTAGATGATAACTATACTATTTTCCATAAACCTGCAGGCATAGCTGTGTAAATGTTATAGTTACAGCTCTTTGATGACTTGAGTTTGAAAATCTCCAAGTAAATGTTGCTGATCTAGTCGTAGGAAGCATTAAGGCAATGTAGAGTGGCTGAGGAGAAAGGAGCTGGAGTTAAAATCCCTGCTCTGCCACCTACTAATTGCATGACCTTAGGCAAGTTGGTTCACATTTTTTAAAGATCAAGTTTCCTTCCTTATTCGTGGAAATAATTACCAGACTTTCTTCAAAACAATTGTCATGGGAACTAAATTGATAAAACATATAGAACGGGGAAACTATATTCCTAGGTACTAGGTTTGGATTGGGACTTGAGACGGGAGACATCAGATTGATGCTGAAAAGGTCATCCTAATCCCTTGAGCCCTAGACACCTCCAGCATAACGACTATACATGCAATTACATGGTTGGCTCCTGTGGGTTTACTGATAGCAGCTACTAAGTCAGAAACTTTCACCATAAGAGAGAGATATCATGGTTCTTCCCTTCATAGAAAGGGCTTCTTCTATTTTGTATCAGTTATCAGGAAAGGAAAGAAAATAATTTTCTAAGACTAGAATAAAATGCTAAGGTGATTAAATGAGCTAATTATTCTTAAATGATACTACTTTATAACATTATTATGAACACTGATAGGGATAGACAGCCTGAAGGAGATCTAGGACTGCCTTTGCCTATTGGATGGGGATTTGGGGTAAGATACTTATTTCACTTTGCTAAGTCTATTTATGTTTTCATAAGGGTGGGCAAGAGTAGCATCTTTCTTGTGGAGTTCTTAAGAAGATGAATTACTAGGACAGAAAGAAAGAGAGCTGAAGGAAAGGGATTGTGGGAGAAGAAAAGGCAGAAGAGAAAGAAGAGAGAAGACCAGGGATAGAGAGAAGGAAGGAAAGAGAGAGAAAAAGAGAAAGAGAATTTATTTCTTATTCTGTGGAAAATACTGTAACTAGTGAGGAGGCATTTTTATAACATCATCTAACCAGTGAATTATAGGATCTTCTCAGGTTCTGTAGGAGCAACTGTGACCACAGTGGAGACAACTTTTTTATTTCTGATGAAACAAGCATCCTGAGAGTTGGGTAGAGCTGATGTCTTACGAACTGTGAAATGTTCTCTTGGTGTCAGGCTCCTCATACATGAAATAAGAATGATAGTACCAGCATGTCAGATTATTGTAAGAATATGATGAAATATTTGGGGATGTATTGTAGGTAATCACTATACAGTATTGAATATTTATGTGGGAGGTACACATAGCAACTACAAAGATTTAGTTTGTGATTTGCGTTGCTTATATTATCAGATGCTTAGAAAGAAAAATTAATATAGATGATATCAAAATTTCTTTCAGTGCCAAAAATTGTTTCTCAGAACCACCATGCTGTATTATTCCAGTTTTTTTAAACTTCTGCTCTCAGATACTACAATTCGTTTAAATGAAAGCACAGTGGCAATATAGGGCAATATGTGTGAACCTGCTCCACTTACAGGATTTGCAAACCCACAGCAGGATCAATCTGGATTCAGGCTGGCATGGTGTTCCTTTTCTGCTGTCTAATTCAAATGGAGACAGCGGCGAGCTGACAAGGGAACAGCGTGTGGAGTTTCAGCTCCTCTCAGGGAATAGAGGACATGCCACCAAAACAGGTGGCTGCAATTACTAGAGCTGCTGCTGCCAGGGGAAACCAAAGGGAGATAATCAAACCACTAAGGAAACAATGACAGGTAGAGGGGGCCATTCCAGGAGTCCTCTGGAGCAATGCCAGAAAACACAGTCCCATTAGGCCAGCACAGTGAAGGTTAATTGAAAAGAAGAGCAGAGAAGCATTGGGTATTCTGTAGGTATTGCTGTCTTTTCAAAGCCTTAAGGCAAAATTTAGAAAGATACAGGGGAAGAGGGTGCTATTTAATGAGACGACTGAACAGAGATGTGCTTGAGGTCATGACTTCAGATTGTGAATGAGCCTGTGAAACCCTAGGTACAGCCTATGTGACTGCACTTAGACTCGTGTCCATGTACTTTGGCTCCATCTTGCTCCCATGCTTGCTGAAGCACAAGCCTAATTCATTTAATTCATCTTTATCCCTGACCACCTCTTCCTTCACTTTTTAGAGCACGGTGACAAAGGGAAGGTTCTATCCACAGAAGGCTGAAAAGGATCTCTTTGACAAATATCACAAGTCCATTTTAGTGGAAAGGAATGGAATGGTAAAAGCGGAAGACAAATTAGAGCAGTGTGTTGATTGATAGCTGCTTTAATTAATTTCAACTTAATACAATCCTCTTCAGAGTCTCTATTCACAGGAGCATTTCCCAAAATTACTTTGAATTAGGCCAAGTTCTACACAACAAAAGCACATAAGGGGTGATGTATTTAGGAACTGTTTCAAGCACCTCCCCCCATATCTCTTGAAGAATAAGTAGGAAGACATGACTGCAAACCTGGTGATCTAGATAAACATTTTGCCTACTATTACAGAAAGGCTGTATGACCTGCGAGTAACATGTCTGCTCATCCTCTGAGTCAGATAACTCCTGACTTGCTCTTGGCAGGAGCTGAACCTTGTGTTGCTGCAGAGGAAACACAAGAAAGCTTTGATACCGTTCGGGGAGCAGCTCTCCCTTGTTGCCAAGGGGTCTCAAGGTCCAGTTCCATTCCTGTCAAATTTTCCTTTCATGGAACCTAGAATTCAAGAAAATACCTGCATAAAACTTGATTGTTAGGCATAAGAGTTCAGTTCTAGGATAGAAGAATTTCTGATCACTTGGGTTAATTCACAAAAGTAGAAAACAAAGACTGAGACTAGAAAGTAAAGAAAAACAAGGAAGTTTATAAGGAGAAGCAGAAATTTGTGGCAAGATTCTAGGAAAGAAAAATAAACTGGCTTGAGTTGCCTGTACATATTATGAAGGCAGAAGAAACATGCCTTTTAGCCTATAAGAAATTGCCACAATTCTCTCTGAAGTAATCCTATTTTAATCACAAGGAAAAAAGCAGTGATAATGAAACAGAAACTACTCAAAGACTCTTGCTTTTTCTTTTCTCTCTCTTTTTCTCCTTGCTGGTAAGTTTGTTCAGCTGGCATTCTGCCACACCTCCAGTCCAGCTTTTTGCTGGCTATTTTGGAGATGGAGTTTCTGGGACATTTTTCTCTTAGGCTAGATTCAAACCAAGATTTTCTAGATCTTAGCCTCCTCCACAGTTAAGATTATAGGTAGGAACTGTTTGCATTTAGCTTCTGATTGGCTTCTGATTTGCACATATTTGTTTATCTATTTTTGAGCTTTATTTTATTTAAGTAGTTGTACAAAGGGGTTTCACTTCAACAAGTCCTCTTATCAGTACAACACATATCAATATCACCCCTTCTATCATTCTCCCCCATCTTTTCCTTATCACATCCATATTATGTATGCATTTAACAACACTAACAATTTATCATTCAGGAAACTGCTAACTAAAGGAAGGTTCTGTGTCCAGTGTCCACATCATTGCTTACAATGTAGGTTTCTGTAGGTTTCTGACCTGGTGAGCCTTTTTTCTCAGAGAGGTAGGCATCAAGCATGTGGCCAACACTCCCAGCCACACCCAGTGGCCATAGGGGAGCTATTGCTTTAAGAGCTTTGCCCAAGAGAGAATCTATAGGCCCGTAGTCATATCATAACATTCTTACCCCATTTTCTTTTAAGTGACAACATCTAGTCACCTATGCTTTTACTTTTTTTCTAGTAGAATTATAAGAGGCACTGGTCCAATATCCCAAAAGGCTTTTGTGTCAACTATCTGGCTGTGTTTGTCATGCTCTCCCTCCCTGCCCCTCACCAGTATAGTCTGCTTTCTTGGAGAGTTTCAGACCTCAAGTAGTCTCCTTAAGAGTTTGTGGTAGTCATATCCTTACTAACTATATAAGCTTCTCATGATAAAGGAAAACATAAAATGCGGGAAGGTCTCTAATGTTATAATGCTGTTTTATTTTCCAGTTATGGAAATACATTATATGCCCACTGTATAATATTTTGAATAAGTAGAAAAGTGTAGAAAAAGAAAATAAGAAATAAAAATTTCCCATAATTCCATCATTTGAAGAGTTCACTAGCTAGCAAATTTTCCCATAGTCTGTTTTTGAAAGTTGTAAATGAGATGGAGAGACAGAGAGAGAGAAAGAGAGGGAGAGGGAGAGAGAGAGAGACAGACAGACAGACAGACAGAAACAGTACAGAGAGAGAGAGAAAGAGAGGGAGAGGGAGAGAGAGCGTGAGAGAGAGATAGACAGACAGACAGAAACAGAGCACACAGAGAGAGGGGGAGAGAGAGAGAGAGAGAGAGAGAGAGAGAGAGAGAGAGACTGCAGAGACTATAGGCTCCAAATCTTAAAGTATTTACTGTCTATCCCTTTAAAAACATTTGCTGATCTTTGATTTATAAGTAAACATTATTATTTTGGGCCTTTATATCCAATCTATTTGGAGTTCCTTCTCAAGCTTTTAAGAAAACAAAAATGTGATAACTCCTTTTTCTCTCCTCTCCACTGAAAACATGATCTTTAATAGCTTAACACTATTGTTTTCATGATTCTTTTCATTTAGTATTTCTCCATGAACATTGGAAATAGAAGTTATTTTTTGAGCATTTCCCTTTAAAGTAATGAAGAAAGAGTATCTAAAATCTTATAAAAGAACTGCTGACAGTGTTTATGATAGCAAGCCTTAATTTATTTTTTTGATTTTTGTTAAAGAAAATTTATTATTCAACTCAACATCACTGACAGGCTTTTTTTCTTCTGTCTAGTACATGGTTTATTTTATTTTATTTAAAATAATTGTTTTTCTCCCACTATTCCTCCATTCTCCTCACTTCCCTCCCCCCACCAAAGTTGTAAAGCTCATTTCTGACATTGTGTTTTGTGAGTATTATTGTTGCAATGGATCATCCTTTGTACTTCTTTCAGCATTTTGTTATTTCCCTTTCCTTCCCCAAGTAAGATAAATATATACAAGATGGAGGGTACCAGAATCAACAACAGAGATTGCCCAGAATAAACCAATGGAAAAAGAAAAAGAAAATAAAATAAGAAGAAAGAACTAGATATCGTACAGTGGTGACATCAAGGTTGACAACTGAAAAAAAAAAGACCTGTTGTTTTGGTCTTGTAGTTCATTTCAATTAGCATCATGTTGTATGGTCATATGCACATAGCTATTGTGATTCTCTGCTAGGATTAACCTAGGCATATACTAATTATTACAAATGAGGGAAACCATAGAGCCTAAGTTTTTTTGGGTCTGGTTTACTTCACTTAATATGATTTTTTTCCAAGTCTTTCTATTTCCTTACGAAAGGTGCAATGCCATTCATTCTGATAGAAGCATAAAATTTCATAGTTTTTATATACCACATTTTCTTGACCCATTCATCTACTGAGGGGCATCTGGGTTGGTTCCATATCTTAGCTATGATAAATAATGCTGCAGTGAACTTAGTTGTGCTGGTAACTTCAGGGTGGCTTAGCTTGAGATCGTTTGGATAAATGCCCAGGAGTGGGATTGCTGGATCATAGGGGAGTTCTATGTTTAGTTTTTTAAGGAACCTCCACACTGACTTCCAGAGTGGTTGAACCAGCTTACATTCCTACCAACAGTGTATTAGTGTTCCTTTTGGCCACATCCCTGCCAGCATCTGTTATTATTTGTTTTCTTGATAATGGCCATTATAACTGGGCTGCGGTGGAATCTCAATGTGGTTTTGATTTGCATGTCTTTTATGGCCAGCAATACTGAGCATTTCTTCATGTGTCTATTGGCCATTCTTATTTCCTCTCCAGAGAAGTCTCTTTTTAATTCTTTAGCCCACTTATTAATGGGGTGGTTGTTTTGAGATTTGTTATTGGGTGTGGTTAACTTTTGAGCTCTCAGTGTATATATATATATATATATATATATTATTGTGAAAATACTGTACAGAGGGGTTACAATTACATGGGCAAGATAATGAATACATTGCTTATCAAGCATTGTAGCCTCCTCCTTTGTTTCCCCTTCCCATCCATTCCCATCCTCCCCCACCCTGCCCACCCAATCCTCCCTGCTGCCCCCCCCAAAGTTGTAAAGTTCGTTTTCGACATAACGACTTGTACATCTCATTGTTGCAATGGGTCCACCTGTAACCCTATTTAAACGATTTGTTTTTCCCCTTCCCCTCCACAAATTATACTGACATGAAATACAGTGAAAGCAGGGGTTATACTGTGGGGGAGGGACATACAAAGCAACAAAGAAATAATCTTATAAATGTTTTAGAAACAATTGCATGAGAGAAAAAAACATTTGAATACATATCTTAGGGTTCATTTCCATAACATCACCTTATCTGACTTTATTGCAGCATTATTTCCTATAACTAAGATATGGAACCAACCCAGATGCCCCTCAGTAGATGAATGGATCAAGAAAATGTGGGATATATACACAATGGAATTCTATGCCTCCATCAGAAAGATGACATTGCCCCATTTGTTAGGAAATGGAAAGGTTTGGAAAAAATTATATTAAGTGAAGTAAGCCAGGCCCAAAGAAACATAGGTCCCATGGTTTCCTTATTTGCAATAACTAGTATATGTCTGAGTCTCAGTATATTTTTTGATATGAGACTCTTGTCTGTTGTACAGCTAGTGAAGATCTTCTCCCAATCTGTGGGCTTTCTATTGATCTTGCTATCTATGTCCTTTGCCATGCAAAAGCTCTGCAATTTAATGTGATCCCATTTATTCAGACTTTCTTTGATTTGTTATGTTTCTGGATCTTTATTTAGGAAGTTTCAACCTGTGTTGAGGAGCCCTAGTGTATCCTTTATCCCTTCTTGTAATATTTTCAGGGTCTCTGCTTTTACCTCAAGGTCTTTGATCCATTTGGTTACACATAAGGATCTAACTTTAATTTTCTACATGTGTGTAGACTGGCAGGTTTTAATAGAAAGTTTTGGAACTGAAGTTAAAATTTTGGCCCTGAAAATTTGGGATGAATTAACCACTTTGACTCTTAATATTCTTTCTGAAAACCAAGAATAAAACTATGATCATGTCAGTAATTGTTTAAATGAGATAAGGGATGTAAGAATCACTTAAATTTGAGAACTTGACAGAAATGGACCTCTTCCTAGCAAATATTGACATGCCAAAACTAAACCAAGATGAGTTAAACTATCTTAACAGGCCCATATCAAGCATTGAAATAGAAACAGCAATAAGAGACCTCCCAGCTAAGAAAAGTCCAGGACCAGATGGTTTTACAGCGGAATTTTACAAGGCCTTCAAAGCAGAGCTCACACCAATTCTCCTCCAACTCTTCAATGAAATTGAAAGAGAAAGCTCACTACTGAACACATTCTATGAAGCCATCATAACCCTCATCCCAAAACCAGGCAGGGACTCATCAAAGAAAGAGAACTATAGACCCATTTCTTTGATGAACATTGATGCAAAACTTCTCAACAAAATTTTGGCCAACCGACTTCAACAATTCATCCAAAAAATCATACACCACGATCAAACAGGATTCATTTCAGGGATGCAAAGCTGGTTCAATATACGCAAATCAATTAATATTATTCATCACATCAACAGGAGCAAGAATAAGAACCACATGGTTATCTCAATAGACGCAGAAAAAGCATTCGACAAGATCCAACACCCCTTCATGATGAAGGTTTTGGAAAAATTAGGAATCCGTGGAACATTCCTCAATACAATAAAGGCTGTATATGACAAATCTACAGCCAGCATTATACTCAATGGTGAAAAACTAAAGCCATTTCCTCTTAACTCAGGAACAAGACAAGGATGCCCACTCTCTCCACTTCTCTTCAATCTAGTATTAGAATGTCTAGCTACAGCAATAAGACAAGATGCAGACATAAAGGGGATCCAAATAGGGAAAGAAGAAATAAAACTCTCCCTCTTTGCAGATGACATGATCTTGTGTTTAAAGAATCCCATAGACTCCACTCCCAAATTACTCAAGCTGATTCAAAACTTTGGCAAAGTAGCAGGTTATAAAATTAACCCCCAAAAATCAATGGCTTTTCTGTATGCCAACAATGAGAAAAGTGTGGCTGAAATTAGGAAAGCAACTCCATTTGTAATAGCCCCACAAAAAATAAAATACCTAGGAATTAACTTAACTAAAGAAGTGAAGGACCTCTATGATGAAAACTTTAAAATCTTGAAAAAGGAAATCAACACAGAACTTAAAAAATGGCAAAACCTCCCATGCTCCTGGATTGGAAAGATTAACATCGTGAAAATGGCAATACTTCCCAAGGCTATCTACAAATTCAATGCAATACCTATCAAAATTCCACCCTCATTCTTCAAGGAAATAGAAGAGGCAATCCAAAAATTCATATGGAACAATAAAAGACCCCGAATAGCAAAAACGTTCCTGAATGGAAAGAACACTGCTGGAGGAATATCAATACCAAACTTCAAACTCTACTATAAAGCCATAGTAATCAAAACAGCTTGGTATTGGCATAAGAACAGACCTCAGGACCAATGGAATAGAATTGAAAACCCAGAAATGAACCTACAGACCTATAGCCATCTAATCTTCGATAAGGGAGCTAAAACAATAGAATGGAAGAAAGACAACCTCTTCAGTAAATGGTGCTGGCTAAATTGGTTAACTACATGTAGAAAACTTAAGCTAGATCCTTATATATCACCCTGCACCAGAATCAACTCCAAATGGATCAAAGACCTTGAACTCAAAGCAGACACTCTGAAAACATTACAGGATGGAATAGGGGAAACCCTAGGTCTCCTTGGCTCAGGCCGAAATTTTCTGAATAGAGACCTGGAAGCACAACAAATCAAAGAAAGGTTGGACAAATGGGATTGTATAAGGTTGCAGAGCTTCTGCAGGGCAAATGACATAGCTAGCAAGATCAATAGAAAGCCCACGGACTGGGAGAAGATCTTTACTAGCCATACAACGGACAAGGGTCTCATATCTAAAATATACTTGGAACTCAAAAAATTAAACCACCCAACAACAAATCCTCAAAGAAACAACTGCCCAATAAGTAAGTGGGCGAAAGACTTAAAGAGAAGCTTCTCTGAAGAAGAAAGAAGGATGGCCAATAGACACATTTCTTCATGTGTCTCACTCCAGTTAGAACAGCAAAAATCAAGAACTCTAACAACAACAGATGCTGGAGGGGATGTGGACAGAAAGGAACCTTACTTCATTGTTGGTGGGAATGTAAACTTGTTCAACCACTTTGGAAAGCAGTATGGAGGTTCCTCAAAAGACTCCACATAGAGCTCCCCAATGACCCAGCAATCCCACTTTTGGGCATTTACCCAAATGATCACAAACAAGGCCACACTAAAGCTACCAGCACAACTATGTTTATTGCAACATTATTTACCATAGCTAAGATATGGAACCAACCCAGATGCCCCTCAGTAGATGAATGGATCAAGAAAATGTGGTATATATACACAATGGAATTCTATGCCTCCATCAGAAAGAATGACATTTCCGCATTTGTTAGGAAATGGAAAGGCTTGGAAAAAATTATATTAAGTGAAGTAAGCCAGGCCCAAAGAAACATAGGTCCCATGGTTTCCCTTATTTGCAATATCTAGTATAGGTATGAGTCAAGCGGAAAAAGTCAGAGAATGTGATGTTAGGAAAACGAACCCTCAAATATGTATTTTAATGTTTTTGTTTCTTTCATGCATGTGTTTCTAACGCATTTATAAGATTATTTCTTTGTTGCCTTGTATGTCCCTCCCCCACAGTGTAACCCCCACTTTCACTATATTTGATGTCAGTATAACATGTGGAGGAGACGGGGACAAACAAGTCGTTTAAGGATTCAGGTGGACCTGTTGCAACAATGAGAAGTACAAAATGTCATGTCAAAACCAGCTTTACAATGTCGGTGGGGGGGGGGAGGGGGGGCATGATTGGGTGGGGGGGAGGGGGGAGGCTGGGAAGGGAGGTGAAGGGTAAACAAAGGAGGAGGCTGCAATGCTTGGTAAGAAATGTATGCATTATCCTGCCCATGTAATTGTAACCCCTCTGTACAGTATGTTCTCAAATAAAATAAAATAAAATTAAAAAAAAAAAGAATCACTTAAAGTAACACAATTTGATGCAATATTATTTATTATTCTGTGATCAAAACATTTGCTACCACAGTTATCACCGATTAGAAACAAATATTTTAATAAATAATTCTTGAGTGACAAGGTCATGACATTGAAAGAAAGGACAGAATATAATTTTGAAAATAACTTTTTAGTAGCTCATTTTTTCCCCTAGAAATTTACTATTGTCCTGGGATGTTGCATGGTTCAGAAACTGAGTACTTCTGCATGTCATTTAATTAAGATGCAGCTTGAACATGCTATGTGAAGAATATTAAATAGTCTAGTGCAATATAAAATGTGCCCAGTGTCAGCATATTATGTCTCTTTTTCCCTTCAGAATATACTTAACAGTCAATCTGTGAAATCTATATCTTGGGAGTTTGTAATTTTTAATATTCTATCTGTAGTTTGAGATTTGTAATTATTGCTCATCCTACTGCAATGTTTAGAGAGTAAGAACTTAAAAATATTTTTAAAAAATCATATCACCAGTCTCTATGAATTTGAATTCCCTTACGCCTAACGACATAAAAGAGGGTAAAATTAACTAAAACCTGTTTTGCTCACAAGTAACACTCTTTCCATGCCTCTGTCTATGAGGTCAGGACACTAAATATTTTTTAATGAAGTTTGAGGATTTATTAGCATGGCAATTATCCACATCATTTACCACTGCTGATAGTGTACACCAGATAATTTTTCAAATCAGTTCTTCCCTATAGCTTCTAATTTCTACACAGCAGTGTAGAAATTCAAGCTTCAGAGTCAGATGGTGAGAAAGGCAATTTGGACTTGCTCGAACTCCACAGTTAAACAAGTGACACTAAGTTTGTAGATCTATAAGTTTGCATAATCTTTTTAGGAAAAAGATCCAAAATATTATGAATATGAATATATGTAAGGGGAAGAATACTTATTTATAGGACACCAAAGCAAGTGGCAGTGTCTGATGCATCTGACTGAGAGTGATTGTTCAGCAGAAACCTGCTTCAGCCCAAGGCAGTCCAAGAAGTGGGTCTCTTTCTCTGGAGAGCTCTCCTTTCTCCCTGTCTGTCTTCTGAATGAATGCTCCTTGTCCAGGTGTAAAGAATCCAGTCGGGCTCTCCTGGGAGACAGACAACAGCTGCAGGCCTCAAGGATATACGTACTTGAAGAGCCAGCTGTCCTGCTGGAGCAAGTGTTTCCTAGAATTCAGGCTACAGCTTGGGGAACAGGAGCCAACTGACAAGTCACTGCCACTGCACAAATAGAACTTAGATCCCAGAGACATTCCCTTATTTCTTTTTTATGTGGAGAGGAAAGGTGGCAGTGCATGGTTTTACTACCCAATCTGGAGCTGTTTCATTCTATCATGTGAAAACGTGATGGTGCTGGAAGATGGCCAGGTGGCGGCTGCTGACTTGCTGTGTACATGTCTGTGGTCTCCCAGTGGATCAAGCTGACCTTTTTAGGACATGATGTCTGGCTTGTTGGATAGCTTAATTTCCACCTCACTGTGAAGCAAAGGAGCTTCAGAGAACCATTCAAATGACAAATTGCACAGATAAGATGGCATTTCTTTTCTGCCTGAGTGACAGCGTGCTGAGTGGCGGTCATTGTGTGATACTGTCTGCAAAGCTCTAAATAGCAGGCTGAAGCACATATAGCAGCTGTAGATGGCAAGTGACAACAGTTATAGAAACAAACAAGAGAACTTACTAATAACTTTAATATTAATACATGCATAAAATATGCTAAAAGCTTTGTTTTTTTAAATGCATTTATACGCTGTTAAACTTCATGGATTCATTCAGAATGAAAGTAAGATTTTATTTTGGAAGAAATCATATAGATGTATACACACATATATGTATAATTTTATAGTTCTTCCTGTCTTCTGATCTCTATAAATCCTATCATCTAAAAGTGTCATATCCAGGAGGAGGTGGTGGCTTTCTCCTTCCTCACTAGTAGGGACCGGTTCTCTTAACTGTTTGCCTTCAGGCCCGGGCTCAGGAGTGTGGGCCTGGAGGCTCCTGCTCGCCTTGTTCCTAGGTAAATGTGAATGGAGACAGGTATGAGAAGAGGCCTGTGTTCTCAAGTCTCCAAGCTCACTGGACCTCACCATGGGGCTACTTAACAAAGCCTTCCCCTTAATCCCGCTAGCCTGGTCAGTGGTCATCAGACTGGAGGAGGATCCAACAAGAGTGTGTGAATATGAGTTGAGATGGCTTGCTTGGACTCATTTGTGGTTTAGTTTTATGTGTAAGCAAACAGAAAAGGATTTAGAGCTATCTTATGATTTGGACAGGGAAGATACCAGGCTCCTTCTCCTTAAAAAAAAAAAAGGTATATTAAGTTGTTTTTCCACATCTTCCTACTTCCTGATTAATCTCCTTCTGCATTTCCCTTACTCAGTCTTCATATTCTTTCATCTTTTCTACTCCACTATCTTTGCTTTTTTGGCAACTGGTAAGGTATTTACTCATTTGAGAGCAAGCCTAATTCTTCAAGGTGATAATCAGCAAAATTGGGAAAGCTTTCATAACATGGTAAATTAAAACTATGACAGAGAGTAGTATTTGACATTGGGAAAAGGCTTCCTTAGATTCTTCTTATTATAGTGCTAGCTTCCTGCTTTAGTTCCCAGTCTAGTTCCACAAAGAGTCTCTTAGGAGGAAATAATCCAAGACAAGCAGTAAAGTAAACTCAACCCAGACAGAGGGCAGCAGCTCTAAGTCAACTGAAAAACTGGGTTTCTAGAATAGGAAAATAGGAAGGGTTCTTAGAATTGGTTTTGCCAAGCTAGCATTTTCTTCATCAGTAAACAGGAGCCTTAGAGGAGGTCAATTAATTGTACATGATCATTTCAGCAGTGCATTTAAAAAATTTGTACAAGAAATGGGTATAAAATGTTTAGCCAGTGTGACTCTTATCCACCAAGAGAAGTGGAGCATGTCAGGGTTTAATATGGAGTAGGAGCTATGAGCAGGAGAGTCAGCTTGGGATGGAGACTGTGGAGGGATAAAAGGAAAATGAGTAGATTCTGGTAATGGTATAGGCCCAAACTTCCTAAAATAATGGCAGGGAAGTATAAAAGGAATATGAAATAAATGTCTATGTAGGTGGATAATGATTTTTGGTTTTCACATGCCAATTCTAGGGCATGAACTTGGCTTTCTTTTAGTGATACAATTAGAGCCATGCCTCCAGTCCAACATTTTGCTGCTTAATTGAAGTGGTAGTCACCTGGATTTGTCTGCCTAGTCTGGCTTTGTACTGTTATCCTTTGAGTGTCAGCTTCTTAAAAGAGTAGCTAGTATTATAGGCATGAGTCACCAGAATCCATGTCAATCCAGTGAGTTTAGGCACATTTGAAGCAATTTATCAAGGGAGGAAGAGTTTGACTGACCCAGACTTGTCATGGAACACTTTTGTCAGGAAACACTTTTGTCTATTAGGCGCTTCTAAAATGTATCTTATTAGAGACTACTGCACTAAGTATGGCTACTACAGCAACATCTATATTTGTCTATGACAGTACCTCATTAGTGCAGTTCTCCTCATACCCCCCTCCCTAAGTAATGCTATCGGACAGCCAATTCCTCCAATCTGCTCTTTTCTCACTGCAGAAGCCCTGTTTGCCTTCCATATATGGCAAATAGAAAAGGCAAGTGGATCCCTAGAGGAGCCCTCAGCTACTGAGTCATCCAGTTGGTATGCAGCACCCTGTGGAGGATATGTTTTTCATTGGTTGGTAGTTTCTTCACAATGGTAGCTGGTTGATAACATGCCATTTTGTGGTTGCCTTCTTTCCTTCCTTCCTCCCTCTTTCTTTCCTCTCTTCCTGCCTGCCTACCTTTTTGGTCACACTTTCCAACCCCTTTTCAATGTTCCCTTTACCTCTCAAACTATTTGCACCATAATCCTTATTTCATGTTCTCTTTTAGAGGGAACTTTAATAGAGATATATTTATTATATTGTCAATAGAGTCTCACAACAAACCTCAGCTAAATTGTACCTACATAGTGCATTCAGTTACAAGAAATAGTAAGGTACTCCCCCCCACCCCCCCACCCCCCCCCCGCCAGGGATGGAGATCAAACCAAATGCTTAGATCATACTACACAAGTATTCTATTACTGTTTTTTTTTCTATTACTGTTAATGATATAACAGGACAGGAGGTTATTTTACAAGAGTACATTCTACTGCTCAATGATAACATCAAGGAATCAGGTTTTTGGAGTATTTCTTATCTATCTATCTATCTATCTATCTATCTATCTATCTATCTATCTACCTATCTATCTATCTATCTATCTATTTATATTTTGCAGGTAGGGTTTTGCTTTAGGCCCAGGGCCAGTCAGTCTTGGACTATCTATGCCTCTTAAATAGCTTGGATTGCAGAAATGTACTACCACAAGCAACTTCTTTGTTAAGAGGAAGAGGTCTTACTAACTTCCCCCTACCCCCAGGTTAGCCTTGAAACTTGATCTTCCTGATCCTCACTTTCTCACTAACTAGGATTATAATCATATAATCCTAGTTAGTGTATACCAATGCACACTGTCTCTTTGCTATATTTCTGGTTTGCCATCTTTAGCTATTCATCCTGGGCGATTTGCCATGTCACAAACTATCTGTTTCTTTTCAAAAGCAAGACATGAACTACATGCATAAACAAGGAGAGTCAGAGTCAAAGCTTTCCTTTCTAAACAGCTGTTTTTTGTTTTATATTATTTTTTTATTGTTAAAACACTGTACAGAGGTTACAATTACATGAGCATGAGTGCATTTCTTATCAAGCATTGTCACCTCCTCCTTTGTTTCCCTTTCCCATCCCTGCCCTCCCATCCCCACTTCCCCACCAAAATTGTAAATTTCATTTTTCGACATAATGACTTGTACATCTCATTGTTGCAATGGGTCCACCTGTGTCCCTATTTAAACAATTTGTTTTTTCCCTTCCCCTCCACAAATTATACCAACATCAAATACAGTGAACAGGGGGGTTATACCGTGAGGGAGGGACATACAAAGCAACAAAAAAATCATCTCATAAATATGTTAGAAACAATAGCAAGAAAGAAAAACTATTGTGGTTCATCCCTGACTAAGGTTCCTATCTGAACAAACTGGAGTTCTATTAGCTGAGACGAGGGAGAAATGCCTGAGGAAGCAATAAGCAAAGCATTTCTTGCACCCCTCCCATACATTGTACTGTTCATCAGGATCATTGTAGGTATATCTGCTTCCTGTGTGCACACAACCTACTTTAAAACAATGGCACAACAGCAGAACTATATTCAAGGACAATGGAAATAGAGAAGGAGATGAAAGTATCTTTAATGTCCCTAAGTTTGTCTTCTACTCTCTAATTCTACTTTAACTTTAGAAAATATAGTTCTGGTTCAATCAGCCAGGCTCTGGTGGCTCACACCTGTAATCCTAGCTACCCAGGAGGCTGAGATCTGAGGATTGTGGTTCAAAGCCAGCCAGGGCAAGAAAGTCTGAGAGACTCTTATCTCCAATAAACCACTAGAAAGCCGGAAGTGGTGCTGTGGCTCAAGTGGTAGAGGACTCATCTTGAGCTGAAGAGCTGAGGGACAGCGCAAGCCCAGAGTTCAAGCCCCATGACCAACAAAAAAGAAAGAAAAGAAAAGAAAGGAAAAAAAAGAACATCTAGTTCTGGTTCAATCTAGGCAAATAACTTCTTTTGTAGTCTAAAAATTGCAAGCTGAACCAATTAATCATTGCCTGTAAAAGGGGCTCTACTCAGATAGGAGTACTATTTTTACAGGTGTTGAAGGGAGACATAATTCCAAATAAGAAGCTATTTAGAGGAAACTTGTTAAATAAAACAAAGCTAATAACATTCACCAGAACAAAATCTGAATCTCTATTTAGTTACCATGAATGTATCTTTGAAGCGATGCCTGTAAGAAGTCCCCTGGGGAAGAGTTGTACTTGGAGCATTGAGCCCCATCTTCTGTGCGTGTCACCATTAATCTTCAGCACTGCATGGCAATTGGCTGTTAAAGGAGTGTATTCAGTGTGACATCTAAAAATTGCAAAGACATAAAAATCTACTGTCTTTGTGGAAGACAAGAGCTCCAACTGCCTTTCCCTTGACTAAACAGAAAATTAATAAATCAACAATTCTGATAGATATTTAATCTTAAACCACACAAACAAGAACAAAACATCCTTGTTTGAACCAGAATCTCTGCTATCATACTTAGGAATTTTGCTGAGTATATGATAAACTAGAAGGTCACTCCTACCCTGCAGAGAGCCATGTAGAACAGTTCAAAGAATTAAATATAAATGGAACTCGCCAAAATCAGTTAACCTCAACTACAATGCATTCTTTCCCCCTGAAACTTTATGATGCAGATACAGTCAAATTGGATAAGCTAAGATTTTGTTGCTTAGACATTGTTTCCTCTTGAGAAATCAAAGACAATCCAGAAAAACCTTGTGCTTCGTTGCTATTATAGCAGGCACTTTCAAGATACCTATCAAGATAGATCAACTCTTAAGCTTCTTGACAATCCAGTAGAATGAGTGCTGGATTTATCTTTATTATCACCTCTACTACAGATGAAGAGAAGGATGCACATTAAGTCAAACTACATGTCCAGATGACATAGGAAGAATGTGACAGAAGCAGGATTCAAATACCTGCCTTCCACTTGTAGAACCAACATTATCACCTCTCTTTGCCTTAGAAATGACTGGGTAAGTCATGGCAAGACTGGATAAATGACATGTAACTAACCTTATGTGTCATTAACACAAAATACATCAAGAAAATGAAAAGAAAACCTAACGATCTAAAGCTATTGCTTTTGTGAAAAACCTGTGGCATTTACTGGTAACTATATTACAGAAAAGTAATAAGTATTCATGGTCTATAAAACTTATTGACCTCTACTTTGATGGTTTAGAAGACTATGAAAGCATGATTAGAATTCATAGAATTCTTAGAATTCTTGTATTTTTTTATTGATTTACTGTGAAGAAATTTCCAAAACATTTGTGAAAATAACCCTGATTATTCTACAGATGGTCTTATTCTGAAGGACAACATGTCTGACTGTCTTGTTTTTAAGGAATTATACATTAACTGATATGATGTCGGAGACATTTTGTTACACTAAGAGGAGAACAGAGCTATACACAGAGACACACAGAGATACACGCACTGAGATAGAGAGAGAGGAAGAAAAGAAAGAAAGAAGAAAAACAACAAGAAGAAAAAGGACAGAAACAACAGCTAGAAACAAAGTTGCTCTTTAAAATAATGCCCCAAGTGATATACTCCCTCCAATGAGGCCCTACATCCTAACACCTTATTCAGCTGAGACTGCTATAAATTCACCAGTGGATTAAGCTGCTGAAGTCAGAACTCCCATGATTGGATCACTTGTCAAGAGAGCCTTTACCAAGCCTTTAGGGAGGGACATTTCATATCTGAGCCAATAGAAATCAGATAGGGAGAGACTATTAACACCCTACAGACTAATGGGCATATATATCAGGTGGTGAAAAATACTTCCTAGAGACAGAAGCCAGGATGGGAGTGGGTTGGTCAGAAAAGGCATTACTAATAGGGGATAAGGGGAAAATGATTGAACTGGTTTTCATGACGTGCATTTCATAAATAGTTCATCTTAGAGCAATACCAGGAAATATCAGTGCTTAAAGTTAGCCAATTCTCTGTGTTCTGTGGAGATTTTCTTTAACCACCATGATTGTGTATGCTTACATTTCCATTAAAATTTCTCCATGCTAAATTATAACCATGAGCTTTCCAGCTTTGATTTTTCATTCATCTTTGGCATAGAGTAGATTCAATAAATGTTTTCTAAGGAGAATTATGACCTGACATATACCCATTAGCTTCATTTACTTCCAGGAAGAGTTAGGAGACTTTCTACCCAGGAAGTTCATATGTACTTGCTTATATCAAGAAATCTTCACTCTGCTAGATTTTCTGTTAAACTGGCAAACAATTACTGCACTCTGATTACTTGACCAAGAGTGAACGTTAGAATGACAGAAGGTTTCTCATATGCACAGTAACATCATATTCCCTCTGTATTATCATACTCATCCTACAAGGCATGCCACTTACTAGCCTCCTTGGTCAGCTGAGGAAAAGGAGGACCAGGGAGGTTATGAGGCCACTCGCTAGAAGCTCCACAAAACCAACCCCTATTCTGTAAGCTTCTTGTGTATTCTTTTTTCCTTTGGTATTTACTAATACTTATGTAATTCTGGTATGGATATTACCTAAATTCTTCCTCGAGTGATGTAGGAAATAAATCAGTTATCAATTTGACAAGTTTTTTTTCTATCTTCCAAGAACCCCTTGACTTGTTTCTGGACAATGCTCATGTAATAGAATTACCTGTTTCCTTTTTGAGCAACCATCTTCCTTCTCTCCCCACTGTTGATTCCTGTTTCCCATCATGCTGCCTCCCTCTCCATCTTCCCTCTTGCCTTCCCTATGTATAACCACAGCTTATTTTTCTGAGGAATTGTTCAAAAGCTTTAGAAGCAATCCAAAGTTGTGCAGTTTTTATTGGGGGTGGGAGTGGGGGTGGGAGAGGGGTAGGTACTGGCAGTTTTTCTCCATGTAAATTTTAAGTCCTACCTTGCTTTCCCATTGCCTGGGACCATGTAGTCACCTTTACCCATTAAGTGATACCTCTATCCAAGTGATACAGCCATAGAAGAGACCCCTGAAAGATACCCCTGAAAGCTGTTCCCTCCTGTACTCTTTCTCATCTCTGAACCTTGTCTCTTAAATTGTGTTCAGCTAAATTGCATGAGTGGATGTACATTTCAAAGGTTTCACAACTAGAATATAACTGGTTAAAATTTTTAAAGATGTAAGAAGGACAAAGAAATTCATGAGAGGGGCTGGGAAGGTGGCTCAGTGGTAGAGTGCTTGCCTTGCATGCATGAGGCCCTGGGTTCAATTCCTCAGCACCACATAAGCAAAAAGAAAAAGCTGGAAGTGGCGCTGTGGCTCAAGTGGTAGAGTGCTAGCCTTGAGCTGAATCGCTGAGGAACAGCGCCCAGGCCCAGAGTTCAGGCCCCATGACTGGACCCCCTCCCCCCCAAAAAAGAAATTCATGAGATGTTTGAATAACAGATGAATGAAAATTTGATGATTTTTTGAAGGGCAATGTGTAAATTCGGCGAGTATTAGTTTTTATTTTAGTTGGTGTGCATATAAAAAGGGTATAAATGGTGACCTTCCCTGAACTTATCATCCTATATATCTATAAGCTAAAATGGTAGTTCCTGGGCTCTTCCCTTCAGGAAGCTGGTTGTGGGGATTTATTCCTGAGATTGTAGCTGTAGCTGCTAAATCCTTGATCAGGAGTTCTAGAGCAAAAATTGGAACCAGACAGCCCTTAAGTCATGGTGTACATACAAAGTGTCAAAGATGCATTGGCTCAAGGTGAGGGAGTCTCTTCTTACTGATCCCCAGGAAGTGGAAAATAAACAGCAGTTGTGCTTGGCTTCTACTGCATGATTAGACAGGACAAGAGAGGCTTCCTCCTAGCTCTCAGCTCTGCCCCTAGAGGAAAAAATGCAAATGAAGAGGAGAAGAGGGGTGAGTGCAGTCAAGAATTCAATGTACATCCTACAAAATGATGAAGAGTGAGGGAAAGGCTTGGGAAGAGGAGGATGTGGGTGAGAATGTTGAAAGATGTGTTGTATTCATAAATTCAGTAGCAACTCCTCTTTGTACAAGTACCTAAAGATAATGTTTTGCTAAATGCATGGTCTTCCACATGGTGGACCACTGGTACTTGCAGTGCTAGGAAATTAGATTTGAGTCTAAATGATGGAACAACAGCTTCTGTAGCTATGTGGTTCCAATCCAAAGATGTAGGTGCCCAGAGAAAGAGCACCACTTGGAGCCCCTGGGGGAGTCAGAGCTGAGGGTACCCCAAATATATGTGTGCATTTGTGTGTGTGTGTGTGTGTAAGTGCTGAATAAAAGAAAACACTCAACAATGAAAGTGTTCAGATGAAAAAGATGATAAAAGGATAGAGATGGGTCTAAAGACTCAGGATGACAGTAGTGGGATTTTCACAAAGACAAATGCAAAAGATGAGCGGGAGGCAATGATTTGTCAGATACTAGGTGACAATTGTTTTCGAGACTGAACTTGAAGCTTAGGGTTTAAAAGGAAATGGTACATTGCAAGTAAGTTGGTGAAGAAAAAATAATTGGCATGCCTGGGTATATTATATTAACAGTTTTTGAACTATTAGAGTAGAGGGAAAACTTTTCATGCTTTCAAAGAGAAAGAACACGATAACCTCTCAAAGAAAAATAATTCAATGGTCCAGTGAGTATAATAGAAATAGTTAATGCATGATAGAAATTAGAACTAATGAACCTGCAACACATGGTCTACATTTTTTCATATATGAAGTTTTCCATTTTTAATGTTTAGTTAAAGAAAATACAATAATATTAGAAATTAAGAATAATGACGTGAGACACATGGTCTAAATGTTTTTGTAGATATGAGGGATTTTTATTGTTCATACTTGGTTAAACAAAATACATCTTTGGTAAAACAAACCCAACGCAATGCCAACAGAATAAAAGCAAGAAAAACTAAGCCTAGGTTTGCTTTTATTAGGCATCAGGGTTATACCTTCTTCTTTCTTAAAAGAAGGGTTTTGCTCTGGCATTGGCATGGCACCTGAATTACATATGATCAGAGAAACCAGCCCTGAAATATTTTTAAATGTCTTTGCACATCTCACTGGCACGAAGATTCCATGTGCATGGGGCTCTAGGCAGATTTTCCTCTTCTGAGGAAATTGCTTACTATCACCAACAACACCAATGGATCCAAGGTCCTGCTTGTCGCAATTGGTAATGTTGGTGTTAACTTCTGGCTCGTGGTAGTTAGAACATCATTGCACAAGGGTACAACTCCTTGGGGGTGCCAAGCAGGTCTCACTTTGGTGAGAAGTCACCACATATACCCAACCCAGGGTCAGCTCCACTTCTGAATGAAGAAACTTGAATTGCAGGCAAGCTGGCTTACTCTTGCACCATTTACGATAAATACTACAGGATCCTTTGGTTAAATTTAGACATTCTGACGTATAGAACCTGATTTACTGCTCTGATTTCACTCCTAATATTGGTCAAATGAAACTGTTTTTCTGTATAGCAAAGTCCAATCCTTATGGAAAGGAAAAAAATCAACATTTTAAGAGTAAGGCTTTCTCTCTGTTGAGTTGTACCATGGCAACAGATTCTCTGTAAACATGCTAATAGCTTTGGGAACATATTTTATTGACTGAAATTCAATGATGGAAAGTAGAAAAGATGCAATTGGTGTTTAGATAAGCCTTTTAGAGTTCCTTCTACTTTGTTGTGTTTTTCTGTTGTGACTTCTCAGAACAATTTGTTCTCTGTGCCATAAAGGTTAAAAAACATGCTTATTGGGAGAGATAAAGGAGAAAGATGGAAAGGGTCATATTGATCAAGATTCATTGTACCTATAAACTGACATGTTTCTTTAACTACAAAATGGGAGAAAATAATCACCACTTCTTAGAACTATTAGGAAAGCATTTAAAAATTCATTTATAAATCCTGATATGTTGGGTTAGGGGGAAATTAAGGTGGCATATCACTTATTAGAGTGTTGTGCTAACCTTGGGATGTTCTACGATACCAATGTTATACCTCAGGAAGTGAGCCTGGTTCCAGGCAGAGAGAAGCGAAGAAAGCTAAAGCTGTCTTTTGCTCAGACCCTTGAGGTTTTAGTCAAGAAAAGTGGGGAGACTGTCTGGGAGGAGTAGTTGGTGTGCTCAGAGTTTCCACCAAACTTTTCCCAGAGGGGAGGGCGGAGTGAAGTGAGAAGTGACCCACCTCTTTCACTGAGCCCATTAGAAGGGACTCCAAAACAACAAAGACAACACAATGCAAATGGCAAAACCTTCTGGTCCCAAATAACAACAACAAAATGACCACTGGAAGAGCATACTATTTGGTCCCTGGTGTCTTAGTAACTGAAAAACACTGTGGCTAGCCAGCTGTTACTTAAAGCCAAAGGCAAGTAAGATGGTATTGAGGAAGGCCCACGTACCCCTGTGTTGGGGAGCTTAAAATGATTCACCTGGAAAGGGATGAGTGATTTGTCTCTGCTCAAGGCATGGCCGTTTATGCAAGGCAATCTCAGAGTGAGAGGCTTTTTGAGGGGTTATGAGACTTACCCTATCAGGGAGTTATAGCTACCATCCAGGAGTTGTAGGCAAGAGATTATCAGCAGTGGGAGCCCTGAAAAGCCTGCAAAATTACCAAAGTGGAAGAAAGCCAGTGTTTGGCAACATCCAAAAGACACTGATGAAGATTTCAGCAAATGAATTAAGTAAGGAAGTTAATTTTTGATCATAACACCTGTCCTCCATTTAACCTTGAAGGAACTAAGTGCAGAGGAATGAAGGAGTGGGGCGTGAAAGAGAGAAGAGCAAGATAGAGCAGGAAAAGAAGCAACAAGGTGTGGGGGAGACAGGCCTCCACCATGGATTGTGCTCTTCTCTAAGTTCATTGGTCAGCAAAGTGACTACACATTACGGGTGACCATCTCTAAGTGCAATGCTCTTATGTCTGGAAAACAACATGTAACAGGATTATATCAAGTGGAATGTAGATGAAGATGATTGCTACTTGCTATCCTGGCTTGTATTAATTTCCACAGAACCTTCCTCATCATTGTTCTTGTGGTTTTATAAGCTGGATGTTGATATCCAGGGTATATGAATGCTTTGCCCATGTGTCCTTGGCCCGTAATACCTCCAGCATTTGAATCTTTTTGACTGAGAGCTTTCTCTGACAATTGAACTCTTCCTGCATGTATGTTTAGAGTGGTAGGTTATAAAAACTAGGAAATGAACATCTCCTCCAATTTGGGAGCCCTAAATAAATGTCTATTTGGATTTCATGATAGTTACCCCAGCTTCATTTACCTTGTGAGGGATAGCATTAAAAATATATATTCTATAGTGTTTCTGAGCAGGAACAGATTCCAGCTGACCTCCTAGCAAGTTGAGCCCCTTTCCTACTTAATTGCCTTTCCCTAATCCCTAGTGATTTTTTGGGATAGCCTGCCAAGTAAAATATATTTTCATTGCAATCTCTGTTTTAGGATCTGCTTCTTGGGAGACCACACTGAGGATAGAGTACCTTTGCATTCATATTACTAAAGATAATTGGACCTTTATTGTATTGGATCTTTGTATAACCATGTGGAGAAGAGCACTCTCCACTTTCCTTCTCCAACATCATGTTTTCCCTACTTCACAAAAGACGATTCTACTTTTTAATGAAGGAAAGCTATTGTGTTATAACACTTAAGATTGTGAGCTGAACAATAAATGGAATGAATAGTTGGGTGGGTGGAAAAGTTAGTAAAAGAATCTCACAAAGTGAGATACTCTCATTTCGCCTTGAAGCTAGATAGCAGTGCATTAAATAGACCCTTGGACAGAAGGAAGAGTGTTTACAAAGGAATAGATGAGTGCAGGTTGACTGGCCAGTGTCAGATCTGAGCCTGTAAGGGAATCCCTTGAATATTTGGACCCAAGAATCAGGACCAGTATGTGTGACACCATCTTCTAGATCTAATCTGCCTCCAAAGGGAAATTAACCATTAAAATTGGTTTTGCTTTAAGTAAAGTTCCAATGGGCCCAATCCATAGATTGTGAATCCCATTTCTTGGTTAAGACAATAGACAATAGCACGAAGGCAAAAATTGCTGCTTAATTAGCTTCTCTAGAATCATATTGAGAATTGGCAGCATACTTGTCTGCATTCTTAAGTCTGTTTTCACTTTTTAAGTCTAATCATTCAGCATTATTGTCTACATTTTTCAAAGATTTACAGCAGTTCTTTCTCAAAGGCTTTGGATAAATGTGTCTAAGGATGAGTCAATGTCAAGTCATTTAAATGGTTACATGTGCCGGGCGCTGGTGGCTCAAGCCTGTAATCCTAGCTACTCAGGAGGCTGAGATCTGAGGATCATGGTTCAAAGCCAGCCCGGGCAGGAGAGACCGTGAGACTCCTATTTCCAATAAACCACCAGAAAACCGGAAGTGGCGCTGTAGCTCCAGTGGTAGAGCGCTCGCCTTGAGCTGAAGAGCTGAGGGACAGTGCCCAGGCCCAGAGTTCAAGCCCCACGGCCGACCAAAAAAAAAAAAAATGGTTACATGTGTGCATGTAACTATATCCCAAAATTGGGATATAGTTTAAATTAATATATCGATTGGTGCTAATTTTGACTTTGTGTTACTTTGCTTGACTAATTGGTTTTTTGACAGTTCATGCAAGTATCACTTTATTTTTACAGCAATGCTAACTCATACATTAATATTCTTATTAAGGGAACAATAAATCAACATGGTAAGGTGAATAGGATAAGGATGGAGGGAAGACAATTCATAGGGCTTTATTCTAACCTTTGAAATCTAAGAAGTAAGGGCAGAATCAAAATACTGGTTGAGCCATTTGCCTTTCTTTCTATTTATGACATGAAAATGACCAAATAAGTAATTAAAATTACAGCTTTTATTACCAATCTGAGATTCCAACATATCCTCTTAATAAATTGTTCTCTCCTCTCCCATTCTTTTCTCTTACCTTTTCTTTCCAAAATCACTTGTCTTTCAACAGCTTGTATGAATTTGCTTTAGAATTATTAAGATGGACTTCAAAGCGAAGTTAAGGTTTGAAGGTGTCCTTGGATAGAAGCATGAAGGCACAGGTGCATTCACTACTGTTCATAGCCTTTGATTCCAAACTTCGCCACTAGGTGTCGGTAAGTAATCTAATTACATATCCCCTGCATTACTACAACAAATGACACATGGAGCTGTGTGGGGCAGACATAAAAGTTAAGGTCATGTGGCTTAAATAACATCCTGCAGATTGTCTGTAACAATGACTTCAAAACAGGAGGATGAACCTTGGAATAGGAATTGGAAAATTTGTGAGTTAACAACAGCACACGAAGGGACTTAGCCTTTATTGGGGAAAATGAATGCATCCTATTTTATGTATCCTTCATTTTTCTCTCTTCCATTAAATGGGACACCCTGCGGCCTGCATTTTCATCAGCATAACTGGATTTTTTATGAGTAAAATACATGATCTATGCTGTTAGCATCAGTGGAGGGCCGATCTATTCTCCAGTTCTTCGGTGGTTTATATACTTTAGTGTTGAACTTTTTCAGAGCTTTTTTTGGGGGTAGGGGGTGTGGGTAAGTCATGGGACTTCAACTCTGGGCCTGGGCACTGTCCCTGAGATCTTCAGCTCAAAGCTAGTGCTCCAGTTTTCTGGTGGTTTATTGGAGATAAGAGTCTCAAAAACTTTCCTGCCCTGGCTGGCTTTGAACCTTGATCCTCAGATCTCAGCCTCCTGAGTAGATAGGATTGCAGGCATGAGCCACCGGGGCCTGGCTTCAGAGCTTATTTTAAAGGCTCAGGCCTGAATTAACTGACAAATAAGTTTGACAACTGTGACTCCTATTTCGATGAACTCCTATTCAACCTTCAGGACATAGATCCAGTGTCATCTAGTCTGGTAAGCCTGACAGAGATCAGCTCTTCATTCACAGTACAAAGCTGAGCATTCTTCCCCATGGCAATACTCATCCTACTTGGTAATTAATTGTACGTGCATCTGCCTTCTCTACAGACAGGACAGGACAGGAACTTAAAGGATAGGAACCAGAACTGGAGATCCTGTTCAACTGTGGCTCTTGTGGGCACACAGCTTCCTGCTTTAATACTGAATGCCTGGGAAGAATAATTAAGTACTCACTAAATTGATGAGGAAAGAGTTTTGTTTTGGGGTGTGTGTGTGTGTGTGTGTGTGTGTGTGTGTGCGCGCGCGCGCATGTGTGTGTGTGTGTGTGTGTGTGTGTGTGTGTGTGTGTATGTACAAGTCTTTATGTCAAAAAACGAACTTTACAACATTGGTGTGGGGGGAGGATCGGGTGGGAGGAGGGGGGAGTATGGGATGGGATGGGAAGGCAACAATGCTTGATAAGAAATGTACTCGTTATCTTGCCCATGTAATTGTAACTCCTCTGTACAGTATTCTCACACAAAAAAGAGTATGCATTGCCATTCAGTTAAAAGCAGCTACCCATCAAAGAAGTGAGGATTGCATTTATAAAAGATGCTAAATTTACACCTGAGGGTAAATTTCTAAGAATGATGCTCTCCATTTTTTTAAAAAAAAATTTGCCCCCCTGGGAGAAATAATTTGAGATTAGGAAATACCTTTCCTCAAAGACTTTAATATAAATTCAAACAAGTACTTTAAAGTATCACCAGTGGTTACATTTAATTTTTCTCTACGCTCATAATCCTTTAAAAACAAGTACAAATTTGAGAAGCTTACAATGTAGTAAAATCAGCCCACATTTATGTAATTCTTATGGCAGGCCTGTTCTGGGTGGCAGGAGGGAGGATATACCCACATAGCTGGATAGAACATCTAAGCAACGAATCTAAGTAAAATTTGCTGAGAGCTGGGAACCAAAGAGGAATTGAATTCCACAGGGAGGATGCAACTGGGAGCACTCTTCAGTCATGATATTTGAACTAGAACTTCACCACCTGCAGCCAAAAAGCATTATGATCTCTATGACATAGCCAAATACAAGTACTTAGGAATCCAGACAGTCTCTACATAGAAGTTTAAAAATGACGAGGTACATTTAAAAAAAAAGTATACAGGTGTATCTTTCAATCTAAATGATAACATTTTGGATAAATAAAAATGACTTTTTACAAGAGGCTTTTCTTTTTTTGTTGTTATTAATGTACTATGTGATTGATTTTGGTACCTTGTATCTTGTATATACATTTATCTAATTTGGGAAGCAGAAGGGGAATAACAAAATGCTGAAACAAGGACACAGGATGACCCATTGCAACAATGATACTCGCAAGACACTATGTTGGAAATGAACTTTACAACTTTGGGGGTGGAGGAAGAGTAGGGGAGATGGGAGAGGGAAAGAATAGTAGGAGAATGCTCAACAAGAAAAGTACTCGTTACCTTACTGATGTAACTGTAATCTCTCTGGGCAGCATCTTTACAAGAAAATAAAATTTAAAATAAATTAAAAAAAGAATAAAAAATTTAAAAATGACTTTTCATCATGTCTTTAACCTAATGACTTTCAAAATTGAGCATAATGCAAAATCATTAGTAAGGGGTGTGTGTGTGTGTATGTGTGTGTGTGTGTGCGCATGTGTATGAGTACACACATGCATGCACATGCACCAGTACTGGGACTTGAACTCAGAGCCAGGGTGCTGTTCTTTAAAGCATTTTCACGCAAGGCTAACATTCTTCCACTTGAGTCACACACAGCTCCACTTCTGGTTTTTTTGCTGATTAATTTGAGATAAGAGTCTCACAGACTTTTCTACCTTGGCTGGCTTCAAACCACCATCCTCAGATTTCAGTTTCCTGAGTAGCTAGTGAGATTTTTTTAAAATGCAGATTTGTCCCCAAACTTATTGTTTCTTTCTGGCAACATATATTTTTTCCCCAAATCTGCAGTACTAGCAAGATTACCATTTGATGATAGGAAAACTGAAGATTTAAGAGTGATTGAGAACCTTGAGATCATATAACCAATATAAGGCAAAACTAACAGTAACTTAGTGTGCTGTTCTTACCCAGAGTCCAGTCCACTTATGTCAGTCCCAGAGAGATCAGGTTTTCTAGCATGCTTTCTGGAGGATGACTATTTAAATCTCTCCAATGGATGACTTAAGGCATGATGATTTTCTCACTGATGTGCTCTGAGCTGGCTGCTGATAGCTTCACTGGCAGAAAAGAAGGAAAGTGCTGGGTCTCTGCTACTATCTCATTTCTCTTTATCTAGCCCTTGGGCTTCTTCCTGGCATTTCTGTGTTAGAAAGCAAATGTAGACAACTCCAAATTAGTTACAGGCAAATCTAACCCCTAGCATGTACCATATCTCTTAGCCAGTGTTGCTGAATTCCCATGAGCATGTGCTTTAGAGTTGGAGAAGCCCTTACAAAGTAATCAATTTGCCGATAGAATGTATCAGATAACATCCGCAAAACTTATTCCTTTTGCAAATGGAGAGTTGAGATTTAGACAAGTGCAGAGATAAACATGTATTTGAACCTATACTTAGTCCAGGTCAGTTGTGCTTGAGGGCAGTCCTGTGTGTAACCAGGATGAACTTGAGAGCACTGTTACTTTCAGACCTCTATAAGGGCTAAGGGAACTCCAGGGCCTGGGATCCATCAGCTCAGTTGACCCCCGAGATGATCTTAGAAACTCACGGTGCAGAGCTCTCTGCTGTTAGCTCCTCAATGGACACCCCATTGGCTGGTCTGCTGTGGTTGTCACTGACTGGCAAACAAGGAGGATGGATTGCTTCTTCTGTGTGTTGAGCAGCTCAAAAGATTGCTACTCATTGTAGAATGTTAAGAAAATGTTTGTAGCCAGGTGCCAGTGGCTCATGCCTGTAACTCTAGCTATTCAGACTGAGATCTGAGGATCACAGTTCAAATCCAGCCTGGGAAGGAAAGTCCATGAGACCTTTATTTCCAATTATCCACAGGAAAACTGGAAGTGGCACTGTGGCTCAAGTGGCAGAGAGTTAGCCTTGAGCTGAAGAGCTCAGGGACAGCTCTCAGACCCAGAGTTCAAGCCCCATGATTGGGGGGGGGGGGGAAGGAGGAGGAGGAGGAGGAGGAGGAGGAGGAGGGGGAGGGGGAGGGGGAGGGGGAGGGGGAGGGGGAGCGGGAGCGGGAGGGGGAGGAGGGGGGGGGGGGAGGGGGGGGAGGAGGAGGAGGAGGAGGAGGAGGAGGAGGAGGAGGAGGAGGAGGAGGAGGAGGAGGAGGAGGAGGAGGAGGAGGAGGAGGAGGAGGAGGAGGAGGAGGAGGAGGAGGAGGAGGAGGAGGAGGAGGAGGAGGAGGAGGAGGAGGAGGAGGAGGAAAGAAGAAGAAAATGTTTGCAAGAGAGTTTTTTGTAAATAGGTTGTCAGAGATGCATGGCACTATATGTATCTTTTAGAATTGATAATCTCTGAGGATCCGATGCACATGAAAATGAAATGTTTCCTTTTAATCATGAGAACCCTTAGTTCAAAAGCTGGCACTCTGAAAACACCAAGTTGAATAGTCATTAAATGAGAGGGAGTAATAACTACAATCTAAAAATTAATCAACTCCTTTTTCAAATTGAATCATTATCATATATACATTCAGGTGTCTGTAACTGAATAAAATAAACATCAGCCATTATGAATCCATAGATAATTTTTCCTTTAATTTGCCAAATGTAAGATGGGTCAATGTTGCACTGTGTGGTGTGTGTGTGTGTGTGTATGTTCATCTCAGTTCAGTTATGACACTTTAGTGTTTGTACTTAACACTGTGACAAGCATTAAGAGTCCCTTATCCCTGGGACAAAGATAACTAAAGGGTCCCTTACTTCTTCCAAATGTGTCATGGCATCTTCTCCATCAGATTTCCTCCCAGAAATCTTTCTTATTGTTTATAACATGATGCATCATGTTCTCCAAAAGAGTAACCAATAGTCCAAGCTTTGATACTGTTTTTTTAACTGCTATTATTTTTTTATTGTGAAAATACTGTACAGAGGGGTTACACTTACATGGACAAGATAATGAGTACATTTCTTATCAAGCATTGTAGCCTCTTCCTTTGTTTCCCCTTCCCTTCCCTTCCCAGACCCCCACCCAATTCTCCCCCCGAACCAAAGTTGTAAAGTTCATTTTCGACATAACAACTTGTACATCTCATTGTTGCAATGGGTCCACCTGTATCCCTATTTAAACCATTTGTTTTTTCCTTTCCCTCCACAAATTATACCAACATCAAATACAGTGAAAGCAGGGGGTATACCGAAGGGGAGGGACATACAAAGCAACAAAGAAATAATCTTATAAATGTGTTAGAAACAATCACAAGAAAGAAAAATAATTTGACTACATATCTTAGGGTTCATTTCCCTAACATCAACTTATGTAACAGTTTCTGCTTGACTCAGACATATACTAGATATTGCAAATAAGGGAAACCATGGGACCTATGTTTCTTTGGGCCTGGCTTACTTCACTTAATATAATTTTTTCCAAGTCTTTCCACTTCCTAACAAATGGGGCAATGTCACTCTTTCTGATGGAGGCATGGAATTCCACTGTGTATATATACCACATTTTCTTGATCCATTCATCTACTGAGGGGCATCTGGGTTGGTTCCATATCTTAGCTATGGTAAATAATGCTGCAATAAACATAGTCGTGCTGGTAGCTTTAGTGTGGTCTTGTTTGTGAACATTTGGGTAAATGCCCAAAAGTAGGATTGCTGGGTCATAGGGGAGCTCTATGTGGAGTCTTTTGAGGAACCTCCATACTGCTTTCCAAAGTGGTTGAACAAGTTTACACTCCCACCAACAATGCAGTAAAGTTCCCTTCTGTCCACATCCCCTCCAGCATCTGTTGTTATTAAAGTTCTTGATTATAGCCATTCTAACTGGGGTGAGGTGGTATCTCAATGTTGTTTTGATTTGCATTTCTTTTATGGCTAGGGAGGTCGAGCATTTCTGCATTTGTCTATAGGCCATCCTTCTTTCCTCTTCAGAGAAGTTTCTCTTTAAGTCTTTAGCCCACTTATTTATTGAGCAGTTGTTTCTTTGAGGATTTGTTGTTGGGGGATTTAATTTTTGGAGTTCCAGTTATATTTTAGATATGAGACCTTTGTCCGTTGTAAGGCTAGTGAAGATCTTCTCCTATTCTGTGGGCTTTCTATTGATCTTGCTAGCTATGTCCTTTGCTATGCAGAAGCTCTGCAATTTCATGCAATCCCATTTGTCCAACCTTTCTTTGATTTTTTGTGTTTCTGGGTCTCTATTAAGAAAATTTCAGCCTGTGCCAACAAGACCTAGGGCCTATTCCATCCTGTAATGTTTTCAGAGTGTCTCTTTAACTCTGAGGTCTTTGATCCATTTGGAGTTGATTCTGGTGCAGGGTGATATATAAGGATCTAGCTTTAGTTTTCTACAAGTAGTTAACCAATTTTGCCAGCACCATTTACTGAAGAGGCTGTCTTTCTTCCATTCTATTTTTTTAACTGCTATTATTTTTTAATCAGCTGAGAGGCTGTTTTTACACACAGCCTGCTCAACCTGCCACATGGGCTATATAAACCAGATGATCGAGTATCAGCAGAAATCTCCCTACATGGGCAGTTTGGGGGCTGGCAGAAGTGCTAGGAATTTTTCTGGGCAGTGCTCTGGATGGCATGTCCTGTTTGTTCTGTCTTTATCCCATTGTTCCCTAAAGCTCAGCCTGCATGGTAGCAGCTCATGCTGTGATTGGCCATTGACTCTACAACACTGATTCTGACCATTAACTTAGTGATAGCACCCAGAGGAAGTACTGACCTCCATCTGTTCTCTAGGCATGTCCTTGCATAGGAACAAGCTATGTCCTCACTGAGATTATTTTTAAAATGAAATATTAGTGAGACTTTTATCTAGTAATATTTGGTCATAGAGGGAAGTATTCTCCTTCCTAACCATATTCCTTTCACATGATTTCAGTTGATGAATTTTAAGATTGTATTTATTACTCTCATTGGTTTGATGACTGCCAGACTTTGTTTTCAGAGTGCCAGCTTTTGAACTTAGGGTTCTCATTACTAAAGTCCTATTAGGGAATGTTTTATTTTCATATACCCCAGGGTCTTCAGAGACTATAAATTCTAAAAAAAATTCCTTATGCAGGAAAAAGGGGGTCAAGGATCTGTGTATGTGTGTGTGCGCGCATGCACGTGTGCGTGCGCACATGTGTGTATTCTCCAAGTTTTGGCCCCAGGGATGACCCACTCAGACCCATGGTGCTCCAAATGGGTCATTCCTTGGCCATGAGAAATGAATGTCTACATTTATGTTAAAGATTCAGCTTCTACACATAATTCTATTTAAAGCGAATACTGTCTCTACCATAATAACCATACTTTGCTTTTGTTTCTCATCATTTTGCAGGAAAACACAGGCATTTGAAACATGCATTCAGGTCTTATCACAAGTGTGGTGGTTAAGTGTTTGCTCTGTTCTTCCACCAGATGAGGGGAAGGGAGAAACAGAAAAGAACTCATGGAGTTGGGCATGCATGTGAACGTGCTTGTAAAGCTTTGGTTTCCATTTGCCTTATTTGTTGAAATGATTATTTTCTCATGCATTTTTTCTGTGACCTAATTTACATTCCATCAATACACTTTTTCAAGTATATGAAATCAGTTGTTTTTAATATATTCCTACTTATAAAACCCAAATCAGTAATTCCAGGATGTTTGTATCTTCTCAAAAAGAAATCCCATATGCATTTGTAGCCAATGTCTTCTTTCTTCCTTTCCCAACATCTGGAAACCAATAGTCTATTTTCTATCTCCATGAATATTTAACATACCTGGATAATATATAACATTCGACCTCTTGTGTCTGATTTTTTCCACTTCATATGATGTTTTCAAGGTGAATTATTCATTCCTTTTTAAGGCTGAATAATATTCTATTGTACGGCTATACTATATTTTATATAACTAGTAGTTGATGGATAGTTAGGCTGTTTATACTTTGAGGTTATTAGAAATAATGCTTCTATGAATATTTGCAGAAAAGTTTTATGTAGTCATTTATTTTCAGGATTTTCTTGGATATAAACCTAAGAGTGGAATTGGTGAGTCATATATAATAGCTGTTTAACATTTATTGGATTACTGCACTATTTTACCAAGAGGCTATTTCATTTTACAATCCCACCAGCACTATAAAGGATTGGGTTCTCTATTTCCTTGCCAACAGTTGTTTTTGTTTATCATTGCAATTATTGGCCATGCAAGGCAATGTGGTAGCTATTGGTTTTTAAACAGTAATACCATTTTTTAAAAAGATACAAAGCTACAGATTTTGAGCCACCTTCTGAGCTGGGAGAGGAGATTAATGGGCCCACAAAAAGGTACCCTTTTCCTCACTCTCCCATTCTCTATTTCTTGTGTGTGGCAAGCTTTTTGCTATCTGCCCTTCACCTGAGAAAGAGTAGCTGCTCAAAGCTGCTCCTTCCCTCTCCATTCCCGAAGTCTCATAATCAGTTTATAGGGAGGCTCTTCCCATTTTAATTTTCTCCTCTACATAGTTACTCTTCTAGCATTCAGCCTGAGTTAAGTGCATTTACTACCATCATTTTCTTCAGCTGATCTCATTGGGTGCATACTCATATTAATAACTGATACCAGCAAATATTCCATAAGTCTTGTTTACATGGTGTCTTTATAACAACTCTAGGAAGCATTTGTTATTGATCTAGAAAATATGAGTGTGAGGAAACTGAAGTTGAAAGGTATAAGGGCGGTACAATTTGTGGAGGGGAAGGGGAAAAACAAGTCATTTAAATAAGGATACAGGTGGACCTGTTGCAACGATGAGAAGTACAAGTTGTCATGTCGAAAACGAACTTTACAACTTTGGTGGGGGGGAGGATTGGAGCGGGGGGGGGGGGGCTGGGAAGGGATGAAGGGGAAACAAAGGAGGAGGCTACAATGCTTGATAAGAAATGTACTCATTATCTTGCCCATGTAATTGTAACCCCTCTGTACAGTATTTTCACAATAAAAAATAAATTAAAAAAAAAAAGAAAAGAAAAGGTCAATTTCCTTGACCTTATAGGAGTCCATGTTACAGTTGGACTGAGGGAGGGAGGGATGCAATGCCTCATGTGTCCTGGTGTTTTCATCCATGTATTCCTTAACAACAGGTGCACATTGTTAAGAAATGTGTGAGGTAACACACCATTAGAGAATTTTCTCATTGTGCAAACGGCACAGAGCATACTCACACAAACTAGTTGGGGATGGCATGGGTCACTCAGTATGGTTTCTTGATATATTCAAAAGATGTGGTTATTAAACCAAGACGTGCACTTCTGTGTGTTACACAGCACTGTTTAACTGTATACTTGTTTTTTTTTGGGGGGGGTTCCGGTCGTGGGGCCTGAACTCTGGGCCTGGGCGCTGTCCCTCAGCTCTTCAGCTCAAGGCTAGTGCTCTACCACTTGAGCCACAGCGCCACTTCTGGCTTTTTTTTCCTGCTTATGTGGTGCTGAGGAATTGAACCCAGGGCCTCATGCATGCAAGGCAAGAGCCCTACCACTGAACCACCTTCCCAGCCCGATTTTTAAAAATAAGTAGTAAATGAATAGTAAAAAGCAGATACTGAAAATACATTGGTAGCATATTACTATCAAGCATCATGTAACATACATAATTGTGTTCATAAACTTTCATACAACTGGTGATGCAGTAGGTTTGTTTACATCATTATCACCACAAATACATGAATGATCTGTGATGTTATGACAGGCTTGTCATAACCAGGCAAAAGAAAGCTTTCACTCCTGTTCAATCTTAAGGGCCCACCATCATGGATGAGGCCTATTATTTACTAAAAATGTTATGTGGAACCTAACAAATTTATTCTTGGGCCCCTCTCAGGTTTGGTGAAAGTCTAGAGAACTCTTTTACACTGGAAAAGTCCTGAAAAGCAATTTCTTCTTCCTTCCCCTAGTAACCCATTAATCCTGAAGAGCTAAGGCCTGGGATGACTTAGGTTTACTTAATTATAATTTTAATTGTTCCATTAGGCTGTTTCTAGACTCATGTCTTCTTCTTGGATCTTTTCTGATCCTTGGGAAACAAATTTGTAGATTTTTTTTCTTGGTGGTTTTAAGAGCACTGAGTCAATGTAAGTTTGGGGTTCTATCTTGGTAGCAGTTAAGGATCATCAAACTTAACCCCATGCACACAGCACACAGTCATCATCTCCCTTGCCTGGGAAACCAAAACTGGCATTGTCACTTCAGACCAGGTGAAAGATGGCTTCCTTGAAATAAAATATTTTTTCTACACATGCAAAGATTTTTGCTGGTTTTTAGACTCTGTTATTTGAATTTATGGCCACGATGACTGAGTGGACTCAGAAATATGAATGTCAGCATTCCACTAAATGGGAAAGTAAGGATGCAAAATTTAATAGCCCCTTCAAGATGAAAGTAATGGCGTCTCTGTTTTTAAGGGCTTATTTAAACTGAGATAGTGTCTCCTTTCTATATTGAGTAAATACCAAACACTAGAGCCATGTGTTCTCTTAGAGTTTGAAATGCAGGGCCCCAAATGTTTCTTTCCTACCACAACTTCCTAACCATTTTAACAGCATAAGAAAGGGATTCAGAATCTAGAATAATGCAAGCATTATTAGTTTGCCTGGATCTTAACCACATATTTTACTACATGACAAGTAGGCCCTGCTTTTCCTTTTCCTTTTTTCATCCTCCTCTCTGCAGAGCTAGAAGCGGAGTATCTTCTCAATGATAGTTAATGATGAAGGTAACATATTTCTTACATTTCTTCTGAAAGGGTGGGAGAGAAAAAGAAAGGGAGATAAAGAAAGAGAGAGAAAGAGAGATAAGCGCATGTGTGCACACATGTACATATGTGAATATCTTAAGGGAAAAGCAAAGAATATCCACAGAGAATAATGGAAGAATTAAGTTTAATTAATATACTATAACAACGCAGTCCTTGAGAACTACTTACCCCAATGTTTTCATAAATAACACACTACTCACTACATGTGGATATGGTTCGATAGCTCAGAATAAGTGAATTGAATTTTATGACACAGTCCTTTAGCTCAGTTCGACTTTTTAAATTTTTATTCCTGTTTTTATTTGAATTTTGTGTTGGCTCAAATAATGTGTATATTTGTGCGGTATGATGTCACAATTTGATAGATACTTGCAAGGTAGCACTATGAAATCCTATTTTTCTTCAAAATACTACCTTTTAACTCTCATTCACAGAAATTTTGGATGGAAAATTGCTTCTGAGGTACAAGGATTTTTTTTTTTTTACAAGGAGACTTGTTCTGATATTCCTTCTCTGAAGAAAGTCATATGTGACCAATATTTAGATGAATCTTTTTTTTGGGGGGGGTCTGGTTGTGGGGCCTGAACTCTGGGCCTGGGCGCTGTCCCTCAGCTCTTCAGCTCAAGGCTAGCGCTCTACCACTTGAGCCACAGCGCCACTTCCCGCATTTTTCTTTTTGCTTATGTGGTGCTGAGGAATCGAACCCAGGGCCTCATGCATGCAAGGCAAGCACTCTACCACTGAGCCACCTTCCCAGCCCCATTTAGATGAATCTTATAACTGGCTCAGATCTAAAATTAAATGGACATAAATTGTTTTGTATTTTAAACTTTTAAATTGGGATATATGTCCATGATTGAAACATTGGAGATATATCACCTTTTGAACCATTGTAAATCTTATTAAAATGTATAAAAAATGACCATTCTTGTCAGCACTTACCCTGTTCTTGTGCCTCTCTGCTTTGCCAGCTTGGGTATAGCTTCATTCTTTCTGACTCAACTTCTGCAGTTTTCCACTTACCAATACTCTGGTAATAGCTGAGGTTAAAAAAATAATGAAGTGGAAATGTAGTCAGAAGCCCTAGATTTTAATATGAGTGCTATCATTTATTTACTTTGTAATTCTAGGTAAATTTTGGACTTCTCTCAGATAATTCCATTATTCATAAAAGTGTGAAAATACTTGATGTTTATTACAACAATGGGCTTTAAATCTACTTTTTCATAGGGTTCTACATCATAATTTATTTGAATCAATACTAGCTTGAAACATTAAATATACCAGTAATTTCCCTGTGGCCAATCTTCTCATTTCTTTATCTCTACATTTACTACTGATGTCAATGTCTGTATTGATGGAAGTAAGTCATATTGATCTTTCCCTCAAAGGAATTTTCTTATTTTTATTGTTCAATATTGACATTTCTCTGCTTCACATCATTTTTAGAAGTGGTATAAGATAAGAAGAATTAGTATTCATACAACTTTCACAACAAATTGATCCTTCGGCAACAGATCATTCTGTTTTAGAGAGAACCACTGGTACATTCCACAGACTTTCTCAGAACATTCACTATGGGCAAGATTGATACAGAAGGTCACAGGGAGCCACTGAAAGGCATTAGACAGGTAAGAGGGTATCTTATAGCTATTTATTGACCACAAGAGTATAAAGCATACATAAACAACTCTGCACCTTGGAAAGAGAACCTGATTAGAATGTTCTCCCAAGGCTATGTGTTAAGAGCTCAATGCTCTTTAGAAATGTGTGAGGCTCTAACCAGCAGTAGAGCATCAGTACTGAAGATTTCAGGCTCATTCCTTCACAAAAAAGTAATGCTTCTCTTCAATTTAATCCATCCTTGTTATAGAATTATTTTTTTATTGTGAAAATACCATAGAGAGGGGTTACAATTACATGAGCAAGGTAATGAGTACATTTCTTATCAAGCATTGTTGCCTCCTCCTTTGTTTCCCCTTACCATCCTTGTCATAGAATTATTTCAGCCAGCAAAAATAACAATATTTTTGTTGGCCTCGGTGATATCATAGAATATTTTGTTCCTTGAAAGTGGTATGGATTCACTAAATATTTGCTGAATAGTTTAATCTACTTATTCATTCAAAATTATTTATGATACATCTATTCATTTGCATGACACTGTTTTAGGTTGTAGAATTATAGCAGCTAACTGAATTTGTGAGCCTCTGAAGTCATAGTTCATATTTTGGAAGCAGAGTCATACAGGAAATGCTGAAATAGACAAACAAGATAATATCAGGTATTAATAAGTGTTGAAAAGATTGATAATTAAGAGACTCGGTCAGAGTAATGATAATAATACCATCCACCCAAAGATCTAAGCACTCAAAGATCTAAGTACCTTGAATGGATTCAGTAAGTTGCAATACTAGCTGTTACAGTCTATCTCTTGAGTAAACTTTATTCTAATACAGTAGTATCAGAAAATTGAATTCAAACTGAAATTATTTTGTTCTCTAAGCAATGTTAAGTACTAGGAATATAAAAGTAAAAGCCAGAACACATGCTTGCAAGGAACTTTTTAGCATGGAGATCCAGAACTTTAATAATTACAATGAGAAGTGAGACTGCCGTAATGGAAACCTGGTCATGGTGCATGGCAGAGTTGCTAAAGGGATATCTTTACTGTGATGAAAATAACAATACTGTGTTTGGACAGAGATTTTTCCATGAATTTGTCAGGTTCCTGATACTCTGTCAACAGGGCTATCTTTCAGGGATATTTATATGAGGGACCTCTTGGAGATTAGAGTTCATGTTTATCTCTAGAGCAGAGATTTGTTTCTTTACCAGGATACTAAGGAAAATGTTTACTTCTAGGACAAAGGTTGGATATCTTTCCCCGCAGTCTCTTTGAAAGACTAGAATTTCCTGAGATCAAGGATCCTCACCTGTGATGGTAACCCATGGGGTGAGCAGTATTTACATAAGCTACCATCCACACCAATATAGATACCAATATCTTCCCATCGTGAACCTCCATGGGATATAAAGGACAAGTATCATAAGCATAAATGTTATACTGCCGGTGGGGCCATGAGTAATAAAACTGTTGTCTCTGATTTACATCTTTCTTCTGTAGGAATCCATGTAGCTATGGCATGCTACCTTGTTAGCTTAAAAATCGGTAACATTCCAGACCTTTGACATGGTCATGATATGAAGCTTTGTGGACCTTCATTTTGCCATTTGCAAACTGGGATCTAAATCCTCACCTCACAAAATCATCGTGACTGTGTTAGTTACTCCTTAGTACCTATTTCTCATCATATAGAAACTTGTTGCATTGGGAAGACAACCAGGTACTCTTGAAACTATCTGTGATCAAACATTAAAGTACTGGTCAATGGGATGTAAGCAGAAGTTCTAAAAATAATTTTCAGATGATGCCTGGGAAAGGAATAATTCCCTCCTTTCTGATTTTCTCCTTCTTGTCCCCTGAAATATGGACATAGTGGTTAGACACATCATGCTGTTTAAATAGGAAATGTAACACTGATGGCAAAACGAAAAAATACAAGGAGGCTGGGATATCTATTTTCTTGGAGCCACTAATCATGTCCTGGACTGCTAATGTACAGAATGTACTATTATGTGAAAGGAAAAGCCGTATTTGTCTTGTGTGAATCCATTCTGTTTGCAAGTGTACTGCAGCAATGAACCTATATCTTAATTAGTGAAGGGATAAGAAGATCACAGTGATCCATTAGAAAGATTTGGCTGGTAGTGATAGTAAGAGGAGAACAGGCAGGAAAATTAGAAGGGTGATCACCAGCTACCTTGGTTAGATGATTATTTTCTAAAGATTTTTGATTGTTGGCAAATCTGAAAGTTTTATTTGGCCTATGGATTCTCTTAAGAACTTTGCATTCTGTTGTTCAATACATCAGAAACACTGGATTTAAGTTAAATTATAGTTGTTCTTATCATTAGATAATTTTAAAGAGAGGATTGAGAATGAAGTATTCCTTAAACTTATCTGAAATGATGCCTTTTATCATGAAACTAGTTTTCATCTAGTATTCAGTCTCTGGAAGCAGTTTGGGAGACATAGTCCAATGCCTGTCAAATTTAAAGATATTTATCCAGCCCTCTGCAAATTTTGAATTGGAGATAACACCAAAGCTATTCCACAAAACACTTCTCAAAGGAGACTATATGTCAGATATGAACAAATAAACCAACATTTGTGAATGATACACACACAGACACACACACACATGGACAGACACACACACACACACACACACACACACACACACACACACACACACACCCTTTTCACAGATGAAAGCCAAGATATAGGAACTCCACACACTATCTGGTAGGAATTCTCTTCTCCACTGAGTTTAGATTTCCACTTTTGTTTGAAAGTGTAAATGAACAGGACAAGAATGGAAAAGAATACAAATGAATACCTGGAGTCTGCTTGGGAAGATGCTTAGGAAGAAAGTACCCATGAGAACCCACATGGAGTGAGAGAACACCAGTTATGAGAGCAAGAGGTTAGCTAGGTTACCTTGGGGATGGTCTCCTTGCTCAGGAGGCATGAAAGGAGGCAAAACAAAGCACATTAGTCAGAACCTTGTGACTTTGGCCTCCTGTATGTTTGATCTGGCGGGAGATACGTTCCATGAGTAACTGAGTCTTGCACTTAGGGGATCAAATGACAGTAGAAATTAGATCAACAGTTAATGTCCTAATTCTCTTCCTGACCAATGTGAGGAAAAAAACTTTAGTTAAATACTTCATAGAAAAACACTACATGCAGAATCTTTGGGGGTAGGGTGGGAATTAAAAATCATCATCTCATGCCAAATATTCTTAAAGTTTTCTCAACAGTACAGTTAATCCTCTGCACTGGCAGACACCACTTTTCTTTCATTATGTATGCCTATATTGGCCAAGGAGTTTTTAGGTGCAGAGGAAATCCACATAGAAGTGGCACACCACTCGACACTGCCACAGTGGTGACAAGGTTTTCTCCAGCTGTCAGTTTCAGGAATGTGTCGCTTCATTTGACGCTGTACAGCTTCAGGGTGAGAAACGGCAGCACGCCTTTTAGCCTGTGTTCCGACTATAGCAGTTCCAGCAGTGACCACTTACCTTGGAAAAGAGTGCAAGATAAATGGCAGACATTATGGTCTGGAGTCTTTATGCAGGATGGCCTAAGACGTTTCATGGAATTGGAGGTGAATTAAACAGCAGGATATTTAAATGCTGGAAAGGTAGGGAGAAGCTCCCATTTCTTCTATGTTATATAGGCCACAGTAGATACTGAAGTCTATGTGCATAGTTTTCTCCTGGTCTTCCATGGGCTGGGTCATTAACTGCCTGAAAACCTAAACAGTGAATGAATTTTGTCTCCAGATCTATAAAATGAGAAGGTAATTTCTTTTTATAAGAACCACTGAGAAGTTCCCAGGAGAAAAGAGATTGGAGTATCTTAGAAATCAGTACAAGATTTCCCAACACTTAATGGATAATCTAGTTCAATGAAATAATAGCACATATAGTGAAAAAGTTTAAGGGTTTCTTGATCAAATCATACATAAAACCAAGTATGTAAATTTAATCAGGTTTCTCTTTTGCAGAACTTCAGAAGCCTTCAATACAATAATGTGTCCTGTGAAGCTGTAAGGGAGAGAGAAAGTACACAGACTTTCCTGAACTTATTTCATCATAGAAACCTCTGTAGGCAGTTCCATGAAGCATGCATTTGGAAAAGATTAAAAAAGTTGGTTAACCCACCAGTTCCCATATTTAAAGACTACATGAAGAATCAGTTAACTTATTAGCTTTTATAGCTATGGAGCTCAATTCCTATAAAACAATATTTTCAGGGGATTCTCCATAACTTTACAATCTGAGCAATGTCCGTATTCTTGGCAATGATGTTAGAAATAACAATGTAATCACATAGACATCATGGAATCCTTGGAATATTAAGAATATAGCGATAAACATGCTCACTTCACTTTTTAGCAGAGATGGTCTGCAAGTTTTGTGCCATTCCTAACCTTCCACTAATTGGGATTCTCTCTATGGTCTCATCTGAGAGAATGGTGATGTGCAAAGTGGGATTGTGACAGGGTAGAACTTACAATCCTCTCTTAAATAGGAAATAGTGATTCAAAGAGGTCACAACTTTACTGTTGGTAACATCTTTTTCTAGAGGACCAAGAAACTGACTGTCCAGAATAGCTCTAGTCAGTGCTAATTGATGGGAGTACAACTGTGGGTTGGGGCTTCATGATTTTGGTGCGCTTTGGCCATCAGTGTGTATGTTCCAGTGAGTGTGTTCCAGTGTGTCTAGTACGCATAAGGATGTTCACATACATGTTCAAGTGCTAGATTGGAGGGCTGGGAGGAGATGCCACACGTCGCAGATCTTCAAAGCTACTGAGAAATTTTTCTCTGAAGCTCCCTATACTATATAGGCTTTTGGTGTTCAAGTGATCATAGGTCATGGGCATTAGTATTTGGTTTCATGGATTTGTGTTCTATATCACTGAAAAGTCCCAACTTGACATCTTGGTTAACTGTATGTGCTAACATGTGACAGGGAATGGCCTGCCAACTTAGTCATAAACTGAATTAGGAGTCATGTTTTGAAAATATTAAACAAATGTAGAAGCAACTTAGCATGGGGATAAATAATAGAGATTCTACAGTCCACCTGCCTGGGTTTGAAATCTAAACTCTGAGCCTTTTAGCAAGTGGTTTGTCCATTCTGTGCCCTCACAGATTTCTGATCAGTGAACTGGATATAATACAACCTATCTCAAGTTGCCACATTAGATGAGTTCATATTGGTAAATGTTGATTGTATCTTGGAACTGATTTGAAATGGCTTTTGTTTTCCCTTTTGCATATTTACAATACTCAGAAATCATTCCACCGTATCCCCACCTCATGGGAAAGTGGCAAAATAATATCCTCTGGGAAAAGCAGTGACAAGGTACTAGGAAAGCATTGGCCATTCCAAGAACAAACAGGCCTGTGCAGGCCTGTAGAAGGAGCAAGAGGGAGCAGATAGGTATTTGCTCTTTTCTCCAATGGAATTTCTGGACGAGAGCTGGTGTGGCAGGTTGCAGGCAGAGCATAGAGTAGAGTAGGTTCCTCCTCATTTGCAAGTGGAGGCTGGGAAGAATTAGTCCCATAGAGACACTTCCCTGCACACCAGCACGACTAGACTTAGGACAAGGGAGGCCAACATTTACTCTTCCCAACCCTCACCCTGTTCCCCTTGAACACTCCGAAATTCTGGGACTGTGTGAAAACACATGCAGATGTTAGCAGATAGTGCTAAGGGTAAGGTCTACTACAGGTGCTGCTGTGATAGAATTGAATAGATAGACCTGTTGGCTGCGGGCTGAAGGCTGGACCCTCTGTGGAAGAAGCCAGAAGGTCACAATCACAGACACAGATGCCTCTGGCAGGGAGCAGAGGATAAGGGAGAAATGAAATTATTTTTAAATGGAAGCATTTGAGCTAGGTGCCAGTAGCTCACATCTGTAATCCTAGTTACTCAGGAGGCTGAGATTTTAGGATTGCAGTTTGAAGTCAGCCTGGGCAGGAAAGTCCATGAGATTCTTATCTCCAATTAACCACCAGAAAATTGGAAGTGGTGCTGTGGCTCAAATTGGTAGCCTTGAGTGAAAGAGCTCAGGGACAGCACTCAGGCCCTGAGTTTAAGCCCCACAGCTGAAAAAAAGAAAGAAAAAGAAAAAGAGAAAGAAAAATGGAAGCTTTTGAATAACAGACATTCAAATATTTACTTTAGACAAGTAAGTTTACAAACAGATTAAAATATCACATAAATAGATGTTGGTAAGGATGAATAAACTATTGAGAAACAGAGAAGCTACAAGGTAGTTTAAATGCATCTGTCTACAAGGTAAACAGTCATTCAAAAGATGATCTGTCAACAGTGTGCAGATGTATGTGCTTATTAGGACAGAAAGTGAGGAATGGTGTTGAGAGGGAAGTGGGAGCTGAACTTCTTGTAAATGCATTCAGTTTAGAAATGTAAGGCTGTGGAGTATGGAAGAGAAGAGAGAGAAAGGTGTGTGTGTGTGTGTGTGTACACGCGCACACGCACACACTAGTACTGTGACTTGAACTCAAGACCATGTGTATACTTGATTCGCTTGTGCAAGGCTGGCACTATGCCACTTGAGCCATGCTTCCAACCTGGCATATTTCTGGTTAATTGGCAAGAGTCTCTTAGACTCTTCTACCCAGGCTAGCTTCAAATAGTGATCTTCCAAGTCTCAGCTTCCTGAGTAGCTAAGATTACAGGTCTGAGCCACAGTGCATAGCTGAGACATGAAGATATTTAAGAGCCCACACTTAGCAATCATGCCTAAATCATAAGGTACATGAATACTGTTAGACACAGAAAAGAATTGGGGTTACCTTCATTTACTTATTCATGCATACGTACCTGTTCCTTCTTAAAGAAGATGTAGCAGTCAATGTAAAGAGGGACAAATCTAGAAGTGGCCATGGTCTAGAGTCCATGTTGTAGCCTCTTGTAGCAAGGTTCTCTTGGGCTGCCAACACTAACTTTTTTTCTCTTTGCTAAGCTGGTTCAGCCATACTTTTTCATTCTCCTTTGTGTGAGAGAGGCCATGTGACTGTACTCTACCCAAAGGCATGAGGGAATTCACAATATGGACCAATCCCAGTATATACCCTTTAGATCCTTTTTTTCCTCTACATAAAAACAAGAGGGATTTCTTTCTACAACCTTTGGCTTAATAAAGAAGACACACTGAGGAGTTAACACTGAATTGTCCTGTGGACGTTGTCTTCTCCTCCAAGCTGCAAGGACAATAGTAGGAGGACACAAGAAGAAATATGCCTTTATTTTTAAAAGTTAGTATTTAGTGTTCCTATTCTAAAAGCTGTGTTATTATTTCCCTAATTAATCAACCAGGATTGATTTGGCTCACTAGCTTGCACTCACCAAAACCCATGGGAGACTGGAGTCGCTATCAGAATGACAGTTTATTAATTCAAGCTGACAAATGTATCTGTCATTCGGAACCAGAAATTCTCACATTGAATGATCCAATCCTTATCTCCTTGTCAGACTTCTTGGCAGACACACGCAATCCGAAGCCTCTTTGGAGAGGCTCATGGCAGAGGGAATGCATATGTGGAGTCCATTCAATGGCCATGATCAGTAAGGGAGAGCTAGATAGGGACTGTTAAGGAAGGGGAAGGGAGTTGAAACAGAGACCTAACAATGAAAGGCTAGAAGATGCTGAAGCATCTGTCTCATGAGATTATGGTTCCAGTGTAAGCAAAAATATGGACAGCCTGATAATTAAGGCCCTGTCAGACCATCTTTAGATCACAATCCTGCTGTGCTTTCAATGGGTTTTGTCCCTTCCGAAACTCATGAGGAAGCCTGGTCCCATTGTCACAGTGTTGAAAAGTGGTAGAAAACTTACCAGAGGGAATTTGGTTGTTGGGAGGGATGAATGCAGTTCTTAAAGTACTGGGTTAGTTTCCAAGAGACCAGAGTGTCATACAGTGGGGCCACTCCTTATGATTTGTTTCCTGCAAATGTGCTTGCTGAGCCTTCCACTTTTCTGCCATACTGACCCAGCAGCATGTTTTAGGGCTTCCAGTCTCAAGAATGTTGAGCTAAATTAATTTCTTGCTTTTATTACACAGTCTGATATTTTTTTGTAGTAACAGAAGATGGGCTAAAATGTCCTGTCATTCCCCCTTTCCAGTTTTTAGTGTGTTTACAAAGCCTCCTTTCACACCTTCATTTCCCACTGGAAGAACACTAGCATTGTCAGGGTATAATTCTTTCTCCTCCTACTATGTGTTCACTTTTTAGTCTCTTGTGTGATGATTGGGTAATCATTTCTAAGTCTTCCAAGGAAGGGTCAACAACTGGGCTATAGAAACAAATGAGGTGGACTCTTGCCATCCAGGGATAGAAAACTCTTTGGGGACACATAGGTAAACACATAAAGATCCACATTTGCAATATAGTGTAGGAATAACCACAGAATGTAAGACAAGAAGGATCCTCAATACAGAAAAGAGTGTGGTTAGCCTACCTTGGTTGTTGGTCATAAGAGAAAATGAAGAGACGCTCCCTGTAGGAAGTAGAGATTCATCTGATTTATATTGATGGAGGTGTTCAAGAAATGGGAAAGCCATAAAATGATATGGGGTACCAGGCAGTGATAGCAAGTTAATTAGTTAGTGGGATGCAGATGGGGATCCTCACATGAGAGGAATAAGGGTAGAGGTCTTCTGTCATGAAAACCAGACTGCTGGCTGGCTTAAACAATATGTATGATTGCCTCACAGCTCTGGAGACTGGAATTCCAAGGGTAGAATTGGTTCTTTCTGAAGGCTGTCAGAAAATGCCTATTCTATAACTTTTCCTAGCACTTCCTTGGCATGCTCTTGGATTACAGAAACAATACTATGATCTCTGCTTTTATTTCCATATTGTGTTCGCTGCATGTATGGGCCTGTGTCCAAAATCTTCCCTTTGCAGAAGGATGCCAGTGACACTAGATTAGGAGCTAACCTATGAACGTATTTTAACCTAGTGACCTCTGTGAAGAACCTAGAGAAAAGGAGAACAGAAGTCTTAGCCAGAGAAGCCAGAAGCAAAGGTAGCTTTGGAGTGGAGCAGGGAGGAAAGCTGTCAGCAACAGCAAAAAAATAAATAAATTAAAATGAGGGTCTCAAATCCTAGCTCTGCCTCTTGCACTTCCTGCTCTATGTCATAATTTTCCTCATTTGCAAGACAGGGGTAATAATATCCTTGTAGAGAGGTACTTCCTGTAGACTTGTTGTGAGGGTTAAACGTAATTACATAGTAGGCATTCAGTAAATGGTAGCATTAAAAAAATACTGGATTTAGTCACCCCAAAGTGACATCTTTAATATGTATATTCTACTTAATGCCTGAGGGGTTCTAACAGGTCATCCATTTATTCCCTAAAGAATAAAATATCATTTCAAAATGACATCTTGGGAAGCTGCTCTTACCTTCTATGATGTGTAGAACTCAAAATTCGATGTTCGCTTTGTGTAACCCAAAACCTGTGGGAAAATACAAGCACAAAGAATGTGAATTATGCCTGTGAAGTGGGATTGTAAAACATTCCCTCCTTGCACTTTCTAGAAATTAATTCTGATTTGACACCTCCTTGGTCTTTTATTTTCTTCCCCTTCTAAATTGCTTGGTTTGGATTTAGGGTGGAAACTGATCCACCCAAGAGAACAAAACAAAAGCTTGCCTTTCCCTAGACTGGAGGATCTGAGACAGAAATTCCTCCTCCCATTCCTAGCGCTGAAGAAGTATCAACATTCTTAGAGATTGTTTGTTCTCCCATGCAAGTAAGAACTAGTTTAGATGCCACATGAACTCTCACAAGTATATTTTCATATTCATGTATGCAAATGATATTTAAAATGAGCATCTAAATTGTGGATCATTAAACAAACACTGTTGACCAGGTCTAGGTCTGTGACTTTTATTATATTATCTTCTGGACCCTGGCATTATTGCTATTTTGTGGTATGGTTTAAAAAAATTGAAAAAGAGCCTTATCACTTCAGGTGAAATCCATGTAAGTAAGATTTCTGAATGGCATGCATATGCTGAACATTGGCTGCTGTCTAAGCATTTGTCAGATAGAATACCGGATGTCAATTTTTCTTTGTTGATTTCAAAGCAGCTTCGCTATGCTTTCCCTTCTTTCTAACCCTTTTTGAAATGGGATTATAACCCCACTTTGCTTGGTTTACCCTCATCTGCTTTGAGTACATTTACAAACAGTCTTATTTGGAACAAAGGGACAATTCTCAGGCTCTGCCAATCATTGCTAGCTACCCACAGCATGGCAGCCAACTTGAATGTACTGGAGAAAACTTGGCGTATGGAGAAAATACTCCACACTTGCTTATCTGTGGAATGTCTAGGTCATGTCAAAGCCCGGATTCATGAGATTAATAAATATTTGTTTCTTCCATCTCCTGATCTCTTCCAAACCCACTCACTTCCTGTTATGCCCTTCCTCTAGTTACTTTGATGGCTGCCATAACTTCTAAACAGGCTTCCAAATTATCCTATGTAAACATCTTTATTAAGTTCTAAAGGCTCACCTTAGCATTCAAGCCCTATAAGAAGCTCTGCTGCCTTCAGGACAATCAAAACATAGCATCTATCATTAAAATCCTTCAAAGAAATGCCCAAAGGTACCCCCAAAGTGCTTGTTTCTTCAGATCCTTCAATACAGAATATGCTGTAGCCAAGTGGAGCTGTCTTTCCTTAGACTTCTGTAATCACTGTCTTGCCTCTTCTTGGAACACAGCATCTCCTCTCCCTCAGGGCTTAGCCTAGCTTTTCCAAGAAATAATATGTGACAGCTCTGGTCAGGAAGTCCCTAGGGACTTTCCTAGACCCCATAACCCCTTCTATTTTATACCTCATTTATTTGTGTATCTGCTCAGCTTCCTTCTGGCCTGAGAACTCCTTGAGCAAAGAAGTATGTCTGATTCACTCCCAGTGTCTTTTACACATGACAAGTACCAGTTACACCGACAGACTAGCTGGTAACTTAACAGCCATGAGTAGGGAAAGGAAATAGCACCATCTAAAAGAGTTGTATATGAAAACAAGATCTGAGCTCTGTTTGCTCTAACAAGCCACTGGCATTCATCCTGAAGTCTCGCTTTCCACAACATCCTGAGGGTACATATTTTATTTAGTGACTTCTTTCTTTTTTAATGTTAATTTTAGCTTCTGACATTCCCCATTAAGTTGTAGCACTTGAATTTTTAGAGGTCTCAGGAAAAAAAATGAAAAAATGTAATGTAAGTTTTCTTTCCTTTCTTATCCTTATTTTCTTTCTATCTTATTTTCTTTCTATGTCTGAAAGAAGTTTGAAATTTTCTCTTTGGTTCAGGTTCTTTGTCTCTTTGCCTCTCTGAGGATATCATCCAAAGTACTGAATTAATGGGTCATCATTTACTACAATCTTTTTGTTTTTGCCAGTTGTGGGATTTGAACTCCTTGTTTGTCCCTCAGTGGTTGTTAAATATTTAGATTTGAATGTTCCTTCCCAGTCCCTCCCCTACCTCAAGATGGTCAGTGTTCTAAGACCTTCTTAGGCCTCATGATATAGTATGGCCACTCTAGCAACTCTATAACTCTTCTGGAGAGTGCTCTCCACTTCATCCTATTTTCTATTACTCCATGGTCCAGACACAGTACCATCTCCATTATGTCAACTGAATTGTTTGGTAAACTATTCATTCAGAATCTAGTTCAAATGACTAGTATTAGTTTAAGGACTTTCCTTTTACCTTGGAATGTCCTTAAAAATGGGTATCTTAGCTAATTCCAAAAGGAGAGTGATATATCTTATAACACATACAAATTGTGTGTGTGTGTGTGTGTGTGTGTGTGTGTGTAGAAAGACAGGCAGAGGAACAGAGACTAGCAAAACAGACAGAGATAAGGAAGAAAAAGTTGAAAGATATAATGGAGAGTAGAAAGAATGGAATAAGAAAGAATAGACTAAATGTAAAGAATAGAATAATAGGAGAAGGGAAGTAGAGCAGATGAAAGGTGAATAGAAGAAGAAAGGAAGGAAGAGAGAAGAGAAGAGAGGGCAAGAGGAAGGGAAGGGGGAGGCAAAGATGAAATCCAAGGGCTTGTAGCATCCTTCGAATATATCATATCCATTATCATGTCACCAAACTTTAGAATCTGTCATGGGAAGGCACCCAGTAGAGTACAAAGCCCTGAGAAGTAAAATAGTGGGAATAGGAAAGTGGCGAGAGACATTTGCTGTTGGCTGGCAGTGTGACAGCTCCCCCACCCCCCACAAAGCAGATGTCTCCAGACGCGTGCCTGCTGTAATTGGAGCCCCTGGAGCTGGAACAGTTCCAGGAACGGTATGTTATTTGTAAATCTGCTAATCACTATTCCCTTGCTAGTCAGCAACATGTATGTCTTGTACATCATGTGAAGGAATTGACTTATTCTGCAGAAGTAGAATTGCTTAAGGTTTTGCCAGGAATATACATCTAAACTTTGAGTTACCAATGTCTTATATGGTCCATTGGCTCTTCAGTCAAGTTCTCTGGAAAGCTTACAAAACATGAAATGTAGGCTGTTTCAGTGGTGTCATGCATAATTTTTTTTTGCTGGGTTTTCATAAAGTTTTAGAATTCAAAATTTGAGAAACATATCTAAGACTAGTGTCAATGATGTAACTGTGAGTGTGGCATCTGTCTGGGTTAGTTACAAAAGCAGACTTTGTGCACATTAAAAGCATGATGACGAAAGTGAAGTCTACAGTGCTATATTAAAATCAGAGGACTGCCTGTGGAAATGACAGAGTTTGCTGCTATAACATTTCCTGTCTCAAAAAAAAAACAAATATAAGAGTAGAGCAATGCAAACTATTTGCTGTTTTATCTCAGTTTTCACCAAAAATTCTAATGATGCTAACAGCCATATAAAATGCTTAAACTTCAGAAATGTGTTTCTAATAGTAGAAGTACCATATTTTATCTAATTCAGTGTTTCCAAAATGTTTCATATCAAATATCTCATTTTGTTCTCACAGCCTCTAAGATGGATATTCCCATCTTCACTTGACATCTGAGATACAGAAATCAGGTAAAAAAAGATGAGGCTGCAGTCTAGATTCTTTTATTATTGCACTGCATTACTTTTAGTAATTTACAAAAGAAAAAGGAAAGAGAATAATGACTGTTATTTCCCTCATCTCATGCTGTCATATAAGCTTTTCCAGGAAGGACAAGTATGGTTCAGTAGGGTGTTTCTTAGTGAGAGAGAACACATTCACAGGACTTTCATCATAGTATTTGTCATAATTTTTCTGTTTTTATTTGTAATTATTACTATTCTCATACTATGAGTAATTTATACATTAAACTCTACCATAGGTACCATAGAGTTTAGTACTATCCATTGGTTTCAGGAGTCTATTGGGGGTCTTTACAGGTAGGGGTGCAACTTACTAAAAAAATAAAGCTGATTGTTGATTTGTAAAACAATCAGGAGTAACTGTGGACAGAAACCTTCAAAGGATCTAGAAACACTGTAACATACACAGTATCTATCTGTCTGTCTATCTATCTATCTATCTATCTATCTATCTATCTATCTATCTATCTATCTATCTATCTATCTAATCTACCTACCTATCCCTTATCTATCTATCCATCTTTATATGTATTATATGTACATATTATATATGTGTTAAATGAATAGTTGATAACAGATTAATTCTCTAAGAAATTTGATGCTATTTTTAAGCTTAGATACCAATTCCATAACAGTAGCTCCACCATTCATAGCAGTTTTCAGGATTGTAGATTGAGAAGGTTCCTGGCAGGAGGCTGGTGGGGGCGGGCAGGTGGGGGTGGGCAGGTGGCCTCTGAATTAGTAATGCTGATATGTCTTGTCAGAGGTGGCTGGTGAACACTCACAACGTGGTTAGAATATGTGACGATGTGTTTAGATATGTAAAATACTAGATTTTGAATTTCCCCAATATATTTCTTTAATTTGTGCATGTTGAAATGATAACATTTCAAATGAATTGGGTTAAACAGATGTGCTATGAAAACTAATTTCCACGGTGTCTTTGCCTTAAAAATATATCTCCTACAAAATTTCAAATTGGATATAGACATGTTTCATACTGTTTTGGTATTGAGTTGAATATAGTATTGTATATTATGATTATATATTACTATATATAGTGTTATGCATTACTGTAGCACATACATTGTAATATAAACATTTTTAAGAGGACACCGAAGCACAGTTTTAATGTAGTTTTTATTGTGGTAACTGAAAATCTCCTTATTCTTTCTTCTTCTGTAGTAAATTCTTATTCTTTCCCTGGGTGGTATAATGATTGTTTCACAGGAAGAAGGCAATATAATCAGGCAAGAGCACGAGAGCAGTGCCACACGTATGGACTGCAGAATGTGCAATCTGTAAATGAGAAGTTCAGAGATGAAAGGCAAAAGGATTTTGTTTAGAGAAAGTGCTTGGAAGGCAGTGAGCCAATACAGCTGAGATCACAATATGGAACAGCCTCTCTCTCTCTCTCTCTCTCTCTCTCTCTCTCTCTCTCTCTTTCTTTCTTTCTTTCTTTCTTTCTTTTTCTCTCTGTCTCTCTTTCTTTCTTTCTTCTTTCTCTCTCTGTCATACCCATTGTAGATGTAGTAGATGTAGTACCCCCAATGGACCATAGATAGTACTAAACTTGATGATATCTAATGAGACAGTGCAGTATATATAGTCTTGTATGAATTGACCATTTGATATCTAACATTTCTACGCCTCTCTCAGATATATCTGTTCACAATCAAAGTGACACTAACCCTCCATCTGATAACAGACTGGCTATCAATTTAATGTATTTGGCCTATATGATCCTGTACCTCATCAAAATGTCTCAATTATCTAGGTGCTGGTGGCTCACACTTGTATTCCTAGCTACTTAGAAGGCTGAAATTTGAGGATCACTGTTCAAAGCAGCCTGGCTAGGAAATTCCATGAGATTCTTATATCCAATTAGCCACCAAAAAGTCAGAAGTGAAGCTGTGGTTCAAGTGGTAGAGCACAAGCCTTGAGCAAAAACGCTCAAGGACAGCAGCCAGTTTCTGAGTTTAAAGCCTCAGTACCAGCATGCATGAGCACATTGTGCTTGTGCGTGAGTGCGCGCACGTACACATATACACACACACACACACACACACACACACACACACACGAGTCAATTAACAACACTAATGTTCCATGATCTGAAAGGTTTTATTCAAGAGTTTGGGGGAAGAGGGAGTAAAAGAACAAGGTGATGGAGAGTGAATATAATTGAAGTGCATTTTATGCATATATGCAAATAAAATTAACATTATTAAAGTGAGGGATAAGAAAGAGCAATAGAAGAGTAAATGTGACCAAAGCCTGTTAACATTTATGCATGGAAATACCACAAGAAACCACTTTGTAAGAATTAATATACACTGACGAGTTTATAAAAGAAATAGTCATGTGAAATGGCCATGGAAATTGTTCAATCAGAACAGATTTTATCCATTGGAGTTCTCAACATCTCTATTGTTAAGATCCACACGCACAACCTGTCCTTGATTCTATAACCTGGTAACACACTTGCTCTCTCCTTAAAACTATTATCTTCCTTTCTGCCAATGAAAGAGCCCAGGACCTGCTTCCATGCCTTGAGTAATCATAAGCTCAGAATTAATTTAGTGCTTAATTTGATAAGCTAATTTCTGGTCTTTGATAAAATTATCTTTCTCAAAGCTCCCTTGTACCTTCTTAATTTTAATCTGAAATACTCTGTTTATATAATGATAGTGTTAATTCTTAGCGGGCTGAGCTTGGGTTCAGAAACCTTGGCATACAAACTGGTCACCGCTGCGCTCACCTTCCATCTGGCTGAGTAATCCCAGAGAAAGAGTTAACTATGTTCTCAATTGAGGTTTAGTCTTGTTTAATTTTTTCTAATGGAATCTCGAATAGTGGTACACTTACTATGAGATGAAATGTCCGAATAATTCCAGCTTTTCTTCAAGGAAGGGAAAACTAGTCCTCAAACATTTTCTTTAATAATGAATCCCGGGACAACATTGATCAAGATGCACTGTATTCATAAACAGTTTTGTTAAATGGCCGCTCCTTTGTATAGCTACTTAAAGGTCATGAAAAAAAACTTTACATGAAAATATGCTCTCTCCTTGGCCTAAAAATAGAAATAATAATAATTATAAAATTAGAAAGAATCATAACTGTTGACATTAAAGCCTCATTATGTAATGAAGTTATGTCCTGATGCTTAATAGAAAATTCTAACTAACTGTTTCCAGTCTTCTCCAGCATCCTTCTACCATCCTCCTGCTTAGTCACTGCGGCAGATGTAGTGACCTTTACGTTTGCTAATTGTGTCAACCTCATTCCTGCCTCAGGGCCTTTGATCTAGTTGTTCTTTTTCTTTAAATATTATTGATAGATTTCACATGTCCAGCTCTTGTTTTTCCTTCTTTTTTTCAGCTGAAATAATAATCAGAGAGGTCTTTTCTGACCAGCCCTCTGAAGAAGCACCTATAGCTTCAGTCCCTGTCACATCACCTTGCCTGTATCACTGTTTCACGGTTCTTCATGGCCTTCTGTTGAGAATGAAAGCCATTCTGCCCAGAGGTCATTTGTTCTCTTCAAGTGGCTATTCTTAGTATCTGTGGCTGCACAAGGCACACGTAAGGCTCATAATAAACATGTATTAATCAATTCAATTCTATTTTCCTCCCTCTCTTCTCCCCTCCCTTTTCTTTCCTCTTTCTTCTCCTCTCTTTTCCCCTTCCCTTCCCATATCCCTCTCTTTCCCGAGATTCCCTCCTTCCCTCTCCTCTCTTCCCTCCCATGCCTTTCTCTCCACTTCCCTTCCTTCCCTCCCTACCCTTTCCTTCCTTCCTTCCTTCCTCACTCTTTTCTCCCTTCTATTCTTCTCTTCCTTCCTCCATCCCTTCCTTTTTCTTTTACTTTCTTCTTTTTTTCTTTCTTCTTTCTTTCCAGAATCTCACCATGTAGCCCTAGCTCGCCTGCAATCCACAATCCTCCTGCCTTACACTCTCCAGTGCTGGGAGTCTAGGTATGAGCCATTATAGCAGGACTTAACATTTTCTAAAAGATAAAAGGAGCCATTCATTCTCTGACACAATGCTATCCCAGAAAGGACCGGTGCACTTATCCTTTCCTGAGTGAAAAACTGGCTCCAGAATCCCCCTTCTAACATGGCTATCATGTATGAACTCTATGCTCTTACTAGACATACTCACCTCATACTTATGCATGAGGAAGCCTCCTTGGATGAGCAGGGGGTTCCTGATCTTGACATTAGCTGGTGATGGCACCTTTCTGGATGAAGTGCCTACTAGTCATTGAGTTCTGATGAAGGATTAAGGTTGGAAGCATTCCAGAAGTACAGAGCTCAGCACAGGTTCACTGTGCATAGCATTGTCAATGTGACCCATCACACATGTTTGGCATGTACTTGGTCTCCCTGACTGACACAGAGCTCAAGTGCATCAGCAGCAAGAGACACCAGTGGCACATCTTGTCTAAAAGCATTGGCTTCTCATTGGCAGGGAAATCCTCAGTCCCTCCACAGTATTGATGACATATATCAAAGTCAATGTGGGACATTTATTTCCAAAGCTGGAAATTCTTATTTCTGTGTCATTCTGCTCAGACAAAGCCTTGACTGTCTCATGTAGATGACAAATAATGCAGCTGCCCTCTTTCTTCTGACACATGCGTGCACACGGCTGGAAGAGGGGCACAGTTGTTACTATGCCATATATAATCTTTCTCTCAATTGGCTCCAAAAATGCTTTCTTTTTTAACATGTTATAAATCAGATGGCTTGGGAAGGTCATTTAAGAAATGAGTTCCCTGCACTCTTGTAAATAAGTGCACTTGTCTTAGAAAGTCATGGATTGGTTTCTATTAAAAAAGACTATCATCAATTTTTGTGTTAAGAGGTATGACAGTTGAATGATTGCTAAGAGACTTGGAATCTTGAAAATTCAGCAATTTCCGAGGAATACATGAGTAAGAGGTAAAGTATCTCCCTGTTCTATATTTAATACTCTTTAATAATACATTATGGGAGGTTAACATTTCTTAGCTACCACTTTCTGGATGACGATGACAGTTCAAATGTCCATGGACTGGAAAGCAGTAAGGATCAAACACATTGTTAGAGCTCTTCCCATCTCCATATGCCTTAGGCTCTGCCCAACATCCTCTGGGCTTTCTCCCTGTGAACAATCTTCTTGGTGTCCAGTACTTCTGGCCTTTCTGAGGAAGAGATAATGTTTACAGCAAGTTGCCATCTTACTCATGTAACAGGCTTATATGCAATCTATCCTATTATGTTGTCATTTCAGTGACTGATTTTCTACTTATGCTATGAGCTTAGATGTTGTAGGTCTGTTGACCATTAGTTAGTTCCTGGGGACTGAGATTTGTTTTCTCGCTCATTTTAGAGATAGATAATTCTGTCTCAGATGCAGATTCTTGACCTACAACTTCCTGTTGGGTCTCTGATGCCAATTGACTGAAGATTTCTATCTGTGGCCTAATATTTGGTCTCCTTTGACTTTCTTTTCCTACTATAGGAGCATTCCTGGTCTCTGAGCCAGGCTCTTTCTCTCTGGCCGCTCCAGTTTCTGCCAAAGTTTAGTTTTAATAGCCAAGTATTAGGACACAAAGTTTCCTTTGTTTTGGTTCTTCCTAAACATTTTTTTTTGCTTTAGGTATCCCCGTATCCCTTCCAATATTTATTTATTCATTCAAAGAAAATTATGGTTTCTGTGCATGCCAACCACTGAAACAGCAGAAATAAAAAGAAGACGAGATTATTGCCATGCAAAGGTCACATTCTAAGTAAGGTCACACCTATATAAGATGTCAATGTTTACAAAGAACTTTTACATATACGGCAACCATTGTTAAGCCATATATTAATTGACTTCATATTAATGACCACAACTATTCAAAAGAGACATAAAATTTTCTATGGACTTCTCATTGACTCCTACTAGAGAGAAACTTATAAAAGCAATACATGTGGGAAATTCTTCAGTCAGAATCATTGCCTTCTTCAACATGCAAAAATTCATACCAGGAGGATTTGCTATAAGTGTTCCTTTGCCTAAGCAAATCTTGATCTGTAGTGGCTGTGAATTTCTATTTAAAGAGTTCTTATTTCTAGACCATTTCAAGTCATAATATCATCTTTTTTTAATTGAAAGAATGTACAACTTATGCTTCTGAAATATGAGTTGTGTAACTATCTTTGCATGGCCACAAAGGCTCAGTCTGCAAAAACACGATAAAGTCACATCATTTTATTTTATTTTTCTAATTTGGGTGAAAGCTGACATGTGGTGAATATGTACATAGTCAAATAAAGTATTACTGTGACCCGTTGTCAGATCTCTGCTATCTGTCGTGTGTTTAGTAACTGAAAACTATACTTCTGCAAATTTCAAGAAGGTGTCAGTGTTGGCAAGTGCCAAATCTACAAAGCTGTGATGCAATGTCACTTTATGAAACTGCATTGAACTCAATATCTCAGGTTCTTTATTCTTTTTGAAGAAGATAGACAATAAATAAGCAAATTAATACAATAGAGCACAGTGATGGGCTGGGAGAAATATTAAACAGTTATGTTAGGAAGTGGTAATGGAAAAGATAAACTCTCCTCTGAGAGCTAAAGAGAAAAAAGAATCTGACACTCAAGGAACAAGGGGAAGAAAATCGTAGCTAAGAGACCAACAAGAACTTCCAAGGCAGAAAGCGACCTTGTTTATCTAAGAAACATGAAGACAATGAAAAACAATCCTAAATTATTTTTTTTAATCTTAGTAATTGAACCTAGTAGAACATTTTTAAAAAATCAAAGTCAATTCTTGCACAGATGTTTTAACATTAACAAAACTACCATGGTAACTCAGCAAATCAAACAAGGGAAGGCAGGCGATTATGTCAAGGAAACAAAAAAATCGATCAAATGTAAAACTCACTCATAAGGGGGAGCAGCAAAAACCTCTCAGGAACTAGCAATAGGAAATTTCTTTAACTTTGCGCAGGTTACCAATGGCAAGAATATTTAGTAAACATCATACTTTTTGACTCAATTCTGTTCAAGGCATTCATGTCAACTCTCATATTATTATTCAATCTTGACAGTCTGACCAGCAAAGTAAAGCAAAAGCAACTGAGGTGTAATTTTTGGAAAAGAAAATGGCATGATCAACATATATAACCTAATATAACCAGCTTATATTCTGTTATAACTCCAAAGACTTCATCAAAGGAACTAAATATACAATAAATATACAAACTATATTTATTTATTTTTAAATAAGTTTTTTATTGTGAAAATACTGTACAGAGGGGTTATAGTTACATGAGCATGGTAATGAGTACATTTACAAACTATATTTAAAAACCAATACCTTTCCTATTCACCAGCAATAGTCATTATAAAGTCTGTGTATATAGAGTATATTTTCTTATGGAAAGTGAACTGATGAAGGTTTTTAGCTATAAAGCAGAAAAGAACTTCGTGCTTCAAGTATGACATCAATATTCTATATTACACTTCCTAGGAAGAGCAGTGAAAAGAACAGTTCTAATCTACTTTACAAGAATCTCTGTAAATTAAAGATCAAGATATTGAGCTCTAATAAATAAAAGAAATTATGGAAAACAAAGGTGTGCTAACATTTTTATCACTTTCTGACTAAATATTTTGGAGAGATAAAGATAAGGAGTAAAATGAAAGAAGGAAAACTAATAACTTTATTCCAGCAAAGTCATAGGTTGCTTTGGCATAATCATCGACAATCTGCTTTCTTATTTTTATTAGGACATATATTATTCTAATGTTTGAGTTGAACACCAGCTTCTATGAACACATGAACATATAGACTAGATATACATATCTATATCTATCTATACACATCTCTCTCTCTCTCTATATATATATATTGTTCTTAGAAGAATCAAGTAATGCTTTACCCAATGCATATCATCAGAATACATTTGTTGATAGAGCAATATCTCTGGGGTAAATGTACAGAGTTAATATGCAGGTTATTTCTTCAGCTATATGATCATGAAAGGGTTGGACTCTGACTCCATCCACCCTTCTATGAATTACAATAAAGTAAATTTGTATTCTATAAAGTTCCCTTCATTGTTTAGTGTGGGCTGTTTCACATAGTGATAAACATGATCAAGAACTTCGATTGCATATTTAACTTCATTCATCCAGAGAAGCTATTTATTTATTAGATACTCTGACAGGCAAATGTCTTGAAGACTTACCTAATAAATGGAGAAATGAATAAACACTAAAGTACACCTAGTTCTTAAAAGACATCAGTTCTATAAGTCTCCTTGGGATTCTGTAACAAGGATTGCTTTTTGTAATGAGTGATTCTCAGCATTAAGTGGGAAGCAATTCTGTTGCCTGCCTGCTGTGAATCTCCTAGTTTCTCTTGAAGTAATACAGAGAGGAGTTTTTTTCCAAGCAGATCTTTCTCCCTTCTTGCCTTCAAGCTATCCAATAGCTTATTTCCTTAGTAACTAATCAGTGCATCAGAACATTAACACGACTCTCTGATTTTCATAGTAAAGAGATAGAGCCGTGTGTTCTCGTTTGCTCATTGTCTGGCCTGTTTTTTAAGCAAATAGGCCTGAGGTTTTACAGTACCCTTGCCACATAGAAACACACACAGTGTGTTTCTACTCCCAGCTTTGCTACATCTAGGCTTCCAGAAACTTTCATCACTCTCCTTTAAGTACTCTATTACAAAGTCTTTAATTTCCAACAGAGTAAATATAAGGGTTCCTTCCTGCACATTTCCACTTGGAATTTTAATAAGCATCTAAAATAAAAGGTCAAAATAGAAATTTTGATTGGTTTTCTGCCCATCCCCCAAATCTTTTCTTCCAGTATCTTAGCAAGTGGCTTTGCCAGTCAGAGGTTACATGGGCCCAAATCCTAGGAATCGTCTTTGGTCTTCTCTTTCTTTTAAACTACATCTCTAGTTACCAGAAATCTTGTCATGGAAATATATACATGACCTACCTCTTTCTACCCAACGCCACTGCTGGTCTCGGCTTGCCAAACACCTAGGCCTAGTTCCTACTGGAACACAGGGGGTCTGAAGCTTGGCAGCAGCCAGCAATGGTAGCTACAGAAATGAATGCACATTCAAAATGAGTGAGTTTATTGCACGTGAATTAAACTTGAATAAGGTTTTCTTTATGTAAGTACTAGGAGATTCCATGACATACTTGAACTCATCTTGACTCCCACTTACTTCCTTCATCCCTTGCACTCAAAAAGTATGGGCCATTATACTAAGCCTGGTCCAAAATTTACCCTTTCCCAGCTGAACTGGGTGTACAGTGATGCGCTCTTTTCTCTTCTTCGGATAGGGCCCCAGCACTTCTTCAGCAATTCTGCCTTCATCTTAACTAGAGTAGATGCTTCCATTGCAAAGTTTTTTGAGATGGTTTGTGGGATATATTACAAACTATTCTATGTTTCATCTTCTTTCTACACTCAGTGGTCCATGCTATTCTTTTGGTCTATCCCCCACCCCCACCCCACCAAGTATCTTTCTAGAAAACAGTCAGATAAATGGGGAAGTGTCCTCCATAGGCAAAGGTTGGTCTCATTGATAGTGGTATTGAGAGCTGTTGTGGATCTTTAGGAGAGGGGCCCCATTGGGAGTTTTTAGGCCATTAAGTGTGCTATCAGAAGCGATTGTAGCACCATAGACTTGAAATATGAGACTTCACTCTCTGACACAAGGTCCTGTTATGATGTGCAGTCTTCAATACAAGCTGAACTATTGGCTACCCTCCAATCAGTCTACTACTTGAATTTCTAGAACTCTGAGTAAAAAGAAGCCTCTAGAAGTAAGTAGCCTGTCATATATTTCATTATAGAGATGTAAAACTATTATAGCTTTATTATTTTTCTGTTTACTGCCATTCTGAATTGACATCTGTCCATACTCTTCTCACCATGAGTGAATCTCAATCCTGAAATGCTTTCTCCAAAGATGTATCAACTACCTATCCTCTGTCACCATTGTAAACCACATAACTTGACCACCACCTCCACTGCCATCTGCTCTGCCTTCTTTGGACCTTCCCTTTTATTTGTTTCTCCTTTATTCATACATTTTTACCTTCTTTTTTATTTTTTTTATTGTGAAAATACTGTACAGAGGGGCTACAATTACATGGGCAAGATAATGAGTACATTTCTTATCAAGCATTGTAGCCTCCTCCTTTGTTTCCCCTTCCCATCCCACCCAACCCTCCCCCCCCCCCCACCAAAGTTGTAAAGTTCGTTTTCGACATACGCCTTGTACGTCTCATTGTTGCAATGGGTCCACCTGTACCCCTATTTAAATGATTTGTTTTCCCCCTTCCCTTCCACAAATTATACTGACATCAAATGCAGTGAAAGCAGGGGTTATACTGTGGGGGAGTGACATACAAAGCAACAAAGAAATAATCTTATAAATGTGTTAGAAACAATCGCATGAAAGAAAAAAAAAACATTTGAATATATATCTTAGGGTTCATTTCCCTAACATCACCTTATCTGACCTTTTCTGCTTGACTCAGACATATACGAGATATTGCAAATAAGGGAATCCATGGGACCTATGTTTCTTTGGGCCTGGCTTACTTCACTTAATATAATTTTTTCCAAGCCTTTCCATTTCCTAACAAATGGGGCAATGTCATTCTTTCTGATGGAGGCATAGAATTCCATTGTGTATATATACCACATTTTCTTTTATGGCTAGAGAGGTTGAGCATTTCTTCATGTGTCTATTGGCCATCCTTCTTTCCTCTTCAGAGAAGTTTCTCTTTAAGTCTTTAGCCCACTTATTTATTGGGCAGTTGTTTCTTTGAAGATTTATTGTTGGGCGATTTAATTTTTTGAGTTCCAGGTATATTTTAGATATGAGACCCTTGTCTGTTGTATGGCTAGTGAAGATCTTCTCCCAATCCGTGGGCTTTCTATTGAGCTTGCTAGCTATGTCCTTTGCCATGCAGAAGCTCTGCAATTTCATGCAATCCCATTTGTCCAACCTTTCTTTGATTTATTATGTTTCTGGGTCTCTATTAAGAAAATTTCAGTCTGTGCCAAGGAGACCTAGGGTTTCTCCTATTCCATCCTGTAATGTTTTCACAGTGTCTGCTTTGACTCTGAGGTCTTTGATCCATTTGGAGTTGATTCTGGTGCAGGGTGATATATAAGGATCTAGCTTTAGTTTTCTACAAGTAGTTAACCAATTTGCCAGCACCATTTACTGAAGAGGCTGTCTTTCTTCCATTCTATTTTTTTAGCTCCCTTATTGAAGATTAGATGGCTATAGGTCTGTAGGTTCAATTTTTACCTTCTTATATCTAGCATCATCAACTCTCTTCATTATATGTCCTCAGACATCATCGTATTTTTTATTTTATATTATATTGTATTTTTATCTTTAGTTGTACACATCTCTGTATTTAGTGCTGAATCAAAATCATCTTTCTTCCCTAAGGCTCTGCATTTACTTAAAATTTTACAGTTCTTGAAAATGATTACATATTTATTTAAGCAAAATTGTGAAGTAGAAATTGCCATTTCAGTCTGAGAACAAAGGAAACTGAATCATACAACCTTACCCTTTGCCTCCAAACTTCCCAGAAATATAGAAATGGGAAAAGGAGGACTTGACTTTGATTTCACCACAGTGCACGAACTACCTTATGGTAGAATGGTAGGATCTGTACTATTTAAGATGAGGAGGTCTTGTAGCTATTTGCACATAAATGAATTAAAAATAAATAGAATTAAAATCTAGTCCTATTATGTTAACTACAATTTAAATGATCAACAGATGGCTACCACATTAGATGTGCAGACACTGAACATGTCCATCATCTTGGGAAGTTCCATTGGATGGGCTACATAGATTCCTGTTATGCTTCTCATTCTTAGAGATAAGAAGACTTTCAATTATATTGATTTTCTATCTGCAGTTGCTATAGGAAGGATGCACATTTTATTTCTAGGAGATAGGAACCCATCTCAACATCTCACTCAGTGTTTTCCTATCTAGGAAGGTGGTCAGAATGATAGATTCCTGACATATTTTATTATTGAATAAATCCATACCACTGCCATGAGAGATGGGAGTCCTGTTACTAATGAAGAATCAGGAAAGGTTTGCTCACCCCAAGGGCATAGTAAATGTTCTCTATTATAATTCCCTTAGTTTAGATTTACAGAAATTGAAGGTGAGAGCTAACGTAACTTTTCCAAAGTCAAGTAGCAGAGTCAAGACTCCAATATGTGTTACTGGATTCTTCATCCAATGAACTCTTCTCTCAACTATGCTACTTTATTGAGCAATTGCAATCTATCAAAGCCTGTGCTGAATCATCATTAGGAAAAGAAGTTAAAGGAAAGCTTCTTCTTCCTCTACTCAAACCAATCCTTCCTTTAAAAATTGACGAACTATTTTCTTAGGCTATGTTAAAGCTATGAGAGGCTACAAAGACAGCTGGTCAACAGGATTATACAACCTGGCCTTGGATGACGAGGCTATGTCTCATACCCTACTTCACCCCTTTAACTCATCCCAGAATGCACATCTGCTAACAAACACCTGCCACACTACTCGGTCCACCACTGCATGCAGGAGTTCTAAAAAAGTCCATGTTTGGTAGTTGGAGAGGTCTCCACACCTCTTGCCTATTAAGTCATAAAGCAACAGCTGGGTGTGAAAATATAACCCTTGTCACTTTTCCAGACAGCCCGAGTCCTGGCCTGAAGGGGCCTGAGTAAGTTCTGGGGCATGTTGTAATTCACAGCTGCTGTCTAGAGTGACATTTTTCTCCCCTGAGGTTTTGAGTGACAGAGGGTTTTGATCATTTTCTAGCCTAGCTTTTCTTCCTTAGGATGTTTTGGGCATGGCTGACTGAACATTTGCTCCCTCTAGTCTTGAATATTTACATGTGGCTGGGTGTGAAGTTCACTGACTTGGGGAAATATCCTGAAGCCATGTTTCCATTACCCCTAGAAGGAAATCTGAGATTTCTCCAGCAGAAGGCAAAAGCAAGGATCCAGCTCTTGGGCTGACATTCTTTTTGCTGGAAAACACCAGCTTGCTAAATTTGGTCACTGTTTCTTTTCTATCTTTTTTCTCTTTTCTTTTCTTTTCTCTTTCTTTCTTTCTTTCCTTCTTTCTATCTTTCTTTCTTTCTTTCTTTCTTTCTTTCTTTCTTTCTCTCTCTCTCTCTCCTTCCTTCCTTCCTTCCTTCCTTTCTTTCTCTTTCTTTCTGTCTTTCTTTCTTTTTCTTTCTTTCTTTCTTTCTTTCTGTCTTTTTTCTTTCTTTCTTTCTTTCTTTCTTCCTTTCTTTCTTTCTGTTTAGTGGAGTAATGCAAAACTAAATTTCTCATGCTGAGAAATAGAATGAACCAAAGGCAATGCTGATTTGAAATTCTTTTCCTAGCATCTACTCTCTCCTTTGCCACTTCTGATTTGAGGAAGAATAACTGCGGGGGTAAATGGATTATTCATTTCCTTAACATGAAGTAGAATTTAATAGTTAGTTAAAAAATATATAAATAAAAGTCTAACCACTGCCCATGTTCATTTTTAGCCTGAGAATCTGATGTACAGAAACAACAGAAAATGTCTTTTAAGTAAACAACCCATGTTCAGAAGGGACCTTGGTCTAGATAATGTAATAGAGCCTTGGTTCAACTGAGCTCCACAGTCAGCAAAGCCACCACCATCTGTCAGGGTTGGTCTCCTCTCCCGCGGGCTCTGGCTCCCAGGGCCCAGCTGACAGACGGGGCATCATTAGCTGGCTTGTGTGCTAGGTCACCCCACTGAGATAGGTCACTTTGTGTCTTTGGGGTGTCTTATTCCTCCCTGCTCCTAATTCTGATCTTGAGAAAGGAAAATTGAATTTTAGTCTTAAGATTAAATGATGACATTATGCAATCTGTCAACTCACTGCTGGTAGCCAAGTCGACTTGCTAAATGAAAAAAGAAGGGGGGGGGGGCGGGTAATAGCATCCAACCTGCTCTCCCTTCAGTCCTCCAGATCAGAAGCAGAGAGCCCTGTCTGTGTACAGCCCATTAGAATGCAAATGCCTCGAAGATGTTTTGGCCTTTGCAGTGCCCTGTGCATTAATGAGCGGGCATAGAGATGTCCAGCGCTCTGGCTACAGTGCAATGGGAGTGAGAAAAGCTGGCAGCAGGACCTGTGCGGGGAACTAGTCGACGTCTCAGAGAAGAAATGGAAGCTACAAGTACACACTCTGTCCTTATCGACCTCATCTTCAAGTCTGTCTTGTTTTAGCACGTTGATCAATTGTGCAGATTTCTTTTCCCAGTACTTTCTCAGTCACCCTCTTCCTTTGCACTCTACTCAATTTTGGGTGGCCCTATATGCTTTCTACTTTCTCTGGACGCAGCTATCAATCCTTATCTCTTCCACTGAGACTGTCCCTAACTTCAGTTTCCTTCTTTCACTTTTTTCTTTCTTTCTTTTTACTTTTCTTTTATTTTTTTTTCTTTTATTTTAATGGTTGTAAGATCTGACTGTTTATCCCAGGCTGTCCTCAAAATCATGATCCTCTTGGCTCTGCCTCCCAATTGCTGGGATTACATGTGCTTACCACCACAGGTGGCTGACCCTGTCTTCTTTGCATTGATCTCCTTATTGCTATTTCTTATCTTGGTTCCTGAAGGTTTTCTCATGACATTGGCTTAGTTTCAGTCTGAAACATTGTGATGGTCAGCCTATGTCTTTATTTTATTAGATCAAAAAACAAAAACAAAAACAAAAAAACCCACAGTATATTCAGTCACCCAAAGAGCCAAGATGTCAAGAAATTTAATCTTTCAAAAAATCAGACATATAAAAAAAATCTCTCTCTCTCTCTCTCTCTCTCTCTCTTTCTCACCAGTCCTGGGGTTTGAACTCAGGGCCTGGGCACTGTTCTTGAGCTTCTTTTGCTCAAGCTAGTGCTTTACAATGTGAACCATAGTGCCGCTTCTGGTTTTTTCTGTTTATGAGGAATTGAACCCAGGAGGATCATGATTTTGAGGACAGCCTGGGATAAATAGTGAGATCTTACAATCTTTTAAAAGAAAGAAAGGAAGGAAGGAAGGAAGGAAGGAAGGAAGGAAGGAAGGAAGAAAGAAAGAAAGAAAGAAAGAAAGAAAGAAAGAAGGAAAGAAAGAAAGAAAGAAAGAAAAAAAGAAAAGAAAGAAAGAAAAAAGTGAAAGAAAGAAAAGAAAAGAAAAAAGTGAAAGAAAGAAACTAAAGTTAGGGACAGTCTCAGTGGAAGAGATAAGGATTGATAGCTGCAGCCAGAGAAAGTAGAAAGCATATAGGGCTACCCAAAATTGAGTAGAGTGCAAAGGAAGAGGATGACTGAGAAAGTACTAGGGCTTCATGCATGCTAGGCAAGCACTCTAGTACAAAGTCACATTCCCAGCCCAAGGACATCTCTTTGTCAATTGAGAAAGACTAAAATTTTTATGTTTATATATATATATATATATATACATATATATATATATATATATATATATATATATAATGCAGACAAAGTTAACATTATCATAATACACTTTGGTGGATTTGAATTTGAAAAAAAAACCCATCTGCATGAAACAAATTAGAACTCTCCGAAAGTCTTTCCACAATTTGTATGGCTAGTATTAGAAACAGTACAAGGACAAAATCCATAATATAATGAGCTGAACAAAATAATGTTCATAATTTAAAAAATAATCAGTGAAGAGAAAGAAAAACTAGAAATGGAAACTAGAAATTGAAAGAAAATCCCCCAAAATCTATAAAGAAAATTCAACAAATGGCAATGTGAATTTAAGTTATACAGGCAATTACATGGAAGTAGTCCTTAAGAGGGACAACTTTTATGATCATTATAATTATATTTTGAAGTCTTCCATCACAATAAATAGCTGCTTTTTTCATGTTCTTAGGACTGTCCACAGAAAATCCATACACATTCATTTTCTACTCATCTTTTTTAAATTCTTCCATGACCCTATGCACACCAATGTGAACTTTCTATAGTAAAATTTCCCATCTCTGTGTCATGTCTCCATGTTGTTTGGGCATACAGAAATCCATTCTGAGGGTTCCCAACTACAGACCACAGATTTGATTGAGATGATGCTGGCGATGGAATAGCAGCTGGAGTATGTGTTTCCCCATCCTTTCATGCAAATGATTATTTTTGAGCCAGTAGTAACTTTGCTGGCTTCTTCAAGCAAGTGAAGCTTTAATCCATTAAAAGCTGGATTTTCAAGGGAAAGGAATGCCAGAGAAAACAAATGACACATGTTTAAACTGAGATTTTTGAGGTTGCCATATTATTTGGCTAATTCACTGGGTTGTATTAAATGCCCAATGCATGGGGGCTGAGTGGAACAAAGTAACTTTACTAGTAACACCTTTAAATTTACTTTCAGAAGTGGTGATTGAAATTAATCCCAAATTTGTCACTCTGATTTTGGGGATTCAAATGAAATCCATTTGTTTTTCTGCAAACTCTACCAAATTTTCAAGTAAGTGTTTATAAAATGTTTTAAATGCTTTCCCCAGTGATTCATATGTAAATGACAGTCTGAGTTCTAGAATCATCAAATCCAATAGGGATATGAATCCTATGCATTTGCCAAAAAGCAGCACAGCTTGAAAGTGCCACTGCTATAGTTTGGATGTTGAATGTTGTCTAAAAGTCCATGTGTTATAGGTGTGGTCTTCAGCCTGTGGCACTAGGAGGCTGGTAGTGGAACCTTAAAGGAGTGAGTAGTATTTGAAGGAAGTAAGGTCCTTGGGGTAATGATTTGTAAGGAGATGTTGAGACGTTGGCCTCTTTTTGCAGCATAGGCTAATTTCTGAAACCATGAACCAAAACAAACCTTTTCTTGCTTTGAGGTTATTATCTCAGATACTTTGTCATGGGTCTGGAAAACTGACTACCATTGCCATCCAATAGCCAAAGTGAAGCAAGGGATAGCTTTTCAGTTAGATTTAGTGGTAAATATAAGAAAACGATCTTCTATTATAGTCAAGTGCCTCACCAACAATAACTCAGCACTGTTTTGTGGCAATGGAAGAACTCTATATTAGCACATGTCCCTTGTTTCAGAAGGTTACATGAGCCTGTTGAAAAAGGGTCCTTTTCTCTAAGGAAGTATGTTTTATTGTTGTGTGTGTGTGTGTGTGTGGGTGTGTGGTTGGTACCGAGGCTTGCACTTAGGCTATATTTAGCTTTTTCCATCGGATCCTACCATTTGAGCCATACCTCCAGTTGGCTTTTTGCTGGCTAAATTGGAGGTAAGAGGTCTCAAATTGGTTTGTCTTTGTGTCCCTGGTCTGGCTTTGAACCAGCTTTAGATCCTAGATGCCAGCCTTTTGAGCAGCTAGGGTTATAGGCATGTGCCACCAGTGTAGGTCAAGAAGGATTTTTGTTGTTGTTTGCTGTTTTTTTTTGTCATTTTTTTTTTGTTTTTGTTGGTCATGAGACTTGAACTCTGCCTAGGCGCTTTTCCTGAGCTCTTTTGCTCAAGCTAGTGCTCTACTATTTGAGCCACATCTCCACTCCTGGTTTTTCCGGGGTTAAATGGATATAAGAGTCCCATGGGGATTCTGGCTGGCCACAATCCTCAGATTTCAACCTCCTGAGTAGCTAGGATTACAGGCCTGAGCCACCAGCAAGAGGATTGTTTTTCTGAAGGCAAGTATGTATTATTATGGGTGCAGAAGTTGCACACAATTGAATAATTTGTCAACTATCTTGTATGCAACTGCAAATGCACTAATTTGTTCTCCAGTATTTGGCATTTTGAGTTTCTCATATAGCCTTGTTCATTTCAATGGGAATTGTAGTTTGGGGGATTTTGACTTTGGAATATTAATCTTTGGGAATTATGATTTTCAGGATTTTAGACTGTAAAAGTTTGAATATTTAAGTTATGGTGTACAGAGTTGTTTCCTTCAGGATTATGATTGTCAACAATAAAAACTGAGGCATTAAAAAAGTCTTTGAAGTTCAGCTTTTACATCCTTCCATTTATTCTGGTCTACTTCTCCTCTGTCATCTCATAGTTATTTCAGACCTATAGTAACACGGCACATTTTAAACTCTTTCTTGCTTTCCTCCATTGTAGGAAGTTGCCTTATCTCTGACTTGACTAAGGAACTAGAGATGTTCAGTTCTTTGCTTCCCTCAAAACCATCATTAGTCACACACATGCCTGTGCACTTCTCTCTATCTCCTGACCTCAGCTAGTAAGTTGTAGAAATACCTAACACTTTTTATGATACTGAGGTTTGAACTTAAGACTGGGACTCTGCCACTTGAGCCATGACCTCAGCCATTTTCTTTAGTTATTTTTAGAGACAGTGTCTCGCATTTGCTCAGGCTAGCTTGAACTGCAATCCTCCAATTTATATTCCCTTCATAGCTGAGGTGACAGGTGAGTGTCACCACTACCAGAAACTTTCTGAATTACTATCTAGTCCATAGCTGTCTTGAGCTCCTAATTATTCAGAGCTCTAGAGGAGATAAAATACAGGATCCTGTACTAGACAGACATTTCCTTATGGTTGTTGTGTCTCCAAGTACAAATATGTACACTCAGCCTTCCATATATGTGGGTTCTTCATAGAAGACCCAACCAACAGCAGAGTGGAAATACTTAGGGGAAAGATAGGAGTTGTACTGGATATATGGGTTCCTTTCCTGTCATGATTCCCCAAACAATATACTACAACTATTAACATTTGCATTGTATTAGGCATTATAGGTAATCTAGGAATGATTTGAAGATTATGAAAAGTTGTACGTGAATTCTATACCATTGTATAAGGAACCTGATCGTTTTTGTATATTAGTATCTTCAGGGGAACAGCTGAGATGAATCAATTTAATCATTGGATACCAAGGGGTGACTTTAATGGGTCCCAAACCATGAGCATTGTTTTTCTCTATTCTTCTATGGTTCCCCAGTAACGAATCAAATCCCCTTTTCTAGAAATCTGAGTTCATCTTCATTTCTCATTTTCCTGGTCTCTCCCCATTCCTGTGCTATCCAATTCTCCTCATTCTACTTACACATTTCTCCTTATCAGATTCCTTCTCATTTCCACTCTCTTCTCTATTACCTTGTACTGGCTTCTTGACTTTGGCCCTTGCTTTGGGTCTTGTGTCATTTTATTGATTCTTCCTTCTGCTTCCTAAGTTTTTCTTGAGTTTTCTAAAACATGAATAGAGTTGTGACTTATTGATCATCAGTCCCCATCTGTCTCTGAAAAGTCAGAGTTCAACTTCACAGACAAAGGGTGGCTCAAAGGCCGAAGCTCAGGGAAGTGTTATTTGCCAGATTTTCCAGAATGTGGAAAGGCAGTTCTACCCAGAGAGCCCCTGACTGTCACTCTCTGTGCCAAGGATATCTTCCAACTCTGCCACAGGGGTGTTTTGCTTCAACCCAATTTGGGCTTGCCGTTAGTTAGAAGCAGACAATTGCAATCTAACACCTCAAATTTGCCAATTTTTATCAAGTTCTTTCTTACTCAAGTCTTCATTAACACACAAGGATGTTCACTCCAGAATCAGTGTAGCACAGCAACTGTTCTGAAACAACAACAATAACAACAAACAAATAAAAAGTACTAATTTGTCATGTTGAACAGGCTCAATGCTACTTTTGAAGAAAATAAAAAAAGATGTAGAAAATGTAAATTCTCTAATAGGAGCAGTTATCCAATTCTTAATTTTACTCTCCTGTAGGCATCATGGGATATTTTACATCTTTTATAAAAGGGAATATAAAAGAAATACATGTGTTGAAAGCTGAGGATCAGAGGAGTTAGGTGAGTTGTTTAGGATCAGAGACATAGTATGTGACTTGACTGGAGATTGAACCCAGGCATCAAGAATCTGTTTCTACCTTTAAAGCCATCATCTTCCACTGCTTTATTATTATTATTATTTATGCAGAATAATCTGAGATTTTAGCATTGCATTTATCTTCAGGATATCTGCCTTTAAAATAGCATAAGAATCATTTATAAAATTCATTATTTGTCTTCCTCACACAGATCTTCTATTTCTTGATATCTGAAGGTTATTAATATTAGCACCAAACCTTGTGTTCGCTTAACTTTTTATTTTACTCTACACAGAGAAGTTCTATACTGACTGTTTCTGAGTTATTTTTTCCTGCTTTTCTGATTTATTCATTTATTTAATCATTATTGCTTTTCTGTCACAGCTTACTGCTTTCAGTAGCTTGAGTGGATCACATCCTCTGTCTGTCATCCAGTTTTACTATTAGAATTGCATTTTTAAAAATTAAGCACATGTCAGGCACTGATGGCTCCTGCCTGTAATCCTCGCTTCTCAGGAGACTGAGATCTGAGGATCCTGATTTGAAGCCAGCCTAGGGAGGCAACAGACTCTTATCTCCCACTAACCGGCAAAAAGCCAGAAGGGGCGATGTGGTTGAAATGACAGATCACCAGGCTTGAGGAAAAACCAAGTGAGAGCATGAGGACCTGACTTCAAGCCCTAGTGTAGGCATAAAAAGAAAAAGAAAGAAGCAGGACACCAGTGACCTACACCTGTAATTCTAGCTACTCAGATTGTGGTTCAAATCCCTGGTTGGTTTTGAACCACTTTTTTTTTTCCCCTTCAAACACTCTTAATTTATTTTTAAAATTTTTCATAGTAAAGGTAATGTACAGAGAGATTACAGCTACATAAGTCAGATAGTAAGTACCTTTCCTTTTGAACAGTGTCACTCCTCCCTTATTTTCTCCTAGTATTCCCCCTCCCTTGAGATTCTTATTTCCAATTATCCACTCAAAAACTTGAAGTGGTGCTGTGGCTCAAAGTGATAGAGCACTATCCTTGATCAAAAGCATTCAAGGAAAGTGAAGAACGAAAAGAAAAAAAAAAGAAAGAAAGAGAGAGAGAGAGAAAGAAAGAAAGAGAGAGAGAGAAAGAAGAGAGAGAGAAAGAAAGAAAGAAAGAAAGAGAGAGAAAGAAAGAGAGAGAAAGAAAGAAAGAAGGAAGGAAAGAAAGAAAGAGAAAGAAAGAAAAAGGGAGGAAGGGAGGAAGGAAGGAGAGGAGGGAAGGAAGGAAGAAAGAAAGAAAGAGAAGGAAGGAAGAAAGGAAGGGAAGACAGGCAGGCAAATAGATATTGAGTGGTACTCTTAGGCCCTTGAATGAGCAGAGGAGAATTAATTAATGACACATTTCAGTTGCTCACTCATCATCCAACTTCTTTGTTTATTGCCTTGATTCTCCTTCTCATCTGTGAGCTCTCTTCTGGATAAGTGAACTATGGTGTCTCACATATTAGACACAATGTCTTACTAAAACAAACCATAAGTTGCTGCTGATTCTTCTACTCAATCAGATGACTAAAGGGCAAGAGCTTTGTGACAAAAGAAAATCATAAATTTCTCTTTTACAAAGCATGTGAACCTGACTCATTATATCATTTGACGTTCCATTCACTTCATTTGGGAATCGGGATACTGCAATTTTTCTTGAGCTTCATGAAGGATTTCTCCCCTCTGGTGATGATTTTTTATCACATCTGACACTCTAAGAACTTGGGGTGATGTGTGGGGCTGTTTCTTCACCAGTATGTGGCTCCCAGGTGACAGAAGAAGGTGGTGATTCCTGACTGATGCTTTTTTCAATCCTTACACCAAAATCCTTACCTGTGAAAACCACAGGGTTATTTTCTTTCTGTCTTCCCCCAACTCTAAAATTATCCTAGGCATATTCAGATGGATGGAGTGTTTGTTCCTGGCTTGTCCTCCTGGAAACAGAGGAGTCCTCCGTCTGGGCAGAGTTGGGGCCAAATTAAGCAGGAGGCTCAGCTGCTATTTCAGACCCAGCTGAATTTGGGAGATGGTGGTTGGATGTGGACCAAGGTATTTGTTTTTAATCATCAAGTCTTTCATGCTCTTTGGTACTGGTTGCCTTTGTGATATCCCAAAGGGATGGCATCCTCATCCCAGGAGAACAACAACAACAACAACAACAACAATGTATTGCTAGGAAAATTCCTCAGAGGTACATTGTTTTCATTGCTTAGAATTTTTCCACACAGGTCCTCAATGAACCCAGAACAGGCTAGGGGATTACTGAGTAATGCAGAGTGACTTCTTTCTCAAGTTGTGCATATAATACTCGGAACACATTATTTATCAGTCTCATACCTGGCAGTTATTTTATCCTTCTGTAAGTGGAACTGATGAGCTTGCCAGTGGGTCTTAGTATCATTTTTAATGCTCTTTCTAAAATTATGATTGGTGGACTTTCAGGTGGAGAGTACAACAGTGTTTATCTATCATCTATCTATCTATCTATCTATCTATCTATCTATCTATCTATCTATCTATAATTTTTTAAGGAATCATTTTAAATCTTTTAAAATGGTATTCTACATATACTTTAGCATTTTGATTTCTCCCACATTAGACAAAAACAAAATCAGATTAATTTTCCAAACCAATTCAACCTATTTACTATTTTCCAAACGATTTCAACCCCACTATTGCCATGTAGAAGTATTCAATTTAGACACTGAATTATAGTCAACACAGTTGTCCAATGAAAAAATTATTAATATTCTAGATAAATTGGGTTACCAAGCAACTTTCTAAGCATGACATTTTAAGCAACAACAAATGTAGCTGGGTCTTTCCAGAAATGGCATGTGGGCCAAACTCTCACTTATCAACTCTCCCTGGTTTTCTGTGTGATAGAACACAGCCGTGAAATCTGGACTCTGTTTTTGAGGTGGCTATTCCAACTCTAGAAATTTCTAAAAATAGCTGTGATCATATATTAATAGCCAATACAGGCATTTGTCTCTGCTCATTGTTTAACTTAGTCCCCAGTAGGTCTGAAGAATTGGGTGGTATTTGAATAATGGCACAAAGCAGAGGCTCTGCTGATGTTTTCTTCCCAACACTTATACTGGATAACAAATCAAATAATTCTCTTAAAACCCAAGTATTAATCTAGCTGCCAAATTTCTTCTTTCATGTGGTATCTGAATAAGCAATATGTCTGGTCTATTTCTCAGAATATGGTGATTGCATAAGTCATTTTCTGAATTAAAATAAATCCCTAGGACTGACAGCCTAGCAAGCGTGAGTCCCAGAGCTCCAACACTAGTATAACCCTTTTCTCCTCTCCCACAAAAAGTCAGGTTATCTAACCAACAAATGAGTGTATATGTTTTAAAACACTGCTCTAGGGTATGTTCTTGTTTACTTTCTCCTTTTCCCATTTTTGAGAATTTTCTTTTTTTCTTTGCTACTACTGGGTCTTGCACTCATGGAAGTGAGCTCACATTTGGCTTAAAAAATTAAAGCTTTATTTATCTTTAAGTAGTTGTATGAAGGAGTTACCATGTAGCAATTTTATGAGTACAATGCATCTTGATTGATATTACCCATTTATCTCATCATTCTCCCCCCTTTCCTCCCCACCCACCCCCTCCCCTCAATTTTCTTAATTTCATAGGATATGCATTGAATATTGTGACTGTATTCTCCCCTTTTCCTCTCTCAACTTATCTACCCTTCTCTGCTCTTGAACTTCCTCCTACACTTTCAAGTGTCAGTGTCCTGATATTTATTTTGTTAGACTGTCTCACTTGGCCTTTTGTTTGTGACTGTCACCCTAGCATTTGAGCCACACCTTCTGTGCCTCATTTTTCTCCTTTTATCCTGTAACTAATACCCATTCATTTTCACCCTCTCTTTGATATTGAGTATTTGATTTGTCCTTGTTAATAGAATCATCATCTATGGGTTTTGTACGAGGTGGTGAATATAGAGACTGGTTTGACAGTCCCATCCCCCTCTGGTAGAAGGAGAGAAGTTGTGTGGTCAGCACGAGGCCTCCTAGGTGGTGCTGATAGAGGTTCTCAGAATTTCTCCTTTCATATCCAGCTATCATGAATCTAGCTGTCATGATCTGCACTGGCTCATCATCCTTACTGAAAGAGAAAGGAAAGAGGTAAGGAAGGAAGAAGAGGGAGGGGATAAAGAGAGCAATCATTGCCACCATACATGGAGAATTTATTTGGAACGAAGGTTTTTCCTACACATCAGCTCCTTTACTTCCCACAACAACTATGTGAGGGATTTCCATCCTCATTTAAAAGATGGAACCTGGGAGGTTCACAGAGCCTAAGCAACTGGTACCAGGATGTGCATCTTCATATAGCATGCCTAAAGGTGAGAGGAGGGCAGATAGAGCTCCCAGATTCCCTCAGCCACCTGCTTTCCTTACCACCAAGTCCCAGGGATTGAGGTGGAGTCAAGCACTGCCTACATCCATCCCTGGGAACCAGACTAAGATGAAAGTGTCCACAAAAACACTGGGGACCCCACGACTGCTTTGCCCATGGTAACAGCTCTTGTCCTTCAGGGTGGCCATTGTCTCTCTATATGGAAGAGCTTGACATTCTCTATGGGGATGTTGTTCTCTATCAGTCACGATAAGCACGTTTGAGAAGCAGTTTGAAAAATTTTAAACAACAGCTTTTAAGCTTGCATGTGAGATAGATGACAATATAACCATTGCAATAAAAATTAAAACAACTAGTATTTGGGAAGTAGAAACTTCAATTCAGGAACTCCAATATCATAAGGACTTCAATGTTTTTTCTTTCTTGCTATTGTTTCTAACATATTTATAAGATGATTTCTATGTTGCTTTGTATGTCCCTCCCCCACGGTACAACCCCTGCTTTCACTGTATTTGATGTTGGTATAATTTGTGGAGGGGAAGCGAAAAAGCAAATTGTTTAAATAGGGATACAGGTGGACCCATTGCAACAATGAGATGTACATACAAGATGTTATGTTGAAAAACAAACTTTACAACATTGGTGGGGGGGGCGGGGTTGGGAAGGGATGGGAAGGGGAAATAAAGGAGGAGGCAATAATGCTTGATAAGAAATGTACTCATTACCTTGCTCATGTAATTGTAACCCCTCTTTACAGTATTTTCACAATTAAAGAAAAACAACAACACTAGAAGGTAGATACCAGATCTTCACTGTATGAATGAGAAAATCAAATGCCAAAAGTGTGAGGAAATATCCAAGGGCAAACAGCAAGGAAGTAGTTAAAACCACATAAAAGCCAGGTCTTTGTGCCCCGGAAACTTCTCACCCTCCGCTTGGGCCCATCTGCTCCTGGGCCTGCCAGGTTGAAAGGAAGCTTAGCACATTTCCTCTGGGTGCTGGTGCCTGCCAGCAATCAAGCTCCCACCCCCTAATAGAATCAGGCAGTTGCAAATCCTCTGTTTCATTCTAACCCATGGTTTGCTTGCAAACTATTTTGCCCTCATTGTTTAATATTAATAAACTTCATGCAGTTAGTTTCCTGCTACCCAGAGATATGCTACTCAGAAAATGCCCATCCAAATGCTTCAGTTGGACAGTTAAAGGCCTCCACAATCTCAGCCAGCTTTTCTGCCTCATCCTGACTATCTTTTTTTTTTTTGGGTCCGGTCGTGGGGCCTGAACTCTGGGCCTGGGCGCTGTCCCTCAGCTCTTCAGCTCAAGGCTAGCGCTCTACCACTTGAGCCACAGTGCCACTTCCGGCTTTTTTCTTTTTGCTTATGTGGTGCTGAGGAATCGAACCCAGGGCCTCGAGCATGCAAGGCAAGCGCTCTACCACTGAGCCACCTTCCCAGCGCCATCATCCTGACTATCTTTTACCAAACCTCTACTCGAGCTGAGCTTATAAAACACAACACTTGTCTCAAAATCTGCTCTTAACTTTCTTGCTGAATCCAGCTCAGAAATCTCTACCTAAACTGGCCTGGAAAATACATTCTTAAGTATTTGCTTGTTTTATCCTCTACTTTAAAAGAAACTATTTTTGCCAATGCATTCATACAACTTGGATCTTCAGATCTTTGAAGCACTGTTTAAATATTAGGATGCTATTTAACTCCTACCATTCCATCTCCTTTAGAGAAAGACTCCTCTTATTCCCCTTCCTTCAACCTTGTGCAATGTAAATTTTGTTGCCTAGCAACACTTTTTTTTTTTGTCTGTCATGGGGCTTGAACTCTGGGCTTGGGCACTCTCCCTGCACTCTTCAGCTCAAGGTGAGTGCTCTACTGCTTGGGCCACAGCACTACTTCTGGTTTTCTAGTGGTTTATTGGAGATAAGAGTCTCACGGACTTTCCTGCCTGGGCTGGCTTTGAACCGTGATCCTCAGATCTCAGCCTCCTGAGTAGCTAGGATTACAGGTGTGAGCCACCAGCGGCTGGTGCCTGGCAACACTTTGTTACCACTGAAGATCTTTGTCCAGTTTCTTTGACAGTGTTGGCAGAGCTCTGCATGCTGCTAAGGTCCAGTTCTGCAACAACATAAAGGTATTAGTAGAGATGAACTCCCACTGAGCAATAAACCTGGCTAAAACCATAGCTGTTTCATGGAGTCAGAACCGACTCTCATCTAACTAGACAGTGAGAGAATGGCAAGAAAGATGATGAGACTTAACCTAACTCTGAGGAGGAAAGTGAGATTGGACTTGGAAATGAGTGTTATAGCACCCCATTTTCTTATCAGTCTACATGACTTGGTCAAAGTGCCTATAAGATCCAGGGATAAAACACTATGTTAAAACAACCTAGCCAGGTACAGATGGCTCATGCCTATAATTCTAGCTACTCAGGAGGCTGGGATCTGAGGATCATGGTTTGAAGTTAGCCTAGGCTGAAAAATCTGTGAGACTCTTATCTCCAATCAACCACAAAAATCTGTAAGTAAAAATGTGGCTTTAGTGGTAGAGCACCAGTCTCAAACAGAAAGCTAATGGAGAACATTTTGACTTTGAGTTACTTTGGTAAGAGTATCTCTGGAACAGAAAGGAGCAACTGGATCACCAGCAAGACTATATTTATACTGAGCATACTGGACATATCCTTTACGGGTTGTGTTTTTATTTACCTGCTTGTGATGCAAGAATGGTTCAGCACATTGTGTGTGTGTGCGTGTGCTCACACACATGCTTGCACATGTGTGTGTTTCTTTGTGTGCATGGGATGGTGCGGTGAGGGGGGTCACTTTATTTGCTTGGTCCTGTCTTTAAGGATGACTAAGTTTTTCCATCTTGTATAGATAATTGAGGTAAAGACAAGGACGAGCCCTCCAAGAAAAAGAGGAAAAAGTTCTTTCTTGAAGCTATTTTTAATTATCACACTGTCTTAAGCCTCCTCTTCTAGACAGTAAGAGACTAAGAGCTCTTAAGGACAGGAATGCTAATTATAATCATTACCTAAAGTTACAAATCATTTGTGAAAAGGGCCGAAGATGTCACATATTAAGACTAAAACTCGATGTCTCATTTTGGCTCAAATTACTTTCCTGACCCCTTTGACAAATGTCTCAATTTTGTTTTCAAGGTTGCCCTTCGAATGAACATGTAATTATCTGGGCTTGTTTACGGCATCAGAGGTCAGGTTCTTTAGCAGATATTAATAACCAGCATGCTAAACACCTCCTAGCTCACCCCACATGCTGAGCTTTGCCCTGATTTCAACCTTGGGGCCCTATCTATACCAGACCAAGTCTTTAGGATTTCATATCCATGGTGATAACCACACTAAGCCCAATTTCCTTTATTAAACCAAATTCTCATGCATTAGAAAGACACTACCTTGCACCGTTAGAATTAAGAAAGTTCATTTGAGTAACACTGGCAAGTACATCTGATTGGTTGGGCCTCCTGTAGCTTGGCAGTCTGAAAGGAACATGGGAAGGAGTCAGTATACTTGAGGAGATGATGGTGGCAGAGTCACTGCAAGGTAGAAACTTGACAGCATACTGAGAAAGAAACAGTATAGCACACAAATAATTTTTCTTTAACAACTCAGCTATTTTAGATACAAAATAAGGCCTGCTGTCACTTCAACTTTGTATTTACCTCTAGACTTATGAATCTACTGTCAGCTACCACTTACCACATCGTCTGCAAGATACCATTTAATGTGTTAATTGCTTAATATTCATTTCATCTTAGGATGTAGGTTCTTCTACTGTCAACATTCTAAAGTACAAAGCTGAAGCACATTTAACTCCCCAGGAAGAGCAGTGAGCACAGGTCAAATGCTCATGGTCTAACCACTTTATGTTTCTACTTTTCCAACCCAGTCAAATGATTACCAGTGTAACAAGGAGACTTACCATACTGTATGCCAGGGTACTTAAGCCAGAGAAATACTTGGCTGGACTCTGCTTTCTTTGGGCCCAACTCCTCTATGTAGAAACACTGGTTGTGATTGGTAACCATCAAAAGCCAGGGCCAAGTGTGAGAATTCTGTTCTGGTCCCAACTTGAAAGTCAAGTTAATTTTCCAAAGAAAGAAGAATAACAGACTGTTGTTTACTAGTCATCTGGAAACAACTCTGTGAGCTAGGATTTACTGTTTCCTGTAGCTAATTCTGTTTTACAGATGAACAACTGGGAAAAGTTAACTAATAATTTTTAGTTACTAAGTTACTAAGTCATAGTTAAGAAGATGCAAAAAACAGGGTGAAACTCACCCACCTTATCACTGTTTGTCCCCAAAGCTGCAGGTTCTACAATTTTCTCCTAAGGATTATATGAAAAAAACAAGCAAACAAACAAAAAAAACTAAAAAAAGCCAAAAAAGGGGGCAGGAAAAGGCATGATGGAGGAAAAAAGGAAAGATTTTCTGTGCCAAAAAGTTGGGAAAACATTTGATGAACCATAGGGTCCATACCAAAAAGACTTCTCAGGACCTTTTATATATTATTTCACATTGTTTTGATACAAGAAGAAAAATTTATTTCATTCTAAATTTCTTTTTGGTAAAACATAAGAATAATGTTCTCTAAAGTCTGTTTTGAGAAATGCTATTGGGAGATTTGAGGATCTTCTAGGCAAAATATGTGGTCCAAGAAATGCTTAGAAGAAAGGCCAGGGCACACAGATGAAAGAATCCACCTATTTGAGCTTATATTTTCATTATCAGGATGGAGCCAGAACCACAGACAGCATGTGGTGAGGTAGTATACAGCAAAAGACTGTGCATTAAGGACAGAAATGTTTAAACTTTTTATTTGATTTATATCTAGTTACCAGCCTATGGAGATATTGGGAGGTATTGATACCTTTAGCAAGTGGAGTGCGTGGAAGGAAGTTAAGTTGTTGGAAGCATGCCCTTAGAGAAAATATTGAGACCCAGCCCATTACTCTCTCATTCTTTATTTTCCAAATGCCATGTTATAAACAAGCCTCTGCCACACACATCCTCTGTGATGTTCTGACTTGTCACATAGGTCCAAAAGTAATAGGCCATGAGACTTTCAATATTGGTGAGCTGAAATAATTCAGGTATTCTCAGAGAATGAAAGCTGAAACTAACATTATGCACTTAACATTTCCCTTTCATTGCTGTTAACTCTGTGTGTATGTCTGTGCACATGTGTGTGTGTGTGTGTGTGTGTGTGTGTGTGACTATATCATTCTGTGTCACAAATGACCAACTACATTTGAAATTCTTGGTTGGTGTGTATTATTCACTATGCTATTTCTTTGTTATTATAGTTACCACTTGTTTCTCTTCCCAGAATAAGCATTATAATAAATCAGCTCAAATGATTCATTTGGGCTAGACATTTCTAAATTGTTTAAATAAATTCTCCAGTAGAATTGTTAAGTGGTGCCAATTGACTATCTATTGGTTTTTTATGATCAAATAAGATAATTAGTGTAAGTGCCTATTGTTATTCATTATTCATACTGTAAATACACTAATGTACCTTCAAATTAATTCAAATTTAAGATTGCATGAGTTTCACCAGTCATAATTCAGAAGCTCCATTCTTTGACAACTTTTTGGCCATCAAGCCCTGTTATGACTCTCAGCAATGACAAGGAATGGATGTAAGACTTGCAAACATCTTCTTCAGTTATAACAGAACAAGGGAAAAAGAGCAAAAGCACAAGTAGCTTCTATCAAGAAGGTATCAGGGGCTGGGAAAGTGGCTTGGTGGTAGAATGCTTGCCTCAAATGCATGAGGCCTTGGGTTTGAGTCTTCAGCACCACATAAACAGAAAAAGCCAGAAGTGGTGCTGTGGCTCAAGTGGTAATGTATTCGCCTTGAGCTGAATTGCTGAGGGAGAGTGCCCAGGCCCAGAGTTCAAGCCCCATGACCAACAAGAAACAGGTATCAAATTTAGCAGCTAAAGACAACAATTTTTTTAAATATATATTTTTATTGCAAACATACTGTACAGAGGGGTTACAGTTACATGAGCAAGGTAATGAGTCCATTTCCTATAGAGCATTGTTACACCTTCCTTTATATTTCCCCTAACATTCCTTTTCTCCCCACTTCCCAAACCTATTTCTCCTCCCCTCCCGCACCACAAAGTTGTACATCTCATTGTTACAAGGGGTCATCCTGTATCCTTATTTCAGCATTTTGTTATGTCCCTTTCCCCACCCAAATTAGAAAAATGCATATACAAGAGACAGGGCACCAGAATCAAATACAGTGACAACAGAGGTTATACCATGGGGGAAGAACATACAAAAGAAACAAAAACATCACATAGTACATTATAAGTACATTAAGAAGAACAGCAACAAAGATAAAACCTCTTGGGGTTCATTTCGCTTAGCATCAGGTTAAATGGTCATATGTACATAGCTTTTGACCTCTTCTGCTTGTCCTAGACATATACTAGTTATTGCAAATAAGGGAAAACATGGGACCTAAGTTTCTTAGAATCTGGCTTATTTCACTTAATATAATTTTTTCCCAAGCCTTTCCATTTCCTAACAAATAGGGTGGTGTCATTCTTTCTGATGGAGGCATAGAATTCCATTGTATATATGTACCACATTTTCTTGATCATCTACTGAGGGGCATCTGGGTTGGTTCCATATCTTGGCTATGGTAAATAATGCTGCAATAAACATGGTTGTGCTGGTAGTAGCTTTAGTATGGTCTTATTTGTGATCATTTGGGTAAATGCCTAAAAGTGGGATTTCTGGGTCATAGGGGAGCTCTATGTGGAGTCTTTTGAAGAACCTCCATACTGATTTCCAAAGTGGTTGAACAAGTTTACACTCCCACCAACAATGCAGCAGGGTTCCCTTTTGGCCACATCCCCTCCAGCATCTGTTGATATCAGATTTCTTGAGTCTAGCCATTTAATGTTTTTTTTTTTTGATTTGCATTTCTTTTTTTTTTTTTTAATTTAATTTAATTTAATTTGTGAACACACTGTACAGAGGAGCTACAATTACATGGGCAGGATAATGTGTACATTTCTTACCAAGCATTGCAGCCTCCTCCTTTGTTTACCCTTCACATCCCTTCCCAGCCTCCCCCCTCCCCCCCTAATCCCAATCCTTCTCCTTCCTCCCCCCCCAGCCCCCCCCGCGCCCCCCCCCCCCCGCACCAATGTTGTAAAGTTCGTTTTGGACATGACAACTTGTACTTCTCATTGTTGCAACAGGTCCACCTGTATCCTTAAACAACTGGTTTTTCCCCATCTCCTCCACAAGTTATACTGACATCAAATATAGTGAAAGCAAGGGTTATACTGTGGGGGAGGGACATACAAAGCAACAAAGAGATAATCTTATAAATGTGTTAGAAACACATGCATGAAAGAAAAAAACATTAAAATACACATCTAAGGGTTCATTTTCCTGACATCACATTATCTGACCTTTTCCGCTTGACTCATACATATACTAGATATTACAAATAAGGGAAACCATGGGACCTACGTTTCTTTGGGCCTGGCTTACTTCACTTAATATAATTTTTTCCAAGTTTTTCCATTTCCTAACAAATGGGGCAATGTCATTCTTTCTGATGGAGGCATAGAATTCCATTGTGTATATATACCACATTTTCTTGATCCATTCATCTACTGAGGGGCATCTGGGTTGGTTCCATATCTTAGCTATGGTAAATAATGCTGCAATAAACATAGTTGTGCTGGTAGCTTTAGTGTGGTCTTGTTTGTAAACATTAGGGTAAATGCCCAAAAGTGGGATTGCTGGGTCATAGGGGAGCTCTATGTGGAGTCTTTTGAGGAACCTCCATACTGCTTTCCAAAGTGGTTGAACAAGTTTACATTCCCACCAACAATGAAGTAAGGTTCCTTTCTGTCCACATCCCCTCCAGCATCTGTTGTTGTTAGAGTTCTTGATTTTTGCCGTTCTAACTGGAGTGAGGTGATATCTCAAGGTTGTTTTGATTTGCATTTCTTTTATGGCTAGGGATGTTGATCATTTCTTCATGTGTCTATTGGCCATCCTTCTTTCTTCTTCAGAGAAGTTTCTCTTTAAGTCTTTCGCCCACTTATTTATTGGGCAGTTGTTTCTTTGAGGATTTGTTGTTGGGGGGTTTAATTTTTTGAGTTCCAAGTATATTTTAGATATGAGACCCTTGTCCATTGTATGGCTAGTAAGGATCTTCTCCCAATCCGTGGGCTTTCTATTGATCTTGCTAGCTATGTCATTTGCCCTGCAGAAGCTCTGCAACTTTATGCAATCCCATTTGTCCAACCTTTCTTTGATTTGTTGTGTTTCCGGGTCTCTATTCAGAAAATTTCGGCCTGAGCCAAGGAGACCCAGGGTTTCTCCTATTCCATCCTGTAATGTTTTCAGAGTGTCTGCTTTGAGTTCAAGGTCTTTGATCCATTTGGAGTTGATTCTGGTGCAGGGTGATATATAAGGATCTAGCTTAAGTTTTCTACATGTAGTTAACCAATTTTGCCAGCACCATTTACTGAAGAGGTTGTCTTTCTTCCATTCTATTGTTTTAGCTCCCTTATCGAAGATTAGATGGCTATAGGTCTGTGGGTTCATTTCTGGGTTTTCAATTCTATTCCATTGGTCCTGAGGTCTGTTCTTATGCCAATACCAAGCTGTTTTGATTACTATGGCTTTATAGTAGAGTTTGAAGTTTGGTATTGATATTCCTCCAGCAGTGTTCTTTCCATTCAGGAGCATTTTTGCTATTTGGGGTCTTTTATTGTTCCATATGAATTTTTGGATTGCCTCTTCTATTTCCTTGAAGAATGAGGGTGGAATTTTGATAGGTATTGCGTTGAATTTGTAGATAGCCTTGGGAAGTATTGCCATTTTCACGATGTTAATCTTTCCAATCCAGGAGCATGGGAGGTTTTGCCATTTTTTAAGTTCTGTGTTGATTTCCTTTTTCAAGATTTTAAAGTTTTCATCATAGAGGTCCTTCACTTCTTTAGTTAAGTTAATTCCTAGGTATTTTATTTTTTGTGGGGCTATTACAAATGGAGTTGCTTTCCTAATTTCAGCCACACTTTTCTCATTGTTGGCATACAGAAAAGCCATTGATTTTTGGGGGTTAATTTTATAACCTGCTACTTTGCCAAAGTTTTGAATCAGCTTGAGTAATTTGGGAGTGGAGTCTATGGGATTCTTTAAATACAAGATCATGTTATCTGCAAAGAGGGAGAGTTTTATTTCTTCTTTCCCTATTTGGATCCCCTTTATGTCTGCATCTTGTCTTATTGCTGTAGCTAGGCATTCTAATACTAGATTGAAGAGAAGTGGAGAGAGTGGGCATCCTTGTCTTGTTCCTGAGTTAAGAGGAAATGGCTTTAGTTTTTCACCATTGAGTATAATGCTGGCTGTAGGTTTGTCATATACAGCCTTTATCGTATTGAGGAATGTTCCATGGATTCCTAATTTTTCCAAAACCTTCATCATAAAGGGGTATTGGATCTTGTCGAATGCTTTTTCTGCATCTATTGAGATAACCATGTGGTTCTTATTCTTGCTCCTGTTGATGTGATGAATAATATTAATTGATTTGCGTATATTGAACCAGCTTTGCATCCCTGAAATGAATCCTGTTTGATCGTAGTGTATGATTTTTTGGATGAATTGTTGAAGTCGATTGGCCAAAATTTTGTTGAGAAGTTTTGCATCAATGTTCATCAAAGAAATGGGTCTATAGTTCTCTTTCTTTGATGAGTCCCTGCCTGGTTTTGGGATGAGGGTTATGATGGCTTCATAGAATGTGTTCGGTAGTGAGCTTTCTCTTTCAATTTCATTGAAGAGTTGGAGGAGAATTGGTGTGAGCTCTGCTTTGAAGGCCTTGTATAATTCCGCTGTAAAACCATCTGGTCCTGGACTTTTCTTAGCTGGGAGGTCTCTTATTGCTGTTTCTATTTCAATGCTTGATATGGGCCTGTTAAGCTGGTTTAACTCATCTTGGTTTAGTTTTGGCATGTCAATATTTGCTAGGAAAAGTTCCATTTCTGTCAAGTTCTCAAACTTATTAGCATAAAGTTTTGAGAAGTATTCCCTTATAATGTTCTGAATCTTGGTTGTTTCCGTGGTGATGTTTCCATTCTCATCTCTGAGTTTATTAATTTGGGTGTGTTCTCTTCTTTTTCTGATAAGATTTGCTAAGGGTCTGTCAATTTTGTTAAGTTTTTCGAAGAACCAACTCTTTGTTTTGTTGATTCTTTCTATAGTTTTTTTGGATTCTAATTCATTTAATTCTGATTTAATTTTGATTATTTCTTTCAGTCTACTGGATTGGGGTTTATCTTGCTGCTCTTTTTCAAGGAGGTTTAGATGTGTCATTAAATTGCTAGTTTCAGATCTCTCCAATTTGTTGATGTAGGAGCTCAGAGCTATAAACTTGCCTCTGAGTACTGCCTTTGCTGTGTCCCAGAGGAGCTGGTAATTTGTGTGTTCATTTTTGTTGAATAGCATGAACATTTGAATTTCCTTTCTAATCTCCTCCATGACCCACTCTTGATTCAGCAGTGTGTTGTCCAGCCTCCATGTGATACTGGACTTTCTTTGGTGGCTTTTGGTGTTGAGTTCTAATTTTATTCCCTTGTGGTCAGAGAGAATGCAAGGTATAACTTCAATGTTTCTGAATTTAGACAAGTTTGCTTTGCGGCCTAAAATGTGGTCTATTTTAGAAAACGTTCCATGTGCTGCTGAGAAAAACGTGTATTCTGATGCTGCTGGGTGAAATGTTCGGTAGATGTCTGTTAAGTCTAGTTGATCTATGCAGCTGTTTAGATCTGCGGTTTCTCTGTTGAGTTTTTGCCGAGTTGATCTATCTAGTGGGGAGAGTGGTGTGTTAAAATCCCCAACAATTAATGTCTTTGGATCTATATGGGATTTGAGGGAAAGTAGTGTTTCTTTGATAAATTTGGGTGCTCCATTGTTTGGCGAATAGATATTTAGAATTGTAATATCCTCCTGAAGGAGAGATCCTTTAATTAGTATGTAGCGACCTTCTTTATCTCTTCTCACGAATTTTAATTTGAAGTCTATTTTATCTGATATTAAGATTGCAACTCCCGCCTGTTTATGGGGGCCGTTTGCTTGGTAGATTTTGTTCCAGCCTTTAACATTGAAAATGTGTTTGTTTTTACGGGCAAGATGTGACTCCTGCAGGCAGCAGATAGAAGGGTCTTGTTTTTTAATCCAACTAGACAGTCTATGTCGCTTAATTGGAGAGTTCAGTCCGTTAACATTAAGAGATAGGACTGAGAGGTATTTGGGAGTTCCTGCCATGTTATCCACCTTCTTGGGGGCTGCGAAAACTAGGTTCTTCCTATGGTTCTTGGATTCTCAGTTTGGGTGCAGTTTCTTGGCCTTTGTTGCGGTCTTGTTGGTTTTCTATGTGTAGGAAATCTTTAAGAATCTTTTGTAGGGCTGGTTTGGTGGAGATGTATTGTTTCAATTTTTCTTTGCTATGGAAGGTTTTTATTTGGCCTTCAGTTATGAAGGAGAGTTTAGCTGGGTACAGTATTCTTGGTTGATAGTTGTTTGTTTTTAGGGCATGGCATACATCATTCCAGGCTCTTCATGCTTTGATTGTCTCTGCTGAGAAATCTGAGGTGATTCTAATTGGTTTCCCTTTATAGGTGATTACCCTTTTCTCCTTGACAGCTTTAAGGATCTTTTCCTTGGTCTGAGTTGATCCTGTGTGGATTATAATGTGACGGTGGGATGTCCTATTCTGGTCTGGTCTATTTGGGGTTCTAAAAGCTTCTTGTATCTGAATAGGCCTATCTTTTTGTATGTTTGGGAAGTTCTCTGCTAGGATCCTGTTAAACAAATTTCCTAGACCATTAACTTCTGTTTCTAGGTGCTCCTCTACACCCATTATCCTTAGATTAGGCCTTCTGATGGTGTCTTCTAGGTGTTGGATAGATCTATCATACTTCTTGGACTTGTCTTGGATGGTTGTATGTTCTTTCTCTATAATATCTAGGCTGTCTTCAATCCCTGAGATTCGATCTTCTGCATGGTCTAACCTGCTGTCAAGACTCTCTACTTTGTTTTTTATCTCTTTTCCTTCTAATTGGTCAGCTTTGATGGCTTCAAGTTCTTTGTTGAAGCTCTGTTTTAGGTCTTGTATGAATTTCTTTACTTCCTTAATTTGGTGGTCAGTGTTTGTTCTCAAATCACTTAGTTGATTGGTTATGGTTTCTTTGGACTACCATTCCTTCTGTTGGGTTCCATTCAGCATTCCCTTTGTGGTCTCCCTGACTTCCTTCAGCTCTTTGTTAATGGATTCCATGAATGCCTTTACTGATCTTTGTGTGTTCTCTACCTGGTCTCTCAATTCCTGAATTATTCTTTGATTAGCTTCCTCCCGTTTGTGGGATTCCTGCAGTTCTCTTTCCTCCCGTTCGTGGGATTCCTGCAGTTCTCTTTGAGTGTTCTCAGCCTGCTCACGCCATTCCTCCCTTTCTCTTTGAGTATTCTCAAGTTGTTCACGCAAATCCTGTATCATTTTTTGAGTAGCTTCCTCACGCTTATGATATTCCTGTATAAACTTTTGGGATGCCTCCTTTCTCTCCCTATCACGCTCATACAGAGTCCTTTGTAAGTTGTCAAACTTCTCATTTATCATATTTGCCACCAGTGTTTGTAGAACTATTTGGGAACTCTCCTCTGGATTGTTCATTATCTGATCTGACCCCTGATTATCAAGATTGGGAATTGAGATACCCGGATTTGCCATTTTTCTTGTGTTTTTTCGGCTTACTCTGCCCATTTGAGATGAAAATAGCACCAGTTTTGTGCTAGAACACTATCTTAAGGCAACCATCAACCAACGTTTGCATTTATACAGTCAATAGTCTACAGATACAATCTAGTTCAACAGATACATCTATTCAACATCAAACAACTATATGTTAATGGGCTTCGAACCGCAGAGAAGAATTTGGAAAACCAGAAATTTTTAGGGTTAGGGAGAGATGTGGGTAAAAATTAGGAATAGATTGGTGTGGGGAGGCACAGGGAGAGTTAACTATGTCCTAATCTCAATGCAGGAAATAGGTTGGGTAGGATGCAAGTAGAGAGGGAGAGAAAAAGAAGAAAGGTAAAGGGAAATGAAAAGAGACCAGAAAAAAAAATTAGAAACGTAGTTATGGAGATTGAAAGACCATCTATTTAGAGAGGAATGTGAATATAATGAGAAAACAGGAGGGAGATAGAGGAGATGTGAAAAACTTAAAAAATGCTTAAAATAATTTAAGTCTCAGAGGTTTTGGATTGAGTAATAAATTTGTGGATTAAGTGTGTACACAATGGGGGATAGGGTCTACTAGTTAACTATGGGTTTATCAGGATGTGCAGGACAAGAGTTAAGTCACATACAGAAGAACAAAAGAAAGGAAAAGGTGAAAAGGATAAGAAAGGGAGAAAAAAAAAGGTCAGAAGTTCAGTAGAGCTAGACAAAAAACAAAAAGATAATTAAGAAAGAAAGAAAAAGAGAGAGAAGACAAGAAAAGAAAGGAAAATATACATTCACGTATTCCTAAAATAAAAATTATAAGAGGGAAAAAAAGTTACTGGAAAATAATTATTTTTTCAAAAAAGGCAAAAATTAAAGATTAATAAAAGTTTTAGAAAAGGAAAAAAAAATTTTATATATATAAGGTACCAAAAAAAAGAAAAAAGAAAAGAAGAAAAAAAAGTTCTTTGATTTTTTTTTTTTGATTTTTTTGGGAGGGGTGGGAAGAATCCTGTATCTCCCTTTTGTCTGTAACCAGCCTCTTGTTGGAGTCTCTGGTCAGCTTGAGGTCCTGTGGCTTGATTGGTTTCTTAAGTCAGTTTGTTCGAACAGGCAGAAAAATGCTCTGCTTTACCCAAGATTTTGAGATCCCCCTCCCAGGTTAGTTTAATGGGAGGGTGATCTGCTTTGAGAATCACAAAAGAGGGGTGATGAGGCTAGGTTCTGGTAGAGTTGAGGCCTTTCAACAAACAGTAGCTTTTCCCTGGGGCTATTTTGTGAAAAATTCACAGAGCCCACCCTGGAGCCATTCTCAGGGTTTCTGTTTTTCAATTGATTGTGGAGGCTGGTAGAGGGAGGGGCAGCCTCTGACTCTGGTTACCCAGTGAGGAAAGCCACTCCAATGGCTGGTGCCTGAGCTGGGTGACTTTTCCCTGGATGGAGCTGAGTCTGGCAGGTCACTTCGCCGTTAAGTTCTTGTGACCTGTTAAATGACTCGTTTTATTCCAAGGCCTGAGTTGGAGCTAGCAGCTCCTCCGAGCTTTGTCGGTATCCAAGATGGAGATCACCGGTGCTGGGGGGGGGAGGGGTGGCCTTCCCTCCTCTGCTCCCTGAGAAGGAGTGAGGAAGTCGGGCTTCTACTCACGCAGAGTCTTGGATCCTGGGTCGTCTCTGGTCTGCAAAATGCAGGATGAAGTTGTCCGCTCCTTGTCGGTTCTTGCTGGTGTTGAGTAGAATCCTCTCGCCCGCTGCGTCTGGCTCCTTCGTCCCGGACTCTCTGTGTGAGTGCTCAGGTATGGCCGCGGCTGCGGTCGCCGCTGCGACCCTGCCGCCGCCGCGGCGGCTGCTGGCAGGCGCTCAGATGTGTCTCCTTGTCTTGGCTTCCCCTCTCTTGTCTAACTCTCTGTCCTGTGATGGCACACTTGGTGTGATTCTCTGGCTTAGGACTGTTCACTGAAACTCTAAAACTGCTTTCTATGCGAGAGCTTGTTCAGATTCCAGCTTCTCCTCCGCCATCTTCCCGGAACTCTCCTGATTTGCATTTCTTTTATGGCTAGAGAAGTTTAGCATTTCTTCATGTATCTATTGGCCATTATTATTTCCTCCTCAGAGAAGTCTCTCTTTAAGTCTTTAGCCCACTTATTTATCAGGCAGATGTTTCTTTGAGGATTTGTTGTTGGGGGATTTAATTTTTTTAGTTCTAAATATATTTTAGATATGAGACCCTAGTCCATTGTATGGCTAGTGAAGATCCTCTTCCAATTCATAGGCTTTCTATTGATCTTGCTTGCTATGTCCTTTGCCATGCAGACACTCTGCAGTTCCATGCAATCCTATTTGTCCAACCTTTCTTTGATTTGTTGTGTTTCTGGGTCTTTATTAAGAAAATTTCCGGTCCCAAGGAGCCCTAGACTTTCTCCTATTTCTTTCCTATAATGTTTTCAGGGTGTCTGCTTTGACTCCCAGGTCTTTGATCCATTTGGAGTTGATTCTGGTGATATATGGGGATCTAGCCTTAGTTTTCTAGAGGTGTTTAGCCAACTTTGCCAGCACCATTTACTGAAGAGGCTGTCTTTCTTCCATTCTATTTTTTTAACTCCCTTATTGAAGATTAGGTGGCTATAGATCTGTGGGTTCATTTCTGGGTCTTCAGTTCTATTCCGTTGGTCCTCGGGTCTATTCTTGTGCCAGTACCAAGCTGTTTTGATAACTATGTTTTTGTAGTAGAGTTTGAAATTTGGTATTGATATTCCTCCAGCACTGTTCTTTCTGCTAAGGATTGTTTTTGCTATTTAGGGTCTTTTATTGTCCTATATAAATTTTTGGATTGCTTCTTCTATTTAATTGAAGCATGAGGTTGAGATATTGGTAGGTATTGCATTGAATTTGTAGATAGCCTTTGGAAGTATTGCCATTTTCACAATGTTAATCCTCCCAATCCAGGAGCATGGGAGGTTTTTTTTTTTTACAAGTCCTTATGTCGAAAAACGAACTTTACAACTTTGGTGGGGGGGGGAGGATTGTATGGAGGGGTGAGTGTGGGATGGGAAGGGAGGGGAAGGGGAAACAAAGGAGGAGGCAACAAACAAAGGAGGAGGCAAAGGAAGAGGCTTGATAAGAAATGTACTCATTATCTTACTCATGTAATTGTAACCCCTCTGTACCAAATTTTCACAATAAAAAAAAAGAAAGGAAAGACCTCTATGATGAAAACTTTAAAATCATGAAAAAGGAAAAATTTTTTCATACTATGTTAGTAATAGATCTACTTAGGAATTTTTTTATTGTGAAAATTCTGTACAGAGGGGTTACAATTACATGGGCAAGATAATGAGTACATTTCTTATCAAGCATTGTAGCCTCCTCCTTTGTTTCCCCTTCCCATTCCATCCTCCCCTGCTCCCCCCCCAGCCCCCCCCACCAAATTTGTAAAGTTCGTTTTCAACATTACGACTTGTACGTCTCATTGTTGCAATGGGTCCACCTGTATCCCTATTTAAACAATTTGCTTTTTCCCTTCCCCTCCACAAATTATACCAACATCAAATATAGTGAAAGCAGAGGTTATACTGTGGTGGGGGGCCATACAAAGCAACAAAGAAATCATCATATAAATATGTTAGAAACAATTGCATGAATGAAAAAACGTTTGAATACTTATCTTGGGGTTCATTTCCCTAACATCACCTTATCTGACAGTTTCTGCTTGACTCAGACATATACTAGTTATTGCAAATAAGGGAAACCATGAGACCTGTGTTCCTTTGGGCCTGGCTTACTTCACTTAATATAATTTTTTCCAAGTCTTTCCACTTCCTAACAAATAGGGCAATGTTACTCTTTCTGATGGAGGCATAGAATTTCACTGTGTATATTTACCACATTTTCTTGATCTATTCATTTACTGAGGGGCATCTGGGTTGGTTCCATATCTTAGCTATGGTAAATAATGCTGCAATAAACATAGTTGTGCTGGTAGTAGCTTTAGTGTGGTCTTGTTTGTGATCATTTGGGTAAATGCCCAAAAGTGGGATTTCTGGGTCATAGGGGAGCTCCATGTGGAGTCTTTTGAGGAACCTCCATACTGATTTCCAAAGTGGTTGAACAAGTTTACACTCCCACCAACAATGCAGTAAGGTTCCCTTCTGTCCACATCCCCTCTAGCGTCTGTTGTTATTAGAGTTCTTGATTATAGCCATTCTAACTGGGGTGAGGTGATCTCAATGTTGTTTTGATTTGCATTTCTTTTATGGCTAGGGAGGTTGAGCATTTCTGCATTTGTCTATTGGTCATCCTTCTTTCCTCTTCAGAGAAGTTTTTCTTTAAGTCTTTAGCCCAATTGTTTATTGGGCAGTTGTTTCTTTGAAGATTTATTGTTGGGGGATTTATTTATTTTTGGGTTCCACGTATGTTTTAGATATGAGACCCTTGTCTGTTGTATGGCTAGTGAAGATCTTCTCCCAATCCGTGGGCTTTCTATTGATCTTGGTAGCTATGTCCTTTGCCATGCAGAAGCTCTGCAATTTTATATAATCCCATTTGTCCAACCTTTCTTTGATTTGTTGTGTTTCTGGGTCTCTATTAAGAAAATTTCAGTCTGTGCCAAGGAGACATAAAGTTTCTCCTATTCCATCCTGTAATGTTTTCAGAGTGTCTGCTTTGACTCTGAGGTCTTTGATCCATTTCGAATTGATTCTGGTGCAGGGTGATATATAAGGATCTAGCTTTAGTTTTCTACAAGTAGTTAACCAAGTTTGCCAGCACTATTTACTGAAGAGGCTGCTTTCTTCAATTCTATTTTTTTTTAGCTCCCTTATTGAAGATTAGATGGCTACAGGTCTGTAGGTTCATTTCTGGGTTTTCAATTGTAATCCATTGGTCCTGAAGTCTGTTCTTGTGCCATTACCAAGCTGTTTTGATTACTATGGGTTTGTAGTAGAGTTTGAAATTTGGTATTGATATTCCTCCAGCACTGTTCTTTCTGTTGAGGATCGTTTTTACTATTTGGGGTCTTTTATTGTTCCATATGAATTTTTGGATTGCCTCTTCTATTTCCTTGAAGAATGAGGTTGGAATATTGATAGGTATTGCATTGAATTTGTAGATAGCCTTGGGAAGTGTTGCCATTTCCACAATGTTGATCTTTCCAATCCAGGAGCATGGGAAGTTTTGCCACTTTCTAAGTTCTGTTTTGATTTCCTTTTTCAGGTTTTTAAAGTTTTCATCATAGAGATCCTTCACTTCTTTGGTTAAGTTAATTCCTAGGTATTTTATTTTTTGTGGGGCTATTCCAAATGGAGTTGCTTTCCTAATTTCAGCCACACTTTTCTCATTGTTGGCATACAGAAAAGCCATTGATTTTTGAGGGTTAGGTTTATACCCTGCTACTTTGCCAAAGTTTTGAATCAGCTTGAGTAATTTGGGAGTGGAGTCCTTGGGATTCTTTAAATACAAGATCATGTCAGCTGCAAAGAGGGAGAGTTTTACTTCTTCTTTCCCTATTTGGATCCCCTTTATGTTGCATCTTGTCTTATTGCTGTATCTAAGCATTCTAATGCTAGATTGAAGAGAAGTGGAGAGAGTGGAGATCCTTGTCTCGTTCCTGAGTTAAGAAGAAATGGCTTTAACTTTTCACCATTAAGTATAATACTGGTTGTATAATGTCATATACAGCCTTTATTGTGTTGAGGAATGTTCCATGGATTCCTAATTTTTCCAGAACCTTCATCATAAAGGGGTGTTGGATCTTGTCAAATGCTTTTTCTGCATCTATTGAGATAACCATGTGGTTCTTATCCTTGCTCTTGTTGATGTGATTAATTATATTAATTGATTTGCATATATTGAACTAGCTTTGCATCCCTGAAATGAAATCTGTTTGATCATGGTGTATGATTTTTTGGATAAATTGTTGAATTTTATGGATAAATTGGCCAAAATTTTGTTGAGAAGTTTTGCATCAATATTCATCAAAGAAATGGGTCTATAGTTCTCTTTCTTTGATGAGTTCCTGCCTGGTTTGGGGATGAGGGTTATTATGGCTTCATAGAATGAGTTCGGTAGTGAACTTTCTCTTCAATTTCATTGCAGAGTTGGAAGAGTATTGGTGTGAGCTCTGCTTTGAGGGCCTTGTAGAATTATGCTGTAAAACCATCTGTTCCTGGGCTTTTCTTAGATGGGAGATCTCTTATTGCTGTTTCTATTTCAATGCTTGATATGGGCCTGTTAAGATGGTTTAACTCATCTTGGTTTAGTTTCAGCATGTCCATATTTGCTAGGAAAAGGTCCATTTCTGCCAAGTTCTCAAGCTTATTAGCATAAAGTTTTGAGAAGTATTCCCTTATAATGTTCTGAATCTTGGTTGTTTCTGTGGTGATGTTTCCATTCTCATCTCTGAGTTTATTTATTTGGATGTGTTCTCTTCTCTTTCTGATAAGATTTGCTAAGGGTCTGTCAATTTTGTTAGTTTTTTCGAAGAACCAATTCTTGGTTTTGTTGATTCTTTCTATAGTTTTTTTGGATTCTAATTCATTTAATTCTGACTTAATTTTAATTATTTCTTTCCATCTACTGGATTGGGGTTTATCTTGCTGCTCTTTTTCAAGGAGGCTCAGATGTCTCATTAAATTGTTGTTTTAGATCTCTCCAATTTGTTGATGTAGGAACTCAGAGCTATAAACTTGCCTCTGAGTACTGCCTTTGCTATGTCCCAGAGGAGCTGGTAATTTATGTGCTCATTTTTGTTGAATATCATGAACATTTGAATTTCATTTCTAATCTCTTCCATTACCCACTCGTGATTCAGAGTGTGTTGTTCAGCCTTCATGCATTACAGGGCTTTCTTTGGTGGCTTTTGGTGTTTAGTTTTAATTTTATTCCCTTGTGGTCTGAGAGAACGCAAGGTATAACTTCAATGTTTCTGAATTTAGACAAGTTTGCTTTGTGACCTAAAATGTGGTTTATTTTGGAAATTGTTCCATGTGCTGCTGAGAAAAACGTGTATGCTGATGCTGCTGGGTGAAGTATATAGTAGATGTCTGTTAAATCTAGTTGATATATACAGTTGTTTAGATCTGCAGTTTCTCTGCTGAGTTTTTGCTGAGTTGATCTATCTAGTGGGGAGAGTGGTGTGTTAATGTCCCCAACAATTAATGTCTTTGGATCTATGTGAGATTTGAAGGAAAGTAGTGTTTCTTGGATAAATATGAGTGCTCCGTTGTTGGGCGAATAGATATTTAGAATTGTAATATCCTCCTGAAGGAGATCCCTTAATTAGTATGTAGCGACCTTCTTTATCTCTTCTCACTAATTTTAATTTGAAGTCTATTTTATCTGATATTAGGATTGCAACTCCTGCCTGTTTATGGGGGCCGTTTGCTTGGTAGATTTTGTTCTAGCCTTTCACATTCAAAATGTGTTTGTTTTTATGGGCAAAGTGTGACTCCTGAAGGCAGCAGATAGAAGGATTTTGCTTTTTAATCCAACTAGACAGTCTATGTTGCTTAATTGGAGAGTTAAGTCCATTAATGTTGAGAGATAGGACTGAGAGGTATTTGGGAGTTCCTGCCATTTTATCCACTTTCTTTCTTTTTTTTTTTGCTGGTGACATTGATAATAACTAACATTTATTTGGTTCCTTTGGTGTATTAGTTGCTGAGTGTCTTAAACTTGTTTTAAAATTGAGATCTTAACAACAAATATACAAGGTGATTGCTGTGAGCTGAGTGTATGTTCTCCCAAACTTTTCTATTGAAATCCTTTATCCACCTTCTTAGGGGCTATGGCAACTGGGTTCTTCCTATGGTTCTTGGATTCTCAGTTTGAGTGCAGTTTCTTGGCCTTTATTGACTGCACTTCTTTAGTTAACTCCTAGGTATTTTATTTTTTGTGGGGCTCTTACAAAGGGAGTTGCTTTCCTGATTTCAGCTGTGCACTTCTCATTATTGGCATACAGAAAAGCAATTGATTTTTTGAGGGTTAATTTTGTATCCTGCTACTTTGCCAAAGTTTCAAATCAGCCCAAGTAACTTGGGAGTGGAGTCCTTTGGGTTCTTTAAATACAAGATCATGCCATCTGCAAATAGGGAGAGCTTTACTTCATCTTTCCCTATTTGGATCCCCTTTATGTTTGCATTTTTTTAAGACAACAATTATACCAGTTATTGTCATGGCCTCTGGGAGTCAGGAGCTTGGCAAGAGCATGGAGCACAGCTCTGGCTTAAGGTCAAGCATGTGGTTGTGTTCAGATGGGGTGGAAATGAAAGAATGGCTGCTATCAAGACTGTCAAGCATAGGGACTTCCTAGTAACAAACAAGCTTCATGGAGTCTTAGGGCTTCTCTGATAGTCTCCCCTCAGGGGCTAGTTTGGGTTTCAGCTCAGCATGGCAGGGTCAGGGCTGTGTAGCAATGGAACATTTTGAGAAATGAAACCACATCACCTGTGGAGACCAGCCTCAGAAGTTTCAATGCAGAACTTTTACCCTTTTCTGTTCATGACTAAGGTCATAAAAACCCATCGCCTCTCAAGGAGACGGGAATGTAGACCACACTTCCCTTTTCAGGTGTGTTAGAGTGTAAGAAGGGCATCTGGAAACTTCAGATAGTGTTACAGTTAGAGTGTAAGAAGGGCATCTGGAACAGGAGTTACTTTTTGATTAACTTGGAAAATGCATGCTATCAGAATTCTTGATGATATTATTTGCAAGAAGAGCCTGGATATTAAATATTGGTTAGACAAACAAATAATAAATAATAAAAGTAATCTTATCTCTATATATAAAACATGAATAAATTAAAGACAAACCTCCAAAAGTTAAAAAAAATAGTCAAAAAGTCTTTACTATCACCCCTGGTGCTTTTCCTGATAGCTATTTATTCTAAGTGCTTACTCTGCAAAGCAGGTACTAGTGCAATTTTCAATGTGTCCTGTTAACATCTGTCTCTGTAAACTGGATTTATGTTGTATTAACTGCATTATTTGTGGAGAAATCTGTGTGTCATTTCCTGCTTGATCTGTTTTCAAGGGATGTTGTAAACAGACTGATCTTTTCCTGCCCTTATCCTGCCCCACATCCCCAGAAAGTCTTACAGGTCATGTTAATAGATAGATCACATGTGTTAATTGTAGCTTTCATCAGTTTTGGAAATAAGGGGGAGTCAAATACTTCTACAGAGATGGAGAAGTGATTTATTACAGGGTGCATTCCCACTTTGGGACAGAGATAGATGACACTGCTGTTTGCACAACTAGTTGGAGGAAAGCACTTCTATCAAGTAGGTTATCTTCTAATACATAAAAGCCCCCATCTCAAAACAAAATAGAATCACAGATTTTTTTCCCAATAAAATATTCCTACCAAACATTCTCAGTAAAGGAAAAGGAAATGAAATTATTTGATGTGACTGAATTTACCATGCATGTTAATGCTACACTGTTGATGGTTATCTGTCAGATTTGATAATAAGTAAAATGGTTTTTGGCAGAAAAACAAATCTTAAGAAAATTTGATTTATGAAAATGATGTCAATTTTTTTCTTTGATTTTTTTCAACTAGATCCCACCGGTATTTGAAACTAGCATTTCAAACTTGTCTGTGGATGTAGCATTAAATAAGAAATGGACTTTATGTACCATGCTGAGATAAAAATAAATATTAACAGGTGTTCTTGCTATGAGACTCCTGAGTCCCTTTAATAAGCTGACATTTACTATGACGACTTCCAAAAGGATACTCCGAGAGTTCTTTCTTGGTTGTTTCCTGCTATAATTTGGATTTTCTTTTTCTTCCACAGGACCTATTGAAAGTCATTAGGGATGTTGCTCTCTGAAGGGTTTAATGTAGTTTATGCAGGACCCTCCTTAGTTCCCCCACAGTGAGTTCTACAAATTGTTCTCTGGCCTCCTGTCTGGCCATGTGATTGCTACTTCTTGTAGCATCACCATGTTGTCATCCATCATGAGACCCTCATCAGAGTTGAGAAATCTGGAATCACTTCCTTTACTTCATATCCATATCTAGAGATACAGTGGCAATTTCAGGGCAAGATAAACATTCCTGTTTTGAAAGGGAGCAATAGGGAACTAGAAAGGAATAACTAGTCTAAGAGAAAACCAAAAATCAGCAGAGTAGATATATACCCTAAATTTGAAAGCATTGGGGTTGGATCTCAAGGCATTGGGCAGCCTTGCTAGTTACTACCATGTTGTCTATGTCCTAGGTAGCATGCCAAGGTCTATAGCTTTCTAAGGCTAATGTTGCAGGCTATTGGTTGCTCTCTTACTTGATTCTAATGAGATAGTCTTGCTTGTTTCTAGGGTTTGCTATGAGTGTGTGTGTGTGTGTGTGTGAGAGAGAGAGAGAGAGAGAGAAAGAGAGAGAGAGAGAGAGAGAGAGAGAGAGCATGATTAATTAGGTCCTTTTAATAATGTACATTTTTGTAAAGTTGGGAGCCAGAATTTACAGGATGCTCTTTTCCTTGTGTTGTCTTGACAGTTCTAAAAGTAAAGTCTCAGGAAATCTTTCTGTGTGCTTTCACAGCCCAAATAATTAGCTTGCAACTATGTTCAAGCTGCCTTGCTAGCTGGTGCTGTGATGGGAGATATATTGAGGTTTAAAAAAGAAAAGAAATAGAAAACAGTCCTTCACACACACACACACACACACACACACACACACACACACACACACCTCCCATCCTTCTGCTACTATCTCAGGACTCATAATGTATTCTTGTCCTCCAATTCTGGCTCTGCAGCAGTTTCACCAAGGTCAGTAACCAAAGGGAAATACCAGAGGAGTGTGACAGGGAGGGACAGCAGGTAGAGGTAGCAAAACGTTAGTGCTTCTTTCTTCAATCATCACTGAACATCTCTAAAAATATTGTAGATTTTTTTCCCTCAGTCTTGAAATCCAGCAAGATGGCATCCCAGTTTAGTGTGATTGACACTTTCTCTTTGATGTGTTTGAAAGAAGAGAGGATGAGAACTCTCTCATTCGTAGGTGTCTTCCCTGTATTTACAGCGTCCCCCTCCTGCCCCCAAGCACAGGCATTTTTCCATTCCCTTTACAGTAAAGGGAAGAAGTACATGAGGAACCATGGGAGTAAGCATGAAGTCTAGATATAGCTCATCACAACCTTACAGAGGGGGTGGGAGCGTGAACTTGGGGAAATTATGTGTAAATTCTCGAAGTCTCTCTACTAGTTATCTATTGCTGCACAATGAAATTATCCCCAAATGTCATGGTTTAAATAGTAAGTGTATATAGTCTGACAGTTTCTGTGGCTCAAGAATGAAAATAAGACTTAGTAAGTATTTCTTGTTCAGGGTCTTTTTTCCATTTACAGGTAGATTGTTGTTTAGGCCTGTGATTTCCTCTGAATGTTTGTGGGGGCAGGGGAGATCTGTTTTCCAACTCCTGTGGCTGATGGCAGGCAGGATTCCTTGTGGCTCTTGGTCTGATAGTCTCAGTTATGTACTCTAACCCCTAACTTTTCTGCCTGTGTGGGTTCTTGTGAGCAGGCACAACCTGGCAGCTTACTCTCAACCTGGACAAAGCTTTAAGAGGGACAGGAGTGTGAGGCTGGGAAGGTGGCTCAGTGGTCGAGTGCTTGACTGGCATGCATGAAACCCTGGATTCAATTCCTCAGTACCACATAAGCAGAAAAAGCAGGAAATGGCACTGTGGCTCAAGTGCTAGCCTTGAGCAAAAAAGAAGCTCAAGGACAGTGCCCAGGCCCTGAGTTCAAGATCCAGGACTGGCAGCGAGAGAGAGAAAGAGAGAGAGAGAGAGGGAGGGGAGAAAGAGACAGAGACAGAGATGGAGACATACAGACAGAGAGAAACAGAGACAGAGAGAAACAGAGAGACAGAGAGACAGAGACAGAGACAGAGAGACCGGGGGAGGGGGGAGGGAGAGACACGAGTGTGAGTGAGCAAAGTTAGTCATAATCTTTCATTAACATATCCTATACATTTTTTCCATGCTTTTTTTTGTTGTTGTTAGAAGGCAATCACCAGGTCAAACTGGCACTGGAGGGGAGGATTTTCAACAAGAGCATGGATTACAAGAGGTAGGAATCATCCTGGTTGTTCTTTTTAGGAGCTGTGCCCTTCTACCTCAATATCCTTTGTATAAAAAATATCCTACCAGCTCTAGCAAACAATAATTAGATGCTTCTCAGAGTGTTTTGAGTCATCTGCTGGATTGTAAGAGTCATGAAGTCAGGAATGATTTCCTTCACCCCTAGGCCTTAGCACTACCACAGGGTCTGTTCCACAGTATGTGTTTATATATTGTGTTAATTCAACAAGCATTTATTGATGTTTGTTATGGTGTATGTTTTCTTCTTGGTATAGGAATGTAGCTGTGATCATGAAAGATGTAAATTTTCAATATCCTCAAACACATTCTAGAAGAGAGTCAATCAACAAATAAATAGGTAAACAAGATATCACACAGAAAAAAATAATGGTTTAACTCAGGGAACATGCTTAAAACCTGCATTGCAAACATTACTTTAATGATTTTATGAGAAGCTGTATAAAAGTCAATTAGAAAAAGTTGAATATGCTCCCACCAAAATCTGTTTTCTATAAAAAATTAAAAGTAGGGCTAGGAATGTGGCTCAGTGGTGAAGTACTTGCCTAGCATGCATGAGGCCCTGGGTTCGATTCCTCAGTACCACATTAAAAAAATAATAAAAATTAAGAGAAAAATACAAACTCAGTATCATAAGTTATCTAAGCTCTGGAGATGAAAGCACAATTAAGACACAATTTATTAATTATTCTGTTCAAAGTGCTGTTTTTACTAATCATGGCCCGTGTTTTCCAGGGAAATTTGGCTTTGTCACAGATGCTTGGCAGAAGTGAATATCGAGTTTCCTTTTCTGGAGCAGCCTGTGGAAGGATGGAGTGCTTGCATAGCTTTTCCAAGTCAATGACACTAGATCCTAAGTGTAAGGACGGTGGCATGAGTCTGCCTGGAGTGAGGGAAGAACCAGGTGAGTCAGTGCAGGCTTCTCAGTGGAGATGGCTACCGAGGAAAAGAAGCTCACACAGGTTTCTATAGGAACATGAAGTGCTGTAGACAAAAATAAGGCAGTCTCTTTCAGGATAAAGAAGCAACACACTCCCTGGGTCAGCATTCAGAGAATGTAGGGAACCGTGTGAGTTTCTTAAAAGGAGGAATCTGGACAGCTGGTGGATGATAGAGTCATCATGAAGAGATTAAAACAGGACTGTCTATACTTGGAGTTAGCACATTTCTTACATACCTTTTTTTTTCTTGTATTAGGTTTTGTTTCTAATAGTTTCATTTTATATGTGATTTTTATTAATTACTGTTTTAACTAAATTCCCCAAGTTTTTTACATACAAGCTTCTATAGTGACATACTTGCTCTGCAGCCCAATTAAACTTACAACCTAAGGGACTTCCCAAGCATAGAAATAAAGTAATTATAATGTGATGGTAGGATGTCCTGTTCTGGTCTGGTCTACTTGGGGTTCTAAAAGCTTCTTGTATCTGAATAGGCCTATCTTTTCACATGTTTGGGAAGTTCTCTGCCAGGATCTTGTTAAATAAATTTCCTAGATCATTAACTTCTGTCTCTAGGTGCTCCTCTATACCCATTATCCTCAGATTAGGCCTTCTGATGGTATCTTCTAAATGTTGAATAGATCTATCATACTTCTTGGATTTGTCTTAGATAGTTGTATGTTCTTTCTCTATAATATCTAGGCTGTCTTCAATCCCAGAGATTCAATCTTTCTGCATGGTCTAACCTACTGTCAAGACTTTCTACTTTGTTTTTATTTCCTTTCCTTCTAATTGGTGGGCTTTGATGGCTTCAAATTCTTTGTTGGAGCTTTGTTTTAAATCTTGAATGGACTTCTTTACTTTCTTAATTTGGTTTTCAGTGTTTATTTTCAAATCCCACACATGCTGGAGGGGATGTAGCCAGAAGGGAACCCTACTGTGTTACTGGTGGGAGTGTAAACTTGTTCAACCACTTTGGAAAGCAGTATGGAGGTTCCTCAAAAGACTCCACATAGAGCTCCCCTATGACCCAGAAATCCCACTTTTAGGCATTTACCCAAATGATCACAAATAAGACCATACTAAAGCTACCAGCACAACCATGTTTGTCGCAGCATTATTCACCATAGCTAAGATATGGAACCAACCCAGATACCCTCAGTAGATGAATGGATCAGAAAATGTGATATACATATACATATATGTATATATATATATATATATATATATATGTGTATACACACACACAGACACACACAAAATGGAATTCTATGCCTCCACAGAAAGAATGGCATTGCCCTATTTCTTAGGAAATGTAAAGACTTGAAAAAATTATATTAAGTGAAGTAAGCAAGGCCCAAAGAAACATAAGTCCCATGGTTTCTCTTATTTGCAATAACTAGTACATATGTAGGACAAATAGAAAAGGCCAAAAGCTATGTACCTATGACCATATAAAATGATGTTAAGCAAAATGAACCATAACATAGGGACAAATACCTTTTTTTTCTTGCTATTGTTTCTAACGTAGTTATAATGTACCATGTGATTTTTTTGTTGCTTTGTATGTTCTTCCCCTATGGTATAACCCCTATTTTCACTGTATGTGCCTTGCATCTTGTATATACACTTCTCTAATTTGGGGAGGGGAAGGGAAAAAACAAAATGCTTAAATAAGGATACAGGTTAACCCATTGTAACAATGAGATGTACAAAACACTATGTTGAAAATGAACTTTACAACATTGATGGGAGGGGGTGGGTAGTTGTGGAGGTGGGAGGGAAAGGATGGTAGGGGGAAAACAAAGGAGGAAACAATGTTCAATAGGAAATGTACTCATTACCTTGATCATGTAACTGTAACCCCTCTGTACAAGATTTTTACAATAAAAGAACATACAAAAAAAGAAATAAAGTAATAAAGTTAGTGGACAGCTAGCAAGAATGACAAATGCCAGTTTTATTGGCAATTCTTGCAAATGACCCTCCATTGGATATCATGTTTACTACGCTGGAAGTATTATTTTACATAATCTTCACATCAAATTTATTCTCTTTTTACAGACTTGGAAACTGAGTCTCTGGTAGGTTAAATGACTTTTTCATGACTCTTCAGGTAATATGTTCTAAAGCGGCATTTTTAAACTAGCCTTCTCTGACCACAATTGCCTTACCAACTTACTTTCTGCCTTTTACTGTCTGCCTCTTCTCTTTGTTAGGTTTAGGCTTAAGAGGCTTTCTTGCTTAGTGGTGAGACATTAGGACCAATATAGAGATAAAATGTCCATTGCATTTGGCATTTTAAATGATCTTTAAAATTCAGGAAATCTTCCAAACAATTCATCAACATAATTCACTAATGTACTGTTGATTAATGTAGATGGGTTGCTATACATTACTGGCAACATAAACACTCTGTGTATTACTCATTAACAATCTTTTAAGGTACAATCTTCTTGGTTTGCTTAATGTCTACTGGATGTACATTTTTTGAAAATCAATCCAGGATATCTTAATTGTTGCTCTTTCCTTCACTTTCAGACAGAAGGAAGTAGAACCAGAAGGAAAAACAAAATATAAAAAACAACAACAAACACATGTATATAAAATCACAACTCCAGGTCTTTTTCTAGATAATCCTAGAATTATGTGCAAGCAGCATAGAGAAACAACAAAAGCTGAGGCTCAATAGAGGAATTGGTGGGAGAGGAAAAATAGACTTTGTTAGGTGGGTGGGGACTAGTGAGAAAGGGTTGAGGTGTCAGGGAGGAAAAGGAGGTTGAATACTGTTGAGGCAGATTATTTGCGGCTACGAAAATGGAACAAGGAAAACCATGAGGGAATTCTAATTTTTATGGCAAGAGAACTATGACAGAGGGGTGAAATTGATGAGAATATGAGTACAGTAGGGTGTCACAATGAAATCCTTCCCCTATAAAATTAATATAGGCCAATAAAAAGAGAGTCAAGAAAAAGACTGACATCTAGGCTGTAACTATGGAAAAAACCACATCAAATCCTGAGGGTTCTAATGGCAAAGGCTATCTATCTATCTATCTATCTGTCTGTCTGTCTATCTATCTTTCTACCTGTTTGTCTGTCTATAGTGTATATACATAGATGTGAGAGAGAGACAATCAGAGAGAGAGAAAGAGAGAAAAAGAAAAAGAGAGAAAGAGAGAAAAAGAAAAAGAGAGAAAGAGAGAAAGGTATACCTCAGCAGCAAAGCACTTGGTTAGCATTTGCAATGTTCCTGGTTTAATTACCAACATCACACAAAGGTAGAAGGAGAAAGGAGGTGGGTGAGGGACTGGACGTGCTAAGTCAGTTACCATGGAAGGTGCAGCCTGTATCTTATCATGGATAAGGTAGTCACCGTGGCTGTTCACTATGTGACTCTGAGAGATGAAAGATCACATACAATGTAACCCAGGTGGATACAGGGATCACACAGAGAAGAAAATAAAATGAAGATAAGGATTGTGTTATGTTGAAGAGAGAAATAGGCCAAACAGAGTCTTATCTATATATCCCATACAAAGTTATCAGAGTGAGCCACATTTACTTTATGATTATTTTAATATACTTCATGAGATAATTTTAACATAATAATACACAGATAAATAAGTTGGTATTGCCATCAAAACTTTGATTTGGATATTTCTCACTATTAGGAATGTGGTTTCTTTCTATTCAATACCCTAAAAATATTTCCACAACCAAGCATATCTATGCATCTCATTTTCCTGAGGAGGAGATTTGACCTCTATTGCTCTAAGAGTTTGTTCTAGAAAATAGAAGGAATGCCAAGTTGAGTCATTGCCACATAATCTTGGAAGAAAGGGACAATTTTGACAATAGAATTCACTATGTAACTCTCTTTACCAAAGAAAACCTATTAGACATACATTGTGAAAGAACATTTCTGGGCTCTGTTTCAAAACAAATTGGCCTATATTTTCATAGTGATTCAGTGACAAGTGTTTAAGACTAGACAATAAATTAGAAGCATATATCACTAGAGTGGCTATCTAGTACCATAAAAATAGTACCCAGCCTGGATAGAGTATTTTTCCCTCAAACATATGATATTTGCTGGTGAAAGAGATCACTTATTGAAACTGAAAGCCAACAACATGCAACTTGGACCTTTCCCTTTTGCTCTAAATTTTTAACATCACACCTGCATGATATTATAAAGCATAACCATATTGTGGCCAGGTGTTAAGTTCTGTGTGTCCACAGAGCAGGATGCCTTTAAGTCTATTCTTACTGCATTGTACCCTATATAACCAAATGTCCTTAGCCTCCATCAAACCATGCATGCAAATTGTCATTTTAATACTCGTGAAATAAATTTTCTGTTTTTTCCCACAGCTGTTGGCACATACAAATCAACTCCATCCTCCACTGTTCTCCTTCCTACCTGGTAACTCAGATGTATCATTTATGTCCCAAGTATTTCATAAGTGCTGTGAACTATTGGTCTTGCTGCTCTTCCTTTTCTTTTTCAGATTTCCCCTTGCCTTCTCACTTGCAAATTCCTTTTTGGTGCTGATATTAATGGTACCCATCATGTCCCACTGTTCCAAGCCAAAGGCATGATTTCCTACAGCTTTCAAAGCCAACAATCCAAATGTTTCTGGGCTGTTTTTGTTCACTGAGCATTCACTGAGTGCCCACTGTCTTCCAGATGCTGTGGCACCTTCCTATCATTGGCTGATGTTGCTACTTGGGTCCCTAAGTGGCCCTACTTTCACTGAGTATTTGCAAAGGTCTTTATGAAACCAGATTTTAAAATTTTGACTTGTATTGAATTTACTAGACTTTAGGCCAGTCCAATAATAGGACATCAGAGGAGAATAGCAGTCCATCCCTTCTAAAGGCCTCTTTCCTTTCCGCTGTTAGGAGCTCTTCCAAGCACAGCAAAAATGGGGAAAGATCCTTACTATTTTTCATAGAAAATGCAAACTGATATACACTGATTCATGAAAGTAACCATCAGAGAGGCCACAGTTTCTTCAGTTTCATGAATAGCTGAGCTCTTGATCTTAGTTATAAATCAATGTTTTTAACATTCTAACACTCCACTGACTTTCTGTCGCCATAGTTGAATCTGTTTTTCAGTTTTATTATTCAGTTATAAATAAGTAGAAAGCTCAAAAATTCTTATACTGTCTCATTCCTCATCCACAAAATCATCTTTTATGTCAAAATCGTATCTTTTATGTCATGATTTAATTGATCTGATGATGAGATTTCCTATATAACACAAGTAAACCCTAAACAATATGGCATGAGATCTTTGGGGTTACAGTCCAAGGAATACAAGTGTGTACGCATAACTTGAGGAAAACTTTGTATCTTCATTGTTGTTAAGTGTTACAATTTTGTCATACACCCACTCTCGTCTTGCTACCATTACTTCTCATCAAATTTCTGGTCCCCTAGCAATCACAAAAATCAAGCAAGCAATCAAACAATTGAATTTTCTCTTCCCTTTCAAATGTATTTTATCTCTTATTTTAAACTCAGAGTACCACACTAATATCTTGATACCTCAGTCTCTGACCTTTTGTCATTTCTCCAATTTTTCCCTGTTTGTTTAATCTGTCAGGTGTAGTTTTATCTCTCACTCTGGTCACTTTTTAAATGAGAACCATTAATGAAGAAAAAAAAGGATAACCCAGAATTTGACCTGGGAATTAGTCTGTGAAAAAAAAGTCTATTGTAGTGACATAAAGAATGAGTATATAACAATGCTGGATGAGAAATGTACTCATTACCTTGCTCATGTAACTGTAACCCTTTGTTCAATATTTTCACAATAAAAAACTCAATTTAAAAAGGAATGAGTATATATATATATATATATATATATATATATATATATATATACACACACATATATATGGAGTTGTAAAAGGGGGTTTTAACATACTAGTTTTTAAGCACAATGTATTTTGATCAATGTCACCCCTCATAGGAAGAATTTTTGCTTGTTAAATATATAGCTTGTTCTTGTTTGTCTTTATTTTTTAAAATCTTAAAAAGCAACATGGGACAGAAAAATCTAGTTTCAGATTGTTAGAGATTGTCTCTAAAGAAGGAATACATGGTATTCCATCATATTTCAACAAGCTATTTATATAAGAAGTTGCTCTTTTAAGATCTTGTCAGTTCAGGTAGCACAGACATATCCAAGGATATCTGAGGGGAAAAAGTTCAATGTGTTCTAATAGCATTTAGGGAACAACATGAAGCTTAGAAAGCCTATCTGGGTCCTTCCCTGCATAGTCATCCAATCTAATCATTTGTTTTGGTCATCTATTGCTGTGTGATAAACTAGTACAGGATATAGTAGTTTCAGACAATACCAGTTTTTATCATATCATGATTATGTGGGCTGGCTGGATTTAGCTGGGCAGTTCTTTTGCGCCTTATGATTTTGTTTAGGGTGAAATTTTTTTAAGGATTCCATTAGCCTCCTTTGTCCATGTTTACCCAAGAACATGTCTAGGTATTTTTTTTGTCTTGGAAGTTAAGGAGGCTGGTGCCTTCTGTCTATCTCCTACCTGTCTCAACTAGAATACTCACAAAACTGTCTCCAAGTGCCCACATATTCTTAATAGTACCAATAATGTTCAAAATCCAAATTAAAAGTCTCTTCTGAGACTGAAAGAAAACTTCTAGCTGTGAGTGTCTACAAAACAAGAACAGAAAAGAATGTTACACATTTCAAAGATACAATGGCAAAAAAACCCATTCATATGACAAAGGGGAAGAATAAGAGAATAGAGAAGATCAAAGCAAAGCAAGATCAAAACCTAACAAGAAAAATAATAAATTCTGTAGTTCCCTATCTGGCCTCTAGTACTGTCATATGAACTTGAGTGGCTTGGGAAGCCCTGCCCATATTCTATTTGCTTCCCACATGGCCTTTCTCTTGGGCCTGCTTTGCTCTCGGCCTTGTGGCACTTCCAACATTTTGGAATCTCCACTGCCGTTTAAACCATACTTTCACAGCTTCACACACTACCTTCTCAGAAGCTGCATGCAGGGACTCTAACCCTGTCACACATTGCTTAGAATCCTAGGGCTTCCTATGAAATCTTGCTGGGAGCCTCCATTACCCTATGACTCTTGCCTTTTGCACATCTGCAAAAGCAAGAGTGTGTGGATAACCCCAACTGTTTGAACTGCCAGTTCAAGGAGTAGCCATGCCCATTTGGATTATGGTTATACCAGCCTTGGAGTAGCTAAGCATGACAAAACATACATTGCATATATGTGTTATATATGTATGTTCACACAACATACATGATGCATGTAATATATAATATATGTATACATTTGGCATATGTGTACATTTGGGCATATGTGTGTATAGCACATATGTGTGCTACTACAGAAGACAAAAGAGTAACCAAAAAGAGTTCTTTGAGATTAAATATGTAATTTCTGAAAATTAAAGGAATGCTAGACTCTAATGAATTCAATAACAACAAGATGCAAAATTGAGAGGTAAAGAAATTTTTCCAGGGCTAATTCATAATAGTTTTGCATACAACTAATAGGATCTAGAAGAAATGGTAAATGCCAGCATGAACAGCACATGTTACCAAGTACTAGATGAGAAAATATGTCTCATTGCTGAGGAACAATTAAAGTGTTCTCTGAATACCAAAGAGGGGGAAGAAAGTCCACACTGTTCACATCATTAGAGAATTTCAAGGTACTAAAGACAAGGAAAAGATCTTCAAATAAAAGCCCAGTGAGAATATTTATGTAAAAAAAAAGAAGAAAGTAGTAATGTGAACTGGATTGGAATCACACATCTCTCAGAACACGAGATGCTAAAAACAACTTGGTGATGTCTTCCAAATGCTACTTATTCATGTTCTTTGTAATGAGATCGGATACAGCCCAGGCACAGAAGTAAAACCATCCTGGCAATGAAGACAATAGCTCGTATGGTTTAGCCTTCTTTGACAGAACTCCTGCTAATCTTCAAATTTTTCCTAAATAATTTAGGATGTCCCCAGGAGACTTGTAAACTGTACATTAGTCCTCTTGCCCCAGGAGGTAGCCGTAGATGCCACTGTTCTCCCAAATTACTATTTGCTGGGATCTCACTACTGCCAACACCAGCGTTGGTTAGAAGGTTTGCTATTGATAACTGCTGAAGGGTCAGGATGGTGTGGCACTGACTGCACAAGCTATAGTAACAGAGCACCTAGACTCATGATCTAGTCCCATCAGACAGTAACGGTGTCACCTTGACCCCTGTGTTTGGCATCAGTAAATTGGAGACAATAGTAATATTTATCTTCCAGTGTATCTGTGATGACAGAATGTAATAATCCCATTTAAGAATTCAGCACAGTACCTAGCACCTAGTTAGCGTTCAATGACATTGCATTATATAAGCAGAAGCAGAAATCCCCCATTATGCCTCATACCTGCCAGTGAGCAATGAGCTGGGTCTGCTCAGACGCCATCTCCCACCAGCATTGAAACAGCAGTTGCCTTGGGTAACATTTCACTCAAGAGAGCAGTCAGTGTAATTCTCTTGATTTATGACTCCACTTAAATTCTACTTTAAGTACTCATTCTGAGTGGTGATAGAAACACAGAAGATTTAGTGCCTCAGCTCCTACTTTCCAGGTGACACGTATGTTTCCAAAGGATTGCATACCACCTCCATGCAGTCTGGGGATAGGAGGAGATGCTACCTAGTCCTCCTCCCCACATGGTGATGTATTTTGGTTCTTCTGAAGTCCAGAGTCATTCTAAGTGCTTCCAGACCCAGTTCGGTGACAGCTTTCTGCGCACCCAGCTAGAGCTTATGATCTCTGACCCCCATGGTGAGTGCTAAGAGATCCCTCTCCAGGTTACCTACCTGCCCAAACAACTCTACCTACTATTCTATTTCTCAAACTCTCAAGTTGGCCACCAGCTCCCTCTTCCCAGATTCCCTGCTCTGTTCTTAATTTGCCTGTCTGATCTTTTCTGATGATGAGAGTTCAGAGAAGCATGAAAAATGCTGCCCCCTTTTGGAGCAGTGTATGACCACAACTGCTTCTATTGCTTGCTCTATATCCATGCCCTCTGGTAGAGACTTCATCTTGCTTTTGAGGAAGAGAAGCTTTTATGTCATGTGCTCTCTTTGACTAGAGGCTCTTGAGACCTTATTGCTTCTGGTTCCTTAGTTGTGATGTTCCTAATGGGGGAAATATGCCAGTGATAATGCAGAGGACAAGGAAATGTAAGGATGCAAAACAGTTAAACTGTTATCTTCTATGCTCTTGATAAATTATAGAATGGTACAAGATAACATTTATTGAGAAGTTACTAGGTGTCAAGCATTCCTCTAAGTACTTCCTCTGTATTCAAATGATTAGAACATCCTTGCTTTGGATGAAAATTGTTTACTTAATGAATCATTCTTAGGTGGTAAATAACTGTTCTCTTGTCATTAGCAGAGAGAGCATTAGAAACATACCTAGTAGGTAGTAGTTTATGCCCACCTTCCAGAAGAAGAAATGAAGGCTTAGGTGAGTTAACTTGCTGAGGCCAGTAGGTATGCCCACTGGAAAGCTAGAAGACAAACCTACATGGAAGGATTCTAGGGCCTATGCCTCCACCTTCCCTTTATCTACCTCATCCAGATTGTGAAGCAAACAGTCACTTTGGTTTCCCTGGGGCTAGGATGACTCCATGCATCTGAAACAGGGGAAAGTCAGAGCATCAGGGGTCCTCAGAATCATCCCCAGATATCTCCCCACAGGGACACTCAAGGTCCTCAAAGGACTGTGCCTCCTACACCTCTCTCGTGCTTGGGTAAGAGGTCTCTCACTTGGATGGTTGTGACTCTTCCTCTGTGGATCCATCCCTAGCTTCCAGACATCTTTATAACGATGACTGTGATGTCTATTTAGAAAAGTAAAATTTGTCCTGATGAAATATGCACCTCTAGCTTAAACCATATATAGCTGGGAGACTTTGGTCAAGATTTTTATCATCTCTGAGATTTCATCTCTGATCTGAGGATATCTACAGCACAAATCATTTGACACATGAAGTACTCAATCATTGCAACAAAGTAGACTCCGGCTTTTTTTCTTGAGAGTTTGTGATAAACTTATAGGTGCATTTGAGAACCTTTGAGGGCATAAAAGTTACATTGTTGCGTATGGAAATGCTACTTGAAGTCCTGTGTTCCTGAGTCATCATCATTGCTTGATTATGTACAGGCCAAAGTAATGTACAGAGTCACGCAGCTAAAGTTTATTTTTCTTTAAACAATGACTGCTCTATTTAGATTTGTATCTATTGTGTTATAATGACAGTGAGGTCAATCTATTTTCCCTTGAAGTAACTGTACAATCAGCCTAAATTAATGTGTTCAATAATAATGCCCATCACTAACATTTGTATATACTCAGTATGAACCAGCTAGTGTGCTAAGTTTTAGCTCATCTTCACAATCTTGTGATAATGGATTGTTTGCAAGCATTTAACAGAACAGGTTACCAAGGTTCAGAGCAGGTAAATAGCTTGCTCAAGGTAATAAAGCTAGCACTTGGCAGAGCTAGACTTAGAATTGTGGTGTGTCCGTTTGAATCCAGCCCCTATGAACTCATCCCTCTCTTAAAATATTAATAATATTAAAATGTAGTGAGAAAACAGCTTTTGTACTCTTTTTGCCTTTCCACAAATTCTGTATTCATCTAAGTCACCTGATCTATTAAGCCCTGTAATATAGACAATAGAAATAAAATAGAGCTAGTGTTAAGAGAATTATTTTCCATCCCAAAGAAAAGAAAGTCTTGTAAGAATTTTCTATTATCTAAACATGTACAGAATTTTTTGGAAGACACTTAGGAAGAATTACTAAAATCTGGTGTGCTAGCTTTATTTAAGTTTTCTATACATATAGTCCCTGAGCCTCTTCAATAGAGTAACAGGAATGTTATCCAATTAACATGAGAATTAAAGTAAAAAATTGGGATATGGACATTTTGTTTTTCTATTTCTTCCTTGGTGTTTGTTAGAGTACCAATAGCATGCCTTTTATTTGGCCAGTTTCCTTGTGGAATTATATGGGAGGTGGGGAGCATAGTTAGCAAGCATCCAGAGCAGGAGACATCTTTGGAAATTAAAATGTAACAAATAAAGCAGTCTCAACAAATAACTAATGCATCACTGTATAAAAATTTTTATGGCTCTAACAGAGAATAGAATCCCACACCCACACCCTTTTATAGACCCGATTAGCAAGAAATCTTCTCCAAACACATGGAGCATGAAAATTGCTGCCCCTTGGAATCAGTTGTCCAACTGAGTTGAAGATTTGCATTTGGTTTTCCACTGTTATTGTTATTATTACCATTTTAACTTGCACATTCCAGCCATTGCATGTGCCTCTAGGTATAAGAGGAAGGAAAAATTCAATTCTGGCATTTGTCTTATTTGCACTTTACTGAAGCAATTTGGCTTACCACATGCAGTGAATAAAGCTGTCATGTTATGTTTTTTCAAAAACAACAAAATAACTATAATGGACGATGCATTCCTTACCGAGCAGATTAATTTTTTTCTTTCATTGAAGAACATAAAAGGGTATAATTTCAAATTGAATAGTGCCTGGTGAATCACGATGTACATTTTCAACCCAGGCATAAAATAAGCCCAGCTTTCTCACCAGTGTTTTCCAAACACATAATGCACTTTAAGGAGTATTGCTCAGAATGCAATAGAAACATGTGGAGTTGTTTTGTTTTGTTTTACTCACATGGAATACTTTTCTGGTGGAAAATACAAATTGAACTCACTTTTGACTTCTAGGAAGTATTCTCTATCTTGAATCCTTGAATTTCCTTCCTTTTCCCTTCCCTCTCTCTCTCCCTTCCCCATCTATTTCTTGTGGGACTTGATTTTTCTTTCTTTTGTTTGTTTGTTTTTTCATTATCTACTTTTAATTCCCACTTTGCATCTAGCCACTGCCAAATCTTTCCTTATATGTTAGAGATCCTAACTGTGTTGATTTCAAGACTCAGACAAGCCTGGCCTTGTCTACAGGTTCTCTGCAGGCGGAATCGAGAGTTCTCTTGGCATGAAATATATACCATCATCTAGAAAGTTAGTCATGAGAGAAGGGGGAGTTGAAAGGAATTCTTTCTTGCTTCAAGACAGTGGGACATGATGAAGGAGAGGGTCATTTGAGCAACAATGTAATTATTCAGATCTTTTCCCATTCAGTACCTTTAGTAGTGAAGACTATGAAGAAAAATTTAAGAGCTATTTTAACAAAAACATCTGTAGACACTGAAATCACAGGGAAGTGGGGTTTTTTGTAACCTCGAAACAATGGTAACAATAAACATTTACCCAGTTCTTCCTGATCACTAAAGAATTAGCATCTGTTATCTGCTCCTATCACCACAGTGCTCATTATTTTGTCTGTTTAATAGATAAGGAAACTGAGGTTTATCAGGGATTACCTGTAGACACACCTGACAAGTGGCAGATACAGTATTCGAACACAAATCTAAGTATACATTCACACTTTTGACCATGTTACAATTCTGTCTTCCATCAAGAGAAACTACACCATGTCAGAGCACATGGAAGATGTTATGGATTGAGAAGTCATTCATGTCTGCAGTGGAGATGGAAGAGCAACAGACATTAATGTATCCTTAGTATGATTGTCCAATGTCTCTGGGATATCATCAGAGCCTCTTGCTGGCTTCTTGGCAGCCTCTCAGATGCTAAACAAGGGTAAGGCAAAGTGTCTCCTTGCAGATGGTTGAAAACATCTTGGATTTCCCAGAATCGCTAGGAGGAGAAGTAAGAGTTCTTGTAGAGTCCATTTTGAGGTTGAGGCTGGTTAGACCTAGGGAAACAAGTTATGCAAAGAACTCCTCCACTCGGGACTTGGCTTGTAATGAAACAAGGGGAATGCACTCTGCTTTCATCTTTAATTTCATTTCATAACTTCCTTAGTGTGAAAATGACTCTGTAGAGCTATTTTCTCTCCTCAGGGCCTTCTTGGAACAAATAGGACATGCTTTGAGCTTCTTTTGTCTCCCTAACCTCATTCATTACTCAAAAATGATGGCCAAGTACCTGCCCTTTACCAAAGAAAGAATTGCTTACATCTGTGTCATTTGGGATACCTATGCTGTTCAGAAGACTCTAAGTAAGGGCCTGGAGCATTCCAACATGACTAAGTCATGGTTCTTTGCTGTGGATAAGGTTCATCCTCATGAAGGAAAACCGAGACAGATACTAGCCACTGCCTAAGACAAAATGGAGGCAAAGTAACAAAATGTCCAGCTATTTCTCTTTTCTGACTTAAGTGCAGGTTTGTGTGGGATGGAGGAGATCTGCTTAACTTCTTTACAACCCTCTTTAAGTAGGTGCATGTTTGGCTTTTCCACTCTTCTTTGTTCAGTAATCTCTGTTGTTTTGGCTTTCTCTACAGTTACTTCCTATCTCCCTTCCCAAATAAATACCTTCTTAGACACCCACTGAAATTACTGAGCTCCTTCTTAGAACCACCTTCAAATCAGGCTACTAACAACATGTTCTTGCCAAATATTACTTGTAGGGCCATCTGTCTTCTTGTCTGCTCAGAAGAGCCCAAAAGTAGTACTAGATCTTTAACAATCTTGGCACCTCCTGGGGAAAGTGCATTTAAACTCATTAAGAAGACCACAGGGTGAGGGCAAAGCCCTAAGATTGACTTTCATGTACTCAATTACCACTTTAGATGTCAACTGTGCACTGGGGTGTTCTTAATGAGTTATGTAAGAGACTGTCTTTGAAATACTTTGGCCTTTTCCTTCTATAACTGGATGTCTCCTACACTGCTGGGATGAGCAGTTATAAAATGCAGAAGAGAACAGCAACAATGAGGAGAAAGCTTCATGATAATAGAGACTTGTCTGTATTAGTCACTGTTCTGTCTGTGTTGCCTAAACACACAGCAGTACAAAATGAAATAAGGACAGACTGACAGAACCACACAGAGGTGTAATCAGACACTGAGCTTGGCCTGTACTAGAGGCTCTCTGAGAGGCCTTCTCAGAGAGATTTTAAGGCCTAGTACGAATAAGGAGAAGTGAAATTTAGAAAAAAAATTAGAAAAACTCACCAAGTCCTACTGTTTCCTAAGTCATTTTCTCTGTATGCACAAATAACAACAGTGTTAAGGTCAACACTGAGATCAAGTAAGGGAGAATAGACCAAGGCAATGGAAAGAATTTCCAAAGGCCATTTATTTCCTCCCCAGTTGGCAACTGAATCATCCCATAAAAGGATGTAGGATGATATCATGGAAAGAAATGAAGGCTTGGAAGTCAAACAGAGATGGATTTGAATTCCTGTTTTACCACTCACTAAATGAATGATCTTGGACAATTTAACATCTGAGTCTCTGTTTCTTCTTTTGAAACACACATCCCATCAGAAAATATAGAAGGCTTTGTGTCTTGCACAGACTGATACATAGTAGGATCTCAAATAAATATCAGCTTAATTTCTCCTCTGAAAGCTACAGACACATAAGAAAACATATTTTAAAGATAGGCTTTTCTCTATATATTAACATAATTCAAGTGATCTACCTTGATGATTATGTAAATTTTATTATTCTGCTGAAATAAAACAGCAGTTCTGGGGCTTGAACTCAGGGCCTGGGCACTGTCCCTGAGCTTCTTTGGCTCAAGACTAGCACTTTACCACCCGAGCCACAGCTCCACTTCTAGCTTTTTCTACTTATGTGGTACTGAGGAATCAAACCCAGGGCTTCATGCATTCTAGGCAAGCACTCTACCACTAAACCACATTCCCCATCCAAAATAAAACATCTTTTACTAATTTTTCTAACGCTTTACTTACTCTTGGTTAGAGTCTCAGTTAAATATCACAACTGCCAAACACAGTTTTGCCAAATAACTTAATAAATTTAAAGACTCTCTTAACCGTAAATCTTTTAAAGTTTCAAGTACCTTGTGTGTCTGCTGTAAAGCCCAATTCTCACAATACCTCATTTCTCAGAAGTTTTGTTTGTTTGTTTGTTTATGGATTTTTTTCAGTCGTGGGCCTTGAACTCGGGGCCTGGGCACTGTCCCTAAGCTCTTCAGTCAAGGCAAGTGCTCTACCACTTGAGCCACAGTGCCACTCCGGTTTTCTGGTGGTTAATTGGAGATAAGGACCTCACAGACGTTCCTGCCTAGCTGGCTTTGAGCGGTGATCCTCAGATCTCAGCCTCCTGAGTAGGAAGCCTGAGCCACTGGCACCCAGCTTCAGAAGTATTTTGTTTAAAGAAAAGAATTCATTAAACAATTAGTGTATCATTAGGGCTTAACCTGTGAGAAGACAGGGCCTTGTTTTCCTTATGGCAAAGATCTTCCAACTATGGAAGATACATATATACATCCATATATACATGTACATACACATGTAAGTATCTATCTATCTATCTATCCATCTATACCACATATAAGAGGAGTGGCAGGTGATGGATCTCCATTTAACTATGTTAAGAGGTTTGGATTTTGATTAGTCAAACTGACATATCTACTATTCTAAGGAAATCCTGTGAGTCATGGGAAGACAGAATTTAAAAACTGAACATCTTTAGTTAGGAAAGACTAAGAAAACAGATAATGGAGATCTTTAACAGTGCAAACATTTTATATGAATGAACATCACATCCTCAAGTATGATACCAATGCCACAACAAAAAATTTGAAAACTGCTGGGCACTGGCAGCTTCTGCCTGTAATCTTAGCTGCTCAGAAGGCTGAGATCTTAGGATCATGGTTCAAAGCCAGCCCAGGAAGAAAAGTCCATGTGTCTCTTATCTCCAATATAGCATTAGAAAACCGGAAGTGGTGCTGTGGCTCAAGTGGTAGTGCACTCGCCTTGAGGTGAAGAGACAGTGCCCAGGCCCAGAGTTCAAGCCCCATGACTGACAAAAAAAAAATTTTGAAAGCCATTTTAGCATGAGAATTGCTACTTCCTATAAAGGCAATATCTTTCTAGGATTCTCTACCACCAACAGGTTGTACTTCTTGAAATTATATTTAATTAAAAAGACTCAGGGGAGGAGCTGAGGATGGCAGTACCATAAGAGATGACTCAGACATTCTCTTGGAAATGAGAAATCCTCTTCAGGACAAGTTTGCAGTAGTAGTCAAGATTGCTTGAGAGTCTCTAAAACTAAATAACCACACCTTGACTGAAGTCAGCACAAGGAGAACTGTTTGATGAATTTGTTAAAACAACAGCAACTCAAAATCGTATCTAATGCAGATGGTATTATTTTCCTAGAATTCAATTAAAGAGGCTCTGGATGATGGATGATTTTTCTGCATTGGATGCATTGGGATAGATAGACTTGGGGGTTCCTGAGGAGAAAAGCTGCTGAAACACAAATGATTGCTTCTACCTCTGAATAGAGTAAACAGTCAATGAGAGTTTGTACTGTGCAGGTCACTGAGGGAAACCGCTCCTTTGTAGGTTATCTTGCTGCTGCCCATTGTGATAGAGAGGAAAGACATCTTGATCTGAAGAAAAACAGTGTTGTTAGAGAAAAGCAAGAGTTGGTGAGGTAGCAGGATCTTTTTTCCTTACATACTCCCTAGTCATTAAAAGTGGCTCAGCATGTTTCCCAAACCAACAGGATTTCCCCTTTGAATTTTGTCTGCACCTTTTTCCCACCAATCATTGATGAAAGTTTTGCCTTATGTGGACATACTGTTTGGAAAAGGGATGGAAGAGGCCATTTTTTTTGGAGGGTGCCACTTTTGCTACAGAATAAAGCCATGAGGCGAATATATTAAAGAGCTAAGTATAAAGACATAAGCCCTGCCAAAGGTAAAGTGGAACAGGTAGGGAATTGTGCTCTTCACCTAGGGAAGAGGTAACAGTTACAACAGCTACCAAGAGTGAAGTTATGGCTCTAGCTGTCTGAATCCAGACCAGAAGTTACTGACACACAGAAACTGTAGCTTTTCTGTCTTGCCTGGTCTTGGACAAGTCTCTGAGTGGATACATCTGTGCTCCTTACTACATAGCAGATGTTACAACTAGACAGACAGGGAAGAACACTGAAGGGAAGAGCACTGGGACTAAGAGTAGACACTGGCTCGATTGCTTCCTGAGAATACCCACGATGATAGAGGAGAAAATTATCTGCCATCTTTTTCTACTATGATCACATCATTCTTAATTTGGAGAATCCAATAAAGTTTGTAGAATCTTCAGTCTGTCAACAACCTAAAATTATATCAATTTCCATAGCTTTAGTGTCTCTAAAATGCCAATAAACAGGAATTTAACATTTAAATTTTATTTTTCAATTACTTTGTAAATGCATGTGTATTTAGTAAAGCAATCTTATTCTCTACATTGCAGCATTGAAAGAAAATGCAACGTCATACAAATCTTGTAAAGGAATTAATCCCAGCATATGAGTCTTTCAATTTGTATATAAATAAACTTAATCCAGGAGTGCCTATATATGCATACACATACTCAAATGTACCATATATACAGTATATAAGAAATATTATAGAGCATATCAGATTAATAGCATCATAGAATTTTAGGGCTAAAATGCTCTTTAGCCCAGCCCCCTTCCAATGATAAGGTGAGCCAATGAGTCTAGCATATGTATCGGTTTCATTCTGAGACCAGTATCTGGCAAGTAGAAGACATTCAATGCACACCTAATTCTAGGTTTCCTACAAGTACTTCTCTTCAGCCATATCCTCAGGATACAATCAGTGCTTAAAGCATTCCTTCTTCTGGATGGCACAGCTTTTCAGTCTCTCTAGACTAGAAATTTGTTTCCTAACTTTGAGGTACCTCTAGCATGTGTTAGGTCCTGAATTCCATCCCTAGTACTACACATGTGCACACACCCATGTATGCACACACATACACACACACACATACACACACACACACACACACTCATACATACACACAACCCTTTCTTACAATGAACTTACATGTCACTCCCTGAAGTTTTCACTTGTTTCCTTGGGTCTTTGCTTCTAAGCCTAACAAGTCTTCTTCCACACCATTTTCAGTCTTCAGTAACCATTATTTCCTTTCAACATCTGCTCAGGTTTGTGGATCTTTTGCTATCCCAATGAGTGAATCGTCTATTCTGGGCACATTTGGTTGTCTGCAAATTTCTAAGACAGATTTCAAGGATGTATTTGGACCATGATTTTTAAAAAAACTCACAAGATTCAAGAAAATTATGTTTATATTGATGGCTAAGGTTGTTCAGACCACAGACTCTTCTGTAGTTGCTCATTAATCATCCTTAAATTGATATAGCCATAATATTTGAAGTCTTCATGGAAAACAATGCTTTGGTCAAACCAACTCTCCTCTATCACATCTTATGCAGTTAGTCTATCAAATTGCATTAGAGCTTTGCATTTATCCTTGCCAAATGTTAGTGTTACAAACAACTTGCCTTATATGATGTTTAAATGTTGGTACATCGTAACTTTGATATATAGAATCTTCATTGACTCTCTTGACTCACTATTGTCTTCTTCTCCTTACAGAGAATATGTGGAGGAAAATGTTCACTTCATATGAACCAGGGATCCTTAAAAACCATTATGACATATCTAGTAGCCTGGTAGGTAAGCAAGAAGTAACGGGGATGTTATACCTCCTCAAAGAGAGTCTGACAAAAATCAAAGACTGTCCCACTGTGCACGAATTGTCTTCTAAGATATTTCCTGAGTTTTGGTAGGTGGAGGCACACAGGGTGGCCATCTGTCCAGGATGTTTGACTGAGAATTCCTTTGTTGGGTGGGACCTTAGACTAGATTATGTCTGAAAATATTTCCAGCGCACAGATTCCATGTACAGGACACACTGACTATTAATAGCCTGTGTTTGGATTTTTTATTCCATAGCTGAAATCACATTGCATACTTCATTAGAGACAAAACAATGGATAGATTATATTATATATATATATATATATATACATATGTATATTATGGGGTTTGGACAATGTATTTTTGGTAAACTTAAAGCATTCTATGTTTCATATAGTTTTCATTTGAAATGGAGATAAAGTTTTACCTTAGGGAAAAGTGGTGGTTATTAAATACACATTATTACCAATCATAGTCATTGATCAATACACAATGGATTGATGGCTCTTCACTTTCTTCATGAAGTTTACCTTTCTTCTGATAGGATTTTCTCATCTATCTTTATCATCATCCATCAATTCATGGGTCCAATCATTGAAGTAAATGTTAATTGTGACGTTTCTCAAGTGGCATATGATTGTAGCCCCAAATTTAAATTTCCATCTTGTAACTGAAGAAGCTGCTTTGAAGCTAGAAAGGGAAAAGGAAATGTCAGTATCAAAGCCTCACTAAACAAAGAGGAAAATTCCAGTCTGCTGTTTGCTGTGTGCTCTAACACAGAACTGGGAACCTTTCCAGCTGAGGACACCTTTGATTAAATGTAACTTGTAAGGCCCTTTTTATAGGTGATTAAGGTGACCCAGCTGTCTTGGAGATTCTTAGGCGATCGCTTAGATGGGTTTTTCTCTTTTTTCTCTTTTTTTTTTTTGGGTCCGGTCGTGGGGTCTGAACTCTGGCCCTGGGCGCTGTCCCTCAGCTCTTCAGCTCAAGACTAGCGCTCTACCACTTGAGCCACAGTGCCACTTCCGGCTTTTTTCTTATGTGGTGCTGAGGGATCGAACCCAGGGCCTCAGGCATGCACGGCAAGTGCTCTACCACTGAGCCAACTTCCCAGCCCCTAGGCAATCGCTTAGAAAAAAGCACCCTCAAAATTTCAGATAGGTGATGAATGAAATAAGGATAATATGTGAATTGAAGGAAAGCATACATAGCTCTTCCCAAGTCTCATTGCTGGGGGCAATATAGTAAAAGCATTTGGGGATATAGGTATTTTTTCTTATTGTTTTTCAATTGAGTTTGTAACTTTCCTGTCTAGAGATTTTTAATTAGCTACAGTTGAAAGATAATGGTTTGTTTTGTTTAATTTGGACTAGAAAATACCCCTGAATATATATATATATATTTTAGTTGTAGAGTCTCCTATTTCAGAACTAATTTGAAGTAACTGTAATCAGCTTTGATCTTCTTGGAGAAACCATGTCAGATTGAAACCAATCCCAGTCATGTTGGAGCATGCAGGAGGCTCTTCATCAAATGGAGGTGGAAAAGCATCTTAGCAGAATTCTAGAACTTCTCTATGGAAAAGTTTTACCTGCTAAGATAACAACCAAGAATTGGTGCATTTATTTGACCATAGGATGTATTTTCTTTCCATGGAAGCTTGTGAAAATGCAAGAGTTCGTTATACAATAACTTAGAAGTTTTCTTTTTTTTCCTGTCAAACCTTTTCCATATGGAGGCCAGAGCTCATTAGACAGTGAAGTTCCCAGCAGAAGAATTTCTTTTCTTCAGTTGTAGCCAATAGGATTTCATTGCAGAAGAACAAGTCAGTCAATTTTCTTGGTAATAGTCTGTGTTCTAATTGTTGTTACATGGCTTGTAGGGTCTAATTGAAATTAAAGTACTGTACAATGGTTGGGATGAACTCAATACATTAGTAACCCTGCAGATCAATAGCTTCAAGTCACTACTTTCTCTCTGTGCTATATTAGTGCAGCTTAATTAGTCAGACCAACACTTCTTCTGTAGCAAAATAAAGGTGTTTAGCAGGGTTTCCTCTGGCTTAAACGAAGTTGTTTGAAATCTGGTTTTCATCCACTGACACGTTAAAGATGAGTCAGGGAAATAAGGGGCTTACCATCCTTTGGAGAACAGCTGAATTTCATATAAAGACTAAGAACAAAAACGTCTGCCAGTTTGGCTTCAGAAAGGAAAATAAAAAGACTTCAGTGGGCTGCAGGCATGACTTGACCTCCACAGTACCTTCAGCTCAGAGTGTGGCTGATTTGGAACAAGTTGACCAATCTCAGCCTTCTGTGGCTTCTCAATGGAAGTTTTCTTTCTTGAACAGAAAAGATTACAGTTTGGAGATGTAAGCTTCCAAAGGGTTTGACCATTAGTGTTTATTAATAATCACTTCTTGTAAAGGGTGAGATCTATACACTTGGTTTGGAATCAGCAAATTCATGAGTTTACAGAAAGCCTTGTCCTTTTTATAGGCTAGATCTTTTTTAGTTAAAATTATTCTGGAATCCTGCAGGATAGGCAGCCTGATGAAGCTCCTGTATCTCCTCTGAGGGCTTGAATTTTATGTTGGAAATCATTGAATTGTGGTACTGGTGTTTGTAAAGGTGTCTTCTTGCTATGCATTAGATAAAGATATCTTGATTGTTTGATAAAGATTGATTTGGGGTTAAAAATCACTTTTTAAAAATGCCAGTCCTGGGGCTTGCACCCAGGGACTGACATTCTTGCTTGGCTTTTTTTGCTCAAGGCTATCACTTTATCACTTAAGCCATACCTCTACTTCTGTTTTTATTTGTTTGTTTGTTTGGGGGGGGGTATTTTTTCTGGTTAATTGGAGATTATAGTCTCTCTGATTTGTCTACCTGGGGTGGCATTGAACTGTGCTACTGACATCTCAGCCTTCTAAATATCTAGGATTACAGGTATGAACCACCAGCACCCAGCTAAAATTCAGTATTATATCTGTGGACTTAACATACTGTCTTGGACATAATAATAACCTTTAAAATGCCTATTTTGAGTGTGTTGATAACTTTTTATCTCTGTATCTTTTCTCTCCTAGTGCTTCTCTCAAAAGTGTTTATTTCTTTGCTTTCCTCTGTACCTGGCTAAAGTCTACCTGTCATCTAACCCCATGGCACATCCTTATCCCCCATGAGTCTTTGTCCTGCCACTTTAAATCCCATGCTTTTCTTTTATCCCCTATAAGAACTACCGACTTTGCTGTTTGACATATCTCATTCATTTTCTGCTACATTCTCAGATGACATATTTCCATGCAATGTCTTCCTGGATAGATGTATGCTCTTCTTTGCCTCTACACAATACCTTACTCTTGCTAGATTTTAAAAGCAATTCGATAAATATTTACTGATCAGGTAACAAAGTTGTCGTGCACATAGCCACTTTATGGCTCGAAATTGTCCTAAGTGTGTTTCTGTGTTCTCACGGGCGTTCAAAGAACGCTGTCCTACACCTAGAGTGCTCCCCAGAGCCTTATTCTCACAGTTACATACTTTGTAAAAAGAAAAATAAAAACATAGATTGAGGGGGAAAGGCGTGGAAAATGCAATGTGCAGCAATTACTATGCGTGCATGTGACTTCCCTCTGTGGTGGTTACAGAGTCACTAGGATTTTGCTCTTATAATCATAGCTGCTCGGGAGGCTGAGATCTGAGGAACTCAGAAAAGTCCATCTGATTTTTTTCTCCAATTAACCACCAAAAACTAGAAGTGGAAGTGTTACTCAAGTGGTAGAGAAAAAGTTCAGAGAGTACCCAGGTTTTGAGTTCAAGCCCTAGTACTGACTCATGTGCAGGCACACACACACAGGCACACACATACACACATGCACAAATACAATGTGCATACTTTAGACCATTTTTTGACACATCAAATCAATAATATGGAGGTTGACCAAAAAAATGAATATACTTGGTTTATTTAAAAATAATTTCCTTTGCCGGGCGTTGGTGGCTCAAGTCTGTAATCCTAGCTACTCAGGAGGCTGAGATCTGAGAATCACGGTTCAAAGCCAGCCCGGGCAGGAAAGTCCGTGAGACTCTTATCTCCAATAAACCACTAGAAAACCGGAACTGGCGCTGTGGCTCAAAAGGTAGAGTGCTCACGTGGAGCTGAAGAGCGCAGGGACAGCACCCAAGCCCAGAGTTCAAGCCCCACGACCTAATAATAATAATAATAATAATTTCTTCTACTTTATAACTTTTTTATTTTTATTGTATTATTTTGCCATTCCTGGGGCTTGAACTCAAGAGCCTGAGTGCTATCCTTGTGTCTCTGTGCTCAAGGCTAAAGCTCTACCACTTGAGCCACAGTGCCACTTCTGGCCTTTCTGAGTAGTTTATCAAAGATAAGAGTCTCATGGCCTTCCCTTCCCAGGCTGGCTTTGAACTGCAATCCTCAGATCTCAGCATCCTGAGTAGCTAGGATTACAGGCATGAGACACCAGCACCCAGCTAACATTCTTATGATCTGTTTAACATCTAACTTTTGAAGTCCTAAATACCCTTGTCTTTCACAAATCTTGTGTTTTCTTTGGGAGTTCTTTGAACTGGAGCTCTCGGCATACATGATGTATGGGTTGGGAATTCAGGAGACTTGGATATTGGCTGTCAAACCAAAGCAGGCAGAGTTTACATAAATAAGACTCAAGCAAAGTCTTCAGCAAAAATGCTCACTGTCTGATTACATGAGAAGGTAATGACTTCTGGGTTTAACTCAGCTGCACTTTTTCAACTCTGGTTCCTGCCTCTGTAAAAAAAATAAAGCATTTTCCAACTTCATAAAAATAGTTCTGGTTACCCAGAGCCTACATATTATTGTGATTTTACTCATGTTGTAAAATGCATGATTGTTTTTTTTTTTCATCTCAAAAACTCAGCAACATTTTTATTCTTATATGAGTGGTGCTTTAAAATGCTGATTGGATGACTCAGAGTAGAAAACAAATGTGTTTATTGGTGAAGGAGTGAGATTCATGTTCTACTAAATATCCTATTTCCACCTCAGCATGTATCTTGGCAGAGTTTGTAAATCCATCACATCTGTTGCTAAAAGCATTGGATATGTATTCTTTTATTTCACCTCACCCTAAAAGGCAGCAGGAATCAGATGACAGAGAGGATCCAGGTATGCTTATAAGTATCTATCTAGTCTTAATCTCAGAAATTATTTCACTTGTGCTTATGGATGCATGCCTAGGACAGTAAAAGTAGAGAGAGAAAAAATGTATGTGCTATGTAGATGGCTTTTACCCAAGTCTTCCGCATTGCAACATGTTTATCATTGACTCTATTCTCTACCACTACACAACAGTAACAGCCTCTCCTCCCTCTAGTCATGGCAGTAATAAAGTCTGCAAGTGTTGCCAACAGCTCTTGGGGAACATCACCCCTCTAGAACCATTGAGTTAATGGGAAACAGAAATGGTTCAGAATGATGTAGGAAACAGAAGCAGCCATAGTCAGTCTTCATAATCGGATCACTTATTTGTTCACCAATATTTATTGAACTCTTATCATGGGTGAACATATCAAAAGGTACTAAAGGAGGTACAAAGACAAGGGAGGTGCAAATTCAAAGGAATTTACAGCCTGGTAAAGCAAGGAAGAGGCTATGTGGACAGTCATGACAGGTATTTACTGAGTTCCTCCTGTATAACTGGGCTGGTTTTGTTCTGTAATCTGGTGAGAACTGAGCAGTATACGACACACAGGAAAAAAAAACAAACTATAAAAGGATATTTCTTTTTTTGTGTGTGTGTTTTTTTTAAATCTTTTTTTATTGTGAAAATTCCATGCAGAGAGGTTACAATTACATGGGCAAGATAATGAGTACATTTCTTATCAAGCATTGTTGCCTCCTCTTTTGTTTCCCCTTCCCATCCCTTCCTATCTCCCACTCCCCCACCCCCTGACCCCAGCCAAAGTTGTAAAGTTTGTTTTTTGACATAACGATATGTACATCTCATTGTTGTGATGGGTCCACCGATATCCCTATTTAAACGATTTGTTTTTTCCCTTCCCCTCCACAAATTATACCAACATCAAATACAGTGAAAGCAGGGCTTATACTGTGAGTGAGGGACATATAAAGCAACAAAGAAATCATATTATAAATATGTTAGAAACAATTGCATGAAAGCAAAAACATTTGAATAATTATCTTGGGATTCATTTCACCTAACATCAACTTATCTGACCTTTTCTGCTAAAAGGATATTTCCTACACACAAGGGAAACTAGTTTCCAAGCTCATTAATGAGAAAAAAGTGGTTGGGAAGAATTAAGAGGAAAAACTACTGGCACATTTGAATATGGGTGCTTTTAAAAAGGTTAAATGTGATTCAGAAACTGGTACAAGAGGAATTTTCAAAGGCAGGCCTAGATGAATAAGAGAAAACTCGAAGAACAGGAAGAAGAGGAGATACACATCAAAGGTATAGTGCAGAAAGGAAAATATGTTTGGATTTTCTCAAATGCTATATAGATTTCTACAACACTTAATCTATTGACATTTTTGATATCCTAAATTAACACACTGTTCAGCATCATAAGTTTCTAGCCTCTACAGGTCTTGGTATTTATTTATTTTTGCCTCTAAAAGCAACACAGAAAAGTTGGAAATCAGGGCAATCAAATAAAAATTGTAAAAGTGCAAATCATCCTACCACCTTAGTACAAACATCTCTAGGGTTTACTCTCATTCTCAGAAGCTTTCAATATTCTCACCTTTAAGGATGTCTGTTCTTTCTTTCTTTCTTTTTTTTGTCAGTCATGGGGCTTGAACTCTGGGCCTGAGCTCTGTCCCTGCCCTCTTCAGTTCAAGGCTAGTGCTCTACAGCTTGAGCCACAGCACCACTTCCAAGGATGTCTCTTCTTCTTATTCCTTCCTGGGTCCTATGTTTTGAAAGACACAATTTGCTAAATTACATTATCCAAAAGTTGTTTTGCCATTTTAAAACTATTCAAAGCTTTAGATAGCTGCTTTAAAAAAAGAAATTTTGGATGGGTGTTAAGATTCAAAAAAGAATATTTTCATTGGATGTGTGACTCAAATGGTACAGCACCAGCCTTGCGGGGAATAAAAAACAAGCAAAAATGACAAGAGTGTGTAGCCCTGTTTAAGTCTTAGTACTGCCATAAATAAATAAATAAATCTTCCATCACATGTTAGAAGGATATACTGCCATCCTAGAGCCAAGCTTCTTGATGTTAAAGCTAGCTTCTGCAGCCTTATCTTAGGGTCTTTATCATCTCCTGCAAAATTTTCTGAAGTATCATAATTTGCCTACAAAAAAAACATTTTACAACTTTTCCTTGGAAGCTGCTCCATAATAAGGCTATAGGAGACACACTGCATAAGAGAAATGCAGGTATGAGTGCTAACATGTATGAAATGTTTACTCTGGTTTCTATGGCCTGATGGTAGACTTCACTTAATTACCTTGGTAGACTTCACTTAATTACCTTTTATTCAGAAGTGACTTGTAATAGAAATAAACTGTTGGACAATAAGGTTTTAATCTGATATGGATTTTAAGAAGTAGCCAAAGTGGATCATTTCTGAAATGAACAAGGGTAGCCACACACAGAAAATTCCGGAAGTCATCCAAAAATGTGTGTCAATGGATACAACCTGCTCTCTGTCCCTTGCCAGTGAGTGGCAGCTGCAGGATGGTCCATGGAGAAGCTGTGAACCTCTCGTTTCCAAAACTAAATCCACTACTGCCTGTCAGTCACGTGGCTTTGTGGCTGTATTTAATGGTGAGATATCCTCAGTAACTCTTTTGAACTCAAATTCTAGCGATAGTATAGTATTGACTACTTGGATGTTCTAAATTTAGTCAATTTTCTGAACTGCTTGCTGCCAGTGGGTTAAACTGGTGCATGGACTGAGGTTTGGGCTGGAGAACTATGAGGGAAGATTTCCTTGCAGGGACTGAATTCAGAGCAGAGGCTATGCATATGCATGTCGCTGGTGGTGGATTGGTTCCTAGACAGTTCCAGCAATCATTTCCAGTCACAGTTTTCAGAGCAGCTCTGTGTAATGAGGAGCCCAAGCTGAGCAGTCTGGACTAGAACTTTAATACCATGTCTGATGGCACAGAGGACTTGCCATGTGGGGGATGCTTTCTATCTATAATATCATTATTCATTAGTTGACATTTGGGGAACATTGAGAATTACATTGTAAGCTTGCCCTTCCTTCCTTCCTTCCTTCCTTCCTTCCTTCCTTCCTTCCTTCCTTCCTTCCTTCCTTCCTTCCTCCCTCCCTCCCTCCTTCCCTCCCTTCTTCCTTTCTTTCTTTCTTCCTCCCTCCCTCCCTTCTTCCTTTCTCCCTTTCTTCCTCCCTCCCTCCCTTCTTCCTTTCTCCCTTTCTTCCTCCCTCCCTCCCTTCTTCCTTCCTTCCTTCCTTCCCTTTTTGTCTTGATCTTTCTCTTTCTCTTTTGCCTTCTTTTCTCATTCTCTTCCTTCCTTCTTTCTTTCCTTCCCTTCTTCCTTCCTTTCCTCTCCCCCCTCTTCCTTCCTTCCTTCCTTCCTTCTTTCCTTCTGTTCTTTTTTTCTTTCTTTCTTTCTTTCTCTCTTTCTCTTTCTTTCTCTCTTTTTTCTTTCTTTCCCTTCCTTCCTTCCTTCCTTCCTTCCTTCCTTCCTTCCTTCCTTCCTTCCTTCCTCCCTTCCTTCCTTCCTCCCTTCCTTCCTTCCTCCCTTCCTTCCTTCCTCCCTTCCTCCCTCCCTCCCTTTCTTCCTCTCCTGGCACTAAAGCTTGTACTCAGGGTCTGGGAACTGTCCTTTACCTATTTTGTTTAAGGCTAGTGCTCTACCACTTTACCTACAACTCCACTTTCAGCTTTTTGGTGGTTAATTGAAGATAGGAATCTCATGAACTTTTTTGCCTGAACTGGCTTCAAACCACAATCCTTAGATTTCAGCCTCTTGAATAGCTGGGATTGCAGGCTTGAGCCACCAGTGCTCAGCTTATAAGTCTACTGCTTCTTTGAAAGGAAACTTCAGCTCAGTGTAGGCTGATTGCAAGTGAAGGAGTCTCATTCTGGGGCTCAGAAAGTAGGTGATGCAGGCAGCACAATCACTTGGAAACCAGGTTTTCGTGTATGGGCTCTGTGAATGGCACCAGTGTGACTCCATGCTATGAGCTGGGAAGAGAGAGGCAAACATTGAGTCTCTTTGGAGGGTGCTTAACCACCAGCATCCCATTCCTGCCAGTGCAGAATCCACTGGGCAAGTAGCTGCCTAAGGCAATGAGCCTCTGAACTCAGCTTCCAGATGGCTTGCATATTGGGTATCTATGACCTTTTCTTAAAATCCATTATAAAACAGGAAAAAAAAACTAAAAGGAGAAAAAAAATCCCACAGCAGTAGTATCAAACCATTTAAAACTACTGACAGGAGATAGCATATAACTATTCAGAGAAAGAAACTGAGGCCCCCAAAGTGAAAGTTTCGCCCATATTCAGACCATAAGTTCAAGAACCATAGCTGGACTTAGAATCCAGGCCCTACCTGGCTATTTCCACAACTTGTTGCTACCTTCCCTCCATCCTCCTCCCTTTCTTCTTCCCTTCCTCTTCTTCCTCTCTATTCTTATCTTTTCTCTTTCATCTTTTTTTCTATTTTTCATAATTATGCGGTATGATATTTATGTAAACAAAGATTTGACCATTTTCCTACTTTAATGTTCAGTTTAGTGTGCTCTCCAAGGTTTAAGTATAGGAGTCTTTTGAACTCAGATTTCCCCGTCACTTTCACATTGACTTGTTTTAGGTGAAGTGACTGGCTTGAGGGCTTGCTTTTCTTAAATACTCAATCTTGTTTGACTTTCCAATCAAATGTATGTTTTTCACGTACATATGCACACACACGCACACATCCTTCCTTAGCTCTGGAAAAACTTTAGTAGGTTTCTGGCTCAGAGTCGCTACCTGCCCCTATTTGGAGGATATTACCTAGAGATATTTCACAAAAGCAATCTTTAAAAGAGCCCTTGGTTATGATGACTAATCAAGAGAAAATAACAAGGTATGGCTGTTGGAGGTATCCTAAACACTTTTCTGGGCCTAAGCCAGCCCTTAAGAAACAGTTCTCATGGCATTTCTGGCCTGAACAGAAACAGTTACATAAGTCATGGGAAAATGCCTCTTCTCATGAGATGCACAGGCTGAGCTCACATTAACTGGAGTTCAGATTCTCAAATGTAGGAGAACTTGGTTGTTTGTAACATAGCTCTGCCTTCCTCTGAACTGTTTATTCTGGTAGACAACACCACCCCCAAGTGACCCTTTTCCTTCTTTTCTCACCTCTCTTCTAGGCAAGAATGTGTCATCACCAATAGTGTGTGTGTGTGTGTGTGTGTGTGTGTGTGTGTGTGTGTGTGTGTGTGTTCTTTGACAGGTCCTGTGTTTCTTTTAACTGATGGCTACCTTTAACACATTCAGATGTGGAGCTCCCAAGGTGACTGCATTTGGAGACACATCCTTGAAGGAGGTAACTAGGGTTAAATGAGGACCAGAAGGATGAGGCTCTTATCTATTGAGGACTATGACATTGGTGGAGAAGCCAGGATTTGAAGTATAGTTTTTAGTGGATTATAATATCTAGCTTATGGGCCATATTCAACATTTCAGAAAGCCATGTCTAGTAAAACAGAAAATATCAGGGAATTGCAATGGCAAAGGTGTGAGATGCTTCAGCATGTGCATGCAGATGTACATGCACATATGTGTGTATACACACTACATTTTAAATGGAAACAGTGACTTACTGTGCCAAAGGTAACTCAGACCAGTTACACTTGCACCAAGGGCTCAGCGTACATGTTCAGTTTTAGCCATATTAAGTATAGAATGGATAAAGAGAAGATTGTAAATCCTGGTCAGACCTAGGGAGTATCTTAGAGGACATAGGAATAAGAATTGGGGAAGTGTCTCTGACAACTGCTCGAGAAAGGACTGTGATTCAAGAAGTTGTTTTAAGGATTGGCTATGTGTACAATGCATAGGGCTGGAGGTCATATTGCCAGAATATGGATCAATTCACATAAGAAAAATGATAGGAATCCTCTGCATTTAGTTACCATGACAACTTCACTTAACTTTGTGCCATATAAAGTCCTGGCACTTCAGGATGGAAAAGAAATTTCTGAGAACATAAATATAGCATGTTGTGCATTTAGCATGCATCATCTAGAAGGTATTAAAAACATCTTCTATTAGACTTGGCTGGTAAAAATCGATATAGTATGAACATAATGATAGTTCTTTTTAATGCTCATATGAAAATGTGTCCATGTGAAATGGAGAATAAAAAAAGCTAGCTGGAATATTTACTTCACATATTTATTCACTTGTCTTCATTTTTAGGAGTTATTCTAAAGACTTCTACCTGGATCATTGAAAGTGTTTCTTATTCTCAGGGATGCTAAGTTGGCAGGGTTATTTAACACCTACACTCAGGCAACTCTCAGTTCCTATCTTCCAGCTAGAACTCTGCTCTAAGTTATTAGACTTGGGGGTTTATTTGCCTAATTAGATATCTTAAAGATATACAACATTAACAAGTCCTAAAACAAAATAATTAAATCTAATCCTAGAAAGACAGTCTTCTAATGACACATTTCTTATCATGGGACATGAAAAAAATCACAAAACGAAGAATTATTTTGACACTGTAGTCTCTTTCTTCCCTCATTCTCTCTGCATTGGCTCCATCATCAAGTTAAATTGATTTTGCATTTGAAAAAAAATTTTTTTTGGTCGATCGTGGGGCTTGAACTCTGGGCTTGGGCGCTGTCCCTGCGCTCTTCAGCTCAAGGAGAACACTCTACTGCTTGAGCCACAGCACCACTTCCAGTTTTCTAGTGGTTTATTGGAGATAAGAGTCTCACAAGCTTTCCTGCCTGGACTGGCTTTGAACTGTGATCCTCAGATCTCAGCCTCCTGAGTAGCTAGGATTACAGGTGTGAGCACGGGCACCGGGCTGCATTTGAAAATATTTTAAATCCTGTACCTTTGTTTCTATCATAATCTTAATCAAGCCATTGGAATTCAGTGAAGTTCACAAAATCCACAGAAAATTGAACTACTGGACAACTTCAATAATCTCCTACTGATATACCCATGTCTACTCTTCTTTTTTTTCTAATACATTCCCTAAATCATTACCATAGTTACAATTTAAAATCTTAAAATATTTTGAGGGCTTCCTGATAGACCAAAGATAAAATAAATCTTTAACATGATGTATCCATCAGGCAAACTCAAAAAATGTTTAATGGAAACAATCACAGAAGAAACTGTTTCATAAATGGGAAGACATGATGAGCAGCAAAGAATGGTGGGACCAAGCGTGGGCTTCCATCTGTAGGCCAGAAGAGAGTAGGAAAGGGAGTGGAGGTGTGGAGGAAGCTGCAGTCCTAACAAGAAGTAGCCACTGGCAGAAGCATGGAACATCAGGAAAAGCCAGAAGAAATAACCTGAGTACTTTCCTCTGGCACCTTTTGTTCTCCTGCTGCTGATACTTCTTACTGGCTAACCAAAACTGGAATCCAGAAGAAAAAGGAACCATGTGATGCACTTCATGTATAAGCTCCTTGAATATAGGAAGAGAAAGAGAGAGAGAGAGAGAGAAAAAGAGAGAGAGAGAGAGAGAGAGAGAGAGAGAGAGAGAGAGAGATTGAGTTGTGTTTTGCTAAAGGAGAGAATTTTTTTCCCCTAGACAGGATTAGGAAAATAAAATTAGAATTTGTCTAAGTCATTTGGATTGATTTAGGAATTTGAAATAATTTAATTATGAATGATCACTATTCCCTTATCCTCTTCCTGGTTGTTTGAACAACAGTGAGTAAGTTGCTGTGGGGTATGTTAGTCCATTTGTGCTGCTAATAACACAACATACTGAGGCTGGGTAATTCATAAACAATCGTCATTGATTTTCTAACAGTTCTGGAGGCTGAGATGTGTAAGGTCAAAGGGCCCACAGATGTCTTTTGCTGGCACTGTAGCATGACTTGGCTGTTTTTTGTTTTTTCTAATTTACTTTATTGTTATTTTAGCAGGGTTACCTTTACATATGCCAGGTAATAAGTACATTTCTTTTTGCATAGTGTCATCTATTCCCTCACTCTCTCCCATTCCCTCCCTCCCATCTCCCCCCATGAGTTGCATAGTTCACTTTGATCCATGTCTAGTACACTCACTGCTGTACTTTTTCACCCTTTTCCCTTGGATTCTGTGCCTTCTCCCACCTTCTCACAGATGTGAACGCGAGTACATCATATATAATAAGGAATACAGTCATCAGAAAAAAGTAAAAACAAATTCATAAAAAGTCCTTTGTTTCCATATCCTTGGAGTTCATTTCAGTGTGTATATTATGTTTATATACATCTGAAAAGGTGATTGGGTATTGAGCTTTTGTGATAGTCTCAGGAGAGAAACACAAGGAATGATTTGGATCTTAAATGCTCCACAATATCTAGTATGTTGAAGGCTTGGTCTCCAGATGACGGCATGGCAGGGACTGGTGGAATCTTCAGGACATGGGAGCTCATAGAAGGAAGTTTAGGTCACTGGGGCCATGCCCTTGTAGGAGATATTGGAACTGCAACTTTGTTTCACCCCTGACTCTCCTGATGCTCTGCCTCACCACAGGCTCAAAGCAAAGGGGCCAAGCACATGGACTAAAATCGCTGAAACCATGAACCAAAATAAGTCTTTTCTCCTTTAAGTTGATGGTCTCCATTTTGTTTGGTTTGGTTTTGTCAAGGCCACACAGAGCTGATTCAGAAAGACTCCTGTTACTGTTCTCCTGGGGGAGGAACCTTGGGTACACTCACAGTGGAAGGCAAATGAGCTAGTTTTCTAAGAGCCTTCATTCCATTCACAGGGAAGGAGCCTGAATGAGCTGAGGACCACCTAGATGCTCTACCTCTTATTGCCACTGCCTTGCCTTTACATTTCAAACATGAATTTGAAAAGGGGCTATTCAAACAATAGCAGGCACTTGTGAGGGCCTGGAATTCTCATGTTTATCTTAGGCAGACCTCTAAAGAATGGGCATCACTTAAAGAAGCAAGAGATAGTGATAATAAATTTGTGTGGACAAACAAAAAAATGGGTATAAAAATTTTCGGGCTGTAGACACAGTAAGTAGCCTATTCATCACTCAATATCAAGATATCATATAGATATCCCTAGCCTTTTGTTTGTGGCCTTTTCTCCTTAGTTGGTCCTGCCAGTCTAACATGTAAAGTAACAACACTGGACGCTTCCACTTGCCCAGTCTTTGTTGGCTAGAAGTCAGGCCTTATTCTTAGTGTTACACAACCTTGAAAAGTAACTGGTTTATGTCCTCCTAGCTTTATACATGTCTGGAAATGGAAATGTCTTCCTCATACATTTTCAAGCCCTTGACTTTCTGTGTTCTGCACACCTGTGGTGGATTCGAGACTGTGTAATGGATGCTGGGTGCTTCAGTTAGAAGCTATATGCTAGGAAGAGCCTTCACTTCCCATTTCTTATGAACCCCTTACATGTTCACATTTTCCATTATTACATTGGAAGGCATCATGTGTTTGTTTATTTTTTTGCTTGCTTCCTTAGACATTTTTTCTGCAACAATAAAGTCGCCTTGTCTGTGGGTATATTTGTGGAAAGTAACAACACAGGCAGCTGGCATGACTATGACGTTTCCAGGGCAAACTTGTGGTTTGGGAAGCATCTGCGTTTTATGTGGGCTGAAGATAGGCTGTTTATTTCCCAGGCAGTGGCAACAATGGAAATTATTGACTCTAAGAATCTTGACTACTCATTAGGTCACTTACAGACTACTAAACGCATGTAGTCAGGATGAGTGAGTCCAGACCAGACTACTTTGGATGTGGCTGTATCTTCATTGTTTTCTACCTTCCTTCAAAAGGAAGCAAAACATTTTGCATATAATTGAACTACACTAAATACACTATTAGCTTATGTGCACTTCTTGTAGTCTACTTTTTTGGGGTGGGGGTGGTAGTGGTACTGGAATGGGAACTCAAGGCCTGTTACTACTAGACAGGAGTTCTGCTCTTTTATTTTTTTTAATATCATTAAAGTTAAGTTGAATGTTGTATACCCTAAACAGAACAAACCTTTATCACATATGTTCAACATCTATGCTCCATAACAAATGATGTAAAATAGTGGTCAATGACCCTGGACCCCTAGGTTAAGTAGTCTACAGTTGAATGGGGGATTCAGAAAGTAAACAGAAATAATAAGTTCAGAGGAAACTAAAGGAGTACAAGACACAGTGAAGACTCAGAGAAGAAAACTGATTAGTTTTCTCTTCAGAGAGTTTTCAAGGAGAAAGTTGCCTAGCATTTAGCCTTCCAAGGTGAGTTTATAGACATTCATTAAGCAACTGAAGAAAGAATAGGCCTTTTAGACCCAGGAACTATGAAAGGAAAAGCCTGAAAGAATGGGAGATCCTGGGGTAACTGAATAGTCTTGTAAAGCAGTATCTTCCCTAATTTGAGCCCTGGGTTTTTAATAAAAGCCCTTAGAGAAGGGGTCCATGGACAAACTTAATGCAAGACCTGGACTACATAAGCTTAGCTTTCTTTTTCAAAAGTGTATTTGGTTGAGTCATTAATTATGTGGTGTTCTTAATGCCAATGTGTTTCATAATTTTTTTAAAAGTGGAGATGGAGTATGATGATTTCTCCAGATATCTTTGCTCACAAGACCATTTGTTAGTGGCCCCGCTCTTTAGGAAATGCTGAGTCAAGCACAAGGTGCCTTGGAAAGTGGTCAGAAATAAGTCTTGTGAGGATGATGAAAGGTAGAATGGAATAACATTCTTTATGCTAATAATTTATGGGCACAGGAAGGATTTGAAGGATTTGTTTTGTTTTGTTTTTTGGTGCCAGTCCTGCAGCTTAAACTTAGAACCTGGGCACTGTCCTTAAGCAATTTTGATCAAGACTAGCACTCTACCACTTGAGCCACAGCTCTGCTTTGGCTTTTTGGTAGTTAATTGGATATGAGTATCATGGACTTCCCTGGCCAAGCTGACTTCTAACTGAGATCCTCAGATCTTGGCCTCTTGAGTAGCTAGGATTATAGGTGTAATCTGGCTTTTGAAGGATTTGTTCAAAATTATCATGCACAGGACCAAATGTTCATTTTTGGTACTTGCATTAGAAACAAAAGCAGCTGGGGCTGTGCGGGATGAGGTGGGAGCAAGAATATGGTTTGTTCATTTCCCCTCATGCCCTTCCTCCCTCCCTCTTACTCTTCTTCCTTTCTTTCCTTTTCCTCTACTTCTTTTTGTTCTTTTTACTTTACCACTGTTTGCTTCCATTGTTCCTCTGTAAATTTGTGTGAATAAAAATATATGACTCATGGAGTTTAAAATAAGTTAAATCACATAGGGCAGGGCTCACAAAGAACACTGTGAGCATATGCTCTTTTGTTAGTATGCAGACATATCCCAGTCTCCATCTGGATTTAAGTGACCCTTTAAACTAGGGCTTGTCCTTGGGAAAAAGTTTGCTTTGCTTATATTCAAGCAGTTGCTAAAAGATATATTAGTAAGAGAGACCCTGGAGCCCATCAGGCAGGAAGATATGAGCTTATGAAAACACCTGTATGGGAAGAAGAAATCTGTGGTACAGAGTGACATAGTGAGTGGAAACCAGGTTGGAACACAGATGCAGAGATTCTAGGATTCACTAAAAGAGAATCAGATAGAAGTTAAGGCTTTCTATAATCATATAAGTAGGTCACAGAGCCTCTGTAATATAGATGTTTTCCCTCAGTATAATGTTAAATACAGGAACCAGAATAGAGCCAGGACTGGCATGCCAGCTATACATAGACCAGATAACCTGGCTCTAGCTCCTCTGTGGAGAAAAAAAATATGTCACTAGGCCTCAGCAGGAAAGGTCTTCCCAGTCTCTGCTGAGAGTGTACAGGAAGAATGTTCAACAGCATGAATGCCATCTTCCCTCTGCTTCCAAAAAAGATTAAGACAGAAGTAGGTCAAGGCCAGAAATAAAATTGTGCTCTTTAGTTCTGTCATTGGAGATTAAGCAGATGACAGCCAATCACCTGTTCTCATCTCTGTTCCCCAAACAAATGAAAAGTGTTAGAAATGAGCCAGGAGGCCTGTGGGGCACCACAGTTGTGGGGAAAAAATGTGTTCATACATGGACTTTGTTTCTCAGACTCAGGGGTAAAGATCAGGTCGATTATTCAAAATCATGTTTGTGAACTCTTAAGGGAACACCAGAGACCAAATAGATTCCCAACTTCCAATAGGATTCTTTTGATTGAAAACTAGACCACATTCATTGAAGAAGTTTCTGGGCATCTGATTTATATTATGTGCTCAGATTTGGGCTGGGGGAGGGGGGCTTTTATCATTAAATTTAGTCAAAGGATGGTATTCAACTAAAAAGAAAAAAATAAATTTTGAAGTTCTTTTAAAAAAAGAAATTTTAAAACAATCTTTATATATTCTGCCATCTGGTTCTAAATCGTTCAGAAAACAAATGTGAAAAAATAAAAACCTTTCTCCTAATCTGGTAATATATCAGAAGCTGGAGTCTCAAAAGTGTCATGGTCTGTTGTGGCATGTGAATTTCTCTGGAAGTCTCTTAAATTCTGGTGTTCTAACCCCAGCTCTGAGTCTGATTCCTAGGTCAACAATAGAGATATGATTTAGTATCATTTTATCTTTTGCAGTATAATGAACCCAGTTGAGGCAAAGAGTATAATGTTTAAGTCATTTTCTTCTGATTTTGCTTCATTTTGTATCTCCTTGCAGTGTTTGTATTGTTTTCTTCCAGGATCTAAGCTATTTATTCTCTATTTGTTAATTCAATATTCAGTGCTAAAATTCTCCTCTCTAAGATCCAGAAAGAAAGTTATATATTGTCCTTCGTGTTCCTATTCTCTGACCTTCTTTGTTATGTGCCCAATGTAGACATTTAGAGTACCTTCACTTTATGTATGAGATTTAGCAAATGATAAGGACAAATCCCTACTCATGACTTGTAACTATTAAAATGTTCTTTCTGTGAGTCATGTTTTCTTTTTAACTTTAGGGGACTTAGATTTATGTTTAATGCCCTGAAAAACAAATTCACAACTTAAAAATAAAACCCAATTCATGTAGCAGGCAAAAAATACTTCAGAACTGCCATCAGAGGCCTATTCATAAAAGGGTCAGAAAGGATTTGGATAAAGTTTGTGGGGCCATAAAAGACCTATGAAAACTTAAAAAAAAAAAACCAAAACATTTTGGGAGTAGAAATCATCAGTCAGAAAATACCTTTAACTTAAAAAGAATCAGCCTGCCTTTCTCAGTCAGTGGTTGAGAGCAGCCTGTAGGAAGGATGGGGTTTTCCTCCCAACAGGAGATCTGACTAGCTCACTTTCCCTGGCTGCCACAGAGCACTTCCTCAGTAAGTGAATCATATGGAATTGAGTGATCACCTTAGAAGTTATTCCCTGTGTTAACCTTTTGAGCTGAACTCAGGAGATTTTGCCTTTGGGGTTCTTCTGGTATCAAGATGTCAGTCTAATCATATCCAGTAATTTCCAAAGTCCTGTAATATCCATTTCAATTTGCACTCTCCTGTTTGTCACCTCTATTTTAAGAATCTACTGAGTGAAATAGCCTCAAATGTCTTCTTCAGTTTCAAAGTCATCTTTTTGGGTAATGATACCGAAGGCGACTCGGTTTTGTTCAGCTAAGTACATTCACTCTCTGATTTTTCTCTGCTTCCTTGTTTACCAGGAATCATATCTCTAGAGTTTCAGTTTGGATTCTATTTTACCAATAAGAACACGATTTTAGTGGAAGAAATGCAGATGCTTGTTGGGAGGAAAACAGGGACATGTTGACAGGAATTGTATTCCAAGTGGAACTCTTCTTGCCTGTCATGTGCACTCAGGATTCATTTAAGTCACAATCATAATTTTGATTTCTCTTTATCGTCTCATTAAAAGAGTTAAGCAAAACTTATTTCTGCTGATTCTGTGGAAGCACAAGTTCGGAGAGTATAGAAATTGGCTCAAAAACTATCCTGTAGCTCCTTTGATACTACACATATTCTGTGTTTGGGTCTCCTCTGAGTATGGCTGTGTTCTCAAATGCCTTTCTTTACATCTTCCTCTTCCTTTTTTGTCATTTAATAAGTTACAGTTAATTGAGAGCTTCTTGTCTAAGGTCTATAAAATCTTGTATAAGAATAATATGTGTAAATACAATTTTGAATGTGCATTTTAACCATATAACTGATATGATTTCCTATAAGAAAATAACCCTGAAACAAACTTAATATTCAGCATGGATGCTTTTAATTGGGCAGTGACCTGTTAGTTCTGTTGTGGTTCCTCCAAATGGGATAGCAGAACATCATCTAGGAGCAAATGGGAAGAAGGCAGTGAGAATGGAGGATTGCCCCTGAGAAACTTCACTTGGCCATAATAAAAGCAAAAACTATAAGGAAGGGTGGAGAACTTCATCTGGTAAATGCTACAGTATCTACCAGATTGATTGGCAGAAGCTTCTACATAAATCACTGCATCAACTAGAAAAACAGCTCTTTCCCGAATACAACCACAAAGAGTGATCCTTTCCTTCCTTCCTTCCATATATATATATATACATATATATATATATGAAAACAAGAACAATTAATAATAAGTCCAAAAACAATTATTAAGCTCTCTATTGGGAAACAGTATGTTGGGCAATATAGTTATAAAGAAGGATGAGATCTGTGGTCTTAAAAAAGCTAGAATAGCTTATGGTCACTTAGAAGAGATGAAAAGGGAAATCAGCAGCTACAATAAAAAAGATACTGTGATGAAGGATCTTTAATTGGCTCAGATTGTGGGAGGAAGGTTTTGAGACAAAGTGGAGCTTTAAATTAGTATCAAAGAATTGAGAAGAACAAAATGCCATTGTGTGTGGGGAGGGGGGGGCAGAATGCTATATGTGAAGGTCGACACATGTAAAACTACATGACATGTAAAAGCATCAAATGACTCAGTATGACGTAAAACTAATCAGGAAGTGAAGGTAGAGATAGAGCTAAAGGTAAAAAGATTGATCAGATCGTGGAGAACATTTAGGGCTAAACTGTGGAGTTTGATATGTGTGAGGGTGGATTTGTGATGTCAATAGGATATATTCAAAGGAGTTATTAAATAGTCACTAGGCCTGTCTTGTACTAAGAGGGATTTCCAGGTGATTTGGCATTTGATTATAATGACCAAATGATCATTTTATCCAAGGAGACTGGCATGTAAGTGAATAACTAGAATGGGGATGTCCCACTTTCGATATGGGATGGCACCATCCAATGAGCTGGGATGCTAGGTGGAATAAAAGGTGGAGGATGGGGAAATCCAGATTGGGACATCCTACTTCTTCCTGTCCTTGGACATCAGAACTCCATGTTTCCAGCTCTTGAATCCTGAGACCCAAACTCCTGCCATCCCACCACAAGCTCTCAAGCCATTAACTTTGGATTGAAAGTTACCATTTTCTTTGTTGGTCTTGAGGCCTTTTGACTTGAACCCGACAATGCCACTAGATTCTCTGGTTCTCCAATTTACAGATACCAATCATGAGCCAATTCTCAAAATAAATCACTATTTATATAATCTTCGTATATATCTTAGCAGTCCTGACTGACCAAAAGAGTATGCATGACCATTTAATAGAGAATTTTGTGCAAGTGAGTTAATATGGTCAAATTTCACTTGGTGACAATGTCCATCATGGAAAAAATTATCATATGATCATATATAATATTGTCTTGTGTACCCTGACATTGATGTTCAAGTTAATCAATGGAGGACAGTTTGATCACAACCCTCTCTGCACCATAGACATGTAAATACTTTATTTTCAACCATTAAAAAAAATCTTATTCTATTCTTAGCCAGGTGCCAGTGGGTCACATCTTTAACCCTAGCTACCCCAGAGGTTGAGATCTGAAGATCACAGCTCTAAGCCAGGCAGGGTAAGAAAGTCTATAAAACTCTCCAATTAAATCATAGAAACCGCTGGAAGTATAATTGTGGCTCAAGTGGTAGAGTGCTAACCTTGAGCAAAAGGAGCTCAGGGACAATGCCCAGGCCCAGAATTCGGGCCTCAGGATTAGCAAAATAAAGTCTATTATTGTGATTTAGACTCATTGTCAGCTTGATACCTTTCTAAAAAATGATTCTCCCTACTTTTGATTGCTCTGTGCCAATTTGGCATGTCTTGCTTTTGTAACATTTATTTAAAAAATCTTTATTGAGAATCTATTTTGTGCCAGGTAGTTCCCAGGAACTGGGCAGGGATTTGGATATTACTTTAAAGATAAACATAGAGAACATGTGTTTTGGGAAAAAAAATCACCTTTGAAATAAAATTGCATCATTTATGGAGGGTAGAACTCTTGAGAAACATGCAAACTTGCAAAAAGTTGGGTTTGTCATCTGTAAAATATAATAGCTATTGTGGAATGTAATGAGAGTTTAATAGTATTTGTAAAATATTTAATAGTCCTCAGGAAATAGGGGATGAGTAGTTGCATGTGATGTAGTCTCCTTGCCCATGGCAGACATACCTAATCCAGTACAAATTCCTGATGAGTCTAGACACAACTTGACTCTAGTAATGCAAACATGAAATTAATTTCATTACAAGACAATATCAGAGTTATTGCCTGAATGGTCAGAACTGTCAAGATTTTAAAATTATATTTGTATTGTCTTTAAGTACCTGTTCGAAGGAGTTACCATTCAATAAATCAGTTTATGAATAAAATACATATGGATCAATGCAATTCTTCTCCATCTTTCCCAACCCTATCCCTAACCTGTAATTTTCTTAATTTTGTAGAATAGGCATTGAATTTTATGACTGTATTCCCCCTCCTTGTGGCTCTACCCCCCCTCTTCAAGTACCAGTTTCCTGGTATTCATTTTGTTGGACTGTGAGTTAGTCTAGGGAATTACACCATTTGATTTCTCCACTGAATCTACCATATTTCAGTTAATATATTTTCAGTTATACTATATTTCAGTTAATATTATACCCTGGTATACAACCTTGATTTTGGGGGGGGGGGGTAATAAATCCTTCTGGTACAAAAATAAGAGACTTCAAGTAGGAAGGAGGATGTTAATAAATTCTACATGGGATTTGATAGAACTTATTTGGCTTCCACATTTAGATCACATTTCCAAAGCTTGTCTTCTCTGTATTAAGAAATTTCCACTCCTGAACCCTACTGCACTGTTGGTGGGAGTATAAACTTGTTTAACCACTTTAGAAAGCAGTATGGAGGTTCCTCAAAAGATTCCACATAGAGCTCCCCTATGACCCAGAAATCCCACTTTTGGCATTTACCCAAATGATCACAAACAAGACCATACTAAAGCTACCAGCACAACTATGTTTATTGAAGCATTATTTACTATAGCTAAGATATGGAACCAACCCAGATGCTCCTCAGTAGAAGAATGGATCAAGAAAATGTGGTATATATACACAATGGAATTCTATGCCTCCATCAGAAAGAATGACATTGTCCTATTTGTTAGGAAATGGAAAGAGTTGGAAAAATTACGTTAAGTGAAGTAAGCCAGGCCCAAAGAAACATAGGTTCCATGGTTTCCCTTATTTGCAATAACTAGTATATGTCTGGGACAAGCAGAAAAGTTCAAAAGCTATGTACATATGAGCAGATAAGATGATGTTCAGTGAAATAAACCCCAAGATAAGGACACAACTGTTTTGTTTTTTCTTTCTTGCTATTGTTTCTAACGTATTTATAAGGTACCATGTGATTTTTTTTTTGCTTTGTATGTTCCTCCCCCACAGTATAACCCCTGTTTTCACTGTATTTGATGTTGGTCTAATTTGGGGAGGGGAAGGGATAAAACAAAATGTTTAAATAGAAATACAGGTTGGTCCATTGTAACGATGAGATGTATAAGACACTATGTTGAAAAGGGAACTTATAATTTACGGGGGGAGTGTAGTTGTGGAGGTGGAAGGGAAGGGATGGTAGGGGAAAAACAAAGGAGGAGGCAACAATGCTTGATAGGAAATGTACTCATTACCTTGCTCATGTAACTGCGACCCCTCTGTACAGTATTTTCACAATAAAAAAACTTACTTTAAAAACTTATTTTAAAAAATTCCACTTCTGGTCTTTGTACTTGGTTTAAACTAGCTAACCATACAGAACTTTTTGGCTCTATTTTACTTTGGTCTAGTAGAAGTACAGAATACAACAATAATAATGAGTTGGAAGTGTGATATTAAAATTCCTACAAGAGTTATAGAGATACATTTATTTTCAAAACTCCAGTAACATAAAACTTCTCATGTATTACACAAGTCAACAATTGGTGTTGGCTGCCTATGGTGCAAGGTTGACAGGGATTCTAGGATTCTGAGCTCCACAAGTGTTTGATTATCACTAATTAGTGTGATGTTAGGCATGAGAAAGAAATGAAACACGTGAGCTAGTTATTTGTAAGGGACACTAGAAACCAAACAAACAAGACCCTTACATTTTGTTGAAGAAACAGATGGAGAGAAATTGCCTCTTGACTGAAGGAAGTTCTAGAGATAATTAGATTATAATCCCAAAGCACTGGTTCCAGAAAGCTGAGTTGTGTCCTGCTTCATTAGCATAGTACACAAGCATCACCAAGTAGGCTCTCAAACATGTTCATGAGTAAGTCTTGGAGTTGATCCAGTTTTTTTTCTATTTATTTTATTAATTTCATTTCCCTTCTTTAGCAGCATAACTTACTTTAAAGCATATAGTCCAGTGAGTTTTGCAACAGTGGAGTTATTTAACCACCTTCACATTGGAGATATCCAGCATTTCCTTCATGTTCGCTTTGCAACTTGACTCCCTTCCCTGAATTCCATTTTATAGAGATCCTTGGATCTGCTTTCTATAACTATAGTTTTATTCTTTATACAAGTCCTAAAAATGAAATCATATACTTTTTAGTTTTGTTTTTTACTCCTTCCATACAATTATAAATGTTTTGAAATTACATAACCAATATTTTTTATATTTTCTGGTCAGTAGTGTTTTATTGTAGTACAGATGCTGAGTAGGATTTCAATGTATACAGGACAATTTGTTATATATTGAATAGCATTTGAGTTGTTTTCTATTGTTATTGCTGATACAATACAAACAAAGGGAATCTCTAAACATCTCCACTGTCCTTCCTGATAAGGAGTTTCTATTTACCCAAGGGCTTTGAGTCACACCAGATAGTAACAATATGATAGCGGGTGGGAATTTTAGGCTCTAGAGTATTAGGTCAATCTCTGGAAAGGCTGGAAACTAAGGTTACCCATATGGGTAAATTGCCATGTCTGTAAGACTGAGTGATAAAATCTAGATCATCTACTGAGCTTCCATACTTATGGTCAAATATCATTTTCCTCATGCTTCAGGGAAAGGACAAATGGAACTTTTCTTGGATTTTACTCTTTCTTTGGTCAATTGTACTCTGCATCCTTTCTCTGTTATAAACCAGAACCATGAGTATAGCAATTCTCAGTGAATTCTGTGACTCATTCAAGTCAATGCTTGACTCTAAAATAGTCTTGGGGACTAAAATTCCAGTTAATGTCAGACATGATCATGGTGTTTAGATTGTACTTTTATACATTGTATATATATATATATATATATATATTATACATTTATACTTTTTGTAAATTAAGAGGATAAAAAAGAAAAGGTAAAAAATTTATATATACATACTTTTATGTATACTAGGAATCATGCAATTCTACAGAACAGATCTGATAAGCTCTTGATATACATCTTGAGTCTCTGGGACTAATGTCATTGTCTCATGTCATTTAGGTCTGTGGTCAAAGGGTAGAGGTGATGAGCATTCCCACACCAGGCAACAGCTAGAGTGGTGCCGAAGTCTTTCATGTACAATGGCTTCCTGAATCCATCTGGAAGCTCTTTCAGTATTTCTTTCATTATAAAATTCAGTACTGGAAGTAAAAGTTCCATTTCTTATGTAGCATCTCCAAATTCAGTTCATAGCATTTGTCTTTAGCAGAGCTATTTTGAGCCCGCATGGCACAAGTGTGGCTCAAATTACTGGGAAGAAATAAAGCAGGAATGTGGAGATGCATTCTCAAGTCCTTTCTCTCACAAGCTCCCTTTCTCCCTTTCCAGTGGCTCATTTCCTCAAATCTAGTTTTCTGGGTTCTCAAGATGGGAAGACTGAATTTTTTCCTCCACTATTCCCACTACTGTTACTTAATCACCAGTGACTCTGACTAGAATTAGGACAAAAATGGAAACTTGCTCTATACAACTCCATTCTTATACTATGAGAATTTGTTTTTCTCAGTTCCTTGTCTGGTGACTTCAGGTAGTGACTTACTGTGTCATAATAATCTCTATTATTTATTATCTGCTGGAGCGTCAATATCTTCCTCACCATGTATCTCATATCTCATATTCTCTTTAGAACCAGCTTTTAGCTAGGAAATTGAGATTTTTCCTGTGTGGGTAGCATTCCATGACTGTTTGGAAGAGCATCTAAACTAGGGGACAATGTGGGTTTACATTTACATTTTTATCAAATTTAGAGAAAATGGATACAAGTTAAATTCCCCCATAAGAAATGATATGTAGGCTCTGGCTAATATTTAGACTATAACTGAAATTAATTCAGAGTTTTTAAAATGAAATAAATTGGGTACAATGGAAAATTTTGTTTGATTTTATCTATCTAATTTTAGCAGAGTAGTATCTATATGCTATACAAGTAGTATCTAAAACACTATGTATTATTAACACATTAGTGCCTTAGGTCTAACATGCTCTATTATTATTATTATTATTATTGTTATTTTGTCAGCCATGGGCTTGAACAGAGGCCTGGGCATTGTCCCTGAGCTCGTCAGCTCAAGGCTAGCACTCTACCACTTGAGCTTCTGGTTTTCTGGTGGTTTAATGGAGATAAAAGTCTCATGGACTTTCCTGCCTGGGCTGGCTTTGAATTGCTATCTTCAGATCTCGATAACAAGTATGAATCACCTGCACCCAGCTGCTCTTATTTTTAACAGGAGCAGGAATAGAACCTGCAAGAGGATTTTCAGTTGCAGTTATTATCTAAGCTATTTTGGAAAAAAGTTCTTTTTTTTTTCTTTTTTGATTTGTATTTCTTTTTTTTATTATTGTGAAAATACCATACAGAGAAGTTACAATTACATGGGCAAGGTAATGAGTACATTTCTTATCAAGCATTGTTGCCTCTTCCTTTGTTTACCCTTCCCATCCCTTCCAACCATCCTCCCTCCCCCCCCCCCCCCCCCCGCCAAAGTTGTAAAGTTCGTTTTTCGACATAATGTCTTATACATCTCATTGTTGCAATGGGTCCGACTGTATCCCTATTTAAAGAATTTGTTTTTTCCCTTCCCCTCCACAAAGTATACCAACATCAAATACAGTGAAAACAGGGGTTATACCATAGCATAGGGGAGGGATATACAAAGCAACAAAGAAATTATCTCATAAATATGTTAGAAACAATCGCAAGAAAGAAAAACCACTTGAATCCTTATCTTGGGGTTCATTTCACCTAACATCAACTTATCTGACCGTTTCTGCTTGTCTCAGACATATACTAGTTATTGCAAATAAAGGGAAGCATGGGACCTATGTTTCTTTGGGCCTGGCTTACTTCATTTAATATAATATTTTCCAAGTATTTCCATTTCCTAATAAATGGGGCAATGTCTGGAGAAAATGTTCTAATGGTATAGAAATTATCTAATACAGACAACAACTCCAAAAGATAGGTATATGTTTCATTATTTCTGACTAAATCTCTTAAATCTGACCTTGACAAAGCTATTCAAAATGAAATACTTCAGAAGGAATTCTTTTTCTTTTTTATAATAGCAGGCAAACAGAGTAAGACAAATTACTGAACAATCAGAAAAGATTCAGAAAAACTAAAGAGCACAAGTAGCCAAAAAATAGTCTAATTGATGCATAGAATATTGCACAAAGCAAAGAAAAATCATGTATGTTTTTCCAAGTAATTATGGCACAATCATTAAAGTAGATCAAGCTCTGAGCAATCAAAAAAAACTCAGCAAACTTAACAGGATTTATAACATAAAGAGCATAATAGTAATGAAATCAAACTTGAAATCAGTAACTGAATGTCAAGAGAAGAAAATCTCTAAACACATGGAAACTAAACAGTGTTCTCCTAAGTAATCCATAATCTCAATGAAAGTATCAAAGGGAATTTAAAAAATATATATATGCATATACGTGTATATATGTATATATGCATGCATCTGTTTTTTTCTATATATAATTGAATCAATTTTATAGAAAGTAAAACATCAGCACTCCTGTGATCCAGCTAAAGCAGGGTTAAGAGGGAAATTTATAGCATTAATGCTTATATTAGAAATGAGCAAAAAGTTCACGTAAATAATAGTATGTGGTTTGATATAGTTGGTAAGCAATGAACTTTATTGGTTCCTTGCCTCATGTAATATCCCGATTGAACTGGTTCAGAGTTCTGGAATCACTGGAGTCTCTCAGTGTCTTGGGTGGCTCTAATGGAACTGCTACTTGTAAGCACTTGCAAGACTTGCCCTTGGGATGAGTTCTGGTTCTGTATGGCTAATCAGGAGATTTCAGTTCATCTGGGCCTCTCTTTATTATGAGTAACATGGACTTAACAATTTTACTTGCCTCCAAGGGTTGTTAAGGAAAATTAAGAATTCAGTATCATGTAAAGTGCTTAGATAGTGACTGCTGGAAATAAGTGTTTTCAAGAGCTTATTTCCTAAAATTACATATTACAAATATATTTAGCTCAGCATTTTCCCCCTTGAACATGACACAAACAACATTTCCAGAACTTAACATCCTCTGCTTTCAACATTCCCTGTATCAAGACCCCTCCCCCTCCACTCATCTCATCTAGAAACAGTCCCTGTCACCTTTCTGTACTCTGGGTTGTGTTCTTGACTTGGCCTTGCAAATGTCTTTCAAATTCATCTGTTTCTATCAACTTTGGTACCACTGTTGGGCAAAAACACATTTGCATCTATGCTTACATATCTGTCCAGTTATTTTCCCAAACTATGGGACACACACATTTCTGTATCTAGATATAAATATACACATTTAACAAAGCTGTCTCATGAGTGTTTATTGTTTCTGGTTAATAAAGCTTTAGGACCTTATAACTTCAAGGTTTAAAACTTAAGCTGAGTGTGGTGATGTATGACTGTAATGCTAGTACTTGGGAAGTGGAGGAAGTTGTAAGTACAAGTCCAACCTGGACTATACAATGAGACTCTTCCAATAAAGCCAAAGAAAGAAAAAAACTCACAAAAGACTTCAGGGTTGCGCCCCTGATTTGCTCTCTATTCCCTATTCTCACTCTCATCTAGAATCTTAGAATCTTCTTAGAGGTCATTTCCTCTGCTTAGATTATCATCCTGTCCCCTTCCATCTCCTAATAACAACTACACTCAAGCATCAAGCTGTATTTCAGTGGCATTCTGTTTGCTCCACAGTAGTTTGTTATCCCAATGGACACTTTAATCACATCCGTGCTTATTTTTATGCCTGTTATATCAACCATAGTTTCATGTTCTTATTTAGTTTCTGTCTTCCCACTAGACGCCCTACTAGGTAAAGACTATATGTCCAGCACATTTTTACCACACACAGTGAGCCAGATAAGTTGTTATTTAACAAATGAATAAACATGCATATGGCTTTATACTCTCACACCTTTGATGGCTATCAGAGGGCATAGATAAAGAGTAAAAGTGGCAGCTACCCTTATTCTGATTCCAAATCCATTAAAAATATTCTGGATTCATAGATCCCAAACTTCTAGATATGTTTGTATTTTTAAATGATTTTATTTCAGGGTAACTTGTTACCATTTGAAATCATGTTTGATATGTCTGAAAATATTTATTATAAGTCCATGTTACTATACCTTAAGTTTAACTTACAGAGAAAATCCTGTTTGTGGTTCCTTTCTCCAGGTGTCCCTCTAATCCTGTCTGTGACAGATCATGAAGAACAATTGAGTCTCTTTGCAACCTTTTATTTTATCTTTGCCCCTGAGTGCACATAATGAACCACAAATCATTGAAATAAATCATTCCTTTCATTATTCCTTAGTGGCTCAATTACTAGAAAAGCACAATAGTACACCAGGAAAAAAAAAGAGAAAGAAATGAAAGACTGTTCAAAGTACATTCACACTCTCAAGGATTTAGAGCTGCTTTTTTTTTTTTTTTTTTTTTTATGAAACAAAGCACTGTGAACGAACCAAAAATATCAATACTTGTTTCAGGGGAAAAAAAAACAAGTTGAAAAGGAAGCAAAAGGATCCCAACTTATTGAATAAGCATCAAAGTACATGTAACAGCCATCTATAATAATTCATGACCTAGAATATTATTAATATATTTAGATTATTTATAGTCAAGTTACACATTCCAAACATTTTAAATGAAAAATAAAATGATCCAGTGTAAGTTTTTTTTTACCTCTAATATGTAATCAATTATTTGTTTATAGACAAGCATGTTTTTCTCACTCTGTTGAATCCCTTGTGAAGATGACAGACCACTTCTCTTCTGTCTATTAAATGTAAGGAAGAAGCAATTTAAAAAAAGAAACAACCCACTGCCTTTTTCATGGTAGTCTAGTTGCATCTCTTGTCTTTGCTTAATCCCCCACTCTTTCAGGGTTTTATAACTGTGTGTAAAAACACTCATATCATGTGCACTGAGTTGAACTGGATTAATGGGGTCTGTGGATTGACAGCCTTGGGAGAGCTGGGGATTGCTCTGCAGAGTCAGTAAGCTCAGCTTTCAAAGGTAGTTCTTCTAGTGTGAGATGCACTGAAGTCAAACATACGGTTTTATGTTTTATCCCTTCTCTTCAGTACTAATTTAGGGTTCTCCCTCTGAGTCTTTCTTTTTCCTGACATGCATTTTATTTGACTCAAACTATATAGAGCCGAAAGTAAGAATAAGGTTATGATGTAACTATTGTAATATAACTTATATTTTGGCAGAATTAATTATTTATCCAAATGTTTTTTTGTTTGAGTACATACTGAATGTATTACCTGGAATATCTGGCAAGGTAAATATTTCTATGCCTTTTGATTCTGTGTGTGTGTGTGTGTGCATGTGTGTGTGTGTGTGTGTGTGTGTGTGTGTGTGTTTAACCTCCCTGGATATCCTTGAACTTTGGTCAGTTCAGAGTCCTAGCTGCAATAAATAAGATGACCAAATAATTTCTCCTCCAAATCAGGACACTTTGGAAAGTGAAAAGGGTGCCGTTAATAATGGTGCCAGGGCAACAGGTGTAACCTGTGACTGTCCAGACAAATGAGGACATCTGGTCATCCTATTAATAAGCTGAAGAGCAGAGGGAAAGCCAAGCTTTCTGAGAATAATAAATCCTCTGAGGCTGAATGCACAGACTAGCTATCGGTTGATATATCACCCTCGCTTCTGCTTCCCCATTCTGATGGAAAGCATTTTCCTCACTTCCTCCATTCCAGAAATGTCACCCCTGGTCTCCCTTTGCTACTAGTGGACATTAGACCCTGAGTGTATCCCTGAGGCCCACTTTAATGGCAGAGCCACGCCACGAAGAATTTTGGTGCCGCTGGTATGGGTATCGTCTATGTGCAAAGAATGAAGTCAATAGGTAAGAAAGAAGAGGTGAAAAGAAGTTGTACCTTTACTCTACCTGGTACTAAACAATACATCATTGCTTTTGTGGTGTGATTAACCTTGAAAGTGTGTGAGACATTAATATTCTTCCACTATTTCCCCTTCTTACTGAAGCTAAGCTTGGGTAAGAGTTATGGTACTTTCAGTCCAAATCATATTGACTAACCCATGGAATAAAGAAGTGATTTAAGTAGGAAAGCTTCCTTTTTTTTTTTTTTTTTTTTTCATTTCATCTGCTTCTGGTTTCTAGGACAGACAAAAACACTGATGAGCGTGGCATCAATTTATCTGCTCTTCACATATGCCATCCTTGAATATCTCTTTAATAATTGTGGTCTTTTATGGTCTCTGGATCACCAAGTTGTGTTACTAAGCATCTTTTTTTGTTCCTTTATCCTGAATCTCCATTGTTGCAACTTTTATCTGCCCAATATATCTCCTAGATCATGGCCCCTGCCTTGATTGTCCCCATTTCCTTCCCCAGAAACTGGACTGTTTGGTTGGGGATTTGGATCTGTCACTACAGAAAATACGTATTAGTCCCACTGTACCTACCTAGTTCCAGAATGAATGGAGTCACATGAATTATTTCTTGACTGTTTTTCTCTTGAACTCTAGAGTATGGATTTCTCCTTATTCTTGTCCCACTTTTCTAAGCACTGCTTGTGTTCTGCCCCATCCACTTTTACTTACTGAAAAAAAAAAAAGATGTTACAGAAAGTCTCTTCTATAAATATTCTTCCTAGAGAATTTTATTGAATTTCATCACATCAACCACAACCAGCAGACGGATAATTCCCAGTTCTATTTTTCCAGACCAAATCTTTTCTGAACCCAGCTTCATAAATTCAATTGTCTCTTCGATAGCATTCAGAGTGGCCCTTTCAGTATCCTACAAAATTAATTTGTCTTTCAAAAGAAAAATAATTGTACTTCTGACATTCTCATTTTCTTCAACTTGTACTCTGTCTACTCCCTAAACAAATCTTGAGTTTATCCTTACTTATCAGTTCTCACTGTCAATGCCTTCATTCAGATTCTTCTCCTTTCTTCCTTGGACCACTTCAATGACATCTTAAATGGTTTTCCTTTATTCTTGCCCCTCTCCCCCATCCTTCATATAGCCTTCTTTTGTGTTACTATCATTGAACTTCTAAAATATTCTCAAGTTCAACATTCTCCAATGACTCTCTATTATCTTCAGATAACATTCAAACTTCCCAGTATGGCTTGTAAAGTCCCACGACCTAGCTGGCCATACCTGTACCCTTGTTCCAACATTTTACCTTCCACAAAGGGAAGGGCCATCAGCTATTCAGTTTTCTTTTCCTAATGGCCCATGACCTAGTGTCCTTGTGTTTGGGTCATAAAATGCACCAGCTTCTTCCTGGTTCTTTTAGAGATGCTACCCCTTCCTCAGTCCCTCTGGGGACACAAGTAGAATGTCATCAGAAAAGGCCACAGTGGCCGGGGTGCTGGTGGCTCATGCCTGTAATCCTAGCTACTCAGGAGGCTGAGATCTGAAGATTGAGATTCAAAGCCAGATGGGGCAGGAAAGTCCGTGAGACTCTAATCTCCACCAGAAAACCAAAAGTGGTGCTGTGGCTCAAGTGGTACAGTGCTAGCCTTGAGCTGAGGGATAGCACTCAGTCCGAGTTCAAGCCCCATGATGGAGAAAGAAAAAGAAAGAAAGAAAGAAAGAAAGAAAGAAAGAAAGAAGAAAGAAAGAAAGAAAGGAAGGAAGGAAGGAAGGAAGGAAGGAAGGAAGGAAGGAAGGAAGGAAGGAAGGAAGGAAGGAAGGAAGGAAGGAAGGAAGAAAGAAAGAAAGAAAGAAAGAAGGGAAGGAAGAAAGAAAGAAAGAAAGAAGGGAAGGAAGAAAGAAAGAAAGAAAGGAAGAAAGGAAGGAAGGAAGAAAGAAAGAAAGAGATAGAGAAAAAAAGAGAGAGAGAGAGAAAGAAAGGAAGGATGGAAAGGAAGGAAGGAAAGAAAGGAAGGAAGGAAGGAAGGAAGGAAGGAAGGAAGGAAGGAAGGAAGGAAGGAAGGAAGGAAGGAAGGAAGGAAAGAAGGAAAAAGAAAGAATAAAAGAAAGAAAGAGCCACAGTCTGGCTAAGTCCAGCCCAGCTGCCATATTCATGAAGACATATCCAGAGGATTCACATTATTCTGGCACCAGCTGCTTAATCTTGCCATCTATTTGAGTCTTCCCAGATGAGGTCCCACTCTCAAATGGTAGCTGTTGTTACTCTGTGAACTCCTAACTCCAAAAATACGTGTGATAAACAATTATTGTTTCACATCACTAAGTTGGGAGTCTTATTACATAGTGATAACTGAAAATTACTACAATGGTGTCATTCCATTATCTGGAATATTATATTCTAGAATGTATCTTGAGGTCCTCCATAGCCTTCCCTCCCATTATAGTACTTTCAGCACTATAATTATTGACATCTTGGCAAATAGGTTTTATTGATCTTTGCCCAGGTCTTCTCCGTGGGGATGTATATGGGATACATCCTCCAGCGAATTAGAGGGCCTAGGACTGAGTTTTGTATAACATACACAGGAAGCTAAAACTTCTTCTTTTACCTGTAAGTAACGAAAGTGTAAGCTTTTGTGAAATCAAACCTATATAGGAAGGTATATATCAAAGTATGTTTAGAATAAATTATATATTTATATGCAGAAATGTATGTTTATACATGAAAATTGTCAATAATTGTTCTTGATTAGGTTCCTCAGTCACCTACTCTCTAGTTAATCATCATTGTGTCTTACACATTCTCAATGGGATCTTTCCTGTATCTTTTATGGTTGATTTTTTTTATTGCTGATAGTTGTCCAAAATTACTTTCGCTCCTCAAAAAAACTCATTATTTTCTTTTATTGCCTCACCTAACTGTAGAGATCAGTCTAGTTTTGCCCTAGCTCCTTTCTACTGTGCTTTCTCTGTAACCAGGGAAGGCTTGTCAGGCATTCTTAGATCTGCACCTCACAATATAAGGAAAAATGGGGTAGCTAGATAAATTTGAACACCAACTAGAAGCAGTGTTAAAGATGTGCTGTCTGTGTGTAATCTTCACAATAACCTCACAGAAGTCACATCATAATTTCCACTGTAGTTGTGGATAAGGGAAATTCAGTCATGTCCATAGGTAGAGTGGCAGAACGAAAAACCAATCCAATCTTGTTTATTCCAAAGACAGTATACCTCCTCCCTGCCACACTTTCAGAGAGGCTCTCCCAATCCAGAGACTCACCGATTCATGCAGGCTGGCAGATACAGAAGTCAAGTCTTACCTTGATGACTTATCACCCAAGGGGCTTCATCCCTCTGAAACTATGCACAATACATAAACATGACACAATAATTATGATCAATCAATAATATTTCAGGATGCACATGCTCATTCAAGAGAAGGCCTGTCAGGGAAACAGAAAAGGAAGCAGAAGGTCCGAAGGAGAGGAAGATGCAGAGTGACAAATCCAGGTCAGAAGGAAATTGCAGAAGGGAAGGCCTGGAGTCTAAGACAAAGGGCCTCTCCCTGGAGGCTGGCATGGGGTGTGGTCCCAGAAGATCAGAACATCTAAGACAGCCTTTCCTGTAATGCAGACAGGAAGCTAAAACTTCTTTGACCTCTGAACACAGAAGATTTGAAACTTTGTTAAACCAAGCCTATATAGCAGAGAAATATATAAAAAGAAACTCGATAGGGTTCTAGTTCTTTATAAACTTCTCATTAGTATTAATTTTTATCATTCTTTCAATTTAGATGTACATTGATTTGTTTTCATGGTTATCCAAAGACCTATGTGCAGTAAACTTGGACTCAGGATTAATTTCTTTTTTTGCTATATATATATATATATATATATATATATATATATATATATATATATATATATGAATGGCAATTGATCAATATTTCAGAAAAAAAAGAACCATTTCATCTACTTGATTCTTTCCCATCCTCTCACACAATGAAGACATATGAAGTTTCTCTTACTTGGCAAGGATTTCACCAGTCCACTGTAAATGGGGAGATAAGTAAAATTACCAGATTGCCTGCTCTTAGAGAGTAAAGAAGGTAATAAGTAAATGAATGATCAATAGATGACAATTGTGACCCATTGTCATGAAGACCATAAACTGAATGATGGGATCCAGTAGGGCTGGAGAAGAACAGGTATCTCTTGTATATAATGGCTGGGAAAGGCATCTCTGGGAAGATGATAGCTGAATTTCCTTTAAAGGAAAAGGAGGATTGAGACAGAAGGAAGAGAAGAGACAGGAAGAGACAGAAGTATAACACACTGTCCTAGGAGCTGATTTGTATAAAGGGCCTGAGGCAGAATATACCAGGACAAGCTTTAAACACTGTGATGGGGGAAAAAAGAGATGAAGGGAAGTCTTCAAACATACATGAAGAAAAAAAATCAAGAGAACTAGTAGTAGAAATAGACAAACTTATGACCATTATTAGAAATCTTAACACAGGGCTGGGAAGGTGGCTAAGTGGTAGAGTGCTTGCCTTGCAATGCATGAGGCACTGGGTTCGATTCCCCCAGCACCACATAAGCAAAAAGAAAAAAGCCAGAAGTGGCGCTGTGGCTCAAGTGGTAGAGTGCTAGCCTTGAGCTGAAGAGCTGAGGGACAGCGCCCAGGCCCAGAGTTCAGGCCCCACAACCAGACTAAAAAAAATAAAATTAAAAAAAAAGAAATCTTAACACATAACAAATTACCGTAACACGTAACAACTTAAATGGTAAGCGTGAATGATGTTAGTCTATGCAAGGCAGGTCTTCTGAAGCAGCTGGCTGATTGTCTGTAGCTAAGAGGCTCTTAATAAGTTGTCTTCCGACTGGTTGCAGTGGAAAGCAGAGATTGGGAGGATTGTGGTTTCAGGCCAGTGTAGAAAAAAAAAAGTTATCAATAAGCTAGGCATGTCATAAGCTCATGCCTGTCATCCCAGCTTAGAGGGGAGCATACATAGGTAAGAGGATCACAGTCTAAGTCTCAGGGAAAGTGATATCATATCCAAAAAATTACTAAAGTTAAAAGCACTCAGAGCATAAGCAAAGTGGTAGAGCAATAGGACTAATGATGATAGTTATCATTTTTGAGTTGTTAATATATAGAAAGATTTGTGCTAAATGCTATATATAAAAAATACAACTTCAATCCTGTGAGGTTGGCATTATTACTGTTCCTATTTTATAGCTGAAGAAGTAGGTTTACAGAGGTTAAATGATTCATTCAAGATCATATAGTTAAGTCCAGTATTGCTCATGTCTATAATCCTAGCTGTTTGGGAGTCTGAGATATGAGGATGGAGGTTGAAGTCAGCCTGGCAGCAAAGTCTTCTGGACTCTATTTCCAAAGAAGCAAACAAGAACTCAAGTTGAAGACATGGATCAAGTGGTAGAACACAAGCTGAGCAAAGGAAAACCCTAAATTTAAACTCTGATACTGCCAAAAATTAAGTTAGCAATGATTAATAGCATTTATTGAGCATTTTCTATTATGCAGGTGCCTTTAATTTTATTTAAAATTCTTTAAATACTTATACAAGGGGTTTCAAGTTAATGTGTACAATGCACTTTGGTCAGTATCCATCTACTTCAATAATAATACTAACCAGAAAAATAATAGTAATGATTGATGGATTGCATTTATTGAATACTTTCTGTTGTTCCAAGCATTTTTAGAGTCCTTTGAACATATTAACCTGTTTTCCTAAAAATAAAAGATTCCATACTGATAGTTGGAGAGATTAAGACCCTAACTTAATTCCCACCTTGTCTATTCACCCATGCAGTAAAGGTTTTCAGAGACTGTCCTTGTCTGAGTACTTAGTAGCATTCATTCTTTCATCACACAAATAATCTATTTGATGCCAGGCACTGTTCTAGGTATTAAGATGGCAGTGGGGAAAATGCCTGACCAGAGGGGATTTAAGAGATAATAGAAAGAACAAGCTGGAGACATCAAGTATAGCTTACTCTTTCAAAGAAATATGGTATAGAAGGAGAAAGAGAAATGGAGTGGTAACTGGGGGAAAAGTGAGGTTTTCTGTTGTTCCAAGCATTGTTTAGAATATAAACAGTATAGACTGTCCTTAGCCAAGACTGTGAACACCTAAGTTAATAGGAGAGAAGACTGATGCAGGTTTAAGCAATGAGTTCAGCAATGCAAATCCATGAATGTCTACTGAGACTGGTTTAGTCTGTGAGGCTAGAAAGTGAAGTGAGAAATGAGGTCATCAGTCAGAATAAGAATAGGAAAGTTCTGAAGCCTCAAGGAGAGAAGAGAAAGTATGAAATAGGAGAGTGAGATGATGGTAAATTAAAGAAATGTGGAATCACTTCTGGGAAATATCATGCCACAAATCTAAAGTCTGGTATCATGGTTGTGTTCATTTCTAGGTACAGGCACAAAGAGGGTCTAAAAAAACTTTTCCGTTGAATTGTAAAGAAGTCCAACTGAGAAGATTTGAAGAAATGGGAAGTAAAGAACTGGAGAGTCCAGATTTGGACAACCATTTCTAGGAACATAGCTTGAAAATTATATAATCTGTGGAGCAAAATATGGGACTGGGAGATGTAAGGTCCCTTCTAAAGAGTAGGAAATACCAGAACGTATTTGTCTTGATGATGGGCTGATCTGGTAGGGAAGAAGAAAGTGATAAAGGAGACAGGACTGTGGAAGGTATCTGGTCACAAGAAGATGACAAGATGTAGAGCTCAAAGTACAGATGCAGAGACTAGACTCTGTGAGGCACAGATTTGGTGCATGTCTATAGGAAGGGCTAGCAGGAAAACTGGGTTTTCCTCTTGGAGAGATTTTATTTTCTGTTTCATAAACCAAAGAAAAACGATCTATATTTGTCATGTACAATGCATTTTTTTTTTTTTTTTTTGGTTGGTAGTGGATCTGGGTCTGGGCACTGTTCCTAAGCAGTTCAGCTCAAGGCTAGCACTCTACCATTTGAGCCACAGCGCCACTTCCGGTTTTCTGAGTGGTTTATTGGAGATAAGAGTCTCCTGGACTTTCTGCCCCGGCTGGCTTTGAACCACGATCCTTAGATCTCAGTCTTCTGAGTAGCTAGGATTACAGGTGTGAGGCACTGGCGTCCGGCTCAATGCATTTTTTAAAATATAGATTACTTTGTTAAAAAGTTAGAACAAATTATTTAGTACACACATTATATCAACTGCTTACCATTTTGTGATGAGAAAGTTTAAGATCTATTTTTCTAGCTGTTTTCAAGAATGGAGTGTATAGCTATTATCCAGTCACCATAAAGTACAACAGATTTCTATTTATGGAGTTTTTCCTCCTGACCAATGTTACTTACACTCCATTCTCTAGCCCTTGGTAACTGCCATCCTAATCTCCATCCATAGGTATTGAGATTATTTTTTTTGGGGGGGGTCCAGTCGTGGGCCTGAACTCTGGGCCTGGGCACTGTCCCTCAGCTCTTCAGCTCAAGGCTAGCGCTCTACCACTTGAGCCACAGCGCCACTTCTGGCTTTAGTTTTTCTGCTTATGTGGTGCTGAGGAATCGAACCCAGGGCCTCAGGCATGCAAGGCAAGCGCTCTACCACTGAGCCACCTTCCCAGCCCTTGAGCTTATTTTTTCATGACATATTTCCTCATTTTTTAGGGTTGAATACTAGTCCCATATGTGCATATGCCACATTGTCTTTATTCATTCATCTAGTGATGAGTGCCCAGACTGATTCTATATCTTGGCTGTTGTGAATAATGGCCATAGGACTATAGATATCTCTTCAATATACTGATTTTGTTTCCCTCAGTCAGGGATTACTGCATTCTATATTCTTAATAATGATAAAATGAAGTCATTAATTGGGAAGAGGAGAGGAAGTGTGGGAAGTACAAGGACAGAGTGGGGGAAAATCTCACACAGGAGGTAAATGTCCTTAGTATGGAAGTAAAGCAAGATTTCTGGACATCTCAATATGTCATTTAAAGGCTTGATACATGGAATTTAGAGATCAAATCATTCGTTGAAAGTTAGTCCATCAGGTTCTGTGAGTTTCTTCAGCCATATCTACTGAGAAGCTGAAAAACAGTACATTGGGGAGACCTAGATGTTTACTGGGCTCTATTCACCAAAAATGTCTGATCTCTAGAACCACAGAACAGGGACAGGAAGGAAAACCCCAGGGCGACACTGCACTCTTTCTGTCTGCCAACTTCTTTAAATGAGTTTCTATTTTAAGAGCCTGGACATCAATAGTACTTAATTTAATCAGCAGGTTAAGATAGAAATTGGAAATCCAAGTGATAAGGAGGCAACTTTTCATGAGACCCATGGGTAAGAGTGCAAAAGAAATGAGAGCAAAAGGAGGGGCTTATGTACTCATTCCAAAACACAGTTATGACCTTGCAGGGCAAATTATTTGGCTTTTACACTGCTTATCTGAATCGTATCAAGATCTGCTGGCTGCTTATTTGGCAAACTCTTCTTTCTCAAACTATTATTTCTTGGACTGTCCACAGAATCATTACTGCTGGCTCCAAGACCCTTTCTGACCATAGTGCAAGGAGATGTTGGAGCCCTAGTTCTGAACGCTCTGAACTCTAGCCTCCTTCCTTAAGCATATAAAGTCTTTAATGGTAGGATCATCATGCCTTCCCAGAATATTCTCTACCGTAGGCTCAGCTAGATTATGTTTCTCATAGACTGCCTGATGATTCATAGGTTTAAGAGGCTCCCTTCTGTATCTTCGTCAACATGGAGACTTGTGACTACTGGTTCCTCAAAACTCTTCAGGTGTCCTCCCCTGAACCTCTCACTGATTCCTCCATCTCTAGTTTCTTTATCAGCACTCTATATATGACCCTACAAGTCCACATTGTGTTGTGGATTTATGTATTTGGATATCATAATATTCCTTGATGGACTGTGTCAAACTTATCCTTGTAGAGACAGCACTTAGTATGATGCTTTGTGTTTTGTAAGTACTTATGTTTGATAAATAACAGCCTTAGATACAACTTAATATGGAAAATACACACACACACACACATACACACACACACACATACACACACACACACATACACACACACACACATCGAGAAGAGTAGCTTTCAACATTGTCCCTAAAATCAAGCCCTAAATTTTTTCAAGATCACTGGCATTTGGGGTGTTTGTGTAGTGAAGTAATTGAGTTTTGGGGTTTAGTACCTCTGTGCTTAAATTTGTTCAAATGTTTAATGATGAATATGAGAACAATAATTCCATGGAGCTGCTATAAGAGTCAGATGAGCCAGAGCACACAATATTCCTAGCTGAATGTTTTGAACACATAGTTGATGGCTAACAAATATTAGCTGCCATGATCCTTGTGATGAATTGTAATTATCCACACTGATTTTTCTGTGTCTGAGCACTCTTCTGGAGATGGAATGTATTTCCTCTGCTCAGCCTTGGCCCTTGTCCTTCTTCTTCTTTCCATATCACTACCCTAAGATGTTTGCTATTCCTGGGGCAGGAGCCTGGCTCCTGGTTAGCCTGCCTCAATCATCTTCCCTTCCTGCCTACATCTCAGAACACCACATTTTGAGGCTCCCTGTAATGGAGCTCCCCCTGCCTGCCTCTGCAGGCTCTGTCATCTCTAGTAAAGTGTCCTCCTGACTCTAGCTTCTTCCTCATCTTCCCTCCCAGTCTCTACACCAGCCTCTAGCTTTCCTATCAAACCTCCTTCCCTTTCCTATGGACTCTACCTTCATCTCCAATATCTGCCCCACTCCCAAGCCTTTCCAGCTTCCACTGCATCTTTCTAGACCTGTCATCATTGACCCTTTTCTCATCTCTGGACAGTATGTACATCTTGTGTTTGCTGTGCATGCTTGCTATCCAGAAACCACTCAAGGGACTGTCTGGACCCATATGAATTCCTTTTGATTCTTTCCCTCCAAGAAGCCCCATATACTCACATATGTTAGATTAGCCTATAATTTGTTAGTTTTAACCAAAGACATCCCAAAAGACCAGCCATTTCCTCCCAGCTAGAGGAAGCAGTGATCACATTTCAGCTACAGTGGTTGGTAGTTAAGTAAGCAATGCCTTTGTTCTTTATCCAAATCAACTTCCCAACCAAAACATTAAGCCTGTGCAATGTTTTGCCTCGGACTCTCTATCTACTACCTCTGCCACAATCTTAGAGGAATTTGAGTGTGTTCATAGCAGATATAAACATGAGGAAACAAGAAGAATCCATATTCTAAACGTTTTAATACCTCGTAGGTCTCGAAGTAGAACTGAATCAGGGTCAATGGTAGGCAATTCATCTTGAGTCTCAATTAAAATGGGAAATTTAAAGGGATGGAGGGAGAGATGGGGAGGGAAGGAAACTCACACAAGCTGCCTCTAGGTAAGCAAACTCTCTTTAAAACTGAGTTACCAAGATTTCATTAAAGGAGCATTCATTTACAGCCACACCATCAAGCATGTTAATATCTATGAGACAATTTATTGGTAATTTTCACCCTCATAGAATTTTGTGTACATTTGTATGAACTTTGAAGAAATTGACTTGTACAAAAATGTCCTGCTTACACAATTACAATTGTACAATTATAAAGAAGACAGCATCTGTCTAGACCTGAGGACCTCTACAACCTGAAAGAAAATTCTATTAATACCAAAGATCCAGTTTGGGCAGAAAGAAAAGGAGATTCTTTTATTTTCCTCATAGAGAAATTGTGAAGTTATAAAAATCATTCATCATGCTAGGGGTTAGTTAATCGGATATGAAAAAAAGAGGTGAGGGCTGAGAGAAGAAAAAAAAAAACTTGTTGACAGCATTTGGTGCAATAATTCATTCAATAATCATGGTTCTTTTTCCCCCGTATTAAAAATGCAACAGAGCTGAAAGGGACTGAACTAGCCTTTCCAGACTGGTAAAAGATGCCATCCAGACAATTTGGAGGAGGTGGGAAAGAAGGCTCTGCTCTCTCCCGAGGTGTCAGCCTGGAGCTTCCTGGGGATTGGAGTGGTTTCCCTTCACATCTGCATTCTAGCAGCCCACTCCTGCCTTCAACAGCAATTCCCTGGAGCCTGAGGCTAAATATAGCTCTGGAAATGCAGACTGGAAGCACAGCTCCTGCTGCTGCCCTGAGCTGAATCTTTACTTCTCACACTCCTAATATGGTCAGCCCAGCAGCCAGCAGCCAGCAGCCTAGCTCTTCACCCTTCCCAAGGTGAGGCTGTGTGTGGAGGGCAGAAAGGAAGCCAGACAAACACTCTGATCTCTGTGGATTCCCAGTGACATATAAAACCAAGCCAAATAGGCATGGTCTAGAAACCAGGATCCAATCTACTTCCCAGATAGAAAGGTGTACAGCCAGTAAGCATCTGATCAAGGATGCAAGAAAGGATGGCTACAGGCCATTGCAGTGGAACAGGAAAAGGAAAGGAAAGGCAGGGAAGAAAGTTTCCTCGGAAGGGCGAAACAAGAACAGCAACAGCATTGAAAGTGGGTGAACCTCACTCCTCAAAACCTGCATGCTCACTGACAGCAGCTCCCAAGACAAGAACACAACTTTGTACACTGGCTTTGTATGCAGAGAGCTGAATGGGGTCCTTCCACCTCTTCCCTGGATAGCTTGATGCATCTTCCAGTCTTATAGCCCTACCAGTATCTCAAAGCTGGGAACATTTTGTATTTCAAAGGGCTTACCAAGAGCCAAAGGCTAAGAAGCCAGCTAGTGCTCTGGTAGTTAGCACCCCTAATAACTTGTTATTGGGGCAAAATAATAAAAGGCTCTATATAAGTCTCCCCAACACAGGTATCTCTGGTTTTCCTTTGTAAAAGGGGTGATATATAATAAAACGAGTACCATTTATGCTGGTTTAGCTGTGTCCTACTGGTTCCCACAATTTGAGCTGTGTACCCGCAGGAAGATGGAGAGAGCATGGACCCTTAGAAACAGTATTGAAATTCATTCTCTCAAGGGATCAGTTTGGGAATCCTTGAATTTGGGCCTGGTCCTTCTTCTTGGGTCAGCAACACTAAGATCTTTTGAAGCCCTATGTTGTAAAATCTGCTTTCCATGCTTTTGGTCAAGGTTAGAGTCCTCTAAACACATATTAGAGAAGGGTATCAAGTAGAAATAAGATTGTGGTTGTGTATTTGTGACAAAATGTGTGGACCAAAAACTTTGCTAGCCACCATCTTCTTCCCAGTGAAAGCCGCTGGTACATGTGGAATGACTTGACCCATCATCTGGTTCCATCCAGGTATGTGTCTGCTCTAACTTAGCACTGTCTCTCTGAAGGCCAAGGGCCCCATGCCAAGTGTCCAGGATAGTTGTCAGTGAACACTTGTGGGGAGCCCAGAAGAGACTCAGGTTGCAGGTTGGTGTCCTATCCTGAGGGCTGTGCAGAAATATCCTCCCTATACACAAGAGAGAGGTGTTGTTGGCATTGCCAAAGTAGAAAAAAGAAAGAAAGAATGAAGTAAAGAAAGGAAGGAAAGAAGAAAATAAAGGAGGGAGAGAGAGAGAGAGAGAGAGAGAGAGAGAGAAAGAGTACCTTCACCTTTGTCTTGGTTTCCATATTGCTTCCAGGTCTCTCTACATCCTCCTTCCTTTTGCCCTCTCTCTTCTCTTTCTGGAACACCAGGCATGGGTTTCAAGGTCACATCCTACCTAATGCTCTTTGTGCAATATCTCACCACCCCCCTTGCTTCCTCCTCACACCATGGCTTTATGTTTTTAATCTCTGTATAGTGTTAAACTTAGAAACAGGATGTATAGTTTCCCTTCAAGTTTTTGCTTTTGATTAAATGAACCTCATTAGAAAATTAAAATTTAAACTTTAACTGTTTCTCTTACATTTTTGGATGCAAGGATCAATTCTCCTCGTATCACTGTGGAAACCAAGAAGTGTTAGGAAACGTGGAGAAGAAAGAAAAGCATAAAATTAATATAGAAAGATCTTGCCTAGATACAGGAGTACGCATCTGTAATCTCAACACTGGGGGGTTGATCTCAAGTTTGAAGCCAACTTGGGCTACATAGTGAAGTCCAGGATGGCCTGGGTTACATAGCAAAACCCTCTTGGAGAGGGAGACAGAAATCTATTTTGTACCAGTTTACCGATCTACTAGATGTATAATTGGTACTCAACTGAAATAACATGAAGAGAAAGTAAAACCATCCATTCATTTTCAATAGAGCATAAATAACAGACCTGTGTTCCAAATTGCAGCATTGTCACCCAAACTGGAAAAAAAAGGGAGACAGGGGCAGATTCTTTCAGTGGTCACAATTAATTTCATTAATTCATAACCTCAGCTCTACAACTAAAGTCCATTGCATCTACCTCCTTCCTGGGCTGGGGAGATACCTAGGACAAAGGTGGTCCTGTTTTGTAACTTTACATCCCAGTACTGCCAAGCCCTAGAGAGGTGTGGGACCTGAGCTTAACATGCTCATATATACAAATGGTTCTGACTGGGAAATAACAGTGAGCAACTGGATTCATTGACTTCATAGCACAATTCTAATTTGAGTTCTGCTACTTGTCATTCTCTCTTGTAGCTAATGGAGATACTTGTAGTAGTGACCAGCGGGTTCCTACCTTTGGAAGCTTTTGGTGGAATACACAGAAAGAAAAGACATTAATTTTAATTATTCCTATAAGGAAATAAGTGAAGCAATATGATGAAGAAAAGGGTACCCCTAACAGTGACAGTGTTTGAGAAAGGTGGAGGGAGGGGAAGGACTTCTGTGAGAAAGGCCAGTTAGAATTGACAAAAGCCTAGAAGAACGAAGGTCCTATATAGAGCCATTTTATGATGTGTGATGGACCAAATCCAGGGCGTGATCTGAACCCTAGCAAGCACAGAGTATCACAGCAATGAAAGTGGTCAGGAGGAAGGGACTCGAAAAGGCCAGGAAGAACTTAGAATGTTTATTATAATTTCAGTGGGAACAAGTGGGCAAGATTTTAGCAGAGAAAGGATGGAATCTGAATTTCTGGTTAAATATCAAGAGTTTCTAATTAGTACTCTAATAATTAATTGCCAGAGCAATGATAATGCAAAGACTCATACACCTACTACTGCTGGTATCAGTATATACCTTTGCAACCCAAAAGGCTCTTAGATTTTCAGTCTCTTGATTCCTGAAAACTCTGTATCCTCAGGCCCTTAAGTCCTTTCAGGAATTGGCACACACCAAAAAATATCACACAGGAATGCTCCTCTCCTTTCTTTGCGGGTCAAGAGTCAGCAAGAGTCTTCTCCTCTGGTGTTACTCTAGTAAGTCAGGAGCCACTCATACCAACTGAGTCGGATGAGCTGACCCACCAAGTTCTAGGGAAGATGTATGGCTTATCAGGGTACCACACTCCACACTTTGGGTTTGCATGGGGGAAAAAATAAAGTTTTCTATTTCAGATGCCACACATAGAAAGATTGTTAATAAAAAAAGGAAAATAAAAATAATTTTAAAATAGTGCACATAAAAGACAATGATTTCAAGAGATATCCTTTGGTTGAACCTTATTTCTCTGTGCTTTTGGCTGTTATCTTGATAGTTCTTATGATAGCATAGCCCATTAGCCTTTAGCTGAAAATAGCTATGTATTCTCGTCTGCCTGGCTTACAGGGTGAATTAAGAAGTTGTATTGAATCTGGAATGGGTTGAAGATGTGGGGATTTTTTGTGAATAGAGATAGGGTCAACCACCTAAAGTTTCAAGAGCAACAAATGAAAAAGGACATGTTTCCCTTGCCCCAGTAAAGCCCCATGAGTCTCCTAAAATGTCACTTAGTATTCATGAGCTTTCTTTCATCCCTGCCCTCCCTCATCTGGGGCTACAGAGAGAGCAAGGTGAAGGCTCTGAGGAAACACTGGAGAGGGGCAGAAGCATAAATTTCAGGTCTAATTAGTAATGCTATTCAGCTTTAAGACGAACTGACTTGTCCTTTTGTAAGGTTTTGAGTTGGTAAAGCTAGGGGATCTATAGCCATTGAAAGGTGATTTCTCTGTGTTCACACACACGTGGAAACTGACAAGGGGATGAATTCTTCCTAGGACATAACAGAAATGTGTTTCTTCAGAAGTAGGTGAATATGTAGACAATGGCCATTTTTTTTCACAATACACATTAGCTGAGCCATTCATTTCTTAAAACGGAGATTTATTGGGTAAGTTTGTATGAATATATGTACTTGGCAAAGTTCTAAAAGCTATTCTTTTTCCTTGAGAAGGAGGAAAAAGAAAAAAAAAAGTCTCTTATCAAGGGCCAAGGAAACTAGCTAAGAAAGGAACTTCAATGATCTGTAATGTAACCCATGAAATAACTGTAGCCAGAACCAGAAAATTTAGGCACTTCTAGGCTTCAGTAAGAACCTGGCAGTGGTAAGTACCACCACCCCCACCAACCTGCCCCAGATGGCAGTCCTTTCATCTTTATGAACTCTACTGCAGAATAGCCTTGAAATGACTTTCAAGCCTTCAGTTTCTTTATTGAGAGAAAATGGTTACTAGGGAACAAGAAAATTCTAGACAGAATCTTTAAAAAAATTGAAGAAGAGGAATTTTTTCTCAGTTAATTTAGAGAGAAAATAAATTCTTTCCAAATATTTATGTATCATCTTGGGATTTGAATTTGGGCCTTTATGTTTGTTAAACAAGTTACTTTACAACTTAAGTCACGTCCCTAGGCCTTTTGTGCTTGATATAATTGTCAGACAGGATTTCAAATTCTTGCCTACAAGGAGTCTTAGATCATGATCTTCCTGCCTATGCCTGCCTTGTACTGGAATGCTGTGTTCACCACCATTCCCAGCTTGTTTTTTCAGAGATGGGGGTCTCATTAACTACAATGCTTCATGTCCTCTGCTTCCTATCTGGGATGCTAGGTATGTACCATCATGCCTAGTCCTTGGAATTCTCTTCTATCTTAAAGTACAAAAGAGGGTGTTGAGGAGGAAAGAGAATGGACATATGATCAGATTAAGTCTTCACAGGCCAACTGGTGAAATAGGTTCCATTAAAAACATTGATTTAATTAGATCCCCCAGCCACTTCGATCAAGGGAGACTATTGTGTGACATTGCTCAATATTTGGCTGTTACCCTAAAGGAAGAAAGGATGATTCAGTTGTGGGAGAAGTTGCCATAAACATGAATGTAGACCAAGTATCTAATAAGCAGGTAAGCGTAAGGCATGGTCCCTGTGCTCTTGATTCACATTTATCCACCTTACATTCTCTTTTCTGCCATTCTCTGTCCTGTGCTGGATCCCCAGGGACTGAGTTGTGAAAAGTGACTGGGAGCTGCTGGCTTTTGGTTGGGTTTTCCATTTGTGAGTGGGCAGAGCCCTGTCTGAGTATTTCTCTCTGCCAAGTCTCTTCATATCTGTCTCTGAGACTGTCAACATCCTTCTAGGTCATTGCCTCCAAAGCTAGCTCTCCATGCGCTCTGGGAACACAATTCTTTCCCTGTGCTTCAGCTGTGCAGGTGATAATGGTTTTCTGCTCTGGCTAATCTCTACAGGATTCACTAACACTTTGCTCCCTCTGCCTTTCCAGACTTCTCATGGAAGCCCCTTCCTTACATTCTTTTTAGGTAAACCTTGTACCCGGACTATTTACTCTGCCAGCACACAAGCCCAGATGATCCCAAATGCATTTTCACAAAGAGGACTGCATGTGTATTCTAAGGCACGTGGCTACAGTATGCCACTGCTCCCTCATTTAGATTCAAAGCCCAAATGTGGAAAATAATGTGAAATTACCTCAGAACTCAGTCTGGCAGCTTGTTTTCTTTGGTGCCTTTTAAACATGGACCTATGTTCTTTATATTCTCTACAGGTTATTTATATTCTCTACCCCAGAGCCTACAGATATCCACAGTAAGATTTACTTTGCTAAAGATCCAACAAAGATGGATAAAACAGCAGAAGTTAGCTGTAGCAAGTGTCATGGTTGGTACTATGAGAATTCATGATTCTAGGTGGGTATGGTAGGGCATGTCTATAATCCCAGCTACATCAGAAGTAGAGATAGGAGGATTACAAAATCAAGGCTACCTCATGAAAAGTTAGTGAAACCCTGTCCCCAAAACAAAATTGTTTAAAACCAAAGAAGGCCTAGAGGCAATGTTCAAGTGGCAGAGTATTTACCGCACAAGTGGGAGGCCCAAGGCCCCTTTCTCTCTAGAATGAGAGAGACAGAGACAGAGATCATGATTCTAGAAACACTCCCCCTAAAGAACCATTTTAAAGAAATAAGAAACATTTTGATTTGTTTTATGTCCTAGCTATTAAAAAGTAATGGTGAAGACAATAGAAAAACAAGAGATGAGGGAAAAGAGAGGAGGGAAAGGGGTGGAAAGGTTCTGAAAAGAGAGAGCTACTTACATAAGGCACTTACTAATTCTTTCTTAAATTTCAGCCAGCGTTAAATAAATTCACATTTATAACAAACTGAATAATTTCACTTGGAATATTAGTGCCAAGATTTTTTTTTTGCTTTGAAAAAAGGGCCAGCCTACACAGATATTTAATTTACAAGCTGGCACTTGGAGACCTAAACCCTCCACCCAAAATGGTGCTGTGTTCCATGCTTTCCTACAGGCCAGCACCCAGAGGCTGCCCTATAGTTTCCTCCAGGATCTGAGCATTCCAGTGCCAGTGCACTGTTGATCTTCACCTCTGGAGTGCAGCCCTCTGGATCAGGTGTGCTGTACACAAGTTCACCAATGCCAGGTATAGTGACTTCAACAGTGAGGAAGGGACCGGACCAGCCTCTGCGCCCCCCCCCCCCAAGAGCGAGAGGCTGTGATTTCCTCCTGAAAGACAGATGCATAACATTCACCCCCACAACTATGATTACACTTTGTCTCAGGAAATCTAAATCCAGGACACTTATTTATTCAAAAGCAATCCTCACCCCAAATTACTTTTCTTGCAAACCCAATTCAAGGCTGGCCTCTTGTGTTGTTATGGCGCAGAGAATTAAATGTCTCTTTTCTCTTCTTTGGTGCTGGGTTTTCTTCCTATGAAAGTGAGAAAGGAAAAAGGTCCAGATGGAGAGGCTGGCATTGTCGGCAGATTTAGGAAAAAAAAAACTTCCCTGGAATTTGTATGGGTGATGCAGTTTGGTGCAGACTGACAAGTGAGTAATCTCTCATCTTATCGCTTTAATTTCAGGCTTCAGAGATGCACTGTTCTGTTGTTCAAAGAGTTTTATTAAAAATCTGTGAGGAAGGGAAAGAAGTCTCCATAGACCTGTCTGATTTCATTATCTCTGACAGAATGCACAAATGGAGCAGAGTCAGCCAAGGGCTGAGATAGCTGTTCACAGTGATGGGGTGAAGCAGAGGCCTCTGAGCCTTCTAGCCTTGATCAGGGAAGTTCTGACCTGTTGAGTTCTCTCACGTGATCATGAATCTCAGCATATAACCTTCTGCACACTTCTCAGCCATTAAACCATCAGCATTCCAATCAGAAAACACCCTTATTAATCCCCAGTGGTACTGGAGCGGGTACTGAGTATTGGACCCAGAGCTTCAAGCTTGCTAGACAAACCCTCTCTCACTGAGCTCCACCTCAGCCATCAACTTCCTAATCCACAGCCTACTCCATATCCTTACAGACAGGGCTGGAACCTGCAGCCAGATACACAGTATTCTCCACAACCCTATTGGATAGAACATTGATTTCTTGAGTCACAACAGAACAAAAAGAGCTGAACAGGAACTAGGTTAGTTAAATAATGAAAGATAAAATGGAGAGATATCATTGATATCTTTTTATCTTTAGTTATGGATGTGATCTTAACTGAGAATTAAAGGAAGATACTTCTAGAACTTAGGCTTAAGATAATTACTATTACCTTGGCTTCAGGTTCTGGGTTCAAGTTTCAACACTGCAAAAGAAAAAAAATAAAATAATTAGAGAGAGAAAAAGAGAAAGATAGAGTGAGAAAGAGAGAGAGAGAGAGAGAGAGAGAGAGAGAGAGAGAGCAGTAAATAAAGGAGAACAGGAATAACAAACCCAGCACAACACATTTTAACCTAGACAGGGATCAAAGGGTTTCATGAAAACTGTGATTTTCATCCTTCTGCCTCAGCCCTACACATTATGCTTTTCTTTGAAGAGCTGATGTAGCAGTGGAAATGATACATTCAGTACTGGCATTCCATGTTCTGCTTCTCTGCAGGATGGTAATAGAAACTTGATATATCTTCTAGTGTCTGATGCTCAAGTCACATAATTAGTGATTGTACATCATGCACAATTTTTTAAATGTCTTGCTACAAGATAGCATCTCATAGGAGGCAAAGATGAAATTGTTCTGCAGGCTTAAAGTGCTTCTGTGCATAAAATATAACTAAGTAAACAAGAACTAAATAAACAAATAGAAGGTGACTTGTACTGCTAAGGCTTCTTTAAAACTAAGACACTGTTACTTGTTTACTTCTCCTATTAATGGCATTCTCATTATTACTGGGCCACTGTTCAGAGAATATTGTTTTGGAAACTCCAGAGGGTAAAGGTGGGATGGGGGGGGGGGGATGTCATTGGCATTGAGTTTCTAAACTTCAGCTCTCTTCAGCTACTGAGAAGCCTTTCAGAATGGCATTTTCTTCAAGCAGATTTCATGATTCGATGTCAGAGTTCACTCTTTGGGAGCCCCACAGAGGGTGAGGTGAACCAAATGAGAAAGAGAGAAAAAAAATCCCCATCAAATTAGGACAGGCAGCAAACATATACCAGGGCAAGTCAGCCAACTCCCTTTTTCTCCTTTTGCTTCTTCAGTTATGTAATTATGATTTCTTCCCCACAGACTGTAACACCTTCCTCCAGAACATATAATTTTTACAAGACTGGGCCTCCTACCTCCAGCCTTTCGGAGAGCTGGCTTCAGCTGGCATTAGAAGGTTGGCAGACCACTCTAGTGCCACTGTGGGTCATAATTAAGATCTGATTTGGACACAGCTGGAGTCAGGATCTTTTTTTAAAACCAAATTTGCTTCCCTGAACAAAAGGAAATTCTTTCTGAGATGGAAGGAAGGCATCTTGACAGAGCTAATGGTTGCTCTACTGTTTTGTTAGAAGTGATCTCCTAGGAAGAAGGAATCTCCTATCAGCCAGGTCTGGGAGGACCTGCCCTTCCTTCTCCTCTACCCCAGACACTCAGCCTTGCCTGTCATCCTATTTCTTCACTCCTAAGCTATCATTTTTTTCTTTTTTTTTTATTGTGAGAATACCATACAGAGGAATTACAATTACATGGGCAAGATAATGAGTACATTTCGTATCAAGCATTGTTGCCTCCTCTTTGTTTTCCCTTCCCCTCCCTTCCCATACTCCCTCCCACCTCCCCCCACCCAATCCTCCCCCCCCACCACCAAATTTGTGAAGTTCATTTTTCAACATAACGACTTGTACATCTCATTGTTGCAATGGGTCCACCTGTATCCCTAGTTAAACGATTTGTTTTTGCCCTTCCCCTCCACAAATTATACCAACATCAAATACAGTGGAAGCAGGGGTTATACATGGGGGAAGGACATACAAAGCTACATAGAAATCATCTTATAAATATGTTAGAAACAATAGCATGAAAGAAAAAAAACATTTGAATACATATCTTGGGGTTCATTCCCCTAACATCAACTTATCTGAACTTTTCTGCTTGACTCAGATATATACTAGTTATTGCAAATAAGGGAAACCATGGGACCTATGTTTCTTTGGGCCTGGCTTACTTCACTTAATATAATTTTTTCCAAGTCTTTCCATTTCCTAACAAATGGGGCAATGTCATTCTTTCTGACGGAGGCATAGAATTCCATTGTGTATATATACCACATTTTCTTCATCCATTCATCTACTGAGGGGCATCTGGGTTGGTTCCATATCTTAGCTATGGTAAATAAACACTGGGGAAGTGTTAAAAAAAAATCAGAGAAGCCATGTGTTGGCAATTGCAGCCACAACAAACCAACTGCATCCTGGGCCCAGGAATACTGCTCTCCTGCCTCACCCCTGTGAGTTCAGGTCAGTTCAAATATTCTGCAACCCCTCTCCCAGACAAATGCACAGCCCCTGCACTTCGGGGGATGAATACTGCAGTTCTCAACTCAGGGCTGTCTTTAAATGGCTCCGCCTGTCAGTGATTTGGTTAGGCCTACTTAAGATGAGCGACATTCTAAAGGTTTTTTTGTACACTAGGTCTAGCTGCTGACATTTTCCCTCTTTGCACCAAGAACACCAACCCCTAGCAATGTGGAGGGATACCATCCCAAATAATGGTCAGGAACATTTAACAAGGCCAAACAGTACGTGAGTTGCAGTTGTATTATCGGATATTGATGACAGCAGGCACTGTGAAATCAGGAGTAGATTTTTTTTTTAAAGAGATTCAGATGAGCCTGTTAAAGGAAGAAAGATGAGAATTATTCCTGCTGTCATAAGGTAAATGGTACTTTCCATATGAGATTTCCAAACACCTATCCTTATGACAAGGTTCCTTGAAGATTTTCAAAAACAGATCCCATTTCAATGAATTTGTCTTCTTGTTCCCACAAAGATCCTCATCCTTGCCTTGGGATCCTATACTCGGGCTTCCGCTGGCATGATTAAAATTCATGACAATTTTTGGTACCTATCCAGATCTCTCAAGCACAAAAAAAGAGAAGTTCTAGATCACTGTTAATCTTGATGACTGCAAGCATACTGTATCTGTTTAAATGCCAAGTCAGAATGACAAAAGTTATGATATGATTTGTATATCAGCATTTAGTGATATAATAGCATTAATTTCTTCCCAAACTGCTATGTAATATTGAGGCAGTTTAGAACCGTTCATCTATCATGTGGTGATGATATACTTGTACTCTTCTTGTGAAAATGAAGTAATTATGTAGATGCTGGAACATTCCTTCCCCCCACAAATAGTATGATTACTTACTGGGTCACTAGTTAGTTTAATAATGCACAAACATCTTTTCCTTTTATCCTTGGATCTCCATACTTCAGGCTAAAACTTCATTTGGAGACTGCATTAAACATCACCAGGTATGGTGGTACATATCTATAAAATCATCATTCAGGAGGCCAGCCTGAGCTGCATAATGAGTTTCAGGCCAGCTAGTGATTCACAGTAAGACCCTGTCTCAAATAATAATCATAAAGTAATTAATAAAAAATGTACCATCTCTGAATGGGAGAGACCTCATGATGTTGGTACAAAATGCCTTCTGGCCTCCAGGTGAGATCTTTAGATGCAAGTCAGCTGTACTGCCTAAGAGGAGACAGCACATTCACAGACGCCGACTGAGAGCTGGGAGCCTGGCCTGAGCTCTGCCCTTCTGCAGCTTCGCTTTGAGGTTCAGTCTGGAAGATGCTAGGAAAGCCCCTGTGGCTTGGGAAGAAATTCCCATGCTGAAATATTTTTAAACTAACTAACTAACTGTGTGGTTGCTAGAATCCCCACTAGGAGCCCTTCTCCACAGTAGCTTCAATGGGAGGAGGATGTAAAGCTCAGAGTGGGCTTTCAAAAGCACCCTCTCTCCTGCTGCTGCTGGGGGCTTCTTGTGGCAAGAAGGGCACCCAGGCTTGAGAGAAGGCAATTTCCAACCCCAGTGGAAGGACACTAGTAACAAGGGAAATGGATTTAACTCTTCAGGTACACAGCCATCAGTCACTACATCTAGCTCTCAATAACACTGTGATGGTGAGATTTAGAGAGGTTTTCAAGCATAGACATGGAAAGTCATACACACAGATACACACACACACACACACACACACACACACACACACACACACACACACAGAGTGCATTAGAAATCTGTGACCTCCTAAACCCTAGTCCTAGGGTTAGGATACTCGCGTACTGCAGTTAAGATAAAGGCCTTTTTGCTGCATTAAAGGAAACAGAATATGGTAACAGGTTAAAATTAAGATTGAGGAGTGTGTGTGTGTGTGTGTTTGTGTGTGTGTGTGTGTGTGTGTGTGTGTGTGTGTGTGTGTGTAACATCTCTTCCATTGCCCCTCCTGGTAGGCAGGGATTGGTACTGGCTTCACAGAACATCTTTTCTTCTTGCCACCCCCCTCCCCCACCCTTGTCAATAGCTTTGCAAAATCAGAAGTCAGAAAAAAATGCATCTTGAAATCCCCATAGCAAAACCACCCATTCCATTCGTACAAGACTTTGCTTAGTCTAAAAATGCATCAATTATCACTTCATTTTTTTTTTGTCAGTCGTGGGGCTCAAACTTGGCCTGGGCACTGTACCTGAGCTCTTCAACTCAAGGTGAACACTCTACCACTTGAGCCACAGCACCACTTCAGGTTTTCTGGTGGTTAATTGGAGGTAAAAGTTTCATAATCATTCCTGCCTGGGCTGGCTTTGAACTGGGATTCTCAGATCTCAGCCTCCTAAGTAGCTAGGATTACAGGTGTGAGCCACCAACACCCAGCCTTACTTCAAATTTTAGAATCCTACTACCGCTGTAAATTCCTTGAAGTCAAAGACAAGGGTTTCTATCTTTGTTTTCTTCAAGTGCCTAATGCCACAAATCACACCAAATAAACCACTAATAAATATATTCCTAATAAAGATAAAGGATGGGAGTTGAATTACTAGTTATCAATTAAGTTAAAGGAATATATATCAGCCTATTAAAATAATAAAAGAATGAAGATTCATCTTCTCCATTTCCCAGGGTTGGGTCATTTTTTAAAGGGCAAATTTTGGGTCTATCTCAAGCTCAGTAGGAGGGGAATATCAGAGTCAGGTGAATTAATTTTCTGCAATAGCTCCATTGAGAATGGAAAGGGCAGTGGGAGTTGCCAGAAGCATCCAGAAGTGTCAGTGAGAAAAGATTCCCTCAAAGCTGCAGTGAAAATCCAGCTCAGTTCCACAAAGGCCCAGAGGAGCCTCCTACAACTTCAGAGGCTCATCCTTTGATCCTTTCTCTTTCTTGGGGAAGGGGGGAGGACTAGGGGGTCTCAAAGCTTCTGTAGTGACTGGCTGGCAGAAATCAACAGAAGCTCAGCCCTGGTACACAGGCAAGCAAAAGTGGGGCTGTATATAATCAGGAGTGAGAAAGATAAGCAGCCAAATCTTTAAAAAGCAAAGACCCTGGGGGCAGAAATGCTAAGGAGGAAAGTACCAGAAGGTGTAGTTATTCCAATTAGCTTGAGAAAAGACACCATTCTGCAGCACAGCCTTGAAGAAAGCCACGTGCTGGAGTCACACCAAATAATAGGGCTATGTGCTCCATACACCTGCACGTGTGTGCGTATAGATCCAATAATCAGACCTGTACAAGTTTCTCTTTACATCTTTATCCAAAATATGCAGCTATGATTCTTATGGACAAGGCTGGAGTCCAGGCCCCCACCCCTCTTCCTGGAGGAACTGTACTCAAGTCAGTCTAGAAAGAAGAAATGCCTTGAGTGTGGAAGCTGTTTTCTAATCATTCAACAAAAACTGTTACTTACATTTGAGTCTTTTTCCTTCATGTATACAAGATGTGTCCTTTGAGACATATTTCTGGGGAAGACACTTTCTTTTTTAGCATATGACTGGCACCATTTCTGGCTGCAGGCTGCATGTTGTTTTTCTCCCAGATCTGTGTGCCAGCCAGTAGGTGCCAGCCAGCAGGGCACATCTGTGCTCATGGCCCAGGGAAGGCAGGGCACTCTCCCAAATGCTGCCTTTGTGGAGCCCACTGCTCTTGTGCATGGGTAAAGCCAAAGCCTGTCATGGGCTCAGTTTTCTCCTGCTAAAAACCAAGCCATCAGCTTGGTGCTGGGGCTGCTGTCTTGAAAATGAGACTATTTGCTTGCAACTCCAATTGCACTCTGCTTGTCACCTTTGCTACCATTCATGTACCAGATTGAAATGGCCATTATAGTCTTGGGATTTCCCTGGGCATTTATGATAGAGTAGCCACCCACCTTCTCTTGGAAAGGTTTGTAACCCCAAAAACCACGGTCATGAGCTGTTCATCACACAAACACAGCCACTCCCACAATTCCTTTTCTTTCTTTCTTTCTTTTCTTTCTTTCTTTCTTTCTTTCTTTCTTTCTTTCTTTCTTTCTTTCTTTCTTTCTTTCTTTCTTTCTTTCTTTTCTTTCTTTCTTTCTTTCCTTTCTTTCTTTCTTTCTTTCTTTCTTTCTTTCTTTTCTTTCTTCCTTTCTTCCTTTCTTCCTTTCTCTCTCTCCCTCTCTCTCTCTCTCTCTCTCTCTCTCTTCTTCTTTTGTCAATTGTAGGGCTTGAACTTGGGACCTGGGCGCTGTTTTGCTCAAGGCTAATGCTCTACCACTTTGAGCCACTGTGCCACTTCCAATTTCTAGCAGTTAATTGGAGATAAGAGTACCATAGAATTTCCTGCCCAGGCTGGCTTTGAACTGTGATCCTAAAATCTTAGTCTTCTGAGTAGCCAGGATGACAGGAGTGGGCCACCAGCACCCAGCCCCACTTTTTCAAAGGAATTTGGTTGTGTGTAGCTTCTCGGCTTCCATTGTGAGGAACAAGATAGAGAAAAAGTATCAGAGGTTAAAATATCAATTATACCTTTCAGAACTTAATTTGGTAGTTTAAAAATAAAAATGGGGCTGGGAAGGTGGCTCAGTGGTAGAGTGCTTGCCTTGCATGCCTGAGGCCCTGGGTTCGATTCCTCAGCACTACATAAGCAAAAAGAAAAAAGCTGGAAGTGGCGCTGTGGCTCAAGTGGTAGAGTGCTAGCCTTGAGCTGAAGAGCTGCGGGACAGCGCCCAGGCCCAGAGTTCAGGCCCCACCACTGGACCCCCCCCCCAAAAAAAAATAAAATAAAGTAAAAATGTTCATGTTATCAAAGAAGGAAAATGAAAAAAATAGAATGTGTTTAATATTTTTGGATAATGATGATACAGGAAAGGAAATCTCATCTAAGAAGTGTTAGGACTCATGGAAAATTTAAAACATCTGAAGATGTTTAATATACAACAATACCATCATCTATACTTAAAAAATAAGACTGTAAACAATGCAGGAATGAGATTGGTCATTCACAAGCAGGATACATCTGTGCTCATGGCCAAGGGATATCCATAACACAGATATAGCTTCAAAGCAGATGTCAAACAAAAATATGTAATTCTGGCAATAGGCATCTTAATAGTTAGAACCATAGATGACATTATTTAATTTAATGTTGGCATACATATAAGTTGCTAGTGGTACAGCCAGTTGCTAATACTTGTTATTCATGGTTTAATGTCTAGACATGTGAATTTTTTCATAGTATGTTTTATTTCATAAACATGATGCCCCATAGTTTTGCTCTTCATTATGACTGAAATACACACACATACACACACAAACACACAAACATACACATTGTGCATTTTCTTTATCCATTCATCAGTTGCTAGAGTGATTCTATGATTTAGCTATTATTCACAGTTCCCCTATGAACATGGATATGCAAGTATCTCTGTTGAATTCAGATTTCCCTTCCTTTGGATATATGTGTAGGAGTAGTATTGCTGGGTCTTGTTTAGTAACTCTATTTTTAGGACTTTGAAGGATTTCCACACCAATTTACACATCACACCAACAGTGTATAAAAATCCCCCCCCCCATTCTCATTAATATTTCTTGCCATTTGTTTTCTTGATCCTGTTCTGACTGGAATAGGATGCAATCTCTGTGATATATTATAGGTATTCAACATTCCATCATATATTACAGGTATTCAACATTTCTTCATATATTTCTTGGCCATGTGTCACAGTGTGATTTATTTGCCTGTTTGTTAATGGGATTGTTTATTCTTTTTGGTGTTTAATTTTGGGGACTCTTCTGTCTGTAATTGAAAACATCCTAACCCATAAACAACCTGAGTCCACCTCAGACAGGAAGAGGAAAATGAAACAAAACTTGTACAACTGATCTACCCTATATAAGGAAGTCCTTAATATGCCCTCTTCATAGGGCAAAGTCCAGCAAAGTTAAGTAATTTACCTGAAGTTACACTGCTGGGATTTAGATAAGGCTGGAATTTGTACCTGAGAGTAACTGACGCTGAAGTTTTTGTGCTTTCTGGTAAGCAGATCTGAGCCAAAAAGGACAGGCATGCTAATCATAGGCTGGTCCAGTGCAAAAGTCAAGGGTCCTTTGAGGACAAAGACACTTAGGGAATCTCCTTTTCAGAGCAGATGTCAATAACAGCCAGGAACTTGTGTACTAGACCAGAAGAGCACCCTGTGTGCCTGGGTCAGCAGGGCAGAATGACAGGCAGTGACTCAGAGGCTGACCCTGGATGGAAAAGCAAACATGACTTTCTATCCTACTGCTGGCGCGTGAGGTAATTGACAACTCTGCCTGCCCTGGTTTAGACTGGCTCTGTCACTCATAAAGAGCACAAACACAACTCAGCTAAAGTATGTAGAAAAGATAGGAGTAAAATAACGAATAAATAAACAATAAATGAGAAAGGAGGAGGAGATGGAGATTCATAGATATCAGGAATGTGAACATTGTGAAAATCAAAGTGACTCTAAAATGTTGGCTTCTCTGGAAGGATAAACTCTTTATAGTCAACACTTGAGTAATTTTTTGTTATGTTTGTGCAGTAAGTTTTTTTATGACTATTTTTGTATGTTTTTTATTGTAGAAATGCTGACAGAGGTTACATAAGCAAGGTAATGAATACAGTTCCTATTGAGCATTGTTGCCTCCTCCTATTACCCTTCCCTCCGAGGGGCCAGGGGGTAGTTGTGCAGTAAGTTTTTATGCATACAATCGTCTTTTGGGATGCTGGTAGCTCATGTCCATAATCCTAGTGACTCAGGAGACTGAAATCTTAGAATTGGGATTCAAGGCCAGTCCAGGCAGGAAAGTTTATGAGAGTCTTATCTCCAAAACACAAAAAGAAAAGAAGAGAAAAGGAAAGGAAAGGAAAGAGAAAAGAAAAGAAAAGGAAAAAAATCCAGAAGTAGGGCTGTGGTTCAAGTTGTTGAGTGATAGCTTTGAGAAAAAAAAAACTCAGGAGCCAGGCACCCATGATTCACGACTGTAATCCTAGCTACTCAGGAGGCTGAGATCTGAGGACCACAGTTCAAAGCCAGCCCTGGAAGAAAGTCTGGAGACTTTTATTTCCAACAAACTACTCAGAAAAAGCTGGAAATGTGCTACAGCTCAAGTGGTAGAGCTCTAGTTTTGAACACAAAGAGGCTCAGGGACCATGCCCAGGCCCTGAATTCTAGCCCCAGGACCAGAAAAAAAAAAAAAGCACAGGGATTATATCAAGGCTCTGAGTTCAAGTGACAGGACCAGCACAAAATAAAGAAATAAAAATTTAACAAATAATATCTTTCTAAATCTGGTTACCACTCTGTCCTGAGTTTTTGTTCAGACTTTGCCTTTGTATCTGGAAATTCAAAATACTGTGGTACCTGACCACATTTTTGCACCTCTACCTGTTTCGGCACTGGCATGCCTAGCTGCTGACACTGAACTCTGAACAATTTTAAGGTGCTATTCACACCCTAAATGGTACAATTCACCCCATTTTCCCCTCAAATGATATAGTAGTATTCAGTCTGCACAACTACACCCAATAGTCTTGCCTGGCTTTATTGATTCCCTTTTCACTATTTGCCTAAGTCTGTCTTCTTAATTGTGTCTATGCCTATTTTTGCAGTTGTATAGGAGACAGGATGACTGATGGCTGCTACAGTTGCTCAAGTAGCCCATGGAAAGGAAAATGTCTGGCTTTGGTTTCAGACATGGGCTGGAATTCTAGGTCTGTTATGTATTAGCTGGCTGGCCCTGGCCAAGTTAATCGACTAAGACACTGCTCTTAGCGTCGTGTCTGCAGTGGAGACAGCAAGACATGTGCACCTGTGCATCTCTTCAGGGTTCTCGCCCTTTTCTACCAAGCACCAGCACTAAGTCATAGGGTTTCCAATATGCTGGGTTTACTTCATCTTAATTACCCAAGTCATAAAGTTCTGTACTTCTTTGACTTGTTTCCCCAGCTATTTAAAAATTCAGCAACTACTCTTAGCTCATAGACAATGGAAAATAGGTAGATTGTCAGTTTTTGCTTGCAGGCAATGATATACCTACTCCTCTTCTATGTAAAGAAATAATGTCAGAATGTAGAGAGTGTATGCATATTGTCTTTATGAGTCAAAGACCATAGAAACTAATTTAATATCATCAGGCCTTGTATTTCTCATCTGAAAACAAGAAATAAAATTGTCTTGATCCTGTTATGTAAGATTTAAATAAGGAAAGAATACCAAAAAGCACGTTTCTAAGTAATTAAAGAAGCCGGTGGATAGGTGTTATGCTGAAGAAATATGTTGGTGAGAGAGAGGAAAAAAAGACAAGCAGGAAGCAATTGTTCCTTGCCTGAAATACATGAACCACTTAATAAAGAGTAGATGTTTGACATTATTACCATTACTGTTACCATTACTGTCATACATAATGAGAGCTAATACATATAAAAAGAAATAACAAGTTATGAACAACAGATTCAGCAAAGACAGCAAGAGAAAAAGGGCTAAAAAAAGGAAAGTATGAAGGAGTGAGGAAGAAAAAGCCATAAAAATATGTAAGTCTAAATCCTCTGCCAGCTTTGATCTCCCTCCCAAACCCCAGAAATGGCTTTTCCAACTCTCTCTTGTTCACCACTATATCCCACTGGCATCTCAAAGTGGGCTTGGCCCAAGTGAATGTCTTCTCCCTGTGATCTAAACTTTGCTGTTCTCCAACACTTTCCATGTCTATAAATAATACCTCTAAGCTCCAGACATCTAGGTCATATTTGATTCCTCTCTCTTTTTCATTCCTAGCCTTGCTGAGTGTGCTTTGAAAATTTCCTAAGGTCCATAGTCCTCTAACTCTCTCCTAAACTCCATAAATAGCTCACTGTTTATGTGAGCCATTTCATCCAGCTCTCAATAGCCTGCCCCCACCTCAACTGCATCCTACCTGCAAATAATCTGTAGCGGTCCCCCTTCAGCAGAGGACTTCACTATCCAGGTCTAGCCTGATCACCAATCAGACCTGATTTTCTAAAATTCCCACCTTATGGCCTAATACCTTAGTAATTGGCTTTCCCTTATTTAGAATGCCCTTCTCTTCTTGGTACTAGGAATTTTTTAAAACCTTCTGTAAATACTTTCTTCTCCAGGAAACCTTCAGCTGAAAGTTATCTCTACTTCCTATAAATTTCCATAATGCCTATGTGCATTTCTCGTCAGTCATCACTTTCTATTTTTTTGTCTCTGTACATACCTGTTTTATCACTTTTACTAGACCATTGATTTTCAAACAGGAGCAATTCCCCAACCCCAAGGGGACATTTGTAATAGTTACTTACAATAAGGCTCCTCCTTGTTTGCACATTTATTGCACACAATTTTGACCAAGCACAGTCAGAAAGAATATGTTTTTTTTTTCAAAATCAAAGGCAATTTCAAAACTAAAAAAATTTTAATTCCCATGCTTGCATTATGAAGCTCAGTAGATGTGACGCTCTCAAGTCACTCCGGTGTAGTTTCAATTGTGTCTAAATTGTCGAATGACCTACTCAGTGTTTCTAAGCCCTAGTTCTGTGAAAATGCGACTGCCCCCAAACAAATGGTGCTCAAAAAACAAGGTGAGAGTTAAAATGAAGTGATAAAGTAAATACTTGAAGTGAGAAAGTGGAAATTTTAGATTTGTTCAAAGCTGATGTGTCTTTGGAGGAAGTTGAGTGGCATTGTGGGAAAAAAATTGAAACAAGCATCAGTCCATGGTACTCGACACTGCAGCCTGAGTATGCACAGATTTTTCCTCGGTGGTCTCCTCGGGACGGTACACTTGAAGATATCAGGGTCTACTATATTCTTCTGTAAAATCCATAAACCGAGGCTCCATTTCCTTCTATCATCTTAGCACAGACTTTAGACAACCTTGATTCTAACCCTGTATCCTTGACCCTACAAAGTTGTTCACCTCCACTTCAGTAATACCTTCAGTGAAGACCTCCTAAAAAGACTTAAACAAATTTTGAAGACTTGCAAAGTATTTTTTCTGATGGTACTCTTCCACATTTATTTAAATAATCCTCATTTTTTAAGGAAAAGTCCCACTCTGTTTTTCTCTTTTTCAGTCATGAGAGTTTAAGCTTTTCTTTTAAATCTGTTCTTAGAAACAGAGCCACTCCAAGTAATATAATTCAAATAATAACAATGCGACTGACTCTTCTGATTTATAATGCAGTTGTTGTTTTTTTTAACCACATGCATTCTCATTGCTAAATTTAGAATGCAGTTGCTCCTGTGTTGCTCAGGGCTGTAACTCCAGTCTCTTCCATTTTCCTTCTTTTTCTGTGTCATCAACATTTTCTCCCATGATGAGGTCAAAATAATAAGAAGGGCCCCTCGCTAGTAAGTTTTGCTAGATTCTAGCAATAAATAGTGATGAATTTTAAACTTATTGATAATCTAGGGATTATTTACCCTCTTACTATTAACATAAAATATTCTAAGTTTTTGGTAATTGGGTTTAAACACAATTACATCTTGGGAAAATCTGAATTCATTAACTACTTTCCCTACTCTCAGATCTCACTTCTTGCCTATCAGATCCTTTCCCGAGTTATTTCTTACATTCCACAAGAAATAAATATTTTAGACAGCTGCTTCTACTAGATGATATCATCATTAATGTAAAATATTTAAGAATCCCATGATGTACATATTTGTAAAGAGTTTTTAATGTAAGAAAGATTAACTGTATAAGAATTTTTTCGCTCATGCTTCATAAGTACTATGGGTACTGTGAAGTGTCATTGAAGTTTGCTTATGAAAACGTAAATAATAAGTAAGTAGTTAGGACCAGAAAGGCTAATAGCTTAGTTAGTCTCTTGGTGACCTCGAACTCTAAATATGAAAACACTCTGCTTAAGTAAGATTCCTTTTCACAAGTGTTACTGGTGAAGGTTTGCCTGTGATTGGGGCATTGTTACTGCTAATGGTGAAGCTGCAGCCACAGGAGGAGGTGGTGATTGGGGGAGGAGGCCCAAATCTGCTAAATAACATTTTTTTATTTTGATTTGAATCTCTTAAAGACATATAATTGCCAACACAAAGGGAGGTTGGATTATTTCTTTTAATTTCACAGAGCTTCTTAGTCAAGGCTGTTCATGTAATACAACTAAGGATGCCATTTCTCAAAAATACTGACTACTTCACAGCACCTTGCATTCTTAGTGTTATTTAGTACTCACAACAATTCCCAGAAATAGGCTCTGTTATTATTTCTACTTTATAGGAGCAGAAACTGAGACTTGGTCAGTTATTTTGCTTCAGCAGGGCCAGGATAAGATGTGCATATGAGCCCCAGAGCTCAAGACTATCTGGTCCCCTCAGTTTAATATCAGAACGCTAACTGAGTCTACATTAGACTCACCCAGGTCCCTTAGAACTACATGAAGAGGTTGTTGTCTCAGGACACAAAAGGACAAAAGAAATAACAAGAAGAAGGATTGGGTGGGGGGGGGAGGGGGGGAGGAGGATTGGGTGGGGGGAGGGGGGAGGATGGGAAGGGATGGGAAGGGGAAACAAAGGAGGAGGCTACAATGCTTGATAAGAAATGTATTCATTATCTTGCCCATGTAATTGTAACCCCTCTGTACAGTATTTTCACAATAAAAAAAAAAAAGACAAAAAGAACAAGAAGAGAAACATTGGGCTGGGAATATGGCTTAGTGATAGAGTGCTTGCCTAACATGCATAAAGCTCTGGGTTCTGTTTCTCAGTACCACATAAATAGAAAAAGCCAGAAGTGGAACTGTGGCTTAAGTGGCATAGTGCTAGTCTTGAGCAAAAGAAGCTCAGGGACAGTGCCCAGGCCCTGAGTTCAAGCCCCAGAACTGGCAAAGAGAGCGGGGGGGGGGGGGGGGGGGGGAGAGGAAGGGAGAGAGGGAGAGAGAGAAACATTTTGTATTTTGATAGGTCTGGAAGTATAGCTCAGTGTGAGAGTACCTGGGTAACACTTTTTATTTTAAGATCGATTTTTTGCAACTCATTAAAATCCATAGATATTTACATATATATTATGTACATGTATTATACAAATATATGTATATAACATACATCCTTCATGTTTCAAGACCAGGATTTTTCTTTAAGACTTACAACTGTCATTTGATAGTTATCCTTGGGAAAAACTACTTAAGATTCTTAACCATTCTCATTATCCTCATGTGTAATGGGATTTATTCCATTGGGCTGTTATTGTGGCAATTACATGAGCTAATTCCCTGAAGTATGATAAAATTATGAATAATTTTACCAGCTGGCACCAGAGTTATACTGAGAGACAAAGTTGTATAGGAAAACAAGTTGCCAAGGGAAGGGACTGGGGTTAAGGGAAGGAATGGTGTGAGGAAACCCTGGAAAAGATAAGTTCTCTTGCAGAAGAGAAGGGTGGGAATTCCAGAGATGGAATTCCCAGGGTCCATGAGGCCCTGAGTAAGTTCATCACTGTCTACCATGCACTGCTGGGTCTATGTTGCCTGGAGGCATATACTCCCTCTGTTACTCCAGCCTTTCAGAAAGATGTGGGTCATCATTCAGAGAGTGGATTGAAAAGGATAAAAAGGTCAGGGGCCATGCTTCCAAACATGGTAAGTACCAAGCAGAGGAGGAAACTAGCCAGAGGAGATAAGATGAGTGAGACCGAATCAGGAAGAGATTTGTAGGCAGAAATGTCTCATAGAAGGTGAGTGTCCAGAAAGTCATAGAACCCTAAGGGTATCCCAACAATTTCAACCAGATCTCAAAAAATAACTAGTATCTGCATTACTCATTCATTCAGTTAACATGTATTGAAGCCTATAATGTGCCAGGACCTCTTACAGGCATTGAGGTTGAAGTATTAAATGAGTCAGTCTTCTTGCTCTTAAACCATACTTTATAGGTAGAGACAGAGCATAGGCAGAGAAGGGATAGACAATAAGGACATAAATAACCCAGATAGCTTTAGGTAAAGTACTGTGAAAAAAAGAAAAAAAAAAACAAAACAGGGTATGTGTTATGAGTCTTAGTATACAGTGGGGTGGGTGGAGGCAAAGTGATCTGTTTCCTTTGGGGCCTGAAGTCAGGATGGAGCCAGCTGTGTTAGTCCTGAGAAATTTGTTCCAACAGAGGGACACCAGGCAGAAGATCCACAGGACTGACTGCCATGAGATAAGGAGAAAGAGGTCATCTTGATTCCCTGGGGATTTACAATAACAAAGTACTCGAAACTAGGTAGCTTAAAATAGCAGAAACTTTTCTCTCCCAGTTCTGGATGCTCAAGTTCTAAAAGGAGACTGTTGGAAGATTGGTTCCCACTGAGGTGGTCAGGGGCCATTTGTTTCTTGCCTCTGCCCAAGCTTCTGATTGTTTGTCTACAATCTTTGGTATTCTCTGGCTGGTAGACTTTTCACTCCAATCCCTCACCCTGTATCTCTTCACATTTCCTGTTGTGCATGTCTGTCTCTGTCTAAATTTCCCATTGTTTTAAGAGTATAAGTCATATTAAATTGATGTTTGTCCTAAATGAAGTCTTATAGTTTTATTTTCATCTCAGTGTCTCTATAAACACTGTATTTCCATATTTGTGCTGAGGTGTGGGAGATTAAGATGTTAACAATGTTTCCAAAAACTCATTGCAGAATACCTGCAAATACCTTATTCTTTGTCTTGATGTAGTGGAAGGGGTTCCTAGGTTCTCAAATAGAAATTAAGCCAAAAGATTTCTAGCAATCTAAGACATTTCTCTCTGAAAGACAGAGGGGTGAATTAAATAATAACCAGAAAGGAAACAGAAATACTTATTGGACTATACAATTCAGATGCCCTCTGAACTATACAAGAAAATTAGTCAAATTGCTTTAGAATCCTATTGTTTTGCTTTTCAATCCCAAAGATTATCTTTCAAATTGATCATTTGTTTAAAAATAAATGACTGGAGACTGAACTCAGAATCGGAAGCTCAAGATGAGCCTTGTGTCCAGCCCCTTTTTAATTGGTTGCTTTTATGGTAAGACTTCACTTTATGCTTCAGCTGATGTAGACTGCAGTACTCCGAGCTTGCGCTTGCATCACATTCTACTGTGCCCAGTCATTGTGTCTTCCCCTGGGCCAACAGACACATGTTACCATGCCCAGCCATTGGTTGAGATGAAGCTTCAAGAATGTATTTTTGCTTAGGATGTCCTTGAACCTCAATTCCCCAATCTTTATTTCCCAAGTGGCTAAGATTACACAGTTGAACCACTATGCACAGCACAAGTAACTTTTGACTACTTCCAAAATTCAAATCAATCCTGAATGAAAGAAAATCTTCCATTAATATATTCAGAAAATGTAATGCTAAGTTCTTAAATTAATTCCAAAGAGACAGCTGAAGAATATTGCAAAATAGGCACCATCATGGAACTAAGCGAATAGCTTCCCAAGGCAATCACTCAATTAAGCATACAACTTTTGCTAAGATTTCTAAAATTCAGGCATAGTTTCAAATAAACTAATACACATTAAGTTTTGTAGCATGGTAATTTTTCCGATATATCTTAGTTAATTTTAAATGATTCATTACAATGTTTACAAATTATTTATGAGAGAACTATATATTCTCCAGGAAAAAGAGAGAAGATGACCTAATTTGGAAATGTATGTAGCTGGATCATATATTTTAAACTATGCAAATAGCTATAAAATTAATTTACTCTTCTCTAACTCCATTAATTCCTTTGAGGCTTGTTCTTTTAGAAGACCTCCTTAAAAGGATACTTACTCAAAAGAAATCCTGGTTACATGCCATTATAAGTATTAAAAGTATTAAGAAACAGAAGGCAGAGGGAAAGTAAGAATGGAAGGCAGGGGAAGGGAAGACAGAGCTAAAGAAGGAAGGAAAGAAGAAGAAAGAGAAGAAAGGAGAGGAGAAATGAAAATGTTTGTAATTCAAAGATTTCTAATTTTTACTTTCACTAACGATTTTCACAAAGCATCTCTTCTCAAAGTTCAAGTATTGGAAATGTAACCCACAGTATGTCAGTGTTGAAAGGTGAGAGCTTTAAGAGATGATTCATGTGGGGGCTGGGAAGGTGGCTCAGTGATAGAGCGCTTGCCTTGCATGCCTGAGGCCCTGGGTTTGATTCCTCAGCACCATATAAGCAGAAAAAGCCAGAAGTGGTGCTGTGGCTCAAGCGGTAGAGCCTTGAGCTGAAGAGCTGAGGGACAGGGCCCAGGCCCAGAGTTCAAGCCCCACAACTGGACCCCCCCCCAAAAAAAGAGAGATGATTCATGTGTTAGAACATCACCTTGTGAGTTAATTAGGCTCTTGGGGTGGAAGTAGCTTAGCCATAAAAGAGAGGAGTTTGCTTTCTCCTTCCATCCCTCCTTGTGGGGCTTTCCACCATAAGATACAACAAAATGGCCCTGCCATCTGCAACCCCTTAATCTTGAGTTTTTCAGCTTCTATAAGCCAAGAAAGCCTCTGTTTGTGGTACTCTGTTACAGCAATGAAATAGATACAGTATTCCCTTGAAAAAAAATTTAGTAAGTCAGACCATTTATCAGTTCCTTAGAGTTTCATTTCCAAGCTTAATTGATAACAAATAAGATGTACATCTCTTTTGAGTTGTGATTATGTATATAATTAGAATTTATTGGCCAGTTTATCTGGAATGACAGTTTCTATAAGCTAATATTGTTTCCTCCTCTATCCCACATGGTCTCAATAGGCAACTTCAAATAACTAATTCAGTCAAAAGATGCAAATCAGTATTATGCCCAAACTCATTCACTGTAATCTAAGGACAAGTCAAAAGGATATATTACAAATGACAGCAGCCCAGGAGACTAAAGAGAAAAGCAGGCTTAGAAAGCTCTCTGCATCACAGAACATGCCTTTTCATTACTCTGCTGAGAATTGTTTGGTGTTCATTCTATGCAAAAAAGATTTTTCATGATATACTTGGAAGTGAACAGTAGCATATTTGAAAAAGACAAGGACAGTTATTAATAGTGGGAGAGCTTCATGCTGAAGTTCAAAGCACTTTGTGGAAACAAATAGCACAGAGGTTTCCCCTCACTAGAGAACAGATCAGCAGAGAAGGAGACTCTATTGTAGTTAAAATGAAATAGAGAAGGCTTCTTATTCAACATCACTTCAAAGATGAAAGTTGCTCTAGAAACCCTGAGCTAGTTATAGAACGTTGGTCTTGAAACTGCCACTAGGGAAAATGGAAATAGAAAAGCTTAAATATATTCCATTGAAGCTCCCCAGAGCTTTGCTTTATGCCCAAGGCATTTCTGCTGGAAATGGCTTTAAGAGGTAAGAGTGATGTTCTGAAAGTTACCCTTGTCTTTTTTGAAACATTCTTCTGCCTGATTTTGAGGGGGAAAATCATTTAATGTTTTCTTTACTGTCCAATTAGTAAAATTGTTATTAAATTTCTGCCAAACTCCTAAAATTAATTCAATATCTTAATAGTAGCTTTAAAATATTATAGCCTAAAGTTTTATGAATCATGTGTACAACATGTAATTATTGAGCTTCTATTGAGGGACTGGGGAATACAATGAAAGAAATCGTTAAGCTTCTCACTGTGATGAAGCTTATTTTGTAATTGAGGAGGAGAGGGTATATGAAAATAAATAAACAAGACACATAGCAGGTGGTTCTAATGCTCTGGAGAATCAAAAATAGAGCAGCATGGTGGAGGAGGACAGGTGCCTGGGCTATGCTGACTGCTCAGGAAGGCTTTTCTGAAGAGGTTTAACAGCTGAGCTGCAAATTGAACCAGAAAGACTCAGACAAGCAAAGTTCAGGGAGAAGCAGCATTTCAGACGGAGGGGACAGTCCGCGCAAAGGCCTTCATGCGCAAGGGGTGGAATTATCTGGTGACAGATAATTGAGTGAGGCCTTGCACCCCCAAGGCAAGGACCTATAAGGATTGTCACTGTGACAGAAGCTAGAAAGATAACAGGAGAGATCATGCCCTGCAGCCTTCAGAGGGTGCTTCCCTCTAGCTTTTTGACCTGCACTCTCAGAACTGAGAACACATTTCTGTTGCCTAGAAGCCCCATGCTTTGTGGTGATTGGCTACCTCAGCCCTGGGAAATACAGTCACATTCTGTGCTCAACTATTTTCCAATGTAAAAAAGAAAGCCATGTGTCTGGAAAAAGAAGAGAGACTTCTTTTCCAAAGCCTTGGTAACTTTTCCTTTAATGCCAGCAATTGTAACACAGAGTTCTAAGCCAACTTTGGGATTCCAACACATCAGGTTTTGGTCCCTTGCCCCATTTGCCAAGTAAAGAGATGAATAGTGGTGAGGAGCAGAGAAAGGAGATTTATTAAGTGGTACAGAACACTGGGGGAAAGAGGCTAAGTGAGCACTTCAGCCCATCTTCTGGGTATAGGCCAGAGTTTAAGGTTTAACTAGAAGGAGAACTGGGGCTGGGCTGAGAAGTCCATGCCGTTATTTAATTGTCCCATTAGAGTGTCGTTTGGTGTTCAGAGATGTGGCTCAGCGGGTCATCATCACTAGCAGAACCCAGTCACACTATGAAAGGCATTGTTGTCTGAGAGACAATTGTGATTCTTGTCATAAGATGTTGTGGATCAGTTCTGTACTTTCCAAAATTCCAGGATGGCTGCAAGATAGCTACTGAGGGAACAGCTCGGATACAGAGAGAGAGATACAAAATGGGAAACAGGGATGCCAAGCTTTTATCCTGCTTTTAGTTGTCCTTTAGACATTTGCAGACCCAAGTAAGAAGTAAATGTTTTTCTAGCAAAAGCAGGTTCCTATTGCCTGTTGTGTGACCAGGCCTATGTCTACCAAGCTATCTGGGAAGTTACCATACCCATTCTTTGAGTAGAAAGAATGACTTTACATCCAAACCATATGGCCAAAATGGTGGAGGAAGGTAACAAATGCTTGGAAGGCAAGCAACATTACGTCCTATGTATATATTCTGTACTATGGAAGGTAGTTGGGATGCCTTGTTGGAAGTTACAGGAAATCTGACTCTCACTGGCTTAACACTAACATTGATGGAACATTGCTTTACATAACAGAATAACCAGAAGCTGATCATGCTAATAGCCCAGCACAAGCAAGGCTCAACTCCTGTATCTCCTCTCTTTTCTAGCCTCAGCCTTCCTGCATATAACAATGTAGCCAACATCTTTCATAGTGGACAGAATCACTAAGCATACTTCTTATGTATAGTGGGAGAGAGTCAATGTCTCCCATAGTGTGAAGCAAAGGCCTTTCTTTTTAGATCACATGGCCCCCACTTAGGATACATGCTAATCACTATAACTGCTGGCAAACTGCCATCCACTGATTGGCTTAAGTCTAGTTGAATGAATGAATGGTGGAGTGGAGGATTAGTGGGCAAGATTGCTATGGCTGGTGTAGAATTCGACAAATTCCAAGTCTCCCTGGCATCTTAAAATGGAATTATCTTTCCTTGAGACATGTATGATGCAGAGGAGTAGATTTCTAAAAATACAAAAGGGAAAGTGAATATATTCTGATTGGACAACGAATGTTGGCCACCACACCATTTTTCAAACCCAAATTGGACCCTACCTCTACTATGAGGCTTCCCCAGATTATTTCAACCAGAACAAACACCTCCTCTTTGGATCTCTTCAGAGCTTATTATTCACACTGAAATTTCACATTTGCCTTATATTCTTAATAAAGTTTTACATCTATGTATATGTTATATATGTTTCTAATGTTCTGGTCTAAATCCCTAAAATTGTTGTGTGTGTAACCCTTTTCTGTATATTGCAATGCAATATATAGTGTATATTGCAGTGTATCACCTTGTCAAGAATAATTTATGCTTGACACAAATTTATTATTTAAATATATGACTTCTACCAAGCAAAAAGAAGCAAGCAGATTTTAAACTCACCAATAGAGATGCAGATATAGCTCACTAATTCAACTCTTCCTATTTTCTAAAAGTAATCTCCCCCTTGCTTATTAACTTTTTGGAATCTTTCATCTAGACATATTGGTGATTCATCTATAATTAATCAAATGGGTATCATTCAAACCTAATTAAATAGTGGGAAGCACTAATAATACATACTTGGCTAATATTTTGAGTAAGAATCTGGTCAAGATACAAAGCCTACAATGGTAATAAAAGGTTCATTATATAAGCTGAATAAAATAAGGAAAGAAGACTACTTCAATCATCAAAGGAGATGTTTAGTTATGCTTTCTAGTTTAATAACACAAATCACTATTGTGTTGATCCATTCACACTCGATTTTTCAGTGTATTTGAGATCTTAGCTAGCTATCACAGATGAATGGTTCAAAAGCCCCACTGCTCAACACACATCATTAACTTGGTTCTACCTGTGAAATGATCATACATGTTCAGGAGCAGAATGTTTCAGAATCATTTCCGATTTGAAATCTTGGTGATCTAGCATGAATTTTGATGACTAATTTATTAATAGAATTGTGACCACTTTGAAGATATCTTGAGAATATCTGACATTTTCACTTCACATGAATTCCTGTAATTTTGATGGTGACTATAGCAACCATTAGTGAATAATATAATGTCCTAGTCTAGATACACAACCAAAAGCAATATGTATTTCTATGTACCTATGATTCTAAGTATTTCCCAAAAAATGTCTTCCAAAGAAAGAGAGTAAATAAATAAATCTTCATTTTTAAAATAAATTGGTAGAGTTAGGGATAAAAAATACCTAAATGAACTCATTTGATTTACCTTCCAGGTAAGTGGAGATAAGACAGGCTGACTTCAGAGCTGGAAATGGATGACTATTTACCACCTTAAGTAAGCTTAGGTCTTGTTTTTACAAAGCATTTGACTCAAGGAGACATTGGAGCTAATTTGGTGGCATGCACCTGTCCAGCTACTCAGGAGGTAGAGTCAGGAAAATCACGAGTTTCAAGGCAACCTGGGCAAAGTTAGTGAACCCTTATCTCAGCAACAAAATACAAACATCGCAGAAACCTGTCTCAAGTGGCAAAGTGCTTGTCAAATATGTGTAAGACCCTGGATTCAATTCTCAGTATGTTAAGGGGGGGAGGAGAAGTTGAGCTTTAGTAGTGATTCAAATCTCCAGAAAATTTTAATTTTTGCTACCCATGTTCAAAATGTCACTAGACAGAGTTGGGCAAGAATATTTACTAATTTACTAAATTTACTATTTTTCATTTTTCTGTTATTATAACAAAAAGCCTAAAAAAGAAGGCTTACTTGGGCTCACAGTTTCAGAGTTCCAGTCAAGGTTTGGGCCTTTGGCATGGTAGCAGATCCTGGCAGGAAGCATGTGATGGAGAAACCAATTGTTCTCATGGAAGATGGGGAAGCAAGGAGAAACTGGAAGGGACTGGGTCCCAATATCCCCTTCAAGAGCACACTACCAATGACCTAAATTCCTCCCCACTTCTTAAATGTTCCTTTGCCTTCTAATGGTGCCTTGGGCTTGGAACCAAGCCTTTACTCTATGAGCCTTGGTGGGCCATTCACTTACCCACACCATGGTACTACCATGGGGTTCAAAACCCAAATTTTAGCACTAAGCACTTCTAGTTTCATCATTTCTTCTTTCCTACAAATGAGGTATTCATATAATTCTTCTGTTGATTTTTAAGCACTGGAGGAGGTGGGAAAAGGATCAGGTAAACAACAGCCCTGGATTCAACTTGATCAAAATTATTTCTAAGAAGTAAATTTCTTTAGGAAGATTCCTAGCCTCTGCCTTTATAAAAGCTAATTTGACACCGGAAGATGAGGCATCTTGTGGGTACCCAATCTTATTACATACACCAACTTCGAGCAACATAGACTGAAGTCATGGAGAGAGACATAAGACTATCATCCCCACTTCTGGATGACTTTGAGAAGTTACATTTCCCAGCTTCAGTTTTCATACCTATAAAATGACAGTGATAACAGTGCTTACTTTGCTATAATCTATGTGTACCTGTTTTATGAAAGTCTCAGAACACAGGGAACATTCTCTAATTGTGTCATAATTACAATGGTGGTAGTCAGTTTCCACCAGGTTCATTCTGTGTCCTCTGGCTCAGAGTTGTCTGCCCATCATACCATTATCTACTGACAGAAAAGGCTGCTTCTCTTCTTTCTTTCTTCCGTACTATCATTTGGGTTAATCTAAAATGGTTGCCTTCAAAAGAGGTGAAAATAATGATATATCTATTTACATAATATAGTCCTCATTTTCATTCTTCCCTCAGAAATGCCCTGGTATGATTACGTTAGGCTCATTCTGATGATGATATCCACTAGAGCTAATCAAACTCTACACTTTGTATTCCTTGATATTTCCTTGGGTCCTGCCCATTAATGTAATAGCTGCACTGTTTTAAAAGAGGCTGAGAACACCCACACTGCAGATATTCAGCGCCTGTGACTGCAATCATCATACTTTACTGGATATTAATATTCTGTATGTGTACGTGGTGACTCTCTAATGCTAGCACTCATTCATTGTAGAGAATTAGAAGTCTGCAGAGAAGACAAGCATTCCTGCTTAATCAGAAACCTAGCTCTTTAACATTAACTCTCACATAGTAAATCCTTAAGTACACAGAATTTAAAAAAAAAACCTCTTAAATCTTAAATTTCTTGAGGTTCTTGATTTATAATAAAATAGTATATTTGGTCCTGGTTCATTTCTGGACATATAGCTCATGGAGCCTTTGGAATCGCTGGAGGGATAAGAGTGTGTTTTGAATGTAAGTAAGAAGACAGGTGGATGAGAGAATCCTGAGAATGGGACAGGTTATAGAAAAGATCAGGCATGATTAGGGAGTTAGGAGTTTCCCACCTCAAAACTCCAGGGAGATGAGAAACGCTGAAGATTAAATTGATCACCAGTGGTCAATTATTTACTCAATCAGGTTATGTAATGAAGCTTTCATAGATCTTCTCCCCTCCAATGACTGGATTTAGGGGAACTTCAGAATAGCTGAACACATAGAATTTACTAGAGGTGGTTGGCACCCTATCTATGTATCTATTACTTTGTTTATAAACTGACAAACACACGTAAAGTGTTTCCCCGAAAAACTTAACCTAGGATTCTTGATTCATAGCCAGTCAGAAAAAAATCACAACATAGGCTTGTGACTGGAAGGGGAAGTGGGAAGCTTGCAGGACTAAACTCTTAAGCCCTGGGATGTAATGTTTACCTCCAGGTAAATAGTGTCAGAATTGAATTGAAGAATCTCCTAAAGAATTGCTTTGATTGGCACATGAGGAAAAACACTTGCATGCCTATATTAGGCATGAATGACAGAATACATATTAAGAAAAAAAAAGGGGGGGGTTTCCTTGAGTACCAAACTAGTATTTTGGCCATGGTACAATACTCTAACAATGGAGTCTATTTGAATTTTCTCACTACATCAGATGTGTCCTTTAGATTTAGATATCCTTTGTGTTTGAGATTACTGACACTGTTATTCTCTTGCATACAAATGTTCTGAAAAGTGAAGTGAAAACCAAATGTCCTTGCCTCCTCTCCTTATCTCTAGGCTACCTCTTGATAATTCTAACAGTGTCTGGATGACAAATCAAAACTTTATCATTTAGATATTTTTGTACATGATAGAAAACAGCTAAACATTTGTTATTATGTAAAGTTTAAGATAATTGGTCTAAACTACATATTTACATTTTGCTTTATATCTAAATATCTTGATGAATTCCATTTATGCATAGCAATTGAATGGTACAAAGAGTGATCAAATACAAATACAAGATGAGCCAATTGATATGCCTTTTAGACAACAATTTGATTTTTTCTTATGATGCTTGTTCCCTTTATTGAACTGAAAATATTATTAAATAATTGTATAAAGAGGTTACAATTCCTTAAGTCATGTGAGAATATAATGGTTCTGATATATATAATGTTACTGATGGCTCATGCCTATGATTTTTACTTGAAATGTTGAGAATGGAAAGATCATAGCTCAAGGTCAACCTGGACAGAAAAGTTCACAAGATTTCAACTGATAGCTAGGCGCAGTGGTGTATGCCTGTCATCCAGAGCTACATAGGAGGCTGAGAGCATTGTGCTTCCAGGCAAACCAGGCCAAAAAAAAGTCCACAGGACTCAAAATCCAACAAAGGAAGCTGGACATCATAATCCCAGTGACCACTGGAAACTTAAGTAAGGAGATCTCAGGCACATGCCCAGCAGGAAGTGAGACCTCATTCAAAAAATAATGACTGCAAAATAGGATTGGAGGTATAGCTCAAAGGTATTGTACCAGCTAAGCATGAGGCAATGAGTTCCAGAACTGAGAAAAGAAAGGGAGAGGGGGGAAGAGAGGGAGAAGGACAGAGGGAGGGAGGGAGGAAGGAAAAAGAAATGAAGAGGAAAATTCTAAATTTTGTAGAGAAAGCAAGATAGTTGAAATCCCTTGAAATTCCACCATCTAAAGATAGCCATCATCTACATTTTGCTGGGTATCCTTGGACACTTATTTCTGTGATTATGCATATAGGGATATAATTCTACCTAATGTTCCAGAACCCAGCTTTTCCCATCAGCAATATGTTTGGACATTTCCTTTGCCAGTAAATAGAGCTCTGCATCTGTGAGTCCTATTAGGTTTTCCTTTTTCTGGTTAAGAGTATAATGCATGTGTGGAATGATGTAGAAATAGGTACAAAGAAAGTTCATTATTGTAAGAGGTGCTTAAGAGCTGCTTTGGCTGAGTGGGCCCTCAAACTAACTAAAAGCAAAAGGAAAGCTTGACATCATTAGGTTCATTTTATCTCTGCTCCAAACCATTTTTCACTTTGCAATTACATTGGGTTCCAGGAAGGAAGGAAGGAAGGAAGGAAGGAAGGAAGGAAGGAAAGAAAGAAGGAAGGAAGGAAATAAGGAAGAAATGTCTCTTTATGATAAGGGACCAAAATATCCTGAGGAGCAATAGAGCCTCCTCCAGAAATACCACCAATGGTAAGGATGACTTGTTTATCCTGACTAGTGGTAACAGTGATAACAACTTCATTAGAACCCCTCCAGAAATAAGGACCACAAAAATTGTCAGCCAAGCCCAGTCTTTGACTGAGACTCTATGCATACCCTTTGCCTGCTGACACTCCTTCTCTTCTTAAGTATATAGATCACATCTGTACCCAAAAGATGGCAGATAATGTACTAGAGGTATGTCTTCCCAGGGCATGCCCATGCCATATAATAAATCTGTCTTTATTTGTCATATAAGAGTGAATGACCAGTCTTGACATGAAGAATTCCTGAGGTTTCGGCCTGGTTATCTAAAAACTGCAGTTTCATTACCATATTCTTTTTTCTTTAATTTGATTTAATTTTATTTGTGAACATACTGTACAGAGGGGTTACAATTACATGGGCAGGATAATGCGTACATTTCTTACCAAGCATTGCAGCCTCCTCCTTTGTTTACCCTTCACCTCCCTTCCCAGCCTCCCCCCTCCCCCCCAATCCCAATCCTTCTCCTTGCCCCCCCCTTCCCCCCCTCGCACCAATGTTGTAAAGCTCGTTTTGGACATGACAACTTGTACTTCTCATTGTTGCAACAGGTCCACCTGTATCCTTAAACAACTGGTTTTTCCCCATCTCCTCCACAAGTTATACTGACATCAAATATAGTAAAAGCAGGGGTTATACTGTGGGGGAGGGACATACAAAGCAACAAAGAGATAATCTTATAAATGCATTAGAAACACATGCATGAAAGACCTTTTCCGCTTGACTCATACATATACTAGATATTACAAATAAGGGAAACCATGGAACCTATGTTTCTTTGGGCCTGGCTTACTTCACTTAATATAATTTTTTCCAAGTTTTTCCATTTCCTAACAAATGGGGAAATGTCATTCTTTCTGATGGAGGCATAGAATTCCATTGTGTATATATACCACATTTTCTTGATCCATTCATCTACTGAGGGGCATCTGGGTTGGTTCCATATCTTAGCTATGGTAAATAATGCTGCAATAAACATAGTTGTGCTGGTAGCTTTAGTGTGGTCTTGTTTGTAAACATTTGGGTAAATGCCCAAAAGTGGGATTGCTGGGTCATAGGGGAGTTCTATGTGAAGTCTTTTGAGGAACCTCCATACTGCTTTCCAAAGTGGTTGAACAAGTTTACATTCCCACCAACAATGAAGTAAGGTTCCTTTCTGTCCACATCCTCTCCAGCATCTGTTGTTGTTAGAGTTCTTGAATTTTGCTGTTCTAACTGGAGTGAGGTGATATCTCAATGTTGTTTTGATTTGCATTTCTTTTATGGCTAGGGATGTTGAACATTTCTTCATGTGTCTATTGGCCATCCTTCTTTCTTCTTCAGAGAAGTTTCTCTTTAAGTCTTTCACCCACTTATTTATTGGGCAGTTGTTTCTTTGAGGATTTGTTGTTGGGGGGTTTAATTTTTTGAGTTCCAAGTATATTTATATATGAGACCCTTGTCCGTTGTAGTAAAGATCTTCTCCCAATCTGTGGGCTTTCTATTGATCTTGCTAGCTATGTCATTTGCCCTGCAGAAGCTCTGCAACTTTATGCAATCCCACTTGTCCAACCTTTCTTTGATTTGTTGTGTTTCCGGGTCTCTGTTCAGAAAATTTCGGCCTGAGCCAAGGAGACCTAGGGTTTCTCCTATTCCATCCTGTAATGTTTTCAGAGTATCTGCTTTGAGTTCAAGGTCTTTGGTCCATTTGGACTTGATTCTGGTGCAGGGTGATATATAAGGATCTAGCTTTAGTTTTCTATATGTAGTTAACCAATTTTGCCAGCACCATTTACTGAAGAGGCTGTCTGTCTTCCATTCTATTGTTTTAGCTCCCTTATCGAAGATTAGATGGCTATAGGTCTGTAGGTTCATTTCTGGGTTTTCAATTCTATTCCATTGGTCCTGAGGTCTGTTCTTATGCAAATACCAAGCTGTTTTGATTACTATGGCTTTATAGTAGAGTTTGAAATTTGGTATTGATATTCCTCCAGCAGTGTTCTTTCCGTTGAGGAGCGTTTTTGCTATTCGGGGTCTGTTATTGTTCCATATGAATTTTTGGATTGCCTCTTCTATTTCCTTGAAGAATGAGGGTGGAATTTTGATAGGTATTGCGTTGAATTTGTAGATAGCCTTGGGAAGTATTGCCATTTTCACGATGTTAATCTTTCCAATCCAGGAGCATGGGAGGTTTTGCCATTTTTTAAGTTCTGTGTTGATTTCCTTTTTCAAGATTTTAAAGTTTTCATCATAGAGGTCCTTCACTTCTTTAGTTAAGTTAATTCCTAGGTATTTTATTTTTTGTGGGGCTATTACAAATAGAGTTGCTTTCCTAATTTCAGCCACACTTTTCTCATTGTTGGCATACAGAAAAGCCATTGATTTTTGGGGGTTAATTTTATAACCTGCTACTTTGCCAAAGTTTTGAATCAGCTTGAGTAATTTGGGAGTGGAGTCCTTGGGATTCTTTAAATACAAGATCATGTCAGCTGCAAAGAGGGAGAGTTTTATTTCTTCTTTCCCTATTTGGATCCCCTTTATGTCTGCATCTTGTCTTATTGCTGTAGCTAGGCATTCTAATACTAGATTGAAGAGAAGTGGAGAGAGTGGGCATCCTTGTCTTGTTCCTGAGTTAAGAGGAAATGGCTTTAGTTTTTCACCATTGAGTATAATGCTGGCTGTAGGTTTGTCATATACAGCCTTTATTGTATTGAGGAATGTTCCATGGATTCCTAATTTTTCCAAAACCTTCATCATAAAGGGGTGTTGGATCTTGTCGAATGCTTTTTCTGCATCTATTGAGATAACCATGTGGTTCTTATTCTTGCTCCTGTTGATGTGATGAATAATATTAATTGATTTGTGTATATTGAGCCAGCTTTGCATCCCTGAAATGAATCCTGTTTGATCATGGTGGATGATTTTTTGGATGAATTGTTGAAGTCGATTGGCCAAAATTTTGTTGAGAAGTTTTGCATCAATGTTCATCAAAGAAATGTGTCTATAGTTCTCTTTCTTTGATGAGTCCCTGCCTGGTTTTGGGATGAGGGTTATGATGGCTTCATAGAATGCGCTTGGTAGTGAGCTTTCTCTTTCAATTTCATTGAAGAGTTGGAGGAGTATTGCTTTGAAGGCCTTGTAAAATTCCGCTGTAAAACCATCTGGTCCTGGACTTTTCTTAGCTGGGAGGTCTCTTATTGCTGTTTCTATTTCAGTGCTTGGTATGGGCCTGTTAAGATAGTTTAACTCATCTTGGTTTAGTTTTGGCATGTCAATATTTGCTAGGAAGAGGTCCATTTCTGTCAAGTTCTCAAACTTATTAGCATAAAGTTTTGAGAAGTATTACCTTATAATGTTCTGAATCTTGGTTGTTTCTGTGGTGATGTTTCCATTCTCATCTCTGAGTTTATTAATTTGGGTGTGTTCTTTTCTTTTTCTGATAAGATTTGCTAAGGGTCTGTCAATTTTGTTAAGTTTTCCAAAGAACCAACTCTTTGTTTTGTTGATTCTTTCTATAGTTTTTTTGGATTCTAATTCATTTAATTCTGATTTAATTTTGATTATTTCTTTCCGTCTACTGGATTGGGATTTATCTTGCTTCTCTTTTTCAAGGAGGTTTAGATGTGTCATTAAATTGTTAGTTTCAGATCTCTCCAATTTGTTGATGTAGGAGCTCAGAGCTATAAACTTGCCTCTGAGTACTGCCTTTGCTGTGTCCCAGAGGAGCTGGTAATTTGTGTGTTCATTTTTGTTGAATAGCATGAACATTTGAATTTCCTTTCTAATCTCTTCCATGACCCACTCACAATTCAGCAGTGTGTTGTTCAGCCTCCATGTGATATCGGACTTTCTTTGGTGGCTTTTGGTGTTGAGTTCTAATTTTATTCCCTTGTGGTCAGAGAGAATGCAGGGTATAACTTCAATGTTTCTGAATTTAGACAAGTTTGCTTTGTGGCCTAAAATGTGGTCTATTTTAGAAAACGTTCCATGTGCTGCTGAGAAAAACGTGTATTCTGATGCTGCTGGGTGAAATGTTCGGTAGATGTCTGTTAAGTCTAGTTGATCTATGCAGCTGTTTAGATCTGTGGTTTCTCTGTTGAGTTTTTGCCGAGTTGATCTATCTAGTGGGGAGAGTGGTGTGTTAAAATCCCCAACAATTAATGTCTTTGGATCTATATGGGATTTGAGGGAAAGTAGTGTTTCTTTGATAAATTTGGGTGCTCCATTGTTTGGTGAATAGATATTTAGAATTGTAATATCCTCCTGAAGGAGAGATCCTTTAATTAGTATGTAGCGACCTTCTTTATCTCTTCTCACGAATTTTAATTTGAAGTCTATTTTATCCGATATTAGGATTGCAACTCCCGCCTGTTTATGGGGGCCGTTTGCTTGGTAGATTTTGTTCCAGCCTTTAACATTGAAAATGTGTTTGTTTTTACAGGCAAGATGTGACTCCTGCAGGCAGCAGATAGAGGGGTCTTGTTTTTTAATCCAACTAGACAGTCTATGTCGCTTAATTGGAGAGTTCAGTCCGTTAACGTTAAGAGATAGGACTGAGAGGTATTTGGGAGTTCCTGCCATGTTATCCTCCTTCTTGGGGGCTGCGAAAACTGGGTTCTTCCTATGGTTCTTGGATTCTCAGTTTGGGTGCAGTTTCTTGGCCTTTATTGCGGTCTTGTTGGTTTTCTATGCGTAGGACATCTTTAAGAATCTTTTGTAGGGCTGGTTTGGTGGAGATGTATTGTTTCAATTTTTCTTTGCTATGGAAGGTTTTTATTTGGCCTTCAGTTATGAAGGAGAGTTTAGCTGGGTACAGTATTCTTGGTTGATAGTTGTTTGTTTTTAGGGCATGGCATACATCATTCCAGGCTCTTCTTGCTTTGATTGTCTCTGCTGAGAAATCTGAGGTGATTCTAATTGGTTTCCCTTTATAGGTGATTAACCTTTTCTCCTTGACAGCTTTAAGGATCTTTTCCTTGTTCTGAGTTGATCCTGTGTGGATTATAATGTGACGGTGGGATGTCCTATTCTGGTCTGGTCTATTTGGGGTTCTAAAAGCTTCTTGTATCTGAATAGGCCTATCTTTTTGTATGTTTGGGAAGTTCTCTGCTAGGATCCTGTTAAGCAAATTTCCTAGACCATTAACTTCTGTTTCTAGGTGCTCCTCTACACCCATTATCCTTAGATTAGGCCTTCTGATGGTGTCTTCCAGGTGTTGGATAGATCTATCATATTTCTTGGACTTGTCTTAGATGGTTGTATGTTCTTTCTCTATAATATCTAGGCTGTCTTCAATCCCTGAGATTCGATCTTCTGCATGGTCTAACCTGCTGTCAAGACTCTCTACTTTGTTTTTTTTTATCTCTTTTCCTTCTAATTGGTCAGCTTTGATGGGTTCAAGTTCTTTGTTGAAGCTCTGTTTTAGGTCTTGTATGAATTTACTTCCTTAATTTGGTGTTCAGTGTTTGTTCTCAAATCACTTAGTTGATTAGTTATGGTTTCTTTGGACTCCCATTCCTTCTGTTGGGTTCCATTCAGCATTCCCTTTGTGGTCTCCCTGACTTCCTTCAGCTCTTTGTTAATGGATTCCATGAATGCCTTTAGTGATCTTTGTGTGTTCTCTACCTGGTCTCTCAATTCCTGTATTACTCTTTGATTAGCTTCCTCCCGTTCGTAGGATTCCTGCAGTTCTCTTTCCTCCCGTTCGTGGGATTCCTGCAGTTCTCTTCGAGTGTTCTCAGCCTGCTCACGCCATTCCTCCCTTTCTCTTTGAGTATTCTCAAGTTGTTCATGCAAATCCTGTATCAGTTTTTGAGTAGCTTCCTCACGCTTATGATATTCCTGTATAAACTTTTGGGATGCCTCCTCTCTCTCCCTATCACACTCATACAGAGTCCTTTGTAAGTTGTCAAACTTCTCATTTATCATGTTTGCTAGTAGTGTTTGTAGAACTATTTGGGAACTCTCCTCTGGATTATTCATTATCTGTTCTGACCCCTGATTATCAAGATTGGGAATTGAGATACCCGGATTTGCCATTTTTCTTGTGTTTTTCTGGCTTACTCTGCCCATTTGAGATGAAAATAGCACCAGTTTTGTGCTAGAACACTATCTTAAGGCAACCATCAACCAAAGTTTGCATTTGTACAGTCAATAGTCTACAGATACAATCTAGTTCAACAGATACATCTATTCAACATCAAACAACTATATGTTAATGGGCTTCGAACCGCAGAGAAGAATTTGGAAAACCAGAAATTATTAGGGTTAGGGAGAGATGTGGGTAAAAAATAGGAATAGATTGGTATGGGGAGGCACAGGGAGAGTTAACTATGTCCTAATCTCAATGCAGGAAATAGGTTGGGTAGGATGCAAGTAGAGAGAGAGAGAAAAAGAAAGGGAAAGGGAAATGAAAAGAGACCAGAAAAAAATAGAAACGTAAAAATTAATATTATTATGGAGATTAAAAGACCATCTATTTAGAGAGGAATGTGAATCTATTCAGAGAAGGGGAAGAACATAGATGAGATGTGAAAAACTTAAAAAAATGCTTAAAAGATTATATAGGTATAAAGAGGTAGTACTGCTATTAAGGAATTTAAGTCTGAGAGGTTTTGAATTGAGTAATAAATTTGTGGATTAAGTGTGTACACAATGGGGGATAGGGTCTACTAGTTAACTACGGGTTTATCTGAGGATGTGCAGGACAAGAGTTAAGTCACATAAAGGAGAACAAAAGAGAGGAAAAGGTGAAAAGGATAAGAAAGGGAGAAAAAAAGATCAGAAGTTCAGTAGAGCTAGACAAAAAACAAAAAGATAATTAAGAAAGAAAGAAAAAGAGAAAGAAGACAAGAAAAGAAAGGAAAACGCACATTCACGTATTCCTAAAATAAAAATTATAAGAGGAAAAAAAAAAAGTTACCGGAAAACAATTATTTTTTCAAAAAAGGCAAAAATTAAAGATTAATAAAAGTTTTAGAAAAGAAAAAAAATTTATATATATAAGGTACCAAAAAAAAAAAAAGTTCTTTGATCTTTTTTTTTTTTATTTTTTTGGGAGGGGTGGGAAGAATCCTGTATCTCCCTTTTGTCTGTAACCAGCCTCTTGTTGGAGTCTCTGGTCAGCTTGAGGTCCTGTGGCTTGATTGGTTTCTTAAGTCAGTTTGTTGGAACAGGCAGAAAAATGCTCTGCTTTACCCAAGATTTTGAGATCCCCCTCCCAGGTTAGTTTACTGGGAGGGTGATCTGCTTTGAGAATCACAAAAGAGGGGGATGCAGTGATGAGGCTAGGTTCTGGGTAGAGTTGAGGCCTTTCAACAAACAGTAGCTTTTCCCTGGGGCTATTTTGTGAAAAACTCACAGAGCCCAGCCTGGAGCCATTCTCAGGGTTTCTGTTTTTCAATTGATTGTCGAGGCTGCTAGAGGGAGGGGCAGCCTTTGGCTCTGGTTACCCAGTGAGGAAAGCCACTCCAATGGCTGGTGCCTGAGCTGGGTGACTTTTCCCTGGATGGAGCTGAGTCTGGCAGGTCACTTCGCCCTTAAGTTCTTGTGACCTGCTAAATGGCTCGTTTTATTCCAAGGCCTGAGTTGGAGCTGGCAGCTCCTCCCAGCTTTGTCGGTATCCAAGATGGAGATCACCAGTGCTGGGGGGGGGAGGGGTGGCCTTCCCTCCTCTGCTCCCTGAGAAGGAGTGAGGACATTAGGCTTCTACTCACGCCGAGTCTTGGTTCCTGGGTCGTCTCTGGTCTGCAAACTGCAGGATGAAGATGTCCGCTCCTTGTCGGTTCTTGCTGGTGTTGAGTAGAATCCCCTCATCTGCTGCGTCTGGCTCCTTCATCCCAGACTCTCTGTGTGAGTGCTCAGGTATGGCCGCGGCTGTGGTCGCCCGCCACGACCCTGCCGCAGCTGCGGCGGCTGCTGGCAAGCGCTCAGATGTGTCTCCTTGCCTTGGCTTCCCCTCTCTTGCCTAACTCTGTCCTGTGATGGCACACTTGGTGTGATTCTCTGGCTTAGGACTGTTCACTGGAACTCTAAAACTGCTTTCTATGCGAGAGCTTGTTCAGATTCCAGCTTCTCCTCCGCCATCTTCCCGGAACCTCCACCATATTCTTTTTTATTGCCAGTCCTGGGGCTTGAACTTAGGGTCTGGGCTCTGCTCCTGAGCTTCTTCTGCTCAAGGCTAGCACTTTACCACTTGAGCCACAGATCCACTTATGGCTTTTTCTGAGATTAATTGGAGATAAGAGTTTCTTGGACTTTTCTGCCCAAGCTGGTTTCAAACCATGATCCTCAGATTTCAGCCTCCCAAATAGCTAAGATTGCAAGTGTGATCCATCAGCACCCGATTTCATTAGCATATTCTTCAATGAAATGACATAGGTTTTTTTAAATTTAAAAAAAGAAACACTTTATCTCTTCTTTATTGGTGTTCGTTTCCAGAATATAGTAATTATAAACTTGTTAGGTCATTGTTCCCAACTTTTCAATGTTTTTTAACCTATTTGCAGATATTTTCATCTTCAATCTGACTCTTATCCATGGTCTGAAATATTTTAGAATTGAGGAAATTACCTTCTGGTAGTGCTGAGCCACTTAAATACCAGTCCACCTAAATAGTGATCCATCTTAAACACTGACTTGCTTGGTAAACTGGTTTATAAGAAAGGGAGCTTTCTCTTTCTTCATAGTGTGAGGGAAGTAAAATTTTTATTAAAAGGGAAGACTAACTTTACTATTAGGCAACTGTTTTTCAACATATTGAGGAACTAGTTTGTAGAAAAACAAAAGGAGGCTGGGTGCCGGTGGCTCATGCCCCATAATACTAGCTACTCAGGAGGCTGAGATCTAAAGACCACGATTTGAAGCCAGCTAGGGAAGGAAAGTCTGTGAGACACTTATCTCCAATTAATCACAGAAAAAAGCTGGAAGTAGCACTTTGGTTCAAGTGGTAGAGTGCTTGAGCAAGAAGATGCTCGTGGAACTCATTTTAAGGGGAATCTTTGCCCACTATCTTCTCGTAAGACATTAAATTTTATTTTTCCTTTTATAAAAATTGTGGTACTAAATTTCAAACTCTACTACAAAGTGATAGTAATCAAAACAGCTTGGTACTGGCACAAGAACAGACCTGAGGAACAATGGTATAGGACTAAAGACCCAGAAATGAACCTACAGACCTGTAGCCACTTAATCTTCAATAAGGGAGCTGAAAAAAAATAGAATGAAAGAAAGACTGCCTCTTCAGTAAATGGTGCTGGCAAAATTGGTTAAACATCTATCTGTAGAAAACTAAAGCTAGATCCTTATATATCACCCTGCACCAGAATCAACTCCAAATGGATCAAAGACCTCGAAGTCAAAGCAGACACCCTGAAAACATTACAGGAAGGAATAGGAGAAATTCTATTTGACACAGGCCGAAATTTTCTTAATATTGACCCAGAAACACAACAAATCAAAGAAAGGTTGGACAAATGGGATTGCATGAAACTGCAGAGTTTCTGGATGGCAAAGGACATAGCTAACAAGATCAATAGAAAGTCTACGGATTGGGAGATCTTCACTAGCCATACAATGGACAAGGGTCTCATATCGAAAATATACTTAGAACTCAAAAAACTAAATCCCCCTACAACAAATCTTCAAAGAAACAACTGCCCAATAAATAAGTGGGTGAAAGACTTAAAGAGAAACTTCTCTGAAGAGGAAATAAGAATGGACACATGAAGAAGTGCTCAACCTCTCTAGCCATAAAAGAAATGCAAATCAAAACAACACTGAGATTCCACCTCACCCCAGTTAGAATGGCTATAATCAAGAATTCTAATAACAACAGATGCTGGAGGGGATGTGGCCAGAAGGGAACCCTACTGCATTGTTGGTGGGAGTGTAAACTTGTTCAACCACTTTGGAAAGCAGTATGGAGGTTCCTCAAAAGACTCCACATAGAGCTCCCTTATGACCCAGCAATCCCACTTTTGGGCATTTACCCAAATGATCACAAACAAGGCTATCCCAAAGCTAACCAGCACAACTATGTTTATTGCAGCATTATTTACCATAGCTAAGATATGGAACCAACCCAGATGCCCCTCAGTAGATGAATGGATCAAGAAATTGTGATATATAGATATATCGACATCTATATCTATATCTGTATGAAATGGAAATCTATGCCTCTATTAGAAAGAATGACATCGCCCCATTTGTTATGAAATGGAAAAACTTGGAAAAAGTTATATGAAGTGAAGTAAGCCAGGCCCAAAGAAACATAGGTCCCTTGGTTTCCCTTATTTGTAATAGCTAGTATAAGTCTGGGACAAGAAGAAAAGGGCAAAAGCTATGTACGTAAGACCATAAAAGATTATGTTAAGGTGGCTCAGTGGTAGAGTGCTTGCCTTGCATGCCTGAGGCCCTGGGTTCGATTCCTCAGTACCACATAAGCATAAAAGGAAAAAGCCATAAGTGGCGCTGTGGCTCAAGTGGTGGAGCGCTAGCCTTGAGCTGAAGAGCTGAGGGACAGCGCCCAGGCCCAGAGTTCAGGCCCTACGACCAGACCAAAAAAAAAAAAAGATGATGATAACTGAAACGAACCCCAAGATTGGTTTTTCCTTTCTTGCTATTGTTTTTAACGTATTTAAAATGTACTATGTGGTTTTTTTGTTTCTTTTGTATGTTCTTCCCCCACGGTATAACCCCTGTTTTCACTATATTTGATGTTGGTGCCCTGAATCTTGTATATACATTTTTCTAATTTGGGGAGGGGAAGGGAAAAAACAAAATGCTGAAATAAGGATACAGGTTTACCCATTGTAACAATGAGATGTATAAGACATTATGTTGAAAATGAACTTTACAACTTGGCAGGGGGGGGGGTGGAGGATAGGGGAGGTGGGGAGGGAAGATATAGTAGGGGAACAACAAAGGAGGAGGTAAAAATGCTCAATAGGAAATGTACTCATGTAACTTAACCCCTCTGTACAATATTTCTACAATAAAAAACATTAAAAATCATTGTGGTAGTACTGGGAATTGAATTTAGGGCCTTGCTTAGCTAAGCATGTATTCTACCACTCACATTAACAGTCCAGATTTTATTTTATTTGAATTTTTGTGCAAATTTTTTGCAGCTATTAGAGCCTATATATTTAAGGAAGGTATTATTTTCAAATGATTATTTTCATTAAAATTATCATTTATATTTTCCAGTACTTATTTTTGCAGCAAATTGTTACATATTTCTATTATCATAGGAAGACAATGGAAAGATAAATGTCACATTATAATGAAAGCCAGCTTCCAGACTGGATGAGAACAGTGGTCCTAAAAGAGGAATGAACAGGTGTACACTCTGACATTTCTCATTCTTCCTGGCCACAACATAAGCTTTGCCTTTATTTTTTAATATTGCAGAAATTACCCAGGAAATCCCAATGTGAGGATGAACTAAATACCTTTGGGAGTTCATTGAACCTCATGAACTGTTTCCAGTGGAAAACATCCTGACACAAGAACAATTTGTGGTTAAAAGAAAATAAAGTAAGTGAGAACTGGGAATGTGAGGCATTTTGTACTGTGGATAAGAAAGAGACCATAGGCCAATGTCCCTCAGCACAGCAGAGTCCCTTCTCTTGGAGTTGGGAGGAGATTAAAGGCATGTGGCTGCTTTCTCTTTGTACAATGGATCATAGGAAGGTGAGTTACATCATTAGGTGACTTTGTTTTGCACCTAATCCTCATGTACATATTTTATTGTATTATTAGCTAATTGAACTTTGTTCTAGTAATAAAAATTGTGACAAGTTTTTATGGTACAAAAAGTTAACAAGCAAAGCCAAGACAACAGTATCCAAGTCTGATCTCTAATCATCAGAGGGTGGTATGCATGAGTAAAATGTCTTATTGCTCTTAGGCCTACTAGCAAGAGTCACACTAAATCTATTCATTATCTACTAAATGTAAATGGGTTAAATTTCTTCATTAATTCAAAGATTATAAGATCTACATCTAGACTGGGAAACAAGAGGCTGAACAATAGCAAAACCACTTCTTAGAGAGGAGTAAAGAAAGCGAGTAAGAGATTTTTATCTCCATTAGGGGAGTTTTTATATTTTATGTCAAAATTCACTTCGTTCATAGAGAGGACATTTGCTTTCTTTTCATTGCCCAGTCACTGGTCTCCCTTTCAGGTTTTGGTAATTTCTCTTATTGTGAATCATGAAAGAAAAGGAAGACTGCCTTCCAGTGTAGGGCAGAAAGGAACAAATAACAGCAATTTTTGCTCTTTAAGGAACAGAGTCTAGGTATGCTACTCAGACTGGACCTACCAAATACTGTCTTTCAGATCTTTGGACTAAAATAATTCCTGCAGGTAGAAATTACTCTAACTTCAGAGATCATAGTACTCACTAAGCAGGAGCAGCTCAAGGCATGAAGCATATAGTGCTAGGGGTACAGGTGTTTTGAGGAAGCATCACCAGCTGACAATAGCATCCTCTCAAACTCATCCTGCAGTGGTACACAGATATGAGACTCAATGTCTCCTCTCTTTTAGGGTCCTGCCAGAAGTCTTTGCTACTCGGTGTGGTCTGGGAACTTGTTAGGAATACAGAATCTAGATCTCCTGGTTGATGTAAAACACAGAATGCCTTGTACATTGAGGGCCTGTATGAATATTTCTTGAATATATAGGCACATGTAGATAGGCTTTAATTAGCTCTTGTTGAAGTTATCTCAATTCTATTTCCTCAAAGCATAGTTGTGTGAACAGCCTTTAACCCAATGGTTGTATTCTTGGAAACACAGTAAATGATATTATAGTAAATGAATTGCATTTTAAACGTATTTCATTGATATTTAAGGGACTTTGAATCCTTCTGTAAACTCATTACTCCTTTTCGATATATAATTACCCTATATTTATCTCTGTTGTTAATTTGTATTTCTTAAAGCATGGCACACCCACAGTAAAGATTACTGTAATCAATAGAGTTGTCCCTGAGATGACCATTGACATTTCTCTTTGGCCTTTGTTACCTTCGTTCTTATCTTTCTACTGGCCAGCCCCATGTGATCTTGTTGTGTATTAGCATGTAACTAAGCAACCAAAATGGATACATTAAACCATTCCCTTTACAAGGTCAGCCAAATGCTGTAATTCCAAAGCATTGCACTGTATTTGGCTGCCTACATTACTGGACTTTCAGGGCAACCTGCCTTTCCACTTGCCTTTGTGCCAGCCTCAAGAGCTTTCAATGGCCATTCCTAACTAGTGTTGATGAAGTGCCATTAATGCAGTGCCTGAGAGAACACAAAGCTCTCCCATTTTCACCTGGCCTTGAGAGGGTAATTCCTGGAAAACAAGTTGGAAAAGCTTTGTGCTAGCAAGCTGGTGGAAAGATGGTTATAGCAAGCATTTGAGGAAGAGATATAACAACGTTACAATCCCAGATAATCATCCACTTAGTGCTAGTGAGAAAGCTTGCTTAACTGAATGCTGTGGGCATTAAGTGTGGGCATGGATATGAAGCAGTACTGGGCACATAAGTACTGTTCGATAATAGTTCTTCTATTAGCTTTTGGATTCCTAATACAACTTGCCAGCCCACCCACAGATTATAATATATTATGATAATAATTTAAAACTAGGCTTGGCAATACTTAAGTCAGTAGCCTAGAAATTTGAACCCTATTCTTCCACTCCCCAAAACCATGACTTTAAAAACATCTGGTCACCATAGATTTTTAAGAGAGATTGTACTGCAGAGAAACAAGTACAAGTTTTGCTTGTCAGATAGACTCAGTTAGAATTTCATTGCCATGAATGTTGTTCCTTTTCTTCCATCCTAGGAAGTGGGTACCTGCCACTCTTTTCCCACTATCCAAATGCTACAGAACAGACCTAGACAATATACATAATGGACCTATAGGAAATCCTATCCCCCCTTGCCAAAGTGACTGGTTTGAGAATTTAAGCATTAGCCAATCAGGACATTTAAGACACCAAGGATTGATTTCATAATGGACCAATGAGGTATGAGGAGAAAAGTGACTGTCATGAGAACACATCTGAACACTTATGGTTGCACAGTTGAACGAAGGCCCCGTGCATTCCTCCCCAAGTTTGTAGGTCCTAAAGGATACGAAGACAGACTGATTTCAAGAAGACATGACTCCTTTGTCATTTAATTTTAGCTAAATGATTACTGGGTTTGTTTAGATGACACAATGGAAGGTATTTCCACCCAAATGCTCCCTTCTTCCTCACTCCATATCAGAGGCCATCAGGGTATGGCTGGCTTTTCAGTCTTCTCATTTCTTTGAATATTTCTGTCCACACTTACATTTTCCCTATAGAAGTCCAGAACATACAATTCTATCTTATTGTCTATCTAAAGGACTATACTTAACAAGAAAATCTTCTAGAAGCTGCTAAGAAATTCCTCTCTTTGTTCTGAAATGGTGGGCTTGCTTCCTCTGAAATACTAAGTGTGTTAGAAATCCTAGAACTGTTCTCTGTTTTCCTAACAAGAGGTTCTTCTCAGGTGAACCATCCTACATTTTTCTATTTCTCTTTATACTGATTTAGACGAATTACCATGATGATGATACCTAGAAATGGAAACAGTGGAGTAGAGAAAACACAAAGCACAACAAGACTATTTTTTTCTTGCTTCTGTTGCAGCCATTATATATCACGAGCTTTTGGAGGATTGACAAATTCTTTTTTTTTTTTTTTTGGAAATTCAGTAGCTACCTTCACATATTTGAAAGACTGACACACAAAGTACAACTATCAAATGTTTACTCATTCATTCTTCAGTAAATAGAGCAGCAGAAGACCCAGATTCCAGAGTCAGAATCAGTTCTAATCCCAACTCTTTCCTCTTAAAAGTTGTGTGTTCTTGGGAAATTGAAATAACCTCCCTAGAGGCCATAATCCTTCTCTGTAAAGTTTTCTGGTCACCTTACTGTGTTCTATAAACTTGTACAGTACCTAGTGAAGTCTTGTCAGAGAGCAAGCTCCAAATAAGTGTTAAGTAAGTATTTCAAAGAACTTGTTAAGTGGCAATACTTGGCCTGGCCTAGGCAGTAGGAAGAGGGCCAATAATTATGAGAAAATTACCCTTTAAGTAAATATTTAAAGTAATTAGAGGCATATGTATATATTTGAATATTTATATATTATATACGAATTATATGAATGGAAGAGCCCCACAAATAAATAAGACTGTAGGCTTCAGCCAGGTATCCATTAGAGATGCTGACAAAGGTCATCCTAAATACTCTTTCAACGACAAAAGTCATCCTAAATACTCTTTCAACTCTCCAACTCCAGGATTCTACTTCTGAATTCCAAGACCAAGAATTCACAGGGTGCTAGATCTGAGATTGGCAAGCTTTGTGTGTAAGGGCCATTAAAGAACACTTGGAGGCTGTATGGGCCATGCAGGTTACATCTCAGCTTTGCCATTGTGAAGATAGTCCTACACAATGTGAAAATGAACAGGCACGGCTGTGTTCAAATGTAAATTTATTTAAAGAAAGTGAAGATGTTAGTTTCATATAATTTTTTGTCACAAATGTTATTCTTCTCTTAATATTGGAATCACTGAAAAATATAAATAACATTCGAACCTTCAGACCATGTTTTCTCCCTCCTGTGCTAAATGATGCAAAGCAAGAAAGAAAGCGCCATCAAGGACTTGATGTTCATCAACCACTGCTGAGATTTCCAATGACAAGTAAGCATCTCAGAAGAAGAAAGACAGAACCGTTTTCACAAAAGAATTATCTGGATGGAGATATATGTTTGTGTGTGTGTGTGTGTGTGTGTGTGTGAATTCTATGCCTCCATTAGAAAGAATGACATTACCCCCATTTGTTAGGAAATGGAAAGACTTGTAAAAATCAAAACAATATTGAGATTCCACCTTACCCCAGTTAGAATGGCTATAATCAAGAACTCTAATAACAACAGATGCTGAAGGGGATGTGGACAGAAGGGAACCCTACTGCATTGTTGGTGGGAATGTAAACTTGTTCAACCACTTTAGAAAGCACTATGGAGGTTCCTCAAAAGACTCCACATAGAGCTCCCCTATGACCCAGCAATCCCACTTTTGGGCATTTACCCAAATGATCACAAACAAGACCATACTAAAGCTACCAGCACAACTATGTTTATTGCAGCATTATTTACCATAGCTAAGATATGGAACCAACCCAGATGCCCCTCAGAATGGATCAGGAAAATGTGATATATATATATATATATATGTGTGTGTGTGTGTGTGTGTGTGTGTGTGTGTGTGTGTGTGTGTGTATGAATATATATATGAATATATATATATATGAAATGAAATTCTATGCCTCCATCAGAAAGGATGACATCGCCCCATTTGTTAGGAAATGGAAAGACTTAGAAAAAATTATATTAAGTGAAGTAAGCCAGGCCCAAAGAAATATAGGTCCCATGGTTTCCCTTATTTGCAATAACTAGTATATGTCTGCGACAAGCAGAAAAGGTCAAATGCTCTGTAGGGATGTTAAGTGAAATGAACCCCAAGACAGGGACACAAGTGTTTTCTTTTTCTTTCTTGCTATTGTTTCTAATGTATTTGTACTGTACCATGTGATTTTTTGTTGCTTTGTATGTTCCTCCCCCATGGTATAACCCCTGTTTTCACTGTATTTGATGTTGGTGCCCTGCATCTTGTATATACATTTTTTCTAATTTGGGGAGGGGAAGGGAAAAAACAAAATGCTTAAGTAGGGATACAGGTTGACCCATTATAACAATGAGAGGTACAAGACACTATGTTGAAACTGAATTTTAGAACTTTGGAGGGGGGTTGTAGTTGTGGAGGTGGGAGGGAAGGGATGGTAGGGGAACAACAAAGGAGGAGGCAACAATGCTCGATAGGAAATGTACTCATTACCTTGCTCCTGTAACTGTGTAACTGTCACCCCTCTGTACAGTATTTTTACACTAAAAAATGTTCAAAAAAAAAGAATTATCTTGGGAGGCTGGGAAGGGATGTGAAGGGTAAACAAAGGAGGAGGCTGCAATGCTTGATAAGAAATGTACACATTATCCTGCCCATGTAATTGTAACCCCTCTGTACAGTATGTTCACAAAAAATTAAAATTAAAATTAAAAAAAGAATTATCTTGGCACAAGATAAAGCAAAAGTTAGAATGAGCGGGGATTTTGCACTAACTGCAAATTGAGCTTTTTTATGTTTGTTTTCTTTATGTCTGATAGAGTCTCTATCTTTACTATTCCCCGTTTTCATAAATTTGGATAGTAATTCTTTAGTCATTAGGAGAATCTTGGACTGTTTGCTTCATTCTCTGACCCCTTTGAAGGATATTTACTTGGAATACTTGTATCATCCTCCACTCTCCATCTCTATTCACAGAAATAACTATCCCAAAGGCAGAACCCATTGTGAATTCTATGAAGAAGCTCTCTTAGCTGGTTTTACAAAAAAAGATAAGAGATTTGAGGAGTTGCTAACATATTGCTGACATGATGGAGATCTGTGAGCCTGTTATCACCCACTGAAAAGGATTAAGAACTGTTTTAGAACTGGGTGCTGGTAGCTCACAGATATTCTAGCTACTTAGGCAGTGGAGATCTGAGGATCCTAGCTCAAAGCCATTCAGGCAGCTACATTTGTGAGACTGTTATCTTCAATTAACCACCAACAAGCTAGATAGAAGTAGAGGTTTGGCTCAAGTGGTAGAGTGCCAGCCTTGAGCAAAAAATGCCAAGTGAGAGCCCAAAGCCCCGAGTTTAAGCTCTAGTTTTGGCAACAAAAACAGAAAATAAGAACTGCTTTAGAATCTCAGGAAATGTGCACTGCAGTCAGCCTTTGTGCCCTCCTATGTGCCGATCATGAACCTAACTCTATATTATGTGTTGTATGCAAAATCTTGATCAACAAACTAAGAACCCTGGATCTTTCCCATTACCCGGTATAACTGTGTCAGAAATTTCAAGAGAGAAGTGACTTAAACAAGACAGAAATATCTTTTATTTTTACTTAAATGAAATCAGGAATTATAGGAAGCCCAGGATAGTTTCACAATTTTCTTAAGGGTCTTAAGTATTCCTTCTGCTTTACCTGTCTGTCATCTCTAGGATAGACCCTGTTCTAGACTACAAAGTAGGGGGAGGCAAAGACTCAGGTTCACCCATGGTTTTCTCTTAAGGAAATTGGTTTTATTGGACAGCATGTAGGCACAAGACTATCCCCAGCCTCAGGGAGGCTGAGACATCTCGTCTTGCTGGGAGACAAGGGAAATGTGTTCTGGGAGTGACAAACCCATACCTGCATTTGGGTTACTCCCTGAAGCCATTTCAACTTCAGGCAGACCAGGGAAGAACTGGTGTGGTCCAAGAGGATCATCTCTAAGGAGAGGCAGCCAGTGCCAGCAAAAGTAGAATTTACTAAAGGTCAGTGTTGTCAGAAATCTTGTCTCATCATTGTAGAGCACTTTCCTCCTCAGGAACAAGAGGAAAAGTAGCACTCTGTGTGAGTTTTTGCCTCCCTGCCCCCATATTTGTAAATTATGATGGGGTGTGCTAGGCATATGTTCTTGTTTTGAAAGGGAATATTTGGAATTTCTTGTAGGGAAGCTCTATGAGTTCTGTGAATAAATATATTCTTTTCCTCACTTCCCCAACTTCCCAAATGTTTCTATAGCTCTCCTGGGAGCGCTTATTTGATCTAAATGTAACACCCATTCATGTTCAACTATATATTTTGGAAGCATTTTGCACTTGTGGGATAATCAACTCTAAGTTTAAATTTTTTTAAAGAACTATCAAGGCCTTATCTTTCCTCTGAGTGTAAGGTGGAGTGAATCAAGCAAGTAAGTCCTAGACATCTGGATAGCATTAGATCCATATCTCTCTGCGGGGTAATGTGAAGAGGTAAGAGAGCATGATTCATGTGCTCAGATCAGTGAGCCTGGTAGAAAGACAAAGATTTTGCCGTGAGAAAACAAGGGGTGGAGTGTAATTCTGCAAACAGAGGTGACCATTATAACACGTAAGTGATATAAACAGGAGAACTAAATGCATACTCCACACTAGTTTACTAGATTGGCTCTGAGCTTTCTCTGCTGAAATATCTATATAGTGACATTCCTCTAAATTGGGAGAAATTTGTAAGAAATGAACTTTATTTGGCCTACCTAAGTTGACCTTAGAATGTTGACTGTGAAGGTAAAAGCAGTGGTTTTATATCCTGACCTTCATTTTTGAAAATATTCTTTTATATCATATGTTCATAAGTCTAGTTTGTACTGGAACTCATTTTTTACAAGTGATACAAGTTTGGGGTGGCAAAAAACTAAAACACACACACATTCATCTTAATTTACATCAACTTCTTTAAGTACATGGACATAATTACAAATTAGTGTTGAGATAATTTTACAACTACTTTTTCCCAAGAAGCTTGTCTTATTGGCAATTCTGTTTGTCTTTATCAACTTCTCTCTGTTATTTATCTTATAGGAGAGAACACAGTTCTATTCTGTATATACAACAACATCCACGGTACCCATCATTCCTTTTTGGGTGGCTAACTCCTCTCCCACCCTGCTGCACACCCCATATTTCTTGTCCTGTCTCCAGAGGCCACCTTCTCAAAACTCTCAAGCTCAGCTCTCCTTGTGCTCAGAAACTCTGTCTTCCTGAGGGTTGACTGCCTCTCCTTCATCCATGCAAGGTCTCCACTGAGCAAAGTCTTGGTTTCTCTTTGATTGATTTGGCCTTCTTATGAAAAATGTAAAAAAAAAAAAAGTAATTAATAGCAGCAGGAAGATATTTTTAATTAATTTGCTTTCTCCTATCAAGCACTAGACTTGTGCAAGTTGTGCTGCAGCTGAAGTCTAGAAAAGCAAGAAATATCTCTCCATCATGGCACACTGCAGGGAAAAGTGTCTATCTGGGGTTTAGAACCCTGCATCCCACCCACTGCTTTTATGTTCCTGACACTTAACAATTTGGAGTGAGCCCCTGATGATAAGGTGCACAGCTTCACAAAGCACCCTCAAATCCATCGTACATTGGATCATCTGTCCTAGCTTTAGTTGGTCCCATGTCCTCAGCCCTTCATCACCATTAATCCCACTTTTCCTCTATGAGGAAGAGAGTAGTATCCATACTTTTAATTACCCTTGATTCTCTGCATATTTTTCCAACTCTGGGTGAAATTCGTGGCAAATACCTAGTCCACAGCTGTTTCTCCCTTCCCCCACCCTGTGCAGTGAAACTAAGCATGCACAGTCTGCTCGCTTACATAAATACCATGCCATTACTAGGCATCTAAGAATGCAAAGTTCTGGGTTTTTTTCCTGTCTAAGTTGAACATCCTTGTAATCCCTCATCTTGGAAAAATAACTCACTTTATAAAAGTAACTACATTTAATGGTTAATCTTGGTTAGTTTTACAGGGCAAATACGTGTAATAGTTCATCTTGGTTAGTTTAACAGGGCTGGAAGATGCCTAGAGAATTGGTAAAGCATACTTCTGGGTATGTCTGTGGGGATGCTTTCAGAAATAACTAGAATGTAAATCAGGGAAATGAGTGGGGAGATGCACAGTGAATGTGGGTGGCACTGTCCAATAGGCTAGCTCAAACTAAAGAAAAGGCAGAAGAGGGAAGTTTACACGTGTACACACACCTTTCTCGAGTAGGTGTATTTTCCTAGTGCTGCCCTTATCCATGGACTTGAGACTCCAAACTCTTTATCCATACAAGCAGCCACCCAGGAGATTTCCAGGCCTTCAGCCTCACACTGAGACTGCATCAGCTCTTCTATTCCTCTGGACAATCCTGACTAATACAGTACATTTATATTGTACCTATTATGTACTACCCACAGTAATAATGAAAGATACTTCTGTTCATGTTATAGTCTAATGATAGATATCATCGTCTCATTTTACAAGTGAGAATCTGAGCTTATGTGGATCACTCTACATGACAGATCTAGAAGAACAGAACTTGTACCAGCTATTTAGGCTCTTCTTCACTGTACTTGTTAAGCACTAAATGCCTCTCTGGTTTGGTTTCCTTCCTTGAACTTTCTTGCCTATGTAAGTGCCACCCTCATCATAGAATAAATTGTTTTTATATGTAAGATAGGTTAAAGCAAACGTTTCTGCCATTTGAAGTGAACCTTCTCCCTCTTCTTCTAAAAGGCCCTCCCAAGACATCTCATGCCAGGACTTGGTCTCCATTGACTGGGTCTGAGATGCGGGTAGGGTGGGGCCTGTGGACAGCTGTGTTTTTATGAGGATCAGAGTCAGTCTGCCTTCCAGGATTGAGAATAGAAAGGAGGAAGTCTGCCCGATGTCTCCCTCTGAACTGACCACACAGGGCTCTCTTGTTCTCCCTCATCACAGCTAATAGGTAGTTCTGACTCTTTTTTCTGCAGGTTCCAGCTGAGCCACCCTATTAATAACAGCACTGGTGGGAGAATATCTTGTGAATATAGTGTACAGTCGGATGCAAACAAAGAGAATAAAATACTCACCTCTCCCAGTCATTGAGGGATTAAAAAAAAAACATGGCAAGTGTAGTGCATATGGTAGGCGTAGTGCCCTGCCTTTGGCTTCCCTTCAATAATAATTATTTTTCTCCTCTATCTTCTTGATGTAAAGAGAGAGACACAGAGAGAGAGAGAGAGGGAGAGGGAGAGCTCTTTTGTGCCCTTATTCTTAGTGTAGAAGACAGCTCATATAAGGCTTCTGAATCAGCCTCTTGCTCCCTCCTGTCAGGACTTCTCCCCTAACATCTGGTCCCTCATGTCTTCATGGCCTCTCGGTATGCTCTTCTTCACCATCCATCCCCTATAACTTCAGAAAGTTTTGTATTCTTGCATGCAAGCTTGAAGCCCTAAATTCATATAACATTAAACTAAATCATTCTTTCTTGATTATACATCATACCACATTGTGTTCTGCTTACCTTATTGGCACTTAGAGAGACAGAGACAGAGATAGAGAGAGATACCTATTCTATCAGGAATGTATAAGAAAGTACCTCAATTCAGTATTTAATTAAGACACATTGGCTGGACTTGAAAATAATCCATGCCTTCAGATTATTAAATAGGGCTTCCAAACCTTGAAAGTTGTCTTTCTTGTGAATCAGAATTCAGGTATAACCTAAGTTTAGGTCAACGGTCACCTAACTCTATGATAACCTGCCTCTAAAACAGCCCCAATTATTTCCTTCTTTGCAGTATTCATACCCTATACAGTTCCTTCCCACGCTAGGTTAGTGCCCATGTATATAAATAGAACACAGGAATGAGAAAGAAGTGCCATGTATTATGGGCTATTATATAATTTGTAGATTTCATGCAAAATAGAAATGCAGCTCATGTGTTGAAAAAATATTATGAGATCAAAGCATTCAACTCAACATAGAGCACTTTGGACACAAAGCCTCTGTGCTCTGACCTCCGTGCACATGTCACCTGACCATGAAGCTGGCCTGGTGACAGGATATATTTCGTAGGTTGTTGAGATCTCTTTAGACTTAGAATGCTGGAGGCAAAAGCAGACCAGAAGGCATTAATGACACTAAGAATCATTTATTTATTTATTTAACTCACAGTTCTGCCAACAATACTTCATAGCCTGCAAAGTACTTCTGCAAGATTCAGTAGGTCACATAATGGGAAGGATAATTAAATAAGAAATTAAGTTATTCTTGTGGAGGGCAAACTGGGAAACAAAGAGGTCAAGTGAGATATCCTAAATGCAAATCATCTGACCTAAATCAAATTCATTTTTTGACAAGCCTAGCATAGCCTAGGCTTAGTTACGAAGAAGCACAGAAGCAGGCCAGAATTTACTTGTGACAGGTAGTAGGCGAAAGGTGGGGAGACTTTTTATTGGTTGTTTTCACATTTCTGGATGTGACATAACTTCTAAGCAAGCACTGAAGTCCAGACTCCTGCCTCCGGCACTGACCTCTCATCTTTCACAACAACATCGGGCCTCAACTATCTCTCATACTGAACTAGACCACAAAACTCGCATCACTCTGACAGCTTCCCCCACGCAGCCTTACCTTCTTGTTCTGTAAGACTGAGGAATCTGAATGTCTTGCTTCTGATGCTGCATAGTCCTTTACAAATATAATACACAGCTCTATCTTTCATAGCAGTTTAAAGCACTCTTGGAAATTATACATGACATCTTAACTGCTCTCTCATTCTTTCCCAAAAGATAAGGAATAGTTGGCATAGACTTTGCTAGCAAAAATCTACACTTGAACAAATTTTGATAATTATTCTGAAGGCCAATTCATCTTCACTTTTATATCAAACCAAGTTTATGTTTTATTACAGATTTTAATTATGAGAGATTGAGAGGCAAAACACTGATTTTGTTGTCAGTACTAGGGCTTACACTCAGGACCTCATGCTCCCACAGCTCCACTTACTTGTTTACACCTGGTGCTCTACCACTTGAGCCATGACTCTAGACTCAGTTCTCTCTGATTAATTGAAAATGGAGTCTCTCAGGCTTGTCTGTCTGGGCTGGCTTTGAATTATAGCACTTCAGATTTTAGCTTCCTAATTAACCAGTGGCACCTGGCCATATTTTTATTTCTATCAATTCTACTCTTAAAAGGCATCATTAATAAAATATTAACTTTAATTAGTAAATATAGTTGATTAAAATACTTCCTCAGCTCTAATTCATAATTTTTCCTTTTTTAAAAAACTTCACTATGTTTCTCAGTACAGGAAGTCCAATGTCAAGTACAAGATATTTCCCTTAAATTCCAGCTTTATTTCTGATTTGCAGTAGAGCATGGACTCAAGCTCTTAAATTCTCTATATTTCAAGAGTTTGGACTATAAAATCACTAGTGCATAATGAATACCTGGCCTGTAAGAATACTGGATAAATCTGGCTGTAGGAGTGCAAGTCACTTTCAAATAGTACAAATATTATTATATTTATGATTATGACTTGCTTGATAGCTTCATTATGCTGTAATGTAGGAAATTTCTACTTCAAAATGATCCTAACAGAAATTGTACAGATTTGGGAATGGTTATTCAGAGGTCTTGTCTTCTAAAGTACTGTAGCTGGGGTACAAAGTTGCATACCAAGAGTCCCAGCTACCCAGGAGCTTCAAAGGCAGGATTATTTGAGCCATTGAGAGGCAATCTGGACAACATAGTGGAAGTTGTCTCAAATTAACTGAAAATAAAGAATACTATGAGCCATCAAGTGTCAGAAGTCCAACTTCCCTTTCTAAATCAATGCGAATGCACCTGAACATACAGAATATAGAATGGAATGTATTACATAATAAATAATGACATATCTAATATGCTAATATATGTTAGCACCACCTTTATTTTCATGTTATTCTATTTTCAATGTCTATTACTAATGGCAATTGAAACAAGAAGAAATATCAGAAGAAAAACAATCAAAAAATGGAAGAAAAAAAGAAGAAGAAAAAAATAAACAAGGGACAGCAGGCTCTCTTGAGCGACTTCCGGCAGAAGCTTTTCCATTCCTCTCTTGGAGCCCTTGTCTGTTCCCAGTGGCCTTTGGGGCTCCTATCATCAAATCTGAGAGCCAACATCCAAGCCTTTGCATATGATGCTTTTCTAGTGAGTGAGTTTCAGAGTGTCCCCACCCTGCCCCAGACACCACACAGTAGGTCTGAGTGTTTTTCTCTAATCACTTTTTTTGCCCTCCACATTTTCCCCCCAGCTTGTTCCCAGGCTTCCTCCTGACTCATCCGGTGTTGTTGTCCTCTCCCTGTTTCCCTTCATTTGTTTTTCTTGTAGCTCTCCTACACTCCCTCCTGTTTATCTTCGGAGCCATCAGATCCTCTATTAGCTGAGGTTATCTCTGGGTGTTGACTCTCATCTGGATAGCACTCATTTTCTTCTGACCCGACTTTCAAAGGGAATTTCAATTTATTATTTATGCACTGTTTTCTCCCAAAGGGCTGATGGCTCAGATTTTCTAAGGTTCCCCGCTTGTCTGACTCTGTTACAGAATTTCATCAGCTGGAAGACAGCTGGCAGGAGACACAGCCCATCCCCCGCAGTAAGGATCAGGAGCGCTATCCAGCTTGCCTCCTTGCTCACCCATCCTTTGGCTCTGCTTTGAAAATTCCTTCACTGATCACGTGGCATTGTCAGTGGCAAATTCAGTCATGAGAGAGAAAAGGGTAACGCTGAATTCCATGCCTTCCTAGGACATTAAATATTATTCAGTTAAGCTCAGCTTTGATTCCACTGCAAGCATTAACTGATGGCATTCGATTTCATTTTATACACATGATTGCTTCCATAAACCCCGGGGTTCAGCCTCAAACTGCTGGGGGTATACATGGCAACAACCATGGAAGAAATTGTGTGAAGGCAAAGTGACATTTGTCTTCTCTATCCTTTCTCTAGGGATTTGTGTCTCCGTTGTTTTTGAGAGTGTGTCACCCTGTGGGAATACTGTTTTGAGTTTTCAAGTGTACACATAATATGTTAAAGGGACTAAAGGAACTCCTATGGAGCTTTTAAAAAATGAATCAAAGAGCTGGGCACTGGTGGCTCACGCCTGTAATCCTAGCTACTCAGGAGGCTGAGATCTGAGGATCGCGGTTCAAAGCCAGCCCGGGCAGGAGAGACCGTAAGACTTCTATCTCCAATAAACCACCAGAAAACCGCAAGTGGCGCTATAGCTCAAATGGTAGAGTGCTCACCTTGAGCTGAAGAGCTGAGGGACAGCGCCCAGGCCCAGAGTTCAAGCCCCATGACCGACAAAACAAAACAAAAAAAAAGAGTCAAATCACTCAGAGGCTGGCTTTTATTCAAAAAGTTTAAACAATTGAAAAGATCCTATCTCTGCTCATTGTGACACATGCCTCTTATCCCAGATAGTTGGGAGACAGAGCTAGGAGAAGCCAAGATTGAATCTGGCTTAGGCAAAAGTCCAGGACCCTACCTAAAAATAGTAATCATATTTTTAAAAAGGCAAAAAGTGGTAGAGATATGGCCCAAATAGTGGAGCAGTTACCCAGTCAGCACAAGGCCCTGAGATCAAACCTCAGTACCACATACACAAACGCACACAGAAAAAGATGAAAATAATTGCCAGATCAGGGGAAATGAGAGCCTGTGAAGATAAGTTAGCCATAGAAATGGAGGGATTTTAGTAGGATTAGGTAAACTGATGGCTTCTTCCCTTCCTTCCATACCTGCATGCTCGAGGCTCAGGGATGGGAATGATAAGTTACAATGGCATCTACCCTCAGCAGTAGACTTCCTGACTAGAGTCTCTCCACATCCCTGCCCATACTAGCACTCTGGTTTCCTTTTCTTTATAATCTTACACAATTATAATTAAAAGTACATCTGTTGTCGGAAGCAATATGTGCAGAGCCATGCTCCTGCCCAGCAAAACAAGACAGACAAGAAAGACCAAATTGAAAACAGAAATGACCAGTTTTGAGGTAGGAAGAGTTGCTGAGCCCTAAAGAGACAGGGAGACTGAGTGTGGCCAGCATTGAAGCCACGAGGGCAGACCGACTCCAGCAGCCTCTCCAGAGAGAACTCACCCATTCTGGGCCCTGGCAGCAGCTGAGGAGCTGGGAACAGAAAAGCCAGAGGATTCCTAAAAATAAACACCAGGGGCCTTAAACTCACAGCTGGAATTCCCTTCAGGAGGACATTTGTTGAATTGGGATATCAGCATGGGAGGCTAAAAAATATCCCTAGAAGCTAGAAGCCGCTGGAAAATATTGGTGCTTTCCACAGTCTTAGGAAATGAAAATAGGAATACAGAACCTCTCTGAGGGTGTTAGGAGATGTGGAGAACTAGTTGGGCTGAAAATGAATCTGGCTTCACCATCATAACAAAATTAAATCAAAGACAGCATTAAAAAAAAAACCAAACTTCTGAAAGAAAACAAAACTTTTACTCTACCACATTACCTAAGGGTAAAATGCCTTTTTAAATTTTCCCAGTTCTTAAAAAAATGAAATGCTCTATTTTGTTTCAGAGACATTTCTGCATTTAGAAGGAAAGCAAAGGTGTGTATCAGGCCAGAGGTAGAGGTTGTCTTCGGTAAGAAAGAATTGGAACCCTAGGTCTCCTTGGCGCAGGCCGAAATTTTCTTACTAGAGACCCAGAAACACAACTACTCAAAGAAAGGTTGGACAAATGGGATTGCATGAAGTTGCAGAGCTTCTGCATGGCAAAGGACATAGCTAGCAAGATCATTAGAAAGCCCACGGAATGGGAGAAGATCTTCACTAGCCATACAACAGACAAGGGTCTGATATCTAAAATATAACTGGAACTCCAAAAATTAAATCCCCCAACAACAAATCCTCAAAGAAACAACTGCCCAATAAATAAGTGGGCTAATGACTTAAAGAGAAACTTCTCTGAAGAAGAAATAAGGATGGCCAATAGACACATGAAGAAATGCTCAACCTCCCTAGCTATAAAAGAAATGCAAATCAAAACAACATTGAGATACCACCTCACCCCAGTTAGAATGGCTATAATCAAGAACTCTAATAACAACAGATGCTGGAGGGGATGTGGACAGAAGGGAACCTTACTTCATTGTTGGTAGGAGTGTAAACTTGTTCAACCACTTTGGAAAGTAGTATGGAGGTTCCTCAAAAGACTCCACATAGAGCTCCCCTATGACCCAGCAGTCCCACCTTTGGGCATTTACCCAAATGTTTACAAACAAGACCACACAAAGCTACCAGCACAACTATGTTTATTGCAGCATTATTTACCATAGCTAAGATCTGGACCAACCCAGATGCCCCTCAGTAGATGAATGGATCAAGAAAATGTGGTATATATACACAATGGAATTCTATGCCTCCATCAGAAAGAATGACATTGCCCCATTTGTTAGGAAATGGAAAGACTTGGAAAAAATTATATTAAGTGAAGTAAGCCAGGCCCAAAGAAACATAGGTCCTATGGTTTCCCTTATTTGCAATATCTAGTATATGTATGAGTCAAGCAGAAAAGGTCAGATAAGGTGATGTTTGGAAAATGAACCCTAACATATGTATTTTAAATGTTTTTTTTCTTTCATGCATTTGTTTCTAACGCAATTATAAGATTATTTCTTTGTTGCTTTGTATGTCCCTCCCCCACAGTATAACCCCTGCTTTCACTGTACTTGATGTCGTTATAATTTGTGGAGGGGAAGGGGAAAAACAAGTCTTTAAATAAGGATACAGGTGGACCTGTTGCAACAATGAGAAGTACAAGTTGTCATGTCGAAAACAAAGTTTACAACTTTGGGTAGGGGGAGAATTGAGTGGGGGGGGAGGGAGGATGGGAAGGGATGGGAAGGGTAAACAAAGGAGGAGGCTACAATGCTTGATAAGAAATGTACTCACTAACTTGCCCATGTAATTGTAACCCCTCTGTACAGTATTTTCACAATAAAAAAAAAGAAAGAAAGAAAAAAAGAGAAAGAATTGGATTGCTCAACCACCAGCGGGTATGAGAATGGAGACTTCTCATTCTGGGTGATTGTCACCTTGACGTATCCACTTTGCAAAAATTCCTCAAGCTCTACTTAAATGTTTCGACTTAAATTCCTCAAGCTCTACTTGCCTTAAAAGCCCTCTTCTGTCTTATGGTATAAAGAAAAAGATGAGTATAAATGAAAGCTTAGTGTTCTAACCACACACACACACACACACACCACACACACACACACACACACACACACACACACACACCCCTAAAACATTGTCCATTTAATGCATAAAGTCAGAAGGCTTAGGTGCCTATCAAGCTGCAGTATCTAATCACTTTTTCAAACAATGAATTTCACCAGATTTAAAATAGTTACAGTACTTCTAGAAGTACTTCTAGGATGTCACTAGGTAGAAATACAAAGCCACCTGAGGTAGTATCACCAGGGTTAGCCTTAACGCTGAGGAACAGCTTCCTGCAAAAGGTGCTGTCTCCCACTTTATCTACCACACATGGACCTTGACAGCTTGTCTGATTTGTCCTGTTGTTTTTACACCCTATACATCTGTCTAATTGAGACCTCAGGGGTTTTCATGGCATTTCCTTACAAATAAATTGCTGAAAAATTCCAGGAATACTTTTATCTGTCCTGTCACACTGATATCTCAGTTCCTAGCATGAGGACAACAGATCCAAATTGCAGAATTAAACTCCATAAGTGCAGCATACACTTCCTGCTCTTATCCTACCACTGTTTCCAGGGAGACAGATGTGTGGTTCTACTCATTCTGCTCTTTATCCTCCTCATCTATCCTCTTAGTCCTCTACCTTTTGTCCAGTAAATGTTAGCTGATCCCTCCATTCCATCATTTTGTTTTAGATTGCAGTTGGCAACATACTTCTCATCCCCCTTACTGCCGTCTTCTAAGATGGCTTTTCACCATCATTCTAGCTATTTCTCATATTTCGTTTTTAGATCATCATATAACAAATAACCATACACTTAGCAGCTATCCATCTATCCTCCATCAATTCATGTGTTTACCCATCCATCCTTCTTGAGGTCAGCAGCACTGGGTAACTCAGGTAGGAATCAAGTTGTTGGCCAAGCTGAGTTTTATTTTTAGGCTCTGCAAATCTCACTTCTAGACCCATTCAAGTTGTTGGCTAAGTTTAGTCCCTTGTAGTTGCAGGCCAGAGGGCCTTGCTTCCTTGATGGCTATTGGCAGGGGCTTCCCTTTGCTCCTTAAGGTTGCCTGAATTCCTTCTCCTGTAGTCTTTACCATCAAGTCAAATCCACTTCACTCTTCAAACCTCTCTGCCTTTTGCCACCAGCTGGAAAAACTATCTGTAGTCTCATGGCGGTTAAGTTGACCTATTCACATTGTCTTTTATCCTCAGGCCACTCTGTGTGAAAGATAACTCAGCAGTGCATGATGTCACATTACATTCAATGGTGAAACATCTTTAGAGATGAGTCTCAGGAATTCTGCACAATGCTACCTAGTGTTTTGACTGCATCTTCAGGAAAACTGCTTAGATTTATGGCTTTGGTCTTAGGCAGAAGTCTAAGTAGAAGAGGAAGAAAGCAGATGAGGAGTGGGGATGTTAGCGGTGTTATGATCATTCTTCTTTTGTCTCCCTTAGTTGGTCTACAGTCCCTCATTCCCTATTTATATAGTACATCAAATCTGTATTTCCCTCTTCCACATAATATACCTTCCAGAACATTTGGGGGGCTTTTCGGGTTATCTGAGCTTCTGGATTTTTCGATGAATGTTCCTTCCATCATGTCTTGCCAAAGAAAAAACAAGTAGACTTCTTGGCTTTTGGTTTCCTGGGTTTCCTTTGGCTATCCTAATTGCTTCATCTGCTACTCTCAGCAACATAGTATGAAACAATTTCCCAGCGAAAAGCTAGCTGTCTTCACAAGATCTTTCTCAGAAAAAGCAATAACCATAAAAGGAGAAATTGATCTTTCAAATAGCATTAAAATTTTTTTAAAAAAACCTCAGTTCTTCAAAACTGTTAAAAGTGTAAAAATATAAGCCATATACTGGGAGAAGAGTTTGTCAATACATCCATCTGACTAACAGCTCTTATCTAGAGTATACAGCACTGCTTTGAATCAATAAGAAAGAAGAAAAGCATTCAATAGAAAAATGGATAAATGTCAGAATAGACATCCCAGAAGAGAACAGGAAGAAAACAGAGGCACCTGACTTTATTAGTATTGAGGAAATGTAGGTTTAATCATAATGCAGAAACCACAACCTAGCATCCAAAATAGCTACCTGGAAAAGACTGGCAATTTAGAGTAACCAGAACTCCCCCTGATAGCTTGGCCAGAATTGTAAAAGCATTACAACTCCTTTAGAAAAATGTTTGACAGTATCCAATAAAGCCAAATATACCCATTCTCAGTAATTCCATTCCCAGGAATATCCCCAATATTCATGCATGAGTCTAATATTATTGTAATAATGAAAGTAACTCAAACCAAAAATAACTCAATATCCACGAACCATAAAATGGATACAAGAGTCATGGTCTGTTCACATAGTGGAACTATATCCAAGAACAGGAATGAAAGAACTACAGCTATATGCAAAATCGATGAGTCATGCACATAGTGTTGGATAAAAGAGTTAGTCACAAAAACAGCATGTCATCATTTCTTTGTAAAGTTTTGGATTTTTGTTTTATTTGGTTTTGCTGCTATTGTTGTTGTTGTTGTTGTTGTTGTTTTATAAAGTAGGCCCACGAAGAGAATCTCTTATCCTCTGGCCAACTGTTTATGAAATGTAACATAATCACAGCTGCAAGTGATGTCACATCGCATTCACAGGTGAAATACCCTAAAGAGGATTCACAGGAATCCTGCACACTATTACCCTGTGTTCTGGCCACATTTCCAGTGGAAATGCTTGGGTCTGTGGTTTTGATCTTGGGCAGAGGTCCAAGAGAAAGAAAGAAGCCAGAAGGGGTAAAATGATCTAATAATCACAGCAGGATTTTATCTCCTGCCAGCTGGGTGTGACCACTACTGCTTAACCACATGGGGAGTGACAAAAGGGAAACCCTTGGGCTAACTTGAATCACTGTTGCTCACAGAAAACAGAAAGCCTCCTTTAGTTGCATCTTTGTGCCTAGAGTGGCTTATGCATCATAACAAAACTCCTTGGTTTTCCTTTCCCTTCCCTCCTCCCCCACTCCTCTAGTGAAGTTCTCAGAAGGTTTGGATGGCTGAGACACACAGTGGTGGCACCTCCCACTTCCCTGGGCTTTCCAATTACAGCTCAGTCCTCTGAAGAGCCCCTGGCCCTGTCACCAGCACTGAGGACTCTTGTTTGCTGATGCTGCTGCACCCTCTCTACTCCTGAAAAGCAAACCCATTGGCTTGTGCCAGGTTACAGAAATATTGGAAGGCAGGCCAAGCCTGGATGCCCTTTGCAAAGATAAGGAAAAGAAGTAACGCAGACCTAGAACCTTCCAAATGCCTTAGAACTACTTCACCTCCCAACACCTCTGCCTTTTTCTGCTATTCTTTTTTTGAAAACATTAATTTCAGCATGGCAGATTTGTCATTTTGCATCCACCAAACAACGATCTTCATCATCTTCTTTCAACATCTACACTAAGGTTGTGAAATAGTCCACAGGATCCCAGAGAAGGAATGTCTTTTCATTCATGTAGAAATGAAAAGAAGGAAAAAAAATGCTTTTGGCGGAGACAGAAACCATGTTATTTTGAAATGAGGTGGGGGGGGGGGAAGAAGAGGGAGAGGGAGAGAAAGAATATAACATAAAAGGGAAAATATTTCAAATTTGTCAGGAAAAATATTTTTCACTAGAAAATTTTTCTCCTGCTCTCATTTTGTCTGGCATATCATTCACTGGGCATTCCAAGCAATCTGTCTGAGCAGCCCAGCTGTGAAATACATGCACTTAAGGAGATGCCATGGTATGTTTCAATCCCTCCCTCATTTTATTAGTCTCTTTCTTTCAATAGCTTCCATTATCTGCCCTGTCTTGCCATTGGCTCTCACACTGGGCTCTCTACACTTCCAGAATTCCGTTTTACAGAATAACATTTTGTCTAGCAGAAGTTAACATCATGGCAGAAATTCTCACAGTTGGGTTGATAGAGAATCCAAAACTGCATTGCCATTTCTCAACCATTTATGGTGGACATTATTCAGGCTAGCCTAGAAGAATGAACCAGCTGAGACCTACAGACTTTTTAGTAGAAATTTCATTCTATTCCATTAGGAGTTAATAGTCATGTTACAGGGAACGGGGAATGTTAGATATATAATACCTTGAACTTTGTGGGCTATGCTACCTCTTTCTCAATTATTCACCTTGCGCTGATACAGGCAAGGCAGCCCTGATGATGTGTCAGTAAGACTTGTTTTACAAAAGCAAATGGAAGTTGGATTTGTAACATGGCCCAGTATCTGATCTAAGTGATATATCAGTTCAGAACTGCAATGCAAAGGTCGCTCCTTGACTCTAAGTCTTAGTCATCTATTTACCAATTTATCTGAAAATATGTAGCATATTTTTAAAGTTGAAGTTAAGATATGGTAGCACATTTCTGCAACCCCAGCTACTCAGGAAGCAGAGATAATAAGATCATGAGTTTGAGGACAGGCTGAGTTAAATACACAGCAAGACCTTAACTCAAAAACAAAAGACAAAGAAAAGGATTGGGGCCATTTGTCAAGTGGTAGAGAACTTATCTAGCTTACTGGAGGCACTGAACTGAATACCCAATACTGAGAAAAATTTTTAAAAAATGTTCTTATGAGAAAATGTTTAAAAGAGATGAAAGATTGGTTATTTTTTTACTTCACAATAAAATAAAAATGAAGGAATCCACTGGAAAAAGAATTTCTGCAATGCCTGTTGTCAGTGGAATACATTGAAAACACAAACAGCTGTACCCAGTAGGCACCCAGTATCAGATGTAAAACACCAACACCAGCAGGCAGGTTACATGACTATATTCCAATGTTAGTACTTGCAGAGTAATAGAATTTACTCTGAAAGATGCATCTAATTCGAGTGATGTGTGTGTGTGTGTGTGTGTGTGTGTGTGTGTGTGTGTGTGTCCTGTTGTGGTACTGGGTTTGAACTCAAGCCTCACACTTCCTGGTCAAGTGTTCTAGTACCTGAGCCATGCGTTTAGTCCTTTTTGCTCTTTAAGATTTTGGTTTGTTTGTCTCATGCTTTTGCGCAGGCTGACTTTGGACCATGTTCTCTTGCCTCCACTTTCCATGTAGCTAGTATTTAATTGCTTATTGAAATAGGGTCTCATTAACTGTTTTCCAAGCTGACTGACCTCAAACTATCTCTGCCTTCCAAGGAGCTGGAATTACAGGCATGAGCAATCATATGTACTCCTGATTATTAGTTGGTCCTTAACTACACTTATGTGACCAACTCTACAGCAATCCCTGCCTGTACAGTCCCAGAACAACAGAAGACAACAAAAAACAACACCCTAGGCTGGATCAGGTGAGAAAGATGGTATCTCTAAAATGCCTGACCTATGTTTCCCAGGTAATCATGCTCACAAATCACTCATTATCTCAGATAGGACATTTCCAATCGGAACAATTAGAAGAGCTGTTTTACACTCCTCTTTACATAGTTCACCTCACTGTGGATCCTTCTTTCAGGTTTGACATTTCTTTCCTCCTGGAGGCGTTCACTCCTGCACATAATGGGGCGGTCTTATCTTCTTAGATATTGACTTTATCATGGTCAATATCTTCTGAATAAATGAATAAATGAAGATCTCTTTTAACTCATTCACTTAATCTACCAATATTTTTGGAGCTGACTGTATACTAGTAAACAAATCAACAAAAGTATTATCCTGGCTGGGAATGTGGCTCAGTGATAGAGTGCTCACCTAGCTTGCATGAAGTCCTAGGTTCAATTCTTTAGTTCCACATAAATAGAAAAAGCCAGAAGTGGAGCTGTGGCTCAAGGGGTGGAGCGCTAGCCTTGAGGGAAAGAAACTCAGGGACAGTGCATTGGCCCTGAGGTCAAGCCCCAGGACTGGCCAAAAAAGAAAAAATGTGATATCCTAATGGGGCATATATTTTGGTTAGAGGGGATCTTAAAAGAAATGTTATTATTTGGGGTAAGTTCTATGGGGGCAAATAAATTAGAAGAGAGGACAAGGAGAACATGGAAGCAGGAGGGATTGTCAATATGGCAGCCAGGGAAAACCTCCCCAGTAAGGAGACATTTTCAGCAAAGATGTGTAGGTTAGGAGAGGAACTGCTGGATTCCTGGCAGAAAGGAATTCCTGGCAGAGACAGCAGCAAAGGTGAGGCCTAGGAGGTGAAAGCTGGTTGGGAGAGCAAGCTGGGGCCCTGAGCTGTGCCTGAGCACCGGAAGAGAACAAATCAGAAGAGATTCATGCACAAGGAGGACTTGGGTGTTTACTCTAAGAGAGAAACCAGAAGAAACCAGTTAACTGCTTTTCTGAGTATTCCAAAGTTTCTTTGCATATGATCTGTTCAATGGCTTCAACTACCTGTCTCTCATAAAGGGAGTTGACCTCAGATGTCTGTTTATGTATTCATTTTCTATGTCTGGTTTTCTCTAATGGGAAGAAGACCTGCTTTTTCTTTCAGAGGATCAAATGTTATCACTCTGAAGGCATGAGTTTCCAGTGCCCATAAGCTGATAACACAATGATTTCATTTTCTGACAGCTTATGGAGCCTGTGTGAGAAATGAGCGAGGCAAGCTGAAGGATTGCAACAAGCTGGAAAAGACAAAAAAACAAAAGGACAAAAAGCAAAATCAGTAAGATAAAGGAGGAGGAGGAATAAAATGTAGGAAGTAAAGGTGATACATCCATGTTTCTAATCACAGGTAGGAAGTAAAGGTGATACATCCATGTTTCTAATCACAGGCAGGAAGAGCTAGAAATTGGGGGTTGGGCTAACCTGGTTTCCATCTTAGATACTTCACTTACACTTTGTGTGATTTTACGAAGTCACAATGTTAGCCTCATAAAAATAGCATTTGACATGAGCTTCTCAAGCCATTGTCAAGATTAAAAAAGCTATTGCATCTACATATCTAACATAATTCCAGTACCAATTATGAGTTGCCTTATTACTATGACCACCAACATCATCATTATTGCAGTAGACCAGGAAAGTAGAAGTAACTTGATCTTCTGACAAAATAAAAATCAGGAAAGACTTTATAAAGAAGGAAAACATTATAAGGCTGCATTTTTAAAAGCCGCTGACTATAAATTATGTAAATTATGTGCTGGGACTCAATCTACTTCATGAATCAGGAGGAGTCTAAGGAAACATCTTTTCAGTAATTCAGATTCCTAAGAATCTGGCTTAGCTTGGAAACAGGAATTATCCTGGGAAATGCATATCTATAGGAAAGAGGATAAACTCTGGAAAAAACGTGATGATTCTACATTAAAAACAAATACAGAAGACCTTGTATGACTTGGATAAAGACTGTAATGGATTAGCAGTTCCAGGAAAAGTAGGAGACAGATTTGGAACGGAGCGATACAGAGATGAAGTCGCTCAGTGCCAAGGAAGACGGGATTGAGTCAATCTGCTGCCAAGTGCTTTTCCACCCGGGACAGACAATGTTTACAGCTGGCAGCAGGAGCAGTGAACGGCTTGATGTACATGAATCTCATAAAATTATCTGAATTTATTCTGCACTGTAGAGGGCATCTGTCACTTTTTGATTTGTCTGGCATCCCTTACTGCTGAGAACTGCCCCTCTCCAACTCTGGATCATTCTCTTGAACCAAATGATCAAGGAGTTCTGCCTCCCCAACTACAAAAGTAGATGTGTTGTCCAGGGTTCAATCTGAATGCGTGGTTTCCTAGGTCACAGTGACTGGGCCAGAGGAAGACAGATAACCTGAGTGGGCTCCCTTTCAGTAATTAAGAATCTAGGGAAGCTTTGTTGCTATCTGAGGACCAAAATTAAGAGCTAAACCAAAATCTAGGGAAGAGGAACTGAGAGAGTATTAGAGACAGAAGGGAGCAGGGGGAGGAAGTGAGAAATAAAGAAGGAAAAAGAGAGGGAGGAGAGATTCCTGTGAATCTTATTTTACCATTTTAATTCCCTGATTCAACTACCCCTGAACCTAACATTTGGAACTTTCAGTGCTTCAAACAATTAGGTTACTTTTTTCCTTCTTTTACTACTTTTAGTTTTGAACTGGATTTTTTTAAATTGATAGCCAAAATTATCAATTAAGAAAAAAATGTGAGATTAATAAAGAACTAAGGTGAGAAGGGCAACCTGTGGCAATTCTTAAGTGGAATACAGAAAAGTCTACTCAATAGTAAATACATATTTTTTAAATACATTTTTAAAGGCGTTACAACAGATTTGGGTAAAGATGTAATGGGGTTTAAGTTGGCCAGTGGATATAGTCTGCCAAATCAATCCAAAGTACAGATGTTTGGCTTCCCATGGACATGACAAATGAAATAATAGTCATGTGTTGTCTATGGCTGGGCAAGAATCATCTTAGAACTCTGTAGCCTTCTGACCTATGGTCTTGATCATCTGATAAATAAGTAGCTATCCCCTCTCAACAGTCTTTCCGTACACAACTGCAACACATCTACAATTGTAAAACTGCTCTCCTTGGAAAATGATCTATAACTACAGGAAGGCTTAGTATTAAACATAAGCATAATGAAGTAAATTGGACCTGCAGTACAGTACTGTTTAATAGGCTTAGGAATAGAAGCTATAATTTGAAGTGCTCATAATGTTTAAGAAAAACTAGTATTAGAGAATCTGACAAGGTTAGCCTGAAGTTTATAATTACTTTTATTCTCTCTCCCTTAGATAGCAATATTTTCATGATTTAGCATTTATAGGAAGTGTTTGTGTGCTTGGAATCACTGTGGTGTTAAAGGTGAATTTTTAGGTTTATAAGCATTTTGATTTCACCTGTTTGTCAGGTGTATGAGCTGGTGGCTAAATTGTGTTTGTAAAAAAAAAAAAAAGGAATGTAATTGATGGCATGTTTCTGTAAGTAGAAAGTTCTAATTCACCTCTCAAAATTGATTTCAGCCAATCAGTGGAAGAATCTTTTTTTACTCACATAAAAATTATTTGTCTTATAAAAGTAAAGTCAGAATTACAAAGGGAAATTAAGTCCTAAGAATCATTTTTTTGTTTTGTCTTATGTTGGTACTTAAGCTTGAACTCAGGACTTCATGCAATCATGTGGCTTTTTTTGCCATTTAACAAAGGAGTTTATTAATACAATATATCTTTTAAAACTCTTTTATGTATATTGTCAAAGTGATGTATAGAGGGGTTACAGCTACAAAAATAAGGTAATAAGTACATTTCTTGTCAAACTTGGCTTTTTGATTCATAGTTGGTGTTCTAACAGGGATTTTTCTACCCAGGCTGGGTTTGAGTCACAATCCCTGGATCTCAATCTCCTGAGTAACTAGGATTACAGGCCTGAACTCCGAGCTCCCAAATGAAAAGCAACTATAAATAGTTCATCTTTATGCCCAAAATCTCTCAACTTCAAACTATAGGAAAACAGAACACATCAATACATGTGGTAAGAGAGATCACGATGGACACAGAAGCCCAATATAACAACATACCATGAAGAGAACAATGTCCACATTGTTCCCTCATAGTCAACAAGGTAAAAGTAGTTTCAGCAGCTGCCAGGAACTAAAATAAAAGTTGAGATTGTTATCACTTCATCACCAAGAAGGTAATAACCAAACAAGCAACCACTCCTCGTTCTTTCATTTAACTGATCCTTGCTGCGCTCTAGCAGTTATGAGAGCCAGGTAAGAATAAAAACATAGGTTATGGGTTGTGTGAAAGAGTCCAAAAGGGGGAATACATAGTTATTGTGAGTAACTTAACAGATTCCAGCAACAGGTTGCTTTGAAGAATATGCTGTGGTGTGCTCAAACTCCTTATCTTTGCATTTCAAGACATCCACGGAAAGAAAAGAGAAAATAAAAGCAAACAGAAGAAAAGGAGGATAGTATGTACGTGAAAGAAGAGGGAAAGTAACAGAGCTCAAGACAAGTAGAAGAGAGAGGAAGCTGCATAGTCAATACTGTAAAATCTGACAGGGCTAATTGAAATAACACAAACACAAGCAAAACCTAGCCTAAAGCAGGAACAGCCAGTGCAAACATCAAGAAAAAGAAAAAATAATTCTCCTGCAGGGCTCAGTCTGTGGGATTCTGGGAAGAAAACCTGGAGACGAGTTGAGGCATAGGAAACAAAACTGAACACCTAAATGCCCATTCCATCGGACCAGAAGCTGGGCTCCTTGTGTTGATCTGCAGAGGAAGGGAGAACATGGTACCATCACAGCCCAAGAGGACAGGCACATGATCACGATGGAGAGAAACAGGTGGAATGGATGTGGAGCCTCTGTGTCCACTAAAGTAAAAACCTTTGAAAGTCCCTCTGTTCCCAGCCTTGACTATGCCTGCCTTTAGCTCAGAGACAGCCAGAAAATGGAATGAAAGATGTAGACGGTGATTTGTGATGGGTATAGTTCTTTCTAACTACTAAAAAAATTCTAATACAAAAGTAAAATGCATTCATTCCAGAAAAAGTATTAGATTGACAGATAATCAAGTCAAACATTAGAAAAGAAAAACACTCTGAACACTAGTATTCCTGAGAGAAAAGGCCACTGACATTTATAATTAGTCATTCTTATTTTTGCAGGAATTGCCAACACAACTGAAAGCTGGCAGTGATAGTCTAGACATAGAAAACGTAGTGGTAAGCCGGGTGCTGGTGGCTCAGGCCTATAATCCTAGCTACTCAGGAGGCTGAGATCTGAGGATCACAGTTCAAAGCCAGCCCAGGCAGGAAAGTCTGTGAGACTCTTATCCCCAATTAACCACTAGAAAACCTGAAGAGCTGAGGGATAGCGCCCAAGCCCAGAGTTCAAGCCCCACAATGACAAAAAAAGAAAAAGAAAATGTAGTACTAAAGAGAATTGCCAAGTGCCAATCAAGAATAAAGGTTTTGATCAGCTAAAGCAAGATGTTTCTTTCCAGTGCTTATAAAAATATAATGCAAGATTGGTAAAGGGATTCTCACAAACATTCATCAGACTGCTGAGTAGCACAGGTATACAAGTAAAGAACCCCAAATCATGGGAAGAGCCATCCTAAAGGATTGGGGGGAATAATATCAAGTGCTCTCATATGGCTGAGACTAGTACCCACTTCCACTAGTCTTGCTAGAAAATCTCATAATTCATGTATCATTGAGTAGAATTCTCAGAAGGGCCTTGTCTCATTAGTGAAGCAAATCAGCACTAGACTAAATACTGCTCTGGTACTGTGAAACTCCAAAAGGTACGACTTGAACAAATTCAGTCATTCCCAACTAACTTAAACAAAGCTCAGGTCTATTTCTAGGAATGAAAACCAATGAGCATCCAACAGAGAAAAACAACAATAACTAGCATACAACTAAAAACCTATCAGGAAGGAAAAAAGAAAAAGAAAATTGTGACTAGGATAAAAATTTAAAAAATCAGTTGAAGCCAAACTAAACTAGAGGCCTATTTTAGAATTAACAGACAAAGATATTAAAATAGCTAATATAGTTATATAAAATATGAGAAAAAGGATAATATCTCCCAAATATAGACTGAGATAAACTGAAACTATGTAGTATAAACCTTAAAGCAATACTATATGTATATCTGATTCTGTTCACTTATTTTCTGATTCCATTGTCTGTCTTTTATTGTATCATTCACTTTAGGTAATCAAAGAGGATAAGAAGAGCAAGGTAGCAAATAATAGATGAAATACATAGAAGACAGGTAATTAAGGAGATGACATTTAACCTTAGCATATTTATAGTCATAGGTTCTCCAATTGGAACTCTTCCTACAAGGAAACATACTTGACATTGCAGAAAAGGTCAGATAAGATGGTGTTAAGCAAAATGAACCCCAAGATAGGAACACAAGTGGTTTTTTCTTTCATGCTATTGTTTCTAACGTAAGGTACCATGTGATTTTTTTTGTTGCTTTGTATGTCCCTCCCCCATGGTATAACCCCTGTCTTCACTGTATTTGATGTTGGTATAATTTGGGGAGGGGAAGGGAAAAAAACAAAATGTTTAAATAGGGATATAGGTTGCAACAATGAGATGTACCAGACACTATGTTGAAAAAGGAACTTTACAATTTAGGTGTGGGGGGAGGGAGGGTAGGGAGAGAGGGGGAGGGGGAGTGCAGTTGAGGAGGTGGGAGGGAAGGGATGGTAGGAGAAAAACAAAGGAGGAGGCAACAATGCTTAATAAGATATGTACTCATTACCTTGCTCATGTAATTGTAACCCCTCTGTAAGTATTTTCACAATAAAAACTTATTTTAAAAAAAGAAACAAAAAAAACAAGTTAAATGTTGAAGGGTGAAAAAAATATATCATCCTGTTATGGACTAAACTGAGTCTGTCCAAGGTCTTATGTAGAAGACCTAAGCCAGAGTGAGGCCATATTTGGAAAGCAGGCCCTTAAACAGATAATCAAGGTTAGAGGAACCATAATCTAAAAGGACTGATATCCTTATAAGAGGGAAAAAAAGATGCCAAAGCGCTTTCTCTCTCTCTCTCTCTCTCTCTCTCTCTCTCTTCCTCTTCCTTCCCTCCCTCCTTTCCCATCACAGAAAAGAGCATGTGAAGACACAGCAAGAAGGAAACTATCTGCAAGCCAGGAAGAAAGAGCACTAACTATCTTAGACTTCCACTCTCCAAATTTATGTGAAAATAAATTTCTATCGTTCAAGCCACCTATCCCATGCTGTTTTGCAATGGTAGCCAAAACAAATTAATATGCTTGCTATTAAACAAATGGAAGATGAACTGGGTATATTAATGTCAAACAAAGATATGTAGATATCCGACTAAGAAAATCAACAAGGACAAAGAAGTTCATTTTCTAATGAAAAAAAGAGTTCAATTCATCAAGGCTACATAACAATCTTACATACTTATGTGCCTAACAATATGAACTGAAATATGTGTGACATTAATACCTCTCTCCTCATAATCAGAACAAGAGAAAAGTCAGTAAAGATATATAGAAGCACATGTTTTGCTACTGGAAGAAGAGAATAAGCAAAGACCATTCAGTGTCTTAGTCATTCTGTCTGTGGAAGACTTCTCCTCTTGATGGGGATTTTTTTCAGGAAACTCAGACTTCTGGCTCTATTTCAGACCAATGGCTTTTGCTATACCTGCTCTCAAAGTTGTTGTCCTGTAATTGCTTTTCATCACAAATCTGAATAGGAATCACGGTCCCTTGGAGCTTATGACATCCTCTTAGGCGGACTCGTTTGCTTTGCTTGATTCTTTCAGAAATAGTTCATGGCTAGTAAATGTTCTAAGTTCTTGCATGTTTGAAAATACCTTACTCTTGACTAATAATTTGGCTAGGTAGAGAGTTTCAGACTCAAAAATATTTTCCTTGTTTGAAAGCATGCCTCTTGTACTCTTTTTCATTGCATTTAAAGTTGCCAATTTGTCTCATGTAATTGGTAGTATTTCTTTTTGAGGAACTTACTCTTTGAGCTTCTGGAGTCTTTCTTTCATTCTCAGGGTCTAAACTGTCACAAGGACATGTCTTGTGGTAGTTTTGTTCATTCATCATATTTTGCATTTTCTGAGCTCCTTGAATCTGAGGTTCTACTTTCTTGCAACTGTAAATTACTCTCCTATTCTCTATGTTCCCTACTTTCTCATTTTGAATATCATTTTGCTGTTAAGACTGTTGGAATGTCCTGCAACGCTTATTTTTTTTGCCCATCCCTATCCTTTTCCCCCTATTTTATTATTATCTTTAAGTAGTTGCACAAATGAATTGCCATTCTACAAAACTGTTTATTAATATGGTATATCCTGGCCAATATCACCCCTCTCATCATTTTTTCCCATCCATCCCAATCCCTCCCCCTTCCTCGATTTTCTTAATCATTTTAGAAAATGCATTGAATTTTATGACTACATTATCCCCCCTTCCTCTCTCCATTTGACTCTGGCAATTACTTTAACATTTTAAGAACTCTTTCTGGTTCTTGATTATTCTTTTCCTTATCACCTATTTTTGTAATTATAAACTCCTTTCAATAAAAACACTAAGAGAAAGTATGTTTAAAGTACTTTTCGCTTTCTGAACCATCTTTTACCTCCAAGGTCAGTGTATTCTTTTTCAACCTGCTTTTTCCCTTCAATTTTTATGACCTTTCCCTGCTGATGCATATACAACTGAAAAAGATCATCCTGTCCAATGCCTTGTCCAGGTCTCTCCTGTTTTCAAGACTGACCAACACCAACAGCTTTTGCTTTAGACTTGGTAATGAAAGAAGGGAATTGAAACATTCCCTCCCACCTCTCCTGCTCTGAAGCAAAACCCAGGAGAATTTCACTCAGCTGGGATATGGTCCCGTTGGGCTCTTCCTCATGAAGACTGTCTAATTACTTTTGAGCTTAGTCTCCTACTTTTTGCCTGAGCCTATGACACAAGGCAGGAGAATGTGGACTACGGCTCACACAGTTACTCCACAATTGAATTCTTTCCAACTCCCCTCTCACACTCCAATATTTGAGCCTCTCTCTGGGTTTGCTGCCAGGAAAAATAGCTCTGGCCCCTACTGCAGACTTCTCCTGTGAATGTGATTTAGTCTGTTAATACAATTCCAAATATTTCCACTTTTCAGAAATTTATCTATGTCTCTAGTTCCCAGATGTTCCTTCTCCTGTACTTAGTAGTGTCTTTAATTTACTGCTCTTTATTCTTCTGACATTTCTTTGGACTTGGGAGGAGAAAAGGTCTACATCTCTCTCTATGTGCAACCTTGAGCAAGAATTCCCATTACCTCTCTGGACATCTTTGTGATTTCCCCTTCCTTTGAAATGAAAGTGGCTTTCATGTAATTTTGTAGCTTTCATGTAGTGCCATGGGACCACATCAACACCTTCTTAATTTCTCTTCTACTTGTCAGCTCTCCATATACTTAAAATGAGTCTGTCTATGCTCTTGAGGTTAAATATTTCTAGGTTTACTCCTCACTGAACTCTTTTTTTTGGGGGGGGGGGTAGCTGGTACTCTTGGCCTCTTATTCTCTACTCCTGGCTTTTTGCTGGTTAATTGGAGAGAAGAGTTTCACTGTGTTTTCTGCTCATACTGGCTTTGAACTACTATCCTCAGATCTCAGCTTCCTAAATATAGCTGATTATACAGGTGTGAGCCATCAGTGCCACTGGAAAAGAAATTTTCCATCCAAGAACTTCTAGACTCCCTAACCTAGTCTGTGTGCAAATATTTTAACACTTGAATAAAAGTCATTCAAGACCTCTTAGTCTTAGTCATTTGGTAAAGAATTATAATGTATGCCAAAGGATAAGTTGTTTCTGAACTGATTTAAGCATGAAACTGAACTTACCATAAGTATTTTTTCAATCACTTACATGAAATGTAATTTTAACACTACAATGTATCTCCCACTTCTCATGAACAAAAATGAATTGTTTTCCAAGAGTCATAGATTGTTGTAAAATCATCGAAATAAGTATAATACTGAAGAATTAATTTTAAAAGAGAAAAAAGGCTAATATTAAGCTAAAAGAGTATGACTATAGCAGATCATGCTTTTAAAATTAAAGAAATATTACCTGAAAAATTTAACTGGGCAATATTTAACTGGGCTTTTCTGATAGTTACACCTTCCTTGAATAAATACTTTGCTTTAGATCTTTGAAAATGAGATTTATAAACAGTAAGAGAAACAGATTTTGTAGTGTAGTCATGTATAGGAAAATATTTCTGTCAGCTGTAAAGACTTACATATTTCATAGGACTCCAAAAGAAGTATTCAAAATCTATGTTGGGTGTGTGTGTGTGTGTGTGTGTGTGTGTGTTCATAAGAATTGAGAAACTATTGGTGAGCTAAGCAATAGTTCAATGGTTCAATGTAAAAGAACAACTTGCCATCTCTATTCTCATGTATCTTGCCAGGTGAAAAACCCACACATTCATTAAAATGCTTTATTTTCCTCACTTTAGTTCAGACTGGTAGAGCTGGGTGCATGGCAAATGTGTGCTAGTGTCTAGAAACAAGAAGCCTAGCATCTTTTCCATCCTCTGGGCCAAATGAACTATGCTAGTAACATTTATGGAATGCCAACTATGATGATTCAGAGAAGAAAAGTTAGCTGGATCTTAAGAAGACACCTCAGGAAAAATTATTGAATCATTTCACCCTTATTTCTTCTAATACATGAAAATTTGGAGATCAAATCATCTATATCTGTGTCACACTTCTTGGCATGTCCAGTACTAGAGGCTCTTTAGGGTCTCCTACTTTTATAACTAGATCTCTGTGAGCCTCAGCAATCACAGGCAGTTGCTCTGGACAGCCATTTTTAGATCACAGAGTGCCCTAATCTTTCACATCTCTTCTCTTTGCCTGAAATGCCCTAGCTCTCCTCATTCACCTGAAGTCCTCCTACTCAGGTTTCAAGATTCAGCTCAGACATGTGTCTGGAGCAAAACTTCTCTGACTCCTCCAAGAGATTAACTCAGAGGAGCTGTAGTCATAATCATGAGTACAGACAGACCAGGAAGTGGGCCTTACTTCTGCCATATCTATCTATCTATCTATCTATCTATCTATCTATCTATCTATCTATCTATCTATCTATCTATCTATCTATCTATCTATCTATCTATCTAATCTATAGATCGATCTATCTGCCTTATAGGGCTGTTTTGAAGACTGAATAAATAGGAAAGGTAAAGTTCCTAAACAGAGAAATTGGGACCCCACTCCATAAATGCTAGCTACTTCCCATCCTCCTCTTTTCCCACAGTTTTGAATAGCATGAACTTTGTATCTCATCTATAGGTTGAATAACCACAGTCCCACTATGAAGAGCATTTAAGTAACAATAACAAAGTTTTGTATTAAACCAGTATGATAAATAAGCTTATTAGCGATATTCTGATCACTCACAAAGATCCTTCATGCAAAGTATAAATGAAATAATTAGAATGATCTTTTTACTTGAAGTATGTGCATGCAATACTTAAAAAAAAAAAAAACTTGATCAAAAGCTTCAGTACTATATGTTACAAATTTTACATAGAGGTCAATATTATACTTTCAGTAACCACAGCTGCTCTTGTACCTAACTTTACAAACTCACAGTTGGGCCAAGAACAACACAGTCCATTGACAACAAGATCACAAAAGGACTGCAACACTGTAAAATCTATAACTACTGATTTCAATATGAATTACTTTCCCAAATCTTTCTTCACACCTTCAACATTTTACAAATATTCATTACCCTTCACAACTTCCTCTGTGGCAGGTCCTTGTTTGTTCAGATGTTACCAGATATTCACTGTAGGTAATCAACCTCCAACCTTGTATCTGGCATGAAAAGAATTCGACAAGACTCAAACACAGTGAAAGTGATAGGAAAATGTGTTAGGAAAGAAATGTGACTGAGAAAGATTATATGGCATAAACTTGCCAAGGAAGACAGAACTTTAGTTTATCTTCAGCCATCTTCAAGGCACAAACATGAGCATTAAGTTTAAAGAGAGAAATAATAGGGGTAGGGGACAAAAGTATGTTTACAGTTGGCCTGGCTGGTCATCATCTGAGTTCTGGTCTTCCTGAGTTCTGGAGAAGATGTTAGGGCTGTCATCCTTGAAGAGAGAAGACTAGTTTCCATGAGATGATTTTTCTGTCCTCAAGGTACAGTCTGTCATTATTGTTATTATCTTCACTTGAGGTGCTCTGTTCTTTTGTTTGATGTTCCTTTGGAGTGGTTAGTTCTTTGTCCTAAAAATGTTATCAACCAATCCTGTCTTTCCTGGAACTCAAGGTGATTGCAAAGTGGTTGTGGAGAGAACAGCTTAGAGCAATGACACACACAAAATGAAAACACACCTGCCAGGCTTTTCTCCTGTTTCTAGTTAATTCATGGCACCAATACACTTTCAATAGACTGGCAGTGGGTTATCTCTAGAGTGTGAACAACAGCATTAGCCTTTAGGGTTTGAGTAGCTAATGAGATTACCCATGAAAAATTCCAATCACTAGGTCCAGTACACTGGGCTGAAGTCACCTGGGAGTCAGAAAGTCTTAACTACATTATTTTCTCTGAAACCTTGTGAGTTTATCCTCCATTTTAAGTTCCTGTTGCACTTCCTATCATTCATGGCCAGCTACTATCTATCACTAGGGCTCAGTTGTCCTCATTTCTAGGGCCCCCAATATAAACACAAATGAATCAATAAATAAGTCTTTCAAATTTAATAGAGTAGAGTAAGGGAGTGTTTTTAAATAGGAAGATAAAGAATATGGAGCACTAAACAGGACAGGAGTTTTCATGCCTTTCCGTAAACTCCAAAGCATGTATCTATCCCTCGACCAATCAGATCAGAAGCATGCCTTTCTGAGGAGAGCAAGGGACCCTACATCTAGCCGTCCTTGAGAGAGACTGCATCTCCTGGTTCCTGAACCCTTCTTTGCAAAAGGATATATTAGCTAGGTCTACTTTAAATACTTTCCTGCCTTTTAATGGTGGGAGAGAAGAAAGAGCTTATCTGACTAATGTCACAAAAAACAAACCCATGAAAGTAAGCCAAGTAGCTCCTTGCACAAAAGTTCCCTTTTCAACTTGGCTAATGGGTAAATGGCTATTTTTTGTCTTTAAATAAGCTAATAATCCCTGTTTAATCCAAACACATGAACACAGTGAGGTTGTGTTTGGAAATATATACATCAACATTTAAACAACTCAAATCCATTAAAAAAAATCTTACATAGTTTAGCTAAATTCTGTCTCAACATTGAATAGACATGATGGAAAAATTATAGGGAGGCTCTCTCTATCGGGCCATTGTTGTATAGTTTATGTATCAGGATAACAAAATAAAGTCATTTCAGGATACTGTCATTAAAACTGTTCAATCATTTCTTACCACTCAAGCATGACTGCAATATTTACATCTTCCTACAAGAGCATAATCATCTTGAGGCTCAGTTTTAAATACTAGCATTTTCTTCGAAAGTTCTTAAAAACCTGTGTTCTATAAAAGGGGATTTAACACAACACTCTCAAACACTGCAGGGGACCCTGAGCTATTGAGGAAGGGATTTTTAAAGAATAAATACATGCAATTGACACCAATCAAAACTAGCCCAGGGGATTAAAGATTGAAGAGAGTTGCACAGTGAAAAAATCAGTTCCCTTCCACTGAGGAGGAGAAGCTATATTTCTGACTAAATGCTCTCTACATTTATTTTCCTAGAGATGATGACATACTAGTATTTAGAAACATGTTTCATGTTAAGAAAGACCTTCCCAGAGATCAGCACAAATAACATTATTTCCCAGTTGCAGGAAAGTAAGGGTTGGTTTCTTTGACAAATAATAACACAGTACTGACAAGACACAGAGAATGGTGGCACCATTTTCCAAATTCTGGTTAGGGAAAGTGAGATGCAAATGATCCCTGAAATCCCTTAACAGGCCATGGACATCAGATTCCAGTTTCCTTACCAGCTATTCACTTCAACAACTCTCTAAGGAGCTTCCAGGCCTTCCGCCTCAGACTAGGGTTGTATTATTGCTCAGCTGATCACCTACTGGTTTCTTCAGCTCTACATCCTTTAGACATCCACTGTGGAACACTCCAACCTGTGACTCCCCCCTTTTTTCTGTCTCATATACCTTCGCACTCACAAGTACATGTTTCTCTCTCTCTTTTAAAAGTAATGATTGATGATATTGTCCAAAAAGAAATCTACACATTACCTAGCTGTGAAATGATAACACCTTCTGTACAATGCCTCAATAAAAACAATAAAATTGTATTTTTAAAAAAGTAATGAACCCCCCTGTACAGCATCTTTACAATAAAATAAAAGTTTAAGAGAAGTAATGATTGGTAAATGTATGACTTAGTTAAGCAACAATACCTTTGTAGTCAGTTAGGTATCTTACATTTTGCTCTGTTTAAATAGCAAATTAAATATGAATGCACAGTCCTATAATATTTTTGCATATTGTGAATTTGGCTTTCAACAAAGGAAGTAAAATAAAGTAGAAATGCAAGTTATATGCCATTTGATTCTACTTACTAGGTTATAGACAGAATAAAATTTTGTCATCTATTGTTCCTGGTATTGAGTTTTCTATAAGGAAGAAATAAATTTTAAATATGTGTGACTATCTAAAATTTTTCTTTTCTGAGTGTCAATAGATTGTATGCCTTAAAAGATTAAAATTGATTTTCTATTGATGTTATAACCAATTACCTCCACATTTACCACATTTAGAAGCTTAAAAAAAACACCAATTTATTACCTTACAGTTCTGTAGGTTTAAGGTGTGTTTCTAGTCTTACTAGGAGTGATGATCAATCTTAGTTGTCAACTTGACTGGATTGAGAGTTGCTTAGAAAATTGATAAAGTTTGCTCTCTCTCTCGCTCTCTCTCTCCCTCCCTCCCCCTCTCCCTCCCTCCGTCTCCCTCTCCCTCTCCCTCTCTCCCTCCCTCCCTCCTTCCCCCTCCCTCCTTTCCTCTCCCTCTTCCTCTCCCTCTGCCCCTCTCCCTCTGCCCCTCTCCCTCTGCCCCCCCGCTCTGTTTCCAGAGAGGATTGACAGGATTGACATGTGGATCAGCAAACTCAGCTCCATTATTCCCAAATGACAGTGACTTTTGTTGCTGTCACCCATGGACATCAGATTCCAGTTTCCTTACCAGCTATTCACTTCAACAACTCTCTAAGGAGCTTCCAGGCCTTCCGCCTCAGACTAGGGTTGTATCATTGCTCAGCTGATCACCTACTGGTTTCTTCAGCTCTACATCCTTTAGACATCCACTGTGGAACACTCCAACCTGTGACTCCATGAGTCAATTGGGGGTGAGGGGAGAGTCACTTCTTATAAGTATACATGCATTCTATTCTATTCCTCTGGACCAACTCGATTTGGTTAAACAATTCATCTTTCCTGTCAGTTTGTTAACTTAAATAATAGAAACTTACTTTCTTACAATTCTGGAGGCTGCAATTCCAAATTAAAGGCCAGCAGTGTTGTTTCTCATGAAACCTCCCACCTTGGTTTATAAACATCAATATTTTCACAGTGTTTCACATTGCTTTCCTTTCTTCCTTCCTTCCTTCCTTCCTTGCTTCCTTCCTTCCTTTCTCTTTCTTTCATCTTTTCTTTCTTTGGTGTGTATGTGTGTGTGTGTGTTTGGGCTGGCTTTGAACCCTGATCCTTAGATATTAGCCTCTGGAGTAGCTAAGATTATAGGCATAAGACACCAGCACTCAGTTTCACATGATTTTTCTTATGTACACATGCTCTGGTGTCTCTTTCTCTTCTTGCAAGGATACCTACCCTATCTGATTAGACCAACATCCTTAATTAAGACCCTATCACCAAAGATGGTCACATGGAGGTTTAATGCTTCCCAGCATAGGAACTTGGGAAGGACAGGTGCAGCCTATAACATCATATAACTTCATAGAGTCACAGGTCTGGGAATTAAGGACATGGGCATCTTTGACACAACCATTATTCTGCCTTCTGAGACATTATATTTTGAATTCTAGATCCATGATCATCAGAGACTCCTGAGGTCAAATGAGGGACAATAGGGAGGTGGTTCTGATAGGGTGAACAGAGGAAAGACACTCTATAGGACAGTTGCCCTCTGGCTTTTCTTCCCAAACGGTGATAATGGAAGCTTGGACCACTTCGAAGCAGAGAACTAACCTTCTCTTGCATTGGTTCAGGAGAAGATCAATTGATGCACTAATTCAGAGTACACAGTGGAAATCACTGCGTCGCTAGGTTCTCAAAACCTTGGGAGTATGATAGCAAACCAGGGGGCAAGACTGTAATGACTCACAAGTGCCCGGAGGTTAATGGGAGCAGTATTAAATGGTTTGTGTTCAGAAGATTCTAGTCAGGGGCTGGTGGGTCAAGCACTCTACACTGGGTGTTTAAATTCTCATTGCGAGATAGCATAATACATGAGAGAAACAAGAACTGCAATGTGCTATTTGTTATAAAGGAGTATGTTGGAAAAAGTCCAGAGAGAAGCTGATTTCCAGAGCAGGGAAAAAAACCTCTCATCTTTATATTCCCTTCTTATCATTCATGAAGGTCATTGGGTTAATCAGCCCATTATTCATCATTGTGTCAGCATACACTGGAATGTGGCCATCTTGATAAAAGCCTTACTGTCCTCAAGAGGAAGTGATTAGCCCAGGGAGACTGGCAGATCCCAAGCCCAAGAGGAGAGAGCTAGTATCTGAAACATGAAAAGGACTCAGTTGCAGCTCCTTTTACCCAGTTGTTCCTACTAGGTACTTCTTGTTGCTGGCCAGTGGCCTGGTAAAGAGTTTTGTGTTTTTTTAAAAATGCTCAGACTATTATACCCAGGTCACAGGACCCCCACCAAGAAGACCACTGAGAGTCAGACTTTACAGCTGTTTTAAGGTTTTATTTAAACAGGCTGCAGCTCAGGCCTTGTCCTACACTCCGACACAGTGGAGCCTAGGAGGAGAGCCCTGAGCTAAGGATTTGCAGGTCTTATAAAGGCACACAACCAGGTAGTTTAGCACCACGTGTTGCTCTGCTCTGAAAGAAGCAACAAATGGTCACTGCCTCAAGTACTTTAACCCTTCATTCCCCTCCCTTCCCCCCCCCCCCCCCCCCCCCCCCGCTTGACTTATGGTCCTGAGACACAATCTTGTGGCTCTGGCCCAAACAGCTTTCGATCTTGAACGGGTATAGTCCCTCTCTGACCTTAACCATACTATTAAACAACAATACCAATAACAATCAGTCCATTTTTCTTTTCTTGAGGCATATGTGGAGTGGTTGGGTAGGATGCTTGGAAACTTCCCATGTTTTCCCACCATCGTCCAGGGCAAAGGGGTCAGCCTGCCTGGCATGGGTGTGGATCCAAGCAGCAATGCCGTCCACCTTAAGGGCAATGGGTGTAGCCAGTAGAACCATGTAAGCTCCCTTCCACCGTGGTTCCAGAGATCTCAAGTTGTGTGCCTTCGAACAAACACCCAGTCCCCTGGTTTAAACAAATGGGGGGTAGGAATAGAAGCAGAATCATATAATGCTCTAAGCTGGGGCCACATACTCTTATGCACCAGCTGTAAATAGTCAAGCTTACACAGAAATTCAGTATCATCCAAATCAGCAAGCAATTCAGTCTGAAGGCTAGGGATAATGGGTGGAGGGTATCTATACATTATTTCAAAAGGAGTAGAGCCAAGCTGATAGGGTGAATTTCTTATTCTAAACAGGGCAAAAGGAAGGAGTGATACCCAGTCTGCCTCAGTCTCCAAGGCCAACTTAGTTAAGGTCTCTTTTAGAGTCCGATTCATTCTTTCTACCTGCCCTGAACTATGGGTCTATAAGCACAGTGCAATTTCCAATCTGTCCCCAGTGCTGCGGCTATTCCCTGACTTACTTTTGAAATGAAGGCCAGTCCATTGTCCGACCCTATGGTGGATGGGAAGCCATACCTGGGTAGGATTTCTTCCAGATCTGCTTAGCCATGACGTTTGAGGTCTCATGCTTTGTTGGATAGGCTTCAACCCATCCTGAAAAGGTGTCTACAAAAACTAGCAAATATTTATATCCAAATTTTCCAGTTTTAATTTCTGTGAAGTTTACTTCCCAATACACACCTGGCCTATCTCCACAGAGGCGAGCTCCTTTTGTAATTGGTTGATTGAGGGCATTGGTGAGCTGACAGACTTTACAATTTTAAACAATGTCCTCAGTGAGTTGATTTCCTTGCCTAATTTTTACTCCTGAGTGTTGGAGCAAGTCCTGCATTCTTTGGGTTCCCATGTGAGAGACCTGATGGATTCTCTTAAGAATCCCCTTGCCCAATCTTTGTGGCAAGATAAGCTTCCCCTCACCAGTTTTCCACCAGTCTTTGTTTCCTTCTCTGTCAGGAGTTTATAGGCCATGGGAATTTTCTTTATCCACCCCCAAGTCTTCTTGGGAGTACTGAGGCTCAGGAGGCAAAGCTTGTGGCCCTGGGTCTACTAGAGTCAGTACTTCCGCTCTGGGCTGGAGGGCCGCCTCCTTAGCTGCCTGCTCAGCCAAGTTATTTCCTTTGGTTATAGAATCAGTTATCTTTTGATGGCAGGGCAGTGCATAATGGCAATATTTGCTGGTTCCCATAAGGCCCAGATGAGGCTTAAAATTTCTTGTTTGCTTTTAATAGTCTTTCCCTCAGCTGTCAGCAGCCCCCTCTCTTGATAAATGGCTCCATGGACATGCACAGTGGCAAAAGCATACCGACTGTCCATGTAAATGTTTAGTCTCTTCCATTTTCTCATTTGTAGGGCTTTTGTTAGTGCCACTAGTTCTGCTCTTTGTGCAGACATTCCCTGGGGGAGTGCTTCTGCCCACACTATCTCAGTGTCCGTGGTGACTACTGCGCCCATGTACCTTTTTCCATCTCGAATGAAACTGCTGCTGTCTGTGATCCAGGTATGCTCAGCATGTGATAGTGGCGAGTCCAACAAGTCTGGCCTCTTTTCCTTGGCCGGGTCTCTCTTTTCACGCTCAATTTCATGTTCTCTGTCCTTCCTTTTGCTTCTCTGTCTCTCTCTTACTGTAAACCTTTTCCGCCGCAGCTACTAGATCCCTAATAGACTTCTCACCAAGTCTGTCTAGAGCCTGCAACTTTCGCTTTATGTCTGGTGCATCTTGATTTATATAGGCAAACATAATCATCTGAGCCGATTCCTGGTTCTCAAGATCATGTCGGGTATATTGACTAAGAGCTTCCATGAGCCGCTCAAGATATGCTGTTGGACTTTCACTTCCTCCCTGTCTAACATCATAAACTTTGGCCATATTAGTAGGTCAGCGAGCAGCAGCCTTAAGACCTGCCAACAGAGCCTGGCAGTAGATGAGGAGTCGCTCCCTACCTTCAACCCTATTGTAGTCCCATGTTGGTCGGATCTCAGGAAAATGGGCAGTGATCAGGGCAGGATCCCTGATGTGCGTTCCTGTGGGGCCAGGGATATGTTTCCGGGCCGCCTCTCAGATACAGTCTCTCTTTTCCGTGGTAAAAAGGACCTGTAAAAGCTGACTACTATCATCCCAAGTGGGCTGATGAGTAAAGAAAATAGTTTCAAGTAAACGACTTAAATTCTAGGGTTTCTCAGAAAAGGGGGCATTTTGGGTACGCCAATATTGGAGTTGCTGTTGACCATCTGCATCCACAGGACCTACGGCGCATAAGGGAAAAACAGCTGCTCTAGAAAGGGAGCTGATCCCATGGCATCCTCGAGTGACTGGCCCCTCAGAAACTTTAAGGGCAGGTGCCCAGGGTTCGGCTGCTGGTTCTATAGCTCCCTCCTCCTCTTGATCATTCTCAGGCTCTGCAGAAGGAACCTGGGAAGGGGAGCATGGGGGAGGAATCATTTCTTCTTCCAAGTTATCTCCCTGAAAAACCGGGGGGTATAATTTCTTTTCCTCTTTCTTAGTTTCTTTTTGTAAGTCTAGGGGGCTAGATGGAGTGGTGCCCATGGTTTCCAGTCCAGTCAGTCATACAGTCCAAAAAACAATAAACAGTACAAACAAAACACACGCAGGCCTGACAGTTATGAAAAAAAAGCTTAAGATGTGGAGATCTCCCGAATTGGTCTGATGACTCCTGTCACAGGGTGGTTCCACACCCACACCCCACAGCAGAAGGAGCAGATCCACAGTAGGCAAGTTGGGCCTCAGTTAGGAGGCCCTCTTGGTCAGTTCCTGCCTAACACCGAACCAAACCCCGCCCCACAATTCACAAGGCAAGGTTCCAAGGATCCCCCCCCACCCCCCCCACCCCCCCCCACCACACACAGTGGGGTTCCAACTCCCGCCCCACACAGCGGGGTTCCAAGGACCCCTGTACCACAAGAGGATCTGGGATGTCTCCCAGTTCCTCCAGGGTTGTTATGCAAGCCCGTCCGCTTCGACAACCCTTTACGAATCGGAGCGGCCATCCTCACAAAGGAAAACAAAAGTAAAAGACAAACGGCAGGACAAGACAAATTAACAAAGACAGCGCTGTTTTACCTTTGGAGCCTGAGGTCTCAGGGGTCTTTGGGGGATCCCGGATGAGCCCCCACTAATATGTTATACCCAGGTCGCAGGACCCCCACCAAGAAGACCACCAAGAGTCAGACTTTACAGCCGTTTTAAGGTTTTATTTAAACGGGCTGCAGCTCAGGCCTCGTCCTACACTCCGACACAGTGGAGCCTAGGAGGAGAGCCCCGAGCTAAGGATTTGCAGGTCTTATAAAGGCACACAACCAGGTGGTTTAGCACCACGTGTTGCTCTGCTCTGAAAGAAGCAACAAATGGTCACTGCCTCAAGTACTTGAACCCTTCACAGACATTTAATTGAATATTGTTCTGATTGCATCTGTGAGGGGATTTCTTTGTTGTTGTTTTTATTAATTTTATTGTCAAGGTTATGTACAGAAGGGTTACAGTTACATAAGTAAGGTAGTGATTTCATTTCTTGTCTAACTTGTTACCCTCCTCTTGTTTTTCTCCCTCTTCCCCCCCACCCCCCCAAGTTGTACATATCATCTCCAAAATACTGTCATATGGTTATTGCTGTTGCAAAGCTTCCCCCTTTGTCCTTTGTCTCACCATTTTGTTGTTCCCCTTCCCTTCCCTAGATAAACATATATACAATACCCAGGGTACCAAAACTGAATACAGTGACAACAGGGGATACACCATGGTGGGGTGGGGTGGGGTGGGGGGCGGGAAGAACAAAAGAAAAAAGAAATCATGTAGTACACTGAGAACGGCAACAGCAAAGAAAAACCTTTTGTGTCTATGTGTTGGAGTTCATTTCACTTAGCATCATCTTATATGGTCATATGTACATAGCTATTGAGCTATTTTGCTCCTCTGCTAAGATTATCTTAGATGTATTCTAATTATTACAAATAAGGGAAAGCATGGGACCTATGTTTCTTTGGGTCTGGCTTACTTCACTTAATACGATTTTTGGTAAAGAGTTTTTATCCAGAATTGACTATACCCAATCTAATTCCAAAGTTCAACCATTGAAAGTATAAAAGAAATCAAATGAAGAAGAAAGGAAACATTTCATTATTCTCCCATCCTGCCAAAGATTCACACACCTGTAGATGAATGCTGTGATAAGGAGTAAGTTAGTACAAAGTAGTGATATAAAACATGTATGCTCCTCATGCTATGTTGGTTCCTAAAGAGAAAGAAAGAAAAAAAAAGAAATATGAACTAGCTAAATGTAAGTAGTATCAGCCATATCCTAGACACAATTCCACATACCAAGACTAGAACTGAAGCAGCACAAACTAAAATACTGAGAAATCTGTTCAGCTACTAAGCTGTTCCTTTCTTTGTTCAGGCAGACATTACTAAGCAAGCGTAGCATTATTTCTTACTGAACCCTGTGAAAACTTTATAAGCCCTAGCCAGCATTCTGAGCTGCCACTACCAAGCATTCAAAGTGCTGGTTTTAGAGGTGTTATTAATTTGATTTTCCAGCATATAACATTTCTATTTTTTTTTCACTCTGTGCTGTCTTCTTTTCTTTCTTCAAACATGCATAAGCCTCACCTATGAATGGTTTTAGAACACCAACTGTATGTCTGTGCTGATTAAGGCAATAGGAAGGGAAGTTCAGATACAACCAAGAACTAGCATGAGTTGTGCTAAATGAGAGAGACAAATGATTGACAAGCATTAAACAGATAAATAAGACTTTTTCCCCCATCCATAATCAGTGTTTTAGAAAAACAAAAATAAAATGAAACAAGGTGAGATGATGGAGAGGGACTGAAGGTGGGACAAATGGTATTGAAGGAGTGAGCACAGAAGTGCTTTCTGAGCAGAGAAAATCCAGTCTAAGTGAAAATGGCAAGACAGTAACCACACAAAGTGAGCAGGAAGAGCAAAGGTCCTGAGGCAAAAAAGAGAATGAGACACTCAGGGAACATGCAGAAGACAAATGGAGCTGGAATATTCTGAGCTACAGAAACATAAAACCAAATGAGGTTGAAGAAAAATGGGAGGCAGATGGTTGGAAGACTTTGAAGTCCACATCAAGGAAATAGTCCATCTTATCTTAAGTGTGATGAGGAAACATTGGAAAGTTTGAGCAGAAGGTACTCTGACTTATTTTTGCCTGCCTAGAAAGAGTATTCAGTGGCTTCACCATTTCCAGGCATCTTCATCTCCATCAATCCATATTTACTACTGATAGCCACCAGTAGATATGGACCATATCACACTTCTATCTCTTAAGCTTTCTCCAAGTCATATTACATTTCCTTTATTTTTTTTATTTAATACATTTTTTATTGTAAAAATACTATATAGAGGGGTTACAGTTACATGAGCAAGGTAATGAGTACATTTCATGTCAAGCATTATTGCTTTCTCCTTTGTTTTTCCCCTACCATCACTTCCCTCCCACCTCCTCAACTACACTCCCTCCCCCCCACCTAAATTTTTCAACATAGTGTCTTGTACATCTCATTGTTACAATGGGTCAACCTGTATCCCTATTTAAACATTTTGTTTTTTCCCTTCCCCTCCCCAAATTATATATACAAGATGTAGGGCACCAACATCAAATACAGTTAGAACAGGGGTTATACCATGGGGGAGGAACATACAAAGAAACAAAAATATCACATGGTACTTTATAAATATGTTAGAAACAATAGCAAGAAAAAAAACACTTGTGTCCCTATCTTGGGGTTCATTTCACTTAACATCATCTTATCTGGTCATATGTACATAGCTTTTGGCCTGCTTGTCCCAGACATACACTAGTTATTGCAAATAAGGGAAACCATGGGACCTATGTTTCTTTGGGCCTGACTTACTTCACTTAATATAACTTCCAAGTCTCCATTTCCTAACAAATGGGGCAATATCATTCTTTCTGATGGAGGCATAGGATTCCATTGTGTGTGTGTGTGTGTGTGTGTGTGTATATACCACATTTTTTGATCCATTCATCTACAGAGGGACATCTGGATTGGTTCCATATCTTAGCTATGGTAAATAATGCTGCAATAAACATAGTTGTGCTGGTAACTTTAGTATGGTCTTGTTTGTGATCATTTGGGCAAATGCCCAAAAGTGGGATTGCTGGTCATAGGGGAGTCTATGTGAAGTCTTTTGAGGAACCTCCATACTGCTTTCCAAAGTGGTTGAACAAGTTTACACTCTCACCAAAATGCAGTAGGATTCCCTTCTGGCCACATCCCCTTCAGCATTTGTTGTTATTAGAGTTCTTGATTATAGCCAATCTAACTGGGATGAGGTGGAATCTCATTATTGTTTTGAGTTGCATTTCTTTTATGGCTAGAGAGGTTGAACATTTCTTGATGTGTCTATTGGCCATTCTTATTTCTTTTTCAGAGAAGTTTCTCTTAAGTCTTTAGCCCACTTATTTATCGGGCAGTTGTTTCTTTGAGGATTTGTTTTGCAACCAAATCCTCACCCAAATTCTTCATTCACTCACTCAGAAATCTACACGGAGGCCCTGTTTTGTCCTAAACTCTTTGCTAATCACTACTGCTACCATAGGAAGCAAGATAATCTCTTGTCCTCATGGAACCTAAGGGCTGACAATTAAACCAGGCTGATTCTGAAGATAAGGGTTTACAAACTGGGCACTGAAACAGGGGAGACCACATAAAGGGGCACTCAACCTGAAGAAGGCTGAGTGAAAAGGGACCAGACAGGGCAGAGGGAGCACTGACTATCTGAGATCTAAAGATAACTAGAGTTATTTAGGCCAAGAAGAGAACTGTATTCCAGGTGGCAGAACTAATGGTGAGAATATACACAGCCAAAGCAGAAATGGTTCGGTATGCTTCAACAAGACAGGAAGTGAATTTCTTTTTTATTGTTCAAATGCTCTGTTCACTTGGTACTCAAAAGTCTTCTTCTTTTAGCTTTGTTCCTTCCCTTTCATATCTTTTTCTTTGGAATAATAGGGTGGGTTTAAAAAATATTACTCATAATGTCAAGCACTGGAAGCTTATGCCCATAATCCTAGATACTTGGAAAGCAGAGATCAGAAAGATCATGGTTTCAGGTCAGCATGGGCAAAAAGGCCCACAGGATTTCCCTTCAACCAATAGCTGGGTATAGTGGTGTGTGCCTGTTATGTCAGCTATGGGGAGGCTGAGATCAGGAGGATTGTGGTTATAAATCAGGCCAGGCAAAAAAAAAAAATGGTCACAGAACTTACCTAGCCAGAAAACCTGGGCATGGTAATATACCTCTGTCATCCCAGTTATAGTTTGTCTAGGCCAGCCTAAATAAACAAAAAAAAAAAAAAACAAGAGCCTATGTCAAAAATAACCAGAGCAAAAAGTGCTGAAGGAGTGATTCAAGTAGTTGAATTTCTTATGAAGTGTCATCATTTCCATTTGGTTCCCTTCTATTTCTCTCCACAGGAAAACCATTATGGCTCTTTAAAAATCTACTTTTAAAATGTACTCATTACCTTAGTCATGTAACTGTAACCCCTCTGTACAGTACCTTTACAATAAAAGATCTATTTTAAAAATCTACTTTAGGGGCTGGGAAGGTAGCTCAGCGGTAGAGTGCATGCCTTGTAAGCATGAGGCCCTGGGTTTGATTCCTCAGCACCACATAAACAGAAAAAGCTGGAAGTGATGCTGTGGCTCCAGTGGTAGAGCGCTCGCCTTGAGCTGAAGAGCTGAGGGACAGCGCCCAGACCCAGAGTTCAGGCCCCATGACCGGCAAAAAAAAATAAAAAAATAAAAAATAAAAAATCTACTTTAAATGTATCAGTGATTTCCTGGTGAAAATGGCACAAATGTCCAACTCTTTGCCAATAGCCTGTGGCTCTGTCCATGACCTGACCTGGCGGCTCTTCCTCCTCCTCCTCCTGCTCCTCCTCCTCCTCCTCCTCCTCCTCCTCCTCCTCCTCCTCCTCCTCATCCTCATCCTCCTCTTCTTTCTTCTTCTTCTTCTCCTTCTTCTTCTTCTTCTTCTTCTTCTTCTTCTTCTTCTTCTTCTTCTTCTTCTTCTTCTTCTTCTTCTTCTTCTTCTTCTTCTTCTTCTTCTTCTTCTTCTTCTTCTTCTTCTTCTTCTCTTCTCCTTCTCCTCCTTCTTCTCCTCCTTCTCCTCCTCCTTCTCCTTCTCCTTCTTCTTCTTCTTCTTCTTTCTTCTTCTCCTTCTTCTTCTCCTTCTTCTCCTTCTTCTTCTTCTCCTCCTCCTCCTCCTTCTCCTCCTCCTCCTCCTCTTCCCCCTCCTCTTCCTTCTCCTTTTCCTCCTCCTCCTCCTCCTCCTCCTCTCCTCCTCCCCCTCCTTCTCCTCCTCCTCCTCATCATCATCATTTTATGTTATCCTTGCTCATTAAACTTCAGGCACATGGGCCTCTGTCAGGTCTAGATCCTAGATCCCCAATGCCACTTTCCTAGGCATTGGATTTCTGCACCCTTTAAAACACCCCTATAGGACTATAGGCATAACTTAAGTTGTAAAGGCCTTACCCAACGTGTACAAGGGCGGGGCTGGGAAGATAGCTTACTGGTAGAGTGCTTGCCTTGCATGCATGAGCCCCTGGGTTCAATTCCTCAGCACCACATAAGCAGAAAAAAGCTGGAAGTGGTGTGGTGGCCCAAGTGGTAGAGCACTAGCCTTGAGCTGAAGAGCTCAGGGACAGTGCCTAGGCCCAGAGTTCAGTCACCATGAGTGACAAAAACAAACAAAACAAGGCCCTCAGTTCAAATCCCAGGACTGCCCCAATACAAATCAAAACAGAAAAGATGGAACAAAGATCTCTCTACCAGAGTTGCCCAACAGTAGGAAGCCCTTAGATCAAATCCCTGAAATCCAAACCAAAGCTACAACAGAGAACAAAGGTCCTTCTACTAGTAAAGCATCCACCGTTCGCCCAATCTTTTGTCCTTTTTTACATCTAGCTATGTTTCTGTCCCAGCAACTGGGGGAACTGTATTCATGACTGTATTCATGAATGTATTCATGACTGATGTTATTGCGTCTACCTTCCAGGTTCAAATGTTTTCTCCAGATATCACCTTCGTTTTGTCTGCCAGTGTGTCCAATGGGAAAGAAGGATGGAAGGTAGTTCCTTGCCTGACTCCAGTCATTCTAGACAGGGACAGCAGTTGGGAAGGGGCTTGCACAACAGCACATTTGAGAAAATCACAAGAAGATTTAACTTTCCAAAGGAATTGCTCTCCACTCACTCTGCCTTCCCTTCAAGCCAACAATTATGCACCTGGTTACTCCATAAATGTTGCACAGATAGATAGGCAAATGCTATATGTCTCAATTACAGCAATTCTCTACTAGAGTGTGTTTCTTTCTACTCATCTGGATTCCATCGAGACTTGTCTAGAGACCCACCTCCCTGAAGTTCTTTCGTTCAATAACAATGTCAATGAGCTTTGCTCAATGGTGGCTCACACTTGTCATCTTAGCTACTTCTGAGGCTGAGATCAGAGGATGGCAGTTCAAAGCCAACCTGGGCAGAATAATCCAAGACACTCATCTCTAGTTAATCATCAAAAAGCTACAACTGGAGGCGTAGCTCAGGTGGGAGAGTGCCAACCTTAAGAAAGTTAAGAAAAAGCCTCAGTACCAGCACCAAAAATAAATTAATAAATTAATAAAAAACATAAAGTCTTCAAGGGCAAAGACCTTCTTCTTTCCCTTTCCCTTTATTATGCTTTGATTTGGTATACTAAATACACCCAATCCAAACAGAATAGTCTCCTTTGTCCAAGGTTTCTCTTTCCATGGTTTTACTTACCCATGTCAGTTGAGCAGAGTCCAAAAATATTAAATGAAAGTTCCAGAAGTAAACAATTCATGAATTGTACATAGCATGCCATGCTTAGTAATGTAAATATCATAACATCCCGTGTGGATGTGAAACATCCTTTTTTTTTCAGTGTATGTGAGCTATATATACTACCCTCCCATTAAGACAATTGTCAGGGAATCTCAGTGCTTGAGTTCAAGTAACCCTTATCTTGCTCTTGAAGAGCAAGAGTATAAATTTTGTTAAAGTGTATCAATATACTGGTATTATTCTAGTACACTGGTTTTATTCTGTTATACACTGTTCTAACACTACTATTTTACACTGTTCTATCACACTGGTATTGTTCTAATTGATCTTATTTTATTACTACCATTATTAATCTTTTTTTTTTGCCATCATGGGGCTTGAACTCAGGGCTTGGGCACTGCCCCTGAGCTTCTTTTGCTCAAGGCTAGCACTCTACCACTTGAGCCACAGCACCACTGCCAGCCTTTTCTGAGTAGTTTATTGGAGGAAAGAGTATCATGGACTTTCCTGTCTAGGCTGGCTTTGAACCTCAGTCCTCAGAACTCAGCCTCCTGTGTAGCTAGGATTACAGAAGTGAGGTACCAGTGCCCAGCTTATTAATCTATTTCTATAGCTAATTAATCCATTAAAATTTTATCATATGTTCATAAAGAAATATGACATATACCAGGATATTATCATAGTTTCAAATATCCGCTAGGGATTTTGGAACACATCCTTTGCATGTAAAAGAAAACTAGACCATACCTGAGAAGGAAGGAAAGGAGGCAGAGGAAGTAACATAATAAGATTGCTTTCTAGGAGAATTTGTCTTATCTGACCTCCACAAATGCTTCTTTTCCCACATTTTCTATAATCTCTTAAAAGTTTCTGAAACTTTTTTGAACAAATGGGTAGATGAATTGAATTTTATTCCGTCCTCAAATATTCAGCAAAAGAAAATTTGCCAGTACTCCCTAATGGTAACCAGTTAACTCTTTCCTTGAACAAATTAGATATTATTAATTCCCTTTGTTGTAATGTAGCAACACAAACACCCCTCTCTGTACACTTGAATAGTTGTGTATTCTAAAGAAACTTCAATCCATTGTTTCATATAGTCATCTCTACTCTGATCCATTTCTTGCCAACTTTTCCAATGGTCTTCCTTTTTCTACTCTTACCTTTCTCAGTACATATATACTAAAGACAGCAGGGGAGAGGCAATTTGCTAACAGGATGTTTTTCTTCTTAAAAATCCTGTTTGTTACCTTTGCCATAGGATAAAGACAACACCTACAGGGACTGGCATGGTCTGATGCCCAGCCACCTAACAGCTTCATTTCACATCAGTTTTCTCATTCTCTGGGTTCCAGCCACTTGAACCTGCTCTTCTAGTTACCCTGCTCTTGCTCAGCTCAAAAGCCACTTATTTCTTAAGAAAGCAATCTATGATCCACACATACAACACAACTTCCCACTGCCATTGAGATACACGATACCACATGTTCTTCTTCCTAGCAATTCTTTGTCCATAAATTTATACAATTCCTGTTTTCCCAACCAGTTAAAAACTCCCTAAAGACAAGAACAATGTCTGTTTTTGCTGAATACTACATATTCCTGGTGCTTACAACAGAACTTGGCCTGTCATCAGCATTAAATAAATTCTTAAATGCCATCTGTACTACATATTAATAAGGTTCTATTTCTTGGATATGCCTATATTTTAAAATCTAAGCCTACTTAAGCCAAATATCTAGTATATTGAATTTGAGGGAAAGTGATTGGGGGCAGTCTGCTTCAGATATGATGATGGCAAATGTGCCCAGATTTACACGTACATGCTACTTACTGAAGGTCTACGTAAATTAATCACATATCTCCCTCATACAACTGAAAACAATTCAGTAAGTGTTTACTTAAGTAATATGTATTCATGGGCTTTGTTTTACCAATAAAATGGTTCATTTTTACAAATGAAATGATCTTAATATTTAAAAACTCCTCAAAATAAGGTAATAATTTAGAATAAAAAGCAAGGAAAGACACAATATTTTGGTTTTAAAAATTGGTTTATTTACAATTTGGTATTTTAAAATTGTATCTGAAGTTTTAATTTTTCTCTATTTCCCTGGCAGGCATTCTCTACTTAAATATGGAAATGAAGGACAGGAAACCTGAGCACATTTTAATTAAAAAAGAGATTTACCTACTTCTACTATGACCAGTAAGATTTAATTCTGGATCCCTGAGAATAAAGTGTCAAAATTATATTTTCATATACTCAAAAGAAAAATGGAAACATGTAAGAACATAGAAAATAAAGAATAAAGCTACAATAATTAAACTCAGAGATGTCAATGTCACTCTTTTACAAATTAACTAAAAGGTATGTGGGCCAAAAAACTAAAAAACACTTGTCCTCAATTTTTTTCGTCTATATTTTTAAAATCATGCAATATGTGGTTAGACATTTTCCTTTAGTATTTCAGACCGAAACTTCCTGTTACAACTAAGGTCCCAAATATTATAGCTTATACAAAGTTACTTTGGGGAAAGTCTGTCTTGAGATACCAAGGGAGGATAATAGCAACTCAAGGACTATCTGAGGATGGACTGATGTTCATAGGATACCATGCAATGTGTGAAGGACACCTCTATTCTTTGTAAGGACCAGTGCTGTCTTGACACATGTGATATAAAGCATCCTTGTTCCTTCTAACTATAGATGGCTAGTTAATACTCAAGTCAGCTTTTTGCAGACAAGTAAATGTTAGTTCTTGGGTGTCCTCACTGAACTTACTTGAGATGCAAGAAAATGCCAACTATCATTCCTCTCCCATATATATGCATATATATGTATATATATATATATACATACTTTCATACACATACATACATATGTATATATGAAATGTATTATGGATATTAAAATAGACAACACTAAAACAGTAAGGCAAAGCCAAATCAAATAAACCAACCAAAGATTTTGCAGGAGGATGCCACTTTTTTATGTGTGGGCAACACACTGGCAGTGATTTTTCAGTCGGGGACAGCATCAAGTATTAACAATGACAAGTGTTTGTATAACGGGCAAAGAAAATGCAGTGCAATTCAAACTTTTATAAAAGCAAACAATAGTATGAAATAAAGCCATAATATCATTTCTTCTGATCACTCTGAATGCTCTTTCCAAACCAGAAAAGTGCTTTTAAAGAAAGACTGGTATCCATATCACCTAGTTACATTCTCTAGGGATGGTTTGAAGGCAACTTCGGAAATTTCCAAGATATACTTGTATTGTTGGTTCTAAAAGAAAAGTGATTAAAGAGATTCAAGCAGAATGTAACACCAATTAATCCAAGAAAAAGTTTTGAAAGATTTAATAAATAGAGAATGAGTGGGCAAGTACATTTTGTCATAGTCTGGTCTGGATAATATAAATCAAATTGCTGCTTTAGTGCCACCTTTCCACCTTAGAAATTAATGAAAATATCCTCTTAACTTTGGTTGGCTGGTTAGTAGTCTCATCTGTTTTACACTGCATATGAACTTTGAGAAGTCAAAATGGAAGTCTATATATAGCATAGTCTTGTCAAGACAAAAGTTAGGCTTTGGAACTCTTAGGTATTTTCTTGCTTTAGCAAATCATACCATTGATGTAGGACACTACACTAAGGTATTTCCTTGGCTGTTGGTAGCAGGAAAGATGTAAATTAAAATGTGAGGTAATTCTTCCCACATGAAGGAAATTCTTGTCTTCATTATATCCCTACATCTGACAAATTACCAGAGCATCTGCTTGCCATCATCAATAGGAAAACTCTTAACTTGGTGTTAACTGAACTTGACATACCAGGAGCTAGTTGAACCTCACAGGCCTCATTTCTTGATTCAGTTATGATAGCACAGGAAAACTCTCAAATGTGAACCATAGAGTACACAGAAGTACAGAACCTGCAAAGGCATACACATTAAAAAGCTTGCGTGGTCACAGAGTGTTAACTGGCCAGAGTTTGTGCCCAGGAAGGAATGGAAACGAGAGGGGAAGAACTGACAGACTCTGCACTGCTAGCTGTAGGACCACCTTCCAAGTTAAAAAAGAGGTCTGCAAGTCCTAGCATGATAGAGCATGGCAGATACCATATAAAGCAAGTTAACATGGAAACATTAAAGGCAAATAGAGTAGCCTGAGGAAAGCAGGAGCTGTCCTCTAAAACCTTAGTGTTTTTGAACTTGGTATTTATGTATTTACCTTGAACTAATAAGTTACTGCTGATGAACTAACTAAGAGAATGGATTACTTTAAACTTTTCAAGCCACTGGTGCCAAACTTGTCCATTTGGCATGTCCATTTTCTCCAGGCTGACAGACCAAGGATAATACAGGAAATAGATGAGGAGTTAAATTATAGTTAGAACAGGGGAGAAAAGTAAGGTAGGACATTAAAATTTTATTCTGAAATTATCTCTGGCCACAACAATAAAATTTAACAAATATTCACTAAACAGTCTTACTCCTGTCAGCAGCTGTACAATACATACAGTATCATAGAACTGGCCACTAGGATTAAAATCCACTAGAACATATTTTATGTTAAGTGGCGACAGCAGCATCTCACAAAAATTTTTACATACATATATACACAGTCCACATTCAACCATTTTCACATATTTTCAGTACACACAGTTGCAGCATATTACAGTCACGTGTCTAAGTTGTTGCTCGATAGAAACTCAAGCTACTGCCTAGACATAACTGTAGCAGTTGAGCTGAGTATAATTACAATTAATTTTATCTATGTCCATAGCAGAGAGATGTACAAGCCCCTAAGAAACAAAGAGTTCACAAATACTTTTTTTTTTAATGCTACCACAGCATTATGTTGGGCAATATTAAAACCTTTACCAACCAAATCCGTTTGTTTTTTTTTTTTAAGTCTTCTGCTTACCAGAAATATTCTACATGAAAAAAAGTACAAAAAAAAAAATGAATGCTCTCTTTAAAATAACTCACACTTTTTTAAGATTCCAATATGGCCCAATGCTACTGATGCCGAAAGTGTTTTTTGAACATTCTGATGGAGTCATTTAACATGACTTCAAACCACCTATTAAGTTTAAAAGTGGCTTAAGTGCCTTGCACCCAAGTTGTAAAAATCCCTGGCCATCCTTACTAGAAGCCAGGCACATATAAAAGGAATGCACTTTGGTTCATACCAAATGCCCTGGGATTAATCACACTATAAAATTAAATGGTTTGAGGTAAATTTTTACAAATACAGTTGATTTTTGTCTAGTGTTAGCATAACAAAAAATATCTTTTAAAAAATCAGTCTGATGTTGAGATACAATAAAGACAATCTTTAACCCCTTAAACACAGGAATTCCCTCATTCAGCGCCTGACGATGAAATTCACGCCTTATGGTTTCTATTAAGGCCTGTAACTAGATATTTAAGACAGATGTATCTTTGCAGAGGTGGGTTCCATCCTTCCTACCTAGTATTCAAACAGTTAAAGAGGCCAAACAATGCATGCCCCACAACATGGCATTCAGAACAAAAGGCACATTGTTAACACTAAGGGCACAATTTCTCTTCTACTGTTAATCTACACTGTCTTGCATCACTGCTGTTCCACTGCTGTAGCGACACACACTTATGTGGTAATGAGCACTCTGGTGTGCAAGAAATGGAGCCAGATGAGACTGCAACCAAAGACAAGACGACGCGGTGCCATTCTTAAGTCTGAAAACAGCTCAGACATCCCTAGACAATGGGAACCTGTGAGACTGCTTCCAAGCCAACTCCTACTAGCCTATCAGAGCCCTTTATTTACTTTTTAAAAGTCAACAAGATGCCACATTTTTTTTTTGTTTTTGACATTATAATCAAACTTGAAACTTGAAAAAGCAGTTTATTACTAAATGCTAAAACATGGGGCTTTTGTGACTAACGGATATTGTACTGTAGTTGGACAAAAAAAAAAAAAAATTTTTTTTAAGCCCCATAGCACTGCACATTATAGTTTGGCTTCAAAGTTTCCGGTCACATTTGTGAATAAAGACAGACACAAATGCATTGCTGGCATCTTAGGAACCAGTTTTGTGTGGAAGGGGAAAGTAAAGCAGGATTAGACCACTTATACATTTTCACATGTACCATGTTACAGAGAAGTTGGTAATGGCAGGCTCAGGTTCATAGATTTAAACTTACATGTGCAAATGAGAGTGGAGATGGAGGAGGAGCTTCATAAGGAGAAAATAGCTTTTCATACGGTTTTATTTTAATGATCTAAAGAAAATAACCATCATAAAGAGGTTCGTGGTTTTACACCACCACCAAACTAAGGTTTATGAATGTTATGCTTTTAAGCTGAAGTTTGAATAAATACACAAATGGTAAGTCCTCTAAGCCACTGATGGGGGTATTGTCACATGAGCATTACTTAAAATGTAATTTACTAACATTATTGCACTTTCAAGGGTTACAGAGCAACGTGTACAATATGCTAAAGAATTTGACTAAGGGAAATTAGCTACAATTTCTAAATACAGAAGTACAAATTAATTTATCAGTGACACCCTTAAAGCAAGTAGCGACATCACTATCTTATCAATAAGTTAACCTTATTACTGGGTTATTTTTTTTTGGCAAATATCTGAAATATTTCCTGAGCATATTTTTCTACCATCAACTGGCAAGGTCTCAAGAGAAGTAAAATGTTTTGTTGTAAATGACATTATTTTTTTAAAATAAGAGAAACTGTAGAATTAATATTCAAAGAACTTAACCGGAAACTTTCTTGGCCTCACTGGGGACCGTGCCTTAAGTACTTGTAAATCAGTTCACAGGCAATACAATAATATCTGTGCATATAAAAGATTATTTATCCTAATTTATACTACCCCAAACCCATTATCCAAACAGGCAGAAATCTTTCTATATTAAATTGCACATACTAAAGAACTTTTTCCACGTGCCTTGATATTGATATACTTCACTGTTCATACCTTAGTGATAAAATACTGAAAATTTCACTGTGAAAATAAGCATTATTCAGAGAAGAAAATATTCTTTTACCTAACTAACTCTCAGTTAACTTTTCCAGGTAAAGTGTCATTTCCACATAAAACAGTCAGTGCAATCCAAAAGAAAGTAAAATAAAATAGAGGAATGCAATTTCCATGATTCTTCTAATGATAAAAAGGGTAAGTCAAACCATTTAACTTGCAGTTGAACTTCTCCTCTTTTCAAGGTGTTGTTAAACCTGGCCTTACTGAATGGCCAAGGTAACTTCAGCTCACCAAGAGGATTTTTCAACCATCTTTCTTTTTAAAGAAAGAGTTACTTTCCCGGGCTAAGAGAACCTTACAGTGGCACCTAAAAAGTGTGATTTCACTCTAATCTGCTAAGTCTTTCTTCTTTGGAACTATGGAAACTCTTAAGTAGCTAGGCTGCTATCCTTTTTTAAAAATTGGAGTATGAAAGGATGGTCACAATCACAGCCGAAATGTCTCTTTCGGTGTTAACAGTCTGGGATATATCGCCAAAGGAAGAAGGCAAACTAAACGTGGGCAGCAGATATGCAGTAAAAGGGGAACAGAGAGAAGAGCAAGGAGAAGGAAGGAACCATCGTGGAGTACATGTCTAAAATTAGGTGCAAAACCAATTCTGTGATAGGACGCTTCTTGCAAAAACAGCTTGCCAATCCTATTAGAAAATTTGGACACACACACATTTCCATTTCTATTTGTCCACTAAATGCTGCTCTGCTAGTTTTTAGAGTGTCAGACTGCTAAGTGGGCAATTTAAACGCTGGGGATCTTAGGGTGTGGTTTTTGTTAGCACATCATTTTCACTTTGACCATTCTCCCCCCTAACTGCCACCAACACCCAGACTTAATTCTTGGAAGATGGCAGCAAGACATGCTAAACCTGTGCACAAAACTGATACATGGAGAGACCAGGAGGGCCTTACAGGGCCACCTCCCAGGGGAGTATATGAACCATGGAAACATAGTGAATGTCTGACCAATCTGTAAAAGCACGGCAGTGATGTAGTAACCAATGGCCTGCCACTGATGTTATTTCTCTGCCACACTAAATACAGTAAGGCTCATCGTACTTTTTGAACACACACACACACACACACACGCACACGCACACGCGCACACACACACACACACAAAGAAAAACGGTTTCAGAAAGTATAAAAACTTAAAGCATTGTCCCCATGTATTTTATAAAAACAAAACAAACGACTGTCTTACATCAAAATTAAGTGCTGAAAAGATACAAATGAGTCGAGTTATTGAGCAAATAAAAACAGGGCTGAGCTACTCCTTTCAACCCAGTAAGGCTCAGCTATGTCGTATCTTTCAGATTACCAGCATCAGGGGACTGGAGCTCAGCTAACGAGTTTTGGCAACACTGTCCTCTGCTGAATATTCCCATTGGCATCTGTCATTTGTGCCAAATTCGTCCTCAGTTTGGAAGCTGAGCTGGAAGGTGGAGGTAACTTGGAAATCGACGTGATAGCACCAGTGCTCTCCGGTATCCTTTTCACTGATGTCTTCTCCCCGGTTGGAGGCTTTGGCAACCTCCTCCGGAGCCAGGGGTGCCTTAATGCCTGGCCTGGGGTCATACGTACTGCAGGATCCCATTCTAAACACTGTTTTAAGAAGTCAAGGAAAAGAGGATCATCACATCCCTTCAGTGCGTTCCCCCACTCTCTGCTCTCTGGTGGGCCCCTCAGTTTCCCTCTCCGGGAACGGCCTCCGTTGAGGACCACAGAGCCATCTGACAGAGTCGTGACAGTGCAATAGCGGGGATAACCCTTGGAGCTCACAAAATTTTTGGCTCTTTTGGACGCGTCCAGGAGTTTCTGGGAGGGCATGCCCAACAGTTCGATCATACAGGCCAGCTGGTCTCCTTCATCTTCCCCAGGCAAGAGTGGGTAACCCGTAAGGAGCTCTGCTAAAATGCAGCCCAGGCTCCACATATCAATGGGCATGCCATACCTGGCCCCAAGGATCACCTCCGGAGCCCGGTAAAAGCGCGACTGGATGTAAGTGTAGACACGCTGATGCTCATAACAACTGGAGCCAAAATCAATCACCTTAATACTGCTTCTACCCTGCTGCTTTAACAAAATGTTCTCGGGTTTAAGATCACAGTGAATTATTCTATTTTTGTGCAAAGCATCCAAGCACTGTAGAATCGAGTGGGCAAATTTCCGGACCAAAGGCAGGCTAAAGCCCTGGAATTTATTCTTCTTGATGAGCTCATAGAGGTTCATGCTCAGCAGCTCAAATGTCAGGCAGATGTGGTTTCGGAAGGTGAAATTCTCCAGCATGTGGATGACGTTCATGGTGTTGTCCTTGTCTTGCTTCCGCAGATGTTCCAGAATTCGAATCTCCTCCGCTGCCTGTCGGTGGAAGCGTTTCTCATTTCGCACCATCTTCAGGGCCACATGCTGGTGGACTTTATGGTCATAGGCCTTGACCACTTGCCCAAAACTCCCCTTCCCGATGACCTTGAGGACTTCGTACCTGTAAGCCACATGATCATGGGGCACCTGTACATATGATCCCTGGTCATCGTCATAGCCACCATTGTTGGGTCCACCTGTCATGCCCTGCCGCTTCTTTGCATTTGGACCCAAGAAGTATATCTCAGGGTAGCTGAAAATCTCGTGGTGTTCAAAGGCCGTTAGTTTTTGCATGTATTGCTTCATTGCTTGTTCAGGTGTCATGGGGGTAGCTTTCACCTTCCCCATGCTTTCCAGAGACTTCAGAGAGGTGGAGCTCCCCTGCCGCCTGTGAATGCTCTCGAGCTGCCGCTCTGACACCACGGGCAAGCCTGTCTTGCCCACCGTCGTAAGCCCATTTGGTTGTGTGGTGAGCACTGTCCTCTTGTTACTATTATCCTCAAACAACTGCTGAACCTGGATCTGGCCGTGGCTGCTGACATGCAGGTGATCATTCATTGTGTGCTTACTGCCACCAATCTGAAATTCAGACAGGACATGTGAGTAGAACAGAAGAGGTCTGCCTGCCTGGTTCAAATGTGACTTTGTAAGTCAGGCCTCACCCTCAACTTTACAAAATCCAATTTGGTTTGATTCCATAACCAGAAATAGTTTTACAAAGTGAAAGTGGTCACCCAAGAAAGACCCCACGAATGCCTGGCTGAGAGAATGAATACCACGCTGACAGACTGATTCAATAAAGACAAGAGTAAGCCTAGGAAGCACAGGCCACATCTGACAGACAAGTAAGTTTGCTGTATATAACCAGGATCCTTAAGGATTCGTTCTCCATGGAGGCTGAGACCAATGTGTCTTGGTCATTATCCTATCCCTAGTATTTAGTTCCAGGCCTGGTACATCATGGGTGTGCCACCCAATCTACATTTAAGATAAAAATAGAACAGGATGCAGGAAGAATCTAACACTGTTCCCCACACCCACTGTCAGCACCTTCCATACCTCATTTGGTACTTTTATCAACATGAGGACATGGACCATCCCTGTCTTGTGTACTCTTTCTCCAATATGTAGACCCATTCTGCAAACACCTTCTCACCAGCATCTTTCTCTTCCCTGAAAAACTGATTAAACCCAGGAACATATACAAGACCCAGTGCTGAAGTTACAATGTGCTTTTAGCCTCAAAAGATCCCCATGTGGACATGCACTATAGTTATCTTGTAAACCTCTAACCTATTTTTAAAAGTTTCTGGGAGTTACTGACTATAATGACCATTTAAGGCCACTCAGCCCAACAAACCAAGCAACCACCACACTACTGGGGCCTTCTTTCTGTCTAGGGCTCAGCAATCTTTTGAGACAGAGGCTTCTGGGATGCTCTACTTTCCTATAAAGAATACAAAGAAGCAATTTCTATTTCAGACACAAACACCATCCCTGAACACCATCCCTGCTGTCCAAATAAAACAGACAGGGTAAGCCAAAAACTCCTTTTCTTTCCTCTAAGCAGCGTACTATGCAATTTTTACGTGACATACCAAAGATCAATGTATCATTCACAATTCATCTCATTTATTTAATATTAACGTCAGTTTAGCCACACAGGGGCAATGTACCCTGACTTTCAAAAGCTTAGGACATAACTAGTTAAAGTCCTGTGTCACCATTTTGCTTATTTTTTCTGTTATCCTTTACTAAACTCCCTACCTCTCAGAGAAAAGTGAAGAAGAAGAAAAGTTTGCTGTGGAAATAGCACAGTAATTTGAGAAATGGTTTGAGAATACTTGAATTGTAAAATGAAATTCTAAATCCTTCCTACTAGCAGATGAAACCCACATTTTAACTGACACGTAACAGGTATAATGACCATCTTTAGAATGAGGTTTCTTTCCACTTCTAAAACAAAGTTGAAGCTAGTACTTGGGCCTGTCTATGACTTCATAGACTTGGGACTTTTATTTCTCAGAGATTTTTAGATTTTTTAGTTGGGCTCTTTTAAGTCATAGATAATGCTCTAAGCTAGGTGACCTTATATTTTATTAAGATAGCTGGACAGGTTATTCATCTTCATGCTAGGCTAAAATATACTAAAAGATGTATTAGGAATGTTTTAAGTATATATAAAAATGGTTGAAGGCTTGTTCAGTGTTTTTCTTCCCAAGCCTCATCTTCTATATTCCTATTAGTTTTTTAAATCCCAGGGGAAAAAAAAGGACCTGAAATTTGAAATACATGTCTCCTGAAGAACTGTTTTCTTCAGGCCAGGATAGAGGTTATTTTGGAAGAATAAAACCAATGTTCTTGTATACATGCTATAGAAAGAATCAAGTTTCATTAAAGACAAAGCTAAGGCTGTAAGGATTCCTAAAATGATAACTAAGCAAAACTTTTAACATGATAAATTCACTGTGAGTTTTACTACAGCAAGATTTTTTTTTTTCACAATTAAAAAATGAGATAGGAAGGGATGGGAAGGGGAAACAAAGGAGGAGGCAACAACACTTGATAAGAAATGCACTCATTACCTTGCCTATGTAATTGTAACCCCTCCGTACGGTATTTTCACAATTAAAAAAAAAAAGAAATGTACTCATTGCTTTACTCATATTGTAACCCCTCTGTATAGCATCTTTACAATAAAATAAAATTTAAAAAAAGAAAAAAAATGATATCAAATATAACCAGAATGAGAGAAGTTACCCCTCCCCCTCCCCCCCAAAAAAACCCTGGACCATCTCTCTCTCTATCTTCCCTTGGTCTCTTTTTGCCACATCAACTATTAGTTCACTTGCCCTTAGGTAGGGTCAAGCATCAATCTCTCTCATTTGCTTTTTTTTTTTTTTAATCCCCACAATCCTTCCACAGTGATCCAGACGTGAACCAAAGTTTCAGTACCATGCATGAAATGAATTGGCAGAATCCTATAGTTGACCCTCAGAATCCATGTCTGCTAGGTTTAAGATACATGCTTATGGCTAATCAGAGCCCTCTCCAAGAGGAAATTCACACTCAAGATTTTTCTATCATATGGTTACCTCCTCTCATATGCTTCAATTTTTGTTAAACAGAAGAATTCCCCTCAACATACATATACTCTAGTTGTGTAGACCTGTGAGTCCTTGGCACTAGTTACCTGGAATAACCTCTCAACATCTCCCTCACCTTCCCAAATCACCCCAAAGCCTCCTGATTGTCTATCCACTCAGGTCATCATTTCCACCTTACACTCCTGTCATTTGGGCACACTGAAATGGCCTCAAAACACTGCTTTGGAACCTAGAATTCTTCAAATTTCTTCCCAACATGTTTCTAGAGTACCAGCTTACAAATCTCAATGTGAGACTGCTCATGCTTCTGTTCATGGACCAAAGATGCACTCCATTTTCTCAACTAATGCAAAAACTTCCCAGTAAGGACACAAGGTTCTAATGTAAAGCCTAAATTACCTGGGCCCTTTCAATCTCACCTACCACTCTTACCCTTCTCTCCAAAAAGGAAGCTGAATTCCCCTAAGGCCTGTGGAAACACCATGCTCTTTTAGACAACTATTTCTGATGAGGTCACATCATAGAAGCCCAGAGGTTTTCCGTTCAATACATATGATATGAATGTCCAATAACATTCATTAACAATGGTGTGACCATCGGCAATTTATTTATTGTCCTGTTTTTCAAGAAAAGAAAAAAAAAGAAAAGAAAACATAAGAAAGCTTCTTTAGTAGGGCTCTAAGGAGGATTAAAAGGCAGTATGTATGAAGTGTTTAGTATCATACTTAGCAAGTGAGAGCTATGTATCATTCTTTCCAAATGCTTCCTGGAATGTCTTTCCTATTACCATCTAAATGATAAGTTCAACTCACTCTTCAGTGCCAGCCTGGTTCAACTCTTACCTCCTCTGATCCATGACACACCTACTTCTGCATTTGTAGTACACTGAAATATCACTGATATTTACTACATTTTACTATAATTGTTTTAACATCAATTTCATCCACCTGGCTGAGAACAATTCCAGGGCAGGGTCCCCTCTATACTTTTGAAGTCCCTATGAACTATAGTAAATATTCAATGGTTATTTAGTGAATAGGAGCACACATGACAGTCCTTAACTCTCTTGCAGTTAAGGGGTATTTTTTGTACCTTCAAAATAAAACATAAAGTCAACATTCAGGGTGTTGAAAAATGTCCCTGGTGCCCTAAGTCACAAGACATTAGGCTTGCAGTACATTGGTACACTGGCAGAGATTTAGAGGTAAAGGGCAGTGAGTTAAAAAGCACCTACAGCAGAAACAGAGACTAAATACATAAGAGCCACATGTGGATCTTTACACTTTCTAGATATTCAAGTCACTTGAAGAGGAATAGCAGTGGCTTATGCTTGTAATCCTCACTCTCAGGAGGCTAGGACTTGGAGAACTAAGGTTTGAAGCAAGCCTAGGGCAAAAGAATACACTTGCCACCATCTTCAATCAACCAGCAAAATGTCAGATTGTAGGTATGGCTTAAGTAGTAGAGGCTCCAAACATGAGCGAACAAGGATGCCAGAGGAATGTGAAGCACTGCAACCCCAAACAAAATAATGAGAATCATTTGAGAGCTCTAGTGAAAAGAAAAAAAGGACTTTGAATCTACAGCATTGCAGGACTCTGAACTCACAACCAAACTGAAAAGCATGATTAATTCTTCTATGAAACAAACAAAATTTACAAGGAGGGGAACCAGAAAAGCCGGAATTTCCAGGAGATATATATATATCTATATATATATATATAGATATATATATATATATATATATATATATATATGACGTATATATATGTATACATATATATGTATATATATCATACATATGACACATATATGTATATATCCACATCACAAACTTAAGGATATTGAATATTATAGCCTTTCACTCTCACTCAAGCCTCTTGGAATCAGAGATTATGACTTATTCCTGTTTGCTAATGTCTAACACTGTGTGTCACATTTAAATTATACAGCAGATGAATTAATGTAATGATCTAAACACCCTCAAATTGGATGGATAAAGGCTAAAACAGAGACACCTACAAAAGCCTCTTCTGACCATAAAAGACCTAGTATTAAAACTTATGTGAAATTAACAGTTTCATGAGCTTGGTACTTTGAATCTAACAGAAAACAAGTGCTGCTACTTCTGGGTGTTTTAATACTTCTTTGAAGTCATCTTAGGAATATTATGTAGTGTTACAGTAATAAAAGTGAGTCCAGAAACACCACAACTTAAGCTGATAGGCCCTAAGTCAGATGTCTACTTTTTTTTCTTTAAAATAATACTACTTTTAAAAATATTAACTTTACATCTTTAATTGTAATTATTTTATAAGGGTAAAATTTATAACTATAGAGTGCTTTAAACATTGGAAGTTGAGAAAAGTAATGCAAATATTAATAGTCCAGAATTTTAAAAAGTTAGTATATTAATATTTCCCACATGACATTAACAGAAAAAAAACTTAACAGGAACCAAGATATTTATTAGGTATAATTTTAGGACAAACAGAAATAAACTAAGTGACTAAAGATACTCAGGGGCAGAAAAGAAAGGGAAGTGGGAAATTCCAAAGCTGATAATCTTCCTAATCACATATTTACCTTCCCACTATATCATTTACAAGGGAAAATATGGATATGTTCCTCTGAAAAGATCATTTTTCTCTCCTCTCTGTAATGATCATTTCTCTGCACTCATTCAACAACAGTTCTTCCCAGGTGTAGATGCTCTAGAATTATAATGTAAAACCTTGTAAGAGCAGACAGACCTATGAGAATATGAATCTGTGATAGTTCCTGCATTTATAATAAAGCTAATACAATTCCTAGAATCAGTCATGCCAGGTAGTTTATTAAAACCAGACTCCAGGAGTGTGTGGGGTTATTAATATGCATTACTCTGTGTTGACTAGGGACTCCTCACCAAGCAGCTAACTTGTGGAGTTTGGCATCGTCATCTAAAAAGGAAGGAGCAGAACCAGATAAACTCTGTGTGTGCCAAACTTGCCTGTTCTCTGAAATCAAAACTAAACAACACCTGAAACCCAAATTCCCACTTTCAAAACCAAGCATCTAATGATCAACAGCACACTGAAGTTTACACTTAACACAGGTAAATCTGACACATGCCACAGCAAAACACCAGCACCCATCATTAGAAGTACTGAGAAAACATGCACTTCTTTCCCTCTCTGACACACCATACACAGGCTATCCCCTCCATTGGAAACTTTTGTTTTCTCTAATTTCATTACATATTTCAATTGCACAGAGCCTCTGATCAAGTAACCCCTTTCCTTACAAAATTGTAAGCCAGATGCAAACCAAATACTTCTTTCCCAGTTCACATCATGTCATGTGATTACATCAACACATGGAAAAAAACTGGATGTTATATTTTCCAAACTGTCAGATGAGTCTAAACCAAACCAAACCAAAAAAACAAAAAAATCATGACTCCTAAAACCAATAGCAGTTACTCAACTATATCACTGTGAAGAGAACATAATCAGCAATACACAAAATCATCCATCCTACCTGCACACTCTCTCCCTTTCATCAACCCACATTAATTTCTGTGTAATAAATTCCTAGCCCCTAGGACTAGATGTGTCAAGAAAAAAGAACGATGAAAGAACATTTTCTAAGAAAACTGTCTACACCTCCCCAGGTCCAACAGGCACAACTACAGTCTAGACATCCTCACATAAATTCTCCTCTGACAAACAAGTTTCTAGGGAACAAGTGAACCCCACCCCCACCCCCCAGGAACACTCCCTTACAGGCTACATACAAATGGTCTTTTCTGTAAGAGTTCAACTCTCTCTTGGCCCACAAAACCCTATCTCTAGCAAGCATCTCTCCCACAGAACCATCTAAGGGGCGTCCTGTGAAAGATTTGAGATATAAAAGAAACCTTGGAAACTATCCATTATGCCCCTGACCACCTACCTCCTTTAGGCTGATGGGCACCAGGCAAGGGTAGTCCCTGGGAGCCAAGATAAGCTCACCTGCCAATCTCTGCAGCCACCAGCTCCATGCTGGGCTCTCTAGGGAAGACCACAGCACCTGCCAGGTGCCCTTCCCTTGCTGGCCACCTACAAAGCGAAGCTGGCCCTTTCCTTCTGAATAATATCCAACTACAGATTCCTGCAGGGGTGGCTTGTTTTGACTGCTGCTGTGGCTCTTATTTTTGTTCATGTTAATTACAATTTCTGCTGTGCTCAAACCTGTAGCCCTCATAAAACATGCTTACACACGCGGGGGACAATTGGCGGTGCTCCCTACAGGCCGAAGCCAGGCCTTAAAAGACTCTTTTGGGGATCGATTTTCCGGGCAGGGCGGCCTGGCTGTCCCCTAACACAGATCTGTTTCTATAAATACTTACTACCCACGGGATGGGGGGGAGGAGGGTGTTTACCGGGCTGGGAGCTCTAGGAAGCTAGGGTGGAAAAAAAAAGAAAGAAAAAAAGAAGAGGGTGGGAGGGAGAGAAAGAGGGAAGAAAAGTGGTAAAGAGGAAGTCCCAAGGAAGAGGAGCTCAGGGGTGGGCGGGCTCCGGAGGGGAAATGAGGGGCCCACGCCACGAATCTTCCTTTGTGGCTGCAGCTTTGGGTTCGCCCAAGTTACAGAGGGCGGCGTCGAGGGAGGACAGGATCCTGGCCAGGGGCGTGGAACTGTCTGCACTTCGCCCTCTCTCCTCCCGGCCCGGCATCACCACCCCAAGTCTGGGGGGTTTCTGGCTTAGGCTCCACGTTCCCACACCCCCCCTTCCTTCCCCCCTCCCCACGGTTCTACGGACTGCCCCCAGCCCAGCCTTCCCGCGGGCTGGGTCTCACCGTGAGGGCTGCGGCTGCAGCGTTGCTGGCCCGGAGAGGTGGCAGGCCGATGGGGGAGGACGGGCCGGTCCCCACTCCGCTCCTGGTGGCCCCCGCACCGAGCCCCGGAGAAGCTTGAAGCTGGCGAATGGCACTGTCCCCTCCTCGGCCTGAGAGTCACACGCACGAGAGGAGACAAAAGAGGGTCAAAGGAGGGGTGTGCGGGGAGGGGGGAGCCACCCAGATCCTCCCCCCGACACCCCGATGGGCAGCGAAGCCCCCCGCTCCCGGGAGAAGGCGGAGGGAGCGCCGCGCGCGCTGCCGCAGGGCGAGCGGGGGGCGTCGGGGCTCCCGGGCGCGCACCCCCCCACCACCCCCGGGCGGGGCTCCGGCAGCTGCAAAGTTAAGTCGGGCCCCGGCGCGCGAGTTCGCCACCCGGCGCGGAAGCCCAGGCGGGGCCGGGGTTACTCGGCCCACGTTGCAAGCTGAGTAGGAGAGAGATTTGGGGGTGTGGGGGGGAAGCAGAGGAGGGCGCCGCGGCGTCGCCAGGCTCGGGACCCGAGGGGGAAGCAAGCTCGGGGAGAAGGGCTCCCCGCGGGGCCGCCCTGGGCCCGCGTGCAACAATGAGCACCCGCAGCTCCCGCGTACCGCCCCGCCGACTTTGTTCGAGGTCCCGCAGACGGCGGTCCCCCCACCCCCACCCGCCGCCAGGCGAGGCCGGAGGAGGCCCCGCGGGCACCGACGGGCCAGGCGGAGGGCGGGCGGGGGGATCGATGCGGGAACCCGGCCTTCCTTACCGGTCGGGTAGGCGGCGGGAGCGGCGGCCGAAGGTTTCCTGGTTAACATGGCCGCTGAAGAGGAAAATGCATTTCCAGGCTGCCGTCTCCGTCGCCGGTCCCGCTGCTACTTCTTGCAGCGGCCGCCGCCGCCGCCGCCCGGACGTCCCTCCTGCGGGTCTCCGGCGCTCCCTCGCCGCCTCGGGTCAGCTACAGCCAGACACACACAGCGCGCTGCATCCCCCCGGCCCGGGCCCGCCGCCGCCGCCAGCCCCCCGCTCTCCTCCTCGCCGCCGCCGTCCTCCTCGTCCTCGGGCGGCTGCAGCAACCCCCGGCCCGTGCACATGCCTCGCCCTCCCCTGCGCGCCACGGGGCCTCCCCGATTCCCTCACATAGGGGCGCGGGGAGCGGCGGCGGGCTGCGCCGCGAGGACCGCCTGGCTCGGGAGCCTCCTCCCGGGCCCGCGCGCGCACGCGCACTCGCGCGCGAACACACACACACACACACACACACACACACACACACACACACACAGCGCCCGGCCCCGACCCGGGAGGAGGACAGCCCCGCCCCCGCGCGCAGGCCACGCCCTCGCCTCCCCCCACCCCCACCCACCCACCCACGCCGGGGCCCGGGCCACACGCGCTCACCGACGCCCCATCCCCCTCCCGGCTACTCTGGGGAGCCCCTCCCCGCCTTCCGATTCTCTGCAGAGCCGCCCCTCGGCTCCCCGGGAAAACTCTGCAGCCCCCGGCCGCACTCCGCCTGCCCCGCCTCCGGCCATCTGCTCTGCTCTTCCCCGCACCCCCCTCCCCAAATCCTTCGGTTCTCCTCCCTTCCCCCCCCCCCCCCCCGCACGATCGTTTCCCCTCCAGGCCTGCGACGCCCCTCCAGTGCCAGACAGCGCAACCTACCATAGCTGCCCTCCTACCGAAATCGCTGCAGAGACCCCTCCCCTAACAAGCGCCCCCCCCAAACACGAGCCCACTGGCGGCTTCGAATGGCTGCTCACAAACAATACCGCCCCCCCCCGCCGGCCCCCGGGACCTCAACACCTCACCGTCCCCCAGTGTGTCATGTAGATAACTTAGTTGTGCCAGGGTCACCTCGGAGCGTCAGGCCCAGGGAGGGGACGGTCGCTGAGCTAGGTGACAGCCGAGCATGGGCAAGGAGGGGCTGCCCACCAGTCACACACACACTCCTGGATTTACTGACACCGAGTGACCGCTCTCCTAGTCGCTAGGACCCGGGGAGGCCGAGAGGCGCGTGTGGACAGCAGCTGGGGGAAGCAGTTGGCTGCGGGTTGCTAGGCAAAAATAAACATCGGAGACACCTCCCATTTCCTTACAACTCGGAGCCTTTCCCCTGTGTGGCCGCTGGGAGAGACACACCTTCCTTTCAGCTCTCTTGCTGCCTGAGAGCGACACGTCTAATTCCTTTCATCCTCCCAGAAGATCTTTCATTCCCCTTCGAAGACACGTGGAGGATTTCGGTGCCCTTTTCATTAGCCATCTACACAGCCTTTTTCTTCCCTGGGAGACCAACATGATTGCTTCCTTATCTCACACCTGCGCCTCCTCTGTGCGTGGTACTGTGTGCCTTTGTCCTAGAGGTCACAGCTTTTGCCTCTGCAAACTACTGGGGGGGAGGGGGGAGGTGAATGGGGTGGAGAAGTCGGACAGATCCTGAATGCCAAGGCCGAAAGTTTATGCTTTGCACTTTCCGAGAGGTGCCTGGTTCGCAAAGTCCTCTGGGTTCCTTCGGTTCAGCCCTGCCAGAATGTCTTCAGGCCCCCTGGCTGGACCCAGGCTGCAGGCCTCAACTAGTGTAGACTTTAATGGGAAGAGAGGCACCTCCCGCAGAGTTCCACCGCCTCTGCGGTTTGCAAATTGTCATAGCAACCTCCCACTGAGATCACCGGCAGCTTTAAACAAATGCCAAAAAACTGTTACCAGGTACCGGGTATCTACCTACCTCTTCCAGGCTCCAAAGGTTCCTACAGAGAAAGTATGGGTAGGGGTTATTGGCAAAGAGTAGAATTCCACCTAACAATATGTCTTTCAAAAAAAAAAAAAAAACAAAAACAAAAAATAATTCTCTAGGGGCCTCCTCCTAAGAAAGTAGAACCCTAGTAAAATAATCAGTCAAATAATATGCCTCGAAAAGAATCACGACCTGAATTGGCCCATGCCAGAAATACTTTCCTATGCTAATCACATTCAGATCCACTTGGGGAAACATTCAATGTTCAGAATTAACTAAAAGAAAAGGGTTAATTAGTAGCAGAGATGAAGGTACGATGTATTTCCTCACTGTCAGTCTAATTTCCCCAAGGGGTCTGTCACATCACCTTTCATTTTCAAGAAAGCTCACACAGCTTTTCCTTCCTCCTCCTTTGAAAACAGTTATTTCCAAAGCACTTTCCTTTGTAAAATGAATACTTAGGATAGTCAGGTAAAAATTTGATGAAAAATCAATTTTAATGTAAACTGACACTTGTTTTTAACTCATTTGCACAGTACTTCAATAGTTGTAAACATACACACACCACTGCTTTTTCATGAATAAGAAAAATATTAACAACTGGAGATCGTAGATTGGCTCCCAAATATTAGTTTATACATAAGAAAAAGGGATGAAGGTTAAAAAAAACCTAAAGATAGAAAAAGATGTATATTTAAGGAATGTAGTATTGTTTTATAATATAACAAGTATAATTTCAACTATGTATATGTGTATATATATATGAGCATAAGAAGAAGTTTGCAATTAACCTATTTCTTGGCTATTTTGATTATAAATGGTATACTTCAAAACTGTGTATTAATTTTTACTGACCTCTTTCTAAATTAGCATTAACCACTACTTGTATTTATTTCCCTCTGTTAAATGCTGGTGCTGTCAGCCTGAATGAATGTCCAATAGAAAGACATACAAATGCTGTCCTTGGGATTTTGAAGAGTGTACTAGATAAATTCTGGGAGCAATTTTCCTCAAATTGTAATATTACAAAGTATCGATGTTTGTTATGGCTATCTTTATAATGTACCCTTGTCTCTTTGGAACATTGTCACAAATATTAACCATATTTAATCTTCATAACTTTTAAATAGACCAGAGCTGACTTGACTTTGAATAGTAACTTTCTCCCAGGCCGCATGCAGTGAAATAAGGCACTTTTTGGTTCTTGTCTATTATATATCCTCTATCTGTTCTAGAATGTTTATAAAAATCCAGATTCAAATAACAAATATGTGGGCAGGAATTAGTAGGACTAGGGAGGGGAAAAAAAAAATCTAAACAAGATCTCAGAATTGTGCCTGTGAAAGGAAGTTGGCTTTTTTCACTGGGAAAAGTCATGAACACATAGGAAAAATTGTAAATGAACAAGAAAATGCCTGGCTTAGAATAATATTCAATCCATTTCCTTATCTCAGAAACATTTAGAACGAATTTACTATGTGCCAGGCCTAAGAGATACAGTGAATCATCAGATGTAGTGGTCTAAGCTTCAGACCCTCACTCTCTTAGGGCCTCATTCTTTTACTCAAGCAACAAACAGTGAACACCTAACATAGTTTTGATATGAGATTTGGTAGTGTGTTGCTATGGCCTGTTTGTGTTCCCCCTTTGTGTGTGTGTGTGTGTGTGTGTGTGTGTGTGTGTGTGAAATCTTAACCCCTAAAGTGATCACAGTAGGAAATGAATCCCCAGGTGTGATTAAGTCATGAGTGGGATTTGTGTCCTCATAAAAGAGACCACATAGAACTAGTAATATACATTCCCAGAGTGTGAATATACACACATAGCCAGCTGCCTTTCACCACCATCTAGGAATCAGGGACTTTCCAGCCTCCAGAACTGTGGAAAAAATAAATGCCACTACTTTTTAGGGCCATGTGATCATAAATTATGTAAGTGGTCTCTGTCTCTGTCACAGAAGTCCTAACAACCTTGGAATCTTTAAAGTTATCATCTTTTGTTGGTCAATGTGTTGACAAGAGGTGGGGGAATCACAGTCCCGGATGGCTTCAAGGAGGTGTAGAGAGGCTTGGGAAGGATTAGGGATTAGGATTTTTTTTGTGTGTAAACAAACTGTGCAGAGGGGTTACAATTACATGGGCAAGATAATGAGTACATTTCTTATCAAGCATTGCAGCCTCCTCCTTTGTTTACCCTTTACATCCCTTCCCAGCCTCCCCCGGCCCCCCCCCAATCCTCCCCCCCCCACTAAAGTTGTAATGTTCGTTTTCGATATGACAACTTGTACTTCTCATTGTTGCAACGGGTCCACCTGTATCCCTAAACGACTTGTATTTCCCCATCTCCTCCACAAATTATACCGACATCAAATATAGTGAAAGCAGGGGTTATACTGTGGGGGAGGGACATACAAAGCAACAAAGAAATAATCTTATAAATGTGTTAGAAACAAATGCATGAAAGAAAAAAACATTTAAATACATATCTAAGGGTTCATTTTCCTAGCATCACATTATCTGACCTTTTCTGCTTGACTCATACTAGATATTGCAAATAAGGGAAACCATGGCACCTATGTTTCTTTGGGCTTGGCTTACTTCACTTAATATCATTTTTTCCGATGCAAACATAAAGGGGATCCAAATAGGGAAAGAAGAAATAAAACTCTCCCTCTTTGCAGATGACATGATCTTGTATTTAAAGAATCCCATAGACTCCACTCCCAAATTACTCAAGCTGATTCAAAACTTTGGCAAAGTAGCAGGGTATAAAATTAACCCCCCCAAAATCAATGGCTTTTCTGTATGTCAACAATGAGAAAAGCGTGGCTGAAATTAGGAAAGCAACTCCATTTGTAATAGCCCCACAAAAAATAAAATACCTAGGAATTAACTTAAACAAAGAAGTGAAGGACCTCTATGATGAAAACTTTAAAATCTTGAAAAAGGAAGTCAAAACAGAACTTAGAAAATGGCAAAACCTCCCATGCTCCTGGATTGGAAAGATTAACATCATGAAAATGGCAATCCTTCCCAAGGCTATCTACAAATTCAATGCCATACCTATCAAAATTCCAACCTCATTCTTCAAGGAAATAGAAGAGGCAATCCAAACATTCATAGGGATTAGGATTTTTGCACCAGCTCCACCTACACCCCTACCTCCAGGAGTAGGAGTCGGCTACTAGTGTTCAGTAATTTAATTCTATTTTCATATGTAATGAAGTCTCCATAAAATACCATACCTCCACATGACATCATTCAGAGGGTTTCCAGAGAGCTGTTCACAGGGAGGTTCCTGTGCAGTTTGTGAGCCACAGAGGGTGTCTAAGCACAGCATCTGTGGCTACAGGCATCATTTCATCTGGATCATTGTACTTTACAATATACCAGTAAATGTGTTTCCCTGACTTCTGTGAGCTGCTCAAACAACTAAATGCAAAAAATAAATAAATAAAATAAAATAAGGAGTTTCTGGAACCTTGATTTTCAGGTCACCCAAAGCACAGGTAAATCAACTTGGAGCATGCAAAGGGGCTAGGGACAGTGTTGGGGACTAAGCCCTCCCCCTGTGGGATCTGATGCTATCTGCAGCAAGGTATGCTAGAATTAAGTTGAAATAGAGCACACCCAGTTGGTGTCCACCCCAGAATATTGGTTGCATGCATGCTGTTGGGGAGAAATTCCTGTACTTTTCTTCATGCCTCAGGAATCTTTGATTTAATCCTCCCAGTGTTGTTATTGGGTAGTGATCTTTAGTTACATGTGGTCACAGGTTCTGGGTGTCTCAAACAGAGAATTGATTGAAACATACACAAAGAATGAGAGAAGCATAGATTTATTGAAGTGAATGTAAAGTGAGAGTAAAGTGGGAATACACTCTGAAGTATGGGAGTGTATGTGAGCAAGAGAGCTCCAAGGCTCAAGGAATCATACCTTGCCTATGCTCACTCCCACAGTGCATTCTGTTACAATGATATTAATGATATGCAGTGCATACATACCAGGCCTTCATTAGGGTTTTTCTCCTGAAAGTTCACTTAGGGACAACTAAACGCAGCACTGTACATATGCCATTATGGGGAATTTTACTTTGCTGAGCAAACATCCTTGTTATCAGGAGGTGATATTTGTGTGTTTCATCCACTAGAGATTTATCTGTACTTTCTGATGGTCATGAGGAGGGAAATTAGGAGGGATTTTGGAGTGTTCTTCAGGAAGCAGTGGATCTATGGGTGAGTTCTACAAGTGGTCCTGGCAATCATGGGTCCTTGTTGCATTGGCCTGCCTCAGAGTACAATAAGAGAAAAAGAGGTGCTTTCTCCATAGGTTCTGGAGAGAATCAGGTTAGGAACTATCTTAAATTGCATCTATTGTGGAAATGTTAAGAATAGTACAAGAGGTAAATGGCTAAGGAAATGACTCCTTGTGGAATATCACAGACTATGGACAACATGGTATCTTAGATGTCTCCATTATCAAGGCCTATCACACTAGAGAAAAACATGAAATCTTTATGTAGGAGGCATGAACATCATACACTAATGGCCACCAGTATCCACATCTTCCTGTGATAGGTCACTACTGGTGTCAGACTCAAGAGAGATTTCTATACATTATGATCATGATCCATGATCATGATCATGGTAGTACATCATGGCCAGGGTACTCTCAGAGCTAGTCTTCTTGGGAGGGGATGCATTTATTTTCTAAAGTATAGCAATTATTTGAAAACATTAGGAAATCACTCCAGCATTTCTTGAGAACAATTCATCTAATTTCTTTTTATTTTAAGGTATACTTATTTTTATGATCTATTTTATATCAAGCACTTGAATCAAAATTTAATCCTTGGATTTAATGTACATACATTAGAATTACATATAATCACAATCTGAAAATATACACTGAACTAAGTCTGCTAATGAATAAGCAAAGTAAGTATAAACCTCAGGGGTGGGGCCATGCATGATCAGTTAAGTCACATTGCCACCATGGTTTAGTCTTGAGTCACATTTGATTCGATCTCATAGACATGCATGTCAAGAGTTAGCATAGAAATTCATCTGATTTTTTTCTAACTTCATCCTAAGGATAGAATTAATACTTAAAACTAGTAAAAAAAAAAAAAAGTGCTATAATTTGGATTTTAAATGTCCCCCCAGAAGCCCTGTGTCAAAGGCTTGGTTCTTGCCTGTGGCACAGAATATAGGAGCCACATGGAAGTTATGTCCCTGGAAGCATGTCCCTTGAAGATAATACTGGGGTCCCTGCTCCTTCCTGTTTCCTGTCAGCCATGAGACGAACAGCTTTGCTCCACCACACATTTCCTGTCATGATGTACTCCCTTGTCGCAGGTCTAGAAGCAACGGGATAACTGACCATGAGCTGAACCATTAACTAAATTCTTTCTAAAATAATGTTTCTGTCCAATCTTTTTATCGTAGATAACCAGTGGTGGAAAGCTGACTAACAATGGCAGGGGGAAAGAGAGAGCCATATCCTAGAGGTAAGAGTGCTTTGATAAAGAGCCCCCAGACACAGCCAGGAGAATCTCTGCTCAAGCTGTATTTTGACTCTGTCAGGATAAACACCAGCAGATTGTGGTACCTGTATGTCCAGGAGCTTCAGAAGGAAAGCAGCATCATGACTTGGGGAGGCTCCCAGCTGCTAGCCTCCACACCGTCCTCCACAGAAGCGGTGGTACCAGTGACAGCTCAGGAAGCAGTCTAGGTAAAGCCAATCTATAAGAGACAAGGCCTGGGGGCTGGGCTGGGAATAACCATCAAGGAACAGACTGATTCCAGGGCACTGAGAATCATACTCGACACTAGCTGGTAAGGGATGAATGAAGAAATGAGGAAATAGAAACTTAGTTAAAAATAGTATGGAGTTTGCTGTAAGAGAACTAATAATGCAGTTCCGTAAATCAGAGAAGAGGTAAAGATAAAGGGCCCTGGTTTGCAGGTTCTGGGGAAGGAGGCAAGCCTTCAGTGCCATTTCCCAAAGTATCATCATCTAGTAGCTAAGAACAGGCAAATGGGGAAGAAAAAAATCTGTTCCATAAGCATTGTACCAGATGCTGCTGCTGGATTGCCTTAGCTCAGACTAAATAAAAACTTACTGAATGGAACTAAGTTTATTTTAGCCAAGAATAGGCTAAGGATGCTATGCACATTCAAACTGTCATCCACGATAGTTCAAATACGAAGAAGCTTGAATGGTTGCTGGATCTATTGCATATGCACACATGTACATGTATGTGCATCTACATTCACACATACATATGTATAGATGAGTTCCTATAATATGTTAGACACCAATCTAGGTATTCCTCCAGGAATCTTACATTCTATTGCAAGGTCTTATATTCTGTTACAAATAGAATATATTTAACAAGCACTACATATATCAACTGGAGTGGGGGCTAAGTGCTAAATAGAAAATAAATTGAGAGATGGAGAAATGGTACTATTTTACATAGGGTCATCTGTAAAGGCCTCTCTGACAAGGCAACATGTCAATAGACCAAAAGAAAGGCCAGCAGGGAAGTGGAGCTGTGGCTCAGGTGGTAGAGTACCAGCCTTAAGCTTAAAGCTCAGGGACAGCATCCAGGTTCTGAGTTCAAACTCCAGGACTGGCACACATGCACCACGTGCATGTGCACATACACAAACACACACACACAGGTCAGCAGATGCAAAAACCCTGAGGCAGAAGTGCCTTCAGCAAAGGAGAAGAGATGGCTGAGCAGTGAAATGAGCAAACAGGGAAGTCAGAGATAAGGTGAAAGGGAGAGGCAGGTACCAGGCCATATTCGGGAATCTGGATCCTACTTTGAACAAGTTGGGAACCTGAGAGCTAGATTACAGCTGATTTTCTTTTCACAACTTTCAGTGTATATTTATTTTTACATCCATTGCAATTCACATGACGCTAAGCAGAGTGGGAGTTAAAAGTCAAGTGCTGTTCCAGAGACCAGCTTAGGAGAACTCTCTAGTCCAGCGTGGGAAAAGTCATACCCAAGGAAACATGTCAACAACACTCTAAAAAGCATGGACTACCTATTTTCCCTTTGCCCTGCCATCCATTCTTTCCTGTCCCAACTTACCCTGTGCCACAGATACCTTTAGACTGAAGCCATGGGTTCCATTGTTTACCAGCTTCCTGCTGGATTTGACTGGGGCCTCACACATGCTGGGCAAGTTCTTTACCACTAATCCACACCCCAGCTCTGGCTGTGGCCCTCTTTGGAAGACCTCACTCGCTGTTGGGAAGCTCACTCGTGCAGCTAGCAGTTTTCTCTCAAAGTATGGGAGCCATCCTGTTCCTTTGTACCCTCAAGCTTACAGACAGTGAGAACTTCCTTCTGCTCCCAACTGCATTCCCTGGTCAAGTTCCCTTTGTCCTACACATACTGCTGTGATAGTCCTTTAGATAAATTCTGATTGTGCCATATTTTCTCTGCCAGATCTTGAGTGATACAGAGAACATATAGACTGATAGTTGCTGACTCTGAATTTTTTTACTTTTATAATGGTACAGAAGCAATGCACATTCAGCAGACACTGCACTTTGAACTTTGGATTTTGATGTCTGTCCAGGCTACTGATATGCAGTGTGACCCTGATCCTGCTGGGGAATAGCAGCTGTGAGCAAGAGTTTCCAGGGAGCCCATAATATCATGAGAGTAAGGATCAAAACTCTGCAGTGCCCAGGGTAGCTAAGTAATGAATTTCACTGGGTTAGTATACAGTGAATTTTCAACTTAACATGGGTTTACTCAGCATAGCCTCATGCTAAAGCAAGGAGCTGCTGTCTAAGCAGTACATCATATAGGTTATGGAACCTAAACTCCAGATAATATCAGAGGGCTGAGGAATCCAGGTTTGTTGGAGGAGACAGGGCGGTTTCTTGAAGAAGGTTGAATTTGATCCTGGCTTCAGAACTCCAGAAAGTTTTCATAGGCAGAAGAGAAGCCCTCCCCAATCCACCCCATGCCTAGACAGAGAACTGAGAGTAAGCACTGCAGAAGCAGAGGTGGCCTGCAGTCAGCTTCCCCTTACTACGAAATTACCCAAGCCAATTAACTTATAAAGAGAAAAGGTTTGTTTGGGTTCACAGTATAGGTATTGTTCCATAGGCCTTGATGTAAAATATAACATAAAAATAAGCATACTTCAAAATAAAAAGAAATCAGATGAATTGTTCTCAAGAAATGCTGGAATGACTTCCTAACATTTTCAAATACCTTTCATGCTTTAGAAGATAAATGCATCCTCTCCTGAGGAGAGTGGCTCTGAGAGTACCCTGTCCAATGTACTACCAAGCTATCTAGATGCTTGGATCATGAGCTTTTTCTACATGTAGAAATCTCTTTAGATAATGTGATACAGTAGTGACCTGACTGTCACAGGCAGATACAGATACTGGTGGCCATTTGTCTATGATGATCATGCCTCCTATATAATGTAAAATCAACATAGTCTTTTGGTAAAAGCATCCCTTGATCCCTTCATCTAAAGCTGCTGTGGGGAGAGAACACAGTTCCCTTTAGATGATTAACATCTTAACTAACTTATTTCCAAGAAAGCAATATTACCATGGCTCTCTCAAAAGAAATAATCTAGTAAGACAAAAGAAAAGAGAAAGATATTGCTCTCTTCATTTGTTTTGTTTGCTTGTTTTCTTTTTTTTCTTTCTTTATCTTTTTGCCAGTCCCAGGGCTTGAATTTCAAGCCTGGATATGGTCTCTGAGCTTCTTTCATTCACAGCTTGAACCACAGTACCACATCTGGCTTTTTCTGTTTATGTGGTACTGAGGAATTGAACCCAGGCTTCATACATGCTAGGTAAGCACTCTACCACTAAGCCACATCTCCAGCTCTGCTTGTTGTTTTAAATAAAAAGAGTTTTCCATGGAGTTGACTGGCAGAAAAAGGTGACAAAGGACTATTGATGAAGAGTAAGTCAGAGGAAATGTTAGTGTCTTGAAGTCTTGGAAGGTTGTAGTGCCAGAGATCTCACTGAGCACACCTATGGCTGGCTAGCACCTACAGTAGAGTCCATAGCAGAGTGGCTTCTTCCTTATTTGTAAGAAGCACAAGATTTTCAAAAGCAGCGCTTAGAAGCTTGGGACTTCTAAACTTAGGTCTGCAAATCTCCCCAAAAGTTGACCAAATAAGAACTATAGGATTTAAGGGTAAATACCGAGCTACATTGGTCATCAGTTTTCCCTTTGTGTCACATTTTCACCCCTTCTCTTTCCATAATGTTCAAGGATTTTTCTAAGGTTCCCTAGGCATAACAAGTTTTCCTGAAAAGATTTGGTATTATCTACAAAGTGGGGAAGGGAGCCTTTAACTAAAATTGTCCTACATACTCTAAACTGAGTCATTTTTTAATTTGATTTCAAGCAGTGGAAGACTTTTTAAAATTTCCTAAAGAACCCAATGTGAAATTTTGATTTAACATTGATGTGGCCATATGAAAATAAAAATCCTATTTACCTTTTAAAACTAATCTCAAGAGAAACCTATGCTGGGAAACGTAAATGCCTTCCTTACCTGAAAATAGCAGAGTGATAGTTTTCTTCTCTCTCTCTTTTTAACTTTATTGTCATAATAAAGATGTATAGTGAGATTACAATTACATGAGTCAGGTAATGAGTACATGTCCTTTCTTACAGTGTCATCTGTTCCCTCACTCTCTCCCAGTCCCTCCCTCCTGTCTCCACCCATGAGTTGTATAGTTCACTTGCATCAATGTCCAGTGAACTCCACTGCTGAACTTTTTCACCCTTTTCCCCTCCAGTTCGGTCCCCCTGCACTCTTCCAAAGATATACATGTGAATACACCATACAGAAAGAAAAGAAGACAGAATCATCCAAAATGAAAAATGAAAAAAATAGTTCAGAAAGAGAGATCTCTCTTTCAAATGGCAACATTAACTACCCACAACACTGGTAGAGACAAGATGGAAGGTTTTTAGTCTAGAAAAACACAACCAATATCCATGCATTTTATTAATAAAAGAATCATTCATTCTTTCACTCAGAAACGATCCAAAGGACGGTGCACAGCACAAAGATCACATGGTCTGAGTATCAGTTGTACCTCTGCTATTAATATATTAATGTATTAATTATATGACCACTGGCAAGTTTCTCAACCTCTCTGTCTTTGTTTCCCGACCTGTAAATTCTCTTTTCACCAAGAGATTTCTGTGAAGGTTAAACAAAGTAATCTTAACATATACTGAACAGAACCCAGCATATTGAAAATATACAATAAATATGATATACAAGAAGTATGATTATGCTCTCTAAATAAAGTGAAAAGTCTGGATTTCTAAGCTATTGAATACCAGAAATACTAGATTAAGAGAAGTGGGAAGGTGCTAGCAAAAGAAAGATCCATTGATAATATATATAGCAAAGAAGGAAAGGGAAAATGTCAAAAACTGACAACGAATCTAAAGGCACAGCAGCTTCAAGTTATAGAGCATCATAGACAGGCATCCTGCGTCCCCTAGTAACCCTAAGATATGTTCCAAGGAAAGTGGTAGATGATCTCTTGCAGTGGTTACAAATATTTCCATTTTGCTCTTTATTACTCACTTTGATTTATGGAGCCAGGAAAATAGTAATGACCCACATACTTTCATTATTTTTTTTGAAATTCATCGGTTTGCTGTTTAGAAGTAGAATTTATTTACAATAACAATATCTATTAGGAGCAATCATACTTCTGGCACTTAGCTTGTTGACTTCATGTGTCTGGAGGAGGTATGAAATCACACAGAAACCTGTTGACTAGCTTTAACAATATACACATGAGCCTTTCAATAGTCTAGAATACAAGTAAATTTGAAATGGCAAGTGGTTATAATAGATATCATATTTTGATATCCAAGTCACAAATTCATTAAAAAAATTACATTCATATAAATCATCATTTACTATGATAAGTCTAGACTCTTACCCTATACCAGACATTGAGAAGCTCAGAGTATATTGAAAATAAAGCCCTTCTTACTCCATCAGCCCATTCTGACAGTGCACATGAAACTCTTGTCTGCCTCCTGAACCTGTTTATCCAAAGTGAACCGAGGGCTCTGCCTGAACTTTCACTCCAGGCAGAGTTGGTTGACGCCCTGACACCTCCAGTTTGGCCCTTTTCCAAATTATAGAAGCCTCTATCATTCCTTTAGCCTCTTACTCCTTCAACCTTCTACAGGAAAAAACAAAAAAAAACAAAAAACAAACCAAAAAGAAACAAAAACAAAAGTCACCTCCCAACCCCTTCCCCTGCCTTCAAGGTGTCAGCTGAGACTTTAAAACTGTAACCCCTCTCTGGGGATACTTACTCTCAACCATTTCAGAAAAGAAACATGAAGAGGCCTTCCCTCTTGATCTGGAAGTAAAAGTGGAAATGAAGCCACCACCTGTGGAGAGCTGCGGGAGCTGGCCAAAGATGGCGCGGCCTCATGGCACGGCCAAGCCAAACATGGCGCTGGCTTCCGCCTTCCGCCTTCCCGATGGCGAGTGCTCTCTGTGAAAAACAACTCCTTATATGGCTATGGCTTGGCTCCTAGTTTGCTTCCGTGTTTGCGACCCTATTGGTATATGCCACGTGGCACCTCGGGATTGGCCATCCAGGAGGCTTATAACCGGAGTGCGGGTGCGGGGCGGGAGAGAAGCTAATAATCAAGGTTCCTGAATAAACTGCTTTGAGAAGAATCCCGGGTCGTGTCTTCCTTGCTGGTCGAGGTAGATGCGACAAGTGGTGGCCCGTACGGGAAACTAACTCCACAAGGGATCCAGAACTCTTAGCAGTCAGGGTGGTGCACCGGTAAGTTCCCAGGTAAGTGGGAATCCGTGATTAAAGCGGGCATAATACGGGGCTCTTCTCTGTAGATAAAGAGAGAGCGGAAACCCGGGAAAAAATAAAGGCCTAAAGTAAAAGTAAGAATATAAATATAAAAAATAAAAAAAGGAGTAAAAGAAGATAAAATTTTTATAACTAAGATGGGCGCCGTGACGTCTCATCCAATTTTTCTGGCCCTGAATGAGCTCCTACGCTCAAAAGGACTAAAATTTAAGAAGGGTGTTTTACAGAGTTTCCTTGAAGAATGCAACATTGTAGCTCCTTGGTTCATAGTGTCCTTACAGTAGCCTCGTGGGAAAAATTAGGGAGGGATTTGGACTTTGCCTATGAACAGGGCACATTAAAGGCAGGAGTCCGCACCATTTGGAAACTGATAAGGGGCTGCCTGGAGGACCAGCGCTGCTGTGAGGTTATAGAAAATGGACAGTCAGCACTGGAGCAGTTACAGGAGGAGAGGTCAGAGAAGGCGATCAGTGAAAAGGGAGACAGTAGACAGGGCAAAAGGGGACAACTATACCCAGATCTGTCTGAGCTGAAATCGGAAAGAGAAAGTTCCAGCGAGCTAGAGGAGGAAGAAGTGAGAACACTTATTCAACAGATGAAAAGGAGTCGTATAAAAAAGGGAAAACATAAGCTAAGCCAACCTGTGCTTAATGAGGATGTGGAAAGAACTTTTGGTCAGGCCCCTTTAGATGACGTAAAAGGAACTTCCGGTCAAGTCCCCTTAGGTCCTCCTCCATATCAACATGGAGCCAATGGGCATATGTTTTGCCCAGATACTTGGCGGACTGCCCGAGCAGAACTCACCTTCCCAGTTTTTCAAGACGGTAATCAACAGAGATTTCATGAGCCTCTAGAATTTAAAGTAATTAAGTCCCTGGCTGAGTCTGTTCGGACATATGGGATTACAGCCTCTTTTACTGTAGCTCAAGTGGAGACTATAAAGAGATACTGCATGACCTCCTCTGATTGGGCGAGCCTAGCATGGGCATGTTTGAGTCCAGGCCAATACTTGGATTGGAGGGCATTTATGCTGGAATTTTGTAATGAATCAATCAAGCGAACAGACACCAGGCTTGGGATAGAGATATGTTCTTAGGACAAGGCCGCTTTGCTAATGTGTGTGGTTTCCCCTTTTGTGTTTTTGGTAATTAACAACATCTCTATATGCTCAGATGATGTGTGTGCTTGCACTAATGAAACCTGCTATTATGCTACCTGCTGGAGTTCTCAGTATCCGTTAGCTATAGTTACACGCATTCCGCGTTGGGTGCCTGTGCCAGTAGATGCTTCTCAAACTGTAACCTTGTTTAGGCATAAGAGAGATTTTGGCATCACTGCGGCCATTGTAACTGCTATAGCTGTAGCTGCTGCGGGTGCGACGGCTGCCGCTGTCGCCATGTCACATACTGTGCAGACGGCTCAGACTTTAAATAACTTGTCAGCTACTACAGCCAGAGCTCTGGATTTACAACAAGTGGCCAATGCACAATTAAAAGGAGGACTGATGCTGTTAAATCAAAGGATTGATCTTGTGCAGGAACAGGTTGATATCATGTGGCAGTTGGCTCAGCTGGGATGTATTCAAAAATATGAAGGGCTTTGTATTACTGCTATTCAGTACTATAACTATACTCAGGCAGCAAATTTGTCTAAACAACTGTCAAGTTATCTTTTAGGCAACTGGACGGGAGAATTCGACCAATTGATGTTGCAGCTACGATCGGCCATTGTTGTGGTAAACTCCACCCGGATGGATGATGCCCTATTACAAGATGTTTCCTCCTGGATTTTGACAGCTGTGGATCATTTGAAGGAGTGGGCGGGATTAGGCTCCCTTATCGGTATCCTGGCATTGGTGATCTTGCTGTGCCTGTGGTGCTTATGCCGGATTAGGAGCTCGCAGCACAGGAGTATGGCTATGGTGGTCCAGGCCTTCACTGCCATTGAGGCCGGACAGTCCCCCCACGCGTGGCTTGCCACGTTAACGGAATAGCACAGGGTGTAAGGCAAACGCACTGCACTTGGGCAAACACACTGCACATGGGAATCACTTCCTGGCATAAACCCAAGAAGAGCATGTTGGGTTGCAAGTGGGTGGATGCCCAAGGTCCCACCTCTGCAAAAAAGGCATCGGACGGGCCTGGTCGTCACTGGGGAAGGCGCCCCTCAGGCGAAGACCAGTGCAAGGTCCTCTCATTAATGTTTTAGACAGAGGCCCAACCTCTACTCTTACCTGTCGCTTAATAAAACAAAAAGGGGGAGCTGTGGAGAGCTGCGGGAGCTGGCCAAAGATGGCGCGGCCTCATGGCACGGCCAAGCCAAACATGGCGCTGGCTTCCGCCTTCCGCCTTCCCGATGGCGAGTGCTCTCTGTGAAAAACAACTCCTTATATGGCTATGGCTTGGCTCCTAGTTTGCTTCCGTGTTTGCGACCCTATTGGTATATGCCACGTGGCACCTCGGGATTGGCCATCCAGGAGGCTTATAACCGGAGTGCGGGTGCGGGGCGGGAGAGAAGCTAATAATCAAGGTTCCTGAATAAACTGCTTTGAGAAGAATCCCGGGTCGTGTCTTCCTTGCTGGTCGAGGTAGATGCGACAACCACCTGACAGATGGCTCTCAGGAAAGTGCTCAGGAAGATAAAGCTCTTCCCAGCTTCCTGTCCAATCACAGTGTGTGAGCAGGCACCAGTGGCCTGCTAAGCCTAAACTGAACTTGAATATTCTGCTCAATTTATCCAGTTGTCTGGGACTCTCAACAAATGTCTAGATAGAATGATGGGTAAGAAGTGTTACAAGGATAAAAATATGAAAGCTTTTTATTGGGGGGTGGGGACATAGGCACAGTAGTACTGGGGTTTGAAGTTAGGCCCTTACATTTGCTGGGTAGGTACTCGTACCACTTGAGTCATTATTTTTCAGATACAGTTGTGTGCTACGCTCTGTTTGCACGTTGTGATAGAAGTCTTGCCAACATTTTGCCCAGGCTGGACTTGAACTCAATCCTCCTGATCTCTGACTCCTGAATGGCTGGGATTGTAATTGCTTCTAGAATACTTTGAAAATATTTTAAGCAAAAGTAGAAGCAGAAGCAGAAGGAGGAGGAGGAGGAGGGGGAGGAAGAAGAAGAAGAAGAAGGAAGAGGAGGAAGAGGAGGAGGAAGAGGAAGAGGAGGAGGAGGAAGTGGAGGAAGTGGAAAAATAGTAAAGCTGGTAACTTTCCTTCTGAAAAATTATAAAAAGGAATAATTTTTATTTTATTACTATTTTTCTTTTGTTCTTTTGTATTTGACTATTAGGACTTCATACTGAAACATAAACTTCAGGTCATAAAAAAAGAATAAATTTCCCTATGTAGGACAAACTGTATAGGGATTTAATGGTTCTATTTAGTCAATAATTAAAACTGCCTGCAAATGGCGAAGTTGAGAGTTGCAAAATGAGAAGTTACGGTTCAAAAGCAGCCTAAAGATGTGTTTTGCTTGGCTTACATGGCGTTTTTGAAGTGTGAACTCAAATGTTTTCATTTACAAATCAGGAGGTTTCATGTAAATATCTGAGGCAGAAGTCTGGCTGAGCTGTTAACCTCTACAGGTCCTGCATAGCAATGGGGCACCTCCTCCCTGCCCCCACCTCCAACCCCACCCTGTGACACACAGGTCACTGCAGTCTACCCACTTCCTGTTTCATGGGTGTTCTGGGTAGAGTCTGCCTATTAATGATATTTGCCTTTCTTGGGTGAGCTTGACGAGCTTTGTATTTATTTCCTGCCATATTCTCACACCACCAGTAAGTAGCTTAGGGCTCAAAATTCATAACTATGTGTCTTCCTTTTCATTACACATGCCCTATTTCTTTGCTTATGACTGACAGAGGTCAGCGGTGATCTGAGTACTCCTGCTGAGACCTTTCAAACCAGTCTTACACAGTGATTCACAACTGGTACCCATAAACAATGTTTTCCCTTGTGCTTGAAAATCACATCAGTATATTCTTAGTACGAAAAACAAAAAAATGTGGAAAGGCTAAGGCCACTGCCACCTGTAGTGAATCTGCCCTTTGGTAACCTGACACAGCATCTATAGACAGCTCTATTTGGGAGCTCTTTCTACCTGGTAAACACACAGGTGATCTTCTTGCTGCTAGCTACCAGTCTGTGTTGTTTGAAAGTCATTAAGGTCCTGAAAATCTTGTAGAAGTTTGTAAACATGTTTTGTATCATGCAGCAATTCCCATATGTCTCACTACTATGGAAGCACTCGGCTGAGAGGAATACAACTAAGACACAGGCAAATCTTAAAGCAAACTGCTCACTCAACATGGCTGCTTCCCTTCCTAACAAGTGTCATCAGTGCAACATAGCCAATATGAAAGGTCTGATTTCCATTTGTACAATCACTCTAGTCAGACACCTTGGAATTGTTCTTGATTTTTTTCCCTTGTTTTACACATCACATCACAGCCTTCTACAAATCCCATCAAATTTATGTTAAAACATATTCAGAATTACTTACTGCTCACTACAGTCACGAATATCATCATAAACAAAGATGCCATTATTACTCACCTGGATTACAGAAATAGCTTCTTCTGGGATCTCCACTGTCTCCTTTATTCTCAGCACAATAATCATATGGATAATGTCACCTGTCTTCTCAGAATGTTCCAATAGGTTATCATTAGCCAGAGTAAAACCCTAAGTCCTTGAGGTAGCCAAAGCTCCCTATATCTATTGTGCAACTGCTTGACCTCTCTGATGCTTGGGGCTGCTCTACTTCAGCTACAATGGCCTTATTGCTGCACTTCAAACGTACCACATACATCCCATCTCAGAGCCTTTGCATCTGTCTGTTCCTTTGCCTGGAAGGTCTTGCCCTTGAAAGCCCTTACCACCTTCAGATCTTGGGTAATTCATATCTTTTTAGTGAGGCCATCCTTGACCATCCTACTTAAACCTGCAACATGCCCTACCAGACCCCAGTTGCATTTTTTTCTGTACTTACCACCATCTGATGTATTATATACTTTTATTCACTTGTTTTCTCTATGTCCCCCTCCACTAGAATATATAACTTCTGAAAGAAAAGATGTCAATCATTCTTTTTTTTCTGACATGATTTTTAGTACCCAGAACAATGTCTGGGTCCTAAGAATTCTCAACAAATATTTTTTTCATACTTATTTTTTTATTGTGAAAATACTGTACAGAGGGGTTACTTCAACAAATATTTTTGAGGAATAAAATGAGGTAGAAATACTGTCCATTTAAACTCTTCTATTTTCAAAATGAAAATCTGCAGAGAAGAATGCACATGTTCAGTTCCATGCATATTTAGACAATCTTCAGAAGAATAAGAGCCCAAATAAAAGGGTTTATATCTTACATTCTTTGGATATAACCCATGATTCCTGGTTTAGCAAATCCACATCTCTTCTCTTTCAAGCATGTGAAACTTCTATATATAACAAAAGGAAAGTTTGTTATTTTGAGTTGTTCCATGAAGAGGTCAAGGACTCGGTTTTAATACCATGGTGACTGTTCATTTTGATCAGCAGTTTCCAGGATTTGAAAATATCTTAAATAAGGCCCCTTATTTAAGAAGCCATGTTTAGGCCCAATGTGCTGTTGGGTATATTTTATTCAGTGGTGTCATAAGCTAGTGTTTTTGGTTTAACAACTTCTCATGAGTTAAGATGTTGCATCTTTGAGACCCATATTGTTACAACTCAACAAACTCTGAACTTGAAAGAAACAAACCTGTTGAAAAACAAGACCAAAACGAACTACTGCAGAAAAATCTGCTACTTTACTGGGAATTATTATAAAACCAAATCAAAACAGAATGCATCAGCCACATGGAGCCACATGTATTAGACATTCATTTGTTGGTCTGATCTGATTATGACAGAGTTAGCATTTATCTGTTGGTGCATTTCTCCCTGCTGACCTTGCCTTAAACCCCTAAAAAAACAATTTACCAAGTGCTCACCTTATACTCTATACCCTATCTCCAGGCTTTGCAAGCATTATCTGCTACAGTGCTATGAGATAAAAAAAAAAAAAAAAGGTGGTTATCTCCATGCATTAACATTTGGAGAAACTAAGGCAGAAGGAGATTAAATAAACTGTAGCAGGTAAGAGCCCTAATTAGTTGCACCCCCTTGTAAGAACCTTGGCAGCCAGGCTGTAGAGATCACGTTTTAGGTTGTTTGTTTGTACCAGTACTGGGGCTTGAACTCAGAGCCTGATACATTTGCTTGGCTTTTTTGCTCAAGGCTGAGCCACACCTCACTTCTGGTCTTTTGCTGGTAATTAGAGATAAGAGTCTCACCAATTTTCCTTCCTAGACTGGCTTCCGACTCAGACTCCTGAGTAGCTATAAACCATTGCAATAAATAAAAGGATAATACCAAAAATAGAAATAACATAATTAAGAAAATTTTCCTCAATGGTTGTAGAAAGTGCCCAAGGAGATACATAATATAAAGTCTGTATCTTTCGCAGTCAAAAGCACTGTTATGAATTTGACAAACTTTGAATAGAGAGATCCATTCAAGAATGGAAAAATCTAACCACAAGCAACATAAACTGTTATGAAAATGCTTTTTACCTCCCTATAACTCTAGAAGTGTCTAGAAATGCTACATCAGAAAAAAAGGTACAAGGTCATAGCAGGATATGTTTTATTATAAAGCTGGGGGGGGGGCGGTTCTCACGCCAGCTGCATGGATGACAGTTTATGACATCAGTGACTGTTCTTCAGGCAGGAAAGGCCTAGAGCTCATAAAAAGCATAGCTTTCCTCTTCGTGAATTCTAGTCACGTGCCTCAAGCATGCTTTCAAGAGGACATATTTAGTTGCTCTTCTGCTACATGCTTAGAAAGCAGCAAACAAAACCTCCTGATATTGTGAGTTGTAAATGTATTCCTTCTCCCTCTCTCTTGGCATCCTGAATGTCTTTTTCTCTAGTGTCCTACACAAACATATTGCAATTAACTTTGGAGGGGAAAAAGCCCTTAAATATCTCTTATTTTTATACTTAAATATAGGCTTCCAATACAGTTTTAACATTTTTTTCATAGATGCACTGTTCTAACTTTCCCCAAAGTATGTTGGAGAAATATTTTGATTATAATAATGTTCTTAAAATTGAGCACAAATTTTGAGATATAAACAAAATAGTGACCTCTCTCAGATATAAACCTAGCTGTGTCATACTTCTAGTTAAATGTTTCCATGGAGAGCAAGGCTACTCCCAGGATAAAGTCCAAATTCCTTAGCATGAAGTAAGGGTCAGCAGAGCAGCACTGTGCCAGATCTTGGAACATGCTGCTGCTTCACCTGAATGCATTTTGCATGTTTTCTACTGAGACTGGGTTAGATGCTCTAGTAGTCAGAGTTTTCCAGACAAGCAGAATCGGCAGAACACCAATAGAACCATACAGAAAGAGATTTATTATTTAGGATTCATGTGTACGGTTATGGGTGCTGTGAAGTCCTATGATTTGTCACTGCAAACTGGAAGCAGTAGAAAGAGTGGTATGGTTCCAGTGTAATCTAAAAGGCCTGAGAAAGGGGTGGGGTGGGGGAAGTGATGTATAAGTCCAGTCCCAGTCCACAGACCCAAGACCCAAAATTATGGACACCTGGTGTCAGGAGAAAGTAGGTTTCCAAGCCTAAGCAGAAGTAAGTTTGCCCTTTCTTTGTCTTTTTGCTTATTCTTTCCCTCAACAGATTGAATGGTTCTCACCCACTCACCCTGGTAAGAGCAATCTTCTACTGATTTAAATGCTAATGCCTTCTAGAAACCCAGCTATCTGGGTACCCCTTAGCCCGGCCACATTGACATATCAATATGGCTATTACAAGTCTAGTCCTTGTCAACTTAGCACTCATATATATGCCTTTTGACATGCTTAATCCTAAAAGGAAATTTCATATCCCTTGAACATGTTCTTGTACAGTCAGTTTTGTGCCAAATGGAAAAGACTCATCCTACATTGTCTGAATTTAAGCCAGTATTTCTCAGCTAAGTAATCTTGGCACTGAGGAACATTTTCACCTATGACTAGGATTTTCCCCAAAGTCACAGCCAACTTGATTTTTTAGAACATCTTTCTACAATAAAATGGTGGGAAAAGTGATTTAGAGTTCAAATATTATTTCAAAATGAGCTCTTATAACAAGGGACACATAATTCAGGTTGTGGTATAAGAATTTATAATTACAGCTCTATAATGGTCATGTGAAATGTTACTTCACTTTAGAATCAAAGGTTGGATGTGAACCTTTGCAACAATATCACATTGGAGGAATTGCATCTTCTGGGTTGTTGTCAGTTTTTACCAAAGCGAAAGGAAAAATGTAAATCTATTGGAGTTTGTCCTAGAAATATTTTCTCACCAGCCAAAAGGGTAGGTTACATAGAAGCTATTTCAAAAGTAAATCAGAGAAACTATTTCACATAACAAAATTGTAAATGACTAATAAGTCTGTGAAAAAGTACTGGTAACCAAAGAAATGCAATGTAGCAAGGAATTATGTAAAATTAATTTTAAGGAGGAAACAAAGAAAAAGGAAAATATTACAATTCTTGGGTCAGAATAGAGCTTAGTGAGATTATAGATTAAACACTTTAATTAAAGATAAATTATCAGTTTTCTAAATGCCAAGCCATTGTCATTAGTTTGCTATTGTTCTGGGTAAACCAGCCATAGTCAGTCTGGTGCTAATTGTTGAATATTTTAACATTGACCAAATTATTGAAACTGGCTTGAAGAGATCTTCAAGATGGGTCAAGTCTTTTTTTTTTTTTTTTTTTTTGTCAGTTGTGGGGCCTGAACTCTGGGCCTGGGCACTGTCCTTCAGCTCTTCAGCTCAAGGCTACTATTCTACCATTTGAGCCACAGCACCACTTCCAGCAATTTCTACTTATGTGGTGCTAAGGAATCAAACCCAGGGCCTCATGCATGCAAGCACACTACCACTGAGCCACCTTCCCAGCCCTAGGTCAAGTGATTTCATTACTATGGCTTTGTAGTAGAGATTGAAATTTAGAATTGATATTCTTCTAGCACTGTCTTTCTGCTAAGAATTGCTTTTTGCTATCTGGGGTCTTTTATTGTCCCATATGAATTTTTGGATTGCTTCTTCTAATTCATTGAAGACTGAGGTTGGGATAATGATAGGTATCGCATTGAATTTGTAGATAGCCTTTAGCAGTATTGCCATTTTCTCGATGTTAATCCTCCCAATCCAGGAGCATGGGCGGTTTTTCCACTTCCTTATTTCTGCTTTAATTTCCTTTTTTCAGGTTTTTAAAGTTTTCATCAAAGAGGTCCTTCATCTCTTTAGTTAAGTTAACTCTTGGGTATTTTATTTTTTGCCGGGCTATTACAAAAGGAGTTGTTTTCCTAATTTCAGCCGTGTTCTTCTTGTTATCCGCATACAGGAAAGCCATTGATTTCTGAGGGTTAATTTTATACCCTGCTACTTTGCCAAAGTTTCTGATTAGCTCAAGTAACTTGGGAGTGGAGTCCATGGGGCTCGTTAGATACAAGATCATGTCATCTACAAAGAGGGAGAGTTTTACTTCATCTTTCCCTATTTGGATCCCCTTTACATTTGCATCTTGTCTTATTGCCCCTAGCTAGGCATTCTAATACTAAACTGAAGAGAAGTGGAGAGAGCAGAAATCCTTGTCTCATTTCTGAATTTAGAGGAAATTATGTTAATGTCCTCTAATACTAATTAGAGGAAATTATATTAAGTGAAGTAAGCCAGGCCCAAAGAAACATAGGTCCCATGGTTTCCCTTATTTGCAATAACTAGTACATGTCTAGGACAAGCAAAAAAGGTAAAAAGCTATGTACATATGACCATATAAAATATGTTAAGTGAAATAAACCCCAAGACAGAGACACAGTGGATTTTTCTTTCTTGCTATTGTTTTTAATGTACTTATAATGCACTATGTGATTGATTCTTTTGTTTAACCCCTGTTTTCATTGTATCTGATTCCAGTGTCCTGCATCTTGTATATATATTTTTCTAATTTGGGGAGGGGAAGGGATATAACAAAATGCTTAAATAAGGATACAGGTTGACCCATTGTAACAATGAGAAGTATAAGACACTATGTTGAAAATGAACTTTACAACTTTGTGGGGGTGGGGGAGTACTTAGGGAGGTGGAGAGGGAAGGGATGGTAGGGGAAAAACAAAGGAGGAGGTAACAATGCTTGATTGGAAATGTACTCATTACCCTACTCATGTAACTGTAACCCCTCTGTACAGTATTTTTACAATAAAAATATATGTGAAAAAGTGGTTTCATTAAGGAATAGACAAACAGAATAAATGCTTTGAGTAAAAATCAGTTTGAAAAGGAATGCACACATAAGAATCTAAATTTATATGCCTACACACATTTTTACTAGGAAGTATGGAAACAAATTGATTCTCAGCTATAGATTTGGATGCACATACTTTTCTCCTTCCCTCTCCTCCCCTTCTTCTCTGTGTTTTTCTCCTCTACATCTGCTTCCATGTTCTTGTATCATCCCTTTTCTCTCTCCCTTCTCTATCTTCCCCTCCTTTTTCCTCTCTATTTCCTTCTTTTTTTTTGTATCCATTTTTCTCATTACTTTCTTTGAGGATATCCTGCTTATTATCAAGCATAAAGCAAATAACCATATTTCCAAAGGAAGCTTTTTAGACTTTAGAAAGGCAAGCAGTTTCATCTCATTACTAGGAGAAATAGTATTGGTTATTTTTAATAATTTATTTTCAATTAAGTCTTTGCTCTTGAAAGTAGAAAGCCATCATTTTTAGCACTTCATTTTGTGAAGCCCTTGTACTCAATGAGTTCAAAACATCCCAATGGGTTTTCCTTCTCCTGGGAACTCTCTTTCCACTGCTGGCTTAGTTTTTTGTACCTTGGTGGCTCATGCACAAAATTAAAGTATCAAATTGTCCAAAGCTTCCCTCAAAAGCAAACCAAATATGTAGAAATTCAAATTGCTGTTCAGACAGAATGACTGTCAAATTCTGGTGGTTATAATAGTGGGAATTCTGCACCAGCTCTTGAAACAAAGCCATATCAACTTTCCCAGGATTATTGCATTTCATCCTCTGGTAAAGTAATTTCCTACAAGTGTTCACTTAGTTTGCCCAAGTGAGTAGCTTTTTCCCACAAATATGTTTTCATCTTGTTTGGACTCATGGTGTGTGTATATGTTTGTGTGTGTACACATATATATGCACATTTACTCATACATGTACACACGTACACACACATATATATAATTGTTATTGTAGAGGTGATGTAGAGAGGAGTTACAGTTACATATGTCAGGTAATGCATGAAATTTTGTTTGAACCATGTCACATGTTCCCTCAATGTCTCTCAGTTTTCCCCTTCCTTCCCCACCCATAAATTGTATCGTTTATTTCCCACATAGTGTCTGAGTACCACTGCTATATTTGCTCACCCTTTGTTCCACCTTTTCTGTGCACCCCTTACCCTTCCAAAGACAAATTAATAAATAAGACAAAAGGAAAAGACAACAAAAGCAGCAACAACAACTCCTGGACCTTTATCCAACAGTAGACAAACACTCCACACTAAAGCTACCTGCACAGCCATGTTCATTGCAGCATTGTTTACCAAAGCCAAGATATGGAATCAACCCAGATGTCTCTCAGTTGAGGAATGGATCAAGAAAATGTCACACACACACACACACACACACACACTGGAATTCTACCCTCCCATCAGAAAGAATGATATTGTATCAAATGGAAAGACTTGGAAAATTATATTAAGCAAGGTAAGCTACAGTATTTTTGTTGAAACACCTCTCATCAGAATAGGAGACAAGTTTACTATTTTGTTTTATAGTCGTAATTTTGTCGGGATGGATATTTTATTTTCTTACCTATTGCCAAACAGATCATTCCCTGAAAAGAGACCATCTTGTGACCCCATACCAGCATGTAGCAAGATGTTTCCCACTTCGGAGTACTTCTAAGTCACAAGAGAAGCTAAAAGAAGTGTTTGTCTATTAAACTCCTTACTTGTCCTGGAAAATCAGTGACATTCTTCAGCTCTCTCAAGATTTGGTGAATGGTAAGGAACTTGCATATGAACCATGTGAATGAGTTTGAAAGTATATCCTCTAGCCTCAGCTCAGCCTCTGGTGCCTGTATTCCCAGCCTGTTCACATTGAAATTGCAGGTAATCACTTCCTACAGTGAGCTTCAGAAATCCTTAAGGAAATATTCAAGCAACAGGTTCCTCTCCATTTATTTCCAGGGAAGACAAAGGTGGCGGGGGGGGGGGGGGGGGGGGGGGGGGGGCGGGTGGCAGGGGTTGGGGTTAGCTTTAAGCCTCAGTGTTCAAAACAGAGGAACTAGCCTTAATATTCCTTATCAATTTCATGGGTGCTGTTCTAGGTATGAAAAATGTCTACCTTTGGGCTGATCTTATAACTTGTTCCTTTCGGCTAGCTACTCCTTTTGCTGCATATTTCCTTTTAATTTGTTAAAGTATCAAGATATTCAGCTAGATGCCATCTAGGGGTATGGGTTCATTTCTCTGCCACATAAAGAATCAAGAGGCAGAAGAACAGTGAAGTATAAAGCAGCAACTTTATTGAAAGTATGAGTACAGACTCTCAGCAGAGATGAATGCTGGAGTGGGGAAATCTATGTGGTCTTCTCAGAGGGCAGTCATTATAGTATAGGGGTTCCTCTATATCTCCTCCCTTGGTGTCCTTCCTGGGTTTTGCACTTATTGCCTGATGGCTTGTGCCTGTGATGTCCTGGTTCTTTTTGTTGGTTCTTCTGTCTCAGGACACAAGTACCAATGTAAATCCAATTGGTCATGCTCAATTGTGTAGAGGGCATTAACTCACCGATGAGGTAGGATTTTAGTGGAAATCCAAGTCTTTATGGAAGAAGAAGCACCATTTTAATGGAAGCCGAAGGCACTATAGGAACCAGAAGCCCTGCAATGGGCCTCATGGTAGTCTGTCTTGTGCTTTGCTCTCCATTTTCTATATCTACTAAGAGTTCCCCTTTCTTTCTCTCAAGCCTAAGGCAAATGGCTTTATGAAATTAAAGGTCTCCATATCTGCTCATCTGTTTACCTGATGTCCCTTCCAGCTAATCTGGACATAGTGTGATTTTTATATTATTGACATAATTTGGCCCCTACGCTTTAGAGATCTTAATACCAAGAATATAAGTTTTTCTTCAATTTTTTTTCTCAGTGTAATTTGTGGCAGTTTTAAAGAAATTGGACAGGAGAAACGGAAGGACAAAGGGTGAACAAATGCAGCAGTGGTACTCACTAGACCCTATATTGAAAATGAACTGTACAACTTGTAGGTAGGGACAGGAGAGAATAACTGGCTGGGGGGAGGAAGGGAAGAAGGGGTGAAATTGTTCAAAAACAAATGTACTCTTCACTTACTATAATTTTTTTCCAAGTCTTTCCATTTCCTAACAAATGGGGCAGTGTCATTTTTTCTGATGGAGGAATAGAATTCATATATATATATATATATATATATATGCATATTATATATATCACATTTTCTTGATCCATTCATCTACTAAGAGGCATCTGGGTTGGTTCCATATCTTAGCTATGGTGAATAATGCTGCAACAAACATAGTTGTGCTGGTAGCTTTAGTATGGCCTTGTTTGTGATCGTTTGGGTAAATGCCTAAAAGTGGGATTGCTGGGTCATAAGGGAGCTCTATGTGAAGTTTTTTGAGGAACCTCCATAATTGCTTTCCAAAGTGGTTGAACAAGTTTACATTCCCAACAACAATACAGTAAGCCAGACCCAAAAAAACATAGGTCCCGTGGTTTCTCTTATCTGTAATAATTAGTGTATGTCTAAGACAAGCAGAAGAGGTCAAAAGTTATGTACATATGACCATATAAGCTGATGCTAACAAAATGAACCCCAAGATAGGGACACAAGAAATTTTATCTTTCTTGCTGTTCTTGTTAATGTACTATATGACTTTTTTTTTGGTTTCTTTGTATGTTCTTCCCCCATGGTATAACCCCTGTTGTCACTGTATTTGATTCTGGTGTCCTGCATCATATATATATATATATATATATATATATATGTAAAATAATTTGGGGAGGGGAAGGGAAATAACAAAATGCTAAAATAAGGATACAGGTTGACCCATTGCAACAATGAGATATACAAGACACTATGTTAAAAATGAACTTTACAACTTTGTGAGGGTGGCGGGAGGATTTGGGGAGGTGGGGAGGGAAGGAATGGTAGGGGAAAAACAAAGGAGGAGGTAACAATGCTGGAAAGGAAATGGACTCATGACCTTGCTCATGTAACTGTAACCCCTTTGTACAGTATCTTTACAATAAAAATATATATATTAAAAAAGAAATGTACTCTTTATCTGACATGTAACTGTAACCCTTCAACACCCTTACAATAATATAAATAAATTTTTTAAAAGAGAAAAGAAAAAATAAAGAAATCAGACAGATTTGAATAGAAAATATCGTAGTGATAAAAAGTGAAGTTGTGCAATACTGTGAGGTAAGCTAAGAGTTTTTACCTGGGATTCAATTTATACAATTTATGGTCCATTTCCCCTTTCCTTTGCCTGACCCTGGGCAGCTATGAGGAACCATTTTCCCAAACTTCTCTAGGTAACTTAAAAAGTTAGGTGTCATAAGTTTATTAATATCCTTTTTTCTGAAATAAGGAATCTGAGGCTCAAATTAAGATGTCTAGATACTATTTAGGAGTTTTCTCTCCATTAAAGAATTGAAAGGTAGAAAAGTGTTTAAAGCAGACACAGCAAGTTTAGGTGAAACCAAAAGGAAGGAAAGAAGAGAAACAGACTCTCCATGGAGAGGTATCCCAGAGATAAAGGAATCTGTGGTCTGTCTAGACCCACCAGATAGTATGGTCCCCTGCTCCCATCCTCCCTGGGGACATATTATTGGTTTGATTGGTCAAGCAGTGGCCATGTGCCACCAGAGATTTTAGGATTGATTTCCCACCTTGGAGTATGAGTGGGGAAGGGGTCCTTCAACAATCACGAAAGATCCAGAGCTCGCATGGCCTAATGGGAACGAGAGGTATTTTGTGCTGTGTCGTTGTTCTCACCACATTGACCCTCAATCCAGCCACCATTTTCTCTGCCCCCAATTCCCTCGCCAGTTAGCTAACTTTCCCTCAAAGCTACATAACCACTAAAAAGCTTTTGTTGTTATTGGTATTGTTCATGTTGTTTAAAGAGCGAAAGCCTTTATCAGCCAACATACAATTTTTGTTATAAAATTCAAAGTCATTTTCTTACCTTTCTTCCTTGTTACTAAATTTTTAGCCGCCTAATAATCCCTGTGCCTTTAGCAATCCACTGTCACCAGACAGACAGCGAGTTTACACAGCAGATTGTTCCTTTTCTAGGATCATGGGATACTCAGCCCCCTTCACCAAAGAGGAAAGTGTGGTCTTAATGATGAATGTCCTCTCTCTTCCCTGGGTCTATTTTCCTTTTGAAGAGAGGTGCTGAGACAGAGTCAGAGGAAGTCCATATATGATGATTGACCATCTAACACTTCACAAACTTGGGGAAAGAAGAATACATTAGACCAGGACTGGCTGTCCCTTCAGTTATCCAACAGGGATCTTGTCTTTGTGCATTGAATCTCTACAATAATAATTAGAATAACTTCAAGGGAATGGAGCACAAGCCTTAGCCTTTTCTCTTGTGCTTAAATGATTAATCCAAAGTGTGAAGGTCAAAATCTAACTATGAAATCACTGTGATATGAAGCTGGGGTCTTAGAGCAGGGCAGATCCTTAATTACACACTAGCTGTGACTCCTTGGGCATTTCACGCTGTGTTTTCTTCCGAGAACGGAGATTGGTCCTTGGCCACAGCAGTCACAGGATTATATGAATCAGAACAGGGAAAGTGTCAGTGACAGGACCTGCATGCTAAATGATGCAATTGTCTTTAAAGTGCTTGGCACTTGCCTTGATTTTTCCCCTCCAAATTGAAGCTATGGTTTTCTGAATTTATTTCTAAACACCAAAGAAATTTGTAGGAATTGGCAGCAGCATTTAAGAATGACTTAAAAGCTCTCCTGAGAAGTCAGGAAGACAAATCTAAAGTAAAAATCCTTTCTTATATTCTTTCTTTTCTCAAAAGTTTGCTTACTATTCAAGAGGCTCCTTAGTTCTGTGTGTGTATGTGTATGTGTGTGTGCGTGCGTGCGTGCGTGTGTGTGTGTGTGTGTGTGTGTGAGACAGAGTGACAGAGAGGCACACATATATACACAGAGGTGAGAGATTAATTACATAGAAATCTTGACAGTCTTTTTCCAAAATCTAAATTAAAGTTATCACAAGATACCTGTGTGGTGCGCATGCTACCAAAAATTGAAATTTACAATCCCTTTGATTCTGTGTTTCAGGAAATTTGATTTTGAGACCTAATTTTAAAATAATGAATAGCCCTTCATAGACTTCCAAATGTTTCAGGCTCTCCTAGAGTTGTAATTTCAGCTTCTCTATGAAAGTCTAAATAGGCAATATATTATTCCTATTTTTGATAAATCATTTCTATAAGTTCTGTGGAGTTCAACATTAAATTCTTATGGAGAATCATCATTTAATTCATCAAGAAGGCAAAATTTATAATTCATTCCCTAAAAGTTGTAGTAATTTTTGTAATGACCAAAATAAATCTGTGGGACTGTCATACACACAAAAATAATGTGTTTTGGGGGCTGGGAAGGTGGCTCAGTGGTAGAGCACTTGCCTTGCATGCCTGAGGCCCTGGGTTCGATTCCTCAGCACCCCATAAGCAAAAAGAAAAAAACTGGAAGTGGTGCTGTGGCTCAAGTGGTAGAGCGCTAGCCTTGAGCTGAAGAGCTGAGGGACAGCGCCCAGGCCCAGAGTTCAGGCCCCACGACCGGAACAAATAATAATAGTAATAATAATGTGTTTTAAAGTGCCTCAAAATGAAAGTGTTTTTCTCATTTGAACTTCTCACTAATATTATTAAGGCTTAATATTCAACCACCTGGCTGAATGGTCCTTTCTTCTCACTTACCTACATGTTTAGACTGCTCAGAAGCCAGGGAGCATCCAGCCCCACTTTGGGCTAGAAGTGTGACTTTAAATTATGTCATTTCTTCCTTACTTTCAAATCAAGAATTAGAGCTTACTGTACCATTTCAGTATCATCTGTCCTTTACACTGGGATAAAAAATATCTGGACAGAACAGAATATGATGATCCATCTCTCAAAGTTAGTAAATAAACAAACAAAAACCCAAACCCCAAACCAAAACATAATATATTTTTGCTGGAAGTCTCCTGACATTCCGATGTTTAGAGAATTTCACCATTTATTAATAGAAACATGGTTTGGTCTTCTCCAGATTTCTCCAAAACTTGTATTTTGTGCTACGGACTAAATTGTTCTCTGGTGTTATTCATTTCACAACTAGTACTTTTGACTCTGCAATAGGATATAAACTCTGTGTGGGTGTGTGCACATGCGCGTGCACACATGCATGTACCAATACTTGGACTCAGTATCTGGGAGTTGTATTCTAGTTGTTTTTGCTCTATTTGTTCAAGTCTGGTGTTCTACCATTTGAGCCACAGCTCCACTTCTGGGTCTTTTTGGTGGTTAATTGGATATAAGAAACTTTCCTACCTGGGCTGGCTTCAAAATGGAATTCTCAGATCTCAGCCTCCTGAATAGCTAGGATTACAGGAATGAGTTACTGGCAGCCAATGTGATTTAAGCTTTTTAAAGGAGGATTCAACTATGTGATGAAGTGTGTTCTAGAATCCTCCATTCTTGTCCAAAACTGAGCTTAATGAATAATAAAGCATCAGTAAATACCTGTAAATTCCTTAATATTTGTAGATGTTTTAAGTATTTCCTTCTGGGTAATTAGCTGAGTGACTTAGCTTAAGCAAATGCATTTTTTAAAAAACTTTTGTAATCATGGAAGATTCAAAAAGATAAAGCACAGTGAGTCTCCCTTTACTCACAAATTTCAATAATTATTGAAACATGGACAATGATCAATAGATTATTCTGTACATTATCAGGTTCACAGAAATATGAAGTGATAAGTCTGGAGATACCAAAGTCTCTTTCTCCCACTTTCTCCTATTACTACAACCTTAACATTAGCATGGAACCCTTGATCATGTTGGTACCAATGAGCCAACATGAAGCCACTACAGTGAAGTCTGTACTTTTTGCACCAGGCTTAACACTTTGTGCTATGTGTTCTATGAAATTTTAACAAATACATAATAACAGGCATCTACCATTACTATATCACACAGAATAGTTTTACCAGTAGTCTTTTTTTTTCAGTCATGGGGCTTGAACTCTGGGCCTGGGTGCTGTACCTGGGCTCGTCAGCTCAAAGCGAGCACTTAACCACTTGAGCCACAGTGCCACTTCCAGTTTTCTGGTGGTTAATTGGAGATGAGTCTGAAGGATGTTCCTGCCTGGGCTGGTTTTGAACCGTGATCCTCTGATGTCATCCTCCTGAGTAGCTAGGATTACAAGAGTGAGCCACTGGCACCTGGCGCCAATAGAACACAGTGGTATCTTGCTTAATGATATAAGGACATTGTGAGAAAAGCAGCATCTTTAGGCATTCTTGTCATTGTGCTAACATCATGAAGTGTACCTCCACAAACTCAGATGCTGTAGGTCAGTCATTTGACCTTGTCCTTTGATACAGTCCAAACATAAGGGTAAATGTGGGCTTTGTGAAGCTGCTGCCTATGTAACACAGCATCCTGTGTTACTATAGTCAACATATTTTAATAGAGAGGAGTACATTCTAAAACAGTGATCAAAGTAGTCTAGTAAAGACCTAAACTAATGGTAGAGCATGTCCATTATTCATTGTTATTATGTACTGTATATAATTGTATGTGCCATACTTTTATACTATCGACAGCACAGTAGGTTTGTTTACACCTGTATCACCACAAATATGTGAGTCATGTGTTGTGCTATGTGCCATGATGCCATTAAGCAACAGGAATCTTTCAGCTTCATTATAATGTTGTAGGATCACAGTCATGGCCATGGCTCATCATTGGCCAAGAGGTTGCTATACTGCGTGTAACTATGTTAAGGAAATAGGAGTAGCAAACCCTTACTCCTTTACAGTAAGTTATATCTACACTATTAAGGATACTGTCAAATTCACTTTGCATTTGCAGGCATTGGAATGATTTCACACATGTGTATTTTGTCCCCACAGTTAACTCCTTCCAAACTTTCTAAAACATTTAAGTTCAGAAAGGTTAAATGTCTTTTCCAGAGGTTACATAGCTAGTAAGGGGGCAGGACAAAAATTCCATCCTACTTTAGGTAAGATCAATTCATGCTGCTAAAATTTGTGAGTTGTTTAATAATAAAAATGCTAAGATTAGTTCTTTCTGCCATTTGTGAAACAATTAAGCTGTAGTGGTAAGTATAGCCAGATGGCATCTCCTTCTCAGGAGCAAGGGCTTCTTATCCTCTGGTAGAGGAAGGATGGGCTAAATATGGGCTTAAGGAAGGTGGTACTGACCCAGCTCTTCTGAGATATGTGTCATGCATATGAATGTGAGAACGAACAACTACAGAGAAGTGTTGGATTTAGAGAGACCAAGTTTCAGTCAGGCCAAGAAGCTATAGCTGGGAGTATTTTGCACTTGCCACCATATATGGATCAGAGGAAAACCTGATGGGGGTGGGGGACGAGTAGCAGGAGGTTGGGTAGGGAAGAGGAAACACAAGGCAAATTGTGGAATTGCACAGGAGCCAGAGCTTATAGTTAGCAAGTAACTGAGGGTCAAAGAATGCAAGTCAGGGTGTGTGTATTTAGCTAGCTACAAGGTTTTCAGAAGGATGTCTCAGTTTACCCCTTGGTAAGTGCTGGAGTTGACTATTCCTGTTCTTCTGAGAATCTGGGATCAGTAACTTGCTATGAAACTGTTCAAAAAACAGGCCATCTGAGAGGGAGCCTGGTGCCCAGGAGCTGAGATCATGGCTCAAAGTGGTCACACCAGGTCCTAGGAGGAGGCAGTCTTGTTTCTGGGAGCCAAGGGAGGCATGGTTGACATATGGGGGTAGGCTACTCCCTAAAATGTATGTGTGTGGGGGTGAACTGACATTGATAGGTGGTTACCACAGAAGAACTGATAGCTTATGAACAGATGACAGTGAAAATAGCTTTTGATGACTTTTCTGCCCTTCCTGGGTAAAAAGTGGAGATGATTCTATTATTCTATTTTGAATTTTCCCACATCCTTCTTTCTTTTACTTTGGTAGTTTCTTCCCTCCTCTTCTTTATTGCCATCTGTGATACCGTGCCTTCCTTAGAGCATATTTTCATGAAAATATTCTGCCTCTCCATAAGAATGCTTCTGTTTTATGTCTAATTCAACTTGTCAACACCTCGCTATCCTCACAGTTGTGGAATGTCTATGTTATTAATCTATTCCTCTGGTGGTGAAATGACCCCATTTACCTCCATCAAGTAGCCCTAACCTCTAAAGGTTTCAGGAACTGAAAACTCACCACTTTCAAGTGCTGACTACCCTGTTAATTCTTTTAATTAATTTTTTATTATCTTTTAGCAGTTGTATAAAGAGGGTTTCAATTCAGCATGTCAACTAATGAGTACAATGCATCTTGACCAATGTCACCCTTCCATCACTCTCCCAAGGTCTAGCAACCCCACCCTGTTGCCTACCTTTGAGTAGCTCTGAGTGCAGAAAGCTCCTTCTGAGTTAAAATCCTTACATGCCCTTCATAGTCACCTAGTACACACACAATTCCCTTCTTCAGGCTATCCCTTCAGTTGCACCCACAGGTTTATTTATGGCTATAGCTGACAAATCTTGTGTCCTCCAGACACTGAATGCTAATTCAAAAGGGTGATATCTCAGTTCCTAGATAAGAAACCTGCCTCTTAACTCTTTAAAAACCATATTAAGCACTTACTTCATGTTAAATGCCATGCTAATTATGAAGATTAATTCCAGTTAATTAATCCTCCTAATTAAAAAAACCAATACGATCTTCTTTAGGTCACACTGCTTTTTAAGAACAATAGTAGAACTGAAGTTGACATTCTACTCCAACTCCAAGGCCTGTTTTTGTGCTGTGGTCTGGCTGAGAGCGACCCTCTCTAGAAAATTACTCATTCAATGGAACAACCAAATGTTGGAAGTCCTGTCAACTCTGTGAAGACTGAAGGACAATTGCAAACCTATTTTTACGTATTTCAAAAAAAAAGCATAAAATATAGGTTAATTACTATTTTTGTTACTCTCAAGTCCAAGCCTGAGGTGATGTCTTAAGTTTTAGCTGCCGAAACAGTAAGCTCCAACATTACAGTGTGTTGACATGAAGTTGTTATATGCAAATTCTTGATGCAAGTGTCTCTTACTGTGACTTGTTTTGAACTAAAAACTCAGCTGAGCACTGGTAGCTCATGCTGTAATCTTAGCTACTCAGGAGGCTGAAATCTGAGGATCATGGTTCAAAGCCATCCTTGGCAGGAAAAATAGGTGAGACTCTTATCTGCAATAAACCATATAGAAAAAGTCAGCAGTGGTGCTGTGGCTCAAGTGGTACAGCACTAGCCTTGAGCACAGAGAGACTCAGGGACAGAGCCCAGGCCCCAAGTTCAAGCCTCAGGACTGGCAAAAAGAAAAAAATAAAATAAAACAAAAACAAAACAAAACGCATACATGAATTCCTAAGTTCCATTACCTCAAAATGTGACTTTTTGGAGAAATAGCATTATTATAATTAGTTAAGATGAGGTGGTTCCACAGTAGCTTGGGCTACTAATCCAATAACATTGATTTCTCTATAAAATTGAACACAGGCATACATACAAAGAAGTACAAAGAACATCAGGAAAGCCACCTACAAGCTAAGAGGTAAGCTTTGAACAGAATTTCCCCCCACAGTGCTCCAAAGCAAAAATCCTGCCAACACCTTGATTTCAAAGTTCTAGCCTCTAGCACCATGAAGCAACGCATTTCTGCTGTTTGTAGTCACTCAGCACATGGCATTTTGTTATCAATGACTTTACAAATGAATGCATGGCCTTACAGGGCCTTCTTGCCATCTTGTGGCTCTGCTTTGGTCTGGAATCTCAGAGTTCTTAATGTCTCTGTCCAGCAGATGAAGGAGGAGACAGGATATGTCATGTAGAATTCTGTGGGACAGATGTGAAGGGACAGACCTGACTTCTGCCCACATTTCATCAGCAAGAAGTCAGTTATATGCCAAGTCTAACTGCAATGGGGGACAAGGAAATGTTTCATGAGCTGCAGAAAGCAGATAATACATAATAGTCCTTGCCACTGAGAACTTATAGTTCTGGAGGAACATGGTTACCTCTGGAAGAAAGAGGCTGTGAGGAGTCATTCATCCATCACCCGATCACTCATGTTATTGTAAACATAGAAGCCACATTTTGAGAGGTTGAATTTGAAGCCTTTATTGGAGTACTAGCGTCTTTAGAAAGCTTCTGTCACAAAAACCTGCAAATACACTTAACACTGTCAGAAAACTGAGCCTTTAGAGCATGAGAGGAAAGAAAGAACAGAAATACAATACCAACAAACTAGATCAACTCCAATGGGGAGCTGAAATAGGATGCCATGTTGACACTATGTTGAACACAAAGACACCTGGCATGGCATGATGGTGCCTGTTCTAGTCCAGGTCTAACTAGAGGCAGGGGACAGGGTCACAGGGAGCTTGAGAATTTATGACCCAAGACTGGCAGGTCCAGTAACCTATTATCCATGCCCATCACCTGGGAGGTTGGACTACCCTGCCTCCACCATGAATACAAGATGGTGCCAGCCAGACTCAACTCTATCATCCACCATGTGGCCAAGAGGGCACTGGCCATATTCATCATCCCTACTTCAGTATTCATTTATCAAGTAGTATTGAATGTCTACTACTTTCTAGCATTGAACTGGGTATTAGGAATATAGCAGGAAATAAAAAGGGATGTATTTCCTTCTTTTAAGGAACTTGACAGGTGATAAACTACCAAGAAAGTGCAAGCCTCCTAGAGGACCTTAAAATGTAGCCTTAATGTAGGTAATTAAGAAGAGCTTCTTGGAGGAAGAGATGTTGAAGTGGACTAGACTAGGAAGGAGCTGCTAGTCTGCAATCTTTTTCTACAAATCCCCAATTCAAAAGTTCTAAAAGTCAAGTTTTTGTTATATTTTAAAATCACTTGGTGGGAAAGAGGAGAGTAAAATGTGAAGGTGAAGGGGGAAGGTGAATATCAACGAAGTATTTTGTATGCATGCTAAAAATAGAATAATTAAACCATAAATGAGGACCAGACAAGAAAGAGTAGTGAAGGATGTGAATTTGGACAAATTATGTAGTATGCATGAATGAAAATATCACAATGAAAATCTTCAGTTCAACTAATAGATGCTAATAAAAAAGAGGGGGAAAGAAAGTCCCTAAGTTAAGAAAAAACTGGCCTAATTTGATATATTGTATAGATAAACCTTAATGGGCTACCTGTATTCTTTATTATGCTCGCTAGGGACATGTTGATAAGTTTTATTGCTGAAATAGATTAAGGAACAATGTTGCTAAGATGCCAGACAGTCACCAGAGAATAAAAACAAAGAGTCAATTTTAATGAGAAAAAATTTTTAGACTATCCCCCATTTGTATACATCTTTAATATTCACCGTGCCAGTAGTTCTAGTAACTGAAATATTTCCATATCTCTGCTATCAAAAGACAATTACCAATGGTTCCTCCAATATCTGGAGCTATAGAAGCAACAGGTGAAGAAGGGTTGAAGCAGCACCAAGAGTAGCACCTTTGGTGGCCATTCAGCTAGATCTACGAACCCCCTTGACACAGAGTTAATGGGCTTAGGATCTAAGTTTCTTCTCACTGGGAGCTGAAGATGAAGGTAATTATTTGGGACATTGAGCTATCAGATTATCTTCTTCTTAATACCCTGGCAGAGGAAAGTACCGCACGGTTAGCAGTTTTCAGAAATGTTTGCTCATTTTCTCCATAGACAACATTCAAACCCACCAGAAGAGGAAGGGTTGGTTCCAGGTACTCATTTATGAGATTCATACACACAAATGAGCAACTAAGAGATGGAAGCTACCCTGTTCTTCAAATCAGGATATGTGGGAAGCGACTAATACAAAGCAGGAACTTTCCTGCAGAGCTCTCTGTGAAAAGAAACACATATGAGATTCTTTGGTTTACAGTTCTGGTGGCTGAAAGTCTGAGATTACTAACATCTGTGTGGACTCTTGTGAGGGATTCTTGTTGTGTCTGGGCATGACTGAAAAGTGAAGAGCAAGCTGGTATGTACAGAAGACAGGAAACACAAAGGGCAGCCTTGCTTTATATCAGCCCATCCGGCAGCAACTGATCCAGGCTATGAAGAAGAGAGCAGCATTAACCCTGTCAGAAGGACATAATTATCTCTTAAAGGTCCCACAATCTCTCAGTACTTATACATGGGGATTAATTTTTAGCACACAAATTCTGGGAATATATTCAAGCCATATTCAATGCTTTCCTCTTTCAACACTTTGAATTATTTATCTCTACACTTTTTCTCTTCCTTCTGCTCTTAGCCAAGTATAAAGAAAAAAATATATAAAACAAGGTAAGTACACTGTGTTTGACATTTCTTTAGCTAACATAGTTATTTCACCTATCTTGGTGGGATTAGTTTACTGCAGGCTTTAACCTCTCCCCCCCTCCCTTTTTCCCCTGGTGACCAACAGTAATGTTCTGTTTAAAAGCAGGGACACATTTAATGTATCCTTTTGTAGTAGAGTGCCTGGCACTTAGCAGACATTTACAGAATGGTGTTGGATCTCATAGCTCATGACGGTCATCCAATGTTTAAGTTTACTTAGTAAACTAAATAGTAGGGCTCTCCAGATACTTTGCAAACTCTTCTTGATGCAGTATAATTTTAGCCAGAGAGTTAGTCCAAGTTTATGGAGATATAGCTTAAAATTCACACTGAGTAGATTAAAAATACAGCTTAAAACACATACATGTGATGTGATTTCTCTACAGACATGAAAGGATAAAGCAGAACTTCTCACTCCATAGATCCATAAGGATAGTGTTTTCATTCCAACTTAGAAAGATGGGGATACAGGGAGTCTCAGCGACTTTCCTAGCTCGTAAGTGGTAAGCTTGTATATATTTAGCTTTTAAACTCTCAAAGACTTTCCTAGCACTTTAGTATCTGAATATATTTAGCTTTTTAAATCCCCCAAAACATTTCCCATCAAAAGATTAGGCCAAATTCTAAGTATTTTCCCCCAAAGAATATTCAATTTTTAGAATAGCATGATCTTTTTTTCTTTTGATAACTATTGTCCTGAAAATCTATAGCATTATTTTCTAGTAGTCATAAAAATCTTCATTTCTTAATTAAAATCCACATACCCAAGGTAAGGACATGAATGAAAAATAACTTTACAAATTGAAACAGCTTTACTGAAACATCAGCACTAAATAGAATATATCATAGCAATGGCATAAAAAATAGAAAATTCTGTTTTTTTATTTTTTATTATTTATTTATTTATTTTTTGGGTCCAGCCATGGGGCCTGAACTCTGGGCCTGGGCGCTGTCCTTCAGCTCTTCACCTCAACGCTAGCGCTCTACCACTTGAGCCACAGCATCACTTCTGGCTTTTTCTGCTTATGTGATGTTGAGGAATGGAACCCAGGGCCTCATGCATGCAAGGCAAGCGTTCTACCACTGAGCCACCTTCCCAGCCCTATTCTGTTTTTTGTTTTTTTTTTTAATCTTTATTACATGAATGCTACTGTTCAGTAGGCATCTTTTACCCACAAGTTCAGAATGTTTATGAAATTTATTTACAGAGATGAATTCAGAAAAATCATCCCAATGTTTTTACTAGATGGAGATTTTTGCAAGTAGGGTCAAAAGTCTAGGGGGTTTTATTTTGACCACTTGAGGCACAGTGCCCACTTCCGGTTTTCTGGTGGTTAACTGGAGATTAGAGTATCACTAACATTCCTGTCCAGGCTGGCTTTGAACTGCAATCCTCAGATATCAGCCTCCTCAGTACCTAGGATTAAAGGTATAAATATTTTTTTTTGTAAGGATTCCGTACAGAGGGGTCACAGTTATATGTGTAAGGTAATGAGTACATTTCCTATGGAGTATTGTTACCCCCTCCTTTTCCCCCCCGTACTATCCCTTCCCTTCCCACCTCCCTGACTCCTCCCCACCCCCAAGTTGTAAAGTTCATTTTCGACATAGTGTCTTGTACATCTCATTGTTACAATGGGTCAAACTGTATCCTTGTTTCAGCATTTTGTTATTCCCCTTCCCCTTCCCAAATTAGAAAAATGTAGATACGAGATGCAGGGCACCAGAATCAAATATGGTGACAACAGGGGTTATACCATAGGGGGAAGAACATACAAAAGAAACAAAGAAAAAATCACCTAGTACATTAAAAACATCAACAACAAAGAAAAAAAACCTCTTGTGTCCATACCTTGGGGTTCATTTTGCTTAGCATCATCTTATAAGGTCATATGTACATAGCTTTGATCTTTTCTGCTTGCCCTAGACTTAAATTAGTTATTGCAAATAAGGGAAACCATGGGACCTATGTTTTTTGGGGCTGGCTTAATTCATTTAATATGATTTTTCCAAGTCTTTCCATTTCCTACCAAATGGGATGGTGTCATTCTTTCTGATGGAGGCATAGAATTCCATTATATATATATATATATGTATATATATATGTATACATACATATATATATATACATATATATATATGTGTATGTATTTCACATTTTCTTGATCCATTCATCTACTGAGGGACATCTGGGTTGGTTCCATATCTTAGCTATGGTGACTAATGCTGTGATAAACATAGTTGTGCTGGTAGATTTAGTATGGCTTTGTTTGTGATACCACCCAGGGCCCAAATTCAATCCCCAGTACCAACACACACACACACACACACACACACACACACACATGACAGATGGAGGTCTTTCTAAAGCTGTTCATTACTCAGCTTCAGAGGCCATTTCTCCAACCACTTTTTCACACTGCCTGTAGTTTATTTGCAATACATGTGTGTCCACATGAGAATTTGGGTATACTTCTTAGTTAAATAAAACCTGTAGTTTTGCAATCAGGTGTGAGCCACTTGTTTTGTTATCATTAAACTTTTCTTTTCTGAAGGAAAGGAGCCAGAGAAACAGCTGGCATCCCTCATTAAAAGCTTGAATTTTCAATTACTTCACTCAACTCAGTGTTGAGTCAAATAATGAGACAATAGAGCCTGAAGACTTTTGTAGGTTCTTCTGATAGAGTTGATAATACTTTCAGGTAACAGGCATGACCATTTCCTCATATAGACAAGGCATGGACTTTGTCTAAGGTAAGGTGATTTCTGCGATAGGCAAATGGCATCCAGTACTAGTGTTTGAACTCAGGGACTCATGCTTGCCAGGCAGATGTTCTACCACTTGAGCCCCAGCCTTCCCCAGCCCATTTTGTTTTATTTTTCAAATCAGGTCTTGCATTTTTGCCTGGGTCTGACCTCATAACTCTGATCCTTCTTACTCTTCCTGTGGAGTCGAAATGACCAGCATACATCACCGTGCCTAGTTTATTGCCTGTAAGGAGGGGGAATCTCACAATTTTTTGTTTTGTTTTTTGCTCAGGTTGTCCTCAGATTATAAATCCTCCTTCATCTCACCTCCTGAGTAGCTGGGATAATAGGCATGGGTCACTGTGCCTCACCCATAATTGTTTGAATAATTATAAGTACAGCTAACCCAACAATAGGCACAAATCCTAGAGATAATCTTTAATTTTCTCAATAGAGAGAGAAAATTAGGTTTATATAGGATGTTCTAAACCACATTGGTCATTCACAAGTCATCATGGTTGGCAGCTTCAAATCAGGAGAAGGTTGGGAGCTGTATGTCCCCCTCTCTACAGTTTTCCTACAAGCAAGTTTCAGGTTAGATTCCAACACGCAACCACCACCTAGTCATGTGCCAGTTCTTATTAGCATGGTGAAGTATGGTTCTCTGCCTTTCTGGGTATTCCGACAAGCATCTTGTATGCAAGTTGCTCTCCTAGGCAAATGAAGTACATATTTTATTGGCAGGACCAGCCAAGTGGATTAGCCAACAAAATCCTCCACTAAGTGCAGAAAGCCAACTGGAGTTCTAGATTTGGAGTCAATATCAAAGGCATTTGGCTACAAGGCTAGATTCCTATATCTTATTCATAAAAGGGTGGGCGTTTTCTATACAGTATTTTTCCCATGTAGCTATCTATAATAAATGTAACTTATTCCATGACGAGAAAACTATTTTGTACTATTTTTCTGCTGTAAAATCAGATCTGCTGGGGTATAAATAGATAGCAATATTTGAAGCATTTGCTACTAGAGTATAAGTTCTTTATGTTAAGATCTTACTGGTTTTAATGAATCATCTTTGGGGTATGGATTTCTGATTGAAAAACTACAGGTTTTATTTAACTAAGAAGTATACCCAAATTCTCATGTGGACACACATATATTGCAAATAAACTACAGTGTGAAAAAATGGTTGGAGAAATGGCCTCTGAAGCTGAGTAATGAACAGCTTTAGAAAGACCTCCATCTGTCGTGTGTGTGTGTGTGTGTGTGTGTGTGTGTGTGTGTGTGTGTGTGTGTGTTGGTACTGGGGATTGAATTTGGGCCCTGGGTGGTATCACTTTTTTTGCTCAAGGCTGGCACCCTACTACTTGAAGCACAGCCCCACTTCTAGCTTTTTGCTGGTTAATTGGAGATAAGAGTTTCATGACTTTTCTGCTTGAGCAGACTTCAAACCTTGATCCTCAGATCTGAGCTTTCTGAGTAGCTAGGATTATGAGTCTTGTTGTGCATCGGTGGCTCACACCTGTAATCGCAGCTTCTCAGAAGGCTGAGATCTGAGGATTGTGGTTCAAAGCTGGCCCAGGCAAGAAAGCCCATGAGCCTCTTATCTCCAATTAACCACCAGAAGACAGGAAGTGGCGCTGTGTCTCAAGAGGTAGAGTACTCACCTTGAGCTGAAGAGCTCAGGGCCGGCACCCAGGCCCAAAGTTCAAGCCCCACAGCCGACAATAAAATAAAATGGAGATGAGCCTCACTTGTCTTTTTGAGGAGCTCCTTGCTACGGTTCTTTCTCACTTAGCTTTTCTCCAGGTCATTCAAGTAATGTGCTATTCAGAGAGGGAAGAGCAAAACTTCTAAAATCTGACTGCTTGGTGTGGGGGCCTGGCTCTGTCATTTATGCTGTGATAGCCTGTGTTTTCTGTGCCTTCACATCCTCACCTGAAAAATGACGTCCTAAGATACCTATAATATTCAGTTGTTTGGCACTGTGCCTCACATTTAGCAGTCAATGAACATTGAAAGAAAACATGCGTATCAACCCAGAAGGATGGTGTTGGCAGAAGTTTGTTGGTTAAAGACACAGTTCCTGTTGTCAAGAATCTCACCACCCAGTAGGAGAACACAGAAACGTCATGATAGATTGATTCTATGCAAAACATATGCAGCATTCTGGACCTGCTAATCATCACCAAACATACACATCACTATACCAAAAGCCAGGAGAAGTTTCCAACATGTTAGAGGTCGAATAAGAAACCTCATCATTAATGGTGATATACAAAGAAAATTCTAACATATGGGATGAACTTTAAAACAATTGATATACTGGGGAAAATGTGTTATTTTAAACGTTCTACATTAAAATGTTGTTTCTTTGGATGCTGAAAACATTTTCCAGGGCCTCTTTCCAGTTAGAAATGAGACTGTTGCAAACAGTCCAACAATTAACTACATACAGTTGGCTTTATGGCTATTGAGCCCAAATATATAGCTATAAAATACTTCTCCAGCTACAAACCACAAGGCTGAATTGTACCAAAAAATATGGATATAAGAAAGAGCAGAAAGTTTCATCTCTTCATATTGCTTTGTTTTAATACTTAAAAATATGTTGGCATAGCAGAAAAGGTCAGATAAATTGATGTTAGGTGAAATGAACCCCAAGATAAGTATTCAAATGTTTTTACTTTCATGCAATTGTTTCTAACATATTTATAAGATGATTTCTTTGTTGCTTTGTATGTCCCTCCCCCACGGTATAAACCCTGCTTTCACTGTATTTGATGTTGGTATAATTTGTGGAGGGGAAGGGCAAAAACAGGGATACAGGTGGCCCCATTGCAACAATGAGATGTACAAATTGTTATGTTGAAAAACGAACTTTACAACTTTGGGGGGGGGGGCGCGGGAAGAGGGGGGAAATGGGAAGGGATGGGAAGGGGAAACAAAGGAGGCGGCAACAATGCTTGATAAGAAATGTACTCATTATCTTGCCCATGTAATTGTAACCCCTCTGTATGGTATTTTCACAATAAAAAAAAGGGTTGTCATGGTAAGATAATACACACATACATGCGTATATGTATATATGTGTACACTCTATCTGTGGAGCAAAAAAGGCTTACTTGGAATGAGCAAATTTTTTACACACCTTTTATTAAAAATGTGGAAAATTGAAAATAATAACACGAAGTCAACTAAGAGGACAATATGGTGACTATAACCCAAATACATTATATGCATATGGAAATGGCATAATGACATCTAGTACTTCCTATGATTATTTAAAAAATTGAAGTTAACTAAATATTCAGCATTTTACTTATCTAGATATACATTTTAATATAACGAAGGGGTTGGTTTTGTTTTAAAAAGTGCACACATAGTTTTATAACCTGAAGGTACAGAAAATGCATAGTTTTGGATCTTATAGGAGGCTCATAGCACAATAATTCAGATCCATATACTTCTCTTCAGTTAACCAATTATCAGAACACTGGTGAGTTCACTTGAGAAATTTTCTTAAAATTGGTTGGTTTGGTGTGGGGTTTAGGTGTGGAATGGAAAGAAAGGAGCAATGTGAAGACAAAAACATTATGAGTACTTGCAAGCAATTTCATTTGAAATTATGGTAGAATCTGAAGCACTGCTATGCTCACATAGGTGAGGAAAGAGCTAATTCTAGTTCTAATCATTTGATAGCAGAAAACATAATTGATTTCCTCTTGAAAAAGCTTAATTGAGTCTATTAACATGGTCCATTAATATCCACATTTTACACATGCCTGTTCACCAGAACATCACCTAGATTCCCCCCCGACAGCAAGTTCATTTTTATAGGGTTTCACAAATGGAGAGTAAAATCATCATTCTATTCCTTTGTAAAATTAGACCTTACATGTTTCTCTCATTTATTTCACTTGTGAAGGTAGCTTCAGAGAGTAATTAAGAGATGTTCCCGAGTTGATCAAATAGAGAGATGGGCTTCATCACTTTCAGTCTCATTTGGTTTGATGTTCAATGATGTGGTAACCATTTGGGAAAGAGACACTTCATCAGTTCCCTTGAAAAGAAACGCATGACCATGGTACCTTTCCATACCACCATCCACTCAGCCCTAAGACTCCTAAAAACACCTGCTTACAACTCTGTACACTCTGTCACAGCCATAAGTTATAGTTCCAAACTTGCCTTCTTTGGGCATATATACATCTCTTTCACTATCTCAAGTTAATTTGAAAATTAGCTCACATGCCTACCTACCAAAAAGTTCAGTCTCTCATTCTTTTTTTTTTTTTTTTTTTGGGGGGGGGGTCCGGTCGTGGGGCCTGAACTCTGGGCCTGGGTGCTGTCCCTCAGCTCTTCAGCTCAAGGCTAGCGCTCTACCCCTTGAGCCACAGCACCACTTCTGGCTTTTTTCTTTTTGCTTATGTGGTGCTGAGGAATCGAACTCAGCACCTCATGCATGCAAGGCAAGCGCTCTACCACTGAGCCACCTTCCCAGCCCCAGTCTCTCATTCTTGAGACTACTCTTTCAATTTCACAACTTCCAGGGTGTATGTGGCCTATTGCAGGATCAGCCGTCTGACTTCTAATCCAATCAGATATCAAACATCTGTTGTCTTAGCTTCTCATTATCATGTGGTTAGTGTCCCTGAGGAAAAAGTCCAAGAAGATATAATAGACCATGAGAAATTGATTCTAGACCTCATATCTGGTAGGAGATGGAAGCCAGAAGCTACGCCTCTCAAAAAGTTAGTTCTACTGATTCCGATCTTTGAATGAAGCTAATCTTCAGATTGAAGAGCAGGCACTTGGATTTCCAGATTCACATTTGAATTTTAAACTAGCCTCTGAGACACCAGCTGTCCCAAGGCTGCTATAATAATGGCCTAATAACTCAGCATTTGGAGGACTCCCAGTTAGCAACCCTTTTAGCTTTCTGGGGATTTAGATACCAAGAGTGAGGCTGAGAATCTGCTCATTTTCAGACCCTCATCACAACAGTCTTTATTACCTCTTTGGGTCCCGGATATTTACAGCAATAAAGTCATTTTTTATATTTATTTTTCTGGCATTAGGTTTGATTAGACTCAGAGGGACTACATCTCTACCCTCTTTGGCAGAATGAAGCTGTGTTCATGCAAACAGTGATTCATCTTCCTGAGAATTATCCAGGTGCGAGAGTCAATAAACAATAAATGATTATATAAGTAATATTTTCTGGGGACCTGCCATGTCTTTAGGTTGAATGATATGTGATACAGGATTGTTCCTTTCTAGCAACAGCATCCCACCAATCTAGGGCAAATCTGGGTATGTAGTTGCCCTAGAAATAAAGAAGTTATTTAATCAGAAAAAGGCTGCTCTGTGCTGACATTTCCTTTCTCCCTGCCCTCTGTAGGAAGGAAGCCAGCAAGTGGTTTCCATAAATTGAGTTGTGCTCATATGATGTCCCCTGAAGCAAAGAAAGTTTGTTTGTTTTTGAGAAGGATCAACCTAGGGGGCACTGACAGCACAGGGATGGAGAAATCACACCAGATGGTATTTGTTAGTGTATTAATAAGGAATCAGAGCACTAGATGTGCTCAGTGTGGAATCCAGAACATCCTTATAACCAGACCCAGTTACTTTTCTGTGCCCATCAGCAGGTCCGGTATTCTACGTTGGTTGGTCACTGTAAGTGTGCCCTTGAAGGAAATAGTGGAATCTAAGCCCTTTGATCTACTTTGCTCTCCTCCCCTCCCTACTCCTCCTCTTCCCTCCCCTTCTTCTCTCCTCTCCTCTCCTTTCTCCTTTCCTTTCCTCCTCCTTCCTTTCTCCCTCTCTTCTTTCTCCTCCCTTCCTCTTTCAACCTCCTCCTCCCCTCCCCTCCCTGCTCCCCTTCCCCCCATCCCCCTCAATCCCTCCCTCTGTCGCCCCTCCTTCTCTTTCTCTCCAGCAGAGCCAATAAAACAATTCTCATTCCCCAACCAAGCTTGGGCTAGTCAAGTAATTCTTCAATCTAACCTACACACTCCCTTCCACCCACCTTGGGAGAATAAAAAGAAGTGTTGCAGCCAGGCCTCCCTCCCCTCTGCCCACCCCCTCCCCGACCTCCCCCAACCCCCAGCTGTGGTGGCCTCTGCATTGCTGGAGTTGCAGCCCAATCAAAGGCTTGTTGTTTCCCTTTGGCTCATGAACTCACCCACTGCAGGTGTATCTGTAACATGACTGTGGCCACATAAAAAAAAAAAAAAGACAGATCTAGTCTCACAGTATCAAGGCTTTGGCTCTAGCATGATAATTTATGGAAGGAGAAAATCCCAAATGATACAAAACTGCTGATATCAAAATAACCACCTATCTTTGAATCCTATGGAAGAAACAGAACTTGGAGTGATCAGAACAGACTTCAGTAGCTCCAAAGCTATTCATGACAGTGAAACAATCCAAGAACTGGACAAACTAGCTGGACTGTTTTTTTTTTTTTTTTTGTGAGTCATTAGGTTGACCACAGGACTGTGATGAGCTAGAGGCTCATTTGCTCCGGGTCCCTCTCGCTGTGGGAAACAGGCTCTTAAAATGGAGAGTTGCCACCACGACCAGTTGTTAGCTTCTTATTTTTTGTTTGTTTGTGTTAAAGCAGGGCTGGGCATGAAAATCCACTGGACCTTTCTCTGTGTTTGTGCTTTCAACTACTGTTGTCATTTTGCATTTGTAATGGTAAGTTTTACAGTGCATTTTTTGACATGCTGAAATTCTTGACAATAAATCAGGCCTTAGGACTTGAGAGGGAGGTGGGGAGGGGACACTGGAGCAGCCTGGTGTCTCTGGAATGAATTAACTCGTAGATGTTTTTAATGATTCCTAATTCCTTCTCTCAGGGTGGGACCAGTAGAGTGCTGACAAATGTAGAACAACTGACAATCAAGGGGGACAAAAACAGCAAAACCAAAATCTGATTAGTGTGTTGGCCCCTTTCCATGGTATAAAGACTTCCACCATGGCCAATTTAGCTTTGCTGGCTCCCACATACCACTCAGGGGCATCTTTTTATTTTTTATTTTTTGCCAAGGGCAATCTCACCTAATGGATGTTATCAAAATACATTCACAAAGAATTAAAATGCAGACTGGATGCTGTTGGCACCCTGCAATTACACCTGTAATCCTGGCTACTAAGGAGGCTGAGATCTGAGGATCATGGTTCAAAGCTAGCCCATGCAGGAAAGTCTATAATACTCATTTCCAGTTAGCCACCCAAAAGCCAGAAGTAGAGCTGTGGCTCAAGTGATAGAGTACTAGCATTGAGCAACGCCCCCCCATACAAAACCCCCAAAACTTTCAGGGACAGGGCGTAGGTCTTGAGTTCAAGCACCTGGACTGTCACTAAAAAATAAAATGAATTAAATTAAAACTCATCACACTGATTTTTAGTTCAAATGCTAAGATACTATATCAAAATTTTTACTTAACATTTCTTCATTGGCCTCTTGCAATTTAGTCAATTGGATACCTCGTTCAATTTGTTCAGTATTCTACTTGTTTTGTTTAAACCTAGCTCTTCCTTTCTTTCTGTATGCTGAGAGCTGTTTATAACCTGATGTTTTCTTTCTTTCCTTTCCTTTCCTTTCTTTCTTTGCTTCCTTCCTTCCTTCTTTCCTTCCTTCCTTCCTTCCTTTCTTTCTTTCTTTCTTTCCTTTCTTTGTTCCTTCCTTCCTTCCTTCCTTCCTCCCTTTCTTTCTTTCTTCCTTCCTTCCTTCCTTTCTTCCTTTGTAACCTCTGCTTCAAGACCTCTGTGTTTGTGACTTTAACTAAGTATCACTATCCCACAATACTGTGAAATTTGTGAAATTTATATAATCACTTAATCCCAATAAAAAATATAAAAGACCTCTGTGAGATAGCTTTAACCCTAGCCTCTGTCTGTAACTTAAACTCCTTTAGTATGAGCTCATGAAGCTCACATTTTGACTAAGTTCTTCCAGCTTTCTGAATGTTATGAGATGTTTCATGTTACCAAGATTTACCACATGGGCCTGACTCTGACACTCTCTCCTGACTAACCTCTTCATCTCAGGCTTACACTAAGCATCTAAGGTGTGGCTCTGGCATCTCTTGTTAGCCATATCTCAGTAGTGACTTTGAAATTACTAAAGTATTGATTTTCTGAGTGGTTTCTCCAGTTAGGTTGTGGTTCATTTAGCTCAGGGCAATTATCCTTCTTCTATTCCTTTTTTACTCCTAATGAAAAGCTTGGTACATATTAGGTGCTCAATAAACACTTGCTGAATTGACAGATACATTAAGGAATAATAACTAGGGTAATCTCATTCATATCACTATTGCAATTTTAAAGAATAAGATCTTTTGAACATTAATTGTAAATGACATCCACCAATCTAATAACAAAGTGGTTAGAAATAAAATTTTGACACAGAATTCCCAAAAGTGCACCATCCAGGTACAAGAACAAGAATGGGATCAGTATGATAAATAAATAAGGAGGAGAGCACACATGCTTATCCATATTTTTGAAAGCAGAAAGCATCCGCAAGCAGACTTTGCCTTCTCTTTTGTGTCTGTGCTGTGTTTTATTTTGTGTACGATCATTTTTATATTGGAGGATATTTCTATAAGGAAAAAAATAGCAGAAATTACATACCAATTGGCTTATGGACCTGTTTTCTTCTTTGCAATTTTCAAACACAAGACATTTTGAAAAACCGATGCTAAAGGTAGCAAGAGTCCCCAGTTCAGCCCAGTTTTCAGCATCCCCGTGAGTAAGTTATCTTTCTAATTGATAGCTTCTGTTCCCTGGTGATGGTTGCCAGGGTATACTTTTCTCTCTGTTCTCTGTTATATTCACTTTCAAGGCCTAATGGCAGGAAGGAGACAGACAGGATGGCAAGAAGCATCCTCAGCTCTGTTCTGTGAGCTTTGCAAGCAGGCCTGCTCTGAGCAGTAAGTGCCTCTCACTCAGCTGGTGCCTCACTGACAACCCACACCTGCTCTGCAGCCCAGCAAGACAAGCCTGAGGCAGGCGCAGTGCGTGAAAGACAGCCACCACTTCCTATTTCACCACCGGCCTGCACAGCTGCCTTTAAAAAGCAGCAAGCTCCCCACCCATCACACATTAAGTCTTTTATATATTACCACAAGCTGGAAAAAAAGAAGCAGGCCATGAACCAACATAGAAAGCTACCTTTAATTAAAGGAGCCCGTTTATCAACCTTAAGACATTTTTAAAGAAGATGTGAATGATAAGACGTTGCCAATAGGTCATAAAGATGGCCCGCTTCTCTTGAAGGCGGATCAAGGAATGCAGGCCAACAGCACCACGCTGAAACTTCACACTGTGGTTTGTGGTTGAAGGCTTTTGGGTCCTTTTTCTTTTTCTTTTGTTTTTCTTTTTTTCTTTTTTTCAAGACACAGTGTCATCAAGAGCTATCTTAGAGATGTGGGGAGTTCAGAAAACAGAACCCCAGCAGCACTCCAAAGACTTATGATATCAGGAGACTTGGGGGGCCAAGACTTGGGAGTAGCACCCCACTCCCACCTGTCCCTTTTGTCTCAAGCATGGTGGGGGTACGGTGGGGGTGAGAAGTTTGGGAGAAGATTCTAGGATAAGGAGAGAAGACTATAGAAACCCAAAGGGGTTGAGCCTCTGGAGATAGGGTGTGATTTTGTATCTACAAAAGATATGTGGGCTTCCAGAAAACTTTACAATCTAAAGCAAATCAAATGCCAAATGCCAAACTTGCAATCCTAGCTACTAAGGAGGCTGAGATCTGGGAGTCAAAGTTCAAAGCCAGTCCAAGAAGACAAATCTGAGAAATTCTTATCTCCACCTACCCAGCCAAACAACAACAACAACAGAAGATAGGGTGTGGTTCAACTGGTAGAACACCAGCTTTGAGCAGAAAAAGTGAAGCCAGAGCATGAGACCCTGAGTTCAAGGCCCAGTACTGGAGTGTGGACACGTGTGCACATGCATACACAGACACAGACACAGAAGGCAAATCATCGAGGGAATCATTCATCCCATGCAGATCTGAAAGTTTGTAGAAGCCCGAACTCTCTTCACTGTGGGCTACTGTCTTCTGCTTTGTGAGCACCTTGATTCTAATACCTTAAAGCTTCAGAACAGCGGTGAGGAAAGGACATTTGTGTCTCTGGTGTTTGGCTTAATAGAAAAATGGTTACTATTTCATAGTTTACATATCAAATCATTATCCTGTAAATCACTATATAGACTATACTATATAATAGATACATAATAGGTATACTATATATACATAATATATATGTATGCACAATATATGCATATATATGTTCTATTTTTAAGTAGCTAACTATGCACAATAATAACAGCATTACTACTATTCATTCTTCTACAAGATTTCAACCAGGAGAGTAACTGTAGCAGTTTTCTTTATAACAACGAAGAAAAAAAAACAAACAATTTAGATGTTGTATAAAATTATTATAATTGTTAAAAATACATCTTGGGCTGGGCACCAGTGGCTCACACCTGTAATCGTAGCTACTCAGGAGGTTGAGATCTGAGGATTGTTGTTCAAAGCCAGCCCAGGCAGGAAAGTCCATGAGACTCTTATCTCCAATAAACCACCAGAAAATCAGAAGTGGTACTGTGGTTCAAGTGGTAGAGTGCTCACCTTGAGCTGAAGAGCTCAGGGACAGTGCCTAGGCCCTGAGTTCAAGCCCCATGACCGACCAAAAAAAAATAATCCTGGTCTGTGCATCTAATAAAATATTGTACAAATGTGATAAAGTGCTACCAGCACCTCACTCTTTTCTTCTGTTCAAAAGCACTTCCTCTTCAAGTCTATCAAGGTGATAAAGAAGGAAATCTCTCAGACTAATGCAGACTCATGTTTTGCACAGAAGGGATTGTAGCAAAAATGTGCAGGCAACAAGCCTTCTGGGACTCTCACAGGTTTGGAGAAGGCCAAGAGTGACCAACCATCCCCGGTTATCTCAGACATTTCTGAGATACAGGACTTTGAGAGCTAAAATCTGGAAAATTCTGAAAAATCAGGTTGATTGGGTTATCCTTGGTGAAACTTAGGAACTACCGCATTGGAGTAGAAATTAAGAGGCCTATTCTATTGTGGGGCACCATGAATGCCTCCATTAGTAAGGGCAATTTTCAAAGGAAGTTGTTGCTTGACCATGGCTTAATGACTTAATGGCCTCGGGAACTCAGTTTCAATCATAAGTCGAAAACGTCAAACCAGAAATATTTCAGTATTTAGAGCTTTTTAGATTTTTAGAAAGTCATTGAAATATCTAGCATTCATATTATATGACAACTCAAATGCAGAACCCTATAATCAGACACATTGGTGTTGCTATACAGATATTTATTTCTATTTACAGGAAATATAGATATCCCATGTCAGTTCAGGCTAACTCTGGTGGCCAGGTGAGTCCAGGCTAGTTAAGTTTTGTGGCTACCAGTTTTCAGAAAATTTAAGATCTTAAAATTATGGACAACAGATTGTCGCTGCAGGTATATTTATCACTATAAAAACACATCCTTAGTTTATTACAATATTAGGTCAATGGTAAAATCTGGTTTATGTTTCCCAAAATAACTTGAAGATTCTAGAGAATTAATGAAAATACAGTGCTGCCTTGTACAGTCAAAAAATTGATCAGGCCCTAATTTTGAAATCAATAATGCATTTAAATTACAATCTGTGGTGATATACCACATTCACATGTGCTATTTATGCATTGTAGATTTTTATCCAGACAGCCAAGGTGTAATTATCACAATTTAAAATAATTTTCTATAGAGGTCAGTTGACCTGGATCTACATAGCCTGATAATGAAAAAGTACGACATCTGCCCTTGAGTAATGTTTTGGAACTGCAGGTATTTCCCCATGATCATAACCATAGGCCTTTAGCTTGGAAGTTTTCTTTAATATTAGTGGAGAAACAAAGTCAAGGATACTTGTTCTCATAGTGTTGCTTGGGGATCTAAGTGACATATTGAAAACAATGCATTTGCTTGTGAGCTTAGAAGGCATGTTATCATCAAACCATTGAATTACGTGTGAGCCCAGGTAGTCCCTTTCCTAACTCAAATTCATCAGAATATTTGTTCCCTGGGGCCTTAAAACCTATACCAAGTAACTTTACAACTTATAAACCCTTGGTGGTTTTATAATTCTTCTTTAGTGAAAAGATAGCCTAGATCTAATTTATTCAGGACTTTGAAGAGAAGATTTAGCATCTTGAATTGAATTCAGTTGAATCTCAGAAGTAATAAGTAAAAAAGCAAAGGCTGCTTTGTTACAATTCTTAGATTTCTTTTCCATGGAAAGCCATAGGACAAAAAGAGGCTATCTTATTAGAGAGATATTATCTTCCTAACAAAGCCACACATATCATGGGCCTGGATAGGGCTCATGCCCACATTTGTACCTAGCTTATTTTAATCTCACAACATGCAATTTCTATCTCTGATCACATATGATCGTTTGTCAAACATGATGCTTCAGATAAGTTTTTTTTCTTTCATGCGGTTTTTCAAAAGGCTTCAAAAATCAGTGTTCACGCCAGAACCATTTATACTCTCTTTTGAGATCTCCTTGCTGTCAAGATTTAATGCAGTCGTTCATTCCCATCCCTTCAGCCTTGCTACTCATGACAAACTCATTATATGGAGAAAACCTAAAATATTTATGGTCAGATAGCATTGGGCCTCTAATTACTGCAAATGAGTCTCCTTGTCCCTTTCATGGTATTTCCTCCGGAGGGAGAAAGTATGTGAACAGCTGTGGTAATCATTTTCTCCCCTGGTTCCTTTAAACCTTCATGACAACTCTCTTTACATCACTTACACAATGGCAAGTGCATTTGAAGTTCCCTGTAGCCTCCACCCCTAGGCTGTGAAGCCTGACCCCTGGCTCCCATGTATGCCAATGACCTGCAGGCTATATCCAAGGCCTGGAGGAGCCTAAAACCAAAGGATTTCTCAGCACCTACATGACATTGAGGGGACCTGTTTACCTATATTTATATTAATCAACCTGGTTTGCTTTTCTAAGCATAACGGGCCAAGACAACTCAGGCAAGTTTGATTTCAATCCTGTTCTCTTTGACAAATGTTTAACACTAAGTGGAAATGAAAGACCAGAGTGGGAGCTTATCCCTCATTTTAAAGCTTGTTACTAGATGAAACTGGCTGATTTCTTTAAACCTTGGCATGTAAATCTGTATTTCCTCCCTTGTCAACTTATAAACGAAACACTAAGTACAGTAAGAAATAGGACAGAAATAGAAAGTCAGAGAAATGAATCGTAATGAAGAGTCAATTATACAGACTTTTATTTCATGAGAGAAACCTTAGCCCATCCACAATGCTGTCCAAGTTCAAACCTTAGTGGGAGACATTGTATTTAAAAGGTCCGTGTTGTCACATGATACATAATGACAGACAATAGCTTCCTAATTTGTGTATAATTTTTTAAAATGTAAGTGTGTTGAGGGTTAATATATTGCATTCTAAAAATAAATAAAAGTCTGTTTGTTGTTCATTGGGATCTTATTGAGAGACAGACTTACCAAAGTAGCATTCTTCTTTTATTTTGTCAAAGAATGACTTTCTTCCCTGTAACAGTAGATGCCACAAACCCCAATAACCTTGACTGTTCTTTCAATCTGACCCTTCTACTTGACACTGTGGGATGAAACCAGAAGGAGTGGAGTAAACAAACCATGGTAAGCACTGGGAGATAGTGAAGACTTGTTAGGATACCTGGTGGCTTAGCAGCACCATACCTAATGGTTCTCTGCCACGAGTTTTCTAGCATATGTACACATAGAAAAAAGATGTATTTCTCTTATTAAGGTATCACCCAATGTCTTCCTTCCCTTCCCTAAGAGCCAACCGTTTCCTCTAGAACTTCAGAAACAATGAGCTCGAGCAATTCATTTAAACAAATAGGAAAGTAACACCAATGGGTTTTGTTTGTTTGTTTCCAAGAGCCATTAGGTTTAAAAAACATTAGAAAAAAATCAGTAGGATACAATAGCCAGCACCATGGCCTGCATCTACCATTGTAATTATTAGTCTGCCTTTGTATCTTCTCTTGTGATAAGTTTACAGATGTCATTACTTGAATTAGCTATGCTTTAAGTTTTTCCAGAAAACATAGAACATTTGGTATTCTTTTTCTTTCTCTCATGTCGAAAATGTGGAAGCTTCCACCTGCTATCTTGAAAATGAAATTAGGTCACCTTGTTTTTCATAAAAACTTAAATGAAACCAGAATTGCTATTTTGAAGCAAAATATTTATGTTGCAACAGTTACATCAATTCTAAAAAGGTAGACTTAACATGAAATGTCTAGAAAAATAAAGCAGCTGCAAGGAACTCTGGCAAAACTACTTCAGAGTAGCAATTTGGATTCTAAAAGAAAGTCTTTAAGTCATCATATGGACTGCCACTATGAGCTTTCTCAGACATCATCTTCTCAACAACCTAGAGCATTCTGCATTGCCAGGGAGCTCTGAGCACAGCATTACTTATTCCTAAACCAATGGAAAATATTTAAGTTCCTTGCTCTCGGTGTATAATGGGGGGAAGGAAGGATATGGCTCAATAGCTACATCTTTAGAGTTAGATTTATGATTTGCCTATTTCCTCCAGAGTCAACTTATCCATCAGTCATAGTGACACAAAAATAACAAAAAGACCTTTGAGATTAAAGGAAGTGCTTAATGTATGCTATTAGAACATCCATCTGTAGCCCAACACTATTATATACTATCCCTTGTAATATTTTTTTTTGTTGGCCGTGGGGCTTGAACTCTGGGCCTGGGTGCTGTCTCTCAGCTCTTCAGCTCAAGGCTAGCACTCTACCACTTGAGCCACAGCACCACTTCCAGCTTTTTCTGTTTATGTGGTGCTGAGGAATCAAACCCAGAGACTCATGCGTGCAAGGCAAGTACGTTACCACTGAAATACCTTCCTAGCCCCTTTGTAATAGTTTTAATGGAAAAGGGACTCACAATGCAAAAGTGTCTAGGATCCATAAACATTCAGCTTGTAGACCTCATTTCCAAGAGCTGCAAGCTCACTGTGCAGAAGAGGTGAATTTCTCTGTCTTTGTAAATTGAGAGCTTACTGCAAGTCCTGGGAAACGTGGTGCTTAATTCATTTTTGAGGAATGACTAAAATAAAATTAGTGAATATATATATATATATATTCCTAATAACAAATAGAAGAGAGATATAGAAAAGCAATGTATTTAATGTAATAAGAAAGTGAAGAAGAAATACAGCAATACTACTTATTGAACACTATGGTGAAGATAAACTATGTAACTCATGGGTGGGGGGATGGGAAGGGAAAACTGGATGAGAGCAAGGGAAGACGTGACATTGCCCAAAAAGAAATGTACTCTTACGTAGAAGCTAGATCTAAAATACTGAGACACAATAAGTTATATAGGTCTCTAGGCATTCACACATAGCAGAAAGGCACAATACCTATGTGCATCTGATCATTCAAAATAATTATCAAAATTAACTCCAGGAAATGAAAACAAGAGGTTTTTAAAAAAAAGAGTTTTTTTCCTGATTTTATTTTATTTATTTTGTGTTCTCTGTGTTCATTAATATGTCTTTGGGAGTGTAAGGAAAGGCACAGAAGTGGAGGGACAAAGGATGAACAATGCAGCAACGGTACTCACTGGACACTGTTGAAAATGACCTGTATACTTGTGGATGGGATAGGACAAAAAACAGAGAGAGAGAGAGAGTGAAGGGGTAACATTGTCCATTATAAAAGAGATGTCCTCTGCATATCACCTTTATAATAACTATTAAAAAGTAAATTAATTAAAAATTAAAGGTGAGGGAGAAAGTGTTGATAAAATAAGTCAAGAAAAGAAAGTGGATATTTTAGGTGTGGGCTGGCACAGTTGGTAAGAATGCTTAGAGAAGATGGGGGAAGTAGGAGGCTACACCAAAGAAGTCTGTGGGGGCAGAGCTTCTGGGACACGTGAGGTGCCTGAGTTTATGCTTGGTATAAAATGATGTGTTTTCTTACAGACTAATGAATAATGAAATTGAGAGCTGGAAGTGTTCTTAATAGCTGTTTCAATCCAACTCCTCATTTTGTAAAAGAGAAGAGGCTTATTAAATTATTGGGAATGCAGAACTTGATTCTAATGCACTTTACCTGCTCTACCAACTCTTCTAATGGCCTGGATTGTACTTACAAGGCAGGATGAAATAAGCAAGATCAACATTCATGTGTTAATTATGAGTATGTAGTATACATAAATGTGAGAAATTCTATATGTATCAGAATGCAGAAGAATTTCCAGAAATCTTATCAGACATAAAACAGTAGTTTCAGGTCACGAGATGGCTCATTCTTGTTTTTATCCCTTTCAGCACTATAGCAGCTCTTGAAATCATTAGCATTTGCCTAACAACCATTCCAGTAAGAAATCTGACCAGATTATCAGTACTAAATTGGTCAGAAAACTGCAAGTACAGGTAGCCAAATCTGCTTAAACTGAAACCATACTTGGAAGTCTCTGATGAGCTGTCCATAGCTCAAGAGGGAGGTGTGAAATGATAAACAAACTTTCCCACAAATGCATGACCATTCCCAGGTGATTTGGAATGACTGTGGTTTGCACCATAGTCAGTGAGGCTGACTCTATTCTAATTCCAAGAAAAAGTGATCATTCTGGAGAGTCCGTATAGAGGCTTTCTTTCATTTTTAGATGAAAGCCACTGACAGAAGCATGCAAACATCTGGTCCATTCTTAAGAAGCTGTTCTGCACAAATGCATGCTATTATACACAGTGCAAATAAAGATGACATGTTTGGGCTCATTTCTCAAGAAACTTCTAGAAAGTTCACCCAAGGAATGTGGGAAGAGCACATTGATCATGAGAGCTACCACAAGATCAGTGTGCGGGATCAATTGGGTCTATTCTGTTTCTAAAATAATCCCTTATGAATAAATGCTTCAGCGGTTCTAAAATGAACTCATCTCTCACACATGAGTTAGAGATTTAAAAGCTGAAAGGGAAGGGAAACATCTTAAGGACAAGCATAGAAAGAATTTCTTTTCATGGATATATTGATGTCACTATGTCTCCATGAGGTAGAGGGTAGACCGTAACATCTCTGGTTTGAAGACATTTAAGTCATTCTGATAAGCTGACTTTCCAGGTTTGGGGGAGGCTCTGATGGTAAAACCAGGTTTTCAGGCTGACTGGATTGAGAGATGCCTAGAGAATTTCTAAAACACACTTCTAAGTATGCCTATGAAGGTGTCTCTAGAAATGATTGACATGAGTCAGCCAATATCCAACCTGAATGAGGGTGGTGACTTCTAGTAGTCTAAGGGTTGGGGAGAACAAAAAACCAGAACGATGGAACTTGATTCTTCTTGGCAGATGCATATTGTTATTGTTGTTGTTGTGATTGCCTACAGATTTAAGACTCCAGATTCCTGAACTTTTGAACACTGACTCAGTCCAGAAACTCTTCCAGGGGCTTCCAGACCTTCAGCTTTGGACTGAAGTGGCATTACTGGCACCTCCTGTTCTGATGCTTCCAGCTTCCTGTCTGGGCAGCTCCTGGTTTCTCTGACTCTCCAGCCTACGTCAGACAGCCAGTATGGGACTATCTGGCCTCTAATTGCATAAGCTAATTTAATACATCTCGTCATATAATCATACATGCATCCTATTGGTTCTATGCCTCTAGAGGACCTCCCCCTCCCAGACTAAGAAAAGCAGATCTTTTCCTGTTCATTATTAAATATACAAAGCTCTACAAACTTTTTCTCCATTCAATTAATCTGCCTAAGGCAAACAGGTTTTTTTTTTTTTTCTGAAATACCACTTTCAATATGTCTTTCTCTTAGCCCCAAACTTTCTATTTCATTATTTTTGTTTTTGCAGTGTTGGGATTGAACCCAGAGTGTGTACGCTGGGACTCTGCCATACTACTGAGCTATATCTTCAGCACTAATAGCCAAAAGTTTTAATCAATCCCAATTGCCAACAGAACAAAACTAAAATCCTTCCCTAACATTGGCGATTTCCACTATTTCCCTGCTGTTCCACAGTACAATAATACTGTGTGATCTACTCAGAGTCCTAATGGCATATGTATACTGCAGTCTCTACAGCTTGCCTATATTGCTCTTGGCTTGATGAAAATGTATCCATTCCCTTTGCCTGTGTAGTCTTTGGATAAACATCCATGCAGTTCCTTCTCAGTTCCAGAAACTTCAACAGGTTCTGAAGATCCAAAGGTAACTAAGACAAGCAAAACTACTGGTTTTACAAGTGCTATGCAGAAGTATAACACAGTCTGATGGCATGTAGCAGTGTAGCAGTCGCATGTTACCCAATCCAGTGGATTATAGAAGACTTCCCTGAGGAAGTGATGGGATGTAAAAAAATTAAGACGATTTAACCAGGCAGTGGTACATTATGTGGAATGTGCCAGAGAGAACTCGTGTAGATCCCTAAAGTATGTCCAAATCCTACCCACTCTGCACGTCTTAGCTCACTTTGCAATTGCCCATCAAGTTTTTTCTGAACTCTGAAATCTATGTTGACACTTCTGAAGCTGCTGACATTGATTCTGTAACCACTTTCCCAGGCTCTTAATCACAACTAGTCTTTTTTTTTTTTGTCAGTTGTGGGGCCTGAACTCTGGGCCTGGGTGCTGTCCTTCAGCTCTTCAGCTGAAGGCTAGCGCTCTACCACCTGATCCACAGTGCCACTTCTGGCTTTTTCTGCTTAAATGGTGCTGAAGAATCGAACCCAGGACCTCGTGCATGCAAGGCAAGCACTCTACCACTGAGCCACCTTCCCAGCCCAAACAACTAGTCTTATTACCATACTGTCCACTATGCTTTATTTTGTTACCTGGCTTGTATCAGGACAGAACTATAGTATAAATGTGCATCTAATCTTAGGAGAGGCTTGGTAAATGTTAATTAATGCAAGTATGCAGGAATGAATGCATTGGTTAATAGATGGTCTTGGTCAGTTAAACTTGTACTCATGATCATTGAGAGACCTCTACAGAGGTCATCCAGGCTTTAGAGTAGATACTGTACTACTGACCTTTATAAAAGACAAAGATTCACAGGCTAATTCATCTCAGCAAATAGACCCTAATTTCCAAATGTCCCCTAGAAACACAAGAGTGGATAAGTGATAAGAGAAAGCTGGTTGTGTTTTCTATTAGGTGTTAAGTTACATAAGCTTTTCTCAAGAAAATCTCCAAACAGAACATGCTGGATTATGTTGGATAAAATGTGTTCTCACTGCAAGAAACCCCACTACAACACCCTCCAGACAGAAACAGCTTTCAGGAAGAACCTGCTGACAAATGATAGGCCAGTGGAATCATCCAACAGCTAACCTTTTCCACCAGCCAAAATTGATACCATGTGCCAGTTTGCAGCAGATTCTCCTTTCTTGCTCCTGTCTTCCTCCTGTCTTCCTCAGGGCTTTCCTTCAAATGGATTCCAGCATCCTTTATCTTCATTCTTTAACCTCCTTACGTGTAGCCTGCCATCTTTATGCTTAATTCTATCATTTCTATCTCATTAAAGATTCCAAATGGAATATAATTGCTGTTGTAGATCACAAAAACCATCTCAGTAAAATTTTAGAACATATTTGTATGTTCTAGTTGGCTCTGATGGGAACACCATTCAATAACAGGGAGGTGACTGGGTGCTGATGACTCACACCTATAATCCTAGCTTCTCAAGAGGCTGAGATCTGAGCATCATGGTTCAAAGATAGCCTAGGCAAGAAAGTCTGTGAGACACTATCTCCAATTAATCATCAGAAAATTGGAAGTAGAGCTGTGGCTCAAAGTGGTAGAGTGCTAGACTTGAGGAAAAAGATCTCAGGGACAGTGCCCAGGCCCTGAGTTCAAGCCCTACAACCAAACACAAAACAAAACAATACAGCAGGGAGGCAGTGGACTCAGAAAAACAAAAGCATATAAACTAGATTCTTGACATCTGGGCTCCTAATTGTGACTTTTCCCACTCTCTGGTATGCATATTTCCAAAATAAGGGATATTTTGCTTAACAAACAAGTCATGTAATATCTGGGCACAAGTGGCTCATGCCTCTAGTTCTAACTAATCAGGAAGCTGAGATTTAAGGATCATTTTTGAAGTGAGCCCAATAGGGTAGAAAAGGTGAGGGTTCTACAGGGTTAAAAAATCATTCTCAGGGTTGGGAAGGTGGCTCAGTGGTAGAGTGCTTGCCTTGCATGCATGAGGCCCTGGGTTTGATTCCTCAGCACCACATAAGCAGAAAAAAGCCAGAAGTGGCACTGTGGCTCAAGTGGTAGAGTACTGGCCTTGAGCTGAAGAGCTGAGGTACAGCACCCAGGCCCAGAGTTCAGGCCCCACAACCGACAAACAATCATTCTCAAATAAATGTGCAAATATTAGAAATATACTTAATGTCGTATACCAACATAAAGGCTTTCAAAGAAAAAGAGGTTACTGTCTTTCTGGGAAATAGTTATTTGATTTCTGGCCCAATGGATCAAATGAGAATTCCATGGCTCAAACGAAGCCAAAACAATATGAAATTTAATTATTTTAATCACTCAAAATTGGCAATACACACAGCTCTCCACACAGATCTTGAAATTTGACTAAAGATTTTGTCAGTTGTTTAGGAAAAGGTTTACCAACCAAGTGCATTCCCGGCATTTGGCCTGGGAAATTATTTGTTGAGCGGCTGTCCTGTGTGTTGGAAGATGCTCAGCCTCTACCCATGAAGGCCGAGAGCATCATCTTCCCCTTAACTGGGACCAGTAAAAACGTCTCAAATTGCCAAATGTCTTTCCGAAGGGGGAAAAAAACAATCAATCCCAGTGTTGAACCCCAAGTTACAAAGTTGTAGGCATAATTACAATCCTTTCCTTCTTTTATGGTAATCAGTGCTTGTCAAACCCAGGGACTTGCCACCATTACAGCAAGTAAGCCTTTGCTTAGGCAAGGTCTACTTGAGAACCAATGGCAGATATGGTAGAAACTTCCCCTTACACATTATACTCTTTTTACTCTACCTAAAAAATAACCAAACTTCCCAGTGAGCTCCCAGAACAAGCCATAGCTCAGTAATCAGCTATAAACAGAATAGATATAAATTTTTAAGATGGTTTTTATAGAGATGTAATGTCTTTCTTCATTCTTTTTCCCCTGCCACAATTGCTGGAGCTCTCTGACAGCTACACTTGATTATTGAAGTGACAGCAGTTGAAGCCACACACACATATCAGCAGAACAGAAGAGGGGAAAAAAAATGTTATGGTGAGGATTTACCTGCCCTGAACTGGCACCTACAAGCTAATATTTGAGATGTGGTATTTTCATTGTTATTCCCAGTCTCTGTTACCTTCAGATATACCAATATTAACTAATGTAATTAACTAAGGTAGACATTTATTATAATTCAAAGTCTTCAGCTTCTATCTTCATCACATGTGGAAGATTCGTTAGCTGTTCTACCAAGACCATTACAGAAAATCCTACAGTTGTCTCCTCTTCCTTATAAAAGTAGGCTTGTCATTACAATGATCTTCTTCCCTTCCCCTTTCACTCTAATACTCTGATCAGTCAATTCCATTATCTGCCCTGTTGACAGTTCCTAAATTTTGGTCTATCTTGATAGCTATCAGATATATAAAAATGAAGTAAGTACTATTGGCAGGAACACAAGAAAGAATATACTTGTCTGTATTTTGGTGACATGCTGCTATGTTTTTTGAGAGCTGTTCACTAATGCCAGATAATTAAAAAGTGCTTATGCCTCCCACTCATTTATCCACTTCTAAGAAGTAAAATCAATACTAATGAAGGGTATATATGCAGAGATTATTGCACTTTTTCCACATAAAAGAAGCATTTCTCGTAAGATAAATGGCTGACAATCTCACTAGATGAATGAGCCGAGGAGAAGAGATTTGAGAACTGAGCTCAGGGTACTTCTAAGACTCAAGCATTAGTAAAAGGAAAATGATCTAGGGGAGCAAGATCAGAAGTAGTGGCCCATGAGGTGATTGAAAATCAAGGAGATGGTTTCCTAGCAGCCAAAAGAAGAATGGTTTGCTGCCAGGAGTCTGAGAAATCCAAAGCCAGTCTAGAAATCCCTGCAGACTTGGGGAGAGCAGTAGTAGTGGACCTATAGGGACCACAGCTTACCTGAAGTGAGTCTAAGAAAGACTAGAAGGCAAGAAGTGAAGAAAGCATGCAGAGATAACTGGATTCCTGCTGAAAGATGAAGGTGTTACTTGGTTAGCAGAAGGGACATTGGTTAGATACAAGGCAATGCAGCATGGTTTTAAAAGAATGAGACAGTAGAGTCAGATAGGTGATTCAAGAGGGGCAATTTACAGAGTCAAGTGGTTCCATGGGTAACATTACAGAGGGCTGAGCCTCAGACAGAAGCCAGAATAGCGCACCTGCTACCCTCCAAAGGAAGGCGGAACGTAAAGCACCACTGAAGGCATGATTGTTCATTTGGTGGTGGAAGGGGAGGAAAATTTTCTGTTCTTACTTTGGCCAATATCTAGCTGAAATGCGGCTATGCAAACAAGCTCAGTTGAAACCAACAGAACTAAAAAGCCTAAGTGACCAGCCTACAATTCAATGAACTACATATATGCTCATTGTGTTGAGCCACTCCATTTTACATGATGTCCTACATGGCATTACAAGGGCAATAGATAGTAATGCAAGGAATGGTTCAAATATATTGTGCAGAGCTGCCTCATCATTTTGAAAACTACAGGTAGCATTGCACCACACGTACCATATTTATTTTACCATTCTCAACTACTGTTTATTTCAATTACTTCCCAAATCAATGCTTCTAGAAATCAGTTCTTATATGAACCTTTACACACAGTGGATATGAATAACAAATTTCCATAAGAACTTCTGGGTCCAAGTATATATGCAATAGTAATTCTTATAGATATGGGTAAATTTACCTCTATAAGAAGCATATCATTTTGCATTCTTGCCAATAATTTGTGGACACCTATTTCTACTCATCTTCATATCATTGATTTCTTTGCCATCATAACAGACAATATAAATTAGTGTAGATGTTGTTTTCATCCCTTTTATCACGTGGTCCTAGAGTAAACTCACCACCACTCCTGGCTTCCATCACTCTTCAAACCATAGATCTCACTGTTCTTTAGAGGTACTGTTCTGTCTTAAGAGGCACAGAGACCTCTTCACCTCACATTTCTGTGGTGCCTTTTTCTAGTATGTTCTCAACTACATTTCAGTAAGTTATAAAGAATCTAGCAGAACAAATAAGGGAAACATTTTGCAGACTTGTAGAGAAACTTGTAGACTTGTTAAGATTCTTTGTAACTGGAAGCATTAAAAGATGATTGAAAGAAGTTGGAAAGGAAGAAAGAAATTAAAGGGGGAGAGAAAATCTCTTGGACATCTACCCAAATTCATAATTTTGACCTCTAGAAGAAGAAGTTGATGTTAATCACCAATTTACTTTGAAATACTTCAGAGTGGAGCATGTAATAAACTTGTGAAGAATATTTTTCCTTTCAGATTGGTTAACTTCCCCAAGCACAGCCATATTCTCACAAGTCTGAGTCTATCAGTAAGACAACAACAACAACCAAAAACACTTTTTTGGAAAAAGTAAGAAATAAGTATGAAAGCAGGGTACAACTCATGGAGGTAGAGTTTCAGTCTTCTATACTTTATCTATTTCCATATTATTCTACCAAACTTATACCCAGGATATTTACATAATTGGTCAATGTGCTAGACAATTCTAAGCTGCAAAATGAGAGATTAAAAATTCTTTTATGGGTAAGTGAAAATAATTTGACCTTAACCCAAGAGAAAAAAAATGTCCTCTTGGAAGCCTGTCTAATTTTGCTATAGATTTTCAACTTTATTACTTTGCATTCAGACTGTAATTAGCTTAGAGAATGGTTTCTGATATTTAAGCATTTTTCTTCTGTACATCTAACCAAATTGTACTTAGAATAATAACCCTCTCTGAGGTTAACAGGTCTTTGGGGGGGGGGGGGGGGGGGAAAGGCGTGTGAATGACTGAAGAGAATTGAGATGGAGTCCCACGGAGGAAAAAGTACAGAAGCCTAATGAAGCCTTTCATCTTCTGCATTAAATGGACCTGCAAGTAAGTGGCTCAAGAGGCACAACTTTCTTGTAACTGATACAATTTCCTGGATGTCTCAAGAAAACATAATGTCTTTAAGCTTGGAGCTGAAATCCTTAAATAAAGCACAAAATTGAAAGGACATATTTGAATTCAACCGTTCATTGTCTTTTCAATTCTATCGCTTTCCCATTTAACATGTCTTTTTCTTTCACACATAATAAGCCTTAGTTATGAGGGAAAGAGACTGGCAGCAGAGACAACTGGGCCATTCAGGGTTTCTAGTGGTCTCATCAGATAATCACAAAACATTGGTGCCATTGAGAGGCACCGTCTGCAGGAGGGGGAAAAAAAGCATAATGATATGTCCACAGGCTCAGTACTGTGTTCACATCCTGCCACCATCTTTTTGACCAATTCACTCAAACAATTGTTTTCTTCTTTCCTAAATCACCCAATTATTTGAGTGAATTGGGAAACAAGTGGTTGTTTTGACTTCAGACGCTAGCCCGATGCTAAATTGAAGTTTTCCTTTTAACATAGCTAAATTCTAAATTGAGACTTAAAAAGAGATACAAAGCAGCTACAAATTATAGTCTAAAGTCAGTAAGTCGGTGTAAGTCTAAAGTAAGTCAGTATTTTGTGGCCCTAGAAAGGTAACAGAGACATGTAATAATAGTTTCAGTTGATATTTTTCTTTGAAAAATCCAAGCAGCCAGTGACGGTATTTTTTCTTAGTTATTTTCCTTTTTATTTTTTTAACTTTTGTTTTGATGACCTATCACAAGACATTGATTCTTGTCTACTTGCTTTTATTCAGATTTTTTGTTTGTTTGTTTATTTTTTTAATTTTTTTATTGTGAAAATACCATATAGAGGAGTTAAATTACATGGGCAAGATAATGAGTCCATTTCTTATCAAACATTGTTGCCTCCTCCTTTGTTTCCCCTTCCCATCCCTTCCCATCTCCAACTCCCTCTCTCCTCCCAGCCCCCCTGCCCCCCCACAAAGTTGTAAAGTTCATCTTTTTGACATCTCATTGTTATTCAGAGTTTTGACCGCTGTTTCCATAATGCTTATATTCCTCTACCAGCTGAGGTGTTCCATGCTAGGGCGTGTCATCACCTTATTTTTTTATTTGTCTACATCTAACAAGCGACTGAAGTCTTTATTGACACTGGCCCATGAAAACATACCAGTAAGTATTTGCTTGAGGAACAGAAGATTATCTCAGTTTCCCTTGACACTGTATAAACCCCACCCTATTTGGTCTATTGCAAATCTCTAGAGGCTGTCAAACAGATGTGATTTGTCATACTAATTCAGAATGGTTGGTTAAGGACAGTGGCAGTGGCTTGACTAGCTATGTACAGGATCACTGGAGAGACAGCAGTCATTGCCAAGAGATATCTGACAGGTATGCTCTGCAGGTATTTATCCACCCTCCCGGTTACAAGGCTTGTTAGACTCTAGGAACTCACTGACTAAATGTCCCAGAAGGAGCAATAGATAGGACCTCTATTTATTGGTTCATTGGCACTTAGCACTCCCGTGAGTGCTCAGAGTTTCCCCACCCTCAGGAGCCAAACAAAATTTCTTCATGTGATGGTTTTATAGCCTGTGAATGATCTCTAACAACAAGCTCTAAAACAAGTGTTCGGTAATGATGTGACAAGTCAGAGAAGCAGAGGCATCAGAATACAGATTTTGTATTCCTCAGTGTGATGTATGGCCCTTATACTACACCAAGCACTTAGGAGGCCATCAGATTTTCTTCAATGATGTGGAGCTGAAGCATGACCCAGACTCTTAGAGATGGTCATGCACTAACTGTCACTGTGCTAGAAGTCCCAGTAAGATGTTGATCCTGGCCAAACTACTACCAGGTGTGGGTCTCCTGTGTGCTTTATGGATCTCATTCATTTTTGCTCCTTCCAAGTAAGGAGCTATATGCATTCACTGTGCTTATTCAGGTGTTGGTTTTTTTTTTAGTCTTTAAAATAACAGCATTTCACTTTTGCTGTTAGTAGCATAGCAGGAAACTCTCACTCATGTACACACTCTTGCAGCAGGATTGCACATTCTTTCTTGCTGTGGATCTGAAGAACTGGATGGATTTTTCCTTTCATCGTTAAAGTGAGATATGATGGCAAAAGTGACATCCTCTTCCTCAGCCTACAGAACGCTGCCAATTTCCTCATGATTAATGCAGCCAACTGTAAGGGGAAGAAGCCAGCAGTGTCATTTCAACTACCAGAACCCAAGAAGAAACATCCTCATCTTCAATATAACTCCCACAATACTCAGGGAACTTTGTGTTTGTCATCCTATTTGCACAACATGGGTGGACATTGAAGATACTATGCTACGTGAAATAAGCCAGATAGAGAAAGATCAGTACTACATGATTCCACTTACATGAGGTCTCTAACATAGCCAAAAAACAGGAATGGAATGGTAGGTAGTGAGATCTGGGATGATGGGGTCTGAGGAGTTATCAATCAACATACAGAGAGCATTGATTCCATAACATGAATAAGCACTGCAGATCGTTTATAGCATGTTACCAAGAGTCAGCAACAATGTATTGTATATTTCACATTTGTTAAAAGGGCAGACCTCACATTAAGTGTGCTTATAAAAAATAAAAATTAGCCGAGGACTGGTGGCTCATGCCTGTAATCCTAGCTACTCAGGAAGTTGAGATCTGAGGATCACAGCTCAAAGCCAGCCTGGGCAGGAAAGTCTGTGAGACTCTTATCTCCAATTAACCACCAGAAAACTGGAAGTGGTTCTGTGGCTCAAAGTGGTAGCCTTGAGTAAAAGAGCTCTGGGACAGTGACCAAGCCAACAAAAAATAATAAAAAGAGCTCAGGGACAGCGACCAGATCAACAATAAAATTAAATTAAATTAAAATTTAAAAATAGAAGGTATACATTTCTAGTAATTTTGATAAAGCTATGAATGTAAATATATTTTTCAAAGATAAACATAAATACAAGGGCAAAGTTTGCACCCTTTGAGATTTGTGGTGCAGTCATCTGAGGATGAATGAGGGTTTCTTGAAGCTTTCCAGTTTTCATGCAAAGTCTCAGGTCCTTGAGACCCACTCATAAAAAGTATTTCAGGGTATCTTATGGAAAGGAAACTCTCACAAAGTGAACATTCTAACAAAGATTTATTTTGGTATAACAGGGTTAAATTAAGAAGCAAAAGAAAATTAGAAACATTTCTGGTGTACCTTGCAGGAAATGGGAGTTAAAGATTCAAAATGGTAGCTGTTATCTGCTGTCTTTTTTCTTTGTGAGCTGAGGGGATATCTGTAATCATGTTATCTAGCAACCTTCAACCATGAGACAATAGTAAGGATAGACAAAATGGGTAGTTTATTATTCTAAAATATAAAAATCTAAAGTCAGGGTGTTAGAGCCTAATGAGAACTTCCTGTTTCCTTCCTTCCTTCCTTCCTTCTTTCTTTCTTTCTCTTTCTTTCATTCTTTTTTCTTTTCATTCTTTCTTTGTTTTCTTATTTTTCTCTCCTTCCTTCCTTCCTTCTTTCTTTCCTTCCTTCCATCCTTCTGTAAGCTTGTTAGTGTCTCTTCCTATAAGGGTACAGCTCTAGTATGAGAAGATCATCTCAAGCCTTCATATAACCTCGATTACCTCCATAAGTCCCTTCTCAAATTATAGCCTCAATATATAAATTGGAGAGAGGAGCACAATTCAATCTAGTACCATCTGAACAACAGATTCTATAAATTCCTATTTTCAATAAGGATCCCCACAGACTTTCCTTTCCAAACCAGGAACACTACTTGGCATATAAAAGTTGTTCAATTCATTTGATAAATGAATAGAGCAAAATGGACAAATATCTATCTCTATCACTACAGCTGTCTTTCCAATACCACAGTGTCACACAGAAACAGTTTACTTTGCATTTCTAAGGAAATTAATGACTATTTGTTTGTCTTTATTGCAGCAGTCCTGGTGATTGATTTCATGGCCTCACACATTCTAGGCAAACACTCTATTACTGGGCTACTTACCCAGTTTCCAAAATAACCATTATTAAATAAATGCTTAGTATTCACATGCTTGGCCACTAGGGATCAGATACATCTTGTAACCTGGATAGATGATCTGAAGCCCGAGTTGCTCCTCACTTCCTTGCCCACCTTCCATGGGCTCTGATTTCCACAGCAGAGCTATGAAGGGATACTTGCTTCTGTCAGAAAAGATGCAGGTGTGGAGCAAGGCCAGGTTCTGGTCCTAAAGCCGCCTTTCATACTTGGGTAAAAATTACTGAATTTTTTTATAACTTTAATTATTTGGGGGAATACAAATATGTTCAGAGGAAAACATTGCAGATGAAATGCCCTTAAACAAAATGATATTTCACCAGTTTATAGAGTTGCAACTCAATAACCGCCCATTCACTTCCAACAGTGGCTATTTCCATATTCTGTAACTTCTATTTCTTCTCCAGGGATTAGATCCCTAAAATTATGCTTGGTTATGATAACATGGTAAATCCAAATGAAAGCATCTCTGAGGTATCTTCTTCCAGGTCTTTTTCTCATTCCCTCAGAGCAACCACTGGGCTGGCAATTGTCCCAAGACCAGCCAAGCAGACATTGCCTGAGGATTGTGCTAACAGGGTGATATGAGACAAAGGAAACTGCTGACATTCCTTCATTCCAGCGGTGACGCTGTAACACACAGGCCATTTGTGTCCTGGTTTCTGTCTTATTTCCTAGCCTGATTCTGTAGTCTTTTAACTGTGTGAATTCCCAAGTACCCTTCTCATGCATCCTCTTTGGATTAAGTTGATCTGAGTTAGCAAAACAGTAACTGAAGTATGCTCTCCCATTTGCTCTTTCAGGTAACACAACCCAAATCAGAGAGCCCTGGCCTCCAATAGCCTATCTGCATGCTTCAGTAACAAGGGAGTCAGTTCCTTTTCCTTGGTGGTATTTGGATGGTCAAACCATCATCCCTTCCTACCCTCAAGAGGCTTGCTGCAGGACAACTTCCTCCCATGGCCCCATGCAGTGATCAGCAAAATCTGCAGAATCACTGTCCCTTATTTTATTGCTTTATTTATTTGTGATAAATAACTGGTAAAAGCTATCGTGGTAGAAGTGTAAAAGAAAGCTGCTCACCATATAGAGGTCAGGGAACAGAGGGGGGGGGAGGGAGGGGGGGAGGGAGAGACAGGGAGAGAGAGAGGTTAAAGTGTTTGGATACCAATATCTCCTTGATGGGCACACCCACCATGACCAGCTTCCTCAAAGTATGTCCTTACTGCCTCCCAATAGCTCTCCCAACTGGTGTCAAGCCTTCTTTAACACATAAGCCTTTAGATACAAACCATAACACTTGGCCCTCAATGAAGAGCCAAGATCAAAAACATTACAAGTGAGTGTAGCTCTTACAAAGAACTGCCAGTCATCAGAAACCCAATTCAAGAAGCCAAGTGAATAGTGCAACCCTGCTTATTATGGAATACCACCCTTGGAAGTATTTCTTACTCACAAGGTAAATAATTATAGAGGACAAGAAAACTTTTAATAGCAACATCCTCACAGAGAAGCCATATTATCTTAAGGTTGCTTAAGATTATTCAACTATTAATAATGGAGCTAAGACTCAAATATGTTTCTGATCACTCTGTGCTTAAAACACTACTCTAAATATGAAGGCACTGGAAAAACTAGGGGCATAGACAAAATAAACAACTTAAACACAAGGAATGCAAAGGAAAAAGAAATGTATAAATAAAAGTACAATAAGATGGGCAGACACTGCCATTTCAACTTGAGTATATATAGTTCGATCCATAGATCATAGGGAAAAAATAAATTCAAAGAAACAATATAACAAAAATTTCTGAAGTGAAGGGAAATGGACAAAGTAAATGTGCAAAATATTGATAAATATTGACATGAATTGGCGCCAGTGGCTCATGCCTATAATCCTAGCTACTTAGGAGACTGAGATCTGAGGATCATGGTTTGAAACCATCCTAGAAAGGAAAATCTGTGACTCATCTCCAATTAACTATCCAAAGGAGCAGGAAGTAAAGGTATGGATCAAGCGGTAGAGTGCTTCCTTGAGCAAAAATCTTCAGGGACAGTGCTGAGGCCCTAAGTTCAAGCCCCAGGACTAGCATCAAAAAAAAAGAAGAAGAATGACATAATTTATGTCTTAGTTCGGTTACTGAAAGTTAAATATAAATTCAAGAAAAATGTTTTCAGAAAATGAGATGGAGCTAAAGTCACTGATAAGAGCAGAAAAGGGTATTTGAGACTGGAAAAGTTAAAGTTTCAAAGTTTGAAGATTTAAAATATCACTTTTAAGAAACCCTTCAATAGATCATTCACATACAAAAATTCATATGCCAAAAAAAAATTGTGCTTTTCATCCCCTACCTCAGGAGTCCCTCAAAAGTAAATACTGGCAAGACCACACTAAAGCTACCAGCACGACTATGTTTATTGCAGCATTATTTACCATGGCTAACATATGGAACCAACCCAGATGCCCCTCAGTAGATGAATGGATGAAGAAAATGTGGTATACATACACAGTGGAATTCTATGCCTCCATCAGAAAGAATGACATTGCCCCATTTGTTAGGAAATGGAAAGGCTTGGAAAAAATTATATTAAGTGAAGTAAGCCAGGCCCAAAGAAACTTAGGTCCCATGGTTTCCCTTATTTGCAATAACTAGTATATTTCTGAGTCAAGCAGAAACTGTCAGATAAGTTGATGTTAGGGGAATGAACCCCAAGATAAGTATTCAAATATTTTTTGTTTTTTTTCCTTTCATGCAATTGTTTCTAACATATTTATAAGATGATTTCTTTGTTGCTTTGTATGTCCCTCCCCCATGGTATAACCCATACTTTCACTATATTTGATGTTGGTATAATTTGGGGAGGGGAAGGGAAAAAACAAATTGTTTAATTAGGGATACAGGTGGACCCATTGCAACAATGAGATGTACAAGACGTTATGTCGAAAAATGAACTTTACAACTTTGGTGGGGGGTAGGGGGAGGGTAGCGTGGGATGCGGGGAGGATGGGAAGGGATGGGAAGGGGAAACAAAGAGGAGGCAACAATGCTTGATAAGAAATGTACTCATTAACTTGCCCATATGATTGTAACTCCTCTGTTCGGTATTCTCACAATAAAAAAAAAAATACTGGGGAGAAAGTGAGGGAAGGCATAACGTTGTTCACAAAAGAAGTGTGCTCAATACCTGACTTATGGAACTGTAACCACTCTCCACATAACCTTTATAATAATTAAAAGAATAAACTTTTAAAAGAGTAAATACTGGATAACAGTTCATTCTAGCATTTTCCAGAAATATTTCCTACATGTGCAAGTAGATACATTTTCTCCTGCAATGAAATCTAAGATAAATCTTTTTAGATAGTTGCAATGGGTCCACCTGTATCCCTATTTAAATGACTTGTTTTTCCCCTTCTCCTCCACAAATTATACCAACATCAAATACAGTGAAAGCAGGGGTTATACCGTGGGGGAGGGACATACAAAACAACAAAGAAATAATCATAAATGCGTTAGAAACAATCGCATGAAAGAAAAAAAAAACATTTGAATACATATCTTAGAGTTCATTTCCCTAACATCACCTTATCTGACCTTTTCTGCTTGACTCAGACATATACTAGATATTGCAAATAAGGGAAACCATGGGACCTATGTTTCTTTGGGCTTGGCTTACTTCACTTAATATAATTTTTTCCAAGCCTTTCCATTTCCTAACAAATGGGGCAATGCCATTCTTTCTGATGGAGGCATAGAATTCCATAGTGAATATATACCACTTTTTCTTGATCCATTCATCTACTGAGGGGCAGGACCCATTGCAACAATGAGAAGTACAAGTCATTATGTTGAAAACGAACTTTACAACTTTGATGGGGGGGGCGGGGAGGACTGGGTGGGGGGGGCAGGGGGAGGATGGGAAGGGATGGGAAGGGGAAACAAAGGAGGAAGCTACAATGCTTGATACGAAATGTACTCATTATCTTGCCCATGTAATTGTAACCCCTCTGTACAGTATTTTCGCAATTAAAAAAAAATCTTTTTAGATGGTTTGAGCATGTGGACCCAGAGGGCCAGGAAGGTAAACTTTGGGAATTAAAGACAGAAGGAGTAAAAGGCACCCAGCCACTGTGATTAGAGCTGAGTCCTGAGCCACCTCATATAATGTCTCTATGCTGTTTACCTGGTGGTGAGATAGGTACCATTACTGTACTTGTTCCTATCCTCTACTGGTCAGGGGCAGCCTCCCAGGTCATCTCATGCCCACCAAGTGGCACACCCCAATGTTGAATAAGTATCTGCAATCTCACAGATGCCCGGGGGCAGTGTCGCCACTGAATGTGTCCCGCTAGAGTTTGCATGTTGAGGCCCTAAATCCTTCCTCAATATGATGATGTCTAGAGACAGAGACTTTGGAGATAACTTGGTTTCCAGGAGGTCATAAAAGTGAGGCCCCACCATGGGGTTAGTTATAAGAGAAGCAACTAGAACATATTCTCTCTACCCTGGGAGGATATAGAGAAAAAGCAATCTCTGGAAAACCAGAAGGAGAGCCCACATCAAATTGATCTGTACTTTGACCTTGGACTTTCCAGCCTGTTGCTTAAACCATTCAGTCAATGGTACCTTTATGGAAAATGAGCTGACTTGGATAAGTGGGAAGCAAATAGCACACAGTACAGCTCTGAGTGGGGTACAACAGCTGCTAGCCTCTGAGATCTTCAAGTACCAGATACTAGACATCTGAAACACTTACCTCCAAGGAGCAATTTTGTCCAGTGTCTACATGATCACCTACTAGAGTGTCTCTTTCTTTCCCAATTCCTTTGCAGAAACCCCAGGAAGCTTTTAGAAGCATGTACCCATGGCTTCTGTAAGGGCCACAATTCTGCCTCCATCTCTATACGTTTCCTTTCCTCTGCTTCTGCTTCAGAATCTACCAGATCTGTGGATGGTGGTTCCCCCCAGCTTTTTCTACAGACAAGGGCATGTGACCCCATGAGCCAACACATACCCTATAGAAGGCTTTACTAAGGTTCTAATGGCTCAACATCCTGCTTTATAGGTAAGTACACTCTTTCATATATAATGAATGCTAGTATTCTATGCTGTGTCTGAAAGCATGGTGGTTCCAAACATTGTTCCTTCTGCTTCTTACCTAGATGTCTCTATACCTCAGTTACCCTCTTGTTCCAATAAATACCCAAACATCTTCCCTTTTGTAAGCTTATATTTAAAAACAGAAATACATAAACTAGCTCCACAGATGTAACTAATCTACTTCCTTCAAAGATCTTACCTCTCTGTAGGGAAACTCTGTTTTCCTACAACTTTATCAGCCTATCTTCCTTCATTTGTCTTTGCTTTGCATTTAATCCTTGTTCTGATGGTAATGTGTAATAACAATCATATTTAAATATCAGCTTACTTCCTATTTTATTTTTCCAGGAAACATTCTTGAAGTATTCCAGGCACTTGCCATAAAAAATCATTTGCTTAGCTTTGGAATTTAGAATTAATTTATCAAGTTGTTTTTCAATTTTCTAATCAACAAAATGATTTTTTGTTATATACTAAAACAACTTTATTTTTCATTCATAAAATATATCACCTATAGTTGGTGCAGAGATAATGGGGCCATAGTTCTGAAGGTAATCAGAAGGTATTAGCAGAGAGCTGATGGAAGTTAATGTGAATAGTATTCACTCATGTGAAGAATCCATGCAGATGCAAGATAGTTATTCATCTTTGGCTCACTCCTGCATACTACTCAGAGCAAGACAACAAGAAGTCAAACTAGAGTCTGCTACTGGCTCATCCATTGGCAATGCCTGAGGTGGCAGGAGTGTGTGTGTCTCAGATCAGCAGTTTAACACCTGGAAATTGGAGGTAAAGGAGAATATTGGGCCCTACTCCAGAATTACAGAATCCAAAGCTGCACTTTAACAAGATGCTTGGGAGATTTCATTTGCACAGTAAAGTCTGAGAGGTCCTGTATAACTTAACTCCATGCAGTCCTTGATGAGAGAAGAAAGTTACTAGGAGAGAAATTCATTGCCCTCAGGATACCCACATAATTTTCTTAGTAAGGCTCAATCTGTTTTAACTGACATCGAGGTTCTCTCCTGATCACTGAATCCTCGCATTGGCTTTGGTCAATGCAAAGGTCTGGCATTTGCTGTAAATGAGTCACAAAATTCCACTGGCTCCCACCACTAGGGTCTGTGCCACATAAATACATGAGCACAGGATGGTGGTGGTTATAATAGTAGATCCCAATGCCTGGGTGCCTTGACTGAAAGCACACGGCCCTAAACTGCCTAACTTGACCCCATGACTTTCCACTGTGCTATTTCATCGTCTTTACTTTATTTATTTATTTTGTCAGTCGTGGGGCCTGGACTCTGGGCTTGGACACTGTCCCTCAGCTCTTCAGCTCAAAGCTAGTGCTCTACCACTTGAGCCATAGAGCCACTTTGGCTTTTTCTGCTTATGTGGTGCTGAGGAATCGAACCCCGGGCCTCATGCATGCAAGGCAAGCGCTCTACCACTGAGCCACCTTCCCAGCTCCTTATTTCATCTTCTAAATGCTCATGCTTACTTATCTCTTAGAGTTGTATGTTCAAGGGCTGGGGATATAGCTTACTGCTACAGTTCTTGTCTAGCATGCATAAGACGATGAGGTTAATCCCCAGTACCACACACTCAGAAAAAGTTACTTGTTCTAAGGTTACTATGTAGAGTTTATTGAGATAACAATTAAAACCATCATTCTTTTCTCCTCCCAACTGAAAACTCCTGTGAACCAAGACAGAGGCATTAGACCAATGGAAATTAAAAAATCAGCTGTTGTTAAGCTGATTAGACTATGCAGCTCAGTTTCAAAATAGCTACAGAGAGGATTTTGAATGTTCCCAACACAAAGGAATGACCTCTGTCTGTGATGGTAGATATGACAATTTATTCCTGATCTGATTACTAGACCTTGTAAGCATATTTTGAAATGCATCATTACACTGTCCCAAACATGTATCATTACATTGTCAATCTGAAATCTAGTAATAGAGGTGACATTGGTCACCACACAGTACTCATAAACTGATATGTTGAATTGAAAGTCCTTTGTACAACTACTTAAAGATAATTACAAAATAAAAATCTATTACTAAAACAAGTTAACAGTAGGAGGTTCAAAAATGTGACTTGAGGGATTGTCCAATATACCACTGATCCTGGATGAAAATATTCAATCTAGTTTCAGGCAGAGCCTGGTCACCACATGCTGGTTTCTGAAGTACCAGGGAAACATGGGAACCCCAAGAAAAGGCCACCTTAGAAAAGAAAAGCCAAGACCATATGCTGCTTCCTGAGCCAGATACACCACTCTCCTCCCTAAAGGGGAGATAGTGAAGAAGAGAATAATCAGAAATCCCCAATTCCTAACATGAATTTTTGTTGTTGCTGTTACCAACGGTAACCTGGGAAAAGGAATATAGGAATGATCTTACTAAGTTGTTTGCAACATTAATGAAAAGAGGATAAAAATAATTTCCAGCTGGTGGTAGTGCATGCCTGGGCTGCTGGCTCCAATAGCACTGAGACAGAGAAGATAAGGATCTTGTGTGTGATCTTGATGGACAATACAATTTTAAGTGTTATCCGGCAACTACAAGTAAATAGTGCAGTAAGGACCACTACCCTACGACCAAGTAAAGTTCAGAATGCAAAAATTCCACAATGCTCAGTATTAGGGAATCACTTTATGTAATTTGTCATTTTTATGAGCCAAATAATAAAATTTCAAGGTCTTACAGGGTGAGAAAGCATTTGACAAGATTCAGAAATCTATTCTTTACTTTTTAAAATGTGTTAGTAAAATAGGTATAAGAAACCTGAAGCCTAGGGGCTGGGAAGGTGGCTCTTGCCTTGCATGCCTGAGGTCCTGGGTTCTATTCCTCAGCACCACATAAGCAAAAAGAAAAAAGCCGGAAGTGGCACTCTGACTCAAGTGGTAGGGTGCTAGCCTTGAGCTGAAGAGCTGAGGGACAGTGCCCAGGCCCAGAGTTCAGGCCCCACAACCGGACCCAAAAAAAAAAAAAAAAAGAAACCTCAAGCCTAAAATTTAGACAGTAGAAATATTCTCATTAACATTGGGAAGGTAATGAAGTGAACAGAAGTAGAAAAATTATTTTTCCCCATAATCCCTTGAAAACCCAAAAGAATAAGGGTGGAAAGAATTATTACTGGTAAGTTTATCAAGTTTTTGCCACATGAACTAATAACCAATGATAGAAAATACAATGGAAAAAAAAACATTTAATTTATAATATCAAAAAATGAGCTAGGCACTGGTAGCTTGTGCCTTTGCTCTTGAGTACTCGGTAGAGTGAGATCTGAGGATCATGGTTTGAAGCAGCCTGGGCAGAAAACAATCCATGAGATTTCATCTCAAAATAATCAGCAAGATGCAAGCCTGGAAATTTGACTCAAGTGGCAGAGCACCAGCTGAACAATCATAAAACCCTGAGTTTAAGCCTTACTTACAAAATAATATAAACAGGTAAAATATCTAGGCATAAACTCAATGAAATATTTACATTAAAAAATTTTAGAGTTTCACTAAAGGACACAAAAGCAGCCAAATAAAACAACTGGATATCTTTTTCCTTGGCCAGAAAAATCAATTGTTTTCCATAAGCTGAACCTAATAATACTGAAGACATCAGAATGCTTGTTTTCCAATAGAAATCAACATATAAATAAACTCACGAAATGATTTAAAGAACAGTAAGAGTAATTGACTACATATTGAAAAAGTCTATGGTGCTCTAAATTATCAGCACAGCAGTACTGGAAATGGGTTATTATACTATCACTATTTTCAAAACAATAATTTCTTCTATAAAAATTTTTTTTTATTTTTTTTTGTGAGACTACTGTACAGAGGGGTTACAATTACATGGGCAAGATAGTGAGTACATTTCTTATCAAGCATTGTAGCCTCCTCCTTTGTTTACCCTTCCCATCCCTTCCCATACTCCCTTCACCTCCCCCCACCCGATCCTCTCCCCACCCCACCAAAGTTGTAAAGTTCGTTTTTTGACATAACGACTTGTACATCTCATTGTTGCAATGGGTCCACCTGTATCCCTAGTTAAATGATTTGCTTTTGCAAAACAATAATTTCATAATCAAAATAAATTATAAACACACATAAGATTGAAATACACAAAATAACCATAACAATTTTAGAAAATATATTAGAATAATATGTTTTAGAAAATATATTATACATTTAAAATCTCAGAGGTAGTTGTAAAGCCTTCTAAAGAATAATACAAAAATGTAAAGGACACAGAAACAAAAGACTGATTCATTTGACTAAACACATTTTTTGAATTCTGTGTAAAGGAAAATTACCAAGCCCATGACCTCTAACTGAAGTCACTTCCAGTTTTATTCTAGCCTTACAATCATGTCACTTTCAATTCTGCATTTAATCCTTTCAATCATTTTTTCCTTGAAATCACAGTAAAGGATCTGGAATCTGGGAACAGTCACTTTGAAAAGCATGTTATTAAAAAAAATATGCAAGTAGGGCTGGAAGGTGCCTCAGTGGTAGAGTGCTTGCCTTGCATGCATGAGGCCCTGGGTTCTATTCCTCAGCACCACATGAGCAGGAAAAGCCAGAAGCGGCACTGTGGCTCAAGTGGTAGAGTGCTAGCCTTGAGCTGAAGAGCTGAGGGACAGTACCTACTCCTATTTCCCAGACCCCACAACAGAAAAAAAAATGAAAAGAATACAACTAATGAAAATGGTATTTTAAAATACCATTATGCCCAAGGTGTTTTTCATTTATAGTCTCATTGATCCCTCACAAACTTATGAAATAAGTCTTATTTTCATATTCATTTACAGATGAAGAAAATAATGGTTAGAGAGTTACAGATAGTAAATACGAGAATGAAGGCTTGAACTCAGATCTGCTTGTGAATGAAACAGGTGTTTTCAAAGTCTTTATTACAGTGCCATGACTGAAATGAAAATAGGAGGCTTAAGTTGAAGGCTCAGAAAGCATGAGACAGAGTACAAGACCCTACAGCTTCCTCCTTCTGAATGAAATGTAAGACTCAGTACATATACAAACACATGTTCTTTTATTCAGATCATTTATTGAGAGCCTATTAGAAGCCAGGCAAGAGATCTGGAGGCCAGTCCTCTATTAGCCAGTCCTCTATCTAAGTGTCAAAGCATCTTCCTTCAAGGGAGGAAATAGGTACTACAAAACAAATGAACGAACTTAGTGCAGATGAGGATAAATGCTCTGGAAAGCATTAGAGGCATTGAAGGAGTGTGAACAGTGATGAAAATGAGAGCAGGGTGGTCTTACAGACTGTGGTTTGGGAAGGCTTCGCTGTTGAGAGTCTTGTTGAGCTGATGCCTGGGACAAGTTAGGGAGCCATGTAGAGTTTCAGAAACAGATTCGCAAGCATGGGGATTACAAGTGCAAAGGCAGGAGCCCACTGTTAGTGTGTGACAAGCAGAGAGCAGACCCAGCAGGCTACCAAACCAGCCCATAGGTCCAGCAAGGAACAGTGCATGTGGAAAACCCCCATTTACCACGTTCCACAGTAGTGACCCTTGATGCTAGCATCTGCAGACAGAACTGTAGAACAGAATCCCGTAGTCTGATGGGCTCAGTTGGAAGAGCATAGTGAGTCTTAAGAAAGTGGAAAGCCAGAAAAAAAGTTGTGGCTAACTTACACATCTGCTAGATTAAATTTTCCGTTACTGTTTTTAATCAAGCAAGGACTAAACATTTGAAACGATCAGTTTGCTTAATTACAACTTGGAGCCATGTTCCTTGCCATAAACTCACTGTCTTGACTTAGGTTATGAGATATACATGTGTTATTGCTGCCCTAATTCTGATCTGGAATCACTCTAATTCCCTTCCATGTGGGTGCTAATGGCTGTTAGTCTACCACTTGAGCCATGCTTCCAGCACTGCCCCTCAGTCCTCTTCTCCTATCTCTTCAGAAGCCATCTCACATGGCACGTGGGAAGCAAGCCCATAGGTGAGATGCTTCAATGCATGTTGGAGGAATTCAGAATGTTGCTTTTATGGTTAGAAGCATATCACCTTGCATAGTTCAGTTAGCATGAAATCAGGCCCAATGGGTCCCTCTTCACTGCCATGGATGGTAGAAAAGGGAAAGAATGCTGCTGCATTCTTTAAAAGGGCTCCTCTTTACCAAGAGTCTCCTTGTTCTTTAAGCTGACAGGAATAAGTTGCCCTCAGAACAATGCAGTGTTAACAAGAATGCTGACTGATCCTCTGTCAACTCCACATGGCCACCTTTCTAAGGAAACTCTTGTCATATTTGTCCAGATCCAATCATCCCTAACTGAGTGACAGTTATGTGCTAAATGCCCCACTCAGCAATTTTTTTAGATCACATTTTTCTTTTGTCAGCCATGGGCTTGAACTCTGGGCCTAAGTGCGATCCCTGTGCTTTTTTGTTCAAGGCTAGTACTGTACTACATATGGCAAAGGTGGATGCAGAAAGCTAGTGCTTGGGTGGGGATGTGGAGGAGGGGACCAATGAGGCACCTGTACATTTGAGCAGTGAATTTCCAGAGCTGCCACATCAAAGCATTTTTCTATGGATCCAGCTTGTCTGATGGTGATTCCAATCCAAGCAGTTTGGATCCACATTCCACATTTTGCTCACGACATGAAGCAGATCCCTCTCAGATGATGCAGAGGGATTATGGGATTTTAGGTTATTTGGCATTTATCTGTTAGTTTTTTTCCCCTAAGGCTTCCTTCCAACGTGTTGTGGTTGTCTCACTTACAAGTCAAAGAGTTTTGCTAACTATCAGGTTTTCCACTGTAAAATTTTATCTAAGTTTCTGGGTATGAGAGTGGGCCAAAAGAAAACATGATACCTTTGAAAAGCAGTCAGGCCTCTTTGTACCTTGGGCATCTCTGAAAAATAGGACTTACATTCTCACTAGAGGTACAGTACTAAGTGCTATATGGTGTTTTGTTGAGAGGCTGAAGCTAGAAGACAATAAATAGAAACACCAACTTCTAGCAGTGGCAAAGAGGTGCCTTTCTACCTTAGTCCGCCTCCTTCCTCTTCCTTGCTAAAGAAGTGCAACAATCCTGCAGAATTGTGCTCTGGTAATAATACCAGACAGTCTGTTAAATATATCCCAGTGTCTAAAGAATCCATCCAATCCACAAGTTTTATTGAGTTTTTACTATGTCTCAGGACCTGGAAAAACAGTGGTGAACTTGGGGACAGGAAAGGCCCTGTGGCTGTGAACTTGACCCCCTACTGGAAGAACAAACAAACAGTCCTGTTTCTATAACTGCTATGAAGAAAATAAAGCAGCACATGAAATCTAGAGTAACAGGGAAAGGAGACAATGCACACGTAACAGGGTGAGCAGGGGTCTCTAGGCACAGGAAATATAAGCATGGAGCCAGCAGCAGGATGCTGGTGGTTCACGCATGTCATCCTAGCTACTCAGGAGGCTGAGATCTGAGGATCCAGGTTCAAAGCCAGCCCGGGCAGGAAAGTCCGTGAGACTCTTATCTCCAATAAACCACTTGGAAAACCGGAAGTGGCACTGTGGCTTAAGTGGTAAAGCGCTAGCTTTGAGCTGAAGAGCTGAGGGATAATGCCCAGGCCCAGAGTTCAAGCCCCACGACCGACAACAACAACATAAAATGGAGCCAGCCATCCAGTGAGCAGGGGTTCCAGCCTCCCATACAGGGGGGTCTTGGAGGAGGAGGGGCATTGTCTTACATTTGGTGCAAGGGCAAGAAGGTCATGTGGCTGAAGCCTGAAGAATCCATCAGAGAATTGGAGATGGGCAGCTCACTACTGTACACAAAAGTAAAGACTAATTTTATTCTAGGTGCAATTGAAAGCCACTGGAGGCTTTTAAGCAGAAAGGGACTGATGGTTGGAAGCAGGATTTGCTGGGGGAGGGAAGGGCAAAAGTAGACAGGATGTGTGAAGGGCAATACAGTGACTCAGGGATGATTATCATGGTAGTGGAGAAGAGGTTGAATAGTGATTTGATTGAAATAGCTCTTGGTCTGTTCCCTGAGAAGCCTATAGGAATAATGGTGCTTAACCACATGGACTATTACTTGGGGTGTAGCTAGGGTGGGCCGGGGAGCTTTGCCAGAGAGAAGGAAGCCCTGAACATAACTCCATCTTGACTCTGCATGCTGAAATAGGAATCTGACTCTAAGAGCAGAAACCTATTAAGCTTCATTTGGGGGCCTGGGGGCATATTCAATATATCTGTCATTGCTAAGATTATGTCCTTTTTGGTAAAGTACCACAACTGTTAAATGCCTTGAGATGCTGCTACAAGACATGCTGAAGAACTGGAAACATCAACAATAGCTGATCAACAATAGTATATCTATGAGGCAAGCACTAAGCATTGTGTCTCTGTTGTTTCATTTAAAACTCCAATGACCCAACAACATAGGGTTATCATTCTTATTTTGTTGATGAGGAAACTGAGGTATAAGGAGGTTCATATTACTCTTCTTTTGAAGGTTGTCTTCTGCTAAGTAAAAGTGAAGCTCTAATACTGTAAAGACAGTGAGTCTTCAGCCAGCCAGGCTTGAGGTCCTGCCTGGAAGGACTGTCTGGTAGAGGTGACTCTGACAGAGGGGGCTGGAAGAGTTGTTGTGAAGTGAACTCTCCCACTATGAGCATTGTCCACATATCCTTGCTGCCAGAAAGACCCACCCAGAAGTTTGATGTTCTGGCTTTAACAATTCCAGGTCACTGGAATTGTTACCTTGCCACCCATGCCACCACACAATTTTAGCCCAGACACTGTTTACCCTCATAGCCAGGAAATACCTAGCAGGCTATTCATTCAGCAGTTATTTACTAACCTAGGCACTGTACTAAGTACTGAAGAGTACAGGGACCAAAACCATTCCCTGCCTTCAAGATCATACAGGTCAATGGGAAATACCAAAAGAAAGACTTCACTTTAAAGGAGAGAGAGAGAGAGAGAGAGAGAGAGAGAGAGAGAATATTAATAGCACAAAATAAATGTATAATACTCAACCAGCAAATTGCAGAGCACAGAAATGTATGAGCTGAACAGAAAGGAAGATCTAGAATCCGCCCCAGTTAGGGAAAGCAAGCAGAGAGGAATTTAAGAGGAAAAATGATGGAGGAAGCAGCTACAGAGACACTCCAAGCACCTCTAAGGACAGAAGCAGCTGCAAAAGGAAGGATCTGGATATCTTTCTACCTGAGGCTGCTGTCCCCTTCCAGGCCTTGCCATCTGCTGGAGGATGTTACTGTTAATACCAGAAGCTATTGGGGCTGTGATGGCTGCTATGCCCGGGAGAGATGAACAGCAGGTCTAATGACGCAAAGAAGGGAAGGGAACTATTCTTAGGAAGCTCACAGTTCAAAATCTGACTTTTCTTAACGAGGTTTCATGTGCTAGTGGCCACGAGTTGCCAAGAGATCATTTATCAGTCATTGGTGCTTTAATATGAAGCAGGAAAAAGAAATTGGGGAATCTGAGAACTTCAGGGCTTGAAACCCTCTTCTCTTTCATCCATCCCACTCTTCTAGCCATGAGGAAGGCCTGAAGGTCCTCAGCAGTGAGTCAGTGAAATGCGAAGAGAGGAAAGCTAAGAATTTCTGGTGAAGGAAACCAGCTTGACCCATTTTGCTATCATCACTCCTCTGGGTTACATTACAGAGGTGAAAACGATGACTCCAGATGTTGTAGCCAACGTATTATTTGGAAAAGAGAATTACTTTCTGACAGTTTGGAAAGACCACTGAATTTGAGATGACAGGCAAGGAGTATATGATACCAACCAGCCAGACCAGACAGCATCCCTCGTTATCTTCCTGATCAGTCAGAACTCTTGGTTGGTGATAATGTTGGCTCTGCTACTTATACTAGAAATGCAGCTCTCCTTCGTATGTGTGGATGTGTAGGTGATTGGTCCCAGAACCCCTATGGATACCCAAATCCACAGATACCTAGGACCTTGATAAATGGACTGGTATTTGCACATAATCCACACACTCCCTTGCATGTTCTTTGCTATCTTCTACATTGCTTTTTTAATGGTTTTTAATACTGAATATTGGACTTAGGGCCTTATCATTGGAAGGCAAGCACTCTACCACTTGGACAACTCCTCCAGTGCCTTTTGTGTTGGTTATTTTTAAGGTAGGGCCTCATGATAGCCTGGGGTGACATCCCTATGTCCCTGGGGATGATAGGCCCATACAATGCACTCCAACCATTGAGATGGAGTCTAAATCATTTTTTAAATGCCTAGGCTAGCCTTGGACCTCAATCCCTAGATTTCTGTCTCCCAAGTTCTTTGGATTACAGGCTTGAGCTACCACTCCTGGCTACATTACTAATTCCTTCTCTTTTTTTTCTCTTTTTTTGGTACCAGTACTGAGGTTTTGAACTCAGGGTCTGGGTGCTATCCTTTAGCTATTTTGATCAAGGCTGGCACTCTACCACTTGAACCCCACTATAGCTTTTTGTTGGTTAGTTAGAAGTAAGAATCTCACAGACTTTTCTGCCTGGGCTGGCTTTGAACTGTGATCTTCAGGTCTCAGCCTCCTGTAGCTTAGGATTACGGGCATGAGCCAACAACGTGTGGTTACCTTGCTTTTAATTCATAATATTATGTGAATGCTATGTGGATAGTTTTTACACCATCTGATTTAGGAAGTGATGACTCAAAAAAGTCATGTGGAATTTTTTTCTAATATTTTCAATCTACATTGCTTGAGTCCATGGATGTATGTTATATGTAATATACAGTTTTATTGTTACATTTACTTCTGTTTATGATCCTTTTAATTTCTGACAATTTTATTTTTATGATCAACTGTACTAGACTTGATCTGTATCATTTCCACTTTTGGTTTTTCATAGCTAAAGAAGGCTTTGATAAGGCTGGAGCTGTGGCTCAAGTGGTAGACCATCCACTTAGCAAATCCTTGAGTTCAAATACCAGAACTGAAGAAGAAGTAAGAGGAGATGAAGGAGAAGGAGAAGAAAGAAGAGGAAGAAGAAAGGAGGCTAGGAAGGTGGCTCAGTGGTAGAGTGCTTGCCTAGCATGCATGAGGCCCTGGGTTCAATTCCTCAGTACCACATAAACAGAAAAGGCTGGAAGTGGCACTGTGGCTCAAATGGTAGAGCGCTAGCCTTGAGCTGAAGAGCTCAGGGACAGTTTCCAGGTCCAGAGTTCAAGCCTCAGTACTGACAAAAAAAAAAGAAAGAAGAAAGGAAGGAGGAGGAGGAGGAAGAATCTACTTTTGTCAGGGCCAAATGACTGTGGCTCATTGACAGAGCGCTTACCTGGGATGCATGAAACTCTAGGTTCCATACCCAGTACCATGAAATAAAATAGATTAGAAAAAATCATTTGACATCCAATATTGTACATTCCTGGTTTATATTCCATTTGGGATATGAGGTCACCTATTTTGAGTTCCTATTCCCAAATCATAATTTTTTTCCCAGAACCACTTGTTATTTTATCCATTCTCTTAATTTGAGATGTATCCTGATCCTAAACTAAAGATTTTATGCACTTGTGTGTGGCAGATTGTATTACCATAATCTTGCCAAATATTCCACAGCCCCTCCCTGCAGTAGTTCCGTGGCAAGAAGATAAAGTATACATATTGGCCTTGGGTGTAGCAACATGGCTTGTGTTGGTCAATTCAAGTAGAAATGACGGATATCCCTTATGATCAGAAGCATAAAGAGCCAGTGAACAGCTTGACTTGTTTCTTTCTTCTCTATAACACCAATTATGTTGCCAGAAAATGTTTTCCCATCAGACTGGATCTCAGGATGCAAGGAACTCAGAAAGGAGGTCAGCTGACACATGAAGTTCTAGGTTGTAATGAACTTGTAAGATTCTACTAGACTTGTTTAGACCGGGGTGTGATACAAGTGATAGAGCATTTCCTAACATGCCCAAGACCATGAGTTCAATTCCCCAGTACCACAGAAAAAGAAAAAACTTTGTTCTCACAAGCTAACAGACTGTCTCTGGCCTCTCTTGGTAGTAGGCTTGCAGAAACTAAATCCTTCATTTTCTAAAACCAAAACCAAGTGCAAGCCCTGATCTGAAAGTCATGGGAAAACAAAGCAAATAACAACCAGAAAGATTCCCTCAAAGATTTGCCATGTTTTATTATTATTTTTTGGCTTCACAAAGCATCCCAGAACATGAAGTGGCCAGCTATTGGGTAGGAAAGAACGGATGGATAATACTTGAAGGAAAAAATCCAGAAGACTAGCATGAGCACTGTGGTAGACACAAGTTTGCAGATGTTCGTGTCATTTTTCCTCCATGAAGAAGAGCCCTGGCCACAAGATGCATTCTTGCAGGGCTCTTGGCAGCAGTAGTATGTCTGTGACACGCTTGCTCTTTCAGTTCATCATCATCTCATTTCTGTGTGTGTCTGGGTGTGGCTCATACATACAAGCACACCTGCCAAGGCTTCAATTCCACAGTCTTTCAGCATTGCCTTGAACCATCTCAAAGGTGGCACGGCAGCTTAAATATTACAAAGGAACGTGGTAGAATGGTCTGGATGATTACATATACGAGGCAAGAGAGATTTTCAGGGGAAGGATTTTTTTTTAAATCGCTGCCTCTAACTGGAAGTAATTTGTCCATCTCCAAGAGGGCAGAGTGTGAATCCTTTTACCAGCAGCCCTGAAGCCCAGGGAGCCATTCAGATTTGTTTGCCATTCATCTTCACAACTTTGGAAGTGTCTTCACAGCCTCCTATTTAGCCAGTAATGAGAACTGATGGATTCTAGTTACAATCACATTTGTGTATGACAAGACCTGACTCTGCTCCTCTGGCCCAAAGTTTGACATAGAAAGGCAGCCAAAGTTTGACTCGCTCTTGAGCTTGAAGTCAGAGCAAATTGTACCATTTCCAAATAACATTTCTACTTCAGTCCCCCTCCCCCCAACCACCTCCACAACTCAGCAGAGATTCGCAGACATATAAATCAGAGTTGGCTCCATTTAGAGGAGGATGGAGAACTGGATCCCACCCAAACAGAGAAGCCATCTCCAGAACAATTAGTCATCAGCAACTCCCATTCCGTGCAACACATCAGAAGCAAGAACTCCTTAAGTTCAGTGTGACTGAGAGCAGAAGCAGCTAGAGATACAGAGAACATTGACGAGGATTCTAACACGAGGCCACACTTTGAACTTTGAAAGGAAGAATTGAGATCTTTGCAGGTGTGATGGGAAACCCTAGGATGAGAAAGGATCTTCTTTGTGCATACAAGAAGAGAGCACCAGTGAATTCAATGATGGAAGGTAGAAAAGAGACCAACTAGACCAAATCAAATGTGTTCTCTTCATCTCCTTCATGACAAAGAATCTAAGGAAGTGTATTATACGTGATCACTATACATTATACACATAATGATTGTAACAGCTAACTGGATGTGGTTTTTTTTTACTTCATAATGGAGGCTCACATTCTGAATTTATTAAACTATTTTCATAAACTTTCAAGGTGAAAAATTTTCCAGGCTTTTTCTAAACAGGTTTTTGGATTAGAGGAACTGAGGAATTTGGTGCCCATACTGGATAGTGCTGATAACTAGCCACCTTACAGAATTCTGTCATTGAAGGCTTGCACTTTCTGGGCATTCTTCCAATCCACCTCCATTCAGTCTTCCAGTGCTCATGAAAGGCAACTCAGATATATATCTCTCAGAAAAAGAAACTGAGGCACAATAAAACCAGGAGTCACAAAGTTGGCACGTAACAACTGCTTTATCACTGAAACTGACTCTTGGGGGCTTTTCTCTGTCTCCAGACTCTACTGCCTATGGGCAAACTCTTCCAGAGAAAAAAATGTGAATACTCAATTCCCAAGCCAATAAAGAAAGATCTATCTGAGGACTTCTGAAGTTATCTTCCCAGCTTCTTCAGGATCATCACAAGCCCAGAGGTGGACTCTCCAAATTGAGATCTTACTGTACCCTGGCCGAACATGATCACTCTACCTACTCACTTTAGGCCACTTAGAATATATCACTCATTTTTTTAAAATGAGGAACTTGAAAATAATTAAGTCATTTTAATTGTTTCATTGCTTTCTTTTGTTTGTTTATTTCCGGCAGTACAAGAGTTTGAACTCAGGGCCTCTCGTTTGTTAGGTAGGTACTCTCTCACTTGCATCATGCCTCCAGATACTTTTTTGCTGGAAGTTCAAGTTATTTTGGGGATAGAGTTGCATTTATGCCCAGGCTGACCTAGAGTATGTATGCTTCCTACCTATCTGGAATGACAGACATACACTACCATACTCAACTATTGTTTAGAATGGGATCTCATTAACTTTTTCCCAAGCTGTCCATAAATAGCAAGCTTCCCAGCCTTCCCCTCCTGAGTATCTGGAATTACAAGCATGAGCCACAGGCACCCAGCACTATTTAACTACTCACTTTCTACTACTTGCCACCAAAGAAAAATAGCTAATAATACAAATTTCTAAGTCAACACCCTTCTGAGTCTTGAACTTGCCTTGGTACATCATACTTTTTGCCTCACTTTTATGCAAACGAAGTTCACTCTTCACTGATCATTGCTTGTGCTGCTTGATTTTTCCCATTTAACAGCAGAAAAGTTGAGTTCTTTTCATTTCAAGTACACTCTCCTTGGAGTCACCTTGGGTTGACCTTCTCAGATGACCATGCAGAACTGAGATGGCTGGAAAGAAAAGCCACACTTAGGTGCTTAAGAGGAATGAATGGACTGGCATGAAGCCAGTGGAATTATGAAATCACTGTGAAATCAATAAACCCCTTCTCAAGTTGCCTCAGCTCCTCTGAACATGAAGGAGGTACTGACGTCTGTCTCAGTCCCAGCAAAAACAGCTCCCTGACTCATGCCGAAGGTCAGGCCAATGAGTTTCTTCATACTGCATTCCTTTTGATCCAGTTAGCAATGTATATAGCTCCAGGTCAGCAGGTAAATAACATACACTCAGTAGCAGAATATCATGAGATCTAAGCTTGCAAGTAGAGGTATAAAATAAAATACAAATCGTTACTTTAAACCTTAATGCTTAGACAAGGCCCAGTGCAGTGGTTATATATTACAAAATAACCAAGAGCTGCCACGCACCCTTTGCTGTGCCCCAGAGCCTCCCTGAGGCCTTATTGATTGCCCAGCAGGATTATGGGAAAGGTAGGTCAGCCCTGGATACCAGTGAAAGTGAATGATTGGCACACATGCCTAAAAGAAATTACATGGAAGGTCTCATCTCTAGATGAGAGCAGCAAACCTGGCTAGCCAAGAGAGAATCTACTGTTCACTGTGCTTCTACTGTGTTCTTCAACACAGGTAAAGATGCTCTTAATATGTCTGCTATATAGATGCATGAACTGAACTTTACCAAAAGAGGTTGCCTATTTACTTCAGTGAGGGAAAATTGCATTCAGATTCAGAGTTGATTTACAGATGGAAAATAAGCACTAGAACCTTCACATTTTTTACCACAGCATATGGGCAAGCAAAATGCCAATGATTTTGTAATTCCTGATTCAAATATAAGTATAACTGTGTCTGACACCAACATACTCTTTCACTTTTTCAGTTTGATATTGGCAGAGGGATGGGGGGGGGGGAGATGGAAGCAAAGGCCATAGGGCCAGATTTGGACTGTAGATGTTTAGTTACCTCAAACAAGTGAACCATATCACTTAAGATGAGCCACTCACTGATCAAGGTGAATAAGAACTGATGAAAAGCCTTGTTACTTCAGTCAAATAGATGCCAAGAAAGAGCACGAGGCTGAGGGTCCTTAGGCACAGGCATAAAGCTAAGCAGCTTGCCTGACTTAGAAAGGCATGTCCTCTAGAAAGCTAGAAAATAAACGATCCTGAAACGAGATGGTTTCCAAATTTCCCACCACATTGAAATCATGCTTATAATGGCCGATTTCATTTTCTTTCAATGGTTCTTTCCTTCCATCTTTCTTTCTTCCCAATTTTTGTTGGTACTGGAATTGAACCAAGGGTCTCCTGCCTGCTATCATTTGGGCCAGATTAGAATAGGGTTTCACATGTTTGCCCAAACTGTCCTGGACCTCAATCTTCCTAGTAATGCCTCCCACGGAGCTAGAATCATAGGCATGTGCCATTATACTCAGCTATTAGTTGAGATGATGGATTGTTCATTTATTTTTGCCCGAACTAGCCTCCAACTTCAATCTTCCCAATTACCTTCTCAGTAACTGGGGTTATAGATGTAAGCCACCACACCTGGCATTCATCATTACTACTCAACCTTTGGAGTATCTTTATCTCCAAAAGTTCCATGCAAAACCGAAAATTGGTATATTCTTTATTTCAGATCATCAGAATAGGTTTTGTGGAAGTACAGGGGAATAGTTTTATAATCATGGGCATTGGGCGGTATCATACCTTGCACTAATTTCCAACTCACAAAGGAAAGATTAATTTCTGTTCAGTGTAGTTTTATGAAGTTAGATATATTCTAATTCTATTTCAGAGAACTGTCAAGAAGTGAGAAACAGTCAAGGAGTTCAGAAGAGACTAAACATCCTCCTGTTTTCCACCAGATTCTCTGAACTTCGGTAGTGAGGCTGTGGTTTGCATCGAATTTTTTGCCCTGTGTAAGTAAATCTTTCATTTGCACTTGCCTCATTTCCAGCAGTTATTCTTGGCATCCAGAAAAAGACATAATGGATTTTTTTTTCTAAAACCAGTATCTTGCCAGGGCCAGCCTACACAAAGAAAAAGACTCACAGACAGTTTTATTTCTTGGGAACTTGAAAAGATTGACCTAACATGAGTGAAAAATGTCTTAAATCCCAAATCCTGTCTTTGGTGTTCTATATGATGCACCTCTCTTCCTAGACAGAACTCAGTGATTCCCTCCAGCTTTTCAGCGTGCATGTCCTGGAGTATGAGATACCGATACCGTTTCAGTTCAAGGTGCTTAGGAGTCAAGCAAGCCTATACTAATAAACCTTTCACTCTTTTTACCAGAGACAAGAGAACTCACAGCCTGGATCAAGGAGTGGGGCCAGTGCTGAGAGAGAAAGCCTCCCTGATGCCAGCTGCATTAAGAGGAATTTTCAGAAGGGGCTTACTCTTCTACGATGGGAGTTGGGAAGCAAGAGCTGTGGGACCTTTCCTTTCTTTTAAGATTCTAGACAAAGAATCCGCTTTACTCTCTCTTATTCAAACCAGTGTTCATTCCTGAAGTCTGACCCTCAGTCAGCGCTACTGCAGCCAAGGGAAGCCCAGAATTAACTAACATAGTATTTCAAGATTAAAGGGAAAATATTATCCTCAGCCCCAAGCAGGAACCCAAACCAAGTGAGAGAGGCATAGACAAAATGGAGGCTAAGGGGCAATAACACAGATGGATGTCCTTCATATACATGAGGAACCAGGAGGAAGACTCTTGAGGACAGAGGAATTCTGGCCACCAAAGGGAGCCAGAAGTCCTGTCAACAGCAAATGCATCTTGACTATCAAACATTTGCATAGGTAATTGAGAGCCAATTCTAAGTCATTTGTTTTGGGCATTTGGTGAGCCCCTAGATGGATTCAAGGCAAACAAAGAAATGTTGGCCTGAGAATGCTAAATAAAACCACATCCAAGAGCTATCAGGCTTTGGGACACCAGGCAGAACTTTTGCAGACAGAAGGCGGACATCAATGAGGGGTATGGACATCATTTCCAATATTATCTCTGGGATGACATGTTTAAAGTGCTAAAAACTGGTCTATTATTCCTTTAATAGGAGCAGTGTTAAGTCATTTTTACTGTATACGGTTCAGTGGCTCTGACTGTCAATGCACTAGCTAAACTGAACCTTCTGTAAAGCCTGCTATATTCCTAGATACCCATACTCCACAACCAGAAGCCCTTCCCAGAAGCCTGCAGTTTTCTGTCACCACCAGTGACAGCCAGCAAGCCAAAAGGTCAAGGCTTCTGCAGAAATGAAGAAACAACAGGAACTGCGGATGTCCTGAGTGCTATTTTCCTAGCATCCTTGCTCTCTTCCAGGCACATGGCAAGTTGTACCTTCAGGTGATGGAGTGTAGCCTTATAACTAATTCTGGCCAATGAGTTAAGAACCATATGACAGTGCTACTTCCGCCCTGGAGCATGCCCTTGCTGGTACAAAATCCTCCAACATTACTGTTACTTCAATTAGCAACATTTACAATGGTGGCTACAGCAAAAGGGACTTGTGGCAGGAACAAGAAATACAACTTTGTTACTTCAAGCCATTGGGATTTTGCAATTATTTGTTCTTGCAGTATGAACTTATCTTTGATGAGTAATATCAGTAATTAACTTCATAGAGTGTTCTTTTCAAAGCACTTTATATACTTAGTTCATTCCAGCAACAATCCTTTAAGATTAGCTTCTATTGTATCATGGAGACACAAATGGAAATAGTGAAGCATAGAGGCATTATGCAAATTACTCAAGATGGCATCGTTAATGCAAGAAGTAACTCTAGACTCAGGAGCAGGAAGTTGGCATCCAGGTTCTGAGACTCAACTGCTGAACTGTGGCTGCCTCTCAAATAGTATCTGCATTCTAATATGATTATTGTGACAGGCATTAATAAAATTTCCTCTCATCAACTACATATACACTGAAAGTTGCGGTAAAAATATACTGTCGTATCAAAGTTACCATATGTTACTATCAAGCTTAGCTCTTATTGCCATTAATTGCAACTATTTTTCTAAGGAGGAAAAAAATTGGCATATGAAATAATGGCACCCCAGATGTCATTACTTGAGTAGATAAATTGCTTGACAATTTTTCAAAGGTAATAGCTCGAACATGAAATAAATAATGCTCTGTCACGTAGGGTGCAGTTTCTGTAAGATCTGACTCTATTCTCTTCAACCTAGTCTTAATATAGTTAAAGTTATACTTTAAAAAAACAGGAACTGGAAACATTATCTATTTAGCATGTTTCATTTTAGATTAAACAGATTTTACTCTGTTCTCTGGTAATTATATATAATTAAAAAGCACACAGGGATGTGCGTAAAAACACAATGAAGTAATAATCATGTGAGCAGTGTCTTATTTTAACTCACTAAGGTGGGGACATTGCTTTTATTCAGATTAATTTTGTGAAAGGGTTGATGAGGACCTGACAGAGTAAGACCAGAGGGAGCACGTTCTTTCAAATTGTTCTGCTCAGAAAACACAATTAATGAAATCTATCTAATTGTATAAATGCATCAGAAAACATTATTACTGGGTGCACTTTAAAGGTTAGCCTCCTGTGGAACAGCTTTTTCTTTGGGGAAAATGCCTGTTATTCAAAAGCTTGGTTAAAGTCAGATTAAGATAGTCAATTATTGTTGTAGAACAATTCATTCAGAGCTAAATTCTGACCCCTCGCATGGGCAACTTCTGTATTTGTGCTGCCCATCCGTTAATGGTTTCTGCAGACACGTGTGGACATGTTGACTTTACCACAGACACTATTGATTTATTTAAAACTAAAGTATTGGACTTCTACTGCATATAAGGTGTTCGACACCATAATAAAGGGTGCACAAATGTAAGGATTTTAGTATTTCCTGAAACCTTACTCAGTGTTAGGAAGTAAGCATACTGTGTTAAGCTCTTATATGATGTTGTTTCTTCTTGACAACTGTAGGAGAAGGGTCAGGCTGAGTCCTGAGTCAGACCAGTGTTCTAAGGTTGGAAGATGAAGAGGAACCTACAAAGAAGACTGGAAGAGCATCCCAGAGACAGAGGGAAAAAACCATAAGATTGCAGAATGGTAGTCTGGGAGGTCATCAATAAGGCTACAGAAAACATTATTCCAGCTAAGCTTGTTTCTTTGGTGTTTGGCATAAAGTGAGAGGATGAGAAGGAGAAATCATAGAATAAAGTTAACAGGCCTTCTAGATCTCAAAGATTCCAATGAAGTGGCGCTGTGGCTCAAGAGGTAGAGCGCTCGCCTTGAGCTGAAGAGCACAAGGACAGCGCCCAGGCCCAGAGTTCAAGCCCCATGACTGACAAAAAAAAAAAAAAAAAAAGATTCCAATGAACTTGCATGAAAAGTACGTTTATTAAATTTTAGGAGTATCTTTATATTAATTTAAAATATAAAATTTAAGCAATCAACCAAAATATATGAAGTAAAGATCTACAAACTGTAATACATTTCAAAGTACTAAATAAGCTACAAAGGCCACCTATATTCTTCATGACTGTTGAGTTTCCCTGCATCTTCCAGACATTCCACCAATATGCTGGCACCTGGCCTGATGGCACCTGGCCTGCTGGCTCCATTGCTATGGGCCCATGGTGAGGCAGATCATCATGGTGGCAGGAGCAAATGGCAGAGAAAGCTGCTCCTGTCATTGCAGCCAGGAAGCAGAGAGAGAGAGACAGAGAGAGGAGGAGGAAGAGGAGATAGAGGGGGAATAGAGAAGGAGGAGAAAGGGAAAGAAAAGGAAGAAGAAAGAGGAGGAGGAGGAGGTGGTGGAGGAGGAGGAGGAGGAGGAGGAAGAAGAAGGAAGAAGAGGAGGAAGAAGAAAAGGACAGAAACAAGATATCCTTCAAAGACACTTTCCAGTGACCTACTTCCTCTGATCAGTTCTACCTCCTCAATAGCTCATTCAATATGGACTTATTAGTAAATTAACTAATTGATGAAGTTAGCTCCCACCTGATCCAATCACTTTTTTTCTTTTGTCAGTCCTGGGGCTTGAACTCAGGGCCTGGACACTGTCCCTGAGCTGATTTTTCTCAAGGCTAGCGCTCTACCACTTGAGCCATAGCATCACTTCTGGCGTTTTCTTCTTATGTGGTACTGAGGAATTGAACCCAGGACTTCATGCATGCAGGCAAACACTGTACCACTAAGCCACATTCCCAGCCCTCCAATCACCTTTTAACAGAGCTGCATTAGGGACCCAGCCTGCAGCACATGAGCTTTTGGGAAGGACATTTCATATCCAAACCATAATGTTCCTATAAAATAGGGATCAGCTTCAGACCTATATCATAGGGTTCTGAGGCTTAACTTAGCTCATATTTATAAAGCTCTTAAGGTAGAGTTTGGCCTTTGGTGATTGTTTATAAGGACTAAGAAAAAATTAATATATATCTACTATGTTCTCAGTATTATCCTAACTACTGGGATCCTGTGGAAAACAAAAGCCATGTATAGGGGATGGAAGAAGGGACAGAAAATAAGCAAGGAAATAAATAAATGAAGGTTTTCTAGAGTGTATTTCCTACTAATCAGACAGGTGACAGTGTGTACAGGTGTGGAGGAAAAAGAGGAAAGGTCTTCTGAGAGAAGTAGGGCCTGGTCACTGGCAAGGCGGCTGGCGTGTGAACAGCTGGAGTTGGAGCAAACCACAGAAGCAAAGAGATACAGCCATGAAGACAAAATCACCACCTTGATCTCAGAAAAAGAAAATGAATTTCACATGATGAATGAGTAAGACTTACAGATCCAAATTCAAGCATTCGGGAACCAGGGAAGAACTTATCCCTGGGGGAACCCTTTAAAATGTAGACAAAAGTCTTTCGGAATCTAGAGGAAGCATCCCTCCATCCAGCCCATACCACAGAGTAAGGGCATATTTAAATCTAAAAGAAACTGCTCCTGCAGTTTCTGCTAAAAGTATGGTTAGGAGATGTCCCATACACTCTCTCTCTCTCTCTCTCTCTCTCTCTCTCTCTCTCTCTCTTCTTTTCAATACTTAATATAATCTTTAAAAAATATATTGGTGCTGGGAAGGTGGCTCAGTGGTAGAGCACTTGCCTTGTACACATGAGGCCCTGGGTTCAATTCCTCAGCACCACATAAGCAGAAAAAGCTGGAAGTGGCGCTGTGGCTCTAGCCTTGAGCTGAAATGCTGAGGGACAGATCCCAGGCCCAGAGTTCAGGCCCCACGACCAAAAAAAAAAAAAAATGTGTTGGAAGCTGGCAGGACAAGGATACATAAATCTTTCTCTATATGAAATGCCCTTCCTACATGTCTTATTTTGTCCATCTAAAACTCTCCCACAAGTCCTTCTGCCAATTGCTAAGGAAATACCATGAATTCAGACAAAATGGATTGCCTGGTCCAATGTCTCGTCTAAGACTCTCTTCAAATGGTAAGTTAACCAGGCAGCTAGGCGCATGCAGCTAAGAAAACCTTTGGCCCCTGCCTGTCCTGCCCTTCCTGCTCAGCCTGACCAATGAATGAGCTAAGCCTTTCTACCAGCCCAGCCCTATACTTACTTTGCCTTTAGACAGCTAGAGACCTGGCAGAGGAGCCTAACAGGTTTGGAAACCAGTTTGGGCCCAGCTGCCCTGCACAGTGGGAAGTCATCTGCACACACAGGGATTGGGGCAATGCCCGCATGGGCAGTAGAAAGTCAGCCCAGGTTCCCAGAGAGGCCCAAGGGCATACAGTCTAAACAGATCCATCAATCTGCTCACTAAGAGAATAAAGCTGGCTCTCCCAATGTAATTACAGCCTGGCTGATTTATTATTCTGAACTTTGGTACATGGCAGGGGTAGCATTATCTGTGCCAGTTTGTGGTATTGGGCCAAAAGATGAGATACCAAGCTAGTCTGATTGGTCTCAAGAATCATTTTGTACAGACAGAGCTCCTGTATATGCCAATGTGTGCACAGAGACTGTGTCACGTGGTCCCCTCTTCCTGGCAAAGCCTTTTCACGAAGGAAATTACAAATCTTCATATATTCAGAGCCATTTAATAGTTGGCAAGCTACTGCCAACCACCTAAGCTACTGCCAAACCAACTGAAATATCTTAAAGTGTCCATCTTTTTGGGTTATTTTTCATAAGCAACTAAATACATCATGAATGATAGATTTCCCCTAAAGCAAAAAAATACATACTCTTAACCCTGGTTCCAGTCAATGTAGACAGGTTACACCCCAGATAGGGAAAGCACGTTTTGTAGAAAGTTGTGGCAGGCAGGGAAGCTCAAGCTCCATGGACACTGGCTTTGGAATGGCACAGACCAGAATGCACTTTTCCGCTCATCCTCTTGGCAGTACCATGCTCCAGCAAGTGCCATACCTTTTACAGACCTCAGTCACCCCAGCTGTGAAATGAGATTTGTATGTTATTCTGGGAAGTGAGTAGTTGTGGGCAAGTCACCCAGCACAAGAGAGACATTCAAATCAACCAATGTGTCTCACAATGACAATGGTTTGATTATGCATCCTGTAGATTTTCAAGTTCTCTGCAAAATAGTTGTATGTTTACCTTTTTATCATAGTTGAAAATTAATACAGCCATATGATGGAGTTGCTGAAAGCCCCATTTCGATTGGGGCTCAGTTTGGAATCTGAACTTAGAATGACATCAGCACCAAATAGAACTACTAAATTTTTGTGAGCTGGAAAGAATGGAAGGCAAGAAGCATGGATGCAAAGGAAGCATTGGTGCCAAGCGAGGGCCCACGAGGCCTGAAAGTTATGTATGTAAAGTCCTTGTGAGTCTAGATCAGGAAGAACAGCAGGAAAACTGAGTGACTTCACACACAATCACTACAAGAACCAGGAAGGCAACAGGCTTTATCCCTGCAGAGAACAATTAACCTCACAAAACAGTGCTCAGAACATTTACTTTCAATTATTTTTAATTTTATTAGTTTTGTTGTTTTCGTGGGGTTTTGGTTTTGTTTTGTTTTGCTTTTGAACTCTGGGCCTGGGAGCTGTCCCTGAGAGCTTCAGCTCAAGGCAAGTGGTCTAACCGCGTGAGCCACAGAGCCACTTCCGGTTTTCTGAGTGGTTGACTGGAGATGAGTGTCATGGACTTTTCCTGCTTGAGCTGGCTTTGAGCACCATCCTCAGATCTCAGTCCCTGAATAGCTAGGATTACAGGCGTGAGCTACCAGCACCCAGCTTCGTACTTTTCACTTTTTTTTTAAAATTTAATTTTATTTTATTTGTGAACATACTGTACAGAGGGGTTACAATTACATGGGCAGGATAATGCGTACATTTCTTACCAAGCATTGCAGCCTCCTCCTTTGGTTTACCCTTCACATCCCTTCCCAGCGTACTTTTCACTTTAACAAATAAAATTGTTTTAATTTTGTGGTTATTTACACCTATTAAAGAACCTGAATGTAGGTGCTTTATATAAGGATAAATACATACATACATCGGTATAGGATATGTGTTTTAGGTCACTTGTATATTTAAGTAAAAGTTAAAACATTCTTACCAATATGAGATGTTTGGAACAATTTAATTTGTTCTCTATAAAATGAGCTCATTGATTACATGGTTTTTAGAAGCCTAGTAATGATTCATCAAAGTTAATATAATTACTATAAGGAAAAGAAATAGATGCAAAGAATAAGCTGACATTAAATAAGAAAAGTGGGCCACACTATTTACGTGTGCTTTATGTTAACATTACGTTGAAAAAATTACACTCAGGAAAAACATCAACATAAAGCAATCCACTAGATAATTGTCATCTTTGGGTGATTAAACTATATTGTGATTTCTTTTTTGTATTTTCAAATAGTTTATCTTTTTTACTTGTTTATTCAATTCGTTTTTGTTATCTTTAAAGAGCTGTATAAAAGATTTTTCAATTCCACATGGCATTTCACAAGTGCAATGCATCTCAACAGTGTGTAAGATGTCTTTAATAGGCATGGATTATATCACTTTAATATATATGTCTAAAGTGTACACCATCAGGTTGAGAAGGCAGTCACTATAGCTGTTTCCAGACCAAGAGCCTGGAGAAGACTTACTGTTCCTCCCCCCACAGTCCAGGCCCTGCCTTTGGGAGATTCCTGCCCTAGGTGCTTCAGTTTCTGACACAGGCCCTGAACTCCAGCAGACGTGATTTATAGAGCAGAGTTCTCTCTTAAAACATCTTTTCGGGAATACTAATTCTTTTTAGTGCTGTCAAGTTCCAGAAACGTTCAGAGCTCTGGGAAGGTGGTCTCTTCTTGTGGTCTATTCTCTTGGCCACCCCTGGCAAATGTGAGATGGGCCTCTGTTGGTATTCTTGTCTCTAGCACAACACCTCCTTTGGCTTCCTCTGCCTTCTTTCTGGCTTTCTTCTCCAAGCCTTAGTCACACATTGAGCCCATGCAGACTTTCCTTGGTTGAGATTCCATTGGTGTTTGCCTCACCTCAATATTCACCTTGGATGATGTGATGGGAGAGCACCTACTAGTGCCAGCTGCAGTCTGCAACTTACTAAAACTAATGTGGTGGCAAAAAGATCACATTACATATTACTTATGATATATAATGTCACACATGAACATAACTCTTTAATACCAGGCTACTTCAAAACACAAAAATCAGTGTCTTTGGAAATGGTTCTTGCATTGGCAGTTGTGTGTGTGTGTGTATGTGTGTGTGCATGTGTGTGCATGTGTGTGTGTGTGTGCATGTGCATGCATGTGTGTGTGTGTGTGTGTGTGTGTGTAAGACAGAGAAGAGGAGAGGGGAGAGGAGGGGTGAGCGGAGGGAAGGGAAGGAAAGGAAGAGATGACGGCTTAAATTTAGGGGTCTGGGCACTGCCCCCTAGCTTTTTCTCTCAAGGTTGGTGCTCTGCCACTTGATCCACAACTGCTCTTCTGGTCTCTTTTATGCTGGTTAATTGGAGATGAGAGTTGCACAAATTTTCCTGCCTGAGCTAGCTTCAAATTGTGATCTGCAGACCTCAGTCTCCTCAGTCACTAGGATTACAGGCATGAGCCACTGGTGCCCAACAATGTTGGCAGTTTTGAAGGTTTCCCAGGTGCTTCTCATGTATAGCCAAAGCTGAGAATCCTGAGGTTAACGGCAGAATCACGAAGGCCTGCTCTGATGCCAGTTGCCTGGCGCTGAATCCTGGCTCCACCTCAAAACTTCTTGATGTATCACTTCATGCCATTCAATTATCCTCTTTTCCCTCCCCTCCATATTTGTAGAGAAGATGAAGATAATAGCATCTACCTCACAAGGCAGGGTTAAATGAACTCATACCTGCGAAGTACTTAGAACATTCTAGCACACGGCAGATGCTCGGCTCAGGCTGGTTACTCTCCTCATTAATTACTCTTGGGCTGGGGTGTAGGCCAGTGGTAGAGTACTTGCCTAGCATGCATAAGGCCTTGGCTAGGCTCCTCAGGTGCGTGCGCACACACACACACACACACACACACACACACACATACACACACACACACACACCCTGATAATCCATCACCAACAATCTGGCTCAGGGAGATATCATGGTGGTAGCTTCAGAATAAAGGAACCGATTTTCTCTAGAGGGAAGTGAATCTCCTATATAGAATGAAAGGGTATAGACAGGTTTGAGAGAAAAAAAAAATCTACCTTTTGTTCTGAAACAAGATCTTCTGGGGAAAATAAAAAGAATTCTTCCTTCCTGGAAGGTGACAGTGGATGTTTCCCAGCCCCTACCAGGTGCTAAGATAGATGTCACCCAGAGTCTGTGCGCTTGAGAAACATTTGCCCAGATCTCTACTACAAGGCCTCGGGAGCTAATAAGTAAGTCTCCACAGAAGCTATAAAGAGGACTTGGAAAAGCTGCGATGAACCAGAACTGCCCTCACAGGTGGGCATGCTGTGGGAGGTTCCCGGCCGCCCTGCGAAGCTTTGACAGCCTCTCCCTGTCCCCTGGTGCCTGGGAACCAAAGGGACTGGTTGAAACTGGACAGGCTTTATTTTCCCCTGCAGTTTACTAACCCTTGCTTTAGAAGAAACTCCTTCCTTCCCTCCCTTCCTCCCTTCCCCCTCACCCCTCCAATGTGCTGCACACCTGTCAGTGTTTGTTTTTAACTGACAGTGTTGATTTAGCATTAGGCCCAGCAGGGGATGTGGTTACAGGGCTATGATAAGGGCTCAAAGCAGTTCTGTGTAGGAAAGGAAACATGCCAAGTTGGGTAATGAAAACCAAACCACTCTGCTTTGCCTTTAAAAAATACCTTCACCCCAAAACAAAAGGAAGCACAAATCATCCCTCTCTCCCACAGAACTTTCTCTTCTTCCCCCTCACCCACCCAGGAAAGCTGTGCCACAGAGAAACTGATACTAAACTCAAAGACAGAGCTCCTGTGTTCTCTGAGCATTTCCAGCTCTTTCTTTGCCTCTGTTTCCTCTTGGGGTTCTAGCTGTACTTCTAGCTCTCTTCATGGCCCCAAGGGAAGGATGGGAATGTGCTGATCTCCACAATCTCTACAATCCCAATCACCTTGCCTATCACTTCCATTACTGAGTACATTCTATACACCGGGTGATGCAGAGAGGCTGGAGAGAGACAAGAGAGATCAAGTTCCCAAGTCTGGGGAACACGTGTATAAATAAAGAAGCACAGCCAAGGGCTTTGGAACGATGCTGGCAATAACAGGCATGAAGGGGAAACTGACTCACAAGCCAGTGACTCTCAGTGGCACTGAGTGATGATTAGGTAGGTAGAGAATATGGTGTTGCAAGCAGAGGGAAACCTCCACAAAGGCTGAATTGCAATACAACATAGAGGGCCGCAGAACTGCAAATATTTCAAAGACTGGGAGACTGTACTATAAGGTAAGGTAGGATTGGGGTGGGGCGGGTGGGGGAGGTGAGGGAGGAAAGGAGAGGAGAGAAGAGAGAGGAAAAAAAGAGACTGACAAGAATGCTATTAGATATGGAAAGAGAGGAAATGTGTGTCATCAAAGATGTAAAGTATAAAGGAGTTTAGAATTTAGCCTACAAAGATAGACAGTGTCAATCCGTTTTAAGAATGGGGCTATCAAGAAAATCTCATCTCCAGAGTGTGGTGGCACAGGCCTGTAATCTCAGTTAATTTGAGAGGCTGAGGCAGGAGGATCTCAAGTTCTAGGTGAGCTTGGACAAGTTAGCAAGACCCTATCTCAAAAACAAATGTAAACCAGAGGGCTCAAGTGACAGAGTGCTTGCCTCGCACGTAGAAAGCCCTGAGCCCAATTTCTAGAGAAATTCAAATAAGTGCTTGTTTCATTTATTCCTTTAAAAAAAATCTTAACATTGTTAAGAACATATTTGCATGCTCACTGTTTTTGTTTGTTTCTTAGTGACAATACTTGGAGCTTAGGGACCCAAGTGTACAAGTTGCTCATTTTAATTTGCGGTCTTATTCTTACTGCTCCTTCCTTTTAAGCAATGCAAATAAATAAACTCTCCCAAGAAGCCATCCAAGCTCAGTTTCGTTGTCTTTTTAGCATTCCCACTCTCCTTCCCTAACTACTATGGATTTTTTTTGCCTCTGACAAACGAAGATTATATTATTAATAGCTTATAACTTTAAAATATAGAAGAGGCCATTAAGAGCTGAATGTCTTGAGAGCATTTTCACATACACACACACACACACACACACTACACACACACAGTATATGGCTGGCATCGTAGATGTTCAAAATGAAGAGAAAGCATATTGGCAACGGAATCAGAAAGTATAGTGTTTTCACTTTAGGTCATTCAGTCATCAATGGTCCCAAACAAGTCAATCGTGAGTTTCCTATTTTACAAGAGGAAGGCATTCTTCCTTGTTCTTTCCATTCATTCAAGGGTGGCAAGGAACCAATCCATTTGTATTTAACGGCAGGCTTGGTTTCTAACAATTTCAAGATTCAATTTTAAAAATTAAAAAAAAAAAAAAAAACAGAAAAAGTGCCTCTGATGTACTTCTGACAGCATGTCTGGAGGCCAATTTCCTAGCACACCTTCGTGAATCCTGCTTGGAACTTGGAGGAATGCTAGCAGAGAGACAAACTGAACTATCCCAGGCTGACTCCTACTGCAGCCCATGACAATTCTGGGCACATAAAGAGCTCTTTTAAATAGAAAGAAAAATACTGTGAGGACAAGTATGACTTAGGGAAAGGGATATCTTCAATTGAGACTTCAACTGAGAGTGAAGACGGGTAAGCTTTTGAGTTACAGGCTACCTGAAAGTAAGAGCCAAGGGGAATGCACTTTGCCAAAAGATCCTAAAAAAATTCCACGATTTTTAGTTGAGTGACTCAAGCATATATTAATTTGAACAATAACAACAAACATTTCTACTTCTGTCTCAAAGGTAAAAGTGACTGTTGAATGTAGTGACTCAGCCTAGAGTTACAGATTCCTTTGAAAACCAGAAATGTTCCACATTTCAGGGAAAAAAAATGCACTGAGCTAGACTTCCTCCTGGAGAGAACAGAAGCCAACACTCGATAAATTAAGCACAAGAAGAATTTAATGGAAGGAAATGGAGTGGGAGAGGAAATGGAATTGCTTCAGAGTAATCTAGATGGTGGGAGCTAAGTCCTAATAGGCACAATTTTGCTGGGCACTTCCTGTGAAATGAGTCCAACCAAGCACTATTTTCCCCTTGCTGTTGGCCCCACAGAGCTTCTGAGAGGGGTCTGTTAAGGTTAGTTTAGACTTCGGCCAACTCCTAGGCTAAGGAGATGTCTTATGGGCTGACATGTAAAAAAGAGACAATGCCATACAGACAGGAGTTACAGGTCCACTGTCACTGGGATGGGATGGGATGATATTAACCATGCTAAAAGAGCAAATTCCCAAGAAAGAAGGAAGAGTAAATATGAAAAGAACAAACACATACACTTACTCAAAAGTCTGCATAGCATATGAGAGGAAGAAGTTCTAAAACTTCCAGTCCAAAAGCTTGTGGCTAAACTCCACACTAGGACCAATACTGAAGTGCCTTCTACAACATACCAGTGGACGGACAGTCTGCTTCTTAAAGAACATGAACGTAAAGGAAAAAACATCTGATAGAGTAGAAAAAAAAAACTATAATGTTGAAGGTACCAAGAAGTGATAAAAGGCAAATAAAGAAGCTAGGAATAAAATAAATTATAAAATATCGAAAGATAACAAGGATTTCTGTGGGCCTGGTGGTTAGTTCATCTTTCTGTAAAGATGTAGCTAATCTTGGAATCTGGGCACTGTGGTTCAAAGTAGTAGAAAGCTAGCCTTGAAGGATAAAGCTCAGGAACAGGGCCTAACCCCTGAGTTCAACCCCATCACTAACAAAAACAAACCAAAAAAGTATTTAAGGCCTGGTGTCAATAGTTCACACCTGTAATCCTAGCTTCTCAGGAAGCTGACATCTGAGGATCACAGTTCAAAGCAAGCCTGGGCAGGAAAGACTGTGAGACTCTTCTCTCCAATCAATCACAGAAAACGCCAGAAGTGGTGCTGTGGCTCAAACACTAGACCACTAGCCTTGAGCAAAAACTCAGCGACCAGAGTTCAAGCCCCAGGACCAAAAACAACAACAACAAAAAAGTATCTTTGATAGTAGGGCTCTGATGGCAGGTACAGGATCTACCAGAATTAAAAGGACTGTAGTTCCAGGAAAGCTGAGCACAAGAGATCTACTGTCTGCAGAATGGCTGTGTGAGTGCATGTGTGCGTACATGTTAGTTTGATGTCTAATCTCTGTAGTATGAAGAAAACACTTAGGGCAATCCATAGTCATCTCTGTAGGGGTGTGGTACAAATCTAGACCTGAAGTGACCTTGGGCACATAACCCAAAGACCAATGAACTCACTGTGCTTCTCCTTAAAGCTACTAGTTGGAGCATGTGACTATTCGCCACTTCAGACCTTAACCAGGTACAGTTCCTGTACCTGTGGTAGAGAACTCCTTACAAAGCCCACCGTGACTTTCCCTCCTACTTCTCCAGAAGTATTTCTAGTACCTCTCCCTTTCTCACTCTCACATTCAGCCACATTGGCTTCTTTCCCACTGCTCATTCTCCTTAAGTGTGAGTCTTTATCATGCATAATTCTCTGACCCATGTGCCCTTGGCCAACGCTGCTAACTCCAAATTATTCCTCTGTCCTAGTTTATAATTTATTCATCATTATCCAAATAAGATCAGGTCATCACTTTCTGGCCTATAATAATTTTTTACAGCCTTTACCATAATGGTAAAGAGCCAGTGTGCTCATATGTCATATCCAGTCTCTCCAACATGCAAACTCTTTAAGAGTAGAGTTTCTGTAATCCTGGACCAGGATATATTGAGTGGATGTCATTTAGTATTATACAGAAAGAGGAGGCCTATCAAGGATAAGTAGTGGAAAAGAAATAAGATAGTAAATTTAGAGAATGATGTATATGCTGATAAGTGCGGAAACAGAAACAGATATGGAACATAAGACCCTGGCACAATTACAGAACACTCATCATTCTTTCAACCTCAGAAGTGAAGGGAGCCAAGAAAGTATATGGAATACAGCCAAAGATAGTTAAAGCTAAAAGCTCATGCATCACTTTGTGTTGCCATAGCAACAGAATCTCCATCTCAGGATGATGATGCTATAATATGATAAATTGAATACAAATAAATTAACCATCAGGTATGGAACAACAAATAGTCTAGTTCACTTCACCTTTGGGGAAATCTTCATCTTAATCTTCCACCTATGCTGGAATCAGCAGCGACTTCTGCTACAAAACAAAATTGTTGCCCTAAAATGAGATTATGTATAATAGAGTCAAACCAGGACATGAAATATGACAAACCAATGTGTACTGGGGGAACTAAGATGGTTTGAATAATAGAACAAGATGTGAGACATCCTGTAGTTCAGTAATCTTTTAACATAATTATACTGTGGAACAAGCATAGCAAAACTCCAGTAGCACAATACAATAAACATGCATTTGGGTTTATGAATATGTGTATTGGCTATGTGATTCTGGCACTCTGGATCAAGTGTGGCTATTTGGATGGGGCTTTTACATAAGGGCATCTGGTGGGCTGGAAGAGCACTAGCTGGTCCAGGATGGTTTAAGCTTGGCTCCATCCTGCTTCATGTGTTCTTAACCTTCAGCACATTAACATGGGCTTATTCACATAGAGGAAGCAGGATTCCAAAAGCAAGAGGCCCATAGCTGCACAGTGATACCTCTGTCACAATCAACTGGCCAAAGCAAGTAGCAAATCGATGTCATTCTTTCTGATGAATGCATAGAATTCCAATGTGTGTGTGTGTGTGTGTGTGTGTGTGTGTGTGTGTGCATCACATTTTCTTGATCCATTCATCTACTGAGGGGCATCTGGGTTGGTTCCATGTCTTAGCTATGGTAAATAATGCTGCAATAAACATAGTTGTGCTGGTAGCTTTAGTATGGTCTTGTTTGTGATCATTGGGGTAAATGCCCCAAAGTGGGATTGCTGGGTCATAGGGGAGCTTTATGTGGAGTCTTTTGAGGAACCTCCATACTGCTTTCCAAAGTGGTTGAACAAGTTTACACTCCCATTAACAGTGCAGTAGGGTTCCCTTCTGTCCACATCCCCTCCAGCATCTGTTTTTATTAGAGTTCTTGATTATAGCCATTCTAACTGGGGTGAGGTGGTATCTCAGTGTTGTTTGATTTGCATTTCTTTTATGGCTAGAGGGGTTGAGCATTTCTTCATATGTCTATTGGCCATTCTTATTTCCTCTTCAGAGAAGTTTCTCTTTAAGTCTTTAGCCCACTTATTTATTGGACAGTTGTTTCTTTGAGGATTTGTTGTTGGGGGATTTAATATTTTGAGTCCCAAGTATATTTTAGATAAGGGACCCTTGTCTGTTGTATAGCTAGTGAAGATCTCCCAATCCGTGGGCTTTCTATTGATCTTGCTAGCTATGTACTTTGCCATGCAGAAGCTCTGCAATTTCATGCAATCCCATTTGTCCAACCTTTCTTTGATTTGTTGTCTCTATTAAGAAAATTTTGGCTTGTGCCAAGGAGATCTAGGGCTTCTCATATTCCATCCTGGAATGTTTTCAGGGCATCGTCCCATTTGTTAGGAAATGGAAAGACTTGGAAAAAATTATATTAAGTGAAGTAAGCCAGGCGCAAAGAAACATAAGCCTCATGGTTTCCCTTATTTGCAATAACTAGTATATGTCTGAGACAAGCAGAAAAGGTCAGAAGCTATGTACATATGACCATATATGATGAAGTTAAGCGAAATGAACCCCAAGGTGGGGACACAAGTAGTTTTTTCTTCCTTGCTATTGTTTCTAAAGTATTTATAAGGTACCATGTGATTTTTTTTGTTGCTTTGTATGTTCTTCCCCCATGGTATAACCCCTTTTTTCACTGTATTTGATTGATGTTGGTATAATTTGTGGAGGGGAAGGGAAAAAGCAAAATGTTTAAATAGGGATACAGGTTGACCCATTGTAACAATGAAATGTACAAGACACTATGTTGAAAAACAAACTTTACAACTGGCGGGGGGGTATGTAGTTGTGGAGGTGGGAGGGAAGGGATGGTAGGGGAAAACAAAGGAGGAGGCAACAATGCTCAATAGGAAATGTACTCATTACCTTGCTCGTGTAACTGTAACCCCTCTGTACAGTATTTTCACAATAAAAAAAAACTTCTTTAAAAAAATCAAGTAGCAAATCAAATACTGATTCAAAAGTATAGAAAGATACTGTATACAGGAGTGGAAATGTCACAATGAAATACTCACTTTATAATTAATTTACATTAATTGAAAAATAAAAATACATATAAATAGACTTGAATTCTCCATAGAATGAGCTCTGCAAGACATTTTGTGAAGGAAGTCACTAATTTTATCTATCAATGCAATTAGATTGCCAGACAAAAAGCCAACTAATTCAGTATGGTAATTCAGTAACTAATTCAGTAACTAATTCAGAATGGTATTGATGTAAAAGTAGATAAACAGGAAAATAATTTGTTATGAAGATTTAACAGAAAGCCAGAGGATAATAACTACCATGATGACAGAGATGGCACTGCAGATTCTCTGTGGAGAAATTATGGTAGATTATTCCACAAATGGCCTAAAAATCAATTCCAAGTTTGTTCTATAGGAAACTATAGGCAGATATCTCTACTGCTTGAGTGTTCAGAAATATTTCTTATATAAGACACTAAAGGTATTAATTGTAGTGAAAATGGAGGTGTATTTGATTATATTATAATCTAAAATGTCTATGTAAAAAAGCCTCCAAAGAAGCCTGCAAAAGAAACCCCCAGTCTTCAAATTTATAATCTGCCTCATAATTAAAACATCATATTCTATACCTACAGGGCAAGCACATTATAAACAAAATGAGTAGCTGAGAAACAGTAGCATTACAAATTAACCAAGAAGCCAGGCACTGGTGGCTCACACCTGTAATCCTAGCTACTCAAGAGGCTGAGATCTGAGGGTTGGAGTTCAAAGCCAACCAGAGGGCACAAAAATCAGTGAGACTTTTATCTCCAATAAACTACTCAGAAAAGGCTAGAAGTGATGCTGTGACTCAAGTGGTAGAATGCTAGCCTTGAGCCAAAGAAGGTCAGGGACACTGCCCAGGCACTGAGTTCAAGCCCCAGGACCAGCACAACAACAACAACAACAACAATAATAATAATAGTAATAAAAATCAAAGAGAAATAGGTACATCAATGGAAAAATTAAACATGCGAAGAACAAGGCAAATTCACAGGAGACAAAATCTGAATGGTCAGTTGTCATATAATAAAATGATCACTCATATTAGTTGTTGGACAAGTTAAAATTAAAATCATACTGAAATATAATTTCTTGATTATTAATTTGGCAAGCACTATGTAGGTTGACACTACTCAGAGTTAACTGATCAGTTTACACTAACCAGAGCCATTGCAGCTCCCATACAGTGAGTAAGGCTGAGATCAGTATAACTACTATGGAGAACAATCTGTCAATGACTAGGAAACATTTCATACAAGCATACCTATAACCCAGAAATTATTTGTCTATATCCTGGAGATTCACATGTCTTCTCAGTCCATGGTTGAGAACATACAATGAAATAGAAAACCAGAAGACATCATAAATGTCTATAAACAGGTATAAACATATTTTGGTAAATTTATATGAAAATGATATTACACTAGAGGAAAATGAATGAACTAGAACCAATACAGCATCCTGTAAATAGCTCATTAAATATAATGTTGAACAAAAAAGGAAGTTACAGAAAGGTATATATAATATGATAACTGGTATATAAAGTCTATAAACATACTAAACCATACCATATGGTTGACCAACCTCTCTCTCTCTATATATATATATGTATGTATGTATGTATAGCAGCCTATATATACATAAAAGCAAATAGATATATGTGTGTGTGTGTGTGTGTATATATATATATATATATATATACACACATACATATGAAGAGAGAGGAAAATAAATGCAAAATTTAAGATTGTACTGGAAGTTACCTGGGAAGCAGGTGAGGTTAGAACAAAAGAGAAGGTAACTTTTCGATTAACTTCATCTTAGTGAAATGAACCCAAAGATAAGGACACAAGTGATTTTTTTCTTCCTTGCTATTGTTTCTAACGTATTTATAAAGTACCATGTGATTTTTCTGTTGCTTTGTATGTCCCTCCCCCACAGTATAACCCCTGTTCTCACTGTATTTGATGTCGGTATAATTTGGGGAGGGGCTTTGTATGTCCCTCCCCCACAATATAACCCCTGCTTTCACTGTATTTGATGTTGGTATAATTTGGGGAGGGGAAGGGAAAAAACAAACTGTTTAAATAGGAATACAGGTGGACCCATTGTAACAATGAGATGTACAAGACACTAGGTTGAAAAAGGAACTTTACAGTTTGGAGGGGGGGCGTGTAGTTGTGGAGGTGGGAGGGAAGGGGTGGTAGGGGAAGCACAAAGGAGGAGGCAACAATGCTTGATATGAAATGTACTCATTACCTTGCTCATGTAACTCTCACCCCTCTGTACAGTATTTTCACAATAAAAAACATTAAAAAAAAAAAAGAATGTAACTGATACATGGCAGCCTTCAACTATATCCATAGTGTTTTATTCCTTCAGCTAGGTAATGTCAACATGAATGTTTTTTTATATCAGTCTCCATATGTTATTTGTATATGTGACATTGAGTTTTAAAAGATAAGTGGATATTTAAGAGTCTTGATATGAAAAAGGAAGCTGGAAGAAGTAGCTACATAATGTTAGGATGTTAAGTTGGCTCTATATTCACGCGTAAGTCTCCTCATTCCAGCTTTTCTTTCCAGCCCCTAGAAAACTTTTAGAAATATTAGAGATAAACAGTGATGAGAAGATTCCAATGGTTAAATAAGTCTAAGAAATGCTAAGAGCTCAGCAAAGTAATAGTAAAGCTCTTACAAAACTAAGCAAGAGTTCTTTACTGAACCATGAGTCTGAGTTCCTGAAATGCACTAGGATTCTGATCAGGACAGTAAGCAGGACTTCCCCCACACCTGCAAATGTGGATTTTCTATGTAGCATTTTCTCTTAGAACAAGGGCATTCCATGAAATAGATGTCAGAAACTGACAGTTCCCCCACCCCCAATAACGAAAAGCCATTTATAAAACAAGTCCCCAGCCTTTTCCCCGGGTCACATTCTAACCAGAAATTCCACTTCCTTACCAAGTCCCAGGCCTTTATCATTTTGCTTCCATCTCTCTGTAGAGTTATCTCCTGCTTTTGCTAGAAATTCAATGAGAAATCTGCCAGCAATCCTGCCGTGATGTCCTCACTACGGGACCCTGTGCAGAGGGTATTTAACTTCTGTGTATATTGGTTCCCATCTTTAAAAGAACTTACCTAATAGGAAATCACTTACTTTACAAGAAAGTTGTGAGCCTAAAGAGCTTAATATTTTTTGTGACTTTCCATGTGTTGACTGTTATGTATCTGAGGGAGGGGGGAATAATACCTTAAGAGATTACTTAGGGAAACTGTATTGATTTCCAAAGTATTACAAAGTAGCTTTAACAGTAGTTCTGGAGATAGGCATCTACGCTGGAGGTGTGGACAAGGTTGGTGTGAGAGCCAAGGGATACAAGGAATTCTCCACCACCCATCAGTATTTAGGTTTTGCAACCTTCTAGTGTTTCTTGATTTTGTCTACATCAACTGATCCTGGCCTTCATCTTCAATAGAATCTTTCTCTTTGGCTACGTTCTGTCTCCAAATCTTCCTATTTGTGTACCTATTTTTATGATTTTTTTATGCCAGTAGTAGGAGCTTGAACTCAGGTCCAGGACACTTTACTTTTTTGCTCAAGTCTGGTGTTCTACCATTTGAGCCAACCTCCATTTACAGAATTTTTGTAGTAAACTGAAAATAAGAGTCTCATAGACTGTCTTTCCCAGGCTGACTTCAAACTGCAATCCACAGATTTCAACCTCCTGAATAGCTAAGGATTACAGGTGTAACTCATTGGTACCTGGCCCAGATTTCCCCCTTTATCAGGAAAAATCATGTGGAAGTAGAGACCTGTGCTACTCCAGCATGACCTCATCTTAACTAGTTACAAATGCAACAACTGTTTCCAAATTAGGTCACATTCTGAGGTGCTAGGTTTTAACCTACAGGAATAATTTTTAAGGAATACAATTCAACCCATTATAGAAATAACATCTGTGAAAGCACGGTTCCATTCTCATAAAAAATTACAAGATGTAAGGTTCTTGTTTTCATCATAGATTATCCCATCTGAAGGCATCTTGTTTAACAATTCATGGCAGCACAGAGCTAGAACTTGCTTTGGTACCCTTGAGACAGCTTTGGGAAACACTATTGAACAGTTTATCCAGGGACTCGTTAAAGTGAATGCTCTCTATTTGGTTCTAAATCTATTGCCAGTAATTGATTGTCTTACCTCAGCTAACAGAAAAAAAAAAACTGCTTTCTGTGAAGAGTTTCTAGATGCATCATGCTTTCCTATTGTAGGAACTGACAGAGTCTGCAGAAAGATTAAGTCATTACTCATTATAGAGGAATTTGGTTAAAAAAAAATCCAAATTAGCTAAGCCATTCCATGGCAAAAGCAGAAAATTCAGCAGTCCTTAAGGGAGGACTTGGGCTGTGCCCACTGACCCTAATGCATGTCTTCCCAACACCATTTCCCTAGAGAAGAATGCAAGATGACATTACGCTACCTTGAACCTAGCAAAGCTTTTCAGGCCAAAGTGACTTTGTAGTTGAGGTGAAATGGCACAGCACATTAGTAAACAGCCTGAACTCTGATATTCAACTTTCTGAGTTTACATCCTATGTTTCTCTGTGATATTTTGAGCAAAAGATTGCAGCCATCTCCACTGGATAACTAAAGTGATGTGATGTGGCTGCCATGACCAGTGAATGAGATAACCCATGGGCCACCACAGTCTCACACATAAACTGCATGCACCAAAGGATGGCTATTACCACTCTTGCTAGGATGACAGTGCCACAGAAAAATCACCTTGAGATAATCTTTCACTTTTAAATTATAATAAATAAATGGGGGCTGGGAAGGTGGCTCGGTGGTAGAGTGCTTGCTTCGCATGCATGAGGCCCTGGGCTCAATTCCTCAGCACCACATAAACAGAAAAAGTCACAAGTAGCTCTGTGGCTCAAGTGGTAGACTTGAGCTGATGAGCTGAGTAAGAGTGTCCAGGCCTAGAGTTCAAGCCCCACAACCGACAAAATAATAAAATAAAATAAAAAATAAAAATGACAGCAACCAACATAACCACTTTTCATTTTTATATATCTACTTGTAGTGCCTTACGAGACTTGGAGTCTGCATATAAATTCATATTGTTTTATTTTAACGTTAGTTATTTCTGTGTTCTAATACAGTTGTTTTTATCAGCTGTATCAAATTCAACTGGATTAATATAGCAAATTTGACTTAAGAGTTCTCCTCACTGAGTCATTTTTGTTTTATTTTCTTTCTATTGTGATTTTAGGTACTCTTGACTAATACCACTTGGTCTAAACCAGCCAATTTTTTTTCCTCTTATGACAAGTGGATGAAGACAATCTCTCTTAAACTTCTGCTTGGATGGGCTGGGAAGGTGTTTCAGTGTTAGAGCGCTTGCCTTGCATGCATGAGGCCCTGGATTCAATTCCTCAGCACCACATAAGCAACAAGAAAAAAGCCGGAAGTGGCACTGTGGCTCAAGTGGTAGAGCGCTAACCTTGAGCTGAAGAGCTGTGGGACAGCGCCCAGGCCCAGAGTTCAGGCCCCACAAACGGACCAAAAACAAACAAACAAAAAAAATTTCTGCTTGGAGTCTTTACTTCAGTTTAGACTTCTGTGTTGTTTTGACCTACATGACCATTCTCATTTTCTACCTTCCCATTTCTCTGTTCCTCAATATCTAGGTATAAAAGTTAAATCCCATCACTCCCTCTACAGACTCCAAGCTTCTTTAACTGCTTTTGCTGGGCCATGTCACCCAGAACCTACTTGTTTCCCACTCCAGCATCTAGAGAAACCACAATTCCCTTGCAGACATACGGAATGAAGGTACCACATGAGTAGGGCACTTCTCAAATGAAGCACATTCTTCTAGTAGAAGTGAAACAATGTGATTCCATTTAGAACATACTTTCTTCCATCTGTACCTATCGAAGTTTTCACTTTCCGCCTAAATGCATCAACCCCAGGCACAAAACTTGCTGATGACCCTTACTGTTCCCTGGACACTTTCTATATGTATCTAGGTATTCTCATCAACTAACAGCGGTGGCATACTGTGAATTCTCAAAATGTCTTTTAAATAAGCCAGCTATGGATAGATAGATCTGTGTCTGAGAAGTTGGAAACTGCAAAAGGTGCTTTCTGTTTTGCTAGAATGTGACCGTATAGCGAGTGATAGTAAGGGTTTTGAAGTAACACACACAAACCTTGGTATGACTATTAACTCTACAGTATACTAATTAAGAAGCCTTGGGGAATATAGGTCAACCTCTATGAGCTTCAGTGTCCCCACAATGGGCTAAGATGTGGACGAAATAGGACAACAAAACATGAACATGATTTAAAAAAGGACTTGTAAACAAGCAAGGAAAAAAATAAAGATGCTGAAAAGTAAAACCGGCTCCAAAGTATTGACTTGGACTAGACCTTGTCAACAATCTTCAGGTTTGTACCTTCTGGAGTGAGAATGAGGGCATTTGCTTACCAGGCACCAGAAATAGCTGTTTCCAGTACCAGCCTTGTATTAGTTCCTGGGACATGCATTCTGCTCAGTCCTCACACTATTTCTTGTCTGCCTTTGTCAGGGATGCTCACTTTGCCATAAAGAAATGCTAAAAAGCCGGGTGCTGTTGGCTCTCTCCTGTAATCCTAGCTATTCACGAGGCTGAGATCTGAGGATCATGGTTCAAAGCCAGCCCAGGCAGGAAAGTCCACCTGAGACTCTTATCTCCAATAAACCACTAGAAAACGGGAAGTGGCGCTGTGGCTCAAGCGGTAGAGCACTCGCCTTGAGCTGAAGAGCTGAGGGACAGCTCCCAGGCCAAGTTCAAGCCCTACAATTGACAAAAAAAAAAAAAAAAAAAAAACCTACTAAAAGGCACACCTCACTATGTTCTCCAACTCCAGTCCATTTCCAGATCTTTCCACAGTGGTTTCTTTGCTCACTATTCAGCTCACTTTTGTCTTTCTTTTTTTTATTTTTGAGTTGAAAAGAGTTTTGAGCCAGTTCCACTAAAAAAAAAAGCATGCATAAAACCTCTGATCCAGAGCATTGATCTACTGAGTCATTAATAACCATAACCCATAAGATATTACCTTAACTATCATTAGTCTAGAAACAGTTTTCTAGCTGCAAAGGATGGGTCACCCAGTAGAATTGTTATGAGTAGAGGAGTAAGAAAATAGCCTCAAACAGCCAGAAGCTGTTGTACTATGAGAACCTCTTTCTTAGAAAGGACGGAAGTACACAAAATGGGAGAGAAGGAGAAAGAAGGTGGAGCACATGTTGAGCTCTGGCAGAGAGCCACTTTCTGGTGAACAGGAACACCAAGCCCTCATTTGCAGTGGTAGTGAGTAAGTTGAAGGTTCTCAATATCTGAATAGACAGCCAAGGTGTCAGGCTCCACTCAAGCTTTCAAACCTCTTTCTCCCTGAGGTTGGTACTGCTTAGAACCGAACATGCTCATTAGAGATACTCTCAGACCTTGTAAGGGCAAAGATAGGCTCACTGGCCTTCAGAGATTTTAAGAACTCAAAGCTTTGCAGATTATTAAAGTTCACTAAGATATGAGACAGTACTAAAATGTCCAATATTTTTCTTTAAGAAATAAAACTAGAGCAATGCTAAAGAATCTAATCTAAATGCAGACATAAAATGAAATCTTCAGTGTATACTTAGCCCAGATGCCTGGAGCATCTTGAAAGAAGGACGCATCCGCACCTGAAAAATGTTCATGTTGGGTTTAGAAAAAGGAAAAATGAGTAGGAACTATTCTAAGACTACTGAAGAGTATATCTGATGACAATGAGATTTTCTGGTAAACCAGTCATATATGTATTTAAAATAATAATGAGGATCATGGCCCCTAACTTTATTATGACACTTTTTATACTCAATAAGAAGCTTTTCACATGGTAGAGGATATTCATAGATCCCCAAAGAATATATGCTATAATAAAAGGTTAATAATGATCAGGGCAATAACAGGGGTAATAAATTATGATTGTCAAGGAATAGGTTACATAAAGCAAGTGTAATTTACAATGCACTTTGAACTTTTAATAGGTGGAAATGTGAGATAAACATTTCAAGCAAAGAAAATACCACATATAAGGGCAGGAAATAGAAAATTACAGCACATATTCAAAGAGTAAGTAATGTAGGAAGTGTAGGTTGTGATGGACATCTGTTACTTTTGCCTACTCAAAACACATTCTCTATTCTCTTTGTAAGAGAATACTAACCATGTTCCTCCTGGGAAATGCATCTGTTCTTAGAATCTGAAGCACAAGGTTTAACCCTGCTCTAGGTTTCAGAGTAAGACCTGCGACTCTCACTTGACAAATATCTCTGGATGGAGTCATTGCATTAGGGTTGGACACATGGCCTAAGTCACAGCAATGTGCATATTGGATTTATCCAAAGAGCTTGTTGGGTTTTAAAAGAAATGTCATTCTCTGTCCATGGGCCCATCATGTGCAGTGATGATCCTCCCAGAGGTCTCTCTGTGGTTGCCACAGAGATGGATGTCAGCATGATCCAGGAGATGATGCATCTTGGCTTGTTTACCCAGTCTGAACTGCTTTCTGTTGCTTCTAACTACAAAAATTATAGTATACAACTGAAGCCAGAATGGAGGGGGCCTTTTGGCCTTTCAAAAGACTCAAAAAAGAATAGTGCATAGGACATGCTCTGGTGGCTCACACCTGTAATATTAACTACTCAGGATGCTGAGATCCATGGATTGAAGTTTCCAACCTGGGCCAGAAAGTCTGTGAGACTCATCTCCAATTATGCACCAAAAATGCCGAAGTGGAAGTATGCCCAAGTGGTAGAGTGCTAGCCTTGAGCAAAAAATGCTCAGGGACATTTCCAAGGCTCTGAGTTCAAGTACTAAAAAAAAAAGTAATATGACACAAGTTTTAGGAAAGTTATGGGTTTTGAAATTTCACAGCAGAAACAGTTTCAAAAAAGTGTGTAGGCAGGAGAAATAGGTAAAAAAATTTACAAAGGAAAGCCAGTGGTTAAGAAAAAACAACTATTGGCTCTTATAAGCTCCAGAAGTTTACCATTGTTATAGTTTTTTGTTTTGTTTTGTTTTTTTGGATCTGGTCGTGGGGCCTGAACTCTTGGCCTGGGCGCAGTCCCTCAGCTCTTCAGCTCAAGGCTAGCGCTCTACCACTTGAGCCACAGCGCCACTTCTGGCTTTTTTTTCTTTTTGTTTATGTGGTGCTGAGGAATCAAACCCAGGGCCTCATGCATGCAAGGCAAGTGCTCTACACTGAGCCACCTTCCCAGCCCCATTGTCATAGTTTTGAAGCTAGTAGTTCAGTAAACATTGTTATAGGCAATACACACACATTAACGCAAATGTACCTTGGAGAGACAGCCTACCCTTCAATAAGGCAACTGTTAATGTCATAAACTCTTGTAGCCTCTGCATTCTCTTCCCCAGTGACCCACATCTCCTTTCAATATTCTCAATGTCCATACTTATAATCGTTTGGGGGTTTTTATTTTGCTAAGAAAAGATGGCTCTATACTGCCTCTGTTACACTGTTATATTAGTAGGATGGTAGAACATTGGCCTCCTGCTAAAAGAGTATACAGAGATCCTAGAGGGCAAGAGAAATGTGTGAAGAGAAATGTGTTAAAGAATGGAAATTTGGAGGCATCACTCGGGAATATACCATATCTTTCTGGTTTTGGCAAAAGGTCACTTGGTATGTAGTAAAGAAAGAAGGGCATGCATAGATAGACAGACAGACAGAGATAACTAGACAGACAGGTGATAACTAGATCTGCAAAACTTAGATTTCTATCAAAAGTTCCCAAAGCCCATCCTTACAGTGCTATGCATACTTCCATAAATGGCCATTGTCTGTGTTGTTCCAGCCAGTACTTGGATACAGGGAGATGAAGTCAGGCCTCCAAGTACTGTCACTGTCAAGTTCCTTCTCTCTGCCAGACCTTCCCACAGCCCCAGATGGTCTAGTTTCTCCTTCTCTGTCACTTCCTGAGGGTGTGGGAGAAAGAAAAGAGTTAGAAAAGAAGCAAGAAGCAAAATAATTTGTCAGTTCTAGCCTGGACTTTTACACCCCCATCCTACTGGGCTGGTGCCAAATAGACCATTGGCTGGTAAGTGGTTGAAGAGATCCTGTGCCTGAGCCCCACTGCTGCCTGTCTCCCTGACCCTCCCAGAGCCACCCGCATCTAACCATTCGGCTCCCACTTTCCATAGGGTTCATTCTCACTGCACTGAAATAAAGACTGCATCATATAAAATCCCCAGTCACTCAAGTGATCACATTAATGGAAGCACTGACGGGAGGATTTGGGAAGAAGTGTGATGTCCCTTTGTGGCTGTGAGGTGAAATCTCCAACATCTGAGTTGTTTGCCTTTGGCTCAACGCTGAGTTCAGTAGCATAGCTGCAAAGGCCAGTTCCCAGGGGCTCATGTCACCTAAGCCATTCCCTTATCCATTCATTAATCAGGTATTTAGAGAAAACCTATTATGTGCCAGAAATTATTCTTGGCGGTGGGAATAGAGTAATATACTACTGTCTTCACTGAATTTTATTCTAGTAGGAAAGATGCACAGTAAACAAATAATAAATATGTAAGCTAATGCCAGATGGCAAAAAATGAAGAGTGACAGATCTTGATAAGGAGTGAGTAAGGAGTAAGAGAGTTGTCAAGGAAGTGTTTACTGAGGAAGTATGGGCAGCAGAGAGCCAAGTGAACATTGGAGGAAGAATCCCCGGCTGTAGGAAAAGGAACAGCTAACCCCGTTCTTGGTGTGTTTGAGGATAAGAAGGCCCGTGTGGCTGGAGCAGAAGAACACACAGACAAGCTACACGGAATGAGCTTGCGAGGAAGATAGAAAGCCATCGGAGAGCTCAGCACAGAAGAGTGAGATAAGGGGCCTCAGGCACACACAAAAAGGCAAGCAACGCAGCAGGAAGACTAGTTGGTCCAGGTGTGAGACAAAGGTGACCAGGATCTGAGTAATAGATGTGGAAACAGTGATATATTTTGAAATAGGGTCTTTCAATCTCACTTTGTGGCTGTGCAGTGAAATCTCCAGTCTGAATTATTTGCCTTTGGCTTACCACTGAGTTGTGCAACACAGCTGCGAGGCCAGTTCCCAGGGCCTCACCATACCTGTGCTTCTCTGATTCTACAGGAACCTTCCCGTCCTACAGGTAGGCACTGGCAGGATGGAAGATGGAGACTATGTGGTGCTGGGAGGAACGCAGGAGCTGGAGAAACGAGGGCTGCAGCCTCCTGTCTGAGGGAGAGAATGATGAAGTCAGTCTAGATGCTTCTCAGCGGTCCCATCCCTGGTATAAACTCGTCCTCTTCAGTGTCTCACTCTCCCCATACCACTCCCCAACCTCACTCGGTCCCTTGCCTCAGTCTCTGTTTGGGGGAAGTTAGCCTCAGCTGGGACAGGAAATTGCTCATTGGACCTCCTTCTCAATTGCTGAGTTCTCTATCCATGCCCAAGACTGGCAAGGAAAATATCTACAGTGCACATAATCCCCACATACTGGTCTCTCATTTTCTTTCAAGGACTTGTAGAGTTGATAGCCAAGCTGAGGCCTTTTCCTTGCCATCCCTAGCAGCCCTCCTTCATCTCCATTTCAAAGATCAATATCTACAGCCCAGCGTCTGGAAAGTCCACTGAAAAACAATTGCACTCAAAGGAAAAAATAATCAGAGATTTTTTTTCCAGGGAAGTGAATGCTGTAAACATGGCTTAGTCCCCCAATGCATAGACAGCTCTCTAATGGACCTGAAAGGAAACAATGCCAAGTTTATAAATGATAAGAACATGAGGATATGGCTGAATGATAACTCAGTGAAGAGATAATGTGCCTAAATGAGAATTGGCCAGAATCACTTAGAGTGCTTTGGCTAGTAGGTTCTGAATGTTCCTTATTAGAAGTGACTGTAGATTAAAGATATGCAAGATAAGCGACTAATACAAAACAGAAAAAAAATCTTTAAACCAAAACAGACATTTTAATAACTATGCTTTAAACTCACCTCCCCTGAAGTATAATAAATAAATATGACACCAGGAGAAAAAAATCTAATCAAAAGGTTTAATAATTCAGGAGCCAAAAGAGCAAAAGTGATTGATAGGAGTGGATGTATGAGCCTATAATCCCAGCCCTTGGAAGATCAAGGCAAAAGAATCACAAATTTGAGGCCAGTTTGGTCAACACAGAGAGTTCTAGACCAGCCTGAGCTATGTAGGAATACATTATCTCAAAACAAATAGCAAAAAGGAAACTGAAGGCCAGGAGTAGTGATTCATGCCCTAAGAATCAGAGACCTGGAGAAACATAGTTAGTGGGCAGAAAGTTCGCACAGCATCATCTTAATTACTAGCTAGGCATGACGCAAAGTATCCCAAATATATGGGCCACAAACTACAGGCAGATATTGATTCCAGGAGAGGTGGGATATAAACATGAGGCCAGATTTGAAAAATAACTAAAGCAATTAGATTTTGAGAAAGAGGACATAGGGAAAGGTGGCCCTAGAGGCAACTAAAGATTTGCTGTATAAGTAGGGCTGGTATTGAAGCAGTGCCCCCAGACAGTGACCAGTTGACTTCAGTTGAAATGGGTCAATATTGATGGCCCAACCAATTCATAAATCATGAGCACCACCTGACTTTGGCATATGTATTATTCAACTTCAGAGAGAGTCCACAGGATATAAATCCTTACAAATCAATATGGCAAACACATACAAGGCTGCAAAGCTGTTAACACTTTGTCTCACTCCTGGGAACAGATTCAAATACAAAAGAAGAATAAGCTATGGGTACACGGCAAGGTAGAGTCCAATAATAGAGGAATGGCTAAACTAGCTGTCATTCACTTATTTAGTGGAAGTTAGACAGCCTTTAGTTATAATTATGAAAGGAAGAAAGCTCTAGAAATATGGAGTGTTTATGGTGAGAGTGTTCAGCAGGAAAGGTGGCAGAGAAAATTGCCAGTACGTTCTGGTATGAGATGTAAATTACAGATGGTTAAGAACAACAGGAATATGCCAGAATACTGTAGAATTACTCATTCTCTTTCTTTTTCTGAAAATTGTTCAGCATGTTCATTATGTTTTCACAAATGAAGAGGTTTGGGAGGAAGAAAGTAATCCTTCCCAAACTCCATGTTCAAGTCAGGCACAGGTGGCTCACATCATGTAACTCCAGCTACTCAGGAGACTGAGATCTGAAGATTGATGTGTGAAGCCAGCCTGGCAGAAAAGGGTATAAGATTTTTATCTCCAATTACCCTCACAAAAACCCAGAAGTGAAGACATGGTTCAAGTGGTAGAGCACCAGCCTATAGACAAAAAAGCCAAGCAAAAACACTAGGCCCTGAGTTTGAGTTTCAGTACCAGCACAAAACAAAAGAAGTCATGCTTAGAGACAAAGAATAACAGATAGGATACATCTGCCAGAGTTCTCTTCCTCCCAGGGACAACACCAGCAAACCAGGGGCTTTATGCAAATGAAGTAGTTGCTCCTCTCAAAACACACCCCCTGGGTCTGGGAATGTGGCTCAGTGGTAGAGCGCTTGCCTTGCATGCATGAGGCCCTGGGTTCAATTCCTCAGCACCCCATAAGCAAAAAGAAAAAAGCCGGAAGTGGCGCTGTGGCTCAAGAGGTAGAACACTAGCCTTGAGCTGAAGAGCTGAGGGACAGGCCCAGAGTTCAGGCCCCATGACCGGATCCAAAAAAAAGAAAAACACACCTCCTTCCCCCGGATGCAGACATGTCCTTAGTATTAAGGTTAGAAGATGGAGCCTTCATATCCTGCACTGGAGGCCATGGATTCAGGGCAACTACTGTAAACCAGTAAATTATTTAGACAATAGGCAGATGAGAATTAGCAAAATGGCAATTGAATAAAGTAGGAGTGGTATAAAAGCTGAATTATATGGCAAAATAGAGATTAGATCTCTCTCCTCTTGAGATTTTATACTTTCATAGCATTCCCCTTCCTGCTTGCTGAGAACTATATTTAGATAAAACCAAAGAAGATACCACACCCAGGATCCCACGGAAAGTTGAGCAGTGAATTGTAGATGTAGAAGAAAGTAAATTTCCAAGCCATGCTGGGGTTCCTTCCCCCAAGACATGCCTCCCTTGGGCTTCTGATGAAGGAATAAAGTGAAGTCTCCTTGGTGCTATGGTAGCACCTGTATCCACTGCAACTGGGGCCCTTGATCCATCACTCCAAGGCCACACACATCAAAGGACTCCAGGATGGACCCAGGCTCCTCACAAAATGGGTTGGTTGTGTCTTTCCATGGAGACGGAAAGCAGGGGAGACATTTTGCTGTAAAAGGGAGCTTTTCATGTTCAGTCCCCTGTGGTCAGGGACTGACGATGCAAAAACATTTTGAAGAATAAAACCACTCTTGTGCACTGAAGAGAAACAAGGAAATTGGTTTCTGCTCTAGATAAAGAGTAATTGAGAAAGAACTTTCTCACTGCCATGGTTCTACCTCCAGGTCCCATCCAACGATGCTGAGAAGTGTACCTGGACATCTGGGTGAGAACCATGCTCACTGGAGGTTGAAGGAAGCTGGCTTGGGGCTGAGGCAAACAACTATGCAATGTCCTTGAGTGTCATGTAGATTGCTGCATGCCAAATGCTTTTTGCACATCCTTCTGCAGGATGGAAAGCAATGACCATTATTGAACCTGAAAGTGTGATTTCTCCTGGGTGGCTTAGTGTTCACACCTAGCAAAGCCTAGTAATCCCAAGGCAGGGTGGTGAGGTCCTAAGAGTGGCTGCCTTCACTGAAAACCAGCAATTCAAGATCGTCAGCATTGCCCTCTGGACCTGTGGTACAGTCCTTCCTGGCCAGAAGAGCTCCTCAGTCCAGCCAAGCCTGCTGGGAACCCCTTACCCCATGACAAGTGGGAGACAACACCAGAGACAGTGTGCCAGGCTTCTTTTAGCAGCCATGGGACATCCATCTGAAACTTGGGGAGGCTCGTGATCCTTGGCACACATCTTCAAATTTCCTGGAATGATTCCACTCACCTCCATGTTAGGGATTAGTAAACAGAAGGCAGTCATCAGGGAAGCGTCCATACAAATGTCATGATGTACGTCACTCTCCCCAAAACCAACAGCAAGCCTGTTGGCATGCCAAAGGCTAAGGAGACCTGGATGGGGAAGTGCTGAAGAGAAGAAGCCTGGCACTTCCTCTTCCTGGGCAAACTGCAGACAGCCTCTGTCTGGAAGCCTTTCAGCTCTGTTTCTTTTTCTGAAAGTGCTAGGTACCCAGGCTGTGGAGACAGAGCTGCCAGCTCACCCAGAGCACCTTTGTGCTCAGGCTGCAGATTTCTGGAAAGGCATCTGTGCCACCACAGCCTTGTCTTTGAGAGACATACACTTGCGGGAGAGCAGTTTTCAAAGCTCTTACAGTTACCTGACCAAAAGGTTTTATCCTCCATACCCCTCCATGCCTCCTCCCAAACTTCAGCAGCTCTACCCAGTGCTTTTTCCAAACGGAAATGTCTCCCCAATCCATGGAGTCACAGTTTGGAGAAGGTGTGTGATGACAGATAAGCACGCTATTATGGTGTTCTGTTCTTCTTGCCTTGGCACCAGCTGCTCCCTCTGCCTGGGAGAACCACCCACCCATCCTCCTAGCCAAGTCCCCCTCTCCCTCTAAGATGCATATCAGATCCCTTCCTTTGACAAACGTGGAGAAAGCACTTCCTTTGTGAGCCTGAGAGACACAGCCATGCCCTGACTGACCTATCATCTCCCCAAGAAGACCACCATGAAAACAGAGGGTTGCATGGCCTGGGGAATTTCCACTATGGGACCAACTTTATCTGGGGAAGAGTTGGAGAATCACAGAGGAATGTCACCTTTTCCCATAGTTCTTTTCTGATTTTTCAAGAGCACTATTGTTGACCCCTTTCTGGTGTTTCTTTTTTTTTTTTAATTTTATTTTATTTTATTTGAGAACATACTGTACAGAGGGGTTACAATTACATGGGCAGGATAATGCGTACATTTCTTACCAAGCATTGCAGCCTCCTCCTTTGTTTACCCTTCACCTCCCTTACCAGCCTCCCCCCTCCCCCCCCAATCCCAATCCTTCTCCTTCACCCCTTCCCCTTCTCTCCCCCCACCCACCCCCCCGCACCGACATTGTAAAGCTCGTTTTGGACATGACAACTTGTACTTCTCATTGTTGCAACAGGTCCACCTGTATCCTTAAACAACTGGTTTTTCCCCATCTCCTCCACAAGTTATACTGACATCAAATATAAGTCCCCTATCCCATCAGCACATTGTATGACATCTCTGCGTGATGCCTGCCACTGCCCCTCACTGTTTCTACCATTTTATTAGGAGGTCTTAAAAGTCATAGAATATACTATTAATCAACTGCCTAGTAAGTGTTCAGTGATTGAAATAAATAAATCTCTCCAAAAGCAACTCCTCTACTAGCCCTAGGTTATCAATAAGTTTTCTAATCTCTGGGCAATATCAGAAGTAATGACACATTTTATTATGAATGGGAGCACACAGACAAGCCTGACTGAGCAGGTAGCTAAGCTTATTAGATAATTAGCTCAGAGGTGAATCAAGGGAAGAAATAGAGTGGGGTTGGGGAGGGGAAGCTAGGGATGGATCTGAGTATCAAACAGCCTACAGCAAGGGCAAGGCCAGTGGCAGATTGCTTTCACCTCAGAACTTGTGACTCATTTGCATACAAATTACTGAACATGTGTGGAAGTTATTTCAATGCCAGAAAGATATTTGACATTTTATTAACCTCTTCGTATAGAATGCCAATACAACAGCTTGCTAATAGTCATTGGTAAACTCAGTACAGTAATGACATGATCAGTTATAAATACCATAAAGCAGAGCTTCTCAAATGTTAATATCTACACAAATCACCTGGGGCCCTTGGTAAAAGTCAGATTCTGGGGGTCGGGGGAGGGAAAGTAGCAGAAAAATGAGGGACAGGGTAACAAGTTTGACAAGAAATGTACTTATTTCCTTACTTATGTAACTGTAACCCCTCTGTACATCACCTTGACAATAATAAAATAAATAAAAATTCCCATTCTGACATAACAGTGCAGTAGGACTGATCTGTGTCTCAAACAAGTTCCTAGGTCTGTTGTAAACTGACCTCACTTCAGGTAGCCAGTAATCTTTTTGAAAATCAAGAGAACAAATTGATTTTGACAGATTTTTTTTACTCTTCCTTTAGAATTTTTGTTATTTATATGTCTGACTTTTTTTTTTACTTTTCCAGTGTTAGGGATTGAACCCAAGGCTCTCTGCATACTCAGTAAACACTCTACTATAGATCTACACCCCCACCCCAAATTTGAATAATCTCTAATTGTGGAATATTAATATATGGTTTTATCATGACATTGGAAACTATAAAACATATTAGGAAAAATGATTAAATCACTTGGTACCTGTACAAATATGTCGATATGATTCTTTCTAAATCCTCTTTTTTTGCATAGATTTCTCCATAATTATATAATAGCTTTTTTAAAATTGTGGATGTTTCTTCATTATTTGAGAAATATAGTCCATCTATAAGTCAGCCAACAAACTTTATACAGTGCCACACCCATGAGAAAACATAAATATGCGACAGAATAATAATTGAGTGAAAGGATAAAGTTATCTTTTTAAATGACTGCATAGTAGTTTTTTTACATCTGAATATAATCTTATGGGGCCATTGTGATGATTAAATAAGCTAAAATATACATGTATAGCCTAAAAATATTGCCTGACACCCAGTGGTGGAAAACACTCAGTATGTGTCAGCTATTGGTGCTGTTTGAATTAGTCAGTGCTTTCCACAAAATAGAGATAGCTAAGTAGACAGACAGACAGACAGACAGACAGACAGACAGACAGACAGACAGACAGACAGACAGACAGATAGATAGATAGATAGATAGATAGATAGATAGATAGATAGATAGATAGGGAAGGAAGGAAGGAAAGAAGGAAGGAAGTGAGGGAGGGAGGGAGGAAAAGAAAGAGAGGAGGGAGAGAGGGAGGACAGATTTATCTTAAGGAATGGTTGAAGGAATGGTTGAATGATTATAGATGCTGGCAAATCCAAATTCTGCAGGACAAGCCAGCAAATAGACCCAGAGAAGGGGTGCCCCTTCAGTCCCAAAACAAAAGTCTGTCTAGAAAAACAGAATTTCTTCTCTCTCAAATGAACTCAGTCTTTTAAGATTTTCAACTGACTGAATGAGGCTCAACACATAGTGGACATAGTGTGCTTCACTCAAATTTTACTAAATGTGATTTCCAAACATTTAGACTGGTATTTAGCCACGCCTCTTGTCACCAAGGTCCAGCCAAGTTGACAAGTAAAATTAACTGTTCCATGGTTAACTGTCCCTTTCTTTTTGCAATGGCTACACTTCCTTGAAAATATTAAATACTAAAGGTAAGGTTATTAAATAAAATGAAATTATAAGATTTCTCCTCTTCTCCTATCTCCAGGAAGCATCTCTTAAAGTACTGTTAAGGAACCATTCTCTATTGCTATTTACAATAGTTTTAAATATAAATAGATGCCATCTGCTAAGACAATTATATTTTTTCTTTTAACTTACTGAAAAGGATGTGTTTTCTTCATAAATTTTCTATTAATAAACCATGACTTGCATTCCTCTGGTATACTTAATTTAAAATTTTTAGATTTCAACTTCTTGACATTTCAGCTGACTTTTCATTTATTGCATCTAGAGGGTTTTATTTTATATTATTTTGAGGGGAAGTTCTATTTTGAGATTAGATTTTGATTTTGCTGACTCCAAGAAGTAACTTGAAAGTTGGGCACTGGTGGCTCACATCTGCAATCTTAGCTACTCTAGAGGCTGAGACCTGGAGAAATGTAGTTTAGAGCCAGCCAGGGCAGGCTGAGAAGGTATCTGGGTCTCTCTTCTAAAACACCACATTTGCTTTTGCTCCTTGACATCATCTGCTAGCTGCTGGAACTCTGAAAATTTTCTCCTTAAGAAGATGAAAGGGGGGATTGGCATTGTGTCTGAAGTGGTAGACCATCAACCAATGAGCAACAGTATCAGACCAAGAGTTTGAAACAATCACCACCCCCAACTCTTCCTAGAAAGAGGAAAGGTTGCAAGCATGCTGGTCTTTCTAAGTTATTCGGTGCTAGAGATCCATCCACCTTGTTTCCTGTGACCAGTGTTAACTCTCCACTTAAAGCTCTACTGTGTAGAACTTCCTCACTGAGGCCAGCATGGGTCCATTTGGTGTGTGCTTCAGGCGGTTTCCTACAAAACACAAGTCAAAAAAGAAAAGAAAGGCAGGCAGGCAGGAAGGAAGGAAGGAAGGAAAGAGTGTGTGGGGAGGGAGAGAGAGAGAGAGAGAGAGAGAGGAAGGGAGGAAGGGAGGAAGGGAGGAAGGGAGGGAGAGAGGGAGGGTGGGAGAGAGACCTCAATGTGTACAATTCTGACTGGAAAAAAAAATAGTGTTGTCTGGATGGTCTCAGTGAAGACAGAGGCCAGAGCTGCCACTGAGAGGCCTGGGTAGCTTCTACTGAGAAACCAGGCCAGCAGATGGAATAGTCAATTGTGACTGAAGAATGAAAAGCCAACCCTGGCCCACTGTGTACTGCCCTTCCCAACAGATGGCCTGGGTGAAAGTCCACTCTTCTCCCCAGACTCCTCAAGGACTCAGAACCAATTACAGTGTTAGCTCAATAAGAGTAAGTTTTACACTGAAGTTTCTTTACATTCAACTCACATCTTGCTTTCGCTGATGGAGTTTTAACCAATCAAGTAGTTCAAGGTTGTATTCACGTATTAGCATTGTCCATATAGTGTTCTAAGAGACCTCAATGAGCCAGACATGCTTACATGTGTCCCAAGAAGGGAGGAGGGGTTGATTCCCTCTTCACCTGAATTTGGGAAAGGTCACACCAAATTCTACTGCATGACCTCAGACCATGACCTTAGTGCTTTGATGGCTTCTGTGACTTTGACAATTTTTTAACAGGACACCTGTTAATAATCCTAAACATATTATTGTGGGGGCAGAATCCATTTTGGGAAACATTATCTTAAGTAATCTTCATCATCACCATCACCTATCATTACCCAGGGCTTACTAGGCATTTTACATGCTATGTGTCATTTAATCCTCACCTTATCGCTAGGAAGTGGCTGCCATTTTCATTGCACAGTGCTATAGACAAGTTAAGAAACTGGCCCATAATGACAACACTACTAAATCAGAAATGCTAATTTCCATCCAGAACTCTTCTGGTTCCAAAGTCTATGTACTAAACTAGTAGGCTACATTTGTTACAGCTACTTCACACTGAAATCTTCACCTTTTGAAACAATACCTTACAGTTCATGCTCTATGAACTATATATGCTCTATAAACTATGTCTTCTTATGCAGAGACCATGGGGACAGGTCCTCTGTAGTAACATTGTTGTACCATGCCACAGCCACTAGCAACCATGAATACTGAATCCCACAACTGCAACTGCTCGTTCTTTTTTTTGGGGGGGAGGGGGGCAGTTCTGTCGTTGGCCTGAACTCTGGGCCTGGAGGCTGTCCCTCAGCTCTTCAGCTCAAGGCTAGTGCTCTACCACTTGAGCCACAGCACCACTTCTGGCTTTTTTTTCTGCTTATGTGGTGCTGAGGAATCAAACCCAGGGCCTCATGCAAGCAAAGCAAGCGCTCTACCACTGAGCCACCTTCCCAGCCCCAACTGTTTGTTCTTTTGGCTTCTCTTTCTGACATATGTCTGAGGGTTCTAGGTCTACAAAGAAGTGACAAAGTTACACAGCATCTTCCAAGTAAAGATTGCCTGAATCATTTGCAAATTCACCTCTACAACTACATCCTATGGAGTGCTATGATTGCTCCTATTTAATGGAGTAGTTATGTGTTGCTTCTTATAATATCTTTCTCTGCCCAATAACCTCCCCCCTTCCAGCATTGTTCTAACACAACCTTCTGTACAAAGGGAAGAGCAGTTTACTGATATATTTTGCTTATCAAAGGAAATGATTTGTTAGAAGTAACCTAGAGTATCATCTTACAGAGCCAGAGTCAGGACATTCAAACATTTTCCATCTCCAAAAATCCTGAAATGGAAACTGACAAGCCTGGAAGATGTGGTTTGGGAAACGGCACTTACAAGTTCCTTACTTATGGTTCTTCTCACTTTTCCTCACCTGTATTACTGTTGTTACACAATGAGCCACCCCTGATCACAGGCAGCTTAAGAAAATCATCGTTTGTTAGTTATGAATCTACAGATTGGCTGGGCAGTTGTGCTAATTTTGATTAGCTACCCATACATTTATGGTGAGCTGGTCAATTACCTGGAGACTGTCTCATCTGGAGAATCTCTGTACTCCACATGGTTTCTCATCCTCTGGTAGTCAGCTTGGCCATATGCTCACAAATAATTTCAGGAGCTGAAGAGAGGAAAGAATGCCTCAGGTTATGATGCATTTGCTATCATTGCATTGACAAAGGCACAATGATGGGGGAAGGCAAGGGTGGAGGGAAGCTAATAAAGGGAGCTGTTAGTATAATCAATTGGGATCCCAAATCTGAAGTTCATTACGTGAATCAGCCATGGTAGACACTATCACTGTTCAAATATATGCTGAATAGTCTATAATAGGTACCATAGGTTAAAAATCTCATAATTTCAGTTGGAATCCTACGGGGAAACGAATTACAAAGGTGGCCAGGTTATAACTAATAAGAAGTACACTAACCTATACCCTCCAGCCCAAGATGGCATTTTAAAGACACTTTGTGTAACTTTGCATCACTTTGCTCAATTGAAAGAATCCAGATATGCCACCCCTCCCAACCAAATTTGTGACTTTGACATAAGCATTATTATAAGATGAAGTCATTTGAAATTCAGCAAATAGAGAAACAAGACTTCTTGGAACTTCACTTATCTGTAAGAACAGAGATTTCTGGGAAATGAGGCTGCCATAAATTCCCTGTGGGATGGGTCTGATGCCAGGATAAGATCCAAAACCTACTGTAAATCCCCTCAATTGAGGGGCTTATAGTCCTAAAGGAGATAAAAGAGAAGTTATTCTGTGTAGGCAAACATTACACAAACTTAGATCTCTCATTTGTGTTTTCTCAAAAACAAATCTGTTTCTTCCACCAAAGTTTTTCCCCACCTCCCTTCCATTCCCTTACTAAGTTAGCTTTGAAACCATAAATTTTAACTACCTATATGAATTACTCATCAACGAGCATTCTTGCATGTATGAATGTCATGTACATAAGTAAACTTCTTTCTCCCATTATTTTGCCCTTCATCAAATTAACTACCAGATTCCCTCCCCACCACACCATTAAAGAGAATAGAGTGGAAAAAAATCTTCTTTCCTCTATGTACCATGCCTTTGAAATACTTAGATAAGGAACAACTCTTACATTGACCTTAGAGAGTAAGGCAAGGGCTGAGATTGACTGGAATATCTTGTAAGTGTGGGGAAATAAAACAATGAAATCTTCCCTGACTGCTAATGTAAACTAATAAAAAAATTAAAGAATAAAATTGTCTTACTATTTAAGCCACTTGAGTTGGAGTCTTCTGTTACAACCTGTGATATTGTGATTGTGTACTGTGCTTAAAGTGGCCTAAAGTCAGGCCACTAAGCTAAAGGAAGTAGACAGGATGTAACTAGACATATGAATCTGGAATTGGGTAAAAAGAAAGCTGGGGGTAGAGATTTGAAGTTCAATGGCATAGAATGCTGTTCAAAGCTAAATAAGTGGTTGAAAAACACATTGTTAATGTAAATACCGTCTTGGGGTGTAATAGCATAAAGTTGAGTCTTGGGGAATTCTTATGTTCAGAGTTCAACTGGAACAAAAGGGTAAAAAGGAAACTGAGAAGTGACTTGTGAAATAGGAAGAAAACCTCTCCCAAAGGGAAAGGTAGGGACTTCACCAGGGAGCAGTAGGCAGCTGGTTTGTTCTAATGCTTCTAAGAAGTCCTGCTGTACTGCTCTATTGTTCTATACATCCTCTGGCCTTGCCAGAACCCCAACCTTTGCCCGCGAAGCTGCATCTGTACCTGCAGGCTAGTTCTCTTTTGTCTTCAAGGCTTCCCCAGCATTGCAGTATAAATGACACTAAGTCACTTGTGTGTTTCTTCTTCACCTCTAAATCTCAGCTTAGATAAGATGACTACAGATCTGGTCTAGAAGGGCTCTGTGCATGAGCCCTGCTAAGAGCCAGACACTTCCTGGAGAAAAGCACTTGTTAAGGATAAGCTTCTCTATGCATATTTGAGTACATTCTAGGAGGTGGTGTGCAGGCAATGTATGTGCTTTATTCTCAGTTATCTTTAGCACATATCACAGTACTTGGACAGGCTAAGCAACATTTTTAGATTGAATGAATGTGAGCACAAATTCAGGGTCCAGCTCTGACATTCCTGCTAGCTAACCAACACAGAGAGCCAAGATTGAACCCTCATAGGAACTTGTCCCAGGGGAATCCCTGGTTTACATGATGAATCATATCTCATCCATTTGAAATAAATGGAGGAAACCTATTATGAATTTATGAGAAATTATAGAATTTTAAAAGCAATTTTGGTATGTTCAAGTAAGCCCTAAAACATTCATCCTTATCTGAACTATTTGTAATTTGATCATTAATCATTTGCTTTTAAATAATATTAAAATAGCTTTAACTATGAGCAAACATTTTTAAGTAAATTAAGCAAACAATTATGACAATGATTTGTTTAGCAAATTCTGTGTTTAGTAATTCTTTGTTTAGCAAATTCTGTGGGAGGAGAAATGTTGAACTAAATCCTTAGTCAGCATTCCAAAGCTCCCCCCTGTTCTAGGAAAGATAAAAATGGTAGAGAAATGGGGAGCAAATGACAAAGTTCTCAAACTTGTATTATTTTGAAGCCCTATCTTTTGATATATAATATCAAAGTAGAGAGTATGATTTATAGATACTAAAATACTATATTTAGAAACAGGAAGTCAGCAAAGGTCTATGTATATCTTTCCCCTTCCTTCCTGAAGATCACACACACATTTTTAAAGATACAAAATTGATTCCAAAATAGAGAGAGAAACTAGCTTATTTTAGGCATCTCATTTCTAGGTTTTTCTAAGCTTGAAAATGTGTTGGGGGAATAAATCACTTCAGTTCCCAACTGTTCACTGGCATTAACCCTTCAAGGGTGGCTTTTCTCCTCTTCTTCCTCCTTCTTTGATTTGTGCCAGAACTGGGCTTGAACTCAGGGCGTGAGCATTGTCCCTTAACTTATTTACTCAAGTCTAATGCTCTACCACTTGAGCCACACCTCCTCTTCCAACTTTTTGCTGGTTTTAATTGGTGATGAGTCTCACCAACTTTTCTGCTGGGGCTAGTTTTGGACCATGATCTTCAGATCTCAGCTCCTAAGTAGCTAGGATTACAGACATAAGCCACTGCTCCCAGCTTCTGTCTCCTCTATTTTAACAGGATATATTTAAGTAAAAGACAACTGAGAACATGAACAACTAGTTCCAGTTAGAGTAAAACAATATAGAAGAGGTGCTCAGCTGCCACAGGGTTCCAGCTTTCTCTGTGTGCTGGATTAGGTGGCTATTATCCCAGTAGCTGTCTGAGTGACCCTTGGGGACATGTGACAAACAAGCTGACCACAGCCCTTGCTGACACAGACTGTATTAACAATAACACTGAAATAGACCCACCCTAGCCTGTTCCTCTTTCCAACTCTGGGTGTGTCTAGTGGAAAAATGATTCTAAGAGGCAGTACAGACAATAAACTCTGGACTCAAGAATCTAAGAATTGCCAGGAGCCAATTCCTAAAAGCCACTGAGTGGTGTAACAGGGAAGGGGACAGAGACTGGGAAAGAAATTATTTCATTTTAAGCCCCAAAGCAACATCACTTGGTCCCCTTTTGGGCTTTTGACATCAGTGCAGATCTATGAATATTCTCTACAGCATCTATGAATTCTTATGGCATTGGATAAGGGAACAAATAAGGCCCAGAATTGGAAATGATTGCTTCAAATTGTTATTTCTAAAAGGAAAGGGTACAATGTACACCTAGGCCATGAGCTCTTCAAGTGTTGTCTCTTCCTTCAAAGTTAGTAATAATGTTTTCCCCTCCCCACCCCCGCAGGTTTTTTTTTAACTCTAGGAAAAATTAACTTCTAATAAATATTCCTCACTTCGAACACCAAACAGTTCTCTAAAGTCTCTGTACCATGCAGGCCCTGAATCATGCAAAGTTGGAAGCATTTTGTTACAGGATAGGCAGATGTCATGGTAGAATGGACAATTGAAGGCCATAAAGATGCAATTTGAAGGGCTTAGTGGGAATGTATAGGAGAAAGTTGTATCTTAAATTGGTGGGAGTTCTTGGCAAGATTCAAGCAGGCGCCATAAAAAGGGGATCCCTCTGGGCCATTCTGAAGTAACAAGACATACTTGGTTCTAACAATAACCCACTGATACAGTAGACTTTTCTTCAGTGCATGCATGCATATACACATACATACACACTCACACACATTGGCCTTCAGTGGGCACTGGCCCAGGGTGATAAAAATGGTCTTGTTTATTCTTTTCTGGCCTCGATCATTTCATTCCTTCTCACTAAACTCACAACTGGAGATCATTAAGCTATTTTGATTTCACTTATATCTGGTAAGTTAGAATTCTCTGGACACAAGCCTGCTCAGATACTTTCTCCTTCAAAAACAGTGATATTTTAGAATGATGTTACAAATAATTCCAGAACTGATTTGCATTTATATTTTCATTATTTTGTGCCTCTGTTTCTCTACTTTGGAGTGACATTAACCACATTATCCCTGCTCACAGATTTGAACCTTGAAGGAAAGAAAGGCAACACCAGAATGTGCTGAATCAAGCCATTATCATTGATAGGATCTGTTGGCCAACATGCAAATTTATGGACTATGTGTGGCTCAAATGGTAGGATATGTCTAGTATGAGGCTCTGAGATCAAAACTCACTACTGTCAAAGGAAAAAATAATGCCGTTTATGAGATATACAAGAAGATATAAGAAAGTTCTGGAAACAAGGATTCTCCATGATTTAATAGTTGTATGAACCTTTATATGTTAACTAACTTTAACTGATTTAACTTTCCTATGTGCAAAATTAGGAAACCCATTACCTATTCTTGCCAGGCTATTTTAAGAAATTAAAATATATTTCACTTAGCATAGTTTTCAGTGCACAGTAGAGTTTTACACAATGGTAGTTACAGCCACTGTATTAACCCAGACACCATTTGTGCAAATGGCATAGTTCTTTCCTTCCTTGTTTGCTAAGAATTGTTCTCTCTTGCTCAAGAGTCACATGTCTACCTCAGTTACTATTAAGAGGCTGTAGGGGTGTGGCTAACCATGCTTCTGGCCAGGGCATGGAAAATAGAGAAGTCACAGATGATGTTGTGACTGCTTTGCTTGCATGTATATAGGGAGTATTATTCTAATTCTCTCAACTAAAAATTCAAAGGCATCCGAGTAAGTGAAGTCAAAACAATTCATCTTCCTAATAGTCACCTCAACAAATTCTCTGAATTTATTCAAAGGTTAGAAATATTCTTGCCTCACAGAATATAGAATGATGTGGTGAACCCTAGCAAATAATAGACACAAAGTTTCAAACTTCAATCCAAAAAAGAAAGAAAAAGTAAATAGCTTTCAGAGCTATCCATGTGTGGATCTGTTTGGTGAGGGGTGGAAGTTCAAAGAATCAGAAGAGAAAAAGAAAAATTTCCTTTCTTCAATGTAAACGTCTCTGGCAACTTGCACTCTTAACATAAGCCTAAGGTGAAGGCAACAGTGCTCAATAGGAAACTCATTACCTTGCTCACGTAACTGTAACCCCGCTGTACACTATTTTTACAATAAAAAAATACAAAAAAATAAGTCTAAGGTCTTCAGCTTTATTAGCATCACAAACTTGTGCAGACAATGGCCAAGACAATGACCTCACTGACCATGGAATATTGGCCCCTTTGGCTCTAATGAGCACAGCAGCTACAATGGTCATCTGTCTCTTTAGGGGTCTGATTCTTCCAGTTCTCCTTCCAAGAAGAGGGTGCCCCAGCATGAGAGAAAGGAAAAACAAACATCTAGGCAAACAGCCAACACATATCCTTAAGAAACTGACTCAGTTCAAAAACCTCCTTTCTTCATTAAAATTACTGCTACTTCTGCAGAAAAGACCCCTTTGGAAACCGTCAAGTTCTCTTTAGACTTGTGCCTTTTTGTGTGTTTAGATAATAGACCTCAGCTTCAGTCTCCTGTTATGGCTCTCATGAGTACAAGGAGACAAAGAGAGGGCCAAAGAGGATTTGACCAATGATGCTTCCCTGGTGCCAAGATGTCGCCTGCTTTCCACACACTGGGGCTCTGTTTGATCTCAAACACCACCCCAGCCTGTGCCATGCACACAGGAAATGCAGAGGGGCAGAAATCCTCTTCACAGCAGGGAGACCGCAAATAAAGATGGCTACGCAAGAGGGAAGAAATGAACATTAAAATCATTTTGTAACATTTTGTCCAACCCATGACCTGTCCCTCTAGTTACTTGGGTACCTTCCATCAACTTCTTCTTGTTTGTTAAATTTTTTTTATGACAGCAGTTATCTGATTATCCCTCTCTCTCTCTCTCTCTCTCTCTCTCTCTCTCTCTCTCTCTCTCTCTCTCACACACACACACACACAAACACACACACACACACACACAATTTAGGGAAGTTAATGCACATAAAGTAGATTATCAAGTGAAAATTAGGAGTTCAACTAATGCATCCTGAGCCATTTGGTAGCTCCTGCCTTCTTGCATAAATAGAAATCTGTGACAGATTTTCCAATTTGACTAATTTGATTCCAGCTGAAAAGAAGGTGTGTTTCTTACATTACACAGACTTGCCCTTGGTCCTGCCACTTGGGAAAAATAATACTTAGCTTTTTTATCAATCATTTATGACAAGTACACAGTTCTCAAATCACTATGATTGTTTGAAGCTACTATGAATAGGCTTTAGAAAAATCTACTATGACTTTTAGACCCAAGCACATACTACACATTCAGGAATTTCCTTTCTCCATCCTGAAGGGAAAACAAAAATTGGTCTATTTTCCATCCTGAAGGGAAAACAAAAATTGGTCTATTTTGCCCCTGCTTTCTGAGTCTGAGTTTTTTGCTTCTGTGATTTTTTTTCAGGCCTAATGAATGATATAGGTATGGAATTAAGTCTAGTTTGTTAAGCTGACCAGAAACCCTGAAAACACAAAACACCACTGGTGACCTTTCATACGAAGCACGAGTACATGGCAATGTCCTTAGAAACAGAAGAGGATCCAATACCATGTGTTGGGTCTTAAACACCAAGAAAATCTCCTTAGAAATATAATATGAGGGCTGGGAAGTTGGCTCAGTGGTAGAGCACTTGCCTTCCATGCCTGAGGCCCTGGGTTCGATTCTTCAGCACCACATAAGCAAAAAGAAAAAAGCCGGAAGTGGCACTGTGGCTCAAGTGGTAGAGCGCTAGCCTTGAGCTGAAGAGCTGAGGGACAGCGTCCAGGCCCAGAGTTCAGGCTCCACAACCGGACCCCCCCCCCAAAAAAGAAATATAATATGAGGGGCTGGGAAGGTGGCTCAGTGGTAAAGTGCTTGCCTTGCATGCATGAGGCCCTGGGGTCGATTCCTCAGCACCACATAAGCAAAAAAAAAAAAAAAAAATCCGGAAGTGGCACTGTGGCTCAAGTGGTAGAGCACTAGCCTTGAGCTGAAGAGCTAAGGGACAGCACCCATGCCCAAAGTTCAAGCTCCATGACCAACCAAAAAAAAAAGAAAAGAAAAAGAAAGAAATTTGCTATTGAGCCAGGCACTAAGGGTTCTTGCTTATAATTCTAGCTACTCAGGAGGCTAAGTTCTGAAGATTGAGGTTTTAAGCCAGCTGAGGCAGGAAAGTCCATGAGACTCTTATTAGTGAGGAGTGGTTCAAGTGGTAAAGCACCAGCTTTGAATGAAGAAAGTCAAGCCAAGAGTGAGGCCCTAAGTTCAAGACCCAGAACAGCTTCTCCCCATCCCCCCAAAAAAATCCTGACATGGATATTCATATATATGATCATGTGTGGGGGTACAATTCCATCCCCTGACACACTAACCCCAGACCCTCACTGATGGTTTGGCATAGAAATTTATTAGGCTATTGATTTACTTAGCACAGCAGTGTCTGTGTGGGAAATGGTTGGAGGTTACATTGTAAACTCCCTACAGGCAAATGCAATTCACACTGCACATTCTAGAGGTGTTTATTGTTTTTGATAATAATCTGGATAATTTTAATGTCCTATCATCAAATCCCTTAAAACTGTCTCCATAATAGCAATAACTTTTCAAAAGACTTGGTTTTCTTCTATGTTTAACAAATATTAGCAAAATCATGAGCTGCAATCAGTGGAATAAGCTCTGGGTTTGGCAATAAAGAGAGGAGAATCTTTCATGACTATAATATAAAAATGCTTTCTGTGGGCTTGTCATGCCCAAGATTGATAAAGAAAGCAGAAGTGGAGTTTAGCAATGATAACAAACAATAGCTTAAACTCCAGCATGCCCACAAATGTTTCCATATATCTCCAATGAAACCAAGTCTAGGACAATGATGGGTGTTGAATTGCTAGCCTTTTTGAAACAGCATTTGTTTGCATTTACAGGAGGAAAATAGATTGTAGACTTTCTAGCATCCCAAAGTCTTGATATTAAAAGGAACACAAGGACCCCATCCACACTACCACAGCTGTGGGACACCTAGTCTGTGTGCCCGTATATTTTCTGAACACACTTTCCCTATTACTGGCATGTTCACAACACTTGGGTAGTACCGCAGACAGAAGAAGCCAATGACTTTTGCAAACTGAGATCTCTTTTTATTTCCTGTCTGTCCTTGAAATGGGTGGTCAATTTTCTTGGCACGTTGTCTCAATTGGATAAAGAAGCCAAGCAAAAATAAATAACCATCTCCCTTGCAGGAAATTTTTTTTTTATGTATTCATTTCAAAGGACACCAAAGCCTTCATCACCCAATCTCTCTCAATCCTTCTGCAACAGCAGTGAGTGCTGTCTACAGAAACAATCCAGAGAGAGTGGCTGGGAAATGAATGTGTGTGATGCCTTCCTCTGTGGGCTGGTGCTACCTCACTCCCAGGGTTTGGAAAGTCCTGGACACTCAAGGCCCCTCAAGAAGTTTTGAGCAATGTGTTCCTGACCCCAGTGCTCTATTCCAAGGACTAAGTAATGAAGAGTCATTCTCCCACATTCACACCAGTGATTATTGGGATCTGACCTTCAGATTTCAATATTTCATTCTAAGAAGAGCAATTTAAGGACTAAAGGCTCTTGACTTTGCCTTTGTGTATGTGCAGCACTGGGACTAGAAGCCAGGGCCCTGTGCATGCTAAGGACATGCTCTACCTCTGTGCCACATCCCATGCTCTCACATGTATCTTGACATGTCAATATTATCATACACTGAAAAAGCAATTAACAGATATACACACTATCACTTTAAACAGCAAAAATAGTGTCAGCGAGGGCTTTTCTCAATGGAAAAAGTCTTAATTTGTAAAATGATGTCAGTATCAGTATTTCTAAATTATTTTATTCCTCAAGACAATGCATCCGTGCTAGAAAAAACTAGAAAACTATACCACCCTTTCATTTTTTTAGAAGTGGAGACTGAGGCAGAAAAAGTAAAGAAACTTGTCTAGGGGAAATATACTACAAAATTCATTTCCAGATAAGATTCTTTAATAAAAGAAAAAAAAAGTAGGAACCCACATTCCCCTATAGACTTCATCAAGAAGCTCATGATCTTTTTCATGTGAATCAGTGGGAAATCTGAAATCAAGTCTTTGTGTAGCAGACACTCAATCTTGTGGTTCACTTAAGTCTGACATACGATAAGGTGAACAAGAACCTCCCACACAGCCACAGGATGCTTACCCCCTGCTGTATAAAGAGAACTTGTAGACCCAAGAGAAGGATCCCTTCCAGATCAAGCTTTTCGGGAAAATTCTACTGAAATCCCTCAATCAAGGGAAAACACGGAAACTAAGCCCAGCCTTAAAGAACAGTGCTTAACCAATGAGCTCGTTCAATTCATTGTTTGGCAGGTGGTAGCTATGGAGTCAGTCAGCTGACAAACTTAGTCTTATTCACGACAATGCTTGTGTCAGCCACAGCAAATTCTTGGTTCTTCCAGGACTTGGGGAGAGCTTGAGGAACAAGACAAAAGAGCTAGGCAGAACATTATTCTGGGGACACTGAGCATGTGGAAAAGTAAGGGTGCTGTAGACAACACACTCCCCACCCCACCCACCTGCAGTAGCCCAATCAGTGCCCAGCACCTCACAAGATCTCTGCGGCTTTCTAATGTAGTAGTCCTCATCCAGAGAAGTTCCCAGGGGTGACCACACTTCCAACTATCCCTGATTTCTTAAGTCCCCAACAACTACATAGAATGAAGAAAAGGCTGTCATAGCATGAATAGAAGATAAGATCTTGAAATAATAATCATGTGTTTTCTTTCATCCTAGCACTTTCTGACCTTTCCCCTAGTGGGCAGAAGTACTTACTTTGTCTGAAGAAGAATGAGAGTTGTTATGACTGGAAAGCTGAGAGAAAGGAAAGGTTATTTTTTCAGAATGTTTATTTCTACCCAGGCTTAACACAAAAAGGCAGATCAGAGAGTTGAAACTAAGACAAAGACTTGTGGCCTGGTCAGGATCTGCCTGCCTGCTGCAGGTCTGGCTGGCTCCTGTCAACAGCTGGTGTCTCCAGTCCCTTGCTTGTTTTTCTTTGCACAGTTGAGCAGTTGCCCATGACATGTTCCCACCAACTTGATCCCCTCCTAACCAGAGAGTTTGCAGAGCCCATTCAAGTTATCCCTTTGTCAATAAAGCTCACTTCCCTTCCTACAAGAAGACGGTTGATTCTGGACCTTCATTCCACAGTAGATGAGTAGAGCTATGGGGTTGATTTGTGGAAAAGCCTTCATCCAACCCAACAAACAGCAACAGTGTGTTTCGGTGGATACGTGTGCATACATGTGCACACCAGTACTGGGACTTGAACTCGGGGCCTGGGCACCCTCGCCTGGCTTTTTCTGCTCAAGATGAGAGCTCTATTGCTTGAGCCACATCTCTATTTCCTGTATTTTACTAGTTAATTAAAAGTAAGAGTCTCTTAGATTTGTCTACCCAGGCTGGCTTCAAATCTCAGTCCTCATATCTCAGCCTTCTGAGAAGCTAGGCATGAGCCACTGGAACCTGCTAACAGCACTGTTAAGGAAGATCATCTCAGAGCAGCAACCTAGAAGGTTTGTGGCACCTGCCAACACTGAAGGATTCTGCGAAGGTGCTCAGTGGACTGGAACCAGGGGAGGAGCAGCTCTGCATCGCTGGCCTGCAGCTCAGTGTCCATCAATCTTTGCAACAGCGCAGTAGAATAGATGTCTGGATGGAAAAGGAAATATACTCCAGGAGTCTGACCTTAACCTCTAGACCACACCATCTCATAACAAGACTGAATGGCAGAGAGCAAGCCTAATTCATTTCTTCAAATATTTTGTTCCACAAATGATCATTTTTTACAACTTGTTCCATTTTAAAGAAAGCTGCATTTCCTTTCTTCCTTTTCTTTCTTTCTTTCCTTTTTCCTTCCTTCCTTCCTTTCTTGTTTTTGAGAGCGTGCCTTGCTATGAAGCTCACAGTGTCCTTGAATTTTCCATGGTCTTGCCTTCCATGTGCTAGGATTACAAGTATACATCATCCCACCTGAAAGAAAGTTACATTTTAAGATAGCAATTAATAATCTCAGGAAGCTAATTGAGGTCCACAATTAAGTAAAATAAAAAAATTTACCTAACTAGATTGTTGAAAACCCAGCTCCTAAGTTGGCTAATATGCTATTTAAATACATATTTGTGCAAGGGAGAGTCTTCTTGATCACTTCTATAAAAGTTTAACAATTAAAAATGATCTCTGCCAGATGCTGGTGGCTCATGTCTGTAATCCTAGCTATTCAAGAGGCTGAAGATGGTGATTCAAAGCCAGCCTGGGCAAGAAAATCTGTGAGTCTCTTGTCTTCAATTAACTACCCGAAAGCTGGAAGTGGCACTGTGTCTCAACGTGGTGGAGTGCTGGCCTTGAGTGAAAGAGCTTGGGGACAGTGCCCAGGCCCTCAGTTCAAGCTCCATGACCAACAGCAACAACAAAAGATCTCTTATGGCAATCCAAAAATTCACATGGAACAATAAAAGACCCCGAATAGCAAAAACGATCCTCAACAGAAAGAACAGTGCTGGAGGAATATCAATACCAAATTTCAAACTCTACTACAAAGCCATAGTAATCAAAACAGCTTGGTACTGGCACAAGAACAAACCTCAGGACCAATGGAATAGAATTGAAAACCCAGAAATGAACCCACAGACATATAGCCATCTAATCCTCGATAAGGGAGCTAAAAAACATAGACTGGAAGAAAGACAACCTCTTCAGTAAACGGTGCTGGCAAAATTGGTTAACTACTTGTAGAAAACTAAAGCTAGATCCTTATATATCACCCTGCACCAGAATCAACTCCAAATGGATCAAAGACCTCGAAGTCAAAGCAGACACCCCGAAAACATTACAGGATGGAATAGGAGAAACCCTAGGTCTCCTTGGTGCAGGCCGAAATTTTCTTATTAGAGACACAGAAACACAACAAATCAAAGAAAGGTTGGACAAATGGGATTGCATGAAGTTGCAGAGCTTCTGCATGGCAAAGGAGATAGCTAGCAAGATCAATAGAAAACCCACGGATTGGGAGAAGATCTTCACTAGCCATACAACAGACAAGGGTCTCATATCTAAAATATACTTGGAACTCAAAGAATTAAATCTCCCAACAACAAATCCTCAAAGAAACAACAGCCCAATAAATAAGTGGGCTAAATACTTGATTAAAGAGAAACTTCTCTGAAGAGGAAATAAGAATGGCCAATAGACACATGAAGAAATGCTCAACCTCTCTAGCCATAAAAGAAATGCAAATTAAAACAACATTGAGATACCACCTCACCCCAGTTAGAATGGCTACAATCAAGAACTCTAATAACAACTGGAGGGGAATTCTAATAAACAACAGATGCTGGAGGGGATGTGGACAGAAGGGGACCCTACTGCATTGTTGGTGGGAGTGTAAACTTGTTCAACCACTTTGGAAAGTAGTAGGGAGGTTCCTCAAAGGACTCCACATAGAGTCCCCTATGAACCAGCAATCCCACTTTTGGGCATTTACCTGAATGATCACAAACAAGACCATACTAAAGCTACCAGCACAACTATGTTTATTGCAGCATTATTTACCATAGTTAAGATATGGAACCAACCAGATGCCCCTCAGTAGATGAATGGATCAAGAAAATGTGACATACACACACACACACACACACACACACACACACGTAATGGAATTCTATGCCTCCATCAGAAAGAATGGCATTGCCCGATTTGTTAGTAAATGGAAAGACTTGGAAAAAATTATATTAAGTGAAGTAAGCCAGACTCAAAGAAACATAGGTCCCATGGTTTTCCTTATTTACAATAACTAGTATATATCTGAGACAAGCAGAAAATGTCAGATAAGATGATGTTAAGTGAAATGATCCCCAAGATAAGGACACAAGTGTTTTTTTTTTTTCTTTCTTGCTATTGTTTCTAATGTATTTATAAGGTACCATGTGATTTTTTTGTTGCTTTGTATGTCTCTCCCCCACGGCATAACCCCTGTTTTCACTGTATTTGATGTTGATATAATTTGGGGAAAGGAAGGGAAAAAACAAATTGTTTAAATAGGGATACAGGTGGACCCATTGCAACAATGAAATGAACAAGACAGTATGTTGAAAAACAAACTTTACTATTTAGGCAAGGGGGGGTCGGGGTGGGAGGGGGGAATGTAGTTGTGGAGATGGGAGGGAAGGGATGGTAGGGGAGAAACAAACAAGGAGACAACAATGCTTGATAAGAAATGTACTCATTACCTTGCTCATGTGATCGCAACCCCTCTGTACAGTACCTTCACAATTAAAAAAAAACTTATTTTAAAAAAAGATCTCTTATGGAAATGATCAAAGGACAGTGGCCCTGGCTCTTTGCCCCCTTTCAGGGCATGGTAGACTTGTGTACCAGTCCCCTCCCCTCTCAGGTAGTCCCTCAGGAACCCCAAGGTTCAGAAGCTTTTGAAGAGCTTTGCTGGAGGCAAGGAAGATTGGTCCTTCATGTGTATTCAATACCTTGCATACACATTTGTCTCATTTGAGGAGGGGAAGGGGAATAACAAAATGCTGAAACAAGGACACATGATGACCCATTGCAACAAGGATACCACAAGAAGTATATTGGAAATGAATTTTACAACTTCGGGGGGGAGGAAAGAGGGAGGGAAATGGGGGAGGGAAGGGATAGTGGGAGAAAAACAAGGGAGGGGTAACATTGCTCTACAATAAATGTACTCATTGCCTTACTCATGTAACTGTAACCCCTCTGTACAGCATCTTTACAATAAAATAAAATTTAAAAAATAATAAATGCAGAGGTCAGCCCTCCATGTCCACCCCCCTCCTATTTCAACACAGTTAATGCAACTGAATGAATGGATCGATCAACTGTTGGGGTCTTGAGGCCGATTATAGGAGGTTTGGATATTTTCAAATTAGAACCTTCCATTCACCCCTCCCCCCATTGTATGTAAAGCAACAGATTTCTACACCATTTAGGAGGAAAGCAGTTTGTCCATGCGAACTGCCAACAGCTGGCTGAAAACCCTCAGCATTGGGTATGTTGGAAGTGCTCCAGATTTTGCATAAGGAGTTCATTTTGGGTTAGTCAAGAAAGGAGTTGGCCCAAACCCTGTTCCACAAATTCAAGAACAAGGAGTGGAGATTTCCCTCAGAAATTGCTGGAAGGTGACTCTGGTCCATTTGCCAAGCACTATTTGACATCTACTTGTTTCCCTGTGAAGACACAAGAAGAACCATTAACGGTCCAGATTTCCCCTCTGACAAGCCAAAGATTCAGTGCAGCTGTGAAACTATGCAAAGGTTAATCCCCATTTCTATGTATCTCTTTTATGAAGATCTATTATGCTTGTACACTCCAGATCTTGCTAAGCTTCTTTTTCTTCTTTCACATAAATCCTGCTTCTCAGAGTTTAGCTTATTAGACAAAAGCTAATCTTATAATAAAGAACATATTTGTTAAAGAATGAAATACTCATTTTCCTAATCTGTGTCTCACTATGTTAGAGTAATAAAAAAAAAGTTTCATAAGTGTGATAGACATTTTAAATTTCAAAAGTAACGAGTAATCACTGTCAAAATAGGGAGGGGAAACAATGCAGAAAGGTGTAAAGAAAAAAAATGTAAGAATCAACCCAAATCTCACCCCTTGGGGAAAGTATCCATGACATTTGTATCTATTTCTTTCATCTTCTGCATATACTTTTATTTGTTCTAAAAAAGTAGATTAAAATTATTTAGTAATCTTACGTTTTCTACAATAGTATTGCATATTTTCCCATGGGGGTACAATAGACCGATATCACCATTTTAAAATCACATACAAATGTATTAACTTAGTTACATGACCCAACATTTTTTTGTTAATGTAAGAATGCTGAAATAAATTCCCTTGTATTTCCTTGGCTGCTCGTGTGGATATTTCCTTATAATGAATTCTGATGTGCAAGCTTTGTTCATCAAATGATAAGACTTTGGATACTTATTGTCAAATTTGTCTCTTCCAGGAAAGCCTATTACTCAAGTCATTGGCGGCTTTGGAAGAGTACATTTTCCCTGTTACTCTTGCTAAATTACTGAGTATGATCCTTTGTTTCTGTTGTCCATTTGAAAGACAAAACTTAGTACCTCCACACTGATTTTTCCTTGGATTGCTGACAAGGTTGAACATGTTTGTGTATGCTTATAGCTATTCAGATTGATTTTCCTTTTTGGTGTGTTTTCTCTCTTGTCTCTATTTTTCTAGCAAAGTATTCATATTTTCCTTCCTAATTTGTAGGAATTCATTACACCCTAAGACAACATCTTCTAGACTGTATTTCAGGGAACTTTATTGCCCCATGAGATGTTGATAGCATGCTAAGGAAGAAAAAAGAGTTCCATGGTCAGATTTAACACATCATTGCGTAAACTTAATTGACCATTATAACTTTTTTTCTTTTAAATCACAGAACACCCATTAACATTGTTCAGGACACTGGTGTTCTGCACAGTAACATTTGAGAAGTCATTCTGTAAGGGACTTTATTTCTTACTTTATTTCTTACAAATGTGGGATGCTTTGCTTTTCTTCAAGTCATTTTTGCTTTATTCTACATGATTTTTCATATAGCCTTAATTTATGGATTGAAAGCTTTCTGTACTTTCCTTTGGAATGTAATCCTTTAGAGGTGGCAACTCTGAAGTCATATACCTGCTTGCTTTACATCCTGGTACTACTATGTGTTAGGACAATTAACCTCTTTATACCTCCATTTTTGCCATCTAGAAAATGTGAGGGATGAATAATGCATATTTCATGAAGTGATTGTGAGGATTAAGGTACTAACATGGGCCAAGCACTAAAATTATATTGGACACAGAATTTGATGATGATGATGATGATGATGATGATGATGAGTTACTTTTTTAGACAATCTACAGGGTCTTTCCCTCTGCCTATGTTATAAAAAGGAAAGCACCCATGTTTTCTCATGTTTTTGTAGGAATTAGTTCTATTGTCATCCATGGAATGAATAGTTTACCTAGTCAGGTTTTTCTAACATCATGTTTAGATGAATGTTTTGCCTAGTAATGCTTTGCCCAGTCAGGTTTTTCTAACATCATTTATTGATTCATGCTCCTTTTACTAGTCATACCATTACTTTATTGTCTCTGTTTTTTTCCTCTCCTCTACTTATTAGTCAGTCCTGATACAAGGATCCTACCCTCCCATTTTTATATCTTTTCAGAAAGTTCCAAGCTTCTTTGCCTGAATCAGGAGCACGTATTTGATCTATTCTTTCAGTAACCCAGAGATATTTGGCTGGGGAGCCTCAAAGTGTTGTGTCCTCTCTGAAGCTGGTAGGAAATAATGATCTATGCATTTCAAATTTGTACTGCCTTTGTGCCTTGTCCATACCCACCTGCTGAAGCTTGGAGTTAGGCTTGTAGCCCAAGGAACACCTTAGGAATACTGGAACATAGTGTCCTTCCCTGTGACATATAACTAATATTCTCAGACTCCATGCTGCTCCTAGCTGTTTGCTCTGCCTTGGGACTCTCTTGAGTCTAATGTGTTCACTTCTCTCTGGCTTGTTAGTAAAGGCAGAAGTTATTTCTGAAAGCACTCAGCCATAAATAACTGCAGTAAAAACCTTTTCCTTCTTATATGGAATGTATAATGTAAGTAAGAATCATGAATCAATGCCCTGTGTTAATTTTTGTCAATCAATGCAATTTTAAGAACTAGTTTTTTATAACCTCCAATTTTTGCCTTTTTTTTCTAGCACAAAATTTTCAAGAAATTTGTGGCATATGCTTATACTCCCAGCTAACTGGGGGTTAAGGCAGGACAGCCTGAGCTCAAAAGTTCCATGGTAGCCTGGGTAATCATGTAAGCGCCTCTCAAAACCAAATTAAAAGCATCAGATTTCTCTCCTTCCTTTTTGGGAACACTCATTCTAAGTATCTACAGACATCCTGGTAGATGGCCAAATCCAGGCCATCTTCTCTGTATGGACAAATTCAATAAAATACAATAGCTAATTTTAAATGATTTTATGCTTTTATTTTTTTCTCTAAGCACTTTTAGAAGTAACACAAGATCATGCCTACAAATGAGCATCAATGAGGAAAACCAAGGAGGCACAAAAACCCCAATCTTCTACAAGTCTCTAAAATATACTCTTCCCCCTACCCTCGCAAAAAAATAAACAAACAAACAAACAAACTTGCTCACATGATAATGATGAGTTGAAACTATGTTTCCTTAATTCTCTGTTGCTATTATATTGTTGCCAATATCACAAATGAAGTTTGGAAGCAAATGTGGGGGAAAGGGACGGTAGTTGGGAGGGCATCTCTGAGAAATAGAACCCAGCTCTGTGAGTAAAGAATAACAGGGGCCAGGTTGCGGGGAGAAGAGAGAAGAGGACCAGTAGAAAGCCTCAGGCTATAATCTCAGGTCTCTGATGGCCTCAAGGCCAATTTTGCCACCTGTCAGGGGCAGCTGATGAAGATTCTCTTGCCAGTGCTTATATCTACAGCACTGTGCAGGTCCAATTTCTACCCAAATATCAAGGGAAGGAGAATGGCTTCAACTTGTAAATTGAGTAGGGAAACCTGGTTATAGAATGAAGTAGAAAAAAAAAGAGTAGAGAAAAAGACACCAAGCACAGTTACTTATAAATAGTTTCTGTAAAGGAAGCTGCAGCAAGAATTCAGGCTGAACATGCCAGAGATGGTCCTCTATTTCCTTCAATTAATAAAAATTAAACAGGAAATGAAATCCAGGAACTCCAAAGCCCCAGTCAGGCCATGACGCCAGTGTGGAGGAGGACTTGTCTGGCCAAGACTACAGGCTTTGAGCTCACATGTCAGTCACACCAGCAAACTTTAAGGATGCTGCTGTGAATGTTGGAGAGGTTAGACTATTCATGGCTCCCAAAGAACAGAAAAGGAGACTCTTCCCTAACACTCTGTGGAAAGGAAGGGAAGCAGCAGAAATCTGTGGTTGGAAGACAACCTCTGTCTGGTATCTCAGGAGTAAAGCTTCCTTGGAAAGGTGACAAAAAAAGGCAATGGCCCCAAATTTTCATTGTCACAAGCCTTCCGGGAGCAGGCTCACGTTGGACCTTTGATGGACTCTAGTCCTTGACCTTCAATGAAGCTGTCTCTCAGTATGAACAGGGGATTGCTTCTGTGGCTACTCAAGTCCCTTGCAGAGTTGAAGATAACATAAACACATCCTTCCAAATACCTTAAACCACCCCAAGATTATGTGCAATACATAGTATGATGTAAAAACATGTAATGCTGTGTAAAATGTTTGAAATAGGCTACCTTAAGAAATGATAACGAGAAAAATCTGCACGTGTTTAGCATATAACTTTGGGATTTTTAAGTAACTTTTTTTATTAATAAGTTTTTTTTATTGTGAAAATACCGTACAGAGGAGTTACAATTACATGAGCAAGGTCATGAGTACATTTCCTATCAGCCATTGTTGCCTCCTCCTTTGTTTTTAAAGGAAGAAGAGATCTACCAGGATCTAGAAAGGCCCTAGCAGAAGCAACAATGAAGAGAGGAGAAACTTAAGAGATGAGTGGTACAAAGTAAGGGGTCTTTAATGACACTCAAGAGGCAGCATTTGTGGGCTCATCCAGACGTCAGCTCACGTGATCAAAGTGCAGAAGCACTTTACACCATCACCCTTGCATTTGTGAGTAGAGAGGTCACAGGGATCAGGGAGAAGAGAAGGGAGAACATCAACCCCAAAAGGCTTATAAGGCAAACCTGGATTCATAGAACCAGCCCCAGCAGTTTTCCTGTGAAGGTTCAGGTACGCACATAGAACATCTGGCCATTAGTAAAACCAACATACTGGAAGCTACCCAAACAGAAAGAGGAAAGGTTCAAACACTGGCAGCCCCATTTCTGCTCTAGAAAGGGTCTCCAAAAGTTCAGTCTATCCAAGCCAGATGTCTAATATGTGTGACCGATGATTTGCACAGAGGTGTAAAACTACTGACCATCTAAGGAAAGTCACGCTGTCTCTGAGGGTAACCATTCAACAGATAGTACTTTACGGTCCCTGAGCCTTGCACGTTGCATAGGTCTTGTGAAGAGTAAAAGAGATGATGATTGGACCCCTCTAGGTTCAGAATGCCCAATCTGGCTGACCAGAAGCATCACTTTTCACAGTGCCAATTTTTAAGGAGTGAATAGTGTCAGCTCCAGATGCACCAGGGACTAAGGGGAGATGGCTTTATTGCCTGAAGGAATCTCTCAGTTACAGACAATTACCACAAAGAATCTTGAGGATTCTTGATATGATCCACAAGTTGATAAGTTTGACACAAAATCCTATAGTGCTAATTTCTTAAGATAAATTGTATCATACCAAACCTCAGAAACACAGGAATTTTGATCCTCAAAATTCAGAACTGCCTGGAAGAATTAGGATTGACACTGTTTATTTTCAAATATAGGTTCTGCTAGTTGTATGGGGCCATAAATAGGTAAGGGCAGATCTTGAATAGATCTTTCCTATCACTTGTTAGCTATTTCATATAAATCATAGCAAATGGAAGATCTGTGGGGTTAGTGGGTACCACAAGTGATTTGAGGATAACCAGGCCATGAGGGTAAACTTCTCCCACCTGACCATGTATATGACCTGACTGGTCATTCTACAGACAAATGAAAATCCAAAGCCCTCACCCTTCTATACCCTTTGAAAACTGGTAAAGCCAGGCCTATAAGAGGTGCTCAGGGTTTAGTGACTTGGCTTCTTCAACCACTATCAGTTGATCCTGCCAAATCCTTCAGGCTAAGCACATTGATTCCTAAGGGTTTAGAGCTGTGCTGTATCAAGAAGATGTGAGGAATATTGCTAAATTCTTCTGGCAGAAGCTTGAAGATTATAAGATCCAATACCCTGTTTACACAAATTAGACAATAAGCCACAAATTCTAAGATGTGTGTATAGCTAAAGCAGGGATGATCCACTCTAGGCAGCGGTAATTTGGGCTACAAAGAAATTGCATCTCTTAAAGGGGTCAAAGTCATATGAAACTCCCAGGGTTGATAGTGACTTGCATGCTTTATGCTGGAAAGGTTAAGGCTTTTCAAGATGTTTGGCTCTATCTGTTTGACTCTGGATAACGTAACTGTTATCCAGAGGATAACAGATAACTGAGAAATACAAGGGGGACGGAAAACAGATTATCAGGAAAGAAACTGAGGACCTCCTGGACTAAGAAGTTTCTCCAAGTGAATTTGAGTTTGCAATTGAGATTGGCATAACTAACAACTATTTAATGGTGTATTACTAAAAGGGTACTGGAATGGTCTCTATGAGACCATTTCTTTTCCAAGAGTACTGCAGACCATTTTAAGAGCCATAGAAGGCTTTGAATAGAACATCTGATTGTCAGAATGCCTCATACTTTCTAGAAATCCTGAACTAGAAGGCAGAACTCTGGTGGACTATTCGATTGACAAGTCATACTACAACAGTCTTGATGATGTTTAAAAGAGCAACTGAAAAAAGAGATTTCCAGGTCTCTCAACTAAAATCTTGAAATGTAGGTTGCTATTTATGCTTATGGGATTTCCCTGGGGCCTCTTCCTCATCTGGCCCTGGGAGCCACGGGGAGTCCTCCACTATTTTCAGATCCACATTAGAACAGTGTATTCCTTCATCTCTAGTTCCATAGCTGCCTTGCCCTCCAGGACTCATCTTCCATTCTTATCAAGCTTTGCTTTTTTTGGCCTCTTCATCTGATCAGTTTCTTGCCAAACATGTCTCAAGACATCCTAAAAGTAAGTTGACCTCATCATTAAAAATAATAATAATAACTCTTTTCATGTTCCATGTCCTCCTTTTGATTCCATGAGTAATAATACTGACCCATTCGCACGTAATCTGTTTTCCCAAAGCCTCTCCCATCTGTGGTTTTAAAACAATCACATTAAGCCCTTAATTACTCTTCTCTTCATGCTCTCCCTTTTCTTCTCTTGTCTGTCCTAGGAGAGAAGACATGGCAAGAGACAGCTCACAATCAAGATGCCACTCCTAGCCTGGCATGAAGCTCTCTTATCTAGTAAGATCAATTTAGTCTTAACTTTGGCTTTTAGTTAAAATTACCCAGGCAGAGCTGAGCATGGTGGTGCACATCTGTAATCCCAGTACTGTATTCAAGAGTCTGAGTTCATGGCCAGCCCATGCTGTACACAGTGCAACATAAAAATAAATTATCTAGGGAGCTTTCAGAAATACTAAATGACACGTCAATTATTTTTTTAACTCTCTTAAGGTGAACCTCTGGGATTGGTAGATTTGAAAGCTCTGCAGATGATTTCAGTGCACACCCACAGCTGGGAAGCTCCATTATGAGCCACAGCGGAGCCATGAGCCATTGTTGAGCACCTATTTTTAGTCCGTATCAGCCCACACGGTCATGGCACTGAGAACAAGCACGAGGATTCTCCCGCCATGTCACTCAAAATCCACCTCCTCACTGCTTCTTACCTACTTGGCCTCCCCCACTCGGAAGCATATGATCCACCCCTTTCACGAACGCCTCTGCATGTCTCTCGGGAATTAGAACTTCAATGACTCTTGTTCATTCAGAAAATATAAACCACCTTTTTGCCTTGGGTTAATCACTTCCCCTTTTTTCAAGGTGATTCAGGAAAGCTCAACTCACTGGCAATGAGTGGGCAAGAGTGTGGGCCTACGGAACCACCTCGCTCTTCCATGGATGCAGAACTCTTTGAGAGGCAAATGGCAATGGCAACAATGAAAAACACAGCATGTGTCCAATCATGAAACCATAAATACATAAGAAAACTATCTCTGAAAACACGTTGATTTATGGAGACCTTAAGCAGAGTTAAAATATATCCATTTGAACCTTGTTTGTTTCCCCATCTTCTCAAAAAATATAGCACATTTAATTTGCAAAGCACTGGATTGGTGCCCTTTGTTGCTATGTGGGAATGGTTTCAATGGCTGTATTCAGGACATGAAATGCACCTACACCTACAGCCTATGTGATCTTAATGTGTGCTAATGGGTTGATAAGCACACAGCAAGGAGAGCACTAAGAACCAGGACTGCCAACCACCGAGCCAGAGGCATTCACTGGCTTTAAAATCTCTGAGGTAAACGTCGCTTTGCCTCACACCAAGCCATCTTCTCTACAATGTCCTTTCTTCCAAGAGAACTAGTAAGGATTCTAGAAAACACCAATCCAATGTGACACGAGTCAACTGGTGGAAAATGCCATTTTATCACATAATGTTGCCATTACGTGGTAATAATCCTGAGAGTGGTGGGGGCTGGGCTGGCTACAGCTGCTCCTTGAGGAATCAAAGAGGCTAATAGCTTCTGACTTCTGCTCCCCGCTATTTGGGTGGGAACAAACTAATCCCACCAGCCTGGCTGCTCTGAAGAGAAACAAGCACTCTGGGGCTATCTCAAGGCACTGGAATGGAAATGGGAAAACTAACATAATAAACTTGACCTCTTAGGAAAATAAAGGCTAGGGACATTGGTGGCCGGGGGGAGGGGGGTGGGGGGGGGAGGAGATGGAGGGTTGAAGATCTTGATGTTAGTATGTGAGTTTTACAACTCTATCAGTGACTCATTTAAACAAGTTAAAGAAAATTGCTTTCTTTCTGGAGGAAAATGGATCCTGCCTCCAGCAGACTGCTCAGAGCTCCAGGCCACTGCTTTCTGGCTCCTTGCCACCTGCTATTAGTGACCTATTTTCTCTGCAGTGACATCCGCCAAGTCTGAAGACCCCTGAATCAGCATTTTCTTATCCACTTGCTGGCTCCAGGATGGCACAGCTGACACCAGTGTCACAGAACCGGCCACCCTCCCCGCCCCCCTCCTGAGGTGTGAGGAAAGCACCGTGTTGTTATAGAGATGTCCACTTTGACCTGAGGCTGCAGGAAAGCCCAGCTGTCGTACCTCCTCTAAATAAGCTGCTGAACTTGGAATTATCTTAGCCCCATAATTAATCAGGACTAAAAATAGCCCCCAAACTGCCTAGGCTTTGCTTAAATCCTACCCAGGTGGAAGAAGAAGGATATTTTTTAATTGAATTACAAAACCAGAATTTGAAAGGCTTTTCAGCAAAATATTTTTTAAAATTATTATTATTATTATTATTATTATTATTGCATGCCTGTCTAGGAAACAGTTCACAGCCATCGTTGGAATTGCATACTGTCGAGATTACCAATTTTTGATGGTTATTAAAAGCAATCAAGAATCCCACTTAGTATCTTGCACTGGGGGAAAAAATAGCCATTGGTTCAGAAAGCTACAGAAGCTAGCCTGTTACTAGGCAGATTAGACAGGAGCCATGTTTCACCAGAGGGCGCTCTTTCCGTTCTTCCTTCTCCAGCCAAAGGCTCTGCATTGCCCACACCTTAGCTGTTTCCTGCTTCGTCCTTGTGCAGGGTGCTCCTAAGGGCAAATGCTCAGCAGCCTCCTGTGGAAGGCTGTATCTGTGACCAGAATCTGGTCGAGAACATCAGACAAGTGTTATCTAAGCAGCATCAGAGAAGTAAGTTTGAATAAAGGGAAATCAAACAAAACATTAAAGGGGAAAAAACAAATGCATCTAAATTGACTTCTCATTATAGTGTTCCTTGGAGGGGGGGGGGGATATTTTCTTGATACTCTGATGATTGTAATATGATCAGATGAAATGAAAGTACATTCATCCTTGTTTCAGAAACAAATGTGGAGCCCAGCAAATAGTGACAACTGGTAGCCTTTCCTCTTTGCTGGCATGGTTTCCCTCCCTGTTGCTTAACCTTACTTCATTCAGGCTGAGGCACTCCACTAGGGTCACTAGGGTCTTCCTGCTCCTGATGCTATAGTTTCCTTCTCAACGGTCTCTTCTCTACTTTAAAGCTTACTTATTTTGCCTCCTTAGAGACATTCAGAGAGGACTAGCTGGTGAACAAACGAGTAACTGCTCTGTGTAGACTTAAGAGAGAATTGATGTAAGATGACTTAGGGCCATGATTAAACATGACGTCTCAGCCCATCCCACCCTGCTGCTTGGACTCAGAGACCAAGGCTCCTCTATACTCCATAGCATGAATCAGAGCCACCTACCTTGCTGAGCTAAGCCCTATTATATGAAAAAGAATGAAATAAAACATATCAGCTCAGCTGGGCACCAGTGGATCATGCCTATAATCCTAGCTACTCAGGAGGCTGAGATCTGAGGATCATAGTTCAAAGCCAGCCCAGGCAGGAAAGTCCATGAAACTCATATCTTCAATTAACCACTGAAAAAGTCAGAAGTGGAACTTTGGCTCAAGTGATAGAATATTAGCCTTGAACAAAAAAGCTCAGGGACAGTGCTTCAGGCCCTGAGTTCAAGTCCTAGGACCAGTACACACACACACACACACACACACACACACACACAATCAACTAAAAAAAAATCAACTCTACTTCATTAATTATTGTACAGTGGCTCATGCCTATGATCCTAGCTACTCAGGAGGATGAGATCTGAGGATTGCGGTTCAAAACCAGCCCAGGCAGGAAACTCCATGAAACTCTTATCTCCAATAAACCATCAGAAAACCAGAAGTGGCACTGTGGCTCAAGTGGCAGAGTGCTTGCCCTGAGCTGAAGAGCTGAGAGATAGTGCCCAGGCCCAGAGTTCAAGCCCATGACCAATCACAACAACAAAAAAAGATAATATAATCTTGTTCCTTCCTAAGAGCAATGGATCCATATAAACATATGATTGGAGCCATTTAAGTATTATTAGAGTGACAGGGGTTGTCAAAAAAGGAAAGAAAGTAAAATATGAAGTACTACTATTACTATACCATTATTAATAATAGTCGATATTTCAACCAAGGGTTGAAGAGAATCTATGATTCTGTGAATTTGTCTTTTCATAGGTTGTCAAAGTTAGCCTGAATTCAGGAATATGTTTTCAATGATAAATATTTAGAAATGTCTTGCAAAGATTTTACTTCAAGGATTGCTTATCATAGAATTATGAAAAATTAGAAATGCTAAATATCCCATATGTAATTATATACTGGATTATTATACATCCATCTAGATGATACACCTAACATATAATAATGTAAAAGGGTCTATGAAAAGAAAGTAGCAGAATAAAAACAGATGATTAATCATATGTTAATCAGATAGCCATTAAACATATATACTGTCTGGCGCATGCCTACTAAAAAATCCAGACAGTACACATCAACAAGCTCATTTGTTGCTCATAAAAGCTGGAATTATATAGTAATTTAGAAGTAATTTATGCTTTTCACTTTTATTTCCTATTGTTCTATAAGAAACATATTAACATAAAGATAATAAAGTTTTATGTAAAATAGGGATTTCCAAGAAAAAGATTCATGGGTGGATTCTGAGGCCAGGAAATCTGTGTGGAGTTTTTTGTTTTGTTTGTTTTTCTTTTGAGGAAATATTTCTTTCTATTGCCCAGACCTCATTATGCAGCTCAAGTTGACCCTGAACTCGGAATTCTGGTGCCACAGCCTCCTGAGGGCTGGGCTAACTCAGATGCACCATCACACTCAGAAGAAATCCACACCACAGCTATGATACAGGCCCCTGGAACCACATCTTTGCCCTACCAGTGTGCTTCTCTAGGGTGACTCAGGACTCTTCCTGGGATCTCTGTTCATAAGGTCTATTGGGTTCGCTTGTCAGTGAAAAGGCCAAGCCAGAGAAAGAAGTTAGTCTCAAGATCATTGCAAATAAGGAGGAAGAACACCAAAGCAAAAAGTGTAGTGGCAAGCCAATGAACATCATGGCAGCTGAATAATTCTGTAAAAGGGAAAAGAACCTAGAATGCAACAAATGTGTGAACTCATTAGCTCATTTCCTATGGCACCAGTTAGATAAGGAACTCAAAGATTGTGAGAAGAGGCCTAGCAGTTGGCACAGAGCTAAACACCATTCATCTTTAAAATCTCACTGGTCAAAAGTTACCAATAGAATTTATTAATGAATATTTGTCCTACTCAGTCAACGGGTAATAAAAATGCTGAAGGTCAAAGCTGAAATTATTAAAATTCCAGCAGTTACACCAGGTCCTGGGCTTGGAAATGCATGCAAATCTCCTCATTTGAATCATTGATTTAATACTTTTGATGCCAACATGTATCATCTGGTTAGAGCTCAGGTCTAATGAAGCCTCAGGAGCTGCTTCTATTCCTATACATCCTTGTTAGTTGTAGAGAGAGAATCCCACTCCTCCCCCCCCCTCCACCAGCTCCTTAACCTAGAAGGGTCAGCAGAAGCAAGAGGCACTGTTACTCTGGGAAGAAGGGCCTTAAGTCCTCATCCACTGAGACAGAAGCCCTGTATCGTAAATAGGAAAGCCAGGGTCCTGTGTTGTTGAAATGACCAGAGGAAGCTAGAAGGAAAACTCCATCTGGTAAGAATAATGCAGAATATAGTCTTGCCCAAATGGAAAAGCAAAAAAAAAAAAAAAAAAAAATGACTTCTAATTGGCTGTGTGGCAGGAAGACAACTAGAGGAGCAGTGACAATGAGTGGCCCGGAGAGACAAGAAAAGAGAAGAAAAGGTAAAGGAAACAACCTCAAAGATGAGTGGGAGAAAAACAAAGGAGTGGGTAACAATGTTTGACAAGAAATGTTTTCATTGCCTTACGCATGTAACTGTAACCCCTCTGTACAGCATCTTTACAGTAAAAGAAAATTTAAAAAAAAAGACAAGATGAGATGAGCAGAGGGCAGAGATTTTTCTGATCTCTTTAAGAGTAGCTATGTGGCACCACCAGCTGGCAGCCAAGTGTTCAACAGGAAGCCTGTGGGGACTATTTATTTATTTTTTGTTTTAAATATATGTGTACAGACTTTTTTTTAAATACGTTTTTTTATTGTGAAAATACTGTACAGAGGGGTTACAGTTACATGAGCAAGGTAATGAGTACATTTCTTATCAAGCATAGCCAAACCATTCTACGGGAACATTCCTCCTTTCTCTCCTCTGTTCTCCTCAGACTTCCTGTTTTGCTTCTGTCAAAGTACTTGTCACCTATCTATGTCACTTTGGCCTGTGTCTTTCAGTAGACATCAAGCTTCAGGTACGTGGAGCCATGTTTATCTTGTCATTAGGGTGAGTAAACTGCTGTCCCGTGAACCTAGTACATCACAGGCTCATGGCAAATGCCTAATAAATATGTCTTTAAGGAATAGCAGGAGACTGCATGCAAAGATGAACCTCAAAGCAATATATCCTAATGGAGATGCATGTGATGCATTTGATCATTTGTCCTCTACCCTTAAGCTCTGAGTACCAGCCAACAATGCCTACACCACAATTCACATCCTTTCCACCCACTCTCCCTGCCTCAGTGCTGTCCTGTCCCTGCCTGAGCCATTCATCTTGCCTGGTTCTCAAGGATTATGTTTGTTTGGTAGACTGCTTGAGAATGTCCACCACAGCTGTTAAGCAGCATGCAGCCTATGTTTTATTTCTAGAATTATTTTCATGTATATGGGTGGCAAAGTCTCCAATAAGCAGGGGAAAGCATGCTACGAACAATAACCCACCATTGTATTTACTTAGTATGTTTTAAGGTCAACAACTCTCTGTCACATAGACCATCTTACTTAATTTTGATTTTTCTTTTTTGGTTGTTTTATTTGGAGAGATTGGATGGGTTTTTTTTTTACAGTAGTGTTGTCTTTTAATTAAGATATTTAAGACATTAATTTACTAATCATCAATATCAATAATGATGAACAATCTGGGTAATATGCTATGTAACATGGTAACTCTATCAGTTTTGTTTTTTAAACTGCTTACTTTTTTCTTTTTTAAATATATTTTTATTGTAAAGATACTGTACAAAGGGGTTACAGTTACATGAGTAAGGTAATGAGTCCATTTCCCATTTAGCACTGTTACCCCCTCCCTTGTTTTTCCCCTACCATCCCTTCCGTGCCCACCTCCCCAACTTCTCCCTCCCCATCTCTTAATTTGGATTTTTCTCTTGAGACAAATTCTCACTTTACAGACCAATCTGGCCTCAAACTCACTCTGTTTCCAAGCCTGACTTCACCACCTCTGGGATTATAGAGATCTTTTTAATCATTCCAGTTCATGTGAAAACATGTACAATATTAAAGGTAAGATGTTTGAGCTCAATGCATGTACACACATACAGATTGACTAGAGGATGTCTTATACTTAGGGGAGGAATCCAGTGGTATAACTAGGAAGGGGAAACATGTTTGGAAGGGTAGGATAAAGGGAACATACAAATGGAAGGAGGAAATGCAGGCAGCACATTCAATATACATTATGTAAAAAAAAAAAAAAAATGAACCACCTAACTTGAGGATAAGAATGGGAGGTGGAAAATGGGGAAGATCATGGAAAGGGTGATATTAACCAAGATGCATTGTACTCATTGCCTGACTTACAGAATTGCAATCTCTTTGTACAACTTCTCAATCATAATCATACTAAAGAAAAAAAGAACCTTAGTAATCTATAACCTAAAATTGTTCTGCAGAATACAAGAAAACTGTGTAACCTTTCAAAAATGATCAATTTTAAATAAGAAAATAAATAAATAAAGGTAAGATGTCTAAGGAAAGAGATGGACACCTGATTTCATCACATTTAAAATTGTCTGTACTGAAATCTCACAGATATTCAGTACTATTCACCAGAGCCAACATACGGAATCATCCCAGATGCCCTTTGATGAACAAATGGATTGAGACAATGTGGTATATATGCACGACAGGATTTTACTTATCCATTAAAGTTGATATTGCATCATTTGCAAAGAAATGGAATGACCTGGGGAAAAAAATATCACATTAACTGAAGTCAGTCCCAGAGAGACTTTCATATGTGGAAGCTAGATTAATTTATAAATATCTAAGTAAACACTCTGGGGTGGTGTGAAAGTGTACACAACTGTACTAACCGAAATATGGTAGGTTCAGGGGAGAACTTAAATGCTCTAATTCCCTAGAAAGTCCAACAAAATAAACTTTAGGGAATGGTTACTCAAAAAGGACGGTGAGGTCTGGGAAGGTGGCTCAGTGGTAGAGCGCTTGCCTTGCATGCATGAGGCCCTGGGTTTGATTCCTCAGCACCACATAAGCAAAAAGAAAAAAGCCGGAAGTGGCGCTGTGGCTCAAGTGGTAGAGCACTAGCCTTGAGCTGAAAAGCTGAGGGACAGTGCCCAGGCCCAGAGTTCAGGCCTATGACCGGACCCAAAAAAAAAAGTCTCAGCAAGGAGGGGTGGACTCCAGATTTGGGGGGATAGACGAATGAAGAGAGGAAATGAGGAGAGTGCAGTCACAAAATTCAATGTATATTCTACACAACTAGAAAGGTTTAGCATAATGAATGGAACTTGTGACAATCATTGAATGATATAAATAAAGGAAGGGAAAGAGAAAGGAAAGAAGAAAGCCCTGCTATTTTATGGAGTGAGTTTGGCTACACAGCACATCCAAATCCTCTGTGGGACTAATATTATAGAGGAACCTCAATGCAGTTGGCGCTACTTACCAAGTAATATGAACAGGGAAAGCTTGGAACTGATGAGGGCCTTGGGATCCACAAGCTGCCCAGCTTTCTTTTCCAAGTTACTTCCCTTACTGCCCCCTCCCTCCACAGCCAGCTGTCTGTCCAAATCCCACATCAGCTGATCCGAATGCACATTCCCATACACAAACATTAAAGTCAAACACTTCCTGGACTAAAAAGGAAATGCACAGAAATGTCTGGATTAAACCAAACATGCTTCCTTGGGAAGCTAAAAATACATGGGAGAGGAACAGTTGACAGGCTATGAGAGTAGGGGCCATGTAGACAGCCTCCCTTTGATCCTCTGAGAACTCTGCAGTGGACAGAGCTGTGGAGCGCTGATTCCTTCTCTAGGGATACAGACTGTATCTGACCTCTGATTCTCCCTCTTCGGCTTTCTTTGCTATACCCCTGGCTCTTCATTCTCTCCTTCTCTCCCTGTAAATAAAATTTAGTAATAAAATAGAGTCTGAGTCTGGAAGGTATCCTAACCTAGAGTCATGAACAAAACCTTTTTTTTTTCTTTTTTTTCTTTTTTGGCAGTCATGGGGTTTGAACTCTGGGCCTGGACGCTGTCCCTGAGCTCTTCACCTCAAGGCTAGCACTCTACCACTTGAGCCACAGCACCACTTTTGGACTTCTGGTTGTTAATTGGAAATAAGAATCCCATGGACTTTCCTCCTTTGGCTGGCTGCAGATCTCAGCCTCCTGAGTAGCTAGGATTACAGGCATGAGTCATTGGAGCCCAGCCAGAGCCTTCTTATTTACAGTAATATTAAGAGTTGACTGTTGTCTGTGTTCCTCTCTCTCTCTCTCTCTCTGTTTCTCTGTGTGTTTCTCTCTCTCTGTCACTCACCTTCCCATATGTTCACTCACTTTTCCTTCATTAATTTGTGCTATAATATTCAGAAACTGCTAACTTCTGTGGGTACAGGTAAGAATGAGAAAGTCCTTCCTATTTAGAAGCTCTAGCTGGGAGGAAAGAACAGACTTGGGAAGAAGGTGAAGGAAATGAGGTTGAAGGTGGAAAAGATAAACAACCTCACATGTCACTCTGAGGAATTTATGTGTGATCTAAATTTGGATATGAAAAACTTTATGGATCACTCAGAAGAAAGACTGTGTTAATCATTCTCTGTATGACATATGTAATATAATATAATATATATATATATATATATACACACACCAAGTATGACTTCTCCATTTATGCATCTCTTACACAGTTCTGAAACCAAAATAAGTTTACAAAGTAAAAGCCATAAGATACAAGCTCATGGGTTGGGAAGGTGGCTCACATGCTTGAAGCCCTGGGTTCGATTCTTCAGCACCAGTAAACAGAAGTGGCTTTTTGAGCAGTGGCTCAAGTGGTAGAGTGCTAGCCTTGAGCTGAAGAGCTGAGGGACAGCGCCCAGGCCCAGAGTTCAAGCCCCACGACTGACAAAAAAGAAAAAGATACAAGCTAATAACGTTTGTTTAATGCAATACATGCAATTGCTTAACTGAAACCAAATGGCTTCTGGCATATGAGTACTGTGTTGACCATAAGCATGAGCTATATTTTGTACTCAGCCAGTCTATGTGACTGGGTGCTGAGAAATGACCTGGTTCTCTCATTCCTTCTCTCTAGTCAAGCCAACACAGAACTGCCATGGAAAGGAACCGTGATCATGTGATTTGATCATCTCTTTCTTTATCCATGTGTCAAGCTTATCTCTATTTTCTTCTCTGTTGCAGAGGATAATAAAACATGACCACTTGGTCCCAGGGTAATTTTAAATACAAGTTCAGATGTCAAAACTGAAAATAACTGGCAGCATTTGATCAGAAGCAGTCATCAAATGATCTAGAAAATGTGCTTATTTAAACCTTAAATTATTCTTGAATTTAAAGTCCTTTCTTCTATATATACTTTCTGAGAGACATTATCAGTCCCCAAGTGTACATTCCTGAAGCCCAGAGCCTGCTTGGTGAGGAAATCAGATCACGGGTCGAGGGCCTATCACCAACAAAATTGGGGCAAAGGAGTGACAAGATCAGATTGAGATAATAGAGTAGCAACAGTAGGGCAACGTGGCGATAAAGAAGAGAGAAAACCAGGGGTGGGAAGGTCATTTGGAAGACAACTAGACCAGGAGTGAAGACTGATCTAAACAAAAACCATGTGAGTGATAAAGACATAAGAGAACAGACCTTTGTCTAAGAAAAAAAAAGATGCTTACAATTCAGGAACTGATTAAATATAGAATTTAGGACCATTTCTAGCTTAAGTGACACCATTAATCCTGGATGGAAATATACAGAAAATTCATTTCAGACAGGAAACTAAGGATAGGCTTTGAACCATGTACATTGGTTGATCCAAATCTTCCTGTTGGACTAATAAGATAGGGGAACCCAAAGGCAGTTGACTGCTACTTACCAAATAATAGGAACACAGAAACTTTAGAACTGATGAGGGTCCAGAAGATGACACGCTGCCCAACTTTATTTTCCAAGTTACTTCCCTTTCCCCTTCCCCCACTCCCCCACAGTCTGCTCAAATCCCACGCCAGCTTATCTGATTCTCATACATAAACATTAAAGTAAAAAAAAAACTATAGGAATGAAGATTGCCAAATACAGCGGGCTGGCTCCGAAGAGAAAACACTTCTACATGAAGCTATCATGCAGAGATGGCCTGGTGGACACCAACCTACAAAGTCAACTTTCTAGGTACAAGAAAGCCTCATTGTTCACCCTCCAGTCACAGAATGTTTGTCCTACCTACTAGTAGTTACCCAAAGCCTACCCCAACATCATTTGGAAAGAATACCAGCTGTCTTACTTAATGTTCTGATATGCTGGTGCTGAGGTTTAAAATCAAGGCCTCAAGATCTCCATTGGGTTTTTGGCTCAAGGCTGGACCTCTACCACTTGAACTACATGTCCATTTCTGGCTTTTTGCTGGCTAATTGGAGATAAGAGTCTGGATTTTCCTGTCTGAGCTAGGATTACAGGTATGAGCAACCAGTGTACATCTCTGTTCTGATACTTTTCGATGTACAAAATTTAAAGACAGAGTTTCTCCCCATGAGACTGATGGCTGTGATTTCAGAATGTTCCAGTGGAAAGATGACAGGATTTGCCACCATTGCAAACATGGTTCCACTTCCTCTCCTTCCTTTTGCTAGACAGGAAATCTCAGCTAGCTCCTTAATCTCTCTTTCTCTTTCTATGAAATGATTCCATAAAACTTTATTTCAGGGCTGGGAAGGTGGCTCAGTGGTAGAGCGCTTGCCTTGCATGCATGAGGTCCTGGGTTCGATTCCTCAGCACCACATAGGCAAAAAGAAAAAAGCCAGATGTGGCACTGTGGCTCAAGTGGTAGAGCGCTAACCTTGAGCTGAAGAGCTGAGGGACAGCGCCCAGGCCCAGAGTTCAGGCCCCACAACCAGACTCTAAATAAATAAATAAAATAAAACTTTATTTCAAAATCTAGTTTAAATAAGTAAATATAACATTACATTCCAGTGTCTAGCACAGTGCCTGCAACATCTTGGCCAATCAATCATGCTCATTCTCAAATAAACCATTTTCAATTAGGTAAGGAGCCAGGAGAGAAGGAGGTTTTCTGGGTTCAGACATGTCCCAAGCACTTTAATTATTTGATCTTGCATACATAAACTGACTTCCCTGAACCATAGAGAGATAATGACAATTACATAGAGCTACTAGGTTATCATGGTGAGTCAATGTGTACAAAACTCTGAGAACCACTTGGTTGGCACATACTGTGTAATATCAGAGGACTAGCTCTTACTCATCACAGGTACTCCTTCCTCCCTTCCAAAGATCAAGTTTAAGCTCCTTTCCTGGTCATCAATTTCAGAGATAGGGAAAAGAGTCATTCAGGGACAGACACCAAAGCCATTGTATATGGGCCCTGTGGGAGAGGAAGAAAAGGAAGTTCTGACCAGAGAAACAGACATTTGCACCTCTTTCTCAATCTTGCCTAAAATGGGCCAGAGCCTGTAGGTTCTCAGGGTGGACTCTCAGAGTAAGTAAGTTCCCAGATGTCATCAAGTCTGTGTAACCGAGAAAGCAACAGTCCAGACATAGGGACTAACTTCTGAGGAACTTGAAAACACTATTGCTTTAGTGCACTTACATTGGTTCATTTAACAGTGGTAAAATGCCACAATTTATGCTAATTTTGCCCTAAGGAGGAAGGCAGGAGGGAAAAAAAGAAACATAAGAAGACTCAAGGTGACACATCTTTCCCAGGGCTAATGCAAGAGGAGTCAAGCTGGAGATACCTCATCAGAAGGTTGAGACAATAAGCAAACATACTTTTCTGATATATTAAGCATGATTATCATGCCCAGTTCCTCACTGGAGGGTGTGAGGAAACGAATCATTAAATTCTTGAAAGAAACCTATGCATGCTTTTCTCTCTGGACTCTCACTTGGAACACAGCTGTAGCCTGGCTCTCCCAGGGTTTGGTCCACAGCCCTGTCAGGCCTGAGCATGGAACTGAGTTTCTGGTGATTTGCTGCCTCCATCTGGATCAGAAGAGAATATTTTTAGATGAATTTTCATTTGTTTAACCCTGAGAGAAACAACTTTTACATCAGCATGGAGCAGAGAGGCCTATTGGAGATAGACACTTCATTAATTCGAGTACAAATTTTGATTCATTAAACTCTAAATTCAGAGAGAGAGAGAGGAATGACGTAGTAGAAACAGCTTTGTCTGGGCTGGGAATGTGGCTTAGTGGTAGAGTGCTTGCCTATCATGCATGAAGCCCTAGGTTCATTCCTCAGTACCACATACACAGAAAAAGTTGGAAGTGGTGCTGTGGCTCAAGAGGTAGAGTGCTACCTTGAGCAAAAGAAGCTCAGGGAAGGTGCCCAGGCCCTGAATTCAAGCCCCAGGACTGGCGGAAAGAAGGAAGGAAGGGAGGGAGGGAGGGAGGGAGGGAGGGAAGGTAGTAGAGAGAGAGCTCTGCCTTTGGGATAAGGCAGATTTTTGTTCCACTTTGTCTGCCACCAGCATTATATCACTCAGGGCAAGTACTTAATCCTCTAGGTGGCTCTAAATGCATGACAGCACTGCCTCACTCTCAGGTCGGTATCAAACTCATCACAGCCTGTCCCTGATTCCATTTCCCTTCCTCTGTTCCAGCCATTTCCTCCAGGCACAATCCTTCCCTGGTCCATCAGGGCAGACCTGCTAAGTCTGAGAAGGGGAAGGTTTGTTCTACATTGCTTCTGACTACCCTGGCCCTCTTCCTACTCTGCCATAGACCCTTCCCAGTCCCAATAATCATCTAGAACTCATCATGTAGCCCTCTTCTCCATTCTTGAGAACTCAGACAAGAGGCTGTGGGGCTGACCAAGCTTCCAATCAAGTACCCAGACCCTTCATTCTATTCAATCCAGTTGACCAAGCTTCCAATCAAGTACCCAGACCCTTCATTCTATTCAATCCAGTTCAGGCATGTTGAATAGGAGCCAACTCATGGCTTTCTCTCACCTCTGGGCTGCTTTTCAAGTCTAGATCCTGCTTAAAACAACTCCCCCATTCCATCCCTATGTTCTAGTCTCCTAGCAGCTCATCCTATCCACCTCAATGTAATGTAAAAAACTACTTCTTCCAGAAGTCTTCTTCCATACCACCTGCTCCAGATAATGTCCAGACGGTGTTCCTGTGAGCCCAGGGTACTGGTACACACCTTATCAGTGCCCTTACAACACCATTAGGTTGATGATTCTGGGCCACCGCCTGATCTGTGAGTGCTGTGCAAGCAGGGCTCACACCCTTCTAATCACAGGGAAGCCCCGGGGTTACTGCAAGGCCAGGCATTGTCAAAATGAAGCATGCCAAAATGAAACGCAACAGGTCAACGTGGCTATTTATATGGTCCTCAGAATGAAAGACTCAGCGGAGAAGTGGGTGTGTGTAAGGGGCAGGGTGCCTGACTGGAAGTTGTATACTATCAGCTCTCATCCCTGATTTTCCCAGACTTGAAGCTGAAGCTTTCCCTTGAATCTGAGATGCTAGCTTCTATAGTACCCACGTGGGGTTGCTCCAGCCAGAACTTCAAACAGTGCAACCCTCTCATCTGATCACGTTCCTGCCAAATCCAATTTGAAAGCATGCATAAGACTCACACTGACGTACTATCATCAAAACTATGTAGGAAATAGCCTAATGGGTCCTTCATCTTCCCCAATCAGGGCAGACCTGCTAAGTCTGAGAAGGGGAAGGTTTGTTCTACATTGCTTCTGACTACCCTGGCACTCTTCCTACTCTGCCATAGACCTTTGCCAGTCCCAGTACCAATAATCATCTAGAACTCCTATGTAGCCCTCTTCTCCCTTCTTGAAAACTCAGACAAGAGGCTGTGGGGCTGACCAAGCTTCCAATCAAGTACCCAGACCCTTCATTCTATTCAATCCAGTTCAGGCATGTTGAATGACTGGGTAGTCTCAAGACACCAATGCTATATTTTTCTCCTTATAAAGTCACATGTATGCTCGTGATTCTTCCAATGGATGGAGAAAACTACAGGCAGAGCTTCTCAAAGGCTTTTCATCCCAGGAAGAATTATCCTCCTATCTAAAACAAAATACTCTTCCCACCCACAAAACAATAGCATCATGTCATGAAAACCCAATCTACTAACCAAAAGGTTTGAATTTGACCCAGAAGCTAGCCTTACTCCCCAGGGTACATTCCTCTAAACTTAAGCCCCTTTGAAATAAGGAAATTCAGAGAGGCTTTTTGTCAGGAGGTCAGCAATGGAGGACTCCTCTCTTTCTTAGACTTCAGTCCAACAGGGCAGAGAGACCATGAATAGAAACTCTGGAACCATATGACCAGGGCTTCTCTTGGCGGTGTGATCTTGTCATGTGTCTTTGCCTCTGTGTACCTCAGTCCATTTAGTTATGATATGTGATAACAGTGAGACATCAAAGAGTTAAAATATGTAGAACTTAGCAAAGAAGAATTGCTGGACTCATTTTAGTGATGTAAATAGGTCTACTATTTTTCTATCTAGCAAAGAAGTGTTGAAGCAGACATGTACACATTTCCAGACATCTAACAAGTACTAATTCCCAGAGATAGTACAAGATGAAAATGTTTTTCTAAATGACTCATGAGGAAGTCTCAGAATGCAGTTGTCCCAGAGACCTCTCCCGGTGAACTTTTCACCTATAAATTTCCACTAGGTGCAAATGGGAATTTTCCTATTATCTCTACATTTTGGCTAAGGCTCCTACGGTTAAGCAGCCAGCTCCTCCCTCCCCAGTCCAGGGCAACTTCCTGGGTGCCTACTAAAATTCACAAGAGGTATCCTAACTGGCCTTTCACCTCCAGAGTCCATTAAAAAAAAAATTCTCCAAGACAGTTTGTTGATAAGAACTTCTAAGAACAGAATGCACTTGGCTACTCTCCTCTCCCCCTGGGAGAACCTGGTGCATATCCTCAAAGAGTGGAAAATGTAATTGAACAGGGAACCCAGGCAGCTGTTTCTGAAGACAGGAGCCTTCCTGAAGCTGCCTTTCCCTCCTGTGAACACTGGGAATATATCTTAAGATACTTTGCCAGGACCTCGGCCCAGGGAATGACTACAAGTGAAAGGGATACCAGCCATAGAGTCTGGAGATACCCAGCTCCTGGAATGGGAGGGGAAGGGGAAGGGGGAAAGCGAAGAGGAGGAGGGGCAAGTTGTTTGAAAGGAAGGCCACTCCATCTTTCACAAAGACTCTGGGAAACAGATACAAATTCCACAAGGAAGCCAACAGAGCCCATGGAAGCTCTGGATGTTTTCTTCCCATTTTCCCCCTGTTGTGAAAGCTCAGGATTTGTTAGAAACTCTGAATTTTCTGGAAAGAACTAGAATAAAAGCATCTGGAATCATCATACCAAAATAAAAATGCAGCTGATCTGCTAATATTAACTAGGCCAAAAATTCCATGAAGCATGTGGCTTCCATTACAGGCATGAAGACTGTGTAGTCCAACACGCCACCAACCATCCAAGATTAACCTTATTTATGTGAGATTTAATTAAATGTGGAGTTGGACTCTTGAGATTCAAAAAAGAATTATGACTTCCAGAACAAGAGGAGAAATGCAGAGTTAGGCTCGTGATCAAAGGTTTGAGATTACCCATAAGTGATCTGTGCTCAGGGTCACAGGACCCTGTGGTGTCAGGTGCTTCATCACATGCCAATAAGCCCCTCCACTGAAAATGCACCCATGGCTCTGATCATATGCATCTCATTATACAATCAGGAGTTTCTGGATCAAAACCATATCCTGGCCACCTCTTCCGTGACGGTTTATGTAGTGACTCTCACTGGTCAACAAAATGGTTCAGCTGCAAACAACATAGACCTTGGAATCTTTGGTCTAGCCTCTGAACTCTTTAAAGCTGTTTCATCTTGGGCAGATTTTCCACTTCCTCAAGCTTTAGTTTGCTAACCTGTAAAAGAGATATTGAAGATATGGTTGCCATTGTATTAAAAGCCATACATATACTGTATACTCATAACTTGACAAGGACTCTTCTTGGAGTTGTTTTTGTTCAATCTGGCTGGGAAAAATGTCCCCTTCCCATTGTCCACCCTCTCCTGTGCACAAGTGACGCCTTCCCTAGAAGTCCCCACCCAGCAACTGTAATTCAGGTAACTGGCACACCTGGGTGCAGTAGGAGATTCTCCAGGCTCTGAGGTCAGTTCCTCTTCCTCTGAGGTCACACCTGCATTCACTGTGGCCACACCTCCACCTAGCCCTCCCCCAAATAATCCATCTTTATCATTAGTTCTCCCCTATCCCCGCTTAACACCCCTGCTACACACCTCCATCTGGTGCAGATGGGAGGCAGGCTGATTGGTTCTGCTAATAAACTGTCCTCTGAACAACCACTTGGAGGTGTCCCTTTTCAATCTTTAGTTACATGCATTATTCTATTTACTACCCCCAACAATCTGAAGAAGTTTCCTCCGTTCCAGATAAGGATACTGGGGGCCAGAAAAGTTAAGCAATTCACCAAAGTTACATGATGACTAAGTGGCTGAGCTGGGATTTGAACTCAAGTTTGACTCATGTCAAGACTTTATAACATGTCAACATTATCATATGACTATTTTGGTGCAAATAGACAAATAGACAAAAAGCAAGAAACTCTGAAGTCTCCTTAATCCCTCATGGCACCTCCCTGGAGTTCAACTTTCTCATCTACCTCATAGTATGGCTGGAAGGATTAAATGACTAGATATATACACCACCTGTGGAATAATACTCAGCACATGAAAGTTATTCTGCAAATGTCTACTACACTTATTGCTACAAAACAGCTGACACAAAAATGGGGAGAATGATGGAAGCTAGAATAAGAAATGATGCATAGGCACCAGTGGCTCATATCTGTAATCCCACCTCCTCAAGAGACTGAGATCTGAGGGTTATGGTTCAAAGCCAGCCTGTGCAGGAAAGTCTGTAAGACTCTTGTCACCAAATAATCACCAAAAAGCCAAAAGTGGACCTATGGCTCAAGTGGTAGAGCCCTCCTTTGAGTGAAAAAGCTAAAAGAACAGTGCCCAGTCCCCGAGTTTAAGCCACAGTATCAACACAAAAACAAGCAAACAAATGTGGAACAGAGAAGGCCTCCAATGATTGAGTGTTCCATGCGTTGGAAATCTTTTATGGTAGGTAAACTATGGTTATAAATCCTTTATGGTAAAATTGCAGAGAAGTCCTGTAATGCTTCCAGGGGCATTAGATTCTTTTCCATGCAGATGGAGGGGTCTCAGAGGGAATAAAACTATAGTTATATGAGTATATTTATAACTGGTAAGAACCAAGAAGCATTTGGATGAGAAATGTTATGTTAAGCAAAAGGGCATCTTCATTGAAAGCTGAAGAGTCATGAGAGTTGTCCATCAGTAGTCTTGTCCATAGGGTCCTCAACAGATAACCACCTATTGGATGATGTCACCACATGAAGCCAAGGGTCATGCGATGCACTAACCAGCTGGCTCATAGTGAAGGAGGCAGTAGGTCTGGCTCATCAATGTCATGAAATCATTACAGACGATACCCATTTTAGAAAGCCGGATGTGCGCAAGGGGAGAGTCTTCCACAGTGGCAGGCCTTTGTATCAAACTGACTCACCTAGGCATTACTTAGCAAACTTTGAAAACAAGGACAACACACTCTCTTAGAGATGTGATATGAGTTCAAATAATCAATGGAATTGTTAACCAACAACAAAACCCTGGAGAGCTACCAACTCTCATTTCCCAAGAAAAAGGCAAAGGATGAGCTTGGTGGTCTTAAGAAGTGGTAGGGATAACTAGTATACATCTAGGATCATTTTATCAGACAAGAATAAAAGGTCAAAAGCTATGTACATATGACCATATAAGATGATGCTAAGCAAAATGAACCCCAAGATATGGACACAAGAGGTTCTTTTCTTTGTTGCTGTTGTTTTTAATGTACTATGTGATTTCTTTTGTATGTTCTTCCCACTATGGTATAATCCCTGCTGTCACTGTATTTGATTCTGGTGCCCTGCATCTTGCATATACTTTTTTTCTAATTTGGGGAGGGGAAGGGAAATAACAAAATGCTGAAATAAGGATACAGGTTGACCCACTGTACAATGAGATATACAAGACACTATGTTGAAAATTAACTTTATAATTTGGTGTGGGGGGGTAGGGAGGGGACATGGGGGGAGGAGTTGGGGAGGTGAGGAAGGAAGGGATGGTAGAGGAGAAACAAAGGAGGAGGTAACAATGCTCAATAGCAAATGTACTCATTACCTTGATCGTGTAACTGTAACCCCTCTGTACAGTATCTTTACAATTAAAAAAAAAAATTAAGTGGTAGGAGACCAAAATGGAAATGTGCATTGCAATGCCAGAAACAGCTTCCTCTCTGACTGTATCCTGCAGGGTGTTTTGTTTTTCTATATGCATATTTCTGGCTGTAGTATATTTTTAAGAAAATAAGTAAGCATTTCACCTCTTTCAAAACTCCCTAGTTTTGCGTACGTTGGATATTCCTTCAGGCTTATAAGCTTAATTTTCATGTCGATCTCCACTGAACTCACCGTTTCCTATAAAATATTTTTCAAAGAAGAGGATTTTGAATCTGCCTGCAGGAAAAGATCTCTTCTGCAGGAAGCAATACACAGAAATTGCCAAAAATATGGAAAGCAACGAATTTAAATACTGGCCCAATGAAAGCTTATATCTCTGTACTGTTTCAATTTATCTTAATTTTGACAGTCCTACAACACAGTGCTGATTAGTTACTAATATCTTGCTATAATGTAGATACTGATATAGCAAATATGTAATCAAATTTTACTTTACAAGCTGTTGATGAAGTCAGGAGTGATATAATATAGCTGCAGTTACTCAGGAGGCTCATGGTTCAAGGCCATCCCAAGCAAAAAGTTACCAAGACTCCCATCTCAATAAACAGACTGGATGTAAGTTCATATCCATACTCCCAGCTACATACAAAGTGTAGGTCTAAGGATCTTGGTCAAAAAGCAAGCAAAAATAACAGACCCTACCTGAAAAATAAGTTAAGTTAAAAAGGGTTAAAAGGATGGCTCAATTGGTGGAGTGCTTGAGTAAGGTCCTGAGTTCAAATTCCACCCATTCCCTCTCCACAAAATAAAAGTGCTGATGAAATTTCTCAAAGAAGAAAAGGAAAAGCCAGTTAATTTTTGTTTTATATTAGAGGGTATTTTGTTTTGTTTTTGTATTTTTTGTTTGTTTTGAGACAGCACAGCTAAGCTTCAAACTCACAATCCTGTCTCAGCCTCCTGAGCGCTGAGTACTGGGATTGCAGATAAATACCACTATATCCAGTGAAGAGCATTTGGTTCTAAAACAACAACAGGTTCTAAGATATTTTTCAGAAGGAATGCTAGTAAGCCAAAGATAAATTTATTATTTCGAATAGCAATGTAAGAAAAAAAATGTTTCCAAAAGCCAGCTGAGCATCTGGGGGCAGACAGATGAGATAGAAGAGGAAAGAAGGAAGTAGAGTGACATATTAGGAGGAGAAAGGATCCAGGAAAATGAAAGAAAAAGGTCCAGGGAAAAAGAACTAAATGAAAAAAAATTCCCTGATGGAAAGACCTGAAGGTATCTCCAATTAGAAATGACTAGGCAAAGCCTAGTACCAGTGGCTTGTCCCTATCATCTTAGCTACTCAGGAAACTGCAATCTGGAGAATTGCCGTTTAAGGCCAGCTAAGGAAGAAAAGTTTGCTAGACTCCATCTCCAAATATAACCAGCAAAATTCAGGGCCAAACATATGCCTCAAGTAGCAGAGCACCAGCAAGCAAGCACAGAGTCCTGAGTTCAAACCCCAATCATGGAAGAAGAAAGAAGGAGGAGGAGGAGGAGGAAGAAGAAGAAGAAAGGAAGGAAGGAAGGAAGGAAGGAAGGAAGGAAGGAAGGAAGGAAGGCAGGCAAAGCAGGAATTACTGGGGAAATCCCATGTTATTTTAAAGAATTACTACGGCAACACTATCCCCATTTTTCTCAAATACTTTGTACAAATCAACTCTATAGTTTTCTATAGTCAGAATTTAGGGAAGAATAAGGGGAAAAAAATCATTAAATTCAATTTTAAGAAAAGAAAACAAGATAAAGTGAGACACAAAGCAGAGAGCTTAAGAAAAAGTTGTTCCCCCAGCTCTACTTCTGCATCTGGGAACCTCCACCGAGAAGTTTTTCTGGTTTGCTACATATTGGTTTCCTTTTATCTGAGCAGTGGAAACTTAAGCCTTTCTGTCTGAGTACTAATGGCTGGAGTGAACCACAGCTGTCAGAATTAAGGAATGCCTAGGAAGAAGACATCTGGACTACAATAAATAGTAAGTGGCATTTCCTCTGATACTAAAATAAAAATCTCCACTATTAAAGAAAGATTGGATAGCATCACTACCTCTCCTGAAGTCAGCACCATTACCAAGAATATTGAAATAACCATTAGGAAAGCAGCTGGGGATATTCAAATATAGAATTTGAAGCTCGGAAACTAGTTCTGTCTCAATCAAAAGTGATTGCTCACGATACAGCTGCCAGAGCATGATTCCTTTCGCTGTGCACGGAGAAAAATTTCCTATAAGCTTTTGCGGATACTGGAAGGAAGGATGGATCTAAAGCTCTGGAAGTTCTTGTGATTTTGACAATGGAGTAACTGAGTTTACCTCCATACCCACCTTTTGACTCCTGACATGATACACTTGGAAGTCTGAGGGATTTAGTCAGAAAAGACCCAGAAGGGCCCTGGGTGCAGGATTTTGTTTACTTTGCTGAGAGAGAGTTGTTTCCTTAGAATTTCTACACACTAGGATAGAATTGTCCCACCAAGTTCTGATAATAACAGGGCATCAAATTGTTCAACAGAGTTTCCTAGAATTGCTTTTGTTGTACAATTGCTTTTCAATATGTCTGTAGCCCTGTTTGAAGCAATCTTTCAGGAAATGTTCTCAGTATGAAATAGTGTCCTGCCTTCGGCTTGAAATAATCCTGCCAAGACTGGCAGGTGAAATAAGCCCCACATATTCAGCAATTAGAATTGAATGTAAGAACTACAAGGGCTTCATTTCACAACAGCTCATCTGGAAATGCCAGGCGATGGACAGGTTCATGGGTGTTACCTCTTGGTGTCCTCCATCCCTCATGGAAGACCCATAAGCATTGATGGTTTTGGTGTCTGTCTGTCCAGAATGAGGTCTGTCAAACAACTAAGTTGGATCAGATGCCAGTGGCTCACAACTGTAATCATAGCTACGCAGGAGGCTGAGATTTGAGGATCATGCTTTGAAGCCAGCCTGAGCAGGAAGGTCTGTGAGACCCTTATTTCCAATGAATCACCAAAAAGCTGGAAATTGAGTTGTGGCTCAAGTGGTGGACTTCTAGCTTTGAGCAAAAAAGTTGAGCTGTTCAATCACCTGGATTGGAACAATAAGTAAACGAAGAAATAAATGTAGTCACACTAAAATTTAAAGTCTAATCGAGCAGATTGCAATTCATTAATCATACAGCTCTAAACCAGAAAAGATCCAGAACCTTGTCAAAGGGATGTGAGGAGAAAACTTTCATGGGGTAATACGGAAGTGAAGCAAAAGAAGTATTTCATTGGTTAGATCAGGTACTGGCCTCTTTTGGATTATTTCAGTATTCATCAGCAGCTTGTGATTGGTGGAACTTGAGTTTCATTTTGTTTCTGTAAGAATTATGGGCACTGAAGCTATCTTGGCCAAATGGGCTCTCGTTAAAGGAGACTATTAACTTTATAACCTGCTATGAAGTTTTGATGAGTTCTGAGTTCTGAGGTTCTACTCAGCCTTATCAACCCTATGACTATGAAAAAATCCCATCACATTCAATTTATGACGTCCAAAAAGACAACCTGTAACAAACTATGTTTCCTGAGTATAATATCCTAGTTCTTGATACCCCCGTGCTATCTTGCTCCAGCCCCATGGCTCTTTCACACAGCTCTCACGTTGCCCAGTATAGTCAGAATTGCTCTGGATAAGCAGTGTCAGCTTTACGTCCTCTGTTACAGGAGCCAGGAGAAACTGAGTGTAACAGGCTGGCCAGGAGCCACAAACAGAGGGCAATTTGGGGTAGGATTGTAATTATTCTAATCTGTAAAATACATATTGATCTATTGTAGTATTGAGTTACAATGGCCTGAACATTGCAATACTTTCATTTCTTGATCAGGGTCCTTGGAAACACAGCCATTTGCATCCAGGTCTGCATTCAGTGTATTTTGCTTTTTATCTAACTTATTTAACTTGGCAAAAGAATGAATGAAACTTGAAAAGGTAAATGAAACAAGTGCCTGCTGCTCACATGTGTAATTCTAGCTGTAGAGGAGGCTGAGATCCAGCAGGGTCTCTGTCTGAAACCAGCCCAGACAGAAAATTCCTATGACTCTGTTGTCAAAATAACCAGCTAGGCTAGAGGACGGCTCAAGTGGTAGAGAGCCAGTTTACCATGTGGCAAGTCCATGGGTTCAAATTCCAGGACAAAACTTAAAGGGAATAATTTCCCAAAGTGTATCTCTTTGACACAGGATGAATTTGAGCTGATAACACATTTGCAGAAGAAAATAAAACCTAAGAGCTACCCTTATATAACTATAAGCACAGATTTCTGAGTAATGTGGACTATTACAAATTCAGTCTCTTGGGGAAGTCTTAAAGCTGTGAAGAAGACAGAAAGTCAGTGCTAAGATGGATCTGAAAACGTTAAGACAACCTTTGTCTTTCATTAGTCTCTCCCCTATCTATGACTTCCTATATTTGCTGCTCATGGAAGCCCCAAACCCTCTTCTTTTATCTTTCTAGGTCTCCACAGTTCAGGGTCTTTGTTAAAAGCTCACAAACCTATTTTTTTCTTTGAGTCCTTAATACTTTTCCCTAGGAAAAGTCCCATATCATGTAAATCATGTGAATGCATCATGTAACTGTGCATGCTTTTCTCCTGTTAACCTGTATATCATCAATTCATTCTGCAGCTCCCAAATTCATTCTGCAGCCAATGAATCTAAGCACTATAAATCACAAGCTGAATTGTGAATTACAGAGGACAGGATCAACATTGCTGTGCCTTTCTAGCATTGATCACAATGACAAAGCTGATGGGGTCAGCATCTGCCCAAAGCTAGGAGAATATGATTTAATGGGAGTATTTTTCTTGGCAATATTTCAATGTATTAATATTTAACATACATAATTATCCCTTGGTACCCAAGAAGGATTGGTTCCAGGACTCCTCAAAGATACTGATATCTTAAGATACTTACGATATACTTTATAAGATACACTTCTTTTATATTTATATAAAATGGTGCAATATTTGTATGTCACCTATATGAAGCTTTTATGACATGCTTTAAGTCATCCCTAGCAATGCAAACAGATGCACTGTTTGAGAATGATGATGAGAAAGGTCTGTATATGTTCAGCATAGCTGCCATTTTTTCTGAATATTTTTGTTCTGCAGTCGGTAGCATACATGGATGAAAAACCCATGGCTATGGATGGCCAATAGACTAGACTATAAAACTTCTAGCAGAAACTTTAACATCACACTCAAGATTGCTGTTTGTAGCAGACATTATATCAGTATTTTTGCAGAAATGCACAAAATGATTTTTGCAAACGATGTCATTCTTCTCCATTGCTTTATATGCACTGATTTTTTCCCTGTTGTAAAAGCAAATTCATAATTAGCAAATGAGTTTTTATACAGCATCTTTCACATAGAAAAGAAATAAAAGATGTTCTTGGAACTGCATGATATGGGGATTATTGCTGGCAACCGAATTTCAAAGAATTAAATACATTAATAGTTGTTTTTTGTAACTTTATCAAAAATTTGAAACCAGAGGCATGGTGTCTAACATCTGTAATTCCAGCTACCCAAGAAGTGGAGACCAAGAGGTCTCAAGGTTTGAGGCTGGCCCAGAAAAAAGCTAGTGAGACCTATCTCAACAAACAAGGGCTACATCTGTATCCCCACACATGAAAAAAGTATATGTAGAAGAATTGCTGTATAAAGCCAATTGAGTCCCCACCCCAACAGAGGGAGATCCTACCCTCCCCCAAATAAGTAAATGGTGCTGGGATACGGCTCAAGTGGTAGAGCACCTGTCTGGCAAGCATGAAGTCCTGAGTGCAAATCTCTGTACTCCACCCCCCAAGTGGAAAGAGTGAATATGTTGTTAGTTATGTAGAAATGGCCTAGTCCAGATGGATGGTAAAAATCAGATGCTTAAGTTAGCAATGTTTATTTAATGTGGCTTATGTTGGCGGAAGAACAAGAACAGAAAGAACCTTGCTTCATTCATAGTTGGTAAGAAGGGATCATTTACTGGCCCCTCAGGAGAGTCTTCCTGGGGGAAAAAGAGCAATATAGAGGATAAAGGAGCCCTAGTTCTTCACTTCCCATTTCTCAAGCCAGAAATTTCTGTTTATAGTATTAATCGGGATACTTTTCATTTCAAGTGACTAGTTGGAGCCAAACAGGAACTTACTGATTCTCAACTGAAAAGTCAAGGAATAAGTTTCTCAGAGTTCAGGTCTGTCTAGATCCAGAACATCAGATGTGGCTCACACCTGTAATCCTAGCTACTCAGGAGGCTGAGATCTGAGGATCGTGGTTCAAAGCCAGCCCAGGCGGGAAAGTCCATGCAAGTCTTATCTCCAATAAACCACCAGAAAACCGGAGTGGCGCTGTAGCTCAAGTGGTAGAGCGCTCGCCTTGAGCTAAAGAGCTGAGGGACAGCGCTCAGGCCCAGAGTTCAAGCCCCACGACAAAAAAAAAAAAAAATGAAAGAAAGAAAAAGATGTAATGTTTTCTGACCCTGTTTTCCCTCTTCATTACATATGTTTTCTTTATTTGGCTACACAAATTACCTATACCCTGGGATTTAAATGGCTCTTTGATCTCTCATATTCAGGAGGGTCCTCATTCTGAGGGCTCCACAGATAATGCCTCTGGAATGACTGCATGGCTGTGCTTGAGTTTGATGCTCACTCACCACAGGACACTTGACTGTACTAGGAAAGATCACCTATGACTGATGACCCTGTTTGGAGAAATGACTGAGTGCACAGAAGGGAATATCTGTAAAGAAAGCTGCAGGCAGATGGAAGAGGTACTTCTGCTCTAAGAGCAAGATCTATGTGGAATAACTTTTCAATCCCACAGTCCACAATCTCCCCACATAAGGCCAAACCACATATTTTTACTGCATGGCTTAAAGAATTTCTCCCTGGGTCCAGTTCAAAGCTGATACAAAGCAAAGCAGAAAGCCTCCAAAGACAAAAATCTGTTTCTGGTTGGAAAGCCTACCATTGCAAACACTGTAATGAGATAAAAGTCTTCTGACCTGTTCAACATCTAAAGAGTGACTCACTTCACCTTGATGTGACTGCTTTGGTCAAAGTGTGCTTTTTGTTTTAAAGTAGGTTTTCCTACTTTAAACAGGATAATTTAAGAGCAGGAAAAAAAGTCAAATCACAATTTTCATCAGGAGAATAAAATGACATTGATTCTCTGGATTGGACAGCACCAAAAAAAAGCCATTTCCCAGAAGTGGCATGGGAAATATCTGTTTTGATTTCATGCTGGAGATCATTTAATGGTATCAAGACAAAGACACTGGTTATCAAGACTCCATTAAAATTATAACCCTGACAGAAAGAACTCCACTGCCATGGCAAATGTCACCAGGCTTCCAAAGGAAAACAGACACATTTAGTAACTGAGGAGAATAAAAAGGAAAGGTGGGCATGGAGGGAAAAGATTTCCTTCCTAGCACATTGCTAGGCTCATGGCTGAGGCCTTGTAACAAAGGTTTTTAAAAACCCACATAAAGACTTAGGCAATGTATGTTCTATAGGAAATGAGAGCATTCTTCAAGTCACAAAGACTTCAAGGAACAGGAAAAATCTGGGTATTTTTTATGTTACATTTTACATACAACTGGATAGTCATGAGAACTATGACTGAATTGAAAACTCCCCATCTCAGGGTAATAAACAGGGAAGGGAAACTTAGCAAAGCCTGTTGATCAGATTCTCCTCATGTTCTGTGTCTTCAGAGATAAGAGCAAACCAGTCCTATCTAGGGCATATTTCTGTGGCTGTTCTCCTTATAGTATGGGGGTAGAAGGGCCAGACAAAGATGAAAATGTTCTTCCTGTTACGCTGTTTTCTCAAATGCCAAGACACCATATATTGGGGTAGGGTGTCTTAAATCCCATCAGCTGTAAGAAAGAAAGGGAAAAAAGGGAAGGGGGGGAGAAAAAAGAGCTAAGGAGGGATAGAGAAAAGGAGGGAGAAAAAAAGGAAGGAAGGAAGGAAGGAAATTCTTGCTGCAAAGTGTCCTGGGAATTCAGGGTGACATGAAATGGTGAAATCAAGGTTAGAGCCTGCTACTTCCCAGTTGCCTACACTTGGTTACTCCTCCCAAGTCTCATACTCTTCAGCTGAAAGACACGATGAAACATAATAGTGCCTTCATCATGACTAAATAAGAGGAAACAATATGATGTTCAGTAAGTGAAATTGTATCTCTTATAGCGTTGTTTTGTTTTGTTTTTGAGACTGGGTTTCACAATGTAGCTTAGGCTGACCTTGATCTTGGTAGGTAATCAGCTGGCATGGACTTCCCTGTTTTTTTGCCTCAGCTTCGAGTACCAAGATTACAGGCCTGCACCATCACACATCTTGAGACTTTTAATATTATACACTGATGGGAATCTGGTACCCCATCGCTCCCTATAACACATTCCTTTCCTTTGAAGTCGCCAGTTTTAAAACACTTTGACAGAAATCCTGAAAAGGCCAATGTTCTTTCTTGCAAGCATGAATTGCTAACTGTGAATGGAAGTACGCTCTTTTTTATTATTATTATTAAAGTACACTCTTATTTGGCAGATCGGTTAAGGCATCGAGGAGTCTCTGTTAAGTTTGAAATTTGGTAGGACACTAGAGGGCGCTCTTGGCACTTAGTCTTCCAGCCCTGGATTCAGAATTCAAGTTTGTTTTTTGTTTTTTTTTCTGCGTCAGCCCCACTAGATGTCTTTTTAAGAAAAGCCTGAGACAGTCAGTTCCCTGGCATCCGTCCCGTGCTCAGGAATCTTAACACAGGAAGGACTTGGTTTGTAACAACTAAGCAATTTGTCTATGTGGGCATTCATTCTAGAAGATCCCTTTTGCTGCCACATGCACAAATCTAAAGAAAGACAGTGGCCACAGTCTCCCAGATCTATTATTTGACATTAAGATGATATGAAGGTCTGGGGTAGGTGGCAGTGTTTTTATTTTGATTAATTAGGAACCATAAATGGTACTAGGAAGGCTTGAGGTAGAGGCCCCTAGGCAACTTTAAAAATAAAGATGTTCTTTCAGATCTAAAAAAAACCACATCAGTGTTAGACATGTGCAAAAGCAGCCCACAGGCCAGAGCAAGACTTGGCTGTATTAGTGGAAGGAACTGATACATCCAAATGAAAACTTTGGTTTCTGGGGTTTGGTAGAATGCCAACCAATGAGCAAAGCATCAGGTACTGAGTTTGAGTCCCAGTCTCATAACAACAAAACAAAGAAAGAAAGAAGAAAGAAAGGAAAGGAAAGCAAAGCAAAGCAAAGCAAAGGAAAGGAAAGGAAAGCAAAGCAAGGGAAAGCAAAGCAAAGCAAAGCAAAGGAAAGGAAAGGAAAGGAAAGCAAAGCAAAGGAAAGCAAAGCAAAGCAAAGCAAAGCAAAGCAAAGCAAAGCACTGGTTTCTGTGGGTAGCCGTCCATCCAAGGGAGGCACAGCTGGGTAGAGCTGACCCCACAGAGAAGGGTGTCCCAGCATTGCTCTCAGTGAGGGGTGGGACCATTTCACGATGAGAAAAGGAAGTGTTTGAGAAGTCACATGTCCAGATTCCACTTTGACCAACATGGCGCCAAGTCAACTGTATTCCCACACTTGTCTGCCAACAGTGGGGAAAGCTGCTCCTCCAGCCACATGGGAGAGCATTCTAGTACCTGCATGAGGCTCATGTTCCATTGTAGACTTTATCCTGAATTCTGGAACGTTCTCTCAGGTCCCTTTGGAATGTCAGCCTCCTCCAAACTGGTAAACTCCAGGGCATTGATAATATTGAGGTCCTCAATTCACCCTGCAAGGCAGAGGGTCACATATGGAGTTGAGGGAGGTTCACCAAAGTACTTCTACTTGGAATATGTTTCTGTGGGCTGTGAGCTAGCTTTCAAAATGTATTTCCTGAAAATTCATGACACACATTCCTATTTCCAGTCCACAAGAGTCTTGCCTTGACTTTTGCTGCTCAAGCTAATTTAGTTTTTTTCTGGGTAAGTAAATTTCTACATTGTCAAGAGTCAGCTTTCCATAGCAGTGTTTACTGAGGAACTTTCCTAAGGAGAAAAATGTCTAAAGGACTATATGTATCTTGGGTCCTTCTTGTTGACAAAAGATAACTACAACAACTCTTGGCTAGCACTAATAGATATATAGCTGACTATAGCAATGTATTTATTCATCCAGCAAATACAGAGTGTGTTGTTCCTCAATCAGGTAAGCAGCAACAGATTAAGACCTAAAACCTGTTGTCAAGGAACTCACAGACAGTAAACACACACATAAATGAACTCCCACTGAGATGAATGCAGTCACTCCAATGAGCCTGGAAAGAAGCACTGAAATTTCAGGGCGCTGCTGGGAGTGACCATACTAAGCCACATTGAGAAGGTGACAGATTGCTGCTTGCCAATGGCAAGGGACCCAGTCACAGAATTAGCTGGGAATTGGCCAATTTGTGAGAGAGAGCACAGCAAATGCAAAGGCCTGGAGGGAAAGCAAGTAAAAAAGGTGGAGAAACACCAGTGTGTTCCAGTGTGGCTAGGGTAGAGCAAACAAGAAGGAGAAGAGAAGATAATCCCACCAATGTAAGATTCAGACTAGATGTTTGATCAAGATGGACACTGGGAATGGAAACCTAACCTGAGTAAAGAATATACTAAAGACTTGCATTGTTTCATAGGCAATCCTGGACGTGGTCCTACATTTACACATGCTTTTCAGAAAGCATTCAGTTCCTGTGTTATGGGGCAATTGTGACTGCACCATCCACTGAGGAGTGACAGGTGTGTTTCATGAAATCCTATGAAGCATCAGAAGTACAAGAGATATGTGTCACAACTCTGGTGGTAGACTTCCCTGGCTCCATATCTTGGGTGACTCTCCTCATTGTCATATGACTGTTTGTCTTATCTACTTGTTATCATCTTGCCTCCCAACTAGGAAAGATTTATGGCAAAGACTTTGTTCATTTCTACATAACTCTGGTTCAAGTATAAGGCACAACATATGAATTCAATAAGTATCATCTCACTTAAGTTGAACTCAGTGGTTATTTTCTATTTGGACAGTGTCTACTAACTTCCTCAGGAGTTCTAGATACATGATTTTTAAAATTTATATTTATTTAATGTAATTTACTTTAATTTTAGTTTATTTATACTCGGGAGTATAAATATCACAATATGTAAAGTATCATAATTCATCTGAAAAAGCTAAAGATACAATATTTTAATGTGGTCAAAGTATGTAACAGATGTAGGAGATCAATGAACTGTCCAAAATATTAAAAACTAAAGTAGAAACAGAAAAATAATCTGACTATATTTCAGAATAGCTAATTACTTTCCCAGACATTAATTGATTCCCTAAATTAACTACACCTACAAGCAAAATCAACAATTGTTCATTAAATCTGATTGGATACTATAGTACCATAACTAAGGATATTTTAAGGTTCTCCTCCTGACTCATTTCATTTCATTTTAATTTTCTGCTAGTCCTAGGGCTTGAACTCAGGGCCTGGCACTGCCCCTGAGCTTCTTTTGCTCAAGGCTAGCACTCTACCACTTGAACCACAGCGCCACTTCTGGCCTTTTCTGCTTATGTGGTGCAGAAGAAGCAAACCTAGGTCTTCATGCATGCTAGGCAAGCACTCTACCACTAAGCCCCACGAAGCCACATTCATATTCCCAACTTTTTTTTTTGGTCATGGAGTTTGAACTCAGAGCCTGGGTTATTAGCCCTGAGCAGTTTTGCTCAAGGCTAGCACTCTACCATTTTAAGCCACAGCTCCACTTCCAGAGTCTAGTATTTTAATAAGACCTTAGATCAGTTCCTTAACCACTCTGAACCCTAGTTTTGTTATCTGTAAAAATGAGTAATTTAACTCCCATCCTGATACGACTACTATAAGAATAGATAATGACACCGCTCATGTAATGTGTCTAACACATCCAGCAGGCATTGTCTCTGGTGAAAGGCAGAAAAAGCCAGGGCTACAACGGTCATTCCTTCCCCTTCCTCCCACAGTGTGTGATTTTGATTTTAAATTGTCCTCTGGCTCTCTCAATTTTCATAATTGCAACTGCTTTTTAAAGTACTTACTGTCTCATGGAGTACTAAAACCTACCTGAGCAGATACTTGAACAGGTCCATCATGACTAAACTGCAACTCTAAAAGTACAGAGTGCTCTGAAAACATCCAAGTTTTTTCACCTCCCTTTGGTAAGTAAAGAGTGAGCTACCCTAGGTCACATGGCTGTAAACTCTGTTTCAGAGTTTACATGGCTGTAAATAAGGAACTCACATCCTTATTTATCTGCCTGGATGGCACATATTTGTATTTTTTTCAGCAGCAATAGGCATGTGTCTAATTATGGGTTGCAGTTTCAAATGACACTAAGATCTTCATAGTACGTGGTATATGGTCTTAAATGCTTTCTAACATTCCTTAACATCTGAATGCTGAAACACATTTGCTTACCAGTATTCCAGGTAGGAGCTATGAAACTGCAGAACAAGGCATTGTGAAGCAGATACTGTTTGCTGCTTATGAGTTAGGATTGTTGAGAGTTATTGTTGTTGCCAACCCTGGTCCGGATGGCCCAGATTCCAGTTTAACAGCAACTTTAGACCTGTGACTTCTTTGCTGCCAACTTCCTCAGAACAAAAAGAAGAAAGAAAAAGGCACTTTCTTTTGGCCACCACAAATCAGAACAGTTTTGGGTGGATGCTGGCTGCTGTGTTTTCTAGGTTACACTGAATCTCAGCTACAGGAACCACCTCCTTATTGTCTAGGTGTAATCTGGCCACAAACCAGTTCGACAACATTGAAGCAAGCAATTTAAAAGGCAATATTCTGCCTTGTTTTAACAAGCGTGAAAGCGTTCCAGTCTACCTGGCATTTATAACCAACATTTATCTGTTAGTCTGGGTAGATGAAAGTTGGTTTTGTGGGCACCACTGACTATGTTGTACTGCTCTGACAAAGTAGTGCATTCTAGTAGGGAACCAAGAGCTGTGGACAGCTTTGGTGAAGGGTTCCCCTACTTAAGGACATAGCCACCGCTATGACAAGACAGCGAGAAGGTGAAGATCAGGCACACATGCACATGACTACAGCATCATTTGTTTAACATTGTAGATTTAAGAAACTCTCATTTAGATGACTTCAGGCATGGTGCTCATAAGCAGTCACAGGTGTTAACCTTTTCTACTGTTGCCTACTGTCCTAGACCCTAGGATATCCTGGTAACGTTAATCTTCTGGCCCCTTCGGTTTGGACCAGTAATGGTGGCTATGATTTAAAGGAACTGATGAAGACAAATTAGAGATACTTTAATAAGAGCTGTTGATTAGATAACACTATTATAACAATTTTAGTTTGCTAGAATTTAAAATTATACTGTAATTATGTAGAATTGTGTTGATTTTTTAAATGAACACTGAAATATATGAGATAAAAGACTATCTTAGAGTGTTCATCTTTTCAATAAAGATTTTAAAAAAACAATGTCTTAGAGTGGGGTGCCATAAGTTCATTCTTGTAACCCTAGCTACTCAGGAGGCTGAGATTTGAGGATTGTGGTGCAAAACAAGCCCATGCAGGAAAGTCTATGAGTCTCTTATCTCCAATTAACCACCAAATAGCTGAAAGTGGAGTTGTGGCTCAGGTGGTAGAGTGCTAGCCTTGAGTAAAAAAAAGCTCAGGGACAGCATCCAGGCCCTGATTTCAAGCCCCCATACCAACAATCTCCACCCCCAAAAACAATGTCTTAGCCTATTTTCTGTTGCTATAATTGCATACCACAGACTAGATGATGTACCAACCACAGAAATATATTTGGCTCACAGTTTTGCAGGCTACGATTGCAAGATCCAGAAGCCAACATCTGGCAAGGGCCTTCTTGCCAGAAAAGCAAAGAAAGAACAAGAAAGATTGAGAGAAGGACGCTGCACTTGGTGGTCTGTATTCATTCTTCATGACCCAAATACCTTGCATTCAGCTCCATTTAAAGAATCGCAATGGAGGTTAAATTTCAATACAGACTTTTTGAGGGACACATTGAAACCATAGAAAGAAAGAAATACAAAAAGAAGGAGGACTGTGTTTCAGTCTACAGCTGCTAAGTAAGAAGCTCAAGTGGACAAGTCGAGAAACACACACTTGGATGAAAAATGGCTCAAGAAATTCTCAGATACACTAAAATTTGAAACCTGCTGAACTATATACATCACGATCACTCCCAGCACTCTGGCTTTACCCAGGAGCTTGTTTGAATTGCAGAATCTGCACATACATACTTACTGAGTCCACATACAACACTTCCTCAGTTCAGTCGTATGCACCTTGAACTTTGCATCCCCAACACCTGCTGATAAATGAAACCCATTTACCACATAAAGAAAATGCTTTTCTTTGCTGCTCCCTTTCATGGCCCTGAAAGGCCAGGGAAGAAAAAAGGATTGAGAGAACTCAGCTCTCTTTTCTAAACAGCTCTGCAGTCAGCTAAAAGGGAAACTTTATTGTCCTCACAGAGATAGCACTTAATGACATCAGGCCAGCACTATTTGTTCTTCCTTTGTGATTTATTGCCTGCAGAGGGCATGCTGTCCCCAGACAGACACACAGGATCCTGTCCCAGACAGACACTCAGAGCTGGCCCAGCAAATTTCAAAGAAGAGCTAGAATTGTTAACCTCAGGTACAGAGGGTACTGTTCCTGATTCCAAAAACACACTTAACATTTTAGTCCAAGCACTTACAGAGCAGAATTTGCTTGTCCAATGACGGGAACAAAGACAGAACACAGCCTCTTACAGACTCAAATTATTGTGCAGTGCAAACAAGACCCCAACACTGAAGATCAGGCAGGCTGCACTAGTCAGTCTACAGCATCCTTTCCAAAGAAGTCTCACAGAATTTTAGCCTATAGATGCTCATGATAAAAAGAATCATTTTTAGTCACATTATATGTTCTATCTTCTGTTTGGGAAATTGAAGGTGAATATTCAGCATATCAGCTGCTCTGAGATGTGCTGCATTAAAGGATAATCAAGTCTAACCCAATGTTTCAGATAGATAGATAGATGAATCTTAGCTAACCCAATGTTTCATATAGATAGTTAGATAGATATTGATATAGATAGATATATCTGTGTATCTATATATACAGATAGAATTGATATAAGTAGATATATATATATTTACAGATATATCTATATATTTATGATGATATATGTATATATACAGATATAAGATACACAGATATATATGTACAAGAGTTTTAATTCAACTTGTCATTTATAAGTACAGTGTTTTTGATTAATGTCACCCCTTCCATAGTTCTCCCCCATTTCCTCCAACCCTACCACCCCATTAAGTTACCTGTTTCCATTTTTATATATGTACATTGAGGAAAAGGGAACTTCCCTTTTCATCTATGCACTTACTAATAATATCTTCTAACACATTTAGAAACATTTAGGAAACATTTAGAGAAGAATTTATGATCATTTGGATCCCCAAGTGGAAAGTTAAATAATGTCTATTGTAGAGAGTACCTAAAAATACTCCTGAGCCTCTGAAGGGCTTAGGAAATATTCTCCAGGAAATGAAATTCCTTTGCTCATGGGCAGAATATTCTTGGCCTACATTAGAGTAGAATATTGGAATGATTAGTAAAGACTCTAAAGAGTTTTTCTGTTTCCCATTTCTTCAACATCATACCCTCTCCACCAGAAACCCTACCTGACTTCCTAGTCTCACTTCTCATGCGTTCATCACACGCACTCTGGTTAATCTACCTGGGTTGCTGCAATTATCTCTTAGTTGGTTTCTCTATTCTCTCTTCTTTCCCCATGTTAGGCCCTGACTGTTTCTGGCCCCACAAAATGTATATGCTGAAATCTTGTCCCCCAAGGTGATGGTATTAGAAGATGTCCTTCAGGAAATGATCAGTAAGATGAGAAAACCTTTATCAAAGAGACCTCAGGGAGATCCTTTGTGCCTTCCGTAAGGAATCACAAAGATTTTATCTATGAACCAGGAAATGGACCCTCGATGGACACCAAAACTTCTTGCACCTTGAATGTGGACTCCCTAGACTCCTAAATTGTAAGAAATAAATTTCTCTTGTCTATATGCCTCCCAGTTTATGGTACTTCATTGCAACAGTCCCAACAGACCAAAACATTCCCTCGTGTGTTGATCTGAACACTAACTGACTGGGTACTAGGAAGGGGAAGCTCGTGGAAGGTAAAACTCAGGTATTCACTGAGTCACCTGGGGGTTCCATATTAAGGTAAGGAGTGGATATTGAGAAAATGGTAAGAGAATAATGATTCTACTTGGTGGGCTAGACTAGATCTTTTTAAATCATATTTCAGTGGCATAACGGACATAAAGTGAAAACTAGACAATGTCATTGTAAAGATATAGGTGGGCTGGAGTCACCACTCAGTGTAGAGCATATATCTAGCATGTTGCCAGCCTAGATTGGTCCCAAGCACCAAGAAAAAAAAATGGCGGAGGTGGAGGGAGAGAAAGTTACAAAGGAGCGTTTTGTTTGGCAACCCCTATTTCTAACTTCTGTTTTCACACATATCCTGGGTGTTTTGTCTTGTTTAACCATAACACTTGACTGTAATGAAGCAGCATCACAAAATACAGAAACAGCTCTGTACATGCCAACTTTCAGTGCTGTGGTAGTTTCTCACCCAGCTCTATGCTACATGCCTTTGTTCCTAGCTGTTTTGCTGATAAAATGGAATGAAAGAATTGGTATTAAGCTGACAGCTTGACTTCTGGAAGCTGCTGGACCTCCAGCATAATTTCCTCCCTGGCGGGTTATCAGAATCAAATACCCTTGGCTAATCAGAATTTCAAAGGCTGCAGATAGCTAGTTTAATTTAAGAGGATTATTCAGAAACAAGCTCTGACTAGGACATTTGGATTTCTGCCCCCTCCCTAACTGTTTGTTCAAACAAGCACCAGAGGCAGCTGGAGTCTTGAACTTTTTCCAAGCAGAAGAAATTTTAACACAGTGAGAAAAGCGACAAATGGTGCTGGGAAATCACCCCTGCTCTGGGGCAGATACCTGATCTCCCCTGGCTTGATCTCCTCCTATGTTGGAAAAGAGAATTTGACCTGATGAACCCTTAGATCTTTTGTAGCTGTGAAATTTTCCAACTACAATCTCCAAGGCCTCCTCGTGGTCCAAAATTATGTGTGAAATGAAAAGAATCAGATTTGTCTAGGCCACAGGCTTCAAGAATGCTAAGGAGCTCAGTGCCTGTGCCTATGTCAATCTCATATTGCATGCAGTAGTAAAGGCTGTTAGACAAAGGCCTTTTCCATTTGCTGCTCATTGAGATTCAACTCTACTGTGTACTGTTTACCTTGTGCCTCATATTGTGGAAGAGAATCTCATGACCCAGAGATCCAACTTCAACTCCAGAAAAGACAGTATAAATACTAATGTCATTCCCCAAAACATCATATCTTTAAAAAGAAGCTCAAGTAGCAGATACTGAAATGCTCTGCATTTGGCTCTCCATAAGGATGGCCTCTGAATCCAGTGAATCAGCCAACCAAGGATAGAAAGTATTCCAGAAACAAATACTGCATATGCACCAAACATGCAAGACCTTCATGAGCACAAACACCTGCATGGCCAGAGGTGCCCCCTGTCCACAATCCGGAACAAAACCCAACTGCCAGTGTAGAGACTAAAGCTGGCAAATAATGGCATAGATAATAATTGTTAAAGAATCTTAATGATACCATTTGAGTCTGAACTCAAACATGCCTAAAGTTTTTCATCCTAGACTTCTCAGTAATTGAAAACTGAAAAGCTCCCATGACATTTAATATAGTCTTGCAACACAAAAGAGTTGTAAACAATACATCTACATCCAGAATTTTGGAACAATAAATAAATAGATATCCACTGACAATTAAAGAGATACTGTGTGTGTGTGTGTGTGTGTGTGTGTGTGTGTGTGTGTGTACGTGTGTACACGCGCGCGCCAGTCCTGTAGCTTGAACTCAGTGCCTGGACACTGTCCCTGAGCTGTTTTACTCAAGGCTACTGCTCTACTATTTGAGCCACAGCTCTACTTCTGGCTTTTTGCTAGTTAATTGGAGAGAAGAGTATCAGTAACTTTCTTGACATGGTTGGCTTCAAACCTCAATCCTCAGATCTCAGACTCCTGAGTAGCTAGGATTACAGGCATGATCCGCCAGTGTCTGGCTAAAGAGATCTTTTTAAAAAAGAGAATTTGTTCTCACAAACTGATTGTGAGAGATAAGAAGCTGCTGGAATTATCCTAATTTAGTTGCTATAGATAAAAAGAAGATGAATCCCATTTCCCTGAATCCTTGCTGATAGTCAGTTGGTACCTAAAACATAGCCACGGCAGTTGTTTAATGTCAGCATCTATTCCGGAAGGTGGTGTTGAGATCTTCCAGGTCTCTTGGTTATTGTCATGCTTATACCTAGGCTGCATCACCTTTTAAACCAAGTGAAAGTGCTTAGAAATACTATAGCATTCTGTTTGCTGTATTGACCTATGATGGGTGAGTTCAATTTCTTCCTCCTTGGACACTAAGCTGCAATGAATAAATTTTCCTGCAGCTTGGATGAAACTTGTTCCTATAAGAGGAACTGACTTCCCTCACTCTTCTCCTTTAACCCAGTCATGATGAAATAAACAGAGCGAAGCCCAGCAGAATGCAAAGTGCAATACCATCCAGACTAGCACAGACACAGACAGGAAGCTGACTTCTGGCCACAGAAACAGACAGGCAGGGAAGGTGCCAGGGAGATGCCACAGAGAAATAAAGTTATAATAAACTGTAAGGAGTATATTGACAAGTACAATTTAACACTGTGTTGACTTTTATTACTAGTAAAATCCAAGAGGTCAGAATCTGTAGACCATACAGGCCCAAAAGATGGGTGCTTCCAACCACAAATACCTTCCGTTACTCACTGACCTCTGCTCAAAATTCTACTTCACAAGCTAGATGTTTTGTCTGAGAAAGAATCAAGCAGCTCCATACTGGCTAAAGCTTATTTTATAACAGCAATAATTTAAAACAACCTCTGTGTCCAAACTTAATTAGCCTTCTCTGACTGACAAAATAAATTATGTTGTGACCACACAAGGGTACATTGTGTGGAGCACCTTCCATCCTGCTGGATATCCATTTTACTTCCAGCAGCATCTCTTTTCAAAAAGAAAAGAAAATACTGTTGTCCTTTGGTGCTGAGTGTCCTTGCTGTGCTAATTATAGCAATTCTCGTGAGATATCCAAACATTTGAATCTCTGCTCCTAAAGCTGGGTGGAATGGCCCACAACTAAGTTTCATAGCACAACCAGGAATTAGCAATGGTCTGCTTGCTGGTGGCAAGAACCCAAACTCCTCTGAGGCAACACTGCCATGTCTCAGAAGGCTCACTCCCCAGTGACCTTCCTCTCTTTGCAGTTATTTGTGCATGTTTTCTAGCAAATAGCTATGTTGAGAAACAAAAGGAAAACTGTCCAGGCTAGATGTTGAAAATCAATTGCTTTACAAAGACACAAAAATGTTGCAAAAATAAGACACCAAGAGAAGTCGGATAGTCTCCCTAATGACTGTGTACCAGAGCTGTATTCTGAAAACTGTCATTCTTAACTTTGTCAAGGGAAAACAGCGGAGATGGTCAAACAAAAGACCTCCTTTAAAACATACTGCCATTGGAGGAATCCTCTATGCTGAGCATCTGAAGGCAGAATACTATCCTGAAGTACTAAGGCTTATCCAGCTCTCCAGGCCAATGCTTTATGTGAAATGATCATGTCTCACACTTGGCTATCAAGGACAAGAAGAAATCTGGGCTAGGTACCATGGCTCATTCCTATCATCCGAGCTAGTTGGGAGGTAGAGATGAGAAAAAAACCCAGTTCGAGGACATCCTGGGCAAAAAGTTGATGAGGCTTCATCTCAACCATGCTGACTATGGTGGCACACACCTATCATTCTAGCTATTCAGAAAGTATAAACAGAATCCAAGAACCCACAAAATAACTAAAACAAAATGAGCTGGGAGTATGGCTCAACTGGCAGAGCACCTGCCTAGCAAGTATGAGGAAATTCACATGATTGTTGACTCCAGCAATGAATTGTGACTAGTAGCTAGGGGTTTTCGTGGGAGATAGACACCTAAGTATCTCCTGTCTAGCACTAGCTAAAATTCCAGCATGCCAGAAAGAAAGCAGGTGTGCAGCAGACATCGTATTGTTGGTGCAAACAGGTTGACAAAGCACACAGGATTTTTGTGCTAATGACTTACTAATGGGTATCTTTCGCTTCCAGCTAGTCTCAGAGTGCTTTGCACTACCAACTTCCATTCATCTTTGTGCTTTTACATCTTGATAGTTTCCTAAATCCTGATCAGTTGGCTGAAGAATCAGAATCCAAACGCTGGTATTTGGTTCCAGCTACTAAATAGCTCCAGACTGTGGAGATAAAGGAAATTAAATGTAATATGCTCTGCTGTAACATTGGAGATCTTTCCATTTGCAGCATTCTGAAAGGTTAGTTACAAGATTTTCTAAAAAAGTCTTCATGTCCTGTATTACATTCAGTACAGACAGGAAGTAATCAACTGGTCTTCCCTTTCAAGGGGTTTGAGCTTCCACTCTGCAATTAAATTCAGAAGCCCCTGGAGCCCCATCACCATCCCCCTTCATTGAAGACTGTGTTCTAGGAGGTCTTTAAATATACCATGGGATTGTAAGTGCCCACATGATATGGAAGAGCATCTACGTAAAAATTACCTGATAGCCAGGTACCAGCGATTCATGCCTGTAATCCTAGCTATTCAGAAGGCTAAAATCTGAGGATCAAGGTTCAAACTCAGCCCAAGAAGGAAAGCCCATGAGACTCTTATCTCCAATTAACCACTAGAAAACCAGATGTGGAGCTGCGGCTCAAAGTGGGAGTGCACCAGCCTTGAGCAAAAGAGCTCAGGGACAGCACACAGGCCAAAAGTTCAAGCTCTATGATCAACAAAAAACAAAAACAACAGCAACAACAAAAAACTGATGTACCAAAGTATAGAAACAGAATTGTGATATGGTGGCTGCTTTTCTATGTAAAGATTTACCTTGAAGACACTCTGCTGTGTGACAGGAATGTATTTACTTTTTACCTCATGAAGGGAGTTTATAGTGGGTGACTTGGAGAAGTAAGGTCTCTGATCAGCAGAAATGGCATTCCCTAACTACTGGCTTCAGGGACTCAAGCAAAGAAATTTCTGGCCTTGATGTCTTTGCCCTCCATTCCATTCCCACCTCAACCTGCTTTTAGGCAGAGTTTGCAAAGTTTGCAAGGGTAGATAAAAGGGATAGGAGAGGCTATCACTAGGTTTAAAGGGCAAGGTTCATTAGAAGAGAATGAGGCCACAGAGACCACATGATGCCACATGATGCCAGATCCCTCAGACTGCCTTGCCACCTCCGGTAGAGTTGGGGTAGCAAGGTTGAAGTAGACTTGGGAGCTGAGAAACGCAGTAGTAGGGTGAAAAGGCAGAAATGGCAAATGAGAGGATATGAGTGTTCTTCTTTCTGCCCCCTCCTTTATTTATTTACTTTTTGAGTGTAACAATTGTCTAATCAGTTTTGTTTCCTAAATTCCACTCGTATTTAGGTCATACAGTCACAGTTTTCCAAGCCAAAGAAGTAAGTCTCAGACTAGCTCCCGAGAGCATGCTCCCACTTCAAATCATTTTAGAGCCCATATTGAATAAAGCATCAAGCAGCTCTGTATACTGTAAATTTTCTCTTTCTTTCTTTCTTCTTTTCTTTCTTCTTTTCTTTCTTTCTTTTTTGCTCGTCGTGGGGCCTGAACTCTGGGCCTGGGCGCTGTCCCTCAGCTCTTCAGCTCAAGGCTAGTGCTCTACCATTTGAGCCACAGCGCCACTTCCAGCTTTTTCTGCTTATGCAGTGCTGAGGAATCGAACCCAGGGCCTCATGCATACAAAGCAAGCACTCTACCACTGAGCCACCTTCCCAGCCCCTGTAAATTTTCTTATGTTATCTTCATTTTTCTTTTTTCCTCTACTCTTACCAGTTTTATAAACATCAAATTTGGGTTTGGGGTTTGGGGGGTTTCTTTTTGCTTTATTATGTTTTAAATTTGTCTACATGTTGGGTGCCAGTGGCTCACATCTGTAATCCTAGCTACTCAGGAGGCTGAGATCTGAGAATCATGGCACAAAGCAGTCCAGGCAGACTCTGAAACTTTTTTTTTTTTTTGGTCATGAGGCTTGAACTCTGGGCCTGAGCACTGTCCCTCAGCTCTTCAGCTCAAGGCTAGTGCCCTACCACTTGAGGCACAGTACCACTTCCAGTTTTCTGGTGGTTTATTGGAGATAAGAATCTCATGGACTTTCCTGCCCGGGCTGGCTTTGAACCATGATCCTCATATCTCAGGCTCCTGAGTAGCTAGGATTACAGGCGTGAGCCATCAGCGCCCGGCTTCTGTGAAACTTTTATAACCAGTGAATCAGAAGAAAAAAAAAGTCAGAAGTAGAGGAGTGTGACTCAAGTGGAAGTATGGCAGCTTTAAGTGCAGAAACCATGAACCAGAACATGAGGTCCTGAATTCAAGACCTAAGGACCACACACACAAACAACAAAAATATTGTCTATAAAGGAATCTAAAGGAATCTAAATTTTCAAAAGGTTAGACTAAGCTTGGAATGCTGGTATCTGTAATTCCAGTATTAGAGAAATTGAGGCTGAAGAGAGCAAGTTCCAAGCCATCTGGACTATGTAATAACCCAGCTTTTTTTCATTCCTTGACAACCCCCAATTCTAATCTGAATCTCGGCCCTCTAGAATGCTGTCTGCCTGGTCCTAACCAGAGCTGAAGAATATCCCCACCCCCAATCATCTTTGAGCTTCTGTAAACTGCCACCAGCACGTGGTTCTGGTCTATATAAACTCGGCCCCACTGGAGATTGAGGCTGTTCCCAGTCCTCCCGGGACAAGGCAGTCACGGCCAGCCAAATAAACCTCCTTGACACATTGGCCCATACCTCCATGGATTTCTTCGAACCTGAGGTCATTATAGACTACATAATGAGACCCTGTCTCAAAAAAGCAAAACAAAACACAAAACCAAAAACAAAATGTCGAACTAAGGGAGCAATAAGTACTGGAATTGTAATCACCAAAATCAAATATCCCTAATGACATTAGCTAGCGAAATTGATTCAAGACAGGGACATTAGAAACTGAGAAAACTGTTTATGTGCACCAAATTTAACGTGAGTCACTTCAAATGTGGCCCGATGGGCTTCATTAGACTCCCAGAGATAAATATCATATATAATAATTAGCCACAAATACATCAATTTAACTATTAAGTTGCCGCTCCTTCCTCATTTGCTCTGTACACCATCCATCACAGTTGTGTATAAAACGTCAAGACACAATGAACACAAATTACTATGTTCCTCTGAAGGCACTTATTTTTAAAATTGCATTCTTTTTTTATTCATATTGCAAAGTCAATTACTTCAAAGTATAAAACTAAGACTGGAAGAAAACTTAGATATTGTCTTGGCTGGAGATTTGCCAACCTTTTATGTTTTTTCAAAGCAAAGATACTCCTATCCTAACTTCACCCCCCCAAAATAAATGAATAAATAAATAAATAAAAATAAGCCACCAGGCACCAGTGGTTTATGCCTATAATACTGAGATCAGTTTGAAGCCAGGCCAAACAGGAAAGTCAATGAGATTGTTATCTCCAATTAAGCATCAAAAAAAAAAAAAAAAGCCCAGAAGTAAAGCTGTGGCTCAAGTGGTAAAGCTCTAACCTTGAGTAAATGAACTCAGTAAAAGAACAGTGGTCCTGAGTTCAAGGCCCACGACTAACAGACACAAACATACACATACATACACACACACACAGCGCCACTTCTGGCCTTTTCTGTTTATGTGATACTGAGGAATCAAACCCAGAGTTTCATGCATTCTAGGCAGGCACTCTACCACAAAGCCACCCTCCCAGCCCCAATGAGTCTTATTGTCTAATCAGTGTACATCTGTCTGAAAGTAGTCTGTACCAGGATGTCACTGATTCAATGGAGGGGAGTAATGACACAAGCAAGGAAACATGTTCCTGATTCAAGTTCTAAAGTTCTAAAGCAGTGAGTGTAGGGAGAAGTTTCTCCTTTGCTCTCCATAATAAACTTCTTATTGTTCTGGATTTGCATCAATCTTGAATTTAAGGTAACCATTTCCTGGTATTGGTCATTTTCCTTTGTGGTAGAGAAAAGAGAGAAAGATAAGTTATCTCCAGGATGGTAGAAAGTGGTCCAAGCTAATTAAATGCAGTAAGAGCAACTTATGGATTATCCTTTCCTCTCATTAGCCCAATGCATAAAACAAAGTCATAAACATTTAGTAAGTTCTTTGTCATTTATTTTAATGCTTTTTAAATGTGCTAAGGAGAGAAAAATTTATGATGTGTTTCTACAGCATTCTGGTTATGAAGGTTCTATTCATCAATAACTAATTTATTTCTATAATGGAATATCAGTTTACAAAGAATGCTTCCCAGAATAAATGTGAGGAATTAATGCTGAGATCGCTAATTACTGAATAATATAGGCCAAAGTACAAGTAATTACTGGAAAAATTAGAGGTACTGACTCTACATAAAAACAATATTTGGTGGGAAATTTTTTTAAAAACTGGCATTTTAAGGAAAAAATTCAAAATTTTAATCATAATGAAAAGTATTCCAAAGCTCAGTTTACCATTTTATTATTTAAAATTTAAATTCCAGCCCAAAGAACCTCCTACCGCCTCAGCTACATCACTGTATTAGAATTTAAAGGATATTATGCAACTCTAACTCAGTTGATAGCACACATACTTGAAAGTTACACACACACACACACACACACACACACACACACACATATATCTTTCAAATAAAACATGGTCATTTAAATTATAACATTTATAGCCCAAATAAATTTTAATTTGCAATAACACCATTTGCTTAAATTTGCAAACTGACCTAACATTTAATTACTAAAACTCCTTTAATAGAAATAACAATTATAAATAATTTTGGATAATTCATGGTATAATTTATAATAATTTCTGTAGCTATAATACTTCAGCATTATCTCAGCTAAGCCTCCTGGAGTTTATATTAGATGAACTTGTTCACAATTACAGGTAGCTGAAATCGATGAGCATTTTGTCTCAGGCCACAAATGGTGATCTTGTAACTGACCACACAATTCTTTGTTGTAACTACCTCATTCATTTATTTCAGCATTTATGTCGCCAGTGTATCCTGACCAAAGGAAATTATACAAGTGGAAAATATGTGACATGTACTGGGAAATGTTAGCAGCCTACATAATCATCCCTCATTTCCCAGGGGAAGTAGTTCTGGGACTCTTTAGGGACATCAAGACCTTCATTTAAAATGGCATAGAATTTTTTTTTTTTTTTTTTTTTTTTTTTTTTTTTTTTTTGGGTCCGGTTGTGGGGCCTGAACTCTGGGCCTGGGTGCTGTCCCTCAGCTCTTCAGCTCAAGGCTAGCTCTCTACCACTTGAGTCACAGCACCACTTCCGGCTTTTTTTTTTTGCTTATGTGGTGCTGAGGAATCGAACCCAGGGCCTCATGCATTGCAAGGCAAGCACTCTACCACTGAGCCACCTTCCCAGCCCCAATGGCATAGAATTTTAAATGCATAACATTCTATTTATTTTAAATCATATCTAGGTTAGTAGAATGTAAAATTTTGTGAATAGTTGTTTCACTATATTTTTTAGGGTTTGATGACAAGAAAAATATTGGTACTTGTTCAGTAAAGATACAATTTTCTTTTCTGAATTTACTTTCATACTTATTCTGGAAGTGTTAGGGACTGAGCTAGCCCTCTTGCTTGCTAGATAAATGCTCTAACACTTGAGCTTTTTGTATTGGTTATTTTTGAGACAGGGTCTTGCTTTATGCATGGGCTAGCCTGGGCCATGATTCTACCTGTGCTTTCCTAGGTCACTGGGAAGGACACGCACATATCACTACACCAGCCATTTTGATTCTCCCATAGCTAGGTAACAGATGCATACAACCATACCTAGCTATTAAGTTGGAGTCTCATGAGCTTTTATGCTTGGGCTAGCTTTGTGAGAAAAAGCAATCTTGTAACCAGTCACCATTTTGTACTTATATTTCCTGGTAATGATATTCCCTGGAATTAGTTTCTTGTTGATTTCAAACTATAACTGTCAGCTGTGTTGTTTATAACCAGCCAGCTGTATCAAAGGCATGAGTCCATACCAAAGGGATTAAAGAATAGAAACCCCACCCCCACCACAGTGTGAATTCTTTCACTGACAAAGTGCTTTCTTTTCTTTTTTTAATTGAAAAGGTGAAAAGTAGGGGGGGGTTATAGTTACATAGTAAGGTATGAGTACATTTGTTTTTTATCATTGTACCAATTCCCACATTATCTCTCATCCCTTCCTATTCCCCTCCCCCCTAAATTGTAAGGTTCTTATCCCACATAGTATCAAGTGAGTATCAATGTTGCACTGGTTCATCCTTGGTCCTGCTGTTTCTGTGATTCCCTTTCCCTTCTACATATCCAACAATCTTACATACAAAACACATAGTACTGAAAACTAAGAGAAACTAGAAAAAAAAAACCCTACATACAAGACATAGTAAAAACCTCTTATTTCCATTTATTGGAGTTCATGTTGATAACACTTCATTACATATTACCCAATGCATAAAGCAATTGGGATCTCCTGTTAAGAATATCATAAACATAAAAAAGAATATCGTAAACATATTCTAGTTCTTACAAATGAGGGATATCATGTATTCTCTGGGTCTGGCTTACTTCACTTAGTATAATTTTTTCCAAGTCTGTCCATTTCCTTATGAATGGGGTAATGTCATTCTTTCTGATGGAAGCATAGAATTCCATTGTGTATATATACCACATCTTCTTGATCCATTCATCTACTGAGGGGCATCTGGGTTGATTCCGTATCTTAGGTATGGTAAATAATGCTGCAATGATCATGGTTGTGGTGGTAACTTTAGTATGGCATTGTTTGTGGTCATTTCGGTAAGTGCCCAAGAGTGGGGTTGTTGAATCACAGGAGAGCTCAATACTTTTGAGGAACCTCCATACTGGTTTCCAGAATGGTTGGGCACGTTTTCATTCCCACCAACAGTGTAGCAGCATTGACAGAATGCTTTCTAACTTCCTTATATCACCCCCATCACCCTGGTAGCCAATTATGAATAGAATGTGAGCCTGACTCCTAACAAGGAAAAAAGACAGCATTACCCTTCAGGGTTGATATAAAAAACAAACAGACTATCTTACCCAGTATGCCTTCCTAAATCTAAACATTCAGTAGACATAGGCAGGAGAATCAAGGATTGAGAGCCAGACTAGACTACATATTAAGTTCCATGTCAGCCAAGGTAGTGAGATCCTATCACTAAAAAAAGCATTATTGTTTTTTATTAAAACATAATAAAGATTCTTGATTGCCTCAATGATGAGTTTGAATTTCATCTGGCAATGCAACCCATTTAAATAAAATGTTAGATAATGTCACATATCCTATTTATAGTTGAAAATAGACATGCTCTTGATTAAGCTACCCTGAGAGTAGGTATGGGAGGCAAAACTGAAGGGTGTCATTCTCAGTGTTGACTTCTGTCCTTTCAATTCCTTTCTGGCTTCTCCTCCCAATTTCCTCTGGCAATTGGCAAGCTGTAAAATACATCTATGTTGACAAGTTGCAATCTAACCTTAAAAAGTCATGGGTTTCTTTTCATTCTAGTTGCTTTTGTCCCATGCCTTTCTGAGGAAAATGTCTTCAATGCTTCATGAAATGTGAGAGAAATTTCTATAAATATGAGCGTGTTTTTATTATAGACATCTTGTTATATAGCTGTTACTGAATTCCAGTGGGCAAGGTCCATGGTGACTGCTCTTCACTGCTACCCAAATCCATTATGACTGATTTTCACACCTCGCTGTCCCTAAAACCATTTCCCAGAAAGAGTTTTAGTTTCTCAAAACCCTGTGGCTAAGTGTCTAGGCCTGAAGGCCCAGAGGCATTCTTGGTTCTTTAGTAACTGCTACTTTCCTACTCAACCCCCTTTGTTTTATGCTAACATTCAGAGATGCTTTGTATTCTTTCATTCTTGCTACTGACTCTATGCCTTCAGAAAATTATTTAACCTATTTAATACCATTAATATTCATTATATAATATTCATATATAACATTTTGATATTCAAAACAGAGAAAAAGATATGGTGGAGTTATCTTGACTTTCAAGGGATAGATGCGATCACCAAGAACACCAAGAAGAATATTTATTCACATGACTTTTTTAAAACCAACAACCAGTGGGAGGCCAATAAGCTATATATTTAGAAATTACTGAATTTTGTTATGTGTTTCACTACACTATCTAGTTCAGTCCTTCCAATAACCCTAGGAAGGGTACACTTGAAAAAAAATTGCTAATTTACAAATGGGAAAATTGAGCTTGGATAATTCTCATTGTTACAACCATACTACTAAGAGTCAGAGCTCACATTCAAGCCCCATTTCTCACGTGTCTTGTGAGCAAAGGACCTCTAAGAACAAAAGCAGTATCCACCAGCACTCCAAGGAATCATTGCTGCAGTACTGAGGAAGCTAGGAAGGGAAGTCCCTCCCACAGGGGCTGCCTGGCCATTCTAGCCTCAGGATCAAGTTCAAAAGGAGAAGGGGGTAGGATTATTCAGGCCCTTAACTATGTATTAAAATATCCCTCTTTCCCTTAACCAAGTAGACTAATCATATAAGTTTAAGGAAAAATAATTCGTAGCTCTATTTTTTTTGCACCTTCATTGCATTAAACTTCAACCTGACAGAACACCTCAAGTCCGGATCATCAATCTCCCCATCCTTCTGGCCCAGATGAATCCCCTAACGAAGCCATCTCTATCTCAGACTCAGCTGTGCCAGGGAGGTAAGACCATACTGAGCCTCCGATGCCTCTAGATTACTGGCATGTAGGACACCATGGTTAGAGAAAGATTATCTTTAGGTTCCCCCACAACTCATATAGCTAATGACTATGAATACATAAGGTATTATTCAAGTCAGTAATGTAAATGTTTCATATGCTTATAATATTAAAATCTCTTTCCTATTGTTGGCCACACAGTTTATTGATCAAATAATATGGCCTTCTCACAAACTGATTGATTTCATTTATAAGAAAATTTAAGCTTTAATTCATAATATTAGAGACCACAGTGATGGGAAATTCTGAATCAAACCTCTCTATCCACCATCTTTAGCAGAGTTCCTGGTAGATAGCCTCTGTGGTATTCATTAACAACAACAACAAAATTCTTAACATGTTCCTCCAAGATTATGTAAGTCAAACATGACTTTAGGACTCTCAAGATTCCTGGGAAGGAATCTTGCAGGTATAATTAAGATTATAGATCTTAAAAATAGGGAGATCATCCTGGATTATCCCTATGTGACCAGTCAAAGCATTTATACCTTTAAAGCAGAAACAATTCTCTGTGACCAATCTAAGCATTTATACCTTCAAAGCAGAAACATTCCTTGGTTGCTGTCAAAGAGATCTAGCAGCATCCAGAAGTAAAAAAAGAAAAGGCAGAAAGAGAGTAATGAAGGACACAAGCCCCTGAATAGCCCTAGGTGTCTTTGCAGATGAAGAAAATGAACTGAGAGACAGGGACGAGGGCCCTGGAGACTTAGCATAAAGCCCTGTGCACAGCCAGCAAGAAAAGGAGGACCTCCATTCACAGTTGAGAGGAAGCAGATGCAGTGGGTGGATTCCTTCATAAGTCTTCAGTAAGAGCTCAGCTGTGCCCCAACGCTTCACTCCAGCCTTGCAAGACCCAAAGCTATACCTACCAAACCTCAAATCTACAAAAATGGGAGGAAACAAATGGATATTGTTTTACAGTTCTCATGCGAGAGTGATGATTAGTTACAGTAGCACTGGAAAATTACTACTATTTCTCAAATAAAGATGTCCAGAGCTGGAGGGTGGCACAAGTGGTAGAGTGCCAGCCGCAAGCACAATTGCCAAGTGAATGTCATCTCTAGGGGGGATTTTATGTTTCCCAAATCCTGTGTCCTATTTGTTTATCTTGCCAAAATTATCATGGACTTAATTACTTGTCTTTTTCACTCCCATTCATTAAGATGTTGAAAGGGATCCAGAACAACCATACTCATTGTTAAATAAAAACCTGTATTAAACTAGGAGCTGGTAATTCACACAGTAATCTTAGCTATTCAGGAGACTGAAACGTGAGGATCAAGTTTGAAGCCAGCCCAGGGAGGAAAGTCGGTGAGTCTCTTATATCTAATTAACAACCAGAAAGCCAGAAGTGGAGCTGTGGCTCCAGTGGTAGAGACCTTGATGTCATCAGTTAAACTACTTTTGTGCCTTAGTTTTTACATCTTTAATATATATACATGTGTGTGTGTGTGTGTGTGTGTGTGTGTGTGTGTGTGTGTATGTATACCTATATGGAGAGAGAGGTGAGAAAAAGATAAAGCAGAGAGAGAGAGAGAGAGAGACAAAGATAGAGACAGAGAGAAGAGTAATGAATTAAATAAGTTATCTCATTAGAAAGCTCCTGGCTTTAGAATATTTCTAATATGTTTTCATGTTCTGCTTTATGTGTAATCTTTACCTTAACCAACTAAGGATTATTCATCAATTAACTATGTTAGTAAATGATTACACAAATTCATTAGAGATTCCCCCGCCCCCCTGGGAATTTCTATACTTAATTACCCCTGACCAGAATGGAAAGTCAAAGAGGTGACTTATAAGCATTTCTATATATCATTGTGAAAATTATTCCTACTTGGCTTAAACACAGATGTAATAGAGTCTGAACTTAGGGCCTTGTACTTGATATATGGGCACTCTACCACATGAGTCGTGCTCCCAGTCCTTTTTGCTTTAGCTATTTTTTAAAATAGGGTCTCAAGTTTATGTCCAGGCTGGCCTGGACCACAATCCTCCTATTTAAACTTTCCCTGTAGCTGGGATGACAGACATGTGTCACAACAGTTTTTATTGACTTACAGAGTATCTCACAAAGTTTTTGTCCAGGCTGACTCTGAAGCATGATCTTCCTGATCTCTGCCTCCCAAGCTAAGATTCTGACATGAACCACTGTGCCCAATTTAATTATTATTATTATTATTTGCCAGTCGTGGGCTTGAACTCTGGGCTTGGGCACTGTCCTGAGCTCCTTTTGCTCAAGGCTAGCACTCTACCACTTGAGCCACAGAATCACTTCTGGCTTTTTCTGTGCTTAATTGGAGATAAATGTCTCACAGACTTTCCTTCCCCAGCTAGCTTCGAATCACAATCCTCAGATCTCAGCCTCCTGAGTAACTAAAATTGTAGACTTGAGCCACCTGTGCCTGGCAATTTTGTTTTTTAATTTCACTTCTCTGAATTCCCTTAAGTCCTGTTATAAACCCACCCATGTCTGTATTACCAATGTGTGTATAAGGTCTATTTTTTCCTTCAGAATGCAGGTTACAAACAGATGAAAGTTATGACCATATTTCAGCAGCAGTATCATTTTGGGCTAACTGATATCATTTAAGGACAATCATAATTTTTAAGAAATATTTTCATAAAATTTGAATTTATTTTGATTTAACTTTTTTCTAAAACATTGTACTAACAAAATTTTCCTTCTACTTCTATGGCCTTGACAGTTATTCAGATAACATTTAGCTCTCAGGCGAGGATGAGATGGCTTCTGTCCAAGAGAGATATTATTCTAGTTAATTATTAGCATTAAAATTCCAATTTAGTATTGAACTCACTAACAGACACTGCAATGCTGTGGGTCAGTGCCTTTAGAAAAGACAATCTCCTACTAGTCAGGTATGAAATTATGTTGAAAGGCTAAATGAGCTAACGGCCCTACGTGTGCCCTGGGCATGTGCTCAGAACCCTTAGTATGAAATGAGGTCCACAAAGGTTGCTTGGTGGGAAGACTAGAACCTTGGGAAATAAAGCTCATTTACACTGCAAATGGTGTCTATTAGTAGCATTTATTGAACAGGATATTGTAAAGGGTACTTCGGGGGGTGTTCAAAACAAATGGAAGGCCCTTGTCTCTGGGGAGGCCAGTGATAGCATACAAGTATGAGTCAAGTGGAGAAGAGACTGACAGAGTGACAGCTCAGAACAACCAAGCTAAAACAGTTCCTCTGCATTTGGAAGTTTAGAGTCTGTCAGGTAGAAAGAAGGAACAGAGGAAAGCCTGCGAGGTCTAGGTAATACATAGGGACTACTTCAGAAAGGGAAATAGATATAAAAGCTTGAGACCAAAATGGGAGAGGAAGATGAAGTAATTCAGTAACTGGCTGTTATAGAAAGTCTATCTGAGATTAATGACAAAGAATGTTCCTCAAAATATTTGGGGAAATTTTCTATTTCTTGAGAGTGAGGATGGCTATTCAACTATTCACATTCATCAATGTTGTTGAATATAAACATAAAAGTAGCGCTATTATAGAGGTTACTCAAAAGACTGAACATAGAGTTCCTCTGTGACCCAGCAACCCCACTCCTGGGCATTTACTCAAATTACCACAAACAAGGCCATACTAAAGCTACCACCACAACCATGTTCATTGCAGCATTATTTACCATAGCTACCAACCCAGATCCCCCTCAGTAGATCAATGGATCAAGAAGATGTGGTATATATACAAAATGATGTTCTATGCTTCCATCAGAAAGAATGGCATTGCCCCATTCATAAGGAAATGAAGACCTGTAAAAAATTATATTAGTAAAGCAAGCATGTCAGACTGCATGGTTTCCCTCATTTGTAATAACTACAATAAGTCTATGATATTCTTAGCAAGGGATAATAATAGCCCAATCACTAAGTGCATAGGACCATATATAATGAAACATATCAAAATTAACTCCAAGAATTGGAAACAAGAGATTCTATGTGGGAAGTGGCACTGTGGCTAAAGTGGTAAAGTGCAAGCCTTGAGCTGAAGAGCTAAGGGACAGCGCCCAGGCCCAGAGTTCAAGCCCCACAACCAACAACAACAACAAAAAGAGGTTCTATATGTCCTAGATGTAGTTATTTCTTTTTTTCCGTTTTAGTTTTCTATATCTTTTGTCTTGTATATGAGTTTATCCGATCTGTGAAAGAGAAAGGGAATCACAGAAACAGCAGGAGAATCAACTAAATCAACAGTGATGCTTACTAGATACTGTTGGAAATGACTTTTACAACTTGAGGGGGGAGTGGGGAATGGTAAGCAGGAGAAAATGAGGGAGGAGGTGACAGTGTTTAAAAAGAAATGTACTCATTACCGCCATACTTATGTAATTGTAACTCCCCATTCATCACCTTTACAAAAAAAGTTTTCTTAAAAAAACTATTTCAATCCTATTTGAAATAATACTATTTCAAATGTAAATTATACCTCAGTAAAATAGATACTTAAGCTAAACTAACTCAAGACTTTTCTTTGTTGTGTTTCCAATCTAATAGGAAATTGCTAGAGAATGCCATTATGCTATATTATGTTATTTAAATAAAGACACTCATTTTCTAAAAATCATACTTTTGGAATCTGATCAAATTTGATTTCACTGTGTATATCTTCTTAGGGATTCATAGTTTGCTGAATTTAGAATAAGGTAGCTTTTATTCTCTTTATCTGGTTCAATAAGGACAATGTTTTTCTGCATATTCCCCAGTAGCGTACCTAAATCTTAAATTTTCAGTTGGACAGTAATTTTACATAATCCAAGCAAATATATCTTCTCAGTGCCTCTCCTCTTATGGCAGCCAAATGGCAATGCTTGGCACATTCCGATGTTCCTTGAGGGCCTTGGCTACTTGGAAAGTTGATAGGAGGAGCACCAACGTGAGGAGCTCAGAAAGGACGAGAGGAAGGCTCAGCAATGTAACCACGGACATTTCATCAGCATGGCATGGGCTGGCCAAGCTCTCACCTCCTCATGCAGAGCTGCTGTGTTTATAGGAGGTGAATAAACCACTAGGACCAATAAGCCAACAGACCCTGAACTGAAAGTAACAGAAACATTCCTGGAGAGGTGTCTGTTTCCCATGCTATATGAACTTACACAAATTACTAAGCTAAAGGCCATTATATTATAATATCATCAAGCTTGTTTCTAATTAAGATCATCTATACTTTTGTTTTTCAGAATTAGGCATTCTAGTTGACAAGGAATAGCTATTCCTATGTCAAGCTGGCAAGCTAAAGTTAACGTGGGGAAAAAAAGTGACTACAATTATATGCAAACGTTAGTCTCCTGTCTAGCTTATTATGAAATATGTTTTGCATTCCACTTATACATGTAGTTTCATTAAATAAGTTTGTTTATAAACAATATATTCTTCAATACTTTAATAAAATGTCCCTCATCATTAGGTATATCATCATTGGATTCTGCAATCACTCTTGTGCTGTCTTCATGTTATTTGCATCTAAAAATTATTCTGACCTTATTACAGATGGTAATTTTACCCCAGGGAGGTATGTGAGATTTTCTTTGATACTTCCTCATCATGTAATTACTGGTTTTTTGTTGTTATTGTTTGGTTTGTTTGTTTTTTTGGCAAAGAACTGTGTGTTCTCCAGAGGGTGGAAAAAATGATTCCATTAAGCCAGAATATTAGCTCTCTTCTAGACATACAAACCAAACTCAAAATTTACAAATGTGATGTCAAAAGACTAAATTAAACCAATTTAAAGATGTTATTGGTTTTATTTATGAATCTAAACTCAGGTATTATAAGTACTTCCTTCAAATACAGGGCATCAGAAGACCATATTCTATATGGTCTACATTTGGATCCCAGCTCTGCTGCTCTCTGTCTAATGACTTAACTTTCTGGATTTAAGTTTCATCATTTCAAAATGGGTTGATGAGGAGATCAGGTAAAAATAACGGACACAAAACTTAGGTCACTTAATCAGTGCTCAATAAATGCCAACCCCCCTTACCAATGCCTAGCCCAGTTTAATAAAATATCCATTCTGTTCATTGGAAATGAGAGTTCAAAGATATAGCTGGTACTAGCCGTACCAGTCAGGGATTAAAGAATATTCAGCCATCAAGTGGACACCAAATTGGACCTGGTGCTGGCATGTATCTGGACCTCTCCTCCCGCTCCACAATCTTTTCTGGTTGTTGGCATAACAATTTCCAAAAAGCCTTAGTCTTTCCAGAGAACAATCAGTTAACTCTGTTTTCAGCTGGCAATGATTGGCTGACCCACCCAGAAACATTTGCATTTTAAAAGAAAGCTCAGGGTGTTAATTCAAAAGAAGTAACTGGCAGAATTTCAGACAGAAAATCAAACAGGAAATTCTTTTGCTCGGGAAAAGCACCTAAGAGCAAGAAAGATTTAGAACCAAGATCCCTTAATTTATTGCATGTAGGCTGATTGTGGAGCCCTCATTGGACCAGTGAGCAAATGCTCACCCCTTAATGTGGCTCCCTTGCAGAAAGGAAGGGTTTTGCCGCCGCCCTCGCCCTCCCCCTCCCCCTCCCCCTTCCCCTCCCCCTCCCCCTCCCCCTCCCCCTCCTCCTCCTCCTCCCCCTCCCCCTCCCCCTCCTCCCCCTCCTCCCCCTCCTCCCCCTCCTCCCCCTCCCCCTCCCCCCCCCTCCTCCTCCTCCTCCTCCCCCTCCCCCTCCCCCTCCCCCTCTTCCCCCTCCCCCTCCTCCCCCTCCCCCTCCTCCCCCTCCCCCTCCCCCTCCCCCTCCCCCTTTCTTCTTTTTTCTTCTTCCTTTTTCTTCTTTCCTTCTTCTTCTTCTTCTCCTCCTCCTCCTCCCCCTCCTCCTCCTCCTCCTCCCCCTCCCCCTCCTCCTCCCCCCCCTCCTCCTCCTCCTCCTCTCTTCTTTTGTTCAAGGCTAGTACCCTACTTGTTGAGCCACAGAGGCATTTCCAACTTTTTCTGAGTAGTTTAGTGGAGACAAGTGTCTCCCAGACTTTCTTGCCTGGATCCTCATATCTCAGCTTCCTGGGTAGCTAGGATTACAGATGTGAACCACCAGTGCCCAGTTTCCTTTCTTCCTTCCCACCTTATTTCTTTCTTTCCTTCCTTCTTTCCTTCCTTCCTTCCTTCTTTTCTTCCTTCCTATCTTCCTTCCTTCCTTCCTTCCTGTACAGTTGGGGATTTAATCTAATTTTTAATAAATGGGGAAGACATCAATTTAAACATATGTAACAAACTATCTTTGTTTTATGGTCTTTTTTATACTATCTCAACTCCCCCACCACATTCTTCCACCCTCAATCCCTTCCCCTACCACATTCTTCCACCCTCACTCCCTTTTGTCTCTAGCACTTCCCAGAAGCCTCAACCACCTTTTTTTCTCCATAGTTCAGGATGATACATAAATTCTAATCATCTGGTCACTTCTTTAAATTAAACATTCGATAACTGCTAGCACAGTTATTGCCAAGTTTAGCAAGATTATTGAAAGGATGCCAGTCGAGAACTGTCAAGTAGAAGTGATGTGCATGATAGGGTGCACCTCCTTCCTCACACTTGTAACCGACTGGTAAGAGAAAAATCTGAGGTGCCCTACATTTACTAACAATGAGGATGGAGGGAAGGAGCTGTGGATGAGGCTAATCAGTCAAGATAGAGCTGAAAATAAGACTAATTCATGTTAATGAGTGTATGTTAAATCCCAAAGCCTCAGGGAAAACTTCTTTTAATTCGCATCAATTAGCTATACAAAGAGGAGGTGAGTTCATTTTACATATTTATGTATATAATATGGCTTGATAAGTCACTTTCTCGGTCATTTTCCTTCTTTCTACCCTTTTCCCAGCCCAGTCTCAGCAAGCTTCATTGTTCCATTGTCATGAATGTATTACTAAAGTATTTGGCCACTTTTACCTTCATCAAATATTGCAATGAAAGAACTTACCTATGCCTCATCCCTCCAACATGGCTCACTTATGGAATAGTAACACACCGTGTCATGGGCTCTACTATATGAGGCCTTGAGGGGCCCAAAGGTTGCATTTTGTACCTTGATATTTATAATGTTCTAGCGCCATCTCCTGGAAAAAAGACAAGTAATACAAAAGAGGGATACTGGAATTTCAAGCTTCAAGTAGAAAAACAATTATCCTCAATTCCCAATAAAGGTTTAAAGACATATTGAAGCCACTGAAAATATGTACTTGCATCCCACTCCAGGTAAATTAACATAATGTTGGGCAAACAGGAAAGCTAAAAGTAAATGTGCCGGGCTCCAATATCAGTTATGTGAGAGCCAATGATAACATCAAACCAGAGTAATGAGCTTTAGAGCTGCCAATCCCGAGAGCAGATCTGAGTTCTCATTAGTAAAAAGATGTGTGATCCCATCTCATCAGAGTCAACAGCACTGGAGGAGCTGGAGAGATCCTAAAAGAATAAATTCCACACTGGCTCTGAAAATAATCTTGGTGCTTTAAGATCTCAGAATCTGGCATAAAGAATCTGAAGCATTTTAAAACATCAGTAACAAAACTAAGAATTTTCCTGGATTAGCTTTTATATCCAGACTAGTTTGCTGGAGTTTTTTTTTTTTTTTAACACATTTGGCACAAACAAAAATCCTGTCTGTTGTTTTCAAGATTTGATTTACCTAACAACAAAAGAACCTAGTGCTGGTGCCACATTTGAAAATATTTCAATACATATTTGCCACCTTTGCCATCTCTAGGCTCAATGCGATGAGTGAACATAACAACAATAATAATGAAACTTCAGAGTAGGAAGCATTTTTGTACACCAGAGTCACTCTGCTATACCACAAGCTATTCCCAGGAGTGTCACTTCACATTGATCACCTCAGGACTTGACTTTTGGGGAGTTTTGCAATTTAAACACCTCACCAACATCAGAAGTAGGCTAAGATGGCAGATTTCCTTTCAATATAGTAGTGTGACTCACTCAAAAAAAACATACACCATGTAATGTAAATCTGGGAATTTGGAGTTGGGAAATTCTTTGTATAACTGATAAAAGGCTGATAGTACTTGATGGCTCTTTTTCATTTTATAAATTATGCAGCTTTTCTTGAAGCTCTGCCCTGTACAAACAAAAACATTGTGATGAACATCAAAAAGACAAAATTGTTCATAGCTGCTCAGGAGGCTGAGATTTGAGGGTCACAGTTCAAAGCCAGCCAGGGCAGGAAAGTCCATAAGACTCTAATCTCCAGTTAACCACCAGGAAACCGGAAGTGGTGCTGTGGCTCAAGTGGTAGAGCGCTTGCCTTGAGCTGAAGAGCTTAGGGACAGCGCCCAGGTCCAGAGTTCAAACCCCACAACTAACAACAGCAACAAAAAAGACAAAATTGCTACCTGTCTCCAATTCCTATGATGTCTCCAGGTGGCCTCCTTAGCCAGACACAGACTGAAAGGGAAGACATGCTTCTCTTCCCCTGGCTCTCCCTCTTTCTTGATGAACTCATATTACTTGATGTTTTGCAAAACAACTTGATAAGCCAAATACCTTATGGGAACACTTTGAAAAGTTGGTGTAGCCACCAACTTTTGAGGTCAGCAGAGGCTGACCTCAACTTCTACTGCCAGACCTCCTCCTAAGGCTTGAACTCTGTCCACACAAAAACATGCAAAAGTATGCTGCAGGATATTTCAGCATCCCAACCTCCTACTGAGAATGAGCCCACATCTGAGGTCAGAAATGGAATTTTCATAAATAGCTAGAAACTAGAAATGCTTCACAGGTTAAGTACAGGAGTTTCAACATGTGATACATACTATAATAAAGGTATGCATGTTTGTTTCCTGAGGCTGCCATTTACAAATGACCACAAGCAGAAGATAATTGTTTTCCCAGAAGTCTGAAATCAGGATGTTAGCAAGGCAGGGCTGCATATCTATGAAGAGTCCAGAAAGATTCAGTAGCCTCTTCTAACTTCTAGTGGAGTCCAAGTTCCTTTGTAGCATCCTTTGTCTCTGGCTTCAGGGCTAGCAAATGCCTCTTTCTCATATATCTATCTCAGTCTTTCTCTTATAAAAGACCCTTAACATTGGAAGCATGGCCCACCAGGATGATCTCATCTCAAGTTCCTTAATTATACCAGCAAAGATCCTTTTCCTAAATGAGATCACATTTTCCGTTCCAGGACAGACATGTCTTTTGGGGGACTACCATTCCATCCACAGCAATATAATGTAACACCGTACAAGACATCTAACAGTTTGAGGGAGAAAGGTAGTTTGCTTAGAGCTGGGTCTGAAAGGATGAATAGGAACTATTTTTTTTTAAAAAACTGGATTTATTCATATTAAGTGAGGTAAACCAAGCTCAGAGAGACAAATGGTGCCTATTTTCTCTCATACATGGAAGCTGGATCTAAACTGCATGGGGACAAGATAAATGATTACAGGACTCTAGGCATTCACACACAGTGAGACCAAAGGAAGATACTCTTAGGAGAGGACCACAAAGACACAATGGTTATGTTCATCTGATCATACAAAATAATATTGAAATGAACTCCAGGAAATGGAAAGACGAGGATTTTTGTTTTGTTGCTGTTTTTGTTTCGTTTCTTTTCTGTCTTGTTTGTTCATTCATGTCTTTAGGAGGGTAAAGGAAGGCCCAGAAAACCAGACACTATATTGAAAATGAACTATACAACTTGTGGGTAAGAACAGGAGGGGAAAACTGGGAGAGAGCAAGGGAAGGAGTGAGAATGTCCAAAAACAAATGTACTCTTTACTGAACTTATGTAACTATAACCTGGCTGTACATCACCTTTATAATAACAGTAAAAAGTTGTTTTACATTGCATTTGCAAAAGAAAGAAAATGCATTCAATGGAAAGGTAAGTAACCTGGTATTATTAGGGTTTAGGTAGGGTGAGTTTATGTCCCAGCTTGCCTGGATCCTTTCCAGTATGTTATACCTCCTGTCTCAGGCTTAGCTTTTGTTCTGAATTCTTCAGCACAAGGATGGGTTTAACAGATATTCACTATATTTCCAGCTTCTACTCTGTTCCTAGATATATGTGAGAGGCAAGTACTGTGAACAGAATCCTCACTTTAACGTGTAGTTCTATTTAATCTTTCTTACTTTCTGGCACTTTACTGAGCAAGTAGAAACTCCCTTTCAAGAATATTATGCAAATAATTCTTGAATTAAACATGCAACTGGAGCAGGGTGCTGGTGGCTTACACCTGTAATCCTCATTACTCAGAAAGCTGAGATCTGAGGATCATAGTGCAAAGCCAGCTTGAACAAGAAAGTCTGTGAGGTCCAGAGGAAGATGGTGGATAAGCTGGGGCTAAATGAGCTCTCCCATTCCAGTGAAAAATCCAAGGCTAGAGAGTTACACCAAGTGTGCCATCATAATACAGAGAGTTTGGCCAGAGAGGAAAATTTCAGGCAACTTGGATTAGGAAACATATTTGAGCACTTGCTGGTGTCTGTGGCAGTGGTAGCAGCTGCTTCTGCAGCCTCCATATCAACAGACAGAGCCTAGGACAAAGATGCCAGATATGTTTGTGCAAGCAGATTCTACTCACGGACACAGCAAGACCTGACAAGGAGCAGAAATCTTCATCCTGCTAACCACAAACAGTTGCAGACCATGGATGGACCAGAAAGGGAAAGGTGTGAGTACCCCACAAGACATCCTCACTCCTCACAGAACAGCGGTGGAAAGATAGCCCCTCCCCGACCACTGGAAAAGAACTCCATCTTTGATACTGACAAAGACCAGGCAAGAGCAGCTACCACTTAACTCAGGTCTTGGAAGAAGACAATGGGAGCCATCCAAGAGGTCAAAGGAACCTGACCTGTGGGACTCAGCTCTACCCCTGGGGAAAGTTGCCCATTCCAGGCAGAGGGAGCTCCACCCAGGGTGGGAAGACTTTCTTCACAGGGTAAACAGATACAGAGGCTGCCCCACCCCTCTGTAGCAATTCCAGCTACAAGAGAGTAAAAGAAAAGCAATCTGAAAATCAATACACATAAATCCTGAGAATGGCTTCAGGCTAGGCTGCATGAGTGTCTCAGGAGCTAGCCCCTCAGGGAAAAGCTACTGATTGCTGATAGACCTCAACCCTTTGCACAACCTAACTCCCTCACAGCAACTATAAGGTAGAAGAAACAGCCATCTCTCTATTTTGTGACACTCTAAACAGATCGCCTTCCCAGTGAACTAGCCCAGTTACTTCTGCTGCTCAAATAAACTGATTTAAGAAACCAGTCAAGCCACAGGAAAACCAAACACCACAAGCAAACCAGAGACTCCAATAAGAGACTGGTTACAGATACCAGGACACAGAAGATTTCTCCTTGCCCCCCTCCCAAAAAAAAAGCAAAGAACTCTTTTTTCTACCTAATTTTTAATTTTTTTTAAATTTTCTTTTTTCATCAATTTTTATTTTACTTTCTTTTTTTTAACTCTCTTTTTACTCTTTTTCCTGTTGGTCCTTGTTCTTTTTGCTTTACTTAATTGCTGTTCTTCTCAGCCCCAGATACATACCCAACTTCGATTATTAGACCTTATCCTTTATGTGTGCATATTTAATTCAGATATTGATCACTCAATTCACAAACTCTCAGCCTTAACTCCTTTAACTGTGGTATTATTTGTTATATAATTTTTAAGTGTTTCATTTTTAAATTTCTTATTTTTCTTTTTTCCTTTTTCTTTATCTCTTCTTTCCTTGTCTCCATTTTCTCTCTCTGAATTTAGGTCTTAGTTATCTTCCCTCTCTCCCTTTCCCTCCCCACATTCCTCTAATCTTATTTTCTCCTCACAATTCTCCCTAAACCTATTAATTTCTGGTGTGCTGACTCCTTCTTTGATTTTCTTAGTCCATTGATCCCTAGTTGTTTGTTGTTGAACTAGATTGTACCTCTACTCATTTTGACTGCATCATACAATCTGTGCAACTACAGGGCTCTAGGTTGATGCTTGCCTTAAAATAGTGTTCTAGCACAGAATTGGTTTTGCTTTCATACCCAAACAGGCAGAACAAGCTGTAGAAACACAAGAAAAATGGCAAGTCCAGGTATCTCAACTCCTGCTCATGATAATCAGGCAACAGAGCAGTTAATGAATAATCCAGAGGAGGGCTCCCAAAATGCTCTACAATCACTACTGGTAAACAGGCTGAATGAGAACAGTGAAAGCCTGCAAAGGGCTCTGTGTGAGCATGGAAGAGATTAGAAAGGAAATTCAAATGTTCATGATATTCAACAAAAATGAATACACAAATTACCAGCTCCTCTGGGACACAGCAAAGGCACTACTCAAAGGCAAGTTTATAGCTCTCTCAACAAATTGGAGAGATGTGAAACCAACAATTTAATGAGGCACTTGAAGTTCCTTGAAAAAGAGAAACAAGCCCAACCTCAATCCAGTAGATAGAAATAAATAATTAAAATTAATCAGAATTAAATGAATTAGAGTCCCCAAAAAACATAGAAAGAATCAACAAAACAAAGAATTGGGTTCTTTGAAAAAAATTAACAAAATTGACAGATCCTTAGCAAATCTTATCAGAAAAAGAAGAGAACATACCCAAATAAACAAACTCAGAGATGAGAATGGAAACATCACCATAGAAAGAACCAAGATTCAGAACATTGTAAGAGAATACTTCTCAAACCTTTATGCTAATGAGTTTAAGAATCTGGAAGAAATGGATAAATTCCTAGCAAATATTGACATGCCTAAATTAAATCAAGATGAGTTACACCAACTACCAGACCCATATCAGGCATCAAAATAGAAACAGCAATAAGAGACCTTCCATCCAAGAAAAGCTCAGGACTGGATGGATTTACAATTCTACAAGACCTTCAAAGCAGAGCTCACACCAATATTCCTCCAACTCTTCAATGAAATTGAAAGTAAAAGTTCACTCCCAAACTCTTTTATGAAGCCATTATAACCCTCATCCCCAAACAGGCAGGGACTCATCAAAGAAAGAGAACTATAGACGCATTTCTTTGAGGAACATCGATGCAAAACTTCTCAACATAATTTTGGCCAATTGACTTCCAACAACTCATGAAAAAAATTCATACACTATGATCAAACAAGAGTCATTTCAGGGATGCAAAGCTGGTTCAATATATGCAAATTAATTCATATAATTCATGAAATCAACAAAAGCAAGGATAAGAACCACATGATTATCTCAATAGATGCAGAAAAAGCATTTGACAAGATCCAACACCCATTTATGATGAAAGCTCTGGAAAAACTAGGAATCCATGGATCATTCCTCAATATAATAAAGGCTGTGTATGACAAACCTACAGCCAGCATTGTACTTAAAGGCGAAAAGCTAAAGGCATTTCCACTAAATTTCAGGAATGAGACAAGGATGTCTGCTCTCTCCACTCCTCTTCAATTTAGTATTAGAATGCCTGGCTAGAGCAATAAGACAAGAGGCAAACATAAAGGGAATCCAAATAGGGAAAGATGAAGTAAAGTAAAAGAGGAATCTTTGCAGATGGCATGCTCTTATATTTAAAGAACCCCAGGGATTCCACTTCCAAGTTACTCTAGCTGATCTGAAACTTTGGCAAAGTAGCAGGGCATAAAATTAACCCTCAAAAATCAATGGCTTTTCTGTATACCAATAACAAGAAGAGCACAGCTGAAATCAGGAAAGCAACTCCTTTGGTAAGAGCTCCACAAAAAATAAAATGCCTAGGAGTTAACTAAAGAAGTGAAGGATCATTATGATTAAAACTTTCAAAACCTGAAAAATGAAATTAAAGCAGAACTAAAGAAGTGGAGAAACCTTCCATGCTCCTGGATTGGGAGGATAAACATCATGAAAATGGCAATACTGCCAAAGGCTATCTACACATTCAATGTGATATCTATCAATATCCCAACCTCACTCTTCAAGGGAATAGAAAAAGACCCTGACTAGCAAAAACAATCCTTAACATAAAGAACAGTGCTGGAGGAATATCAATACCAAATTTCAAACTCTACTACAAAGCCATAGTGATCAAAACAGCTTGGTACTGGCACAAGAACAGACCTAAGGACCAATGGAATAGAATTGAAGACCCAGAAATAAACCCACAGATCTATAGCCACCTAATCTTCAATAAGGGAGCTAAAAAATAGAATGGAAGAAAGATAGCCTCTTCAGTAAATGGTCCTGGCAAAATTGGTTAAACACCTGTAGAAAACTAAAGCTAGATTCTTATGTATCACCCTGCACCAGAATCAATTCCAAATGGATCAAATACCTCGATGTCAAAGCAGGAAGGAATAGGAGAAACTATAGGGCTCCTTGGCACAGCCTGAAATTTTCCTAACAAAGACCTAGAAACACAACAAATCAAAACAAGGTTGGACAAATGGGATTGCATGAAATTGCAGAGCTTCTGCCTGGCAAAGGACATAGCTAGCAAGATCAATAAAAAGCTCATGGATTGGGAGAAGATCTTCACTAGCCATACAACAGACAAGGGCCTCATATCTAAAATACACCTGGAACTCAAAAAATTAAATCCCCCAACAACAAATCCTCAAACAAACAACCGTCCCATTAATAAGTGGGCTAAAGACTTAAAGAGAAACTTCTCTGAAGAGGAAATTAGAATGGCCAATAGACATGAAGAAATGCTCAACTTCTCTGGCCATAAAAGAAATGCAAATACAAACAACATTGAGATTCCACTTCACCCCAGTTAGAATGGCTATAATCAAGAAATCTAATAACAGATGCTGGAGGGGATGTGGCCAAAAGGGAACACTACTGTTTGTTGGTGGGAGTGTAAACTTGTTCAACCACTTTGGAAAGCAGTATGGAGGTTTCTCAAAAGACTCCACATAGAGCTCCCCTATGACCCAGCAATCCTATTTTTGGACATTTACACAAATGATCATAAATAAGGCCATACTAAAGCTACCAACCCAACTATGTTTATCACAGCATTATTCACCATAACTAAGATATGGAACCAACCAATCCAGATGCCCCTCAGTAGATGAATGGATCAAGAAAATGTGATATCTCTCTCTCTCTCTCTCTCTCTCTCTCTCTCTCTCTCTCTCACACACACACACACACACACACACACACACACACACATACATAATATAATGGAATTATATGCCTCATCATAAAGAATGACACTGCCCCATTTGTTAGGAAATGGAAAGTCTTGGAGAAAATTATATTAAGTGAAATAAGCCAGGCCCAATGAAACATAGGTCCCATGGTTTCCCTTATTTGCAATAACTAGTATACATCTAGGATAATCTTACCAGAGAAACAGAAAAGGTCAAAAGCTATGTACACATGACGTATAAGATGATACTAAGTGAAATGAACCCCAAGGTAGGGACACAAGAGTGATTTTTTTTTTGTTTCTTTTGTATGTTCTTCGCCCATGGTATAACCCCTGTTGTCAGTGTATTTGATTCTAGTGCCCTGCATCTTGTATATACACGTCTCTAATTTGGGTAGAGGAAGGGAAATAACAAATGCTGAAAAAGGATATAGGTTGACCCAACTGTAACAATGAGACATACAAGACACTATGTTGAAAACAAACTTTACAAATACGGGGGAGAGGGAAGAGTTGGGATGGGAAGGGATAGTAGGGGAAAAACAAAGGTGGGGTAACAATATTAGACAGAAATGTACTCATTATCTTACTCATGTAATTGTAATCTGTCTATACAGTATCTTTACAATTGTACACACATATTTATGTGTGTGTGTATATATATATATATGTGTGTGTGTGCATGTATATATATATATATATGTATGTATGTATGTATGTATATATATATGTATGTATGTATATATAAAAGAAAGTCTGTGAGACTCTTATCTTGGATTAACCATCAGAAAACTGGAAGTAGAACTGTGGCTCAAAATGGTAGAACACTAGCCTTGAGCAAAAAAGCTCAGGGACAGTGCCCAGGCCCTAAATTCAAACCTCAAGACCATCAAAAACAAGCAAGCAAACAAACAACAACAACAACAAACAACAAAAACCATGCAACTGGGAAGAACTTCCTGGTGATGAGTGGAAGTTGTGGGAGAAGGTGTCTGTCCTACAATGAAGGTGTCTGTCCTACAGTCCTACCAACCACACCATTTAGTGACAGTCTTACCTTGGCTCCTGGCACACTCTTCAAGAGACATACAGGACCAAGCCACCTGCTGAGAGAGTGTGAAGAAAGTAAGCATACCTAAATAAGGAACTAAAATTTGGATTGGGGAAACAGAACATAGAAATAAAGGATGAGCCATCCTTCAAAAGAACCTGACACAGTGCTTGTCCTTTCTCTATTGTAAGTTGGCAGCTCTTATTTTATTATTTAATAATACTGTTTTATTTTACAGTGAATCTTTTCAACAAAAGTGAACTAAAACAATGGGAGCTGGGAGAGGCCTGTGCATAAGGTGAAATTAAGTGCCAAATTTTCATTTCTCAAAAAGCTGATGAGGAGTTTGCAGCCTGCTCAAGATGCTCTTTGACACCACATACCCAGGAGACATTTCTTTTAAAAGACACCACTCTGTGGAGAAAACATCATCTTGACCTTCAGGAGTGAATATTTTAATAAGACCAGTGCCCCCCCCCCCAAAGATAATTTAACACATACTTTTAAGAAAGCAACTTTGACATAGCACTTTGTGGAGCATTAACCTTTCATTTAGATAAAAGTATTGTTATTTGAATGGCAATTTAGTTTCTTTTCAATTCCAAGTCTTCTTGCAAACACATACAAAATATTAAACAGTAGCTGCTACATCAGCAAAAGAACTTCACAGCTAAATGATATGTTTTAAATAATACCATTAGAGTTTTCAAAGAGAAAATACATTAATTCCAGTATTGCTCTAATTTCTTTCACGTAACTTGGGGACTAAAAATCAACCATTGGGAAGTTCATTCAGCCAAAATGAGCTCTCATTTTTATTATGATTGTGAAAGCTGTTATCAAATCAGCTTAAAAGTTTGACACTTATAGTAGTAATACTGCAACTATAATCATATGCAAATACAAAATTTTGATGGATGAAATATATCATATTAAAACAATATTTACTAAGCAAAGAAACTCAGGGAGCATTAATATATATCATACAAAACATAAACAGTTCCAAAATAAGTTTCCAAAATCTGTTAGTTAAAATAATTTTTATATATGTATGCGTGTATAGACTACATGATATAGAATACATAAGATAGATGATAGATAACTAAACTACTACTAACAAATGTGATTTTTTAAAATAAAAATAGTTTCAGCATTGCTCTGTGATCTATGTTTACTGTTATCAATTAGATATTTTAGTTTCTTTTTTAATTTAATTTTATTTTGTTGCAAAGGTGTTGTCCAGAAGGGTTACAGTTACATAAGTAAGGTAATAAGTACATTTTATGTTACCCACTCCTTCATCCTTCTTCCATTATTCCTCCTCCACTATCCCCCCCATTAGATTTTTGACATGTAATTTAAAATAAATTATTTTTTAAGCCAACTTGTATAGCCTAATACTACTGTATCAGACTTTTCTTTTTTAATTACCTTTAAGAAATTGTAATTAAGTAGTTGCCATTTAACAAAGCGGTTTATGAATACAATCCATCTTCATCAATGTCACGCCTTTCAACATTCTCATCCTCCAGCCCTTCCTTTACTTTTCTTAAATTTGTAGAATATACATTGATTTCTTGATTGCATTCTCCACTCTCCCAGCCTCCCTCTATCCTATTCTATTTGTCTCCCTTGGACAGAACACCCCCTCCCCACCTTGTATCTATTGCCAGTTGCTTATTTTGTTGGACTTTGGCTTTGCCTCTCTAAGGAATTACACTATTTGAGTTCTCCTCAGAATCTACCATATTTCAGATAACATAGTTGTTACATATTTGTAATCTCTTGCATATCACCCAACCTTTGGTGACTTTTCTTGTAAACAAATTCTGTAATTTTTTTGCATCTCATAAACTAGTACTGCAATCTTTAATCACTACACTTAACAAAGGGATAACCAAAAAAATTTCATTTTGCAAAAAACTAATTTTTTTTGTTAGTCGTGGGTCTTGAAGTCTGGGCCTGGGCGCTGTTCCTCAGCTCTTCAGCTCAAGGCTAGCACTCTACCACTTGAGCCACAGTGCCACTTCCAGTTTTCTGGTGGTTAATTGGAGATAAGGGTCTCAAGAACATTCCTGCCCTGGATGACTTTGAACCTCGATCCTCAGCTCTCAGGCTCCTGAAGAGCTACGACAGGCATGAAACACCGGTGCCCAGTGAAAGAAAAATATTTTTTAGAGAGTTAAAATCACTGGAAACAAAACCTACAACCTGCCCACAGTTTTATTAGCATCACTTAGTTGTACATGTCCATGTATGGTATGCATACAATGTACCTTGATTAAACTCACCCCGCCCTCATATTCCTTCAGCTGTCTTCCTTTCATATTCTTTCACCCTCTTCCCTCCTTCCCAAACCATTGTAAACAAGCTTCACTATTCCATTTTCACATGTATATATAAAGTATACATGTCGGTTGTGGGGTATGAACTTAGGGCCTGGGCACTGTCCCTGAGCTTTGTCACTCAAGGCTTCAACCACTTCAAGCACCACTTGCAGTTTTTTCTGGTGGCTAACTGGAGATAAGAGGCTCGTGGACTTTGCTGCCCTGGTCTGGCTTTGAACTGCAGTCCTCTAAGTAGCTAGGATTATGGGCATGAGCTACCTACACCTGGCTACATAAAGTATCTTAACCTTATTCACTATCTTTCACCTTGTCTATTCTCCTTCCCTTCTCCCATTAGTACTCACATATTAGACAAGACCTGTTTTACATCTGTGTGTGTGTAGTAGTTGTTTAAACGAGTTACACCATGGTATTTCATGCATGCATATAAGAATTTCAATTACATTGACTCTTATACTTACACTCAGTTTCCGATTACCCCTATACCCTAAAAAGTATTGTATTCAAGACTTTGCAAGTATTGTATTTAAGAAATTCTCAAAATGGTCTGCAATCCCCTGGTTCTCTGACTCTTTGGGGAGTTGGTAATCAACCATGTTGTCATCATAACCAAAGACACTGCTTGCCTTTTCCACTGTGCTGACATTTGGGTAGAAGATGCACAAGCAATGGTGATTAAGCTGTTGATGCCTTACTGTGAGCCAAGGCCAGGCACCCATCTGGACCAGTGTTTCTGTATTAGTCACCCACCATGTACTCTCAGTAAAATATACTCCAGTTATATGCAATTTCTTAATGAAGCATTAAAATGTTACACAATTTCTTGATGAAGCATTAAAATATATTGAACATCAATTAGTATTATTAATTTTGTTAACTCTATTCTATATGATGAAATGGGCAGTATATATAAAGGATTTCTGTGATTAGAAAAGATAACCTGAAAACTGAAGCAACAAAATTTGTTTCTACAAGGCAATAAACAATGAAACCATAAAAATTTAAGCTGGGTGCTTATGGTTCACAGTTGTAACCCTAGCTACTCAGGACACTAAGAGCTGAGGATTATTATTCAAAGCCAGCCCAGTCAAAAAAAAAAAGTCACCAAAGGAGGAGGCTGCAATGCTTGGTAAGAAACGTACGCATTATCCTGCCCATGTAATTGTAACCCCTCTGTACAGTATGTTCACAAATAAAATTAAATTAAATTAAAAAAAAAGTAAATAAATGCAGACTTCTTTCAAGAGAAAAAAAAAAATCCATGAGACTCCTATCTCCAACTAACCACCAAAAAGGCAAAATCGAGCTGCCATTGAAGTGGTAGAGTGCCAACCTTGAGTTAAAAAACTAAGGGATAGCACACAAGCCCTCAGTTTAAGCCCCAGAATGAACACACGCGCGCATGTGCACGTGGGCACACACACACACACACACACACACACACTAAATGGTATTAGAATTCTATTGTTACTCCTTGGAATAGTTAAATTTGGGAAAGTCTTTAGATGAAGCCCCTACTTTGAAGTGGATAAACTAGCATTCTGTTCCATAACAGAATAAAGTTAAGATGTCTTCATTTTTGCAAAACTAAAATTTGGTGAAATATTCTATACAATCATAAATTAAACAATCTTTTGGATGATTTTTTTGTCCTACAAAAATGTATCCAAAGAAAAATATTCAATATTAGAATAGAAATCATTGGGATAAAGTTTGTACCCACTTTAATATTTTAATTTTTATTGCATTGTAAAGGTTATGTACAGAGGGGTTATAATTTTTTGTGAGGTAAAGAGTACATTTCTTTTTGGACAATGCACCCCTTCCCTGGCTCTCTCCAAGTTTTTCTCTCTCCTCTTTTTTTTTTTTTTGAGGTGGTTGTGAGACTTGAACTCTGGGCCTGGGCACCCCTCAGCTTTTCAGCTCAAGACTATCACTCTACCATTTGAGCCATAGCACCACTTCTGGTTTTCTGGTTGGTTATTGGAGATAAGAGTCTCATGGACTTTCCTGCTTGGGCTGATTTTGAACCAAATCTTCAGATCTCACTCAGCCTCCTGAGTAGCTAGGATTACAGGCAGGAGCCACCAGTGCCTGGCTCTTAATATTTTTAAAAATATAATTAACTGGATGTCAATGGCTCATGCCTATAATCCGAACTACTCAGGAGGCTGTGATCTAAGGACTGCTATTCAAAGACAGCCCAGGCCAAAGAGTCTATGAGCCTCTTACCTCTAATTAATCACCAAAAAGGCAAACATGCAGCTGTGGTTCAAGTAGTAGAGTGCTAGCCTTGAGCATAAATCTAGGCACAGTGCCAAGTACCTACCTTCAAGCCCCTCCAAAATGTCCTAATCCAAATTCTTAGTGTCTAGCACCTGTGAAGATGCTGTCTGACCTGGTAACAAGAGTATTTGTAGATGTGATTAACTGAAGGGTCTTAAGGAAGGGGAGATATTCTTTGATTTTCAGGTAGTCAAAATCCTAATCAGGAGCAATAAAGTCAGAGCATGGGAGAAAGGTGCACAAATGATAGGAGAGACTACAGTAGTGTAGTTGATGGAAGAAGGCAGTGAGCCAAGGAATGTGTGGAGCCTCCAAAAGGTGGAAAGTCAAGGAACAAATTCTCCCTGGAGTTTTCAGAAGGAATGCAGCTTTGGTACTGCTTTGATTTTAACCTTATGTTCTATGGAAGAGATTATGCCCTCTTCCTAAGATATACTGGAATCCTGACCCCCACTGCCTCAGAATGTAATCTACTTTGGAGACAAGGACTTTATAGAATCAGTCAACTTGATGAAAAGCAAACCTAAGTCTTTTCAGAAACTGCATTAAAAATATTGTCTTTCAGGTGAGATTCTAGAGCCCCAGAACTGTAAGATAAATAAGTACCATAAATAAATAAGATAAATATCATGAGGTTGTTTAATCCACAATGCTAGGGAAAAAAGATGGTCTCCAAAAACTCCCCATATACACTCCTGAAATCTGAAGCCCTCTCCAGAATATAACATCTTCCAGCCCAATACTCATTCTCTTAACTTGATCACCCATGACTCTTCCCATCATTCTCTCTGCTCAACCCCATTGGCCTTCTTGCTTGCTTTCTAAAAACCCTTATTTATCCCACCCTATGGTCTTTGCATTTGCTTCTCCACTTTCATTCTCCCATGTGCTCCACTTCCTTCAAGATCCCAATAATCTGTCACGTTATCAAAGAGGGCCTTCCTTAACATCATACATACAACAGTACCCTGTCACTCCCCACCGCCCCCCCCACCCCAGCTTTACTTTTTTATTTTTTATTCTTTGTCAGTCATGGGGCTTGAACATTGGCTCTGGGCACTGTTCCTGAGCTCTTCAGCTCAAGACTAGTGCTCTACCACTTGAGCCACAGAGGCACTTCCAGTTTTCTGGTGGTTTATTGGAGATAAAGTTTCACAGACATTTCTGCCTGGGCTGGCTTTGAACCTCGATCTCAGCCTTCTGAGTAGCTAAGATTACAGGCGTGAACCACCAGTGCCTGGCCCAGTTTTACTTTTGTTCACCCCTATCATTTGGGATAGGCATTCTCCTCATCCCCATGAGAACATAAGCTCCTTGAGGGCAAGTTGTTGCTTGGTCCACTCATCTGCCTCCACAGTCTGTAAAGGCATCAAACTCATTGGAAGAACTCAGTTTATTTTGTCAGTTGAGTGAATTATTCAAAATCATTGCTTTCTTCTGTGTCTAAGTTCTTTCCACTTAGAATTTCTTCAGTTATCTTTGTCTTTCTCTTGGAGTATATAAACAATGAAACCAATAGGCTTTGAGGTTTAATAAATCCAACAGACACGTTCTTGTGACTCCCAACAAAATAAATTGGAAGGTAAGAAGCTCTCCAGGGAGGCGGCAGCCCCAATGTTCCCCAGGACTTCAAAACCTTTCAAACCAGAATGGTAAGCACAGCCAGCCCTAGTTCTAAGGCAGACTTCTATGCCCAGAAAGTCTGCCTCTGACCAGAAAACCAAGTCAGATTGTAAGGACAGCCCTGGACTTAAAATTAATGGGCTAGCCAGCAATTAAACTTGAGTCTGTAAGTAGATATTATCATATTTTTAATGCATTCTCAGTAGTAATAAAAGGGGGTCATGCTTTGGATGTTTATAAAGAATTCAGATTCAGAGTTTTCAAAAGCTCTCCCTTCTCACTGTAAAAAATGTAACTAATAGATGCGACAATGAGTGATACTCTAGGTAGCCACAATAGAATTACAATGTAGATAGGCGGGCTGGAGGGAGAGTGCTTCTCAAAATCATGACCTTTTAGGATTTTTTTTCCTTCAAAGTACTCAACATCTCACTTCAGCTGAGGATAAAAGGGGTATGGGGCTTGGTTTTAGGGTACCCATAAAAACCAATGTCCTCTGTTTATTTGTTCCTCCATGTCCACAGGCTTAGGATCTAAAAAGTCAAGCACAAGCAAAGAATAGTATATGTGTATCCATCCTGGAATGAAGTTCAACCACAAATCTTCTTATGAGCTACTCCGCACAGCTGATTATGTACTGGTCAACAATCAGTAAGAAGAAATTTGCCTCATATCCTGGGATACATTTCCATCTCCTCAAATCTCTAATCTGAAATTGTTATTGTAAGAGGAGAATTCTCACACTCCCCAAGGTCTCCCCAGTGAATGAGTCAATCTGATCAGTTGGACTCTAAGATAGAATGAATCAACATGCTTATTAATCATGCATTACAGAACCATTTCCCCTGCACTGCTCCTTGGAATGCTCGCTAAGTCAGAGCTGCCTCCAGGACCAGCATCTCTTCTCTAAACACATGCCTGGACTTGTCCCTCCAAGGGAAAATCCTCTAACAAGAGGCCATACAGAGGTGGGAAAAGATTCTAAACTATAGATACAGAATGAGAGAGCAAAAGGTCTCATACCTAAGCTGAAAGTATCACCTTAATTTCTATCAGTGGGATACTGGACTGGTCTTTCCAATATTGCAGTGGTCCTCCATTTCTTGTTTGTTATTGGTCTTTATGTCTAATGCCTGCAGGCTTTCCTGAGTGTCTTTTGTCAAATGTTATTAAAATTCTACCCTCCTTTACTATTCTATATGATTTCCACTATATGTCTAACTGCTTACTCCTCTCCCAAATTTAAATTACGTTATATTAAAAAAAAACACACACATTAAGTCTATGACTGTTTGCAACTAGTTAAAACTGTAAATGTGGAAGTGATACTGTGACTCAAGTGGTAGAGCATTAGTCTTGAGTGAAAAAAACCAAGCCAGAACATGAGGTCCTCAGTTCAAGTCCCATACTGACACACAAAAAAACAAAAAATAACAGAACTATAAGTGTGAGTAGGGAGTGTAATTTAGTAGTACTGTATAGCACTTGACTATTATGCATAAGGCTCAACATTGCAAAAGAAAAAGGAAAACTGTACATGTGAAACATAAAAATGCTAAGGGCTAACTTTTGTTTTCAGCAATGTTGACATCTGTAGGTCACTGCAGACAGTATTACACCATTAATCCCCAGGCTAAAGAGTTGTGTAGCCTGCAGTAGAATTTTGAATCCACCATTTACAAGATTTATGACCTCAAGCCATCTCTTTAGTACTTTATTTTCTTGGATCTTAAAAGGGAAATAGTAAATATGATAGTTGTTCAGCAGGATTTTGTGAAGATTCAATTTAAAAACAAAAATTAAATTAAAAATGTTATAAAAACTACATGGTACTTGCCACAAAATGTGATTTGTATTTGTTAAAAGTGGTTGATAATGTCATTATTACCTTGCTACAAAATGAATGTCTTCGCAAATTTGACAGTGATGGAAACTTAGTTCAAATATTCTTTACTATTATCATGATTTAGAAATGCCTGTAAAAGTAAAACAATAGTTCTACATTGGGAAATAGTATACACACTAAATAAAATAACCATTACGTAATCACTGTATGCAATCTCCAATGTCTAACATCATATTCTAAAGCCTCAGAGCAAAACATAACAATAAACTGCAAAGGAAAAAGAATATAAAAAGAGCCAAGTGCCAGTGGCTCCTGCCTATCAGCCTAGCTACTCAAGAGGCTGATCTCTGAGGATTGCGGTTCAAAGCCAGCCTGGGCAGGAAAGTCCATGGACTCTTATCTCCAATAAACCACCAGAAAACCAGTAGTGACGCTATGGCTCAAGTGGTAGAGCACTAGCCTTGAGCTGAAGAGCTGAGGGACAGTGCCCAGGCCTGAGTTCAAGCACCACGACTGACAACAACAACCACCACAATAACTCAGCTGTGTTTCCATATACTATCTTCAAGTTAGAATTTCTTCACAGTGCATATTACTACTATTAAATATTAAGTCTTTTAAAACTATGCAAGCCTCTAAAAATGTTATAATTCTCTCAAAACGTTTTGAAAGAGTTTTGAATTCAAAATATGATAGGTTTATAGCTTTAAGAAACAGAAAATTCAGAGATTAGAAATTTCATGGAGGATTACCTGTGATGTTAAGACCTAATAAGGGCTTGCTTTTTAAATGAATTAGTTCCCTTTATTCACTGGTTTTGTTGTCATTGTTGTAGTGTGATGTAGATGATCTCTATTTTTCCATTTTTATTGGTACTATTAGTTGTACAAAAGGGTTCACTGTGATGTTTCGACACATGCTTGTGTGCTCTGGTAAAGCCTACTTCTGTTTCTTCTCTTCTCCCGTTCTGACACATGCTTGTATGCTCTGATAAAGCCTATTTCTTCTGTTACTCCTCCTCTTCTCCTGCCACCCTTCTGGGAACAAAATTAACAGGCTTGTTGTTCTATTTTTATACATGTATATAGAATACTGTGATCCTACTTAGCACACCACACTCTCTTCCCCATACACCTCCTCCCTTCCTACTGTTACCCATCCAAAAAAGAACTTGTTTTATATTCTGATCATTCATTTTTAAATACTACATTTTACATATGCAGTATTTGACATGTTCAGTCTGGTTTATTTCACTTAATATGGTCTCTAGTTCCATCGATTTCTTGCAAATAACATAATTTCATTCTCCATTATGACTGAATAATACATCTATACACATATATATAGATATAGACACACAAATAGCCAGCTATCTAGCTATCTAGATCTCACTTCTTTAACCAAAAGAAAGAGGAAGAGGATCTTTTGCTGGTTAGGCAGATCAGGCAGCTTGAGAGTCTGAGCACTGGGAGGCAAAATGCACCATAGAAGGAAGCTAATCTGTGATGGGGAAACCACAGAGACCAGCTGATCCATCCACTTGCGTCCTGTCTCTCATGCCAAGAATGGCAGATGGTGGTGGTGAGATTCTGTATCTTGTACTTCTAAGGATATTTTGTGGACCCCCCCCCCCAGAAAAGAACCTAGAAAAGTATGGGGGAAGAATATCTTATTTACAAATTACTAACTGAAAATAATTTTAAACTGAAATGTTAAAAGTTTTGGTGGTGTTTTTGGTTGTTTTGATGAAATATCTTCATGTCAATAGTGCAGTAATATTTGATGCAGCATTGTTTGAAATAGCAATATGTTGGAAACAACTTCAATATAGAACTAGCTGTATAAATTATGGGAAATCTATACTGTGGAATAGAAGAACACTTTAAAAGAATAAAGAGCTTTTAGTTCTATGGCTTACAAGCCTTGGAAAAAGATTGCATAGCTCTTCAGGAGAATGGACTTGAACAATGAGTTAAGAATAGAGGGCCTTTTATCCTTAACCTTGGTCCCAGGACTCGTTTGTCCCACTCCCATTAGTAAGATTAAGTGTAACGGTTGTGCTGCTTTAAATAATGGAGGTCTGAAGTAGATTTAATTTTACTTAGGTCATATTTCTGCATGCTTTAATTCCTTGAACATAAGCTATCCATTTCAAAGGGGAAAGATTCAAAATTGAAAAGAAAGTTAAAGCATTGTTAAAATGTTCTGATTAGGTTAATTTGTTTGTAATTAGAGAGAAATAGCAATAAAACAAGACTAAAAGTTACTAAAGAATAACATATACAAAGAATTTCAGACCCACATGCAGATGGCTCTATATATTGTCAAGAAGTGAATACATCGATGTGGCTATAACCTTGATCCACATATCAGAATACTTGAGAATATACTTTCACAAATTCTCTTAATCAGTTTTAATCATTTTCTTATTAGGTTCTTTTACGTACTAGATGTGTAATTACACCATCCATAGAAAATACTTTATATTTTTATTCAATAAACCTTGTTTTCTTAAAAATTTCTTCAAAATCTCTAAAATGTTATATGTTTGAAATCTGGCTTTAGATGAGATTGATTTAATATTTTAGTACTTTTATGTTTTTACTGCTTTTTAATGTTATGCTAAGTTATTTTCTAGTATCAAGCCCACCCATTTCTCAACAGAATAAAGTGTCCTTGTAGGGTATATTTCCTAACATCCTTTTCTCTTCCTTAGAAAATCCCAAGTAATTGGCAGTGCCAAGAATATAGAAAAAAATCTGAGTGAAGTTAATCTTCTGTAACCATTTGTCCATGATTAAACATATATCTAAATATATTTTTGAGTACTTACCATATACTACCCTTTATACTGTACATATAGTTAGTGGTCCTTGGAGGGCAGTTTACATAACTCCATTTTACTGAGGAGCCAGATCAGGAAACACCAATAATTTACCTAAAATTCCACCCTCAGGAAATGGCAGACCTAGATTTAAACACTTGTTTAGATCCTTAAATTTTGGTGACAATATTGTGTTTCTATTTAAAGCATAAGAGATGACTAAGAAGTTTCAAGTTGGCAAATTTCAAGTGTTTATATCTATTCTGTCTTAAAATCCTACTATTAGGCAGTGGTGGTACATGCATGTAATCCTAACACTAGTTATATAGAAGCAGGAGGATCATGAGTTTGAGACCAGCCTGGACTACAGAGTAAGTTCAAGGCAACCTGAGTGTCTCTCAAAAAGCCAAGTGGGCTGGGCACTGGTGACTCATGCCTATAATTCTAGCTACTCAGGAGGCTGAGATCTGAAGATCCTGGCTCAAAGTCAGCATGAGCAGAACAGTCTGTGACACTTATCTGGAATTAACCACCAGACAACTGGAAGTGGCACTGTGGCTCAAAGTGATAGAATAATGGTTTTGGGCAGGCCTAGAGTTCAAGCCCCATCACCGACAAAAATAAAAAATCCCCATACTTCAAGTGGTGGGTATGTAACTCAGTATTAGAGAAGCTGCCTAGCATTCACAAGGGCCAGATTAAGTCCTAAATAATTTTTTAAAATCCTAACAGTAAATATTTATAAAAAGGGAATAGATCCAAAGCAACACATAAAGCAAGAGTGATGATCCAAGAATTTCTACAAGAAAAAGCAAATGGTGTACAAGAGGAGGATATTACAAACAAAATAAATAGGGCTACTTTTTGTATGGCCAAGGCACATAAAGGACTCAAAGCTGCATCATTAGCATGGAAAGTGGGGCTGTATTGTTTTACACAAAAGATCTATTAACAATTGGTCCCATGGGCTCTTCCCTATACCCCACACACTAACAATACACAATGACATGAGAAACAGGTAAGGAATAGCAGTTTCTGCATCAGCCCTAACAGACAAGTGCTTAAAAAAAAAAAAAATTTAATGACATCACATGCTTGGAAATGTGAGGCTCCTAGCCAAGGGTCAGGTCTTCAAATGAACCCCTCTTTATCGCTTGGCAGCAGGGGACTCTTCCTGAAGTCCTTGACTCAGTCCATATGATTAACAGCAGCCAGTCAAATAAAAGGAAAAGCAGACAAGGTTTTCGAAAGGAAAAAGTACACCTTGAACTTGAGCAAAGGTTGAAACCAAAGAATATCATAGTTAGAGGGCAAGTGTCACTCCTACATGTGACAGATGCTGAGGCTGGATGGGTAGACGCTAATCAGATCTGGAGCTTGTTACTTACCCTGGGGCCAAAAGGAAGTCATGAGAGATGCACAAAGATGTAAAATGATCAGGACCATTGTGTCAATTGTCCAGAAGGGCCCACGAATCAAAGTTTCCTTGGTAATTCTGCGCAATCATTTCCAAAGTGTGGTATTGCAAAATAGCATCAGAACCTAGAACTCACTAGAGAAGCGAATTAGTGGGTCCCCCCTACTAAGTGCTACATAATTGTTAACTCAGTATTTTTTCCCATTTCCCAAAATACCTCTCATGCCCATTCTCATTACTTTTCAATGTTTAAGACCTCATGTTCTAATCTATTGAGTGGACTGATGCTGCCTCCTTAGTCTTCTCATAGTAACTGGCAAACTTCTTGAGACCAGGTACTGTCTCTTGTCTTTGCTGTCCAAGCAGCACCTAGCTAAATGTGTAATAAGTTAGCTTGCTGAATGAATCAACAGAAAATAGCCACCAGGGGACATTTGCATCAGTTCACTCAGTAGATTAGAACTCATGTTCTTGAACATTGAAAAGTAATGAGAATGGGCATGAGAGGTATTTTGGGAAATGGGAAAAAATACTGAGTTAACAATGTGTAGCACTTAGTATGTACCAGGTAGTTTTAATAGTGGCATAAATATGACTAATCCTTGTAAAAGTGAGGTTACACAATTTGTCAAAGTCAAGTGGAGCTGTGGCTCAATGTGGTAGAGCACTAGACTTGAGTAAAAAAGCTCAGGGGACAGCACCCAGGCCCTGAGTTCAAGCCGCACAGGTGGCAAAAAGGAAAAGAAACCAGTCTCATAATTTGTCAGTCACCCTACAATTCGAACCCATGTGATGTCTAACAACAAACTCCTTGTTCTTTTGTATTCTGCCTCCAAATTCATGCTCTCAGATTTCCAGATTGAGTATACAGATGAGTGGGCAAACCAGGGAAAGAAGTCCAGATTTAGATAGTCTGTGTTTGAGGTAACAAGTATGTATGTGAGGTATGCAGAAGGTGGTTTGATGAGTCTGAAATTCAGGAAAGTCTGAAATAAATCTCAAATATTTGGACTGTTAAGAAATCAACAATGTGTACACCAGAAGAATGGCTAAGATAAAAAGGATCACAGATAACTAGAAGATACAGAAAACTAAGATGCAATGACGTCACAGGTATAAAGAAATGCCAGAAAAACCAATGGCCTATAAGCCAATGTAGCTTCAAGGAGGGCGTGATCGACTTTAGTAGCAATGAGCTCAAGTAAGAAAAAGACTATATAAGGCTTAGCGGAATGGTTCAGGCAGAAAAGTTTATGGAGAGGAGAACACACTGCTGGCCCACAGGAAATAGAGGCGTGTGTTGAGATGAAAGGAAGGGGTAGACTTCTGGCAGGATTGGGGTTAATGTAGCAAGAGAAAAGGCAGAAAGGAGGGATCACAGGGGGTGCAGATGTGACATGAATCTGAGAACCTTGCAGTCCAAAGGAGCGACTGGGCCAGGTCCAGGATGTGACCAGAGAAAGGGGAGGTAACTGCCACAAGGTGTGCGCCGGTTACCCGGATTATGAATGCTGGGCAGGGGCTTTTAGGGAAGGGGCCCCCTTTTCCCCCCGGGGCAGGCCTAACAGACTAAATGTTTAAATGCCATTTTAGCTTCTAAGAATCCACTGAAATCATTTGCTATGATCATCAGTGGGGGATGTTAGTTTGAGAAGTGAAGGCAGGAAGAAATTAGGGAAGCAAAACAAGTCTCTTCAGATCGATATGATGCACTAATTTTTTTGGTCGTTAAGACATATTCACGGACATATACATCTATACACACACATACACAGAATGATTCTAACTGTAGGGCTCTTTAGAGGAATGAGGGGAAAGGGAAAATGAAAGATGGAATGTGAATAATTTCAAAGCACATTGGAACTATACATGAAGATAAGGAATCTCAGTGGAAGCTGCTGATCAATAGGGGGTTGGAAAGAAAAACAAAAAGTGTTATTCGAAGAAAAATACAAGAAAAATGCAATGTATGCGTATCTGAAATGACCTGGTGGAACTCCTTTGTGCAACTAATTTAAGAAGTCAGGAAAATAAAACAAGCACTGTTGTAGGTAAGGGTAAAATTAGGAGTGAAGGAGAGCTAACAAAGAGAGTACGGATGAATATGATTGAAGTAGGGTGAATGTATAAAAACAGAACAATGAAAACTGTTGAGACTTTTAAAAAGGAATGGCGTAATTGAGGGGATCAATCAGCATATATTTTATATGCATGTGAAAATGTCACAATGAAACCTCTCTTGGGCAACTAATGTATGCTAATACAAATTTTGTAGTTATTGTAATGGTGATATACAGAAGTTAGTTTCATTAAAATGTTTGTTTGTAAGCATATTTTTCAAAACACAGCAGATGGAATCAGAAGAGGTGGTATGGGGAAAAGTAGGAGACTAACCAAAACCTGGAAGGGGCTGGAGAGAACTGCATTCTAGAAGACAACTTAGCCTTTGGGATAAGGACACAAGGATGGAGACCAGGGATAAAAACCTAGTCATATTGAGGGCTGGGAAGGTGGCTCAGTGGTAGAGCGCTTGCCTTGCATGCTCGAGGCCCTGGGTTCAATTCCTCAGCACCACATAAGCAAAAAGAAAAAAGCCGGAAGTGGCACTGTGGCTCAAGTGGTAGAGCGCTAGCCTTGAGCTGAAGAGCTGAGGGACACCGCCCAGGCCCAGAGTTCAGGCCCCACGACCGGACCCCCCCCCAAAAAAAACCAAAAACTAGTCATATTGATGAGAAGCCTAATGGTTGTCAAGTATGGAGGTTAGAGTCAAGTGGTTAAGTAAAAATTATAAGGAATGGAAAAGAAAGCAACCATAATTAAATAAAATGACAAGTAATTGTACAAATGAACCATGTATAAAGTCAGCTCAGAAGGACTAAGAGAAAATGGTGGAAAATAGAGGCCATAGACTCTGAAGTTAATAGTTTGAGTGACAGGTTATGACAGGGCTGAATTGATAGGTTGTAGAAAATATTTGAGTTTTAAACAACTGCTCAAATGACTGGATGAATCATACAAATTATATCTTACAAAGTTTCCTTTCTGAGTCAGACAGGAGAAACAAGTTTTTGAGGCATGTTATACAGTATGGTGACTATAGTTTATGTATTTTTCAAAACTGCTAAATTTCTAATGTTCTCATTGAAAACAATCAGAAGTTGAGGTAATAAGTAGCTTGATTTAATCATTTCACATTGTATATGTCACTTTGTGCCCCATGAATATACACTACTATAATCTGTAAATTTACAAGACACAACTAGTAAAAATAAATTGATCAAGACTCAAGGGGTTGAAATACTAAGCAAAAGGTATTTAAGAACATGTCAGAAAACAGCTAAATTGCCACACTCTTAAAAAGAGTACTGATTTTGAAAAATATACCTCAAACATGCTTTAGATAGATGATACGTGCTTTAGATAGATGATCCACTTACCACTACCTTAGGTACTATGGTTTCCTGGGATGGGATGAGAATGGCTGCAATTATTGAGGAAAATTATAATAAAGGCAGGCAGGAAAAGAATTTGAGTATAAGAAAGTCTGACAGCATGGTTGAAAAGAATTTTGAACAGGAAAAAAAAAAAAAGACTTCAGTGGGGTGTGCAAACAATCTTCCCAGTTGTCCTGAAAACAAAATTTCCAGCTCAGTGAGCTTGCTATTCTCACCAATCTTGTGAATGAGTGCTCAACTGTTAGATACCATGACTTGTTCACCCACCAAAACTGGGTTAAGTGGAAACTCCCAGGCAGATGTGATTAACCCTCTGCCAGTAACCAGCAACATCTTGAATAGTTTTGGTCATCCAGGGTTCTGGATGAGATGGGAAGATTACTCTTATTGTTCTAAACCACCTATTTGGGGAACTTGGCTTTGAAGCCATATAAATTTATGTTCAAAATTAAATTGGTTCAGTTTACCTTTGACTTTTATCTGTATTACCCTAATAATATCCTGAGTAACAATACCTTAATTTCGTTTGTTCTAATCCCTTTTATAAAAGGCAGCTAATCCTTGAAAAAATACAAATCTGATCACATCACTGGCTGGCTTTTAAGCCTTTATTTTTAAGCCTTTATTTAATTGCTATTATCCCCAAACTATTCTCAAAACTATTAACAAGGTCATTATTCTCTGCCTTTCCAAGCATTGCCTGCTTTCCAACTGACATACTAAACAGGAAAACTCAATGTCTGAACATACCATGCAGTACTGATTGTGATTTAGTCAATACTCTTCACCAACACATGGACTATATACTTGATAAGAACCTCCGTACTACAGATCACACCAAATTAGTAGTCTAATTAGTAGTAATCCTGTAGTGTCTTTTCTCTTAGCCAATGTGAAGTGCATGTGTTGAGGTGTCAAGAAAAAAAATATGTGTGTGTGGGTGTATATATATATGTGTGTATATATATATATATATATATACATATATATATATATACATATATATATATATATATAATTTGGCAACCCACATACAGGAACAGAAGCATGACAATTTTTTTTTTTAGAATACAGGTTGTCAGATTTTTTTGTGTTCCATGTAAGGGCCATGGGAGCAGGTGTGTCAGCATTTGTGCTCTTTATCTGTTAAGCCACACGTTCTCATCTGACTGTTGGTTCTATTTAGAGTCAAATGGATACTGAAACCATTCCCAAATTTAAATCTTTTAAATATGGATTTTAAAAAGACCACGAATTGAGTAATTTTTAGACACAGAGAACAATACCTACAAATATGCAGTTCAGTGTTCAAGGTTTGCAAACTTAGTCAACACTAAGACTACTAAGGCATGGGCTATGGTGGTATCATACAAACCAATTAGCCCTATTAATGTCTAATTATTGCATAAAAGGTAATTAACTTCCCCTTGCTTATGCACTTTTCCCAAGTAGAAGTGACATGGCTCAAAACTTGACTCATTCAACAGCCTTGTTTTCTTTAAATAGGCTATTTGCACTACTTTTTCAACCATGGGTATTTGTCTTCAAAATCCCATATGGATATCAAGAGCCACACAGAAGCATTTTGTCATCTCTTATCAGAAACTAATCCTACTAAAGCACCAAACATCTGCTATAGTCAGCGTGACTTTAATAATTCTCAGACATGCTTTAGAATCACACAAGATATCACGATTTACCATAAGGCTAAACAGGAAGTTGCTTATAGTGGCAAACAAGTCTTTAACAAAGTAAGGAATCTCAAGTGCATTGGCTGCTCATGATTACTGCTCCTATATTCATATGTGGCACTTAAAATTGCCCCAGACTCCACTTTATACTTAGGGCCCCTTTAAGATCATTTGTTAAGTATGCAGAAAGCAACTTAAGAGATGTACAAAGACCACTCAAATCACTAAGGTCATATTTATGAGGAAACCTATTCGCACTAAATTACTAGGTTGGAGCTGTATACTATGGCTCATGTTTGTAATCCACTCCTCAGTAGGAAGAGACAGGAAAAATGACAGCTCAAGGTCAACCTCAGCAGTAAGGTCAAGAGACACCACTGAACCAACAGCTTGACACGGTGGTACATGCCTATCATCCCAGCTGTGAAGCATAAAAAGGAACATGGCCAGGGCTGGCCTGGGAAAAATGTGAGTCTATCCCCAAAATAACTAAAGCAAAAGGGCTTAGTATACAGGATGCCTAGCAACGATGAGGTCTTGAATATAAACACCAGCACTGTAGGAAAAAAATAGCAAAGTTTGTCAAGTATTTAAGCATGAAAAACACGTAGTGTCTGAATACTACTTAATATGTAAACAGACCTATTTATCTTCTCCAAAGAAATACTTAAAACAGAAATCTCAGTTGGATATAATTGCTAGAAACAAGACAATGGCACTGGGTGGCCATGCCTATAATCCTACCCTGGAGGCTGTTTGAAGATCACGGTTAAAGACAGCCTGGGCAGGCAAGTTCATAAGACCTTTATCTCCAATTAACTACCAAAATACTGGAACTGGGGCTCAAGAGGCAAAGTGCCAGCCTTGAGTAAAAAAGCAAAGCAAAAGGAAAAAAAAAGAGAGGAAAAAAAGAAAAAAGGGGGTGGGGAGGAAGCAAAGAGACAACACAGAGTCCGTCCCAAGTTCAAGCTCCAGAACCAGCATAAACAAGAAAAAAAAGTTAATTCCTCACGGCGGCAATGGCCATTTTTCTTTGCCTGGAGGCAGAGCAGTGTTAGTACTGGTGTCTAATGGGCAGATGTCAAGGATGTTAATTGTCTTAACATGCACAATACTTTCATGACAAAAATGCCAAGTTCAAAATGTTAGTAGTCCTAACATGTAAAATCCTGATCTAAAATAATAGTGCATTTTCCTATTAAAGTATAAAATCTAGGAGAATGGACTTAATACAATAAAGATCTTCTAATCTGTAACAGATTATAAACTAAGGCATAGCCTATGGTGGCATCATACAAAACAAAATTCTTTAGTTTTCTTTGTGTTAGAGAGCATTCTATTGCAAAATCTGTGTACAAACTGCTAGTAACAAAGGCTAATTCTACTTATTCCAACACTCCCTTATCTATGAAGAACTTCAATTTGTATGGTTTTCTCTTCTAAGTATCTCAGCAAAGTAAGCTTGAAAATCATCCCAAATAGTTGCCTGAAAATGTAACTTAAAGGTATGAAGGTCATTAAAGCTCCAAAACAGAGCATCTATTAAAATCATTCTGAAACCTGAAATACTGATACTACAGTGCTCAACAAAGTAATATCATATGCATTACCTCCTAAGTAATTTTTAATTGAGGCTGGTTTTTTCAATGCCCCATGAAAGTCAAACCCATTTTGGGGGGATTTACAGTTGGTTTTCAAAGACATAAACAGTAAAAAAATGTTGCTCAAAGATATTGCCCTGAACCACAGTACTAGTATTTCCACAGAATCTTTTCTAATACTGATAGAAAAACAAGCTTAGTGTTAGAAAGGAAAAAAGCAATTTCATTTTGCTTTTACATGAGAAAATAGCAGTGAGCTTTTCATAGTTGAGGTCAAATGCACCTATTATGTTCTATTTTTTTCAACTAAAAGTATAAAGCAATTTTAGTTAGCTGAAAAATTTAGATTTCTAGTTGGGAAAAAACTGAGGGGGGGAGGGTAAGGCTTATTATGTAGTTGCCTTAAATTCAAGATCTGCCTACTTCTGTCTGTAAAGAATTTTCAGCAAAACTGAAAATTGTGGGCTGAAAATGTTACAAAGTATTAGTATATACTTTATTAAATGATTAAATACAACTTAAGCGGAATTCTTCAATGGCTAAGACTTTTGTAGACATAACATTCTGAATTTTAATCATCATTATATAATCCTCATATCTAGGGTTGAATTAGATTTTAAAATATTGAATCATTCCCTAGAATTGGTTACTAGTTACTTCATAAATATGTAAAAAGCTTATGTAAATCCTCATCTGACAAATTTTACTCCAATGTTTTAAGAATTCTACTCATTAATAGTTAAGGTGTTTTTAGATATCATTTAAAAAATAAATAGCCATCATTTTAAACACTGTTATTTGGTTCTACCCCATTTTATTATTTCTAAGGTTAGTATCTACCTTATCAAATTTCTTATCTACCTTAGTTTGGCAAAATCACCTAAATTCAAAACCCAATACCATACTAAGCTTAAAAAAGAGAATCAGTAAAAGGTTGGTGGTAAAACTGAAGTGTTAAGAGTGTTACCTAGGAGCCCTGGGTTTAATCTCCAATACTCTCCCCCAAAAAAGCTTACAGAGAAATTTAGCTAATTTAAATGCCTTCATGAAAATCAGCCAACAAGATGTTCTTATATATATTGCTCAAAAACCTCCATGTGGAGAATTGCTAAGCCTAACTTTTTAACATTTCCAGTAACCAATAAACGTGAAAGAGCATGTCTAGACTCCACACCATGTCACTTCTACTCCAATATCACCACTAGAAATGTGGAGTTCACCAATATAACTCAGCACTTAAATTGTTAACATTCTTTACCAGTTTTGTTATGTATAAACATTAAATCCATAAAAGCAGTATGTGGTAAAGCACAGAGAGGCTTGGGGAAAGTGCCCAGGCCCTGAGATTAAGCCCCAGGACTGGCCAAAAAAAAAAAGAATTGGCTTGGAAGACTCAAAACAAAACAAGAAGAACAAAACCCATAACATGTATCTTAGATATCAAAAACAAGGGAAAAATCTGATAAAAGTATTTGAATTTAACTTTAGGAAATTTTAAGATTCATAAAACATACATGTCAGTCTCCTATTCAGTCCTAGAGCCTGCAGTATTGTAATTTATTGTAAAACCATGTAATCCCCCAAATTAAATATATCCACAACATCTATACCACAGTAATGCATTGTACATAATAACATCTCAAAATAAATTTCATTACAGTTTTATGCAAATTATGGTATAAGATTATCACCTGCCATATTCTGAAATAGAACTAAACTTCTGGTATGGTTCCATGTCAATATATCAATCAATCAAAATCTTCACTAGTAACAATGTCATCTGAATTGTTATCTGCACATTCAAATCAAGCAGTTACTCTAATAACTACAGAATGTATCAGTTAAAACCAATGCATATTTGAGATTTTAAGCATGTATTGGAATATAGCAGGAAAAGTATTTCTAATTCACAGTTTCAAAAACAAAGGGTACACTTTTCAAACATCTGTTCGAAAATTGTTCACTCAATTTAACAACTGCCTCCTTCAATACTTATAAACTGTTTGCACAGCATTAAGTCTTTTATTTCAGAAATTATTTCTTACTGTTACAGGAGCACCACAAATTTGAAGGAAGAGGCTACAGTGTGAAATGAGCTCACTGAAAGGTACGTTAAATAAAATTCCTACTACAATAGAAGGTACTGCAAAAGCTTTGTTCCCCCAGTACATATCCCTTAATCAGGAAAAGTAGTTAATACTTACCAAATACAATAAGTAAATTAGGTCTACAAGAAATGGGGAAAAAAAGATCTAACTCAACTAAATGAAAATACTATTAGCTAACAAACTTGTGATAGCCGGCTTCAGAAATTTCCTAATAACAAAATTTTAAAAAAAAGTATACATGGTATTTGTGTCCTTTAATAATGAATGTAGACATCTAACAATAAAAGAACTATTTTGCCTTAAGAATTTCTAGGTGGGAACATACATACATAAATGGGTAACGAAAAAAAACTGAGTACTTAAATATACAAATTTTAAATGTATAAGAAAATTTGTAATAGAAAAAAAGTGGCAAATTACTGCGTCTTGATTTGCTGAAAACATCTGCAAATTCACACGAGCATTAAGAAAACCAAAGTTTCAAAAATTTACTCCTCTCTCCAGGTTGTGTTTTCTGTGCAAAAATAAATATCTGAAAATTACACTAATACTTTTTAATTTAACTCTTGTATTATGAATAATCTGCACATGCTGTTTTAAAGACAATACATACTTGTAAACTTGCTCATGCAAAATTAGTGTTTGCAATAGGGCTATGTAAATCCTTATACTTAGAAAATGATACCTCGGTTATCTTTTTGAAACTACCAACCCCTCTGAAATATAACCAATCTTATATGGATATTCTCATCTGCCAGCTAAAAATGAATTACGTTGCTGAAAAGTTATATAAGAAAAAGGAACATGGTTTTTGTCTTGCCAGTAGTTTTGATTTTTTAAATGAGAAAAGTTATAAAACAAAGAAATTCATGGTCACAAAATTTTAACATTTTAATCCTAAATATTACAGGGTAAATAGATACTGGACCCTATCTCCACATTCCATAAATCCTACCTTTTAGTTTCCATTTTAAATGTTGTCCTAACCACTAAAACAATAGTGGCTTTACAACCTCTGGATTATGGAAATACATATATTTCTGAAATAAATGCTACAAAAACAATGGAAGAAAGCTGAACAAACTGTCTCCATGAAAGGAAAAAAAAAAGTGGAACATTTTGAAGTTTTTAGACACTTCTCTTTCCATGTCTTATGATTAACTTGTCAATTCAGTGCATTGTATGGTCAAATGTAATGGTCCCCATAGAATGAACATCTAACTAGTGTCCATTGATTCCAAATTAGTAGATGATGAATCTTTTTGGATACTTTCAAAGATGGCTGCCAGCTCAGGATTAGAACTGATCTGTGACTGGAATTCACTCATCAGTGGACTCTTCTCTGCTTCTGGAATGGTTAGCAGTGCTGCTACTGCTCTCATGGCAGATCGCTTTAATTCATCTTGTTTCTCAAACTCCTGCTTTACAGAGTTTGCCTTTACCTGTAATAAAGAAAAAACTTAAGATTATATGCTATAAAAGACAGTTCTATTATTAACAAAATTTAAGACATAAGCACAAATAAAAGATAATTACTTATTCTCTTTTAGATTCAAACAGAACTCTACATTCTATCCCAGTAGCTGTCTCACTCTTTTAAGGGACTCATATACACAAAGCACTGTCAAAAGGTGAAAATTCTGGCCACATAGTTTAAACAAAATAGAGTTGTGTCTCAATGTCTTATCTCATTAGCTAGTCCTACTTGAGCTAATACCAAAAAACTATGTCTCTTGGCTACTCTATTATTCACTATTTTTCCAACAGTATTTCCACACCTTTATTCATGTAGTTATTAGGTATACAAAGTGCTATTTCATCTTTTGGTCTAAAATAATATCCCAATTTCCAAAAATTCATTTAAAAAAAGATCACTTTCCTAAGCTATGATTCTTTCACTAGCCAGAATCATAGAACCTTAATAACTCCTCTTATTTTCATGTCCCTTTTTAGTTCACTAAATTCTACATACATACAAGATAAAAGCTCATTTCACTTAACATATCTCCAGTCCTATTTTTCTGAAAGTGACATAATTTCATTCTTCATTATAAGTGAATAAAACTCCACTGTGCAGGTAATTTCTTTATGCATTTATCCACTGATGAATATAATTTTGCTATTATGAAAAATGCCACAAACATGGGTACACAGTTATCTTTATTATAAACTGACTCTGATTCTTTCAGATATATACCTAGAATTGGTATTGCTGAATTACATAGTAGTTTGTTTTTGTTGGTCGTGGGGCCTGAACTCTGGGCCTGGGTGTTGTCCCTCAGCTCTTCAGCTCAAGGTTAGCATTCTACCACTTGAGCCACAGCACCATTTCCGGCTCTTTTTGCTTATGTGGCGCTCAGGAATCGAGTCCAGGGCCTCATGCATGCAAGGCAAGCACTCTATCACTGAGCTACCTTCCCAGCCCCTACATAGTAGTTTTGTTTTTAATTTTTTGAAACCACACTGGTTTCTTATTTACATTTCCAAGAACAGTTTAATTTTCCCCCTGTATTCTATTTTTTTTCCCTTCCTTCCCTCTTTTCCTTCCACATATGCATTCCCATTGCTTCACCTCCTAGCCTTTTTCCATCTTCCCATCTCTTAACTTGTCTTTTCCTAGTTTCTCTTCTTTTCTCTGTCCCTCTGTATTTGGGAGTGAACTCAGGACTTTAAGCATTCTAGGTAACTACTCTACCAATTGAATAAGGTGAATTCTTTTTGTTTTTTTAGACAGGGTCTCTAGCTTTTGCCAGCCTCACACTTCAACCTTCCCATTTTTGCCTATACGCCATGCCCAACTCTTTTTTGATACTGTTTTGCTAATAACTGACCTGCCCTCAAACAACAACACTCCTAAGCTGCTGGGATCACAGGCATATGCCATCATGTCTAGCCTTGTTTTTATTTTCTTTATGACTGCCATTCTGAGTTGATTTTGGTACATCATGAGAAACAGATCTAGTTTCACTCTTCTGCAATGGTTGAAGAGGCTGTTGAGTCTTTACTTCAATGTTCTTGAGTATGCTTCATGGTCTTACTTTGGGTCTGTACTCTATAAATGATCTGTACGTCTGTTTTATGGCAGTACCAGGCTGGTTTATGAGGTTATTGTGAATGAGATTATTTTCCTAATTTCTTCATTGGCCAGTTCATCATTGGTGCATGAAAAAGCTACTGGTGTCACGTTCATTCTATATTCCTAACCTAACAAATAACCTAATGACACAACTAAAGCTCTAAGCAAAACAAGAACAAGCCAAACCCAAAAATCAAGAATAAAAACAAGAGATCAGAGCTGAAACTAATAAAACTGGAGACCAAAAACACATATATACATAAAATGGATCAAACAATGAGCTTGTTCTTTAAAAATATAAACCATTAGTCATACTAATCAAGAGATAATAGACCCAAACTAGGAAAAAAATTAGAGATGAGCAAAATGAGATAACAGGTATCACTGAAATTCAGAGCACCATGAAGGATTATTGTTCCTAATGCTATTTCAGTGAATTAAGCAATCTAGAAAAACAAACAAGGATATAAATGATCTACACAGATCTATAGAGCAGTGATATTAAAACAATAATAATCTCAAGGACCAGACTGGGTTCACTGCTGAATTCTACCAGACCACTAAAGGACCAACACTAATATGCCTCAAAATAGAAACAGAATAAAATAGCAAAGGAAGGTACTGGCATAATTAAAGCTGACAAACTAGAAGAAAACAATTAAAACTAGAAATCTTGCATTTAAAAAAGTTACACCAGGAAAAAAAAAGGTTTTGTTTTGTAGAAATTTTAATTTTAAATGAGAGAATTTATGATACAAAAATAATTTATGATCACAAAATTTTAACAGTTTATCCTAAATATTACAGGGTAACAAGATACTGGACTCTCTCCATACTCCAAAATATCCTACACTAAGTTCAGCCTAATAGATACCTATCAATAATTACCTTAGTTGTACATGTGGCACGTAATGGCTCAACAAGTCGGTCCAATCTCTGTAGTACTGCACTTGGACAAAGGGTAGAAAGTCGCACCAACATTAAAAATGTTAGCATCTATTAGAAATAGAGAACACAAAATTTATACTTAATGACATTCTATAGACAAAATCCCAATTTCTGACAATCTTTCAACAGAAACATGACTAACATTCAAACTATATAATTTCATTTTCCTATAATCTGCCATTCAGAATCACATAGATATAGTTCAGCCTGAAGTTCAAGTAAGTTGTAGAGAGATCCAACTATCCTGAACCTAAAATACAAAACTAGAAAACTGATTTTCTATCTTTGCTGTACTTTAAAATCAGCAAGGAAGCTTTTGGAACATACCCATTCCTCAAACTCCATCCTCCTAATTTTATTTAACCTATCAGGAGAGGGCTTAAAAAGCTCATGCACATACCACAATTGAAATTCAATGAACTAGAAAACTGTCAAATTGGAAGAAAAGCTAAATTTCCACTATTTTAGTAGATCTATATTAGACTACAGATAATCCTTTTTCTCTTACACTATTTATGGAATTATTTTAGCTTTGGGGGGAATACACCATTAAATGTTAGGGGATTCAGCTGCTACCATCTTATAAAAGATAAAATTGTACAATGGCATAATTACTACCATTTTTGTTCTGCGTGGTTGAAGGTACTACAGGAATAGTAGATAAAAAAGACATGCATAACACACACACACACACACACACACACACACACACACACACACACACACACACACACACATTTAATCTTCTAAATCACCCTTACTGTCCATATTTAAAATGGAGAAAAGATAAAAAGCAAGTAAGTGTGATAAGCAAAACCTATGCTCAATCTACAAAGCAGTACGATTCTTAAGCTGTTTTTACAAATTGCAGAACAGTTTTTCCATACTGACCTCTAACAAAATTCTTGATATTAAAAATCAAATTACCTCATCAGGTAAACAAAATATGTTACCATTCAGACCACCTCCAAATATAGCCTAAGAAAATTAATCAAGAGAGTACAAGCAAACTAGGAAATTCCATGGGTACCAACTACAGTTCAATATGGAGTTATGCTTTGAACAGCAAAATCTGACTGGACTATTAAAACTTTTGAAGAAAAGAATACGTGCAGGAACTATGCACTTAAGCAAGCTGGCACAGCATTTCTTGTCCACTTCTACTACCTCCTTTAATAAAAAGAATTGGATTTTTATGTCCATTTCCATCACTACAGCTCTCTATTGCTTCTTCTACTACTTTATAAAATTCTTACTGAAATATTGATAAATCAGTTTTCCTCTTACACACAAGTAAATTACAGGGGCAAAGCTGCTACAGTTAGGCCTTGTAAAACATTCTATAAAGTCACAAATGTCTTACCTTAATATCATAATGGTCCTTCAAACCATCTTCAACATGGTTTAGAAATTCAAAGATATCTAGTCTATCAAGACAACTATCTAGAAGTGTATACATACACTCAAAAGCTGCCTTTCTAATATCCAGACCATCATCAACTGTGTGTTTAAATGGACCCATTTCTACCTGTTAAAACAGAAAGGTATATATAAACATGGCATTTAAAAGTAAAACACAAACTTAGATTAACAGTGTAATTAAGTTACCTCTCTGATAAGTTCCTTTCTAACTTTTGTTTCATTATAAAGATGTGGAAGAACAGTATCCAAAAGATCCCTTATTAATGATGGCTTGTTATGTGCTGCTGAATTGAATGTAACCAAAGCTACCCTTCTCACATTCAAATCTGGGTCTTCCAAAGTTTTTAGGAAATCACCTGAGGAAAAGCAATATACAATTATGGTGAATTGAAAATATACCCAATATATTTTCTAAATTGGTTTAGCTTATTCTTGATGGTGTCACTGTTATGTCATGGACAAACCTGATGAACTAAGTGAATTATGTAAGTTTATTTTGGTAGCAAAGAAACTATCAATACATTTTCAACTGATAATCCTTTCTCAGCATCTGTAAATCCAGAGGTTATAGAAGGACAGTCTCTAAAGCTCTCAATGTTACTTTTATAGATACTTTATGAAGAGGTGGGCTGAACAGAAAAGTGATATAGGCAGTAGCCAAAAAGATTAGTAACTTTTAAGAATCTCCTTATACCTCATTCCTATAGTTAAATCAACAGTAACACAAAATTTTAAAGCTGAGAATGTGGCTCATGTTTGTAATCCCAACTACATAGGAGAGGTCTTATAGAAAGATTATAGTCCAAAGCCTGTATAGGCAAAAGCACAGACCTTACCTGAAAAATAAACTAAAACAAAAGTTAGGAGTAGAGAGTAAGTGGCAGTGTATTTGTTTAGCAAGCACAAGATCCTGAGTTCAAACTCCAACTGCCAAAACAATTTAAAAATTTTTTAAATTACATTCAAAGTAAGATTAACAGGTAAGGACAGAAGACTTTGCTTAATAGAGGTGGAAAAACAAGTATACCATTTCAACAAATCACAAAGAGAAATGTGCCTTCAAAGGCTCTATTTTATTTGTATCTTCCCTGAGAAATACATGAATTACTTAGAGCAAAAGAGAATTACATGAACAAACTAAAACTTAAAAAGGACCAACAAGCAAGGTGGCATCTTGCTACTTTAAAACAGATTTTTTTACAAATCTGCTAATTTACAAATGTGGAGAAATTAAAATGCATGTCTTTGAAGTCACAAAGACAGTGATTCATATTTTTATTACGTGTATAACTTTCACAATCAATTATTTGGGAATTATACTTAAGACCTACTGAGGAGAATAAATAGCAATGTATACTGTTGATACAGTATCTGACACATACTAGGTACATAATTATTTTTCATTACATGATCTATTCTGAAGATTCTTTTAGAACAGACAAGAAAACGAAGAAGCAGTGACAAAAGTCTTGAGTATCCATCTGAATCAAAGCAAGCTGACCAAAGGAAAGAGACCTCAGACACTGTGTATTCATAAATGCACTGCATAATTATAACCAGGAAAGTTCCAACATTGATTTAAAAGAATGTAGATAACAAAACAACTTCAAACTTAAGTTTAATGTACCACACTAATTCAGTAGACAGTTTTGTATGCATAATTTCTAAACTGGTAGATTAGAAAACTAATTAGAATATCTGTGTATTCATAAATGCACTGCATAATTATAACCAGGAAAGTTCCAACATTGATTTAAAAGAATGTAGATAACAAAACAACTTCAAACTTAAGTTTAATGTACCACACTAATTCAGTAGACAGTTTTGTATGCATAATTTCTAAACTGGTAGATTAGAAAACTAATTAGAATATCTGCATTCAGTAAAGCATCTGAAATGTAAAATGGTGTCACAGACTACACCAATTCCAATTCCTTAGTCCTGGAATTTGTTTTTTAAAAGAAGTTCTTCAGTGATTGTCATGTTCAAATGAACCAATTCAAAATGATAATTCAACCAGAAAGATTACCACCTGACTAAATATACATTGACCGTATGCACATTGACCATCCAGTTTTGAAAGATGTTTCTCTAGGAATGGGGCACAGGTCTCTTTGTTTCTTCTTGCACAATACAAAAATGTTCATATATTTTAGAAAAAAATTGATAAAAGCAGAACAGAGGCAAGCATTTAATGATATATAATTTATTATTTTTCTTTTCCAGAACACTGCAAAATGGCATGGAGCTATAAAGCTTCTTAGTTATGTCCCTCTAGTTTCTCCCTGGTACTTCCATTCTCCTATCCTTAGGAAACCACCAAACTAACTTCTAAAAGTTTGATTCCTACCAACTCTAGAGAAACCAATGATAACAATAAAATACAGGGTATTGTAAAGTATCAGTAATCCTAGGGGCTAATTCCTGTCTTTACAGATAGAGATACTCTATAGACTTTCTTGGATATCTCATCTTTCTTCTTTTGGGAATTATTGTATCTTAACTTTATCTTCTTTGGCTCTAACTTATGAGACCATTTCCATAGACCTTGGGAGCTAGAGGGTTAAAAACAGCGATGGAAAATCTAGGGCCTAATAGCACAATTTATTTTCATCTGAGAAGAAAAGTTCTGACTAGTTTGTTAGATCTAAGATCTTTTCATTTTATTCATAAGAGTTATCTTGGGTCATCTTCAAAATATGATGGTCAGGTATGTTGTTTCTAAAGATATGCTTTGTACTTAGTAGTTTTAGTTCTTTGCAAAATCATCTGATAATAAATTTCAAACTAAGCAAATATATACTAATGTAGTTTGCTAATGTCATAAGACATACATATCAATATATCTTTAATGACATAATTACTCTATTTCAACTCCCTGGTAATAATTATGATTCTCATGGTCAAAACTCTCCCAAACAGTTAATCAGAACATTTATCTTTAACTCACCTATACAGTTCTTTAATAGTGGATCAATAGGTTGAGGATGATCAGAAATGGTAAATTTCACAGCTGTAACAACTGAGCTTCGAGCATATGATGAGCCTAATTAAAAATAAGTTGTAAGTCTGTTGGTATATGCTTTTCCAACGACCACAAAATGATTTCAACCATGGCACATAATACCAAATCTCTTTGGTCAAACAGGCTACTTTTATAATACTCAGTCTACAAAAGGAGCAAAGTTTACTAATGCCTACCTAGCAGTCCAAGTCCCAAGGTCAAACCCTAGTACCATAAATTAAAAACAAATTCCAATAGATTTCAAAAGCATTAACTTCTGTGAAAGAGAAAACCAAGCAGCAATGGAAGATGTTAAATCCATATACAACTTATAAAATTTTCTTTATATTAAAAAAAATATTTAAGAATAGCAATGACACCTTTTTCATTTTAATAGGATCAACACTGGTAAATCCAGAGGAGATAGAGAAGAGAGATGAGAGAAGAGAGAGAGAGAGAGATTTGCTGATATAGGGTTTGTTCTCAGGGTTTTCCCCTCTAGCTTTTCTTTCTTCTGCTTGCAGTTGGTACTCTACCATTTTAGCCATGCTTCTAATTCGTTTCTGCTGGTTAAGTGGAGACAAGAATCTCCTGAATTTCTTTGCTCTAGCTGGCTTCCAACAGATTCTCTGTATCTTTCTTAGTATCTCTCATTGGAACTATTTTCCCCACTTTTAATATAATCATTATCAGCAAGCTCTTTACAGTGGATTATTCAGGAGATTTTTGGATGTTAAAAAAACAGCAACATTAGAATGTGTCAGCACAAGGAATTAGATCACTTGTTAAAGTTTAACCTAATTACAATATCCCTCTAAACAACAAAATGTCTTGAATACAGATCTACATTTTAACACTTTTTCAGCATATATTTAGCTTTTACGTATAAAAAAAGACCACCCTTTTAGAAGCTATCTTTCAAGGTAACAAATTAACAATAACACTTTTAAATAAGAAAATCTAGATACCCACCTGATATCAAATACCCCTTAAGCCGTGGAAGAAGAGTTTCTGGATCAATTAAAGTGAGTTTTCCTAGACATTCAGCAACAACATTTCTGGTACCTTCTTCTGCACACTCACAGTGCTTTAGTAATAAGGCCCAGATGTTTTCCACATATGGTTTAAGGCCCACCACTGATGCAGAGCTAATAATTTCTTTCAAAGAATGAAGCAGAAGATACTGCCGTTTGGGTTGACTGGTTATTTCTTGTAAGACAAATGGTAGGTATTCAGGAAGGTTGCCCACACTAATGCTGCCTAATGCATAGGATGCAGCTGATTTCACTTCTTCACTAGGAGATGAGAAAGCTTCTAGTATTACAGATTTTAGTTCCAATTGCCCACTTAGGTCAATATGATGCCCAACCTCTCCAAGAGAAAGGAGAGCTAAGAGGCGAATAGAATCTGTTGACCTTGAGTTCTTGACATCTTGAATAAACTGACCTACTACAGCTGGGCCTTCTTTAGGGCATGCTCGAGTAAGGGCAGCTACACATTTGGCAATGGAATAATAAGACTGCTTATGAGTAAGCGCTGTGCTCTGGGAGTAAACTGGACCAGTCAGCATGCGCAACAAATCCATGTATCCTAGATTATTTGTTCCAGTGACAACCAGAGCTTGGAAAAAGTCTAGCATGGCACTAAGAGCTCCCCCTTGCAATAAGGGGGATCTCACAAGTCCAATAAGTTCATTGAGAATAGATCCACTTATCTTTGAAAGGGAAGAGGGATATACTTTTGCCAGGGTAGTAAGAAAACTAATAGCCATCTGTGAGACATGCATATCACTTTCACTGATAAGAGGTGGGAGCTCATCTAGAACTGCATCAATCATGGCAGCTGTCAAGCTGTCACTATAGTTTTTAATTAGAATATCTAGGGCAGAAAGAGTACCCAGTTTCAAAGCTCTCTGGTTTTTTCTGAGGAATGAAGCAAGGATAGGAACCCCTTCTCCCAGCACAGGCCTCAAATCTATTTTCAAAGGTGACCCAGCAATCAGTGTCAATGCTTTCACTGTAGTTAATCGGGTAATTTCATTCTTTAGTCTCTCCAAGAAAATCTGGAGTGTATTAGGCAAGTCAGAACCCAAATTGTCTCCAAGGTTGCAAATAATCTGTCCCATACAGGAAATAGCCCTTTCCTTGACTTCCTGGTCAATGTCAGCTGCTTTTAACCTCTTAATGGTACAGGTAAATAGATCTTTGATGTAGGGAGTTGCATCAAACGAGGAAGGCTGATCTAAAGGCCGGATTACTTTGACAAGCTGTTGGGTAACAAGAAGGGCTTCTGATGTAATCTTGTAAAATGGGTCTCCAACACAAGCCACCACTGGAGAAACCAAAGCCTGAACATGAGGATGGAAGACTTGAGGAGAATGATTACAGAGGATTACATATAGGCAGGACAAAGCATCAATCTTCAAATTTGATGAGCTTGATTTATCATTCAGTGAGAAAATGATTCCTAAAATACCAACAAAAAAAAGTACTCATTTTTGTGTAGGCTTAATAAAAAAATTAAAAACCAACCCACAGAATATTCTTGAGGTTCCCACCCTTGTATTATCTCTAAGTAGTAAAATTTTATAATCTCTCTCTCTATAGTATGTGTGCCTGTCCTGAGCTTTTTTACTCAAGGCTAACACTCTACCACTTGAGTCAAACTCCACTTCCACCTTTTCTGGTGCTTAACTGAAGAGTGTCAAAAACATTCCTTCCCAGGCTGGCTTTGAACCCATGATTCTCAGATCTTAGCCTCCTGAGTAGTCAGGATTACAGGCATGAGGCACCAGTACTCTGCAATAATCTGTACTATATATTAAAACCAAAGACAGTTTGGGTATAAATTTTTAAATTTACATTTCAAGATAGTAAGATTAAAAAAAAATTAACTTTTTACTTGCAGATCCCTCACTTCACATGTACAAGATGGCTGTTCAAAGCTGTCACAAATATCCCCTCTTTAAGGGAAATAATTATGTTTCCCTAAGTATTAAAATAAAAAGTTCCCAAAGACACTGATTTTTTTCTTACATACCTGGTACAAGTACAGGAATATGTTGTGTCAGGGCTCCAGGTAATACATTTACCAGTTCAGTTAACATGTTAAAACAACATTGTCGGGTCTTCACACTTTTTTCTTTCATCTGTTTGTGCAGAGCTTTAACAATGTTGGGAACCTGTAAATATCACATACTCATTAGCTGGCTTTTCAATTGGTAGTTCCTCAATAAACAATGAATTATGGGGAATGAAGACAAAGGGAAGAACTGATCTTTTTAGGTTACATTTCATTTCTCTGCCAACAGGGATTTGTTAGATATGAGGCAAATTTGTTGAATGTTCTATCTATGTTCTCTTGTAACTGTAACAATTTTTTAAAGCTGTCATTAGCTTCCTACAGAGCAACTAAATAGTCTTATTAAACAAAATATTAGATATATAATAAGTCAAAGGCAGGAAAAAACTTATGGAAAAGTAACCATAAAATAGCCATGCCCCCCACCTACTTCTTGCTATTACAATAAAGGCAAAGTAAAATCACTTGGGGAATTTTTCTGATGTTTGGTTTGTCAGTAAAACTTACAATTTGCAAATCTAAAGATGCCAGGTTACAAATTGTGACTCTAAAATTCCCCAATAAAAAAGCAGAAAGAGATTAAGCACCCTATCTACCACCACATAGAAACAAACCATAACTGAACAATGATCTGAGAAGTAGGCACAAAAGAAATGATCTAATTCGTGCTTGCTTCGGCAGCACATAAACTAAAACTGGGATGACAGAGAAGATTAGCATGGCCCCTGCACAAGGATGACACGCAAACTTGTGAAGTGTCCCATATTTTTTGTATTTTATTATATTCAATTATTCCATCATAATTTAATGATTTCCTTATCATTGAGCATTTTTCCCTTAGTCTAAAGGATTTCAAAATAAATGTCCTTAAGTCATCACATGTGAATCTGTACTTATTTAGTGTTTTTCTAGACATTAGATTACTAAACTAGGATATATTAACATTTTATGATCTTAAATTCATATTGCCAATAAAACTTCCAGAACAGAAAAAAAAAAAAAAGAAAAAGAAAAATGGTTTATGGACAATGTTGTATTAAAATAAAATCTAAAAAGTTGTCATACCATAATTTTTATACAAATGTGGCAAAAGACTATAAGGAATGTGCAAAATTTAGGACTGTTTTGTGATAAGACTAAATCTTAATTTTTGTTTCCACTTTGCAAATGTCCCAGTTAATCACTGGAGTTTCTGCAGATCCTTAGTATCTGAAAAAAATAGCTGTCTTACTTGCAAGTGTTTTACCTGTACTTGAGGTGAATTTGGTCTGAATTCCAAAAAATGATGTTTATTTGCCTTTGTTATTTTCACCAAGAACAACTTGCATCTCTGTGTAAATACCTTTAGGTAGAGCTGCTACATTTAGCTAGTCACTAATTAAATTTCCTTGCATAAAATGAGCAATTCATTCAATAAATTCATATATTTTTCAAGAAAAAAAAAAGATGATCTAATTCTCTATAAAACTCAGAATTCCTAGTGATTCTACTAAATGTTTTGCATTCTATATACTTACTGCTTCTACTTTATCCCATTCACTTCTATATTTATTATTCAATGTTCAGTTATAATTAGGTTCTCAATTTATTTGCATTAATTGGAAACTAGATATAGTGTGTTACCTCTTCCTCCTATAGTTTAATCTCTTTCAACATCTGTTTCATAACCTATAAAAACAGATGTAAGATTGACAGAGCCCCCCCACCCAAAAGCTGGTATAAGAACTACATTATAAAGTAAGGAAATTCCCAGTATGTAGCAAATATTTAAAAAGAGCTATATAGTTTAATGTTTAGGATTTCATGGAAAAAATACCAGGTGAAAAACTAGTTATTTTAATAAGGGCGATGTGTCAAATATTTGCCATCTAGTAGGAAGTACATATACTGAAATTACACAGATCATTTTATCTTTTACTACCCTGGGTAAATATTTCTAAATTAACTCTTATTACAAATGAAAAAAGCAAGGTTTAATAAATGACTAAAAAACTTGTCTAAGACAACTCAACTAAATAGCATTAGAAACAAAGAGGACTCTATGACCCCACAGCTCCATTTGTATTACGACTCCTCCATTAGTATCAAAGATAAAGTTTTGCTGAGCCTTAAAAAAAAAAAATCAAGAATGCTTAGAGAAGAAAAGAAAAGAGAAATCAAAAGAGAAAAGAAGTGGAGTTGTGGCTCAAGTGGTAGAGTGCTAGCCTTGAGTAAAAAGAAAACCTCAGAAACATCACCCAGGCCGAGTTCAAACCTTAGGATTGGCTGGCACACACACACAAAAGAAAAAAAGCTTAAAAATTAAACAACTTACAGTGGATTAACAGCTATGTATATGTACCCCAGAATGTTGCACTTCTATAAGATATTCTGCAAGTCCTATTTTTCTTCTTGGTACCAGGATTTTGAACTTGGGACTTCAAGAACTCTATTACTTGAGACACACCACCAGTCTTTTTGTTTTACTGACTGTTCACACAGGCTTTCATTTCAGGCTTCCTGCTTAGCTGGCCTCAGCCTATCTATTCCTATCACTTATCTGGGATTACAGGCATAAAACACCACATTTGGCTTGTTCTTTTGAGACAAGATCTTACTTTTTGCCTTGAATCTTGATCTCCAATCTTGATGCCCCCCTCAAGCATTTGGGATTACAAGTGTGAGCTACTATACTTGACTTTTAAAACTCAGATTTTCACTTATAAGTAACTCTTCAAGTACCACATTTAAAATATTATTTAAAAACTGACCTGACTCTGAAGCATTGTTAAAGGTGTTTCTCCCTGTTCCATTGCATCAGGGTCACATAGCCAACTTTGTACAGGACGAGTTTGCTTCAAAAGAGAAAGGTAGGCATGAAAAACATCCGCCTTTACATTCTCTTCACGCTCTTTAAACCTGGATATCAGTGCCGGGGATACAGTCTTGTAGAATTCAGGAAGCATTTCATGCCTTGTGCTAACTACGGCATCCAGGCACTTAGCAGCTGCGCGTCTCACTTTCCAACTCATGTCATCATCATCACTGTATTCATCATCACTCCCTAAAGGAAAATTTTAATGTGAATAGGCTATTAATGATAGGGACAGTACATCACTGGATGCTGAGTAAATTGGTATTCTTAACCAAGACAGTTATTCTAACTTTTCATTAATACATACAGCAGTAGGCAGATTTAGAAAAAACTAGAATTTAAAACATATTCAGAGCTTGTTACTTACATAAGCTTAAAAAAAAAACTATGATTGCACTTTTAATATAATTTATTAATGCTTCTTATAGTCCTTGAAATAATTAACATATAAATCTTTAGAGTATAAATATGAAAACCACAAGTTTTTTAACCTTTGAGATAAAACTAAATCCAACAATAGGATTGTTTGAAATGAAGTATAAAATGAACTTATGGCTATAGATTACAACAGTTACAAATAGAGTAGTTAAAAATCCCCTTCTACACTAGCCATGAGCTGAGGAGTTCAGTGTCAATACCCAGGCCCAGAGTTCAGGCCCACAACTGGCCAAAAAAAAAAACCAGAAAAAATCCCCTTCTAGTTTTCTGAAGGGAGAAAGAATCCTAACATCAGCCTCATAACTAAATTTATTCATGTGCTATATTATTAGGGCAAATATGTCAATTTACAACCATTCACAATTTTGCCTGAAGAAACTATGCCCTTATTTACAGCAAGAAAATGCTGCCCACTTAACAACAGCCCGGGCTGTTTCCAAATGCTGGCTATTGTAGCCAGTAACCCATCCACAAACACTGAGGAACATTTTATGATATAGTCTTATCTAAGAATAGAGTAAACAATACTTCTGCATGTGTATCAAGAAAATGTGGCACACATGCACTCGTGCACATGTGCACACACAGTAGAATAGATCTTATAGATAAAATAGATTAAATTAATTCACCTTAGGACAATAGTAGGAAAACTCAATACAGGTAAAACTCAAGGCATTTGATTTACTCACCAAGACCTTTTTAGTAAAAGTTAAAAGATACTAACAAAATAGCCATTAAAAAGAAAGCATTTCCCCCACGGCAAGATAATACAAGCTGCATCCCCAAAATTAAGTTTTACTTAAAACAGGTTTTTAAAAAATTGTACCAAATGTCCTAAGACTCTACTTATTTAATGAGCCACAGTAACACCACAGTAGAAAGGCATTTGGTTACACTTAATCCATGTTAGTTATAAAGTATCTAAAGGACTTGGGTTTGTTATTTAGCATGCTGAACACTTTCAATGAACCTTCACTGGAAGGTATCTATAATACAAGCTCAGGTTTCTCTTTCTTCATTAATATACCAAATTTACAAGGTGCCTTCTGTGAGCCACACACAGTTCTGGGCACTAAACCAGTAAAGAGAAGAAAACTTTTAGTCTTCATGAAGATTGTATTCTTGCAATGAAAGATTAATTATAACACAATTAAGTATGATAAAGTTAAAATGCTATAAAAGAAAATAAGGGCATAAAATGTGAGAAAAAGCTCTGAGATGGTAGGGATATAAAAGAGTTATGATGTATAACCTTAAGATTATTTTTGACTAAGAATAATGAATATGTTCCATTCTAAGATGGAAAAGACTAAAGAATAAAGGGTGGGGGATAGAGTAAGGAAAGATAATTTAGATATCCAACCTGTAATATAAATTAAGCAGTCATATATAAACCTGGACTCACATGAAATATCTGAAAAGCAAAGGTAAGATATAAGCTACTACTAAGAACAGAGATAGTCTAAGCTTAGTGGTCAGAGGGATGAGTAACTAGCATAGAAAATCAAGGAGTAATCTTATTTTTTTAACATTTGGAAATAGCCCAGATGCCCCTAAAAAGACTGAATCAAGAAAATGTGGCGCGTGCACACACATACACACTCACACTCACAATGGAATTTTACTCATCTATTAGGAAGAATGGTATTACACTGCAAAGAAATGGACAGACCTGGAAAAATTACACTAAGTGAAATAAGTCAGGACCAAAAAAGACATATCTTTTCTCTCATATGTGGAAGCTACAACTAATGTATAAATGTACAAGTGAACATATATGGAGTTGTATACAAGTGGACACAAAAATATTAACTGAAGTAAAGTATTTGCAGGACAAAACTCTAAGGTATAATTTCTTAGAAAACCTACTCTTAGTTTTAATACAAGGAAACTGGCACTTGAAAAAAGCATAGTGGGGCAGGAGAGTTGTCACATGGAAAGGGTATACAAATGGAGACAGGAAAGTGGGGAATACAATCATAATATTCAATCCATATTCTAAGAAATAAAAGAAAATTAAGAAACTGGCAATTGAAAAAAGCATAGTGGGGAAGGAGAGTTGTCACATGGAAAGGGTATACAAATGGAGACAGGAAAGTGGGGAATACAGTCATAATATTCAATCCTTATTCTAAGAAATAAAAGAAAATTAAGGGATGGGATTTTTGGAAGAAAAATGACGAAAGGGGTGACAAATGACCAAGATGCATTTACTTTATAAACTGATTTGTTGAAATGGTAACTCTTTCTGTACAAGTAACAATAAAAATATAAGTTAAAAAAATTCTTTAATGTTGCTCACACTATCAACAGGCAGAGGCAAACATTTGTTATCATCTTATGTACTTGTGCATATTTTTTAAAGTTTTCTTGTAGAGGAGAGAAAGTGGGCAGTACTTAGAGTACATAAGGATAGAGGCTTTTAGTAGAAGATGGGCAAAATTAAAAGTTTTTAGGATCACAATACTTAGTATATTTCATTAATATAACTATGAATAAACAAAACAAATATTCTGTCAATACCAAACTGCTCTGAATATGTTTATCTTCAGATTCAATTTTTAAAAAACTTACTTCCATTCTACAAAAACATTTTGTAGAAAATCTCTGAATGCTAAGCAATGGAGAAATTTGCATCTAAGAATCATCTTTGTGTACAACTCTGGTTTCTATTCTGAAATTTAACAAATAGATTCCTTCGATTCCATTTGAAATACCTTGATCATCATCATCAACACCATCAGCATCCATAGCATTTTCATCTTCATCCTCATCATCATAATTATAATTTGGATCGTAGGTAAGATATTTAAGACAAATGTTTATTATGGTGGAAACATGAGGATATACTTCCTTAGGACATCTGAAGACGAAGACAAAAGGTGCTGTAAATAACTAGTTTCTCCTTGACTAACCATCTATTACCAACAATAACATGTTTCCCAAATCAATCTTTTTCTCATTGTTTCAAACAATTTCAATTTGTTATTTATTTAAATTTTAAGATGAGCTCCCCCACACATACACACACATTTTTAACACTTAATGAAGGGAAATTAGAGAGAAATTGGTAATATGTTCTATCTTCTCAAGTTAAAGACCAGATCTAGAAGAATAAGCTCTTCAACAACTTGCCTTATACGCAAAACTGTCAGTGTACAATCATTCAGCTTGGTTCTCTAGCTATATGTTTAGGACAGAATATATAGACATGGAGGGAGGTGGGCAACAGAGGCTCATGCCTATAATTCTAGCTACTCAGTAGGCTGAGATCTGAGGATGGTAATTTAAAGCCAGCCAGGCAAGAAAAGTCTTTGAGACTCTTACCTCCTTTTAACCCCTAACAGCCAGAAGTAGAACTGTGGCTAAGTGGTAGAGCACTAGCCTTTAGCACAAAAGCTCAGGGGCAACACTAAGGCCCAGAGTTCAAGCCCAAAACTGATATGCACATGTGCATGCATGTACACACGCACGCATACACACACACACACAAACACACCAATCACTAAACTATTATTACATTATCCAATCATACAAAGGCAAAAGTATCTGCTAACCAGTACGGCTTCCTAATACCTAAGTGCACTTACTATTTTATTAAAATGTTTACAAAATACTAGTGAAAGTTTCCAAATTGAAAAATCATTGTCCTAACAAACCAGATACAAAAAAATCTAAAAAAGAAATCTAAAAAGACAAAACTCAATGTGTATTTCTCAGATAACTTATCCTGCTACTCTCTGAAGACATATCAACTTATTATACTGACATCTCTTCCCCTTCAAAGATGCAAAAATAAACCAAAAATAAAGTGCCTTTCTCAAGTTCCTTACTAGAGTCCTAACAAGGCAAATTCTCAACATGACAGCTTCAAGTAATATAGTTATGTTATAAAAAGCTAAAATCCTGTAAGCTGTTTCTCCGTATGCATCTAATCTAGATCTTAATTACTACTCTATCATTAAGGGAAATTTTTTAAGAAAATGAAGAACTTAAAAACTTACCTTCTCACAAATGATTCAAAGGCTTGAATGCAGTACTCTCTTAATTCATCATCATCTACATTACAAAATTTTACCACCAAAGGAATTATCTTCTCAAGGTATTCACCTACAAAAAGCATACAACTGCTTAAAAACTATAATTTTTAAGTGACAACTTTAAAATATTTTAAAATGTCTTACCTATTCTATGACCAGCTTGTCTACTAATAGCAGCAATACATTGAATATAGGTTCTTGTTGTTGACATGGAATCATTTTTGGACAACTCTGACAATAGATGTTCAATAAGATCTACGAAGACTATATTTCCACAGCTCATAACCAGATGGCCAAGAGCAATAATAGTTCTTTTCCTCACTGCAAGTCTAGGACTTGTCAACTGGGGAAGTAGGCAGGTCAGGATTGAAGGATGAAAATTAACAAGAAGTCCTCCTTGCCTAAAAAAAAAAAAAAAAAAAAGAATTTAAGATGGGTGCTATTAAAATGTCTGCCCCTTTAAGCTCAATGTAAATAAATAATCAGGATATAAATTTAGTTGAAATAAATCTAAATTCCAAATAAAAGGAAAACTGAATTCTTGAACACAACTAAAAACCTATTAAAAGTGTATGCAGATTTGAGATTTATTCCCAAATTACTTCCAGAATCTAGATTTTTATCTCCTATTTTAAAACATAAAATCCAGTGGCGAGGCAAAGCACCAGACTAAATCAAACAATGATCACATCACTCTATCTAAGATCTTTTAATGATATTCTCTATTGATTACAGTTCTTGAAAAATTAACACTCATATTTGAATGACTGCCTTCCTTGCTGTTTTTCTCTATACAGTATCACTGATCTCCATACAATATAATTCTTATATAAAGACCAATGAATCGAGGGCTGGAAGTTGGCTCAATGGTAGAATGTTTGCCTCGCATGCATGAGGCCCTGGGTTCAATTCCTCAGTATCACATAAGCAGAAAAAAGACGGAAGTGATGCTGTGGCTCAAGTGGCAGAACACTAGCCTTGAGCTGAAGAGCTGAGGGACAGCGCTCAGGCCCAGAGTTCAGCCCCCACAACTGACCAAAAAAAAGATAATTAATCAATAGTTATTCAAACATGTATAATATGCCAACAGTGTCAGTGATTAAGACACACACAGGACTAGTCTAAGACTGTACTCTCACTATTTATCAAATTAAGAATACATTCCCTACTACCTCAATATGTCCCTAATCTACCACAATGACTTCTTACTACTATACTATTCATTGTATAATATGGAACACTAGAATACAGTGTTTCTCATGCCAACATTTATAGATATATTCTGAATAAGCAGATACATTCATGTATTGAAGTGCTACCCATTCAAATACCACTATTTTCATTAAAAAAAAAACTTCCTTGAACATGCTCCCAATTAGTCTTCAGTCTCTTTCTGGCTTCTAGTTACTGTATTTTTATCTCCGACAGTAAAGTATAAGCTTTTTGTGTATGTGATGCTAACAGCTCATCACTATCATACATACTTTTCTCTTACAGTAAAGTGTAACTTTTCTGTATGTGATGGTACTATATCTACATTACTACATAAACTACTATAATTCATATATAATATTTCATATGTAGACATTTGAATTAACCACAAAGTCGGAAATAATAAAGAACTAAAACAAGAAACTAAAATTGATAGGTCTTTTAAGGTATATTCTCAAGGAGCTGCTCAAGTTTGTCTGTCCAAGTTGAAAAACAACAAGTCAAGTTCATCCTTCCCCTCAACATGCAGTATAAACAGTAAAACAAAGCACAAACTGTGCTTCATTTTTAATTCTGTGAACAAAAATTTGTGAAGACAATAAAAAATTGCAAAACGTAAATTCATCTCTCAGAATTCACTTTTCAGAACTATGAAATATTTCCTACACAATAGTATGTAAATATAATTAGCTTATGAATCTCCTTGCCTTCAATCACACATATTTAAAAAACAATTTAAACATGAATAATTTTGGATCACACTTTATTAGGATTTACCAAAAGTGACTTGTAATAAATGAATATATCTATATTACAATTAATACAATAATTTACCTGCTCAACATATCAGCCATAATATCCAAAGCTTCTAGCTGAACGGAGACATCTTCCTGTTTTGCTATTGCACTGGTAAGACGTCCAGTAATCTTTTTACATACATTAGCAGCTAATGCAGAGCCTACATGAATAGTAAGCCAAAACAATCTCAAAGTAAGAAATGTTCAGAGTCTACCTTATATCCATAGTAGTTACCAAATATTCAACAAAACTATACATGAATTTCAAACAACATAGACACCAGCATTACAAGTTGTAACTGCAAAAAAGTAAATAGGAAACAGAATAAACAAGATTCCACAGATTTTACTGGGTAACTACTGAATGCTGTCTCGAAGGCCAGTAGTATCTATTATGCATTTATTAAATTTGAAACACAGCTGAATGAGTTTTCTCTATTTCATTCCTCTTTGCTAGTAACCTGACCTTTAGTGAGTTAAAGAACATAATTGAACTCTAATGTCTAACAGTTTCTTTAAAAGAAAAATTAATAGAAAGCTGTAACCTCCCATAAGGTTCTTTATAACACAAAGATTATATTACACAAGTTCATTATAAAGCAGAAATGTTGTTTGAGAACCCAAATATCAGGGGCATCATTAAATTAGGTCATGTTGTTACTGACAAGCAAGACGGAAAAAGGAACTTGTAACTGTAAAAGAATCTGAATGATCTCCCTTGCCTCCCCCCCCATTCTTGTTAAAACCAAACAAATAATCTGAATATAAATATTACAGTGGGGGAGGGGATGAAGAAAATATCAATTTAAATAATATAACTATAAACAATGTATCTCAGAGTTGGTAGAATGTGATTGAAATAACTACTTAGTATATTTAGTGAAGACAAAGTTAACATTAGTATAATCTTCCACAAGTGCTGGAAGAACTTACATATGATAGGGAACTTACATATGATAGGGAAGTACCCTACCATTGAGCTCTATCTCCAGCCCAAGATGAAAGATTTCAATCTTTCAATCAAAATACGAGTGAATAACCTAGTATCTCTGAATTTCAGTTCCTCCACGTAAGAACTAATGGAGGATAATAAAATCTTCCATATAGTTGATATTTAGAATAAATGAAACAACACACAAAGAACAATTAACATTAATAACATTGTGAATAAGCACTTAAGTAAATGAACGAAAATAATATATCTGGACATATATAACCAACCTAAATCTTCCCACAGAATAAGACTATGATAATTTCATACCATTTGTAAAAGAAATAGTAACTTTCAAACTGCTAATATTAATAGCTTAGTAGACCAAGACCAATTCTAAACATTACTTAGACGTTTTTGTCAGAGACCAAAAGCTAATTAACAAAGTAATTATACTTTTAAAATACCTAGTTGAAAAACGTTTACCTTTAAAAATACTTGTCAACTAACTAGAGCTATCTATGTCTTAGCTATGTCTAATTTTACATAATACAAAATAAAATTCACATTGGAAATAGAAAATCAGAATTCAACATTTTGGTTATCTTTTCTCTCATTGCAAAGGTTACCACAATTCTAGTTTATCTATAGTCATGATACATCAAATTGTTCCAATATATAAAAAATTCTTCAGAACTGACACTTATACACAGTTGAAAAAGTCCTTAAAAAGAAAATAGTGCTCTTGCTTACCACTGGAAGCTGGAGGAAGTTCTCCAATTACTGTTTTAAGGCCAATACTTGAAATATCTCGAAGCTGTTCTTTATCAGAAAGCATATTAGTGCAGAGAGTATCTACAATTGTCTCTACTTGATATTCTTTCACTTTACTCACTAAAGGGCCAAGACTGTAATATAAAGAAGAAAAGTTCTTTTAAAATCTAGGCATAGATACAGATACAGACACAGACACACCCACTTGAAAAATAGACTAGAAATATTAACTTGGCTTTAGCAATTGTCAATTTGACCAAGTGCACACCATACCTGTATCACAAAGAATATACAAATAAGGATGTTTAAAAAATTTTTTGATCACTAAACTCCTTGTAGTTGGTTGCCAATTTTTTTCCCACAGGTTTTCATCTTATGAAACTGAAGATGATTTACAACAGTTCTTTGAACAAAACACTGGGTCTAGAAAAAAAAGAAAGCCTACCAAACACTCAAAAACTGTATACCCAGTGAAACTGCCCTTTATATTTCAAGACAAATTAGAAAATTCCAGATAAAAACTAAGAGAAATGAATCACCAGCAACTTTGTTGTACAAGAACTGTCAAAGGAATTCTTTTTGTATTTTTATTTTTTGTTGGCCATGTGGCTTGAACTCTGGGCCTCAGTGCTGTCCCTCAACTCTTCAGCTCAAGGATAGCATCTACCACTTGAGCCAAGGTACCACTTCCGGTTTTCTAGTGGTTTATTCAAGTTAAGAGTTTCACGAACGTTCCTGCTCGGTCTGGCTTTGAACACGATCCTCAGATCATAGCCTCCTGAGTAGCTAGGATTACAGGTGTGAGCCACCAGTGTCAAGCTAAAGGAATTCTTTAAGGTAAAGGAAAATTAAACCAGATGGTAACTCGAATTAGCAGAAGGGAAAAAAGATCACCAGAAACGGCAATTGAGTCAATACACAAAAGGCTATGTTTACAGAACTGTATTTTTCCCTTTCAAACCACAAAGAATGCTCTAGTATAGAAACACAAGCATATAGATACTTAATATATAAGAAAAAGCCATAACACAAACAAATGTAGTAAGGTAAATGGAATCACATTACAGCAAGGTTTACATAGCTTATATCAAATGGTTTATTAACTTTACACAGGTTGTGATAAATTAACTTTAAATAGGTTGTGATAATCCCTAGCCTCTGAAAAGATATATGTAAAAAGTCAACAGAAGAATCAAAGTACTACAAAATAGTGATTCTCAACATTTTTAGTCTAGGACCTAAATCAAACATTGTAATTGGGAATATCTGCCAAGTTTACTGTATTAAAATAAAAATCCAACTACATATTATTAATAAATAATATTTTAAAGAAAACAGAAGGTGAGGAAATTTTTGTGAAGCTAGCATGGTTTTACATTTTTCTAAATGTCTTTCATACATGTAGAATATTAGATTTCCATATCTGGTTTTGTATTCTATTGGTCATGTTTTTGTATATGTAGGCGCTGGCATTGTACGCTTGAGAAAATGAGACTCAAAAGACAAAGTAAGGCCTTAGTATTATTCACATGATAGCTATAATCCTTTCAAGGTCTGGAACTCCCACCACAATAAAACTTCAAGAACTACTGACGAGGATGAGAACAAAAAAAAATAAAAGAAAAAGATTAAATAATATACCCAAATCCAGCCATAAATATTTATGATAAATGCCAATTAACTAAACACTCCTACATTCATTAAAGGGTAAAACATCACAAAGACCTAACAATTATAAACGTATGGACATTTAGTCACTGACTAAATTTTAGTGGGGCTCCTCTAAGTCCTCTTTTCAGCAAGGCCTTAACTTCGGTTGATTTTTAGGCTAATTATTTTTTTCTGCTAATTATATTAAGTAGCCTAGATGTGTGGTTTATTGCCAATTAATAATCAATCCAGAAACTTAACAATGTTAAGTTTCTAACTTAACAGTGTTAAGCAACTAAGATATTTTCTTCTAAAACATGACAAATATTAATGAAGCACATTAAATTGAATAACATTCTTCATCCCACTTGGTCACAGTTTATTTAATATATTTCTGTATTTTATTTTGAACATTTAAATACTGCTTGTCTACTGTTCCCCAGTTTATCTTTAATTAGAATTTATTATAAGTAATCTGTTCAAATAAAAGACTAAAATGCTTTCAGACTTATGGAATAATACTAGGCCGGACCATCTGCCCTAGAATTATCTGTTCTTACTTTTCAACCTTTTTGGGAGGGTGATGAGTTCAACAATGTTTCCAGTTTCTTTATATGGCTCTTAGTAATTTATCTATTGGAATTTCAGTGCGTAGATTAGCGGTTACTGATTGTCTCTTATTAGTTTACTCATGTATTTTTTTTTGTAATTTCATTCCTTTAGTTTCTAGAATTACACACACACACACACACAAACACACACACTTTCTTTTAAACAGACTCTTGCTATGTAGCAGGCTGGCCTCCAACTTTCATTTCTGCTTCCCATAGCCTGGAATCTCAGTCATGTACCACCCACACTCAGCTCTAGTATGTTTTAAAGTTTAATTTTCACTAGATACGTTAAAAAATTGTAAAATAAACACATTAAAGTAAAATTACTCATCATCTGCATTATTTTAAAACTACTTTCTTCAGTTTAACATTTTCCCAAGTGAGCTATTTTGGCTGGCCTTAACAAGTCATTTTATAAAGACCGACCATTCATGTATTCATTTGAGACAGTACTAATTTTGAATACAGTGCGCTTTGCACTTTCTAGGCAGGTGTTGTTTAATTAATTTAAATAAAAGTCTAGTTTCCTGCTTGGATATACACATAGACCAAAATCTGCCTATTTTAGCCTTCTCATTATACTTGGGATGAGGAGCTTGATCAAAGGCATGTGCCATTATGCCCACTTTCTTCTGCTGAGATGGAATCCTGAGAACTTTTCAACTTGGGCTGCCCTGGAACTTTAATGCTCCCAAACTCAACCTCCCAAGGCATGAGCCACTAATACCCTGTAAGAACCATTTCATTTTAAACTTGCAAATATTTCTAGTTAAAAAACTTTGTACTGTAGGTCTGAAAGTTCTATTATCAACTAATGATTTATCACTTTTCCTGTTTTAAAAAAATTATGAAAAAGTTGGGCTTAAAATGAATGTGAATGGGACAATGGCTTATTTAAATCAGTATCAAATGTGACATATAATTTCAAAGACAAAACCAAAGGTTAAATTTACTAGGTGAATTAAGGGTTTCACTTATATTTAAAAGAAATATTATGAAAGGCTACATTAATTTACACTTTATAAGAGAACGTAAGTACTATATGCCGACACTAAATGTTCACTGGTCACCTAAAAAAGAAAGAAAAAAATCTAGGAAGATATAGTCCATGACCTAATATTCAATTATCATTACTTAAAGGGAAGTAGCAAAATATAACTTACCATTTGACAGCTAAATTCTGAACCTCACCATTTTTGTCTTCCAATAATTTCAAAATCATTTTCACCACTTTCCTTTCACTATCATCATCCAACTTTATGGAATCTTTCTGAAGTTCTGTCATTAAGTCATTTGTAGCCATAAACCTATGAAAAGTTAAAACTTGTTGATAAAAATATTCAAACATTTAAAAATTTATTTTTTAAATTCAGTATCATTCATTGAACAACAGAAAAAAAATCTTTTTGTGATTATAAATTTAAATGTTACCAAATAACAGAATACACTTAAACATTAAGATATTTTTTATTAACATCACCCAAAATAATCTTGAAACCTAAAGTAAATACTTTTATTCTAATTAACTGTCATTACTTTTAGATGGAAAAAAGCTCCTTTTTTCTTTACCATTGGATCTTCATCTAAATAAACTCTAAGAACATCTTTTTGTATAAAAGGAGATTCACATATTACAAATTACTGGAAAAATTCTAAAACAAAAATTTCATCCTCACCCCATCTATCACTGGGTATCAGGTGTTTTTCAAAAAGATTAAGTGATTCTAGAATGCTGTTCCATTTAATATCTGTAGTAATAAACTATGTAGTGACAGCTGGCAAAAAAAAAAAAAAAAAAAGAACCTTAGCAAATCATTAGTAATTTTAAGGCTAGTAGTTCCAGTAACTAGGATGATCACTTAATATACTAAGTTGTCAAAGTTTTAATCTACTTGAGAGCATAAAGTTCAATTCTTATCTAATGAAGTAGACATTTTTAAACAAAGTTCTAGTTGAAAGTTCTTCTTCATTATAAAATGACAAAACAAATTTAAAACTACGTAACTAATTTTCGTTAATGTTGCAAAGTGAAAACTACATAGCACATAAGTGCAGGCACCTCTATATACACAGAGCACTAAAAAAGCTCACTTTCATTTTACTTAAAATACTTAATCTCACAGTAGTTGTAACTCCTAAGACTTCTGAAATGCCAGTTATCTGCTTCAAGAGAAACACAGTGGCCAGGAAATCATTGTCTAAAAAGAAATGTGTTCTTTACCTGACTTATGTAGCTGTAACCCTTCTGTACATCTGTTTATTAACAATAAAAAATTTTAATAAGAAAGAAAATCCCAAATAATAAGCTGTCTTTGGTTCTGTTTGGTTCTACTGGTACTGAGATTCACTCCTGTATTCACATCACACCCTACTGTGCTGGAAAGCTTACACTAAAACAGACATAGCTTATTTAACCTTTGAAGCAATGAGATTACAAAGAGATTGTAAAGCAAAGATTTCAAAAATCTAATTGATACTTAAGTTAAAATAAGCACTAGCAAAATTAGCTATAGTATTTTTAATTACCAGAAAAACTGGATGGAGAAATTATAATACTAAGAATCATTTCTCAGTGGTGATCCTGAAACTAGCAAGATCTGGGAATACTTTCTTCTATTAAAACTGATACAAAAAATTGCACAATAATTCTCATATGAAAGTTGTTTGACCAGTCTGAAAGTCATTCATAGCAGAATGAGAAATGACTCTGGTACAGTCATTATTATTTTAAATATGGTAGTATAGGCTGAGATGATAGGCATACAATTTGAATTTTTTTGTGCAAGTTTTTGAGTAAAATTTTTTTTGGTCAGTTGTGGGGCTTGAACTCTGGACCTGGGAGCTGTCCCTCAGATCTTCAGCTCAAGGAGAGTGCTCTACTGCTTGAGCCACAGCTCCACTTCTGGTTTTCTAGTTGTTAATCAGAGATAAGAGTCTAAAGCAACTGGCCGCTGGTGGCTCATGCCTGTAATCCTAGCTACTCAGGAGGCTGAGATATGAGGATCATGGTTCAAAGCCAGCCTGGGCAGAAAACAGAAAACCAGAAGTGGCGCTGTGGCTCAAGCGGTAGAGGGCTCGCCTTGAGCTGAAGGGCACATGGACAGCACCCAAGCCCAGAGTTCAAGCCCCAGGACCGACAAAAAAAAAAGTTTTACAACAACAAAGAAGTCTTATGGACTCTAGCCCAGGCTGTCTTTGAAACCTGATCCTCAGATCTCAGCCTCCTGAGTAGCTAGGATTATAGGCTTGAGCCACCTGCACCCAGCTTTTAAAGTATTTTTACAGTGCTGTAGATCAAAGCCAAGGCTTTGTGATTGCTAGTTTTACAATTTAGCTGCACCCCAGCCCCTAGGACATCAGCTTAAATGATACATACACACTCTGACCCTTCCTTTTCACCTAATGGGACAAACTTCACAATTTAAAAAAAATATCCAAGAGCATATGGAAATGATCAAATCAAAGAACTGCCTGTTTAGACCTCAAAAGATGAATAGTAGTTTCACAGGGAAAGCTGGTTTGGGCTTTGAATTCTGTTTTACTTTTTCATAGGAGGTATGAACCAGAGCAACAGAGCTTCTGGGTTTAAAGGATTAGGAACAGGTTCAATGTGACCGAAGCACAGAAATATAAAAGGGAAAGAAACAAATGTTAACAGGAATGAAAATGCAGGCTGAGGTCAAGCTGAAAATGGCCCTAATGAATTCACTCACTGTGTATGTTACAAGAAATCTACTATAAGTCAAAGCAGACACAATCCCTGCAGTTTTGGATCTTATAGCATACTTTAAAATCATTATATTATTTTTTAAATTGTATTTTAAGTAAATATCTGAAAAATTATGGACCAAAATAATTGCTATGAAGGGAAGAAATGTGTCATAAAGACATTGCCCCATTTGTTAGGAAATGGAAAGACTTGTTGGAAAAAATTATATTAAGTGAAGTAAGCCAAGCCCAAAGAAACATAGGTCCCAAGGTTTCCCTTATTTGCAATATCTAGTATATGTATGAGTCAAGCAGAAAAGGTCAGATAAGGTGATGTTAGGAAAATGAACCCTAAGATATGTATTTAAATGTTTTTTTTTCTTTCATGCATTTGTTTCTAATGCATTTACAAGATTATTTCTTTGTTGCTTTGTATGTCCCTCCCCCACAGTATAACCCCTGCTTTCACTGTATTTGATGTCGGTATAATTTGTGGAGGGGAAGGGGAAAAACAAGAAGTTTAAATAAGGATACAGGTTGACCTGTTGCAACAATGAGAAGTACAAGTTGTCATGTCGAAAATGAACTTTACAACTTTGGTGGGGGGGGGGGGGGGGGAGGATTGGGTGGGAGGGCAGGGGGAGGATGGGAAGCGATGGGAAGGGGAAACAAAGGAGGAGGCAATAATGCTTGGTAAGAAATGTACTCATTATCTTGCCTATGTAATTGTAACCCCTCTGTACAGTATTTTCACAATAAAAAATAAAAAAAATGTATCACAAAAACAGAATGATATAACTAAGTAACTAAAATTAGACTGGATTAGGGATGGGGTCGTGTGTCAGGAAAGACTGAGGTTTGAAGAGTTAGAGAATTATTCAGCAGGGAAGAAATTGGTGCCAGATAAGCAAAGAACCAGAAGGAAAGATCTGTAAAACTTATCAGAATTTTAATTTTTTTTTTTTGTCGGTCACGGGGCCTGAACTCTCTGGACCTGGGCACTGTCCCTCAGCTCTTCAGCTCAAGGTTAGTGCTCTACCAGTTGAGCCATAGCACCACTTCTGGTTTTTTCTGCTTATGTGGTACTGAGGAATTGAACCCAGAGCCTCATGCATGCAAGGCAAGTACTCTACCACTGAGCCACCTTCCCAGCCCCAGAATTTTAGTCTTTATTCTAAAAGAATTGAGAAGCTACTGAAAGGCATACAGAATAAAGATGGGAAATAACTGGAATGCTCAGATTTGCCTTTTAAAAATAGTACTCCCACTCTGACATTTAGGAGAGAACTGATCTTAATTTAGTCAGAATGAAGGCCAGTGTAAAACCTATTTCATCAGTTTAACAGAGAAATTATGGTAGCCTAAATTAAGATTTACTGATGGAAACAAAGTCAACGCTCATTATTCAAAGATTACACATTTCGGGGCTGGGAAGGTGGCTCAGTGGTAGAGCGCTTGCCTTGCATGCCTGAGGCCCTGGGTTCGATTCCTCAGCACCACATAAGCAAAAAGAAAAAAGCCAGAAGTGGCACTGTGGCTCAAGTGGTAGAGCACTAGCCTTGAGCTGAAGGGCTGAGGGGCAGCTCAAGCCCAGAGTTCAGGCCCCACGACCGGACCCAAAAAAAAAAAAATTACATATTTCCAAATTAGTCTTCTTGTTAGTACTTACTTACTTTGTAAACCCAAATTAATACTCCTCTTTGCATAGTCATTTGTTGACAGTGAAAAGTTTGAGTCACACAACACACATGTTCTCAGCTGCAGTAGAACTCTGCCTCCTTAGTTTCAGTTCTTACTGTAAACTTGTCTTCTCAAATTTAGTGCCTCATTTTTTAAGTTGTACTTTCTACTGCAGATTTTGGTGTTTAACATATGCCCTATGCATAATACTGAAAAGCTGCTTAACATTTTTCTAAGCACAAGAAGGCTGTAATGTGCTTTCTGAAAAAAAAATGTTAATTTTCATTTAGACAGGAGTTATAGTACTATGGACCCAATGTCAAGCAAATTAAATATCTTTTAACAAAAACACATATACAAAATTATGAATTGATCAACTGGTAAAAATACTTAGGGGTTCACAGTAAACCAACTTCATGCGTAGGGATGGGGAACATTTGGCCTTGAAGACATATAAAGCATGTGAATTCATTTAGTATTTAGTATTGATGGGACAAACACAGATTCTTCCCATTTGCTAACTGTAGCCATTTACCTATGGTGATAATTTTCTATCCCTCCAGAATGTTACAAAAATATCCAAATAGCCTTTGGCAGAGAAAAGGTTTCCATCTTTGCCTAGAGGCATGGCTCAGCATTTAATTCAGTGTTCTTGACATCTTTAGATAGTACGTAATTATTACAAATAAAGACGGCATATTGGAAATGCAAGGAATGAGCTAGGAAATTGGGAAAAATAATACAACATGAATGTTAAAGAAAACCAAACTTAAGTATCTTTGAATAGATATACTCTATTTTTATGCAAGAAAATCTAATGACAGTTAGGATAAGAACATTAAGAATATCCTAAAGCTCAACTGTGCTGGCCATTGAACCAGAAAAGGAAACCAGAAAGAAAATAAAAAAAAAAAAAAGTAGCTAATTTTTTCTTCTTTTTTTTTCTTTTTCCAGTGCTGAGGACAAAACTCAGTGGCACTGTGGCTCAAGTGATGGTGTGCTGGCCTTGAGCTGAAAAGCATAGGTACAGCACCCAAGCCCAGAGCTCAAACCCACGACTGACCAAAACAAAACAAAACAAAAAACAGTAGCTAATTCCTGCTATCTACAAACTGATATGAAGCTCTGAAGGATCTTAATTTGAGCTTGGCCAAGACAAAAAGTTTAGGCTGAGAATAGTATGAGGCTTGCCCTAGGCAAAAATGTGAGAGGCAACAGGACAGAGGTAAAATGCCTCTTCAGCTCCACCAAAAGGGAAAGGGGCAAGGGAAGGGAAGAGCGAACTAGTTGTGATAATTTCACTTAGTATTTCTTGTGATGCTATTTTAAATGCTCACACAGTCCTTTCAAATATGCAATAGGACTCTAATGTCTTAACAGTCATTGGCATTTTAAACAGTTTCAAAAAGTAAATGTTTCCAAATATCCAATATCCAAGCAAAGAACTTGGTAATATAAACCCTTATTCAAACCAAGAAATGCTTGCACTCTACAATAAGGCACTTTAACGTTATATCTGACAGCATTAAAAGATTTGCTAATGTCTCTTCAAAAGACATCCTAAGGTTCTATTTTTTTAAACCTTCTGAAACTGAAATCAATTCTACTACAATAAGCACCTATTGAGAAGGCAGGTGGCCAAGGAAAGACAGGATTCAGGATTCAGTTCAGTAGGACTGTTCCCTGCCTTTGATGATCTCCCAGAACAGTGCCTGCCTAAGCCTCCTCCCCCATTAACCCAATGAAGTTTTTGTATAGTCTGCGTTCATACTCATGTCCTCCAAGAGTTCATTCTCAAAGACCTCATTTGGCTCTCTTCAGATACCAATCTCTAGACTTTAATCTCTTTTGCCACTTACTACCAGACACCTATAGACTGCTCTGGAGCTACCTATCTCTTTACTGTATATACAATCTTAATCATTCAACAAGTAGGTTTACTGAAAGTAAACGCTAGATCTTTATAAACTTTTTCAAAGCCCCCCTTCAAGAAATTAGTAAAATCATCTTCCAGATGCTTTTTCCTCCTTTCTTTATTCCATAAGCCTAATTTTAAGACAAGTGAAATTTAAAGTCAGATTCAGAAGTTCTCAAGTCAAGAACCTGGAAAAGTAGCAGAGCAAGGTGATTAAGCATTTGCAGATACAGGAACCCCCCCAAATCCCTGATCCATCCCTTAACTAATCTTGGGCCAATTCTTATACAAATTTCAGTTTCTCCAATTAAAAAAGAGACTATTACTATCCACTTTACCCATTGTAAGGATAAAGTGTATTAAGCAGAAATATACAGAGTTAAAGTATTTCTTTAGCCCTTGATTCTTTGCAATACTTTAATTTCTCTGGTGGTGAAGTATATGAAAATAAAAGTTACCTCAACATACTCAATATTCAACATTAATATTTAATACTAATATTACAGAGTTCATCCACATTAAGTCTTTACACACTGTTACCTACAGAACCAATGGCCTAGTAACTATCACTTTATTTGTATTCTTTTAGTGTTGGGTACATGTTGAAGGAGTAAAGATCTTTTGAGTTAAAAGTAACTAATCTGTATTAGTATGCAGGTTTCCTAGGAAAAAAGTCAGAGTAAACTTATGGAAGTGTTTCAACTTTGGAACTATTATACAGTAACTTCCGAAAGAAAGATGGGTGGCAGTGGCTGACATCTGTAATACCTAACTACTCAGGCGGCTGAAACCTGGACAGTCATAGTTCAATACCAGGCCAGGCAGAAAAGTCCTCATTTCTATCTCCAATCAACCAACAAGAAGCAAGAATAGAGGCATAGCTCAAGTGGTAAAGCATCAGTTGAGCAAGCAAGCCAAACTAGCATGAAGCCCTGGGCTTAAGCCTCTGTACTGGGAAGGGAGGATGAAAAATGGCATACTTCATTTTTTCTCTTAAGGGTTATTTTAATTATTATTGTTATTAATTTTTTTATTTTGTCAGTAATGGGCCTTGAACTCTGGGCCTGAGCACTGTCCCTCAGGGGTGAGTCACCAGCGCCCGGCTAGCATCAATTATTTTAAAATAATTTTTCCCAAAATTAAGGCAAGTAAGCATCAGAAACTGTCCCAGACATTAGGATGGAATTCTGAGTCTTGGAATTTTTTTTTCTTTACAGTACTCCATTTTTCCTAAATCTCAACATCCCACCACCAAAAAACACTGAATACAACATTAAGGAAAAAGAACTCAGTAACCACTTCACCAAATTGGGGTTATGATTCACTCCCACATAAAGACTTTATTAAAAATAAAAATGTTAAGCAAGGAGTCTGTGGCTCACACCTGAAATCTTAGCTACTCAGGAGGCTGAAATCTCAGGATTGCAGTTCAAAGCCAGCCTGGGAGGGAAAGTCCATTAAGCTCTTATTTCCAATAAACCACCAGAAAACCAAAAGTGGAGCTGTGGCTCAAGAGGTAGAGCGTTTGCCTTGAGGTGAAGAGCTAAGGGAAAGTGCCCAGGCCCAGAGTTCCAACCCCAAGAACAATAAAAAATAAATGAATAAAAATAAAAACTTTAAAAAATACATTTTTAAGCCAGATGCTGGTGGCTCACACCTGTAATCCTAGCTACTCAGGAGACTGAGATCTGAAGATCACGGTTCAAAGCCAGCCCAGACAGGAAAGTCCATGAGACTCTTATCTCCAATAAAAACCACTAGAAAACTGGAAGTATCGCTGTGGCAGAGCGCTCTTGAGCTGAAGAGCACAGGGACAGTGCTCAGGCCCAGAGTTCAAGCCCCACGACTGACCAAAAGAAAAACAAATTTTTTTTTTGTATTTCAGTATCTTTTATTGTGAAAATACAGTACAGAGGAGTTACAATTACACGAGCAAGGTAATGAGTACATTTCTTATCAAGCATTGTTGCCTCCTCCTTGTTTCCCCTTACCATCCCTTCCCCTCCCCCTCCCCCACACCAAAGTTGTAAAGTTCGTTTTTCCACATAACCTTGTACATCTCATTGTATAATGCTTAAGTTTTGAAACTTTCAAGTCTACATTATCTAGATACCTTAACTTTTTGGCCCACACACAACTTTTTGCAGCTACTTATGTACAAACCTTTCGCAAGAGACAATGTAATCTTAAATTAAATAACTTGCCCAAGATCTCATAGTTTATAACAAAGTATCACATGACTTATGACTACTACAAATTTTCTCCGGATTCTACCATGAGAATAAAATAATTTCTCCATTTTGGCAGCACTGCTTTCTTCTTTTAGTGCAAAGCAGTGTGCTTTGCATATTAGGCATTCCATGATGTAAATCCTCTCCTTCTAATCCTTCTGGCCAAAATTTAAAATATTACCATTACTTCAAATATTAGTACTTAGATCAGTATCTCTAAGTTTATCATGAAAACAAGGCATATTTACAACTATAACAGTGATACTGGACACTCTGTGGAAAATGAACTGAGTACCTTGTGGGTGTGGATGTGAGGGAAAGATTGGGAGAGAGCAATGGAAGGGGTGACAAGGTTCAAAAAGAATTATACTCCTTCCTCATTACCTGATTCATGCAACACTTCTGTATATAAACTCTACAATAACAATAAAAATAAACGCTTACACTGAATATACGCAGGAAAAACTTTCAAAATACTTTATAATTTCTTTAAATGTCTGAAATATTCAGCGATTCAGTTCAAGAGTTAAGACATACTACAAAGTCTTTTAAAATGGAGTTAATAAAAATACCTACCATTGCTGCAAAGCATGGGGTGGCTCTGGCCTGTAGCCTGTAATCTTAGCTACTTAAAAGGCTGAGATCTTTAGATCTCAGGCAGCCAGGACTGGCAGGTGGGAGAGGATGGGGGAGAGGGGATGTCTAAGAGACTCTTATCTCCAATTGATCACCAAAAAGCTACAAGTGGAGCTGTGGCTCAAATGGTAGAGTGGGCTTGAGCAAATAAGAAAAGGGACAGCATCTAAGCTAAGTTCAAGCCACCATACCCACACCAAAACAAACAACAACAAAACCCCACAAATAAAAACTGGAGGAGGGGGGAGCCTTTCTGGGGGCTCACACTTGTATTCCTAGGATCCTAAGTACTCAGCAGCCTGACACCTGACAATCTCCATGGAAAGCATCCAGATCAGGAAGTCCAAGAGATTCATCTCAAATTAACCGTCAAAAAAAAAAATGCGAGAAGGGTGAAAAAGCTCAGGGACAGTGCCCAGGCACCAGTTCAAGCCGTAGGACTAGCAACAAAAAAACAAAAACACTTTAATGATACCAAGTTACTGGTAGACATATACTATCCCTAAGGATACCATATGTAACATTTACCAACCATGAGAACTACATCAACAACATACTAACACTTGAAGCCAATGTTATGATTTATTCCAAACCATAGATAATCCTTATCAAGTTAGCAAATACTGTACTTTAAAGAACACATTAGTATTTCTTTCACATATTTATTCAAAAAACAAAATAAAGCAGGGTGCCAGTGGCACACTCCTGTAATACTAGCTATTAAGGAGGCTGAGATCTGAAGATAGCGGTTCCAGGCCACCCGGCCAGAAAAGTCCTTAAGATTCTTATCTCCATTTAACAATTAAAAAAAAAACAACACACAAGTGGTGGAGTGGCTCAAGTGGTAGAGAGCTAGCACTGAGCAAAAAAAACTCCTGGCCTTGCATTCAAACCCCAGGACCAGCACAAAAATAAATTGAAAACCTATGCATATATACATTGCTTTACAGGAAATTTAATTTAGAAAACTTCAGGCAATAATCACAGTATAGTACTACAAGCTGACATTTCTTTTAGTCTTTCTAAACACCCATCAGTGAGTCTATCTACTTGAGTAAAATTGTATTATCATAAAATGCCACCTTTAGACTAAGACTCAATTATAGCATCAGGATAAAATTTAGTACTTTTTCAGGATGAGCTCAACTGACACCTTATTTGTTGTTGCAAGTTTTATGTGTTTCATTCAATTTTTTTTTTAATTTCAAAACTAGAACTGGGAGCAAGCAAAACTCCAAAGAAAAGCAAAAAGTACAAAAATTCTATTACTGAAGTTTTGATTGACCCTAGAATCTGAAATTCTAAAATGCCCAAAACATGTCACTTAAAAACAACACAGCACTAAAATCTTTAGTTAGCAACCTTGTTTTTAAGAGGGGCTTAAAAGTTATCTACTCAGCAAGATTTCATTGGTTTTGAAGCCACAGAACCAATACCAGATTTCATTGGCCATTATAATACACAAGCACATTAGCTTAGTTGAAAAATTCCTTCAGATAGAACGTAAAAAGTTTGTGTTAAGACGTATTATACATACAACAAAGAATTTTTAGCCATACTTCTAACTGCAAACTATTAGTTTTTCATTTTGTAGCTACACAACTACAAAACAATAAATAATAAAGAACAAAACTTCAGTATCAAAGAAATAAACCGCCTTTTCAAAAATCAAGGGGCTTATTTGTGAAGGGATGGAAGGCCGGAAGGAATGTTAACAATCGCTGTAGAGTGCATTTAAAACAACCACTAAGACAATCGGTGCATATGCATGTAAAAGCATTTGGAACCCAGAGTACAACTCTCCGGGAACAGAACTTGTACAGAGGCTTCCCGTTCACAGGCCCTTCTTTCAAGAAGATGCCTACGCGGGTTCTAAGGTTCAGCAAGGGACCCTTCTGGCAGTGATTTTGTATGTAAGGACCGGAGACCGAAAGCCCGGGATCCCTGGGTGGGTTTTTAACCAGAAGAGAGAAATTGACGGGTGATGCTGGCGGGAAAACCCTAAGGGCCAAGTTTCCTCCACCCGGACTTCCCTCCCCCTTCTTCCCACCTTCAACCGCAAGGAATGATCCAAAGGGGGAGGGAGGAGAAAAAAAAATAATTAAAAAAACAAAACCCCAAAACACTAGCGGCGATGAGTAGAGCTCCAACAAGTTGATCTTTCCACCGGAACGCCAAGATGCAGCCAGACCTCCCTTTGCATGTGCGGGAAAAGGAGGGGCAGCAGGTCGGGCCCCGGCGAGCAGGGCGGCCTAGCGCCCGGGGAGCGCCGGCGGGTAGGCCCGGGCGGCCCCGTTCTCCCGGCCTCCCGCAGCCGCGGGCCGCACCACACAGCCGGGGGTTTGGCCCTCCGCGCTACCTGGGACGCTAGAATCGCACCGCGGAGATAAGGCCAGACAGGCGGAGGGACTCCCGGAGACGCAGACGCCAAGGGCCGGGGATGGTGGGGACCTGGGAGGGAGGACGGGGCGGGCGGGGAGGGAGTAGTAAAAAAAGGCCTGCGGGGATCCCGGTGGGCTGGAGAACCGCAGAAAATCACCAGGGGGGCGAGCGAGGCAGCGGGTGAGGCCCGAGGGGTGGGGCCCGGCCTGCGCGAGGGCCTGAGGCGCGGATGGAGGCCGCCCCCCCCACCCCGGGGGAGATCCGCGTCGGGATGGGGGCCTTACCTGAAGTCCTTGTCGCTGGATGTCATCTTCTCCAGCAAATTGGAAATGTGGTACGAAGCGCTCGCCATGTTGACGACCTAGCTCCCGCCCGCCGGCGCTGTGAGTGCTGTGCCCGCCGCCGCCGCCGCCGCTGGGGCTCCTCCTCCCGTGCGCGGCGGCCCCCGCTTCCAGGGTCGCAGCGCGACACGGCCTGAGGCGCTTCCACAGGAAGCCCCCGCCCTGGCGGCCAGACGCGGGCCTGTCCCGGGGGGAAGCGGAAGGACGCGCGGCGGACGGCCTAACGACGGAGCTGCTCGCGGGGAGAGGACCACCAGCTGAGGGGCGGGCGGACGGGCGAGCACAGCAGGGCCGCTCCAGGAAGCCAGACGCTTCCACACGGGCCGTCGGGCTCCCGCTCCCTCCGCACTCGCTCTAGTAGGGCCAGAGGCCAAAACCCGCCTTCCTTCGCCTAAGCGGGCGGGGGCGGCCGACGCGGGACGCTACGGAAAGCTGAAGGTCAGAGTTCGCGGAGACCTCCCCGAGCCACGCTGTGGATGCGCTAGTTTACAGGACAATTCTGTTGGCTGTCGCACGTGTCAGTCACCGCGTGAGCCGCCTTTCAGGCGGCATGACAACGAGCTCAGGGATGGATCTCGCGAGACTTTAAAGCGACGGTTAAAAGGACGGGGGATTGTGTGGAAAGCAGTGGGGTCTCAAATCTGAAAATAGTTGTTTTTCCTGAATGCCATCAAGAGATCATTACTTTCACGAGTGTAAAGCCTGGAACTAATAGGAATTAGTGGGGTTAGCCTGGGCTCGGCAGCACAGAAAAATGGAGCTTTCCGTTCGAATGGGACGCGTGGTGAATCACCTTAACTACCGTGCTGTAAGGCTTGCCACGTGAAAACCACAACTCCCAGAATGCAATCGCTCGAGTCACTGTGTTCAGGTTATGATTGGCTGCCGGAACCTGTAGCTCTCTCATTGGCTGCCGTGGAAGGAGAGCGTGCTGGGTTTGGGAGGCTGCGGTGCAGCTACGTTGAATGAACCTCCCTTCAGCGCGCGCTCCGAGACTCTCGGGTTCATATTTCCTTGAACGCACGTTTGTTGTTATGTGATGTTTCTAGAACTAGGCTGCTGCGATTTGGGCCAGCGCATTGCGGATCTCTGGTGTTCTTTGGAGGGGGACTAAAAGTCACTTCCTAGCACTTGAACCTTGCCCCCGTTAACCTTTGCGGAGCCTTTTATGGCAATTCGCTCCTTTCATGCATCCTACAGCCAACTAGGGACTAGATGACCCCCGAAGGATCCTACTTGAAATATGATTGTATTCAAGTCCCCCTCGGGCTACTCAAACTGTTGAAATACCTTTTCTGTAGTCAGCTTTTGTGAACTTACCCTGGTGTGTGTGTGTGTTGTTTCCTAAAACATAAGCACGCCATCAGAAATGAAATAAGCATTTGTATAACATTTTTAGTCTGTTTGACATTTTGTTTGTTTTTTTACCTAACTAGGGAATCACCACCCAAGACTTTGTTACCAGGCATCAAGTAGGTGGAATTGGAGTTTCTTGACAGCTCTAGATCTGTTTAAAAGGAAAATAACCCGATCAATAGAATCATTCCGGTACTTTTATTAAAAACAACACCTCTTTCAATATAAACGCATCGAATTCTGCTGGGCTACCTGACACTCTGTTAGCATTCGTTCACCAAATATTACTGAGCATCTTCTAAGGGTGCTTTATAAATGATAGTAATTAAAATGAATCAAAATGTGATTTAGGCTCATTGTATACCTCCTCTAAGTTTCCCATCATTGCTTTTGTCTGTCCCCTATATTCGTTGACTTTGGTAGAATAAATGTAATTTTTTTTCTCTATGGCAATGCCACACATCTTACTCCATCTTGCCCAAGTCTGCCACCATTAGGGCATTTTTCATAATTCTGTCCTTTGGCACTAAAGCGACTATTAATTTCCTTCTGCTCTGAACAACTTTCCTGTAGTGACAAGCAAGTCATTTTGTGAATCTCAAAACTCAAAACCTGGTAATAATCCTTTCTTTTAGCATGTGCTCAATCAGACGCCAAATCATAATTTGTACCTTCTATATGTAAACCTCAATTTTCTTTTTTTTTTCTTTTTTTTAAATTTTATTTTATTTTATTTGAGAACATACTGTACAGAGGGGTTACAATTACATGGGCAGGATAATGCATACATTTCTTACCAAGCATTGCAGCCTCCTCCTTTGTTTACCCTTCACCTCCCTTCCCAGCCTCCCCCCTCCCCCCCTAAACCTCAATTTTCTTTTCCCATGGGTGAAAGGATGCTTGTCAAAGTATGTCTTTCATAGGATTGTTTCTATGCTGCGATCAGAAATCCTGTATAAATGTATTTAGCCCATAGACTCGCAGCATCCTAATTATTACAACTGATATTTCTTTCCTTTTTCATGCATGCTGGTTAGGCAGAGGATCTAGTCACTGAGCCAGTCACACCTCCAGCCTTATTTTCTTATGTTTGAGATATAGTCTCCAAGCTGGCACAATTCACCTGTCTTAGGCTTCCAGGTAGCTAGAATAATAGGTTCCAGCCACAGAGTTTAGCTTTTCATTAAGATGTCTCCCCAACTTTGTCTTCTTGCCTCTTAATGTGGTCTCAACAATCTAAGCCTCCTAAGTTGCTAGGATATAAGTATCCATCTATAACTAATATTTTTTTTTACAAATACTTGATATTCAAGAGCCCATATAATAATAGCTAGCTACTAGCAACAACAACAGCAACAGTAATAATATGCAGTGTTTAAAATTTTAAAGTCCTTGGAAAAAACTATATTAAGTGAAGTAAGCCAGGCGCAAAGAAACATAGGTCCCATGGTGTCCCTTATTTACAATAACTAGTATATGTCTGAGACAAGCAGAAACTCAGATAAGTTGATGTTAGGTGAATGAACCCCAAGATAAGGATACAAATGTCTTTTTCTTTCTTGCAATTGTTTCTAACATATTTATAAGATGATTTCTTTGTTGCTTTGTATGTCCCTCCCCCATGGTATAATCCCTGCCTTCATTGTATTTGATTTTGGTATCATTTGTGGAGGGGAACGGAAAAAACAAATCGTTTAAATAGGGATACAGGTGGACCCATTGCAACAATGAGATGTACAAGTCGTTATGTTGAAAAACGAACTTTACAACTTTGGCCTGGTTGGGGGGAGGGGGGAAGATAGGAAGGGATGGGAAGGGGAAACAAAGGAGGAGGCTACAATGCTTGATAAGAAATGTACTCGTTATCTTGCCTATGTAATTGTAACCCCTCTGTACGGTATTTTCACAATAAAAATAAATAAATATATAAAATTTTTAAAGTCCATTAAAAGTTGTGCAAAAAAAGGGATGAAATATGATTGGAATGTAGTATAAATATTCATGGAGCTGTAACAATGAAATCCCCAACTACAGTGATATAAGCCAATAACAAAATAAATTGTGCCAAATAATGTTTTGTATAGTAATACCTGCCAGTTAAAAATGTTACAAAATAAAATCCATGTTTTGGTATTCAATGGCCTCTTTAATCTGTCCCTAACTTTTTGTTTCTGACTTTTCTGTTGTAATTTTGATACAGAAATTGCTCTCACAAATGTTTTGAGTCTCTAACAGATGCAACTCCAAGTCTTTATATATTTAATAGTTATAATACAGGTGTTTCTCAACTTAGAAGGTTACATGTGGATAAATCCATCAAGAATCAAAAATATAGTAAATTAAAGAAATGCACTTAAAGCAAGTATGATAACACATCCTTTTCATCCTAGCTATATGGGAAGTGCAAAAAGAAGGATTGTGGTCTAGTCTAACTGAGGCATAAACATGAGGCCTATTCAAAAAGCATTTAAATTGAAGAGGGCTTGGGTCATGGTTCAAGTGGCAAAGCATCTGTCTAGTGAATACAAGCCGTGGTTCAAACACCAGTAACACAAAAAAGGGAAAAACACATTTAATACACCTGTGTACAGAACATCATAGCTTAGTTACACAATACCGTTGTTTATCCTTGTAATGGTATGGCTGAGAACGGTGGCTCACCTAATTGCATATTGCTATCTTGGGAGATCAGGATTCAAAATATTGTTGCTACTAAATGCTTATTGCTTTCATACCATCATAAAGTGGAAAATGCAAGTGTAAAAATGCTAACTGGGGAACAGCTATAATAATAATGATAATAATAATAAGCACTTATTTACGGATACTTTGCTGTATTAACTAATTTAATCCTCAAAATAGCCCTATAAAGTAAATGTTAACTAACTTAAGTGTAAGAGGCAAAAAGAATTTAAGTATCTAACGGCCACCAACAAAATGAAGTTAGGATGAGAATCCAGACAGTGTTGCTTCAAAGCCTATACCCACAAATCATGACACTAGGATGCTTTGCCCTATCTGGAATGCCTTTCCTATTGTCACATATGTGTGTGTGTATGTGTGTGTGTGTGTGTATAATATACTACATGTATACATAGTAAGGATTAGTAAAGAAGTGAGGTGAAGAAAAGCGAGGTTACTGTGATAGTACCCTTAAAGCGGATATTTTCTCTTTCATGCTCTCTCTCTCTCTTCCTGGCCACCATTAAATGAACAGCTTCACCTAACAAATATTCCCTGCATGATGTTCTGCCTGGCTATAGGCACAAAGCAATGGGGCCAAATAACAATGGACTGAAACCATGAGCCCAAATCAAACTTTTCTTCTTATCATTTCAGATACTTTGTCAAATGATGGAAAGCTAACTTACATAACTGCTTAAAGTCTGATTTGTGTATCACTGAATATATTTCTACTTAACAATGAGGAAATGCTTTGAGGATATGTTTGTGCTAGATTAATCTGAGGTGCAAAAAAAGTCTAGGTAAAGTCAATCTTAGAGTCTCCTTTCTGATTAGTGGTCAGATTAGAAGGTTCAGGTGAGAAATCAGAGCATGAAAAAAAGTATTCTAATAGTTACAAATATATTGAGTTCTTACACTGTGCTGTGCACTATACTAGAAAACAGGCACACAGAATGATCAAGACTTGTTATTATCTTCATGTTAATCAGATCAAAATTCTTATAGCTTAGGCAAAATTTACAAAAATTGTCACCATGAATATGAAACTAAGATAGTTTAAATGAAGAATAGATCTTCAATTAATCTTTAAAATATTTAAATATGGAAGGTCTGAAGTGAACCTTAAAAGATAAATGTCTATAAGGGTTAGGCAATGGAAAGATCATATAATTGATTTATTGAATAATCTGAAGTTGTTGGGGTCCCAGAATAAAATATTACTTGGTAGTTTTTTTTCCAAACACATCTGTAAAATACTTTCCATGATCCTTAATGACATTTTGAGCAGACACCATTTCTCTAGCCCTTCTGAAGTGTTAAAAGCCTAATCTAGGTGCGTGAATAGAATGTTCCCTTCAAAACTCAAATGTTATAGCTGAGTATCAGTGACTTACACCTGGAATCCTAGCTACCTAGCTACTTACTCGGGAGGCTGAGATCTGATTATCTCAATTCAAACCACCCTGGACTGGAAAGTCCATGAGAAGTGACACATGCCTCAAAGTGGTACAGCACAAAAGCTCCAGGACAGTGCCCAGTCCCTGAGATCAAGCCCTATAATGGGCGCACGCATGTGCGCACACACACACACACACACACACACACACACACACACACACAGGCACACACACACACACACACACACAGGCACACACAAATCCTCTTCAAGTTAAAAATGTTATTGTCATTGTGACTACCATCAGAGATGAGTGTATATGTGTATTGTGCATTGTTGGGAACTGAATCCAGAACCTTGCACTTGCAAAACAAGCACTTTGTTACTGAACAACATAGTTCAAGTGATGGGACCTTTAAGAGACAATTAGGTCATGAGAGCTTTGCCCTCACAATGTTTAGTGCCATTATCTTGGGACTGGGTTCCACATAAGAAGGATGGGTTTATCTGTCTCACTTGTGCTCAATGGCTTCCATCCAGTTATGATACATGTGGGTGCCATACTTTTGAACTTCCTTGCCTTCAGAATCATAAGTCAAATAGGCTTATTGTATCTAAATTATCCAGTCTGTGGTACTGTATTGTAACCACAGAAACAAACTAAGATAATAATTCAGTCCAATGACCAGCAGATACTCCTGCTTCTAAATTGTCTAGATTTATGAGATAATAGCAAAGAAAGAAAGAAAAAAAACAGGAAACTTAAACCTAGTTGTTATAATTCTCTCGTTATTGTTAGTATCCTTTCTGGCAGATAGCAGAACACTGACTTCCTTGAGAGGGTCTGTCTTTGTGAGGCAGGAGGTTGTAAGCTTTTAAAAGGTGTCTCTGCGGCTTCTGCACTGAACATTTCCCTAACAAAGTAGGTCTGAGCACTACCATAGGCCTCCAGGTGGCAACAGTACTCCTAGTTGGGATATCTCAAGAGGGCTCCAGCCCAACTTACTTCACCAAATGTGCCCATATCACACACATTAGGTGGAGGGAGTACAGACTGCTCTCTAGCTAACCCTCTCTTGATGTTGAAACTTCTTTGTCCTCTTTAGATGAGCACAAATCAGTAGATGACATACCAAAGAATAAATAATCTGAAGTTGTTGGTCATTTCAATTGTGTAGTCATGGCTTTCAAATACATTATCAAATTTCCTCACCCTTATTGACATCTTGGATTGATGGAAAGGCAGAATTCTCATTTCCTCTAAGTGTTTGTTGGCTTGCTTTCTGGTTTTATTTTTAAAGTTGATAAGGGAAGAAAGACCCAGCATTCTCCATCAATCAGTCCCATTTCTCTTAATAGCCACTCTTCTATGGCAGTCATATAGATGGGGGTGGGGGAGGAGGTGTTAATGGAAAGATGGCAGCACAGTCATTTCTTAGGCTTCAAAGATAATAAGAAATGTCTCATCTTAAACACATGTGGAACTAATCTGAGAAAGGAGATCTCTAAAGGTGTGAAAGAGTGAGAAAGAGAGACAAATTTAGAATGAGAATGACTCTTCCATAGGTAAATAAAATGTCTGAAGTGATCTGAAAAAATGAAGTTTTACTTGTCAGAGGGAAGTAGACCTGAGCGCTTGGAAATGAATGCTGTTTGAGTTTTTTCAAACTGAATGATGTTTATTTTCAGTCTACTGGGTCTCCACAAGTAAATTCTGAGAAAGGTACTTTATGTACACCTGACTTTTTGTTATACCGAGTGTACTCTTGCTAGGATACTTATGTATGGATGTGCAATATATTTTTATATTTGGCCTCCATGATGATTTTAAAGGAAAATTGTAGAACTGAATTCATTTAATTATAGATTATCAACCTCTGAAAAACTTTATTTGCTTGTCTATCCATTAGGTATTTGTTGTCTTTCAGTACAATCTACTTGAGACTAGTAATATAAATAAAAGTAAAGAGAATTAAAACCCTCTATGTTTTCATTAAAGCACTTCAAAAAACACTTTTGTTGGTGTGAGAACAGGACTCAGCTCAGTACCTGACACTCACCTCTCATTGGCTAGTGCTCTACCAACCTCATTAAAGCACTTCTAATGTGGCAGGAGATGGAGAAAAAACAGTCAAAACTTCCAATGGTTTATATCCATCTTTTCCCACATATACTGCAAGGAGGCTATACTGAACACTTCTCAAACCGTGAATTATATAGTAAATAAGTTCCCTAAACTATTAGTGAAAATAGATGCTCTCATCTTGGGGTATATCTTAGTGGTAGAATGACCAGGCCCTGGGTTCAATCTCAGCTCTGAAAATAGAAGAACAAAAAATATAGCAACAGCCAAAATACAGATAAAGTTGTATCTTAGAATGTGTGTTGGAGATGCCAAGGTAGTAGTTAAAAGAAGAAAAACTTTAGAACTTGAACTGTGGAACATTCAGTGTAGTGTCATATACAGTACTGAGAATTCCAAAGAGAAGTATATAGTATTCAGCTGCTTGAAATATTTTGAGTTGTAACCTATCATCGCAAGGAATGAGCACTATGAAACAAAATTTGGAAAATCAATATTCTATTGGTATATTCTTTTTCCTGATTTGAATGTCAAATGGAGAAGGAGAGTTGTAATAGAAGGTAAGTTTGACATATGTCTTATAAGCAGCCTTCTTTAAAGACAATGAAGAGAATAGACTAATATGAATTCAACCAGTTACTATTTTCCAAAATATAATTAAACCTTTGTTGAATGTCAAGGCTGACATGTTAATACTGGAGGAAAAGGGCAGGGCTGATTTGTGTTTCAATGTAGACAGCTTCATGCTCAAATAACCAGACACAAAGTGCTTCCTGTTACGGATCGTTCGTCAATACTGAACTCCACTTAGATACCAAAGGAAATAAATGCTATATAAAAGTAATCTCAAGGAGATTTATTTACAACCACCGGGAAACAACTCAGCAGCTAGAGTTTTCACTATAATCTACTCTTCTCAAACAACTGCTAGAATCTCTTGGTTAATTTTTAATGGTACCCTAAATCAAGCTTAATTGCTATTCTGTGAAGCAATTATTCTTTTAGAGTTAGAAATACATTTGTAGCATATTAGTGAAAATTGCAAAGATTATTTATGTCACCAAGATCCTTCCTTTGCAATATCTAACATTTATTTCAATTTTTATAGTTTTTATTGTGAAAATACTGTACAGAGGAGTTACAATTACATGAGGAAGGTAATGAGTACATTTCTTATCAAGCATTGTTGACTCCTCCTTTGTTTTCACTTCCCATCCCTTCCCATCTACCCCCCCTCCCCCAGTTTGTAAAGTTCGTTTTTCCACATAACATCTTGTACATCTCATTGTTGCAATGGGTCCACCTGTATCCTTATTTAAACTATTTGTTTTTTTCCTTTCCCTCCACAAATTATACCAATATCAAATACAGTGAAAACAGGAATTACACTGTGGGGGAGGGACATACAAAGCAATAAAGAAATCATCTTATAAATATGTTAGAAACAATAACATGAAAGAAAAAACATTAGAGTCCATTTCTTGGGGTTGTTTTGCCTAACATCAACTTATCTGACAGTTTCTGCTTGTCTCAGACATATACTAGTTATTGCAAATAAGGGAAACCATGGGACTTATGTTTCTTTGGGCCTGGCTTAATTCACTTAATATAGTTTTTTCCAAGTCTTTCCATTTCCTAACAAATGGGGCAATGTCATTCTTTCTGATGGAGGCATAGAATTCCATTGTGTATATATACCACATTTTCTTGATCCATTCATCTACTGAGGGGTATCTGGGTTGGCTCTATATCTTAGCGATGGTAAATAAGGCTGCAATAAACATAGTTGTGCTGGTAGCTTTAGTGTGGTCTTGTTTGTGATCATTTGGGTAAATGCCCAAAAGTGGGATTGCTGGGTCATAGGGGAGCTCTATGTGGAGTCTTTTGAGGAACCTCCATACTACTTTCCAAAGTGGTTGAACAAGTTTACACTCCCACCAACAATGCAGTAGGGGTCCCTTTTGTCCATATCCCCTCCAGCATCTGTTGTTATTAGAGTTTTTGATTGTAGCCATTCTAACTGGGGTGAGGTGGAATCTCAGTGTTGTTTTGATTTGCATTTCTTTTATGGCTAGAGAGGTTGAACTTTTCTTCATGTGTCTATTGGCCATCCTTCTTTCCTCTTCAGAGAAGTTTCTCTTTATTTATTGGGAAGTTGTTTCTTTGAGGATTTGTTGTTGGGGGATTTAATTTTTTGAGTTCCAGGTATATTTTAGATATGAGACCCTTGTCTGTTGTATGGCTAATGAAGATCTTCTCCCATTCCGTGGGCTTTCTATTGATCTTCCTAGCTATGTTCTTTGCCATGCAGAAGCTCTGTAATTTCATGCAATCCCATTTGTCCACCTTTTTTTGATTTGTTGTGTTTCTGGGTCTCTTTTAGGAAAATTTCGGCCTGTGCCAACAAGACCTAGGGTTTCTTCTATTCCATCCTGTAATGTTTTCAGAGTGTCTGCTTTGATTCTGAGGTCTTTGATCCATTTGGAGTTGATTCTGGTGCAGGGTGATATATAAGGATCTAGCTTTAATTTTCTACAAGTAGTTAACCAATTTTGCCAGCACCATTTACTGAAGAGACTGTCTTTCTTCCATTCTATTTTTTTTTTTTTAGCTCCCTTATTGAAGATTAGGTGGCTATAGGTCTGTAGGTTCATGTCTGGGTTTTCAATTCTATTCCATTGGTCCTGAGGTCTGTTCTTGTGCCAGTACCAAGCTTTTTTGATTACTATGGCTTTATAGTAGAGCTTGAAATTTGGTATTGATATTCCTCCAGCACTGTTCTTTCTGTTAAGGATCGTTTTTTGCTATGTGGCGTCTTTTATTATTACATATGAATTTTTAGATTGCCTCTTCTATTTCCTTGAAGAATGAAGTTGGAATATTGATAGGTATCTCATTGAATTTTTAGATAGCCTTGGGAAGTATTGCTATTTTCACAATGTTGATCCTTCCAATTCAGGAGCATGGGAGGTTTTGCCACTTTCTAAGTTCTGTTTTGATTTCCTTTTTCAGGTTTTTAAAGTTTTCATCATAGAGGTCCTTCACTTCTTTGGTTAAGTCCTAGGTATTTTATTTTTTGTGGGGCTATTATGAATGGAGTTGCTTTCCTGATTTCAGCCACGCTTTTCTCATTGTTGGCATACAGAAAAGCCATTGATTTTTGAGGGTTAATTTTATATCCTGCTACTTTGTCAAAATTTTGAATCAGCTTGAGTAATTTGGGAGTGGAGTCCGTGGGATTCTTTAAATACAAGATCATGTTATCTGCAAAGAGGGAGAGTTTTACTTCATCTTTCTCTATTTGGATCCCTTTATGTTTGCATCTTATTTTATTGCTGTAGCTAGGCATTCTAATACTAAATTGAAGAGAAGTGGAGAGAGTGGACATCCTTGTCTTGTTTCTGAGTTAAGAGGAAATGGCTTTAGCTTTTCACCATTAAGTATAATGCTGGCTATAGGTTTGTCATATACAGCATTTATTGTATTGAGGAATGTTCCCTGTATTCCTAATTTTTCTAGAAACTTCATCATAAAATATCTAACATTTTATTCTTACCTTTGACTGTTATATTGGTATTAATCATCATAACATTTTGTGGTATAAGTTGATATGAACATTCTCTAGGATTTTTAGACAACTAAAAATATAACTTATAAGTATGCTTATTATCAGTTTGGAAATAAGTATGCAGAAGAAAGTGCTAGAAGTTAACAAATGCTGCATTTTGTTTTAAATATAAATGCTGAGCTTATGATGGTTATTGCTTAAAAAGGTATCTGTTTACTATAAGTACACATTTCCATTTTTTGAAAAAAAAAAAGGTGAAGGAGTAAGTAAAGAGAAAATGGTCAGATGTTGGTGGCTCATGCCTGTAATCTTAGCTATTAAGGAGACTAAGATGATTTCAGTTTGAAGTGAGCCCAGGTATGCATGAGACTCTTTTTTTTTTTTTTTGCATGAGTCTCTAACGCCAGTTAACCACCAAAAGGCAAAAGTGGAGGCATGGCTCAAATAGTAGCATACCAACCTTTAATGAAAAAGCTAAGAGAGAGTGCCCAGACATTGAGTTCAAATCTAAGTATTAACAAACACACAACACACAACACACAACACACACACACACACACACACACACACACACACACACGTGCACACCAAATCATTTTTCTCCAAAAGATAAACCCTCTTCCCTATTAGCATATCTGTAAATATTGTAATATGCTAAGCTAGGAATTACTGGGATGATATTTAAATTTTGGTTTTCTTCATTATCTATATCAATATTTCTTCCTCCTCTAACTCCTCCTCCTTCTCTCCTTCTTCTTCTTCTCCTCCTTCTTCTTCTCCTTCTCCTTCTGCATCTCCTTCTTCTCAAGCTTGAACTCAGGGATTATGCTTGCTCTGCTTTCTTGATCATGGCCAGCACTCTAGCACTTGGACCATGACTCCAGCTTGGCTTTTTGATGATTATTTTGGAGATAAGATCTTACTCACCTTTCTTCCTGTGCTGGCTTCAAAATGTAATCCTCTAGTTCTCAGGCTCCTCAGTAGCTAGGATTACAGGCAGAAACCACTGGCACCTAGTTTCAACACCAATTCTTGAAAATTTCCTTTCAAATAAATTCCAAATTCATTTGGTCTCTTCAATCTTTCCATGAATCATTTGTGCAGTAATTCAGTAAACTTTAGCCATATGAGATATAAGCTGGGTAAATGACTGACTTAGGCAAATGACTTAATCTCACTAGGCTTCAGTTTTCTCTACTGTACTTTGGGGATAATAATGCCTCAGAGTTAATATGAAGATTAAATATTATAATGCACTAAAAATCCCATTTATTATGGCAGACACAAGAGTAATAGCCTGACAAGAGGGAGTTAAATCTTGCCATTTCACTATTCTTTTTTTTCCATTTCACTATTCTTTATTTAATATCTACAACTCACGATTATTTTAAGTTTTTCAGTTGTACAGATCATGGGATGATTGGTTCTTTTTGCTTATTTCAACTTTCTACATGTACCTCTACTTTCAGAATTAGTTTACTGGAATTCCATTATTCACTTTTCTGTGAGACACTTTCATCACTGAGGAAACCATCTTGAAGGAGGAAAGATTTATTTGGGCTCACAAGTTGAAGAAGTTTCAGTCCATAGTTGGTTGGTCCCATTGCCATGCACCTATGGTGAAGCAGACATCATGGTGGAGAAGTGTGTGGAAGAGAAAGCTGCAGGGCAGCATGGAGAGACAGAGGAAGGTACCCAGATAAAATATCCTTCAAATGTCTGCTCCCAGTGGCCCACTTCCTCTAACTAAGCCTTACTTTTTGAGGTTTCTGCTGTCTCCAATAGTCCATTCAATTTTGAACCTTTCAATGTGTTAATTCACTGATAAAATCAGAGTCCTTATGATCCAATCTCTTTCCAAAAGCTTTATCAGCTGGGAATCAATCCTTTATCACTTAAGCCTTCACAAGACATTTCACATTCAAACCATAGCAATATGGAATGATTTTTAAGAATATAAATGCTCAGATTACAGCTCTGATCAATTAAGTATTAAACATCTCCCTAGGGAATTATAATGTGAAAATGGTGTTAAGAACCACCTTTTTTTTTTTTTTTTTTTTTAACAGTACTGCGCTTTGAACTCAGGGCTTCTTTTCTTGCTGGGCAAATGATCTACCATCTAGGCTTTGATCCTACCCCTTCTTGCATTAGTTTGTTTTTCAGATATGATTGCAGTTTTTGTCTAGATGATCTTTCTATTTCTGCCTCTGAAGTAGCTGGAATGCAGGCATGCACCATCATATCTGGCCTACAAATCTATTTGATTGCTTAGTTTTGGTTTTGTTTTTCTTGTTTTGCTCTGATTTGTTTATCATCTAACTGTAGAATTTTGTTGTTTCAGATGACCATTTTGAATCTTGATTTTACAGTGAGGCCTACTGCTTATCTTTGCTGCTATTCAGCTTCAGAAAATTTAGGAATCATGTCAGCAATAACCAGAAACAGTTTTTTTTTTAATAGAGAATGAGACATTTCCATACTCCTGAAGAATTCTCTGCAATTTGGCACTAATTCATTAATCAACACTTTGGGAAATATCATTAATCAAGTATTCTAATTAAAAATGCACATAATTGTACTTGATGAAACCCTTAATCTGCAACGTCATCCCTTCTAAATCTTATACAAAGAAAGCGAACTTGACAGTGGGCTTTGTAAAATCAAGGTAGATATAATTTTTTCTAAAAGTATGAGGGTTTTTTGGCATGGTTTCTTTTTAATACTTCTATTGTTTCCTTTTTAAGTGCTTAAAGACTCAGTAATTCATCCTAAAGTGTTAATAGAAGTCCTGTCAAAATTTCAGTTCCATAGTTTACAGAGTCTTCTCTTTTCCTAATTGGAGCATTTATTTTTTCTGACTCTAGATTTTAAGTACCTCTTCAATTCTTTCCAAAATCTCAAATATTATCAATAGCCACTTAGTTACAACCAATAGCTTTTTGATAGATAGTGATGTTAGTATCTTTTTGGTATCTTGAGACACTGTTCAATCAGGCCTTGAGATAAAGTAGAACAGGTAAATCTTTACTATTTTACTTTCTTGGTCTACCATTTTTTTCTTTGATACTTACTTTGCCCTTTCAAAGTGGTGATAAACCTTCATGGAAAAGATGAAGCATGCTTAAGAAGATAGTTGAGACCGAAATCATTTAACTTAATTTCTTCTGTTCAATAGCCCTATGGCATTTACCGCAAGTGGTAGTCCTACATGCTGTCCCTGTTTAGCTCACAAATAAAACTCTTTTCTTCTTTCTACTAATATTTCCCCAAGACTCAGAGACTTCTGAGCTCTTAACATCATTGGCACAATTTCCATATATTCCTGACTAGTCCCCACATTATTTATATATAGTGACATTATTTCTACATTATTGTTTATATGTCCTTTTTTGCAGATATTTCCAAGACTCTTAAATAGGGATTAACTGGAAAATTCTTCATGCTTTCATGTTCATCACTTACTTATCTCCTCTTCCTCTCTCCTTACTATAGAGCAGAGGTTAGCAAAATTTTCTATAAATAGAGTGAATATTTTAGGCTCTGTAGTTGATAGTTTCTGTAATAACTACTCAATTCTACCAATGTAGCCCAAAAACAGCCACACAAAATTCACAAATGAAGGAGTTTGACTCCATTCTAAAAAACAAACTGTATTTAAGGACACCTAGTGTTGTTTCACAAAACTTTCAAATATAATAAAATATTCTGTTTCATATTAAAATAGTGGATTTTAAAACACAAAGCCACTTATGGCTAATGAACCTTATAAAAACAGTTGGCTGGATGGAATTCCCATGTAGCCAACAGCTTACCTACTCTGATTTATAGGAGTGAAAAGGTAAAATGTATACCATAATCAATAAAGGAAAATTATGTTCTCCCTTTCTTAGGAAACTTTAAACTGATTTTTAAACAACTATTTTAAACTCCAAAGCGTGGCCTTCCTATTTTAGCTTTGGAAAGCAGTCGACTGGAAATTTAGAATAAGTGCTAAAGAGCTGCCCTGGAGAGCACTCAGAAACTCTCCCAGTGCAATTCTCAGAAGGGCCATTTCCTATCCATTCTGGGCTTCCAAGAAAGACTCATCGTCCACAGTATGACTTTCTCCCACAGTGGGAGAAATTTCCTGTCTTTGCCAGCATCTTCTAGGATTTCACAATCCTCTCCACCAGCATTCCCAGGAACATGGATAAAGAAATCTTTTTAATTTCTCTTGGGAAACTCTAATTTTGATGCTCAATTCTGATATCATAGAGTTCTTAAGAGGAATTCTATGCAGTCTTGGATTTCTTCTATAGAGGAAGTAAGTGGTATAGTACCAACCTAGCAAGAGTGTGGCCCACTAATACTAACATTAACAACAAATTTAAAAACAAAACTAAAAAAATAAAGGAAAGAAAAGGTAGAACACCCTCTTTAGCTCACAGGTTTTTGTAAAGACATATGGATACATGCATATGTAAGACTTTACTAAGCATCTAGCACATCAGTTAGTCCTCTATTGAAGCCCTAGGGCTGGGATAAATCATCCACAATATTAAAACACAATAAGAAAGAGAATCTGTGGAATTAGCAGTCCTATTTTTATTTTGAAAAAGGTAATTTCTCCTTCAAAAGTTTACTCTCTCCTCAGTAGCAATATCCAGTCCAATAGTTCAGAAATGAGGCCAACTGATCTCAGATGCGACATGTTTTATTACCATCACTCCTATGAAGCCCCTGCAGTAAAGAAGTCAGGCTGGTCTTGGTAATTGATGATTTTAGAATCAGTCACAAAATTCATCTCTCACTGCTTTCCAGTCTGTGTCTGTTTCTGTTCAGGATTCAAGCAGACCATTGCTTGCACTGGCATGTCTCAGTGAAATTATGACTAATTTCCCCCATTTATTTCTAGCTATCCCTGCCCAATCAATTCCTGAGTATTCATCCACACTTAGTACCTATGCATTTTGCATTTGGAGTAAAATAGTCACTTTACCTAAGTTTATTTGACCTGTAATTTGTTAGGTCAGATTTGTCTTTTGATATTCCCGAGTCTTTTTTTTTTTTTTTTTTTTTTGGGTCCAGTCTTGGGGCCTGAACTCTGGGCCTGGGCTCTGTCCTTCAGCTCTTCAGCTCAAGGCTAGCGCTCTACCACTTGAGCCACAGCGCCACTTCTGGCTTTTTATTCTTTGCTTATGTGGTGCTGAGGAATCGAACCCAGGCCTCGAGCATGCAAGGCAAGCGCTCTACCACTGAGCCACCTTCCCAGCCCTCCCGAGTCTTTTTATGTGTTTTACAATGTTAAAAGTTTTTCTTTCAAACATCCAAAAGTATTCACTAAAAGTTTTTCTTTCTCATATCCAAAATAGTTCAATATAAGGTCATTGTGCTGTAAGTTGAAATACCTTTGTCATCTCTTTCATACTGGAAATTAAAGTCGCTCCTATCTTATTAGACAGGAAGGTAAACAGAAAACATTAAAGTAAGAGGAGTTTCAGTGTCTGAGAATGAATGTTTAGGAGGCATGATGAGCTTTCTGATTATGGATTCTTCTGTGCCTTGTTTAATTGCTGTCGACTAGATTAAAAGACCAGCACAGCATACATGTGTCTTGCTTTAGCTTAATGACACTACCAAACTGACTAGCACCTGCTGGTCAGCTGGCTCTCCATTTGCTTCCAAGCCCCTATCACGTTTCCAATTCAGATGAGGTAGCTCATGTGCAGTGACATTCAAGTTACCCCAGTCTTTCTTTGTTTTTGATCTGAATAATCACTAATAGAATACATTAAGTACAAGCCTTTACTAAGAGCCATGTTTGATATGGAAGAAAAATGTTATCTAAACCAGTTATTCTTATATCTTTCCCCTTTCTTTTTTGTCAGTTATGTGGCTTGAATTCAGGGCCTGCGCTGTCCCTGAGCTCTTTTTGCTTAAGGCTAGTGTTCTACTGCAAAGAGCCACAGCACCACTTCTGTTTTCTGGTGATTAATTGGAGATAAGAATCTCACAGACTTTCCCATCTAGGTTAGCACTGAACTTCGCCCTTCAGATCTCAACCTCTTGAGGAGCTAGGATTCCATGCGTGAACCACGAATGCCTGGCTCTTATATGTTTTTACAATGTCCCACATTAAGAAAAATACAACACAACTCAGTCTTACGAGTGTAAACTCAAACACACACACACAAGGTGTGTATGCACATAACATGAGACAGATTTCATGAAACAATGCTTACTATGGCCAATGCACAGTAATTTCATTACTATAAAACATACCTTGCATAACCATCTTAAAAGAAGGAAAGTTTTATTTTGGTTGACAGGTTGCTTGTAGACCTGTTACAAGGCAACACATCATGGTAGAATTGCATAATAGAGCAAACCCAGTCATTACATGAATCAAAGAAAGCAAGAGGAGACCTGGGCCATACTACCTCCTTGGAGGGATGTCTGAAGACTTCCCTCTATGCTTGGCCTCTTAAAGTTTCTACCACCTCTCCAATGTGCCAAACAGAGGACTAAGCTCCTAACACCTCTGGAAAACGTTCGGATCCAAATTATAGCATTTCATCATAGCAATAAGTCCCAAGACTAAGTACAAGGGCCATATAACTGTATTTAAATAATGTTTACAATAACATGTCCTGACTACATCCTAAAGAACTAATTATAGTTGCTAGAAGCTGACTTACACGTGAGGAGAACAAGAACCTATCTGCTATTTGTTTCTCAGATGGCAGGAAAATTCAAAGTAGTTAAATATAAAAATTTGCTATTATCTCTGCAAGCTTCCAGAATAACATCTGAAAATACTGAGCTTGGGCAAAAGGACAGTGCTTCATTCCTAGAGGAAGAAATGCTGGTTCTTTATCTGGAGTCAAGTTGAACACAGTAGGAAAAGTTGCACAATTCCTTCTTTGTCCTCTCATGAACAGTCGTGACTAATTTTTTTCTTTCTAGTTTCTTCTTAAATTTGCAATCTATTTGTAGAACTTGGCTGTAAATAAGTTTTTATTTTTTAAATTTAGCTGTGTGTGCAGTTGGAGACCAGAATTGGGCATAGCTTCTGCCAACCACAGAGGAAAGGTAGAGAGGCAGATGTGGCATGTTTGATGGAACTTGGACTAAGAAATTCTGGATCCAGGCTCAATTCCTTGTGAATTATATTGCCTTGGGAAAAGCCATTCGATTTCAGCTGAGTTTAATATCACATGTGTATGATGCCCGTTGAATACCAGGCACAGTGTGAAAGTTTGAAAGATAAAGATGAGCAAAATATAACTCATGTTTTAAAACAGTAATATTGTAGTAGATTATTCTCATGGTCTAAAAAAGATGTTACACTGGAACTACCTGTTGTACACCTAGTGTATACTATTAAATAAATCTTTAAAAAGAGTTGCTTTTGACCACTTTCATTTTATATTGACAAATAGAAAATACATATATTTGTTCTGTATATAAAGTTGTCATGAAATATTCATATATAATGGGATGACTAAATCAGGTTTATTGACATGTATCACTTTACATTTGTATATTCTTTTTTTTGTTATGTAATTATGGGGTTTGAACTCAATGCCTTATATATTTACTCAGCCTATTTGCTAGGCTGCCACTCTACCACTGAAGCCAAGCCTTTAGGCTAGCCTTTTCAGTTCTCTGACAAAATTCTCAGATCATCTTTTATCTTCTTGATCACATTAAGAATATCTATTTTGGCTGGGTGCCATTGGGCTCACACCTGTAATCCTAGCTACTCAGGAGGCTGAGATCAGAGGATCACAGTTCAAAGCCAGCCTGGACAGAAAAAAAGAAGAAAAAAGAAAAAAAAAAAAGAAAAAAAATCTATTTTGAAGCCTACACCAAATAACTCTATAACTTCTATAGATGTTTTTATTGTTTTTCTTCCTCTTGTCTATTTATGGTTGTATGAAGAATATTATGTATAAAAAATCAGAAAACTATGAAGATCAGCAATATCCAACATTGAGATATAATTTAGTTCTGTAATCTGCTAAAGACACTATCAATATGTAGGCAAGTGTCAGAAATTTTGGATAATTTTAACTTGAACTTTTAAGTCACTGAGAGGACAAATCTATTGTTACTTTATCCTTAATTATATACTGTAGTCCTTGGAAGTAGATCCTGATCTTTGGACCATGGATTCATATATTCACTTTCCTTATCTCATTTATCTAGCAATGCTGTCAAAATAGCTTTTATGGTTTAGCAGACCTCCACAATCACCAGCATCTTAAGTTCAAGTAGCATTAATTGCCAGCTTCATCACATTGAGTTTGTCTCCTGCATTTTAGCCCTATAATCCTTTGTTTTCTTGTCAGCACTTTGATATTTCAAAGTAGACAGCTTGTAAAATATTTTATCTACCATTCTTAGGTCTCTTCACAGTGAAAATTCAGCTGAATTACATTGTTACACCTCTCCTGTTCTTCATTCTTTTCTACATCTCTGTCTTCCATTTAGGACTAATATGTTTTAGTTTTTTCTTCTTTGAAGAATACTCTCTAGCATTTCTTTTAATTTCTGAATGTGTTTTGCCAGCTCTTTTCATGATTTTTTCCCCCTTCTTGAAAATGTTCTTTGTTTGCCAGTAAATGCACTGGGGAGGCAAGGAACACAAGAAGCCTTCATTTTCAACCTTTCATTCCTCACAGGGCTGGCATCTGAGACGGACTATCTTGCTTATCTCACAATGCTGGCTTTGGATTTTACATTTGTAAAATTCTAGCTTAGAAGTTTTGTTCTTTCATTGCGATGAGGAAATATCACTAGATTGCCCTTTGGTTTTGTTCTTATCCTTGATGAAAACCTCCCTGTCCATACAATAATTTTCCTTTTAAGGTAATAATATCTTGTATGAAGAGTGAAGGGTATTCACTTGCCTCTGCATGTAAGTTCATTATGGAAAATCTATGTGTGAGTTTCTCTTTTATATATGCTGCTTATGTTGGTTAGGCTTATGAAATCTATGAATCTATTTTCGATAATTTTGAAATTTCTTTGTTATATCATCAAATGTTGCTTCTATATCTCTTTTCCTTCTAAAATTTAAATTAATATTAGACAGTGACTGTTCTTTACATGTCTCATTATTACTTTTTCTATTCCTTATTATTTTGTCACTCCTGTTCTTAATTTTTTTGTATTTTTTCTATTCCATTTTCTACTTCACTCACTTTAGTTTTGTTGCATCTAGTTTGTTTCTTATTCTTTCATCAAGTTCTTAATTTTTGTTATTGTATTTTAAAAGTTTTATAATTTATGTTTGGATATTTCTTAAATCTTCCATATAGCTTATTTATAGTTTTTTTGTCTTTCTGAAATTTTCTCTCACAGCTTTTTTATTTCTTTGAATAAGTAGACATAATCATTTTTGCTCCTTTTTTAATTTTTAATTATTGTGAAAATACCATGCAGAGGGGTTACAATTACATGGGCAAGGTAATGAGTACATTTCTTTTTTTGGGGGGGGGGGGTCCGGTCGTGGGGCCTGAACTCTGGGCCTGGGCGCTGTCCCTCAGCTCTTCAGCTCAAGGCTAGCGCTCTACCACTTGAGCCACAGCGCCACTTCCGGCTTTTTTTTTTTTTTGCTTATGTGGTGCTGAGGAATCGAACCCAGGGCCTTGAGCATGCAAGGCAAGCGCTCTACCACTGAGCCACCTTCCCAGCCCCCATGAGTACATTTCTTATGAAGCATTGTTGCCTCCTCCTTTGTTTCCCCTTCCCAACCCTTCCCATTCTGCCCCCCCCACACACACATAATCATTTTTTAAGTCTTTGATAATTCTGGTTTTCTTTCCACTTCTCTCTCCCATGTATTGAATTCTCTCCTTTATTACTTGCTATCTTTAATGGTGTTTCCCTTATTCTATTAGAATATTTGTTTAGAGTATGACCTTAAAGACTGGGGCTGTCCTATCTTCATCTAGAGATTTATTTTTTTCTGTCAGCAGCCTCAGATCACTAGCCATCAATCATGCCTCTCATACTTTTCCAAGTCTTAAGATTTTGGGAGATTCCTGAAAAAGCAAAACAGGCTTTATCACATAAAGACTGGTTTGCATTTTAGTTCTTACACAAACAAAAGAAGGAAAAGCAACAGTGTTCCACTCACACTGGGCCTGGGATTCTGATTTTTGTTCTTATAAGTCCTAAGACTGCTCTGGTTTCAATGCGTTTTTATTTGCTAACACTACACTTTGTTTTCTTAGCTAAATTATTATCCATGGGGTACTTTTAGTTTCAATAAGAGATCATTTGAATCCAGTGGTATATTTAGAAGTTAAGATGCTGTGATGATTAATCTTGATTGCTGACTTGATTAAACTGAGCAGCACCTGGGAGATGAGTAAAGCATAGCTTGGTGTGTGTCTGTGAGGTGGTTTCCAGTGAGCATTAACTAAGGGGTGAGGGAACTCAATCTGAATGTGGATGGCATCATCGCATACCCTAAAGAATCCAGACAGAGTAAGAGGAAAAAAGTGAATAAAGCCAAGTTCTGGCATTATCTCCTCTGTTTCTGGGCTGCCATGAGTTGAACAGCTATTATTCACCACCCACTTCCTACCAGGATGGACTCAAACTTTTCAAACTATGAGCCAAAATAAATCTTTCCTCCCCTAAGTTGTTTGGTCCAATATTTTATTACAGTGACAAAAAAGCCAACATAGATCATTCGAAATGTGTCTTTTAAAGAAATTATTTGTATATAACATATTGGAATGGAAAACACTGGGAAAATTATTCTGTGGCTTATATTGAGAAGCTAAAATAACCACATTGTTAGCTGGACATGATTCTTATATATGTGGACTCTAAGATTTAATTTCAATTTGTATTCATTAATTGTTTTCATTTGGGAATAGAACTTGCCCCTTTTTTTTTCTTTTGGTGCCAGTACTGGGGCTTGAACTCACACTTTCACCTGGCTTTTTTGCTGATGTTTATACTCTACCATTGGAGCCACACCTCCACTTCATTTCTTTGTTTGTTTTTTTTTTAAATGTTAAAAAGTTAAGTATTGGGCTGGGAACATAGCTTAGTGGTAGAGTGCTTGCCTAGCATTCATGAAGCCTTGGGTTTGATTCCTCAGTATCAATCACATAAACAGAAAAGGCCTGAATGGTACTGTGGCTCAAATGGTAGAGTGCTAGCCTTGAGCAAAAGAAGCTCAAGGACAGTGCCCAGGACCTGAGTTCAAAGCTGCAGGACTAGCAAAAAAATAATTATTAAGCCTTCTTCATGGTAGTTTGTTAATTAAAATTATTTCTCATTTAAAGTGAATTCTTAAACACATCTCAATTGTTAATTTCTTCCTATTATCTATTTTTTGTACTGAAAGACTTTGGAAAAGGAAAGGAAAGGAGACTGATGGTTTATTATAAATTTGATACAACAGCTTTGTACTGCTATCTCTGAACTGGATCATATTTTTACTACTCCTTTCTCTGTGCTGTTTCTAGTGCTGAAATTTTCACATTACATTAGAATATAACAAGGTGTCTGTCTCTATTATTTGGATATAAGCCCCTTAAGAATATATATATATATATATATATATATATATATATGTTGCACAGTGCTTAGTGCTAGTAAGTAGTATAATCAAATTTAAACATACATATATACATATCTATGCTAAATAAATGAAATATAAATATATAAAAATATAAATATATATATATGTTGCACAGTGCTTAGTGCTAGTAAGTAGTATAATCAAATTTAACCTTACATATATACATATCTATGATAAAGAAATGAAATATAAATATTTCAAAACAAAATACAGTATTTTTCCATGCAGTTATATATATTACATTCCTCAGCAAATATTTGCCAACCACTCTTAACGTACAGAGAAAAGAGTAACAACAAAATGGCATTCTGCTTTCATGAAATTTAATTCTTGGGTAGGTAATTATAAGCACAGTAACATACGATAGTAAGTAAAGCAAAACTTTTGTGCATAGTAAGAAACAAAGAAAGATGAACCTGTGGGAAATGATGGAGCCTCCTTTCATCAGGAGACATTTAGATAAATATCTGAAAGAACTAAGAGTTTAACGTCTCATATTAAAAAGTTAAAAAAAAAGAAAACATCATTGTTGCCATTGTGGAAAAATGTCAGGGGCCACCAAGAGAACAGGGAGATGGGTATAAGCAGCCTAGATGAATGATGAGCATGCTGGAACTTGTAAGGAAATGATAGATTCTACTTTTTTCTTTTTTCTTTATTTTTGTTGGTCATAGAGCTTGAACTCAGAGCCTGGGCACTGTCCTTGAGCTTTTTTTGTTCAAGGCTAGTGCTCTACTACTTTGAGCCACAGCTCCACTTCCAGTTTCTCTGGTGGTTAATTGGAGATAAGAGTCCCACAGACTTTTCTGCCTGGCCAGGCTTGGAGTGGCAAACCTGGGATCTCAGCTTCCTGAGTAGCTAGGATTACAAGTATGAGCCACCAGAGCCCATCTCTACGTGTATTTTGAAAGTAGTATGTATATTTCTAAGAAAAAAGAGTCTGTAGTTTTCCTTTCTTGTATTTTCTTTTTGTTTTTGGAATGAAGACTTCGTTGGGCTCATAAAATAATGTAGGCAGATTTTATTCCATCTTTGGGACAACTTTGATCTCATGGGAACTAATCCTCCATGGTATATTCGTAGAACTTACTGTAGAGCCATTCAGGATTGGGATAATTTGGCAGAGGGTGTAAGGAAAGTAGAAATGTGTGTGTGTGTGTGTGTGTGTGTGTGTGTGTGTGTGTGTATATATATATATACACATATACATATATATATTATTGTAAAGATACTGTACAGTTACATGAGCAAGGTAATGAGTCCATTTCCTATTGAGCATTGTTACCCCTTCCTTTGTTTTTCCCCTACCATCCCTTTCCTCCTCACCTCTCCAACTCCTCCCTTCCTACTCAAGTTGTAAAGTTCATTTTCAACATAGTGTCTTGTACAAGGTAGAACTTTTTGACTACCATTTCTTATGTTTTTTCAACTTCTCAAATTTTCTATTTTGACATCTTCCTTTTCTTTGAATTTTTCTATTTTATCTAAATTTTCCAATCTCTTACTATATGTCCATACTTTTTATAATTATGTGTCTGAATTTATCATTTTTCTCATTTTGTATTTTATTTCCAAATTATTTTCATTTATTAATGTTGCATGATGTTTTATTAAACTTTTTGGAGAAGCTCCAACATATTTAAATACCATCACTAATTTTTCTCATCAGTATCATTTTGTCTATTTCATAATTATTCACTTGTCAAAAGGTAAGTAATATTTTCTTTCTTTTTATTTTTCTGAATGTTTTCTAATGTTTCCTTCCTGACCCCATCCTTAGGTTGAATGTTTAGCTACTATATCCACATGACTCGAAACTTATAAATATGAAGAGTTTTCTAGTGGAAACCTACCTTTCCCTATCTATTAAATTTCCACCCATGTGTGAGCACCATTCACAGTTATATGAATCATTCCAAAGTTTATGTAGTGCTAATAGATAGAAATATAGTCTCATTTTCCCACTTCATAATGAAAGTCTGCCTGTTATAAATGCTCATTTGTAATTGTTCTTTTTCATCTAATAATATATTTTATAGATTTTCCATAACAGTGCATAAAAACATTGTAAGGTTTTTTTTTTAATTTTTTTTTTAATTTAATTTTATTTTATTTGAGAACATACTGTACAGAGGGGTTACAATTACATGGGCAGGATAATGCATACATTTCTTAACAAGCATTGCAGCCTCCTCCTTTGTTTACCCTTCACCTCACTTCCCAGCCTCCCCCCTCCCCCCCACCCAATCATACCCCCCCTCCCCCCCCCCCACCGACATTGTAAAGCTGGTTTTGACATGACATTTTGTACTTCTCATTGTTGCAACAGGTCCACCTGAATCCTTAAACGACTTGTTTGTCCCCGTCTCCTCCACATGTTATACTGACATCAAATATAGTGAAAGCAGGGGTTACACTGTGGGGGAGGGACATACAAAGCAACAAAGAAATAATATTATAAATGCGTTAGAAACACATGCATGAAAGAAACAAAAACATTAAAATACATATTTGAGGGTTCGTTTTCCTAACATCACATTCTCTGACTTTTTCCGCTTGACTCATACCTATACTAGATATTGTAAATAAGGGAAACCATGGGACCTATGTTTCTTTGGGCCTGGCTTACTTCACTTAATATAATTTTTTCCAAGCCTTTCCATTTCCTAACAAATGGGGCAATGTCATTCTTTCTGATGGAGGCATAGAATTCCATTGTGTATATATACCACATCTTCTTGATCCATTCATCTACTGAGGGGCATCTGGGTTGGTTCCATATCTTAGCTATGGTAAATAATGTTGCAATAAACATAGTTGTGCTGGTAGCTTTAGTGTGGCCTTGTTTGTGATCATTTGGGTAAATGCCCAAAAGTGGGATTGCTGGGTCATTGGGGAGCTCTATGTAGAGTCTTTTGAGGAACCTCCATACTGCTTTCCAAAGTGGTTGAACAAGTTTACATTCCCACCAACAATGAAGTAAGGTTCCTTTCTGTCCACATCCCCTCCAGCATCTGTTGTTGTTAGAGTTCTTGATTTTTGCTGTTCTAACTGGAGTGAGGTGATATCTCAATGTTGTTTTGATTTGCATTTCTTTTATGGCTAGGGATGTTGAACATTTCTTCATGTGTCTATTGGCCATCCTTCTTTCTTCTTCAGAGAAGCTTCTCTTTAAGTCTTTCGCCCACTTACTTATTGGGCAGTTGTTTCTTTGAGGATTTGTTGTTGGGTGGTTTAATTTTTTGAGTTCCAAGTATATTTTAGATATGAGACCCTTGTCCGTTGTATGGCTAGTAAAGATCTTCTCCCAATCCGTGGGCTTTCTATTGATCTTGCTAGCTATGTCATTTGCCCTGCAGAAGCTCTGCAACCTTATACAATCCCATTTGTCCAACTTTTCTTTGATTTGTTGTGTTTCCGGGTCTCTATTCAGAAAATTTCGGCCTGAGCCGAGGAGACCCAGGGTTTCTCCTATTCCATCCTGTAATGTTTTCAGAGTGTCTGCTTTGAGTTCAAGGTCTTTGATCCATTTGGAGTTGATTCTGGTGCAGGGTGATATATAAGGATCTAGCTTTAGTTTTCTACATGTAGTTAACCAGTTTTGCCAGCACCATTTACTGAAGAGGCTGTCTGTCTTCCATTCTATTGTTTTAGCTCCCTTATCGAAGATTAGATGGCTATAGGTCTGTAGGTTCATTTCTGGGTTTTCAATTCTATTCCATTGGTCCTGAGGTCTGTTCTTATGCCAATACCAAGCTGTTTTGATTACTATGGCTTTATAGTAGAGTTTGAAATTTGGTACTGATATTCCTCCAGCAGTGTTCTTTCCGTTGAGGAGCGTTTTTGCTATTCGGGGTCTTTTATTGTTCCATATGAATTTTTGGATTGCCTCTTCTATTTCCTTGAAGAATGAGGGTGGGATTTTGATAGGTATTGCGTTGAATTTGTAGATAGCCTTGGGAAGTATTGCCATTTTCACAATGTTAATCTTTCCAATCCAGGAGCATGGGAGGTTTTGCCATTTTTTAAGTTCTGTGTTGATTTCCTTTTTCAAGATTTTAAAGTTTTCATCATAGAGGTCCTTCACTTCTTTAGTTAAGTTAATTCCTAGGTATTTTATTTTTTGTGGGGCTATTACAAATGGAGTTGCTTTCCTAATTTCAGCCACACTTTTCTCATTGTTGGCATACAGAAAAGCCATTGATTTTTGGGGGTTAATTTTATAACCTGCTACTTTGCCAAAGTTTTGAATCAGCTTGAGTAATTTGGGAGTGGAGTCTATGGGATTCTTTAAATACAAGATCATGTCATCTGCAAAGAGGGAGAGTTTTATTTCTTCTTTCCCAATTTGGATCCCCTTTATGTCTGCATCTTGTCTTATTGCTGTAGCTAGGCATTCTAATACTAGATTGAAGAGAAGTGGAGAGAGTGGGCATCCTTGTCTTGTTCCTGAGTTAAGAGGAAATGGCTTTAGTTTTTCACCATTGAGTATAATGCTGGCTGTAGGTTTGTCATATACAGCCTTTATTGTATTGAGGAATGTTCCATGGATTCCTAATTTTTCCAAAACCTTCATCAGGAAGGGGTGTTGGATCTTGTCGAATGCTTTTTCTGCATCTATTGAGATAACCATGTGGTTCTTATTCTTGCTCCTGTTGATGTGATGAATAATATTAATTGATTTGCGTATATTGAACCAGCTTTGCATCCCTGAAATGAATCCTGTTTGATCGTGGTGTATGATTTTTTGGATGAATTGTTGAAGTCGGTTGGCCAAAATTTTGTTGAGAAGTTTTGCATCAATGTTCATCAAAGAAATGGGTCTATAGTTCTCTTTCTTTGATGAGTCCCTGCCTGGTTTTGGGATGAGGGTTATGATGGCTTCATAGAATGTGTTCGGTAGTGAGCTTTCTCTTTCAATTTCATTGAAGAGTTGGAGGAGAATTGGTGTGAGCTCTGCTTTGAAGGCCTTGTAAAATTCCGCTGTAAAACCATCTGGTCCTGGACTTTTCTTAGCTGGGAGGTCTCTTATTGCTGTTTCTACTTCAATGCTTGATATGGGCCTGTTAAGATAGTTTAACTCATCTTGGTTTAGTTTTGGCATGTCAATATTTGCTAGGAAGAGGTCCATTTCTGTCAAGTTCTCAAACTTATTAGCATACAGTTTTGAGAAGTATTCCCTTATAATGTTCTGAATCTTGGTTGTTTCTGTGGTGATGTTTCCATTCTCATCTCTGAGTTTATTAATTTGGGTGTGTTCTCTTCTTTTTCTGATAAGATTTGCTAAGGGTCTGTCAATTTTGTTAAGTTTTTCGAAGAACCAACTCTTTGTTTTGTTGATTCTTTCTATAGTTTTTTTGGATTCTAATTCATTTAATTCTGATTTAATTTTTATTATTTCTTTCCGTCTACTGGATTGGGGTTTATCTTGCTGCTCTTTTTCAAGGAGGTTTAGATGCGTCATTAAATTGCTAGTTTCAGATCTCTCCAATTTGTTGATGTAGGAGATCAGAGCTATAAACTTGCCTCTGAGTACTGCCTTTGCTGTGTCCCAGAGGAGCTGGTATTTTGTGTGTTCATTTTTGTTGAATAGCATGAACATTTGAATTTTCTTTCTAATCTCTTCCATGACCCACTCATGATTCAGCAGTGTGTTGTTCAGCCTCCATGTGATACCGGACTTTCTTTGGTGGCTTTTGGTGTTGAGTTCTAATTTTATTCCCTTGTGGTCAGAGAGAATGCAAGGTATAACTTCAATGTTTCTGAATTTAGACAAGTTTGCTTTGTGGCCTAAAATGTGGTCTATTTTAGAAAACGTTCCATGTGCTGCTGAGAAAAACGTGTATTCTGATGCTGCTGGGTGAAATGTTCGGTAAATGTCTGTTAAGTCTAGTTGATCTATGCAGCTGTTTAGATCTGTGGTTTCTCTGTTGAGTTTTTGCCAAGTTGATCTATCTAGTGGGGAGAGTGGTGTGTTAAAATCCCCAACAATTAATGCCTTTGGATCTATATGGGATTTGAGGGAAAGTAGTGTTTCTTTGATAAATTTGGGTGCTCCATTGTTTGGTGAATAGATATTTAGAATTGTAATATCCTCCTGAAGGAGAGATCCTTTAATTAGTATGTAGTGACCTTCTTTATCTCTTTTCACGAATTTTAATTTGAAGTCTATTTTATCTGATATTAGGATTGCAACTCCCGCCTGTTTATGCGGTCCGTTTGCTTGGTAGATTTTGTTCCAGCCTTTAACATTGAAAATGTGTTTGTTTTTACGGGCAAGATGTGACTCCTGCAGGCAGCAGATAGAAGGGTCTTGTTTTTTAATCCAACTAGACAGTCTATGTCGCTTAATTGGAGAGTTCAGTCCGTTAACATTAAGAGATAGGACTGAGAGGTATTTGGGAGTTCCTGCCATGTTATCTACCTTCTTGGGGGCTGCGAAAACTGGGTTCTTCCTATGGTTCTTGGATTCTCAGTTTGGGTGCAGTTTCTTGGCCTTTATTGCGGTCTTGTTGGTTTTCTATGTGTAGGACATCTTTAAGAATCTTTTGTAGGGCTGGTTTGGTGGAGATGTATTGTTTCAATTTTTCTTTGCTATGGAAGGTTTTTATTTGGCCTTCAGTTATGAAGGAGAGTTTAGCTGGGTACAGTATTCTTGGTTGATAGTTGTTTGTTTTTAGAGCATGGCATACATCATTCCAGGCTCTTCTTGCTTTGATTGTCTCTGCTGAGAAATCTGAGGTGATTCTAATTGGTTTCCCTTTATAAGTGATTACCCTTTTCTCTCTGACAGCTTTAAGGATCTTTTCCTTGTTCTGAGTTGATCCTGTGTGGATTATAATGTGGCAGTGGGATGTCCTATTCTGGTCTGGTCTATTTGGGGTTCTAAAGGCTTCTTGTATCTGGACAGGCCTATCTTTCTGCATGTTTGGGAAGTTTTCTGCTAGGATCCTGTTAAACAAATTTCCTAGACCATTAACTTCTGTTTCTAGGTGCTCCTCTACTCCCATTATCCTTAGATTAGGCCTTCTGATGGTGTCTTCCAGGTGTTGGATAGATCTATCATATTTCTTGGACTTGTCTTGGATGGTTGTATGTTCTTTCTCTATAATATCTAGGCCGTCTTCAATCCCTGAGATTCGATCTTCTGCATGGTCTAAACCTGCTGTCAAGACTCTCTACTTTGTTTTTTATCTCTTTTCCTTCTAGTTGGTCAGCTTTGATGGCTTCAAGTTCTTTGTTGAAGCTCTGTTTTAGGTCTTGTATGAATTTCTTTACTTCCTTAATTTGGTGTTCAGTGTTTGTCCTCAAATCACTTAGTTGATTGGTTATGGTTTCTTTGGGCTCCCATTCCTTCTGTTGGGTTCCATTCAGCATTCCCTTTGTGGTCTCCCTGACTTCCTTCAGCTCTTTGTTAATGGATTCCATGAATGCCTTTAGTGATCTTTGTGTGTTCTCTACCTGGTCTCTCAATTCCTGTATTACTCTTTGATTAGCTTCCTCCCGTTCGTGGGATTCCTGCAGATCTCTTTGAGTGTTCTCAGCCTGCTCACGCCATTCCTCCCTTTCTCTTTGAGTATTCTCAAGTTGTTCACGCAAATCCTGTATCAGTTTTTGAGTAGCTTCCTCACGCTTATGATATTCCTGTATAAACTTCTGGGATGCCTCCTCTCTCTCCCTGTCACGCTCATACAGAGTCCTTTGTACATTGTCAAACTTTTCATTTATCATGTTTGCCAGCAGTGTTTGTAGAGCTGTTTGGGAACTCTCCTCTGGTTTATTCATTATCTGTTCTAACCCCTGATTATCAAGATTGGGAATTGAGATACCCGGATTTGCCATTTTTCTTGTGTTTTTCCGGCTTACTCTTCCCATTTGAGATGAAGATAGCACCAGTTTTGTGCTAGAACACTATCTTAAGGCAACCATCAACCAAAGTTTGCATTTGTACAGTCAATAGTCTACAGATACAATCTAGTTCAACAGATACATCTATTCGACATCAAACAACTATATGTTAAAGGAGTTCAAACTGCAGAGAAGAATTTGGAAAACCAGAAATTATTAGGGTTAGGGAGAGATGTGGGTAAAAAATAGGAATAGATTGGTGTGGGGAGGCACAGGGAGAGTTAACTATGTCCTAATCACAATTCAGGAAATAGGTTGGGTAGGATGCAAGTAGAGAGAGAGAGAGAGAAAAAGAAGAAAGGGAAAGGGGAATGAAAAGAGACCAGAAAAAAAAATAGAAACGTAAAAATTAATGTTATTTTAGAGATTAAAAGACCATCTATTTATAGAGGAATATGAATATGTTGAGAGAAAGGGAGGGACATAGAGGAGATGTGAAAAACTTTAAAAAAATGCTTAAAATATTATATAGGTATAAAGAGGTAGTACTGCTATTAATGAATTTAAGTCTCAGAGGTTTTGAATTGAGTAATAAGTTTGTGGATTAAGTGTGTACACAATGGGGGGTAGGGTCTACTGGTTAACTACGGGTTTATCTGAGGATGTGCAGGACAAGAGTTAAGTCACATAAAGAAGAACAAAGAGGAAAAGATGGAAAGGATTGGAAAGTGAGAAGAAAAGATCAGAAGTTCAGTAGAGCTAGACAAAAAAACAAAAAGATAATTAAGAATGAAAGAAAAAGAGAAAGAAGACAAGAAAAGAAAGGAAAACACACATTCACGTATTCCTAAAATAAAAATTATAAGAGGAGAAAAGAAAAAAAAAAGTTATTGGGAAACAATTATTTTTTTCAGAAGAGGCAAAAATTAAAGATTAATAAAAGTTTTAGAAAAGCAAAAAAATTTTTTTTATATATATAAGGTAACAAAAAACGAAAAAAAAAACAAAAAAAAGAAAAAAAGAAAAGAAGAAGAAGAAAAAAAAAAGTTCTTTGATTTTTTTTTGGGGGAGGGAGGGGTGGGAAGAGTCCTGTATCTCCCTTTTGTCTGTAACCAGAGTCTGGTTGGAGTCTCTGGTCAGCTTGAGGTCCTGTGGCTTGATTGGTTTCTTAAGTCAGTTTGTTGGAACAGGCAGAAAAATGCTCTGCTTTACCCAAGATTTTGAGATCCCCCTCCCAGGTTAGTTTACTGGGAGGGTGATCTGCTTTGAGAATCACAAAAGAGGGGGATGCAGTGATGAGGCTAGGTTCTGGGTAGAGTTGAGGCCTTTCAACAAACAGTAGCTTTTCCCTGGGGCTATTTTGTGAAAAAAACTCACAGCACCCAGCCTGGAGCCATTCTCAGGGTTTCTGTTTTTCAATTGATTGTGGTGGCTGCTAGAGGGAGGGGCAGCCTCTGGCTCTGGTTACCCGGTGAGGAGAGCCACTCCAATGGCTGGCGCCTGAGCTGGGTGACTTTTCCCTGGATGGAACTGAGTCTGTGAGGTCACTTCGCCGTTAAGTTCTTGTGACCTGCTAAATGACTCGTTTTATTCCAAGGCCTGAGCTGGAGCTAGCCGCTCCTCCGAGCTTTGTCGGTATCCAAGATGGAGATCACCGGTGCTGGGGGGGGAGGGGTGGCCTTCCCTCCTCTGCTCCCTGAGAAGGAGTGAGGACGTCGGGCTTCTACTCATGCCGAGTCTTGGATCCTGGGTTGTCTCTGGTCTGCAAAGTGCAGGATGAAATTGTCCGCTCCTTGTCGGTTCTTGCTGGTGTTGAGTAGAATCCTCTCGCCCGCTGTGTCTGGCTTCTTCCCATTGTAAGGTTTTTACACTTGCATTATATGTATATTATTCAGTTGTTTCCTTTTGTAGCTTTTTGGGTTGCTTCCTAGCCTTTGTTGACAGACCTGATGTTTGTAATAGACAAGAGCTTATAGCTTTTCAACCTCCCCAGGGCCCCTTCCCTGTTCTCTGTCTCCAGCCATCACTTTGATCATCTCCAGAGCAGAGCAGAGTAAGACTCCCTTCTAACTGAGGTCTTGTTTCTAACTTGTTTTGTGACTTTCACTTTTTTTTGTCGGTTGTGGGGCTTGAACTCTGGGCCTGGGAGCTGTCTCTCAGCTCTTCAGCTCAAGGCAAGCGCTCTACCACTTAAGCAACAGTGGCACTTCCAGTTTTCTGGTGTTTTTTTTTTTTTTGGAGATGAAGGTTTCACGGACTTTCCTGCCTGGTCTGGCTTTCAAACTCAGTCCTTATATCTCAGCCTCCTGAGTAAGCTAGGATTATAAGTCTCAGCCTCCTGAGTAAGCTAGGATTATAGGGGTGAGCCACCGGCGCCTGACTTTCATTTCTTGTATTAAGGTGCCCCTGTTGCTACTGAGGAGAGATGCCTTAAGTCATGTACAGTGCCCCAAGCACTCAAACTAGAATTATAAGATGTGAATTGAGATGATATACAGGGAAACTGAGGCACCAGCACATTTCATGTCTCCAGAGATATAAAGATAAGCATGAAGATTTATGGAAAAGACTAGATTTTGCTAGTGGCATTGAGAAACCCAAATAAGGTTATGTTGAGCCCGATGCCATGGGGATAGTCCGAGGGTGACACACTGGCTATTCAACTGTTGTTTCTCTGCTTCAATCCCACTTTCAGATACTTCACTTTTCATATTCCACAAGCCATATTTCTGTTTTGGAAGCTGGCTTGCTGTTGGGTTTTCCCAAATGGGAACACTAGAGGGAGACTAAAAGCCTGTAGCTTTTAGGAGCCTGTAGCTCCCCAGTTTGTATTCTTTGTCTGCCAACATCTCCCCTTGGAGTCACCAGCTTCCAGCAAGTATCTTCAAACCCTGAGTTCTTCTACAAGGTGTCTCTCTAAGCTTTAGGTTTGAATAAATACAACTTCCTTTTGTTCTCTGGTAATTTCTTTATATGATATTATTTCTGTGTTTTCCCTTTGCATTTTTATTTTCTAATATCTGTTGAAACAATTCCTTACATCGTTCCCTTGTTATGGAACTACATCAAGTTAAGTGTATTGAAATGGGTATCCTTTCCAGAGACTGTATGTCTAACATACACTTAAACATCTGGAGATGGTTCTCACAGTCTACATGGGTGATTAACAAAGTTTGGGTTTATTGGTGACCTTCATGGAGATGGAGATGGAGATGTGGAATTTACTTCATATAACTCATAAAATAAAATTTAAGTTTCCAAGTGGGGATGTTGGAGTGTATTATCATAAATGATTATTCTTACTACACCACTTCAAGTGCCTCAGAAGATAATTCCTTCACTAGGGCATTAAGCAATACATTAGTCATTAGTGAAGGCTGTGCTAGCATCCTAGTAAAACTCTGCAAAGGTTTCCTCTGTAGGAGAGGAAAGATAGCATCATGTGCTGTCATTGTAATGAGTATTCTGGTTTCAAGGGACATGCTAAGTCCTCAAGTTATAGAGCCAAATGAAAATACTTACCTGGTGAAGAGCACCCGGAAAGAAGGAATAATCAGCATGTCTAATCATTAGCTACAGAAACAAAGAAGATACTCTACTAAAATATTACTTGGTCTTATAAAGGGATAAAAAAAATCCCATTTTCATAGTCAGAATCCTAACTTGAATCAGAACAATAGAGAGTTTATCCTGTAGCTTGCAGACATAAGCAGGCTCACAAATTCAAATCCTTTTCATTGAATATAGAGGTGGGGGGGTTCCTTAAAAAAGTAGCTATACTTTGACCAAGAGAATATTCTATAGAACTTCTTCCAGCTTTTTCTCAAATAGAATTTATTGTGACAATACACTAAAGGAAAGGACATGTTTAGACAGTGGCCAATATAGATTCTGTGGTATCTTACAATAAAATGCTCGGCTTCTATAGCCCAAAGCACACCATGTTGAAAACTAGACCCTGGATCTGATTTTTAAACTGGCAATGCTAAGAAGAAGAAAAGTTGTACAACTTTCACACATGTCCTATGATAAGACAGGGCATGGAAGTGAAAGAATGGAACCCTCAGGTCTAGGTTCTGAGGCATTTAGATATGTGAGCCTATGAGTTTGTACTGCCCAAATTTTTCTAACCTCTCTGGCAGCAAAAGCCTTCCTGTACCTGACAGCAAGCAACAGTCTCAGCTTTGAAATAGTTCATAAGATGGTGCTTATTGCTATTATCCCCACCTCATCCTTCATTAGCCCAGGCTAAAAAATAGGTCAGATTTCAAAATGTTTCAATAAAAACATACTTTCATTCATAAAAAATAGTTTACTGGTCAAAGGAATTAAAGTAGGAAGATCATATTTAAAGGTATGAACCAGAAAAACATGCAAGGGAGCAGATCTCATTTTTAAAATTTATTTATTTTTTATTGGGAAAATATCATACAGAGGGGTTACAAGATAATGAGTACATTTCTTATCAAGCATTGTTGTCTCCTCTTTTGTTTCCCCTTCCTATCCCTTCCCATCCTCCTCCCTCACCATCACCCTCCCTTCAGCACCACTCCCCCACGCCAAAGATGTATAATTCATTTTCGACATAACATCTTGTACATCTCATTGTTGCAATGGGTCCACCTGTATCCCTATTTAAACAATTTGTTTTTTCCCTTCCCCTCCACAAATTATACCAACATCAAATGCAGTGAAAACAGGGGTTATACCATGGGGGAGGAACATACAAAGCAACAAAGAAATAGCTTATAAATATGCTAGACACAATATCAAGAAAGAAAAAAAAACATTTGAGTCCTTAACTTGGGGTTGTTTTTTAAAAAAATTAAATTTATTTTTTATCATCTTAAATAGTTGTACATCCAACATGTCAATTTATGAATATAATGCATTTGAGAGGTCAGATCTTGAAAGTATTGTCCAGGGCAAATTGTGAATATAAAACTAGGTATGGAAGAATATATGGATAAGGGGCCATTCACCTATGACTCAGGATTCAACATTTTGGCAACGACACCTGGAGCCAGTCTTCATAGTATATTGGGATAGGTCTTTGTAATTTGGATACAGTAATAGCTTGCAGCAAATGAAGTGAGGATATCAGAATTTCTTTGAAATGAGACTAGGAAAGCATTGGAAAGGCCAGGAATATGGGAATGTTAAAATGGTTTTACTGTGTAATAACTTGGGACCCATCACCCAACAAGTCTAAAAGTCCCAAAAGATAATCTCTTTGCAAAGTCACAGAGAATATACACACAGAAGAGTCTCCAATATCTCCAAGAAGGTTCATGCTTGCTATTTTCTGTAGGCCGGAGCTGACATGTGAGATGATGTGACACTTGGCATTCTTGGGGATGAAGGGATTAAGAAATGACAGAGGCAAGCTGCATCTAGTTGCCATAAGTAACTATGTAACATATGTAACTATGTAACTATGCTCAACATATGTAACTATGCTCAGGAAAGTTTTTTTCCTGTTAAACCAGCACAATCATTAATATATAATTTTTACTTTCAGAAGTTTTTGAGAGTTTTGACAGTCTTTGGTTATCCAAATAATAGACCGAAGCAAGATTAGTACTTTGATCCACAGGGACCTAGGATCATAGTTATTAGGTCATGATTTTTCTAGAGTCAAAGTCAAACATATTATTGATAGCAATAATATGTTTATGTCAGCCATTATAATAGAAAATGATAATTTCTCACTTTCTTTATGAAAGCTAGTCACACACTCAGAGCCAATTGAAGCAGAAGCTGTATTCTTTTGTTCAAATGCCTAGAACATAATCACAAGGGTGTATTTCTTCAAATCTTTCCTAAAGAAGCCCATGACTTCCTCTCCCCTGCCCCCCAATGCCTTTTCCAGGACTAATGTTGATTAGAGAAGGTAGAACATTAACTTTCTGAGAGGCTGGGATAAGAAACATTCGTGATGGCTTTTTTTAGTATATATTTTTATTGTAAAGATACTGTACAGAGGGGTTACAGTTATACTCATGATGGCTTTTTGATAAATAGTCTTTGCCTAAGTCAATCTTGCAGATTCAATGGAGCTATTTATCCATTTTGTGGTTATTTTCCTTCTTATAATGGTATAATTAGGATAAAATTCTTGGCACTAATAGAACATTTATACTTGACAGTAGACTTGTGAAATCAGGACAAAAATGCGAATGAGTGCCAAGAGAAATTCCTTGAAACTGCTGCCCATCCTCATCCAAAGTAGTAAATTAAAAGCAATACAGTCTGAAAAAAATTACACTGATTAGTGTCTCTATAAAAGACTTAAAAGATACAGGGGTGATTATCTCCATCATATTGTGCTTTAACGCTTGCTCATATAATACCATATGGGGAATAGGAGACAATATGGAATACTATAAATATGAACAGGTGTATTTCGAATTGTAATTGCCAGTATAAATAGGACAAATCAGACCAGGCTCCTTTATTAAAGTAAATCAACATGAACATTCATAGTCAATATCTAAGTAGTAATTTGACAAACTGTGTTTTGTTCAATCTCAACTTGTAGAAAGAATAAAACATAATTTGCTTTTAGATAGAAAGAACAAGTTTGTTGCATTGATCTAGAAATTTTGAACGTTCTTGCTCTTTTTCATAATGTGTGCATACCACTGATCAACTCAGCATCTCATAGAATATGATTAGTCCACTGTATTTATGACAATAATGCTCTTAGAAGTAAGGTGTGATAAACAGCCACGATGATGCCATATTATCAGGAAGTAGGAGCTCAGCCCCATGTAGATTGAAAGACCTACCATATTGTTTTCTGGAACTAATGGACCAAATAATACCTACATATCACCCACTAAAGTGAAGTATATTGTGTTGAGTTTCACACTTGATACTACAAGAAAAGAGGCCTTGTGCCCAAATATCTCTTTTGATTTTGGAGGATGTACATACCAAAATAAAGAATATTACTTCAACTCATTTATTGTGTGAATCAGATGGCTTTCCTTTCCTTTCCTTTCCTTTTTTTAAAAAAAAATTATACTATTTTTAAAAAATACCATACAGAGGGGTTACAATTACATGGGCAAGGTAATGAGTGCATTTTTTTTGGGGGGGTCCTGTCGTGGGGCCTGAACTCTGGGCCTGGGTGCTGTCCCTCAGCTCTTCACCTCAAGGCTAGCGCTCTACCACTTGAGCCATAGCACCACTTCAGGCTTTTTTCTTATGTGGTGCTGAGGAATCGAACCCAGGGCCTCGAGCATGCAAGGCAAGTGCTCTACCACTGAGCCACCTTCCCAGCCCCATGAGTGCATTTTTAATAAAGCATTGTTGCCTCCTCCTTTGTTTCCCCTTCCCATCCCTTCCCAACACCCTCTTCCCTCCCCCCACCCCACCTCCCCATGTCATTTTCTTTTTTTTTTAAATTGTGAAAATACTGTACAGAGGGGTTACAATTACATGGGCAAGATAGTGAGTACATTTCTTATCAAGCATTGTAGCCTCCTCCTTTGTTTACCCTTCCCAGCCTACCCCCCCCCCCCCGTCCCCTCACCCAATCCTCCCCCCCCCAACCAAAGTTGTAAAGTTCGTTTTCGACATGACAACTTGTACTTCTCATTGTTGCAACAGGTTCACCTATATCCTTATTTAAATGACTTGTTTTTCCCCTTCCCCTCCACAAATTACCCCATGTCATTTTAGACATAACATCTTGTACATCTCATTTGTGCAATGGGTCCACCTGTATCCCTATTTAAACTATTTTTCCCTTCCCCTCCACAAATTATACCAACATCAAATACAGTGAAAACAGGGGTTATATCATGGGGGAGGGACATAAAAGCAACAAAGAAATATCTTTTAAATATGTTAAACACAATAGCAAAAAAGAAAAAAAACGTTTGAGTCCATAATTTAGGGTTCATTTCGCTTAACATCAACTTATCTAACCATATCTGCTTGTCTCAGACATATACTAGTTATTTCAAATAATGGAAACCATGGGACCTACGTTTCTTTGGACCTGGCTTACTTCACTTAATATAATTTTTTCCAAGTCTTTCCATTTGCTAACAAATGGGGCAATGCCATTCTTTCTGATGGAGGCATAGAATACCATTGTGTATATATATCACATTTTCTTGATCCATTCATCTACTGAGGGGCAGGCATCTGGGTTGGTTCCATAGCTTAGCTATGGTAAATAATGCTGCAATAAACATGGTTGTGCTGGTAGCTTTAGTAGGGTCTTGTTTGTGATCATTTGGGTAAATGCCCAAAAGTGGGATTGCTGGGTCATAGGGGAGCTCTATGTGGAGTCTTTTGAGGAACCTCCATACTGCTTTCCAAAGTGGTTGAACAAGTTTACACTCCCACCAACAATGCAGTAAGGGTTCCCTTTTGTCCACATCCCCTCCAGCATCTGTTGTTATTAGAGTTCTTGATTTTAGCCATTCTAACTGAGGTGAGGTGGTATTTGCATTTCTTTTATGGTTAGAGAGGTTGAGCATTTCTGCATGTGTCTATTGGCCATCCTTCTTTCCTCTTCAGAGAAGTTTCTCTCTAAATCTTTAGCCCACTTATTTATTGGGCAGTTATTTCTTTGAGGATTTGTTGTTGGGGGATTTAATTTTTGGAGTTCCAGGTATATTTTAGATATGAGACCCATCTGTTGTATGGCTAGTGAAGATCTTCTCTCAATCTGTGGGCTTTCTATTGATCTTGCTAGCTATGTCCTTTGCCATGCAGAAGCTCTGCAATTTCATGCAGTCCCATTTGCCAACCTTTCTTTGATTTGTTGTGTTTCTGAGTCTCTTTTAAGAAAATTTCGGCCTGTATGGCTTTCATTTTCTAAGTGATAGAGAGCAAGAGAAGATTCTATAATAGATCCAAGCTAAGGTACAAACTTCTCTGCCACTCAGATCATATGAGCTAATCACAATTTTTAAACTTTTCACGTGTTTTGACAGATTTACCCTACATCTTTCATTTTGGAGGGTTGTTTTAAATATTACGTGTGTGTGTTTGTGCTTGTGTGTGTGTGCTTGTGTGTGTGTGCTTGTGTGTGTGTGCTGGTCCTGGGGCTTGAACTCAGAGACAGTGCCCTAGCCTTCTTATTCAAGGCTACTACTCTACCACTTGAGTCATAGCTCCACTTCCAGCTTTTTGCTGGTTAGTTGGAGATAAGATTATCATGTACTTTCCTGCCTGGGCTAGCTTTGAGCTTCAATCCTCAGATCTCAGCCTCCTGAGTAGCTAGGACTGCAGGAAGAGCCACTGGCACCTGGCTTAAATGCTATTTTTCTTTCAATTTCTGGTTGTGCACTGCTGACATAGAAATACATTTTTGCTTGTTATACTATGCAATCTTGCCAAAGTCACTCGTTCAGTTGATTATATGCCACATATTGAAACTTAACATCGTTAGGCATGTATTTTTATATTCCTATAAATATTCTTGAGATTTGGGATCCAATTAGCCTACTTGGAAACAATTTGATCCATATGTTTGTTCTTCAGATAAGAGTAATGCTCAAGTGTATTTATTCTAATCTGTTGAGGCAAAAACCTTCCTGAGGTTATTGCTTGTTGTCTTGTGAATTGCGGGTTTTGCTAGACTGCTTAGTGGGAATAAACATTAGGCAAGCTCTCCAATGCTTTTAATTAATATTTACCCTAACTGTGGGTACTTTCTTCACTTTATACACAGATGAGCACTCTCGAGTACTTGAGGGGGATACTGTAGGTGTCCTATATTCTTTCTGTGTAACTTTCTTTTTATCTCCACTACTCTGGTCTGTCAGTTCTGTCTTGGTCTGCTCAAACTCTTGGGTTCATCTCCACTCAGGGTTTTCCAGGATTTTCCTTGGTTCCTTTTTGGTGTTAATAACCTAGAAATAGTCTTAGACCTGGAAGTTGGGACTATCCTAGGGCTCATTCATTTTTGTCTTCTGCCTTTTGGAAACTTTTGTCCTTCATTCCTATTTTGGTGGTTTTGGAAGGTCAATGTGATTCCTGTTACTATATACTGGATATAAATGAATGTCTGAGAAGTGAATTTTACTAGCACATTATCTTTCTTACATTTCATCTGAAATTTACAGATGTTTTATAGCTTAAATGTTTATTTATTTATTATTTTCTCGTAATAGTAAGGTAACAGAGAGCATACAGTTATATAGGTCAGGTAACGGGTACATTTCTTTTTGAACAGTGCCACCCCTTTCCTTGTTTTCTTTCAGTTTTTCCCTCTCAAGCCCCTTGCCCCATAAAATAGATAAGCTGACATATAAAACAAAAGGAACAGCAAAGAAAAATGGTGACAAAGGAGAAAAAAAAACAAAAAGAAAGATAACAAAAATCTTGTTTCTATTTCTTGGAGTTTTTTTCCAATAAACATTATTTTCTATGATATAACCATATAGCTATTGAGCCTTTGTGGTACTCTCCTAAGAATATCCTCCTTTGGTTTCACTATGTGAATGTGTAGAGTCCTGTTTAATTTATCATGTCTACGTGTAATTAACTTAAATATTTTTATATTCTCTAAAGTTATATCATCATCTTGTGGTCATTCCCAGTATCCAAATTTCTCTTCTCAGTAACAGAACACTTAAAAAATAATTTAATTGTAAAGATGCTGTACAGGGGGTTACAATTACATGAATAAGGTAACGAGTACATTTCTTCTCGAACATTGTTACCCCCTCCATTGTTTTTCTCCTCCTATCCCTTTCCTCCCCACTTCCCCAACTCCTCCCTCCCCTCCAAAGTTGTAAAGTTCATTTCCAACATAGTGTCTTGTGGGTATCATTGTTGCAATGGGTCATCCTATGTCCTTATTTCAGCATTTTGTTATTTTCCATCCTCTCTCCAAGTTAGGTAAATTGTATATACAAGATGCAGGGTACCAAAATCAAATTCAGTGACAACAGGGCATATACCATAGAGGGAAGAACATACAAAAGAAACAAAAAAAAATTAACACAGTACATTTAAAAACAACAAAGAAAGAACCTCTTGTGTCCATATCTTGGGATTCATTTTGTTTAGCATCATCTTATTAACAGAACACTTTAAAGGCACACCAGAATAGAGTGTCAATAGAGATTATTATGAAACAACCTGTCAGAAATAGCAGATTCCCAGACACAAGATCAAATAATGACAATTAAGAACAATTTAAATAGACCAATAGTAAGTAATAAGAATTAATAAGAAATAAAAAAATCAAAGTAATGCTTAGGACAGATGACAGAGTCACTACTGATGAGTTCTACTCAACACTTAAAGAAGAACTAAAACAATTCTTAAATTATTCCAGAAAAAGACAAGGAAGAAGGAAAATTTCTAAACTTATTTTACAAGGCAACCATTATTCGGATACTAAAAAACAGACAAGAATGAAACAACAGAAAATATAGACCAATATCCTTGAAAAACATATATACAAAAATGCTCAACCAGCAAACCAAATCCAACAGCATGTCTTGACATATGCACATCCATAAATGTGAATCAATGCACAACGAAACAAAAGTAAAAAAAACCACATGGCCATCTTAATATATGCAAAGAATACATTTTACTCATATGTGGTACATACATAAAAGTTGATTTGGGTAGAAGTTGAGAGAAAAATAGTAGCTACCAGAGGCTAGGCAAAGCACAGGGGAGGCAGTGTTGAGACAATATTATTTAATGAGTATTAAATTCATTTAGGGTGAAGAAAGAATTCCTGGTGTGCTGTTGCATGGTAGGGCGACTATAGATAACAATTATGTACTGTATGTTTCAAAAGACTTTTTGTATTATTATTGTGAAAATACCATACAGAGAGGTTACAATTACATGGGCAAGGTAATGAGTACATTTCTTTTTTTTTTTTTTTATTGTAAAGCTACTATACAGAGGGTTACAGTTACATGAGTGAGGTTATGAGTACACTTCCTCTTGAACATTGTTACCCCCTCCATTGTTTTCCCCCTACCATCCCCTCCCTCCCTCCCTTCCCCGAGGTTCTTTTCCTTTTTTTTGATTGTGATTAAATGATTACATAATTTCAAAGTCACAAGTTCATTCTAACTTCCCTGGAGCAAATTGTCTACCACAGTCTGTAATATATAACAGTGTTCACATGTTATATACCATATTTGTGATCAGCAGCATGAGGATATTTAGTAGTGGTTCAACCAGATGAGCGGGAGTTCTTTGTTTCTTAAGTCCTGTTAGTTTTGTCGTATCACCTAACCTTTTGGATTTAGCATCCACTTATGAGGGAGACCATGTACCGTTTGTCTCTTCGTTCTTGGCTTACCTCGCTCAACATGAGTCCTTCTAGCTCCATCCATTTCCCTGCAAATGCCATTATTTTGTCATTTCTAATGGCTGCATAATATTCCATTGTGTATAGATACCACAATTTTTGGATCCATTCATCTGTGGTGGGGCACCTAGGTTGTTTCCATATCCTAGCTATTGCGAACAGTGCTGCAATAAACATGGAGGTGCACGTGTCCTTGTATATTGGTTCCTGTTGTTCAGGGTAGATGCCTAGAAGTGGTATGACTGGGTCGTAAGGGAGGTCAATCTTTAGCTTTCTAAGGACCCTCCAGACTGCTTTCCAAAGTGGTTGTATAAGTGTACATTCCCACCAGCAGTGTAATAGGGTTCCTCTTTCTCCACATCCCCTCCAGCATTTGTCGTTGGCTGATTTGTGGATGTGGGACATTCTGACTGGGGTAAGGTGGTATCTCAGGGTTGTCTTTATTTGCATTTCCTTCACCACCAGGGATGATGAACATTTCCTCATGTGTTTCTTTGCCATTTTTATTTCTTCATTTGAGAAGTCCCTCTTTAGTTCCCTTGCCCATTTAGTAATTGGTTTGTTAGGTTTGGGAGGGATTAGTTTCTTGAGTTCCCTGTATATACAGGATGTTAACCCCTTGTCTGATATATTGCTGGTAAATATTTTTTCCCAATTAGTTGGTTGTCTTTCTAGCTTAGTTGCGATAGATTTAGCTGTGCAGAAGCTTTTTATTTTAAGGTAGTCCCATTTGTCGAGTCTCTCTCCAACTTGTTGTGACCCTGGGACTCTGTTCAGGAAGTTCCTTCTTGTGCCTATTAGTTCAAGTGTCTCTCCTACTCTGTCCTGCAGTAGTTTCAGAGATTCAGGTTTAATGTTAAGGTCTTTAATCCATTTTGAGTTGATGTTGGTGCATGGTGATAGGCTGGGGTCCACTTTTAGTTTTCTGCATGTGGCTGCCCAGTTTTCCCAGCACCAGCGGTTGAAGAGGCTGTGTTTCTTCCATTGTATGTCTTTGGCTCCTTTGTCGAATATCAGCTGGCTGTAGGCCTGTGGATTTATATCTGGATCTTCTATTCTGTTCCATTGGTCTTCGGGTCTGTTTTTGTGCCAGTACCATGCTGTCTTTGTGATTATAGCTCTGTAGTAGAGTTTGAAGTTCGGCATGGATAGCCCTCCAATATTGTCTTTATCACCTAGAATTGTTTTGGCTATTCTAGGTCTTTTGTTGTTCCATATAAATTTTTGGACTGTTTTCTGTATTTCAGTGATGTACATCATTGGGATTTTAATAGGAATTGCATTGAATTTGTATATTAGTTTTGGAAGTATCACCATCTTTACTATATTAAGTCGGCCTATCCAGGAGCATGGGAGGTCTTTCCATTTCCTAGTGTCTTCTGCAATTTCTTTCTTTAACTTTTTATAGTTCTCATTAAATAGTTCTTTTACATCTTTGGTTAGGTTAATTCCTAAATATTTTATTTTTTGTGAGGTTATTGTGAATGGGGTTGCTCCCTTTATTTCCCTCTCTTCCTGTGCGTTATCAGTGTATAGGAAGGCAACTGATTTTTGTGGGTTTATTTTGTATCCTGCTATTTTGCCGAAGTGACTTATGATTTCTAAAAGTTTGGGAATGGAGTTTTTGGGATCGTGGAGGTATAGTATCATGTCGTCTGCAAAAAGGGATAGTTTCACTTCTTCTTTCCCTATGCGGATCCCTTTAATGTCTTTTTCTTGCCTTATTGCCCTGGCTAAGGGTTCTAGGACTATGTTGAAGAGGAGTGGAGACAGTGGACATCCTTTCCTTGTTCCTGTTTTTAGGAGGATTGGTTGTAGCTTTTCCCCATTAAGTATAATATTGGCTATTGGTCTATCATAAATGGCTTTTATTGTTTTTAGAAATGTTCCTTCTATTCCTATTTTCTCCAGAGCTTTTAGCATGAATGAATGTTGAATTTTATCAAAGGCCTTTTCTGCATCTGTGGCGATAATCATGTGATTCTTGACCTTGGCTCAGTTGATATGCTGGATTACATTTATTGACTTACGTATGTTAAACCATCCCTGTGTCTCTGGGATGAAGCCTACCTGATCATAGTGTATTATTTTTTTTATGTGTTTCTGGATTCTGTTAGCTAGAATCTTGTTAAGGATCTTTGCATCTGTGTTCATCAAGGAGATTGGCCTGTAATTCTCCTTTTTGGTTGGGTCTTTGCCTGGTTTGGGGATGAGTGTGATATTGGCTTCGTAGAATGAGTTTGGGATAGCTCCCTCCTTCTCTGTTTCTCTGAAGAGTTTGAGGAGTATGGGTATTAGTTCTTCTTTAAAGGTCTTATAGAATTCTGCTGTGAATCCATCTGGTCCTGGGCTTTTTTTTGTTGGAAGACTTTTGATAGCTTCCTGTATCTCATTATAGGATATTGGCTTATTTAATTGGTTAACTTCTTCTTTGCTCAGTTTGGGTAACTTGTATTTCTCTAAAAATGTATCCATTTCTGCCAGATTTTCTTCCTTTAGAGAGTATAGCTTTTGAAAGTAGTCTGTTAGAATTGTTTGGATATCTTGGGTACGTGTTGTGATGTTTCCCGTGGCATCCCTAATCCTATTAATATGGGTTTCCTCTCTTCTTTTTTTAATTAATCTTGCCAACGGGCCATCAATTTTGTTTATTTTTTCAAAGAACCAGCTTTTTGTTTGGTTTATTTTGGTTATGGTTTTCTGATTTTCTAATTGGTTAATCTCTGCTCTCAATTTGGTTATCTGGCTTCGTCTAGTAGCTTTAGGTCCCATTTTTTCTTGTTTTTCTAGCTGTTTTAGTTGCAACATGAGATTATTTACTTGGTCTGTCTCCATTCTCTAGATGTGGGCACTGAGGGCAATAAATTTGCCCCTCAGGACTGCTTTTGCTGTGTCCCACAAGTTTCTTTGTGAGGTGTTTTCATTTTCATTGAGTTCTAGGAAATGCTTTATTTCTTCTCTGATCTCTTCTGTTACCCAGGCCTTGTTAAGGAGTGTGCTGTTCAATTTCCATGTATTAGAGAAATTTCTGCGGTATGCTTTGTTATTGAGAGCTAGCTTGATTCCACTGTGGTCAGATAGGATACAGGGGATTATGTCGATCCCTTTGTATTTGCTTAAGTTCCTTGAATGAACTATGATATGGTCTATTTTGGAGAAAGTTCCATGAGCTGCTGAGAAGAATGTGTACTGTGTTGTTTTAGGGTGAAATACTCGGTAGATGTCAGTTAATTCCGCTTGAAGTATGGCCTCATTTAATTCGGTAGCTTCTTTGCCAATCCTCTGGTTGGTAGACCTGTCCTTTGGTGAGAGTGGCGTGTTAAAGTCTCCTAGTATTATCGTATTGGGATCTATTTTATTCTGTAAGTTTGAGAGCATTTGTTTGACATATCTGGGTGCACCGATATTTGGGGCATATAAGTTGATGATGGTTATATCCTCCTCTTGGATTGTTCCCTTTATTAATATGTAGTGTCCGTCCTTGTCTTTCTGTATTGATTTTAATGAAAAGTTTATTTTGTCAGATATCAGGATAGCTACACCTGCTTTCTTATTGGGGGAATTTGATTGGTAGATCCTTTTCCACCCCTTCACTCTGAGTTTGTTTGTATGTTTGGCTGAGAGGTGGGTCTCCTGAAGGCAACAGATGGATGGGTCTTGTTTTCTGATCCAGTCCTCAGTTCGTTTTCTTTTAATTGGCGAATTCAGCCCATTTATATTAAGAGAAAGTATAGAGAGATGCATTGTTGTCCCTGCCATTCCGTTTTCCTAAGTTTTTCTTCTTTCCTTTCCTCCTGTGCTTGCTCAGTTAGACTTTGAGTAATGCCTGTTTGGGGCAGGTCCCAGTTCCTGGTTGCTTTCTTCAGGTTGTGTCCCCCCTCTTAGAATTCTTTGTAATGCTGGCTCAATGTTTATGTATTCATTTAGTTTTTCTTTGCTCTTAAAAGTTTTCAGTTCTCCATCGAATGTGAATGCTAGCTTTGCCGGGTATATCAGTCTGGGTTGGCAGTTATTGGCTCTCAGGGCTCGTATGGTGCTTTCCCAGGCTTTTCTTGCATTCATTGTTTGTGTGGAGAGATCTGCAGTGATTCTAATTTTTTTCCCGTTGTAGTATAGCTCCTTCTTCATTTTTGCTGCATGCAGGATTGTTTCCTTATTATTCAGATCCATCATTGTTACTATTATGTGCCTAGAAGTGTTTCTCCTGGGATCTTGCTTGTTGGGTGTTCGATAAGCTTTTGTGATGTAGTTAAGATGGTCGTTTTTGAGGTGGGGAAAATTTTCATTGACTATCTTGTTAAATAGGTGTTGCATTCCCTTGCTCTGGAATTCCTCACCTTCGTCCACTCCGATTATGCGAAGGTTAAATTTTTTAGCATTATCTGCTTGCTCTTGAATTTCCCTTTGGTTTAATTTGAGTGATTTTTCCATATCTGTCACTTTTTGGTCCAGTTGGTGTATTCTGTCTTCTGTATCTGACACTCTACCTTCCATTTCATTCACTCTGTTGACCGTGGCTTCTATTGTGGTTTGCATGGTGGAAATGGATCCCTTTATGGATTCAATGTTGGTTCTCAGAGTACTGATCTCACCTCTCAATGAGGTGAGATCAGTATGCATTACCTCTAATTTGGCGTTTATCTCACTTCTTACTGAAGTTTGTGCAGCTTCTATTTTTGCATCCAATTTTTGTTTGATATCCTGTATATCTTTTGATAGTTCATCGTTGTGCTCTTTCAATTTCTGATCCATTTCTCGCTTTATTTCTTGAGTCATTGCCTCCAGCAACCCTTGGATGTAGTTTTTGTCTTCCATTCCTGCTTTGCTCCCACTGGGGCTCTCCCCTGCGTGGCTGCTGGCTTTTGAGGTGAGCTTGCTGTCCTGGGTAGTGGTAAACCTTGTGATTTTTCTCTGTGATTTTCGCATGGGGGTTCAGGAGACTGCTCTTCAATCTTGTTTTGGTGTGTCTGTCTTTGCTTGGTTGCTGATTCCTGTAGGTCGTCAGTTGTTGTTGCAGTCCGTCAGTTGTTGTTGCAGTCCGAGTTCAGTTGGGGTGGTTGCGGGCTGGGTTGGGCGGCCCCCGCCGGGTCGTTGTGATCGCGATTGGGCAGGTGGTCTGCGGACAGGTCCCTTTGTCGTGCTGCTGGTGCTGGGCGGCTTTGGCGGGATGGAGCCTCTCCGCTCCGGTGGAGAGTGAGGGGTGGGGGTGGGATCCTCGTGGAGACTCCCGGCTGGTAGGTTTCTCTGTTCCTGGCGATCCGCTGTTCTGCAATTCGGTATCTGGAATCCGGTACCTGGTGATCTGCAAGCAGCCCCCTGTGTCTCTGTGGCTCCGGCAGCCCCCGCCGGGCCGGCTGGCCGGCGGCTTGGCGCACTGCTGCGCGGCCAGTAAAGGTTGGGGGAGGGGTCTTCGCTCTTCTCTGTTCTGAAATTCTTCTTTTCCTCTCTTTCTTTTTTTGTTATTTTCCACCTCTGGTTTTTCTCTGAGTGTTCGTCTTTTTGTTGTTGTCCGTCTCTTGGGGAGATTAAACGTTGGAACTCGAACTCTCTTTTTGGTTGGAGAGAGCTGTGGCGTTTCCCTACTGCCCCGTCGCCATCTTGGTCCCCCTCCCATGAGTACATTTCTTATCAAGCATTGCTGCCCCTCCTTTGCTTCCCCTTCCCATCCCTTCCCCCCAACTCCAAAGTTGTAAAGTTTGTTTTTCGACATAATAACTTATACACCTCATTGTTGCAATGGGTCCACCTGTATTCCTATTTAAACCATTTGTTTTTCCCTTCCCTTCCACACATGATACCAACATCAAATACAGGGTAAGCAGGGGTTGTTTCTAACATATTTACAAAAGACTATTTTTGTGTGTGATGGTACTGGGTTCAAACTCAAGACCTTGTCTTGCTAGGCAAGCACTGTTTACCTGAGCCGCTCTTCCAGCCCTTTTGCTCGCACTGGTATCTTTTTCAGATAGGGTCTTTGATATTCAAATAAGCATTTTGTTTTGGCTGTGACTTGTGTCAGATCATCATCTTCCTATATATGTCCCCTGCATAACTAGGGTTGCATGTTTGTGCTACCTCCTGAATATTTTAATAATAAAGAAATGGTAAGTGTTTGAAGACATACAGGTAACCTGACTTTAACACCACACAATATACAAATATATCAAAACATTATGTTACCTCTATATATAGATATCATTTTTACATTTTATGTAACAGTTAAAAATTAATGGAATTTTAATTTTAAATGACTTTCTTTTAGGCTGAGCATTCCAATGACTAATTTTTGTAATCCTAGATACTCAGGAGACTGATATGTAAGGATCAAGGCTCCAAGGCAGTCCAAGCAGGAGACTCTTATCTCCAATTAATTGGGTGGGGGTTGGGGAGAGGGGAGGTGGTGCTGTGGGTCAAATTGTAGAGTGCTAGCCTTGAGCAAAACCTTCAGGGACAGTGCCTAAGTAAGGCCTTGAGTTCAAGCCCTAGGACTCACATTTTTACAAAACGAAATAAAAACAAAATAAAACTAATTGGAGTAAGGGTAGAATCTCAATGTGGTTTTGATCATTGTTTTCCCAGAAACTCAGAGATATTTCTGTTGTAATGTATTCTAAATATTTATTAATCAAGTAAACTAGAAATCAAATTATCCCAAACAGCAAGCACTCTGTTATTCATCAGACCTGTTTAGGTAGAGAAATTTGGACATGTTCATGACTCAAATGTCATGTTTCAATCTTTTTTTAAAATCTTTTCTAGTACTTTTATAGTCTGAATATGAAATGTCCCATTTCACTTGGTCCCCAACTGGTGGTGGTATTTGGGAGATTCATGGAAGCTCTTAAGAGGTATGGCCCACTTGGAGGAAATAAGTCACTGTGGGTGGGACTTAAAAGGCTACCCTGGCTCCTTTATTCCTATGTCACTTAGGTTCCTGTCCACTGGGGTGGACACGATATACTCCTGTGCCAAGACGTTTTGTCTCACTGTGGACCTAGAATTAACGGGGCCGCCAAGGATTATGGAGTAAAAACAGGTGAAACTAAGAGCTAAAGAGTTCCTTCCCTTTGCATTGTTTTCTCAAGTATGTTGGCCATAAAAATGTAAATCTCACTACAAAAAAGAACACCAGTTTAGTGTAGAAACATTTAAAGTAATTTATATATTTATGATTTGTATTTAATAAATATAACCTGCACACTAAGCGAAAAAGAGAGTTGGGAGAGAGAACCACAGACTTCATAAGAAAGGTATTTGGGTTTAAACTCCATCTCCACATCCTGCACTTCAGATTCCTCATTTTCAAAGGTGCTCAGACTTAGAGAACAGCATTATTAGCAGAATGAAGTTTTCCATAAGAAAATATGTAAGCTTAGTAGAGGAACTCAGGTTTCATTTCTTGTTCTATCGGTCTATTTTAAGCCTCCCTGGTAGATTTAAAATGCACAATATTTCTTATTCATGTTTTTGCAATTCTCTTATCTCCACTGCATTTTTCTCTGTCGTCTACTTTTGGCATCATCCCCATCCTGAAGTAATATTACTTAACACCAATTTGAGCAGAAAGCTCACTCAGCAGAAACTTGCAGCCTGAGAAGAGCACAGTCATCAATTCTGTTATATCCATCAGAATGAGCGTTTTGTGCAAATTATATACAGGACACTTCTGAGGCAATTTTATTATTTTGGTAAATGGTCGTTCAAATATTTTACAATATTTTTGCTACTGCTAGGTATAGTGAATGATTAAGATCAGTCAGCTCCAAAGGAAGAACAGCCTTGTTCAAGTTCTTCCCCTCTTCCACTGGCTAACTATGGAAATGTGGACAAGATGATCAGTTTTTCTCTATTTTGGTTTCCCCATCAATACATGGTCAAAATATACTGACCTCTTAATTCTTTGTATTTGAAGATGATTTATTGATCTTGTGTACAACTGTCTGTGCTTTGCACAGTAATAAAACATTTTTTGAGTTGACTAAAAATGTGGGTCATCAGTGGAAAGAAGAGATTCACATGCATTTCACAAAGTTGCACATCAAGAAGTTTTAGTTGATTTGTTATTTCCTTAAAATAAGTACATTGCTTGGCACCAGTGGCTCATGCCTGTAATCCTAGCTACTCAGGAAGCAGAGATCTGAGGATCTCTGCCATCTGGGGCAGGAAAGCCTGAGAGACTCATCTCCAATTAATCACCAAAAAGCCGGAAGTAGTGCTGCAGCTCAAGTGGTAGAGAGCTATCCTTGAGGGAGAAAAAGGAACTTAGGGACAGTACCCAGGCTCAAAGTACAAGTCCCAGGACTGGCAAAACAAAACAAAACAAAAAAACAAGTCCATTAACTATCACAATGGGGTTAGTACTGTGCATATGAATCCTAACTTTCTAATATATTTTTTTTCTTTCTTAAGTTTCTTTCTTTCCCAACACCTTCTTTGAATTTCTCTTTAAAACCTAAACTTGTTTTTTAGTGTGTGGGATTTTTTGTTGTTGTTTGATCAGGTATTATTTGATTTTTCTTAATAGTTTGACTATGTCACCATTGAATAAAGAAGCAAACATCTTTCAGTTCTCTGATAGCATGCCAAATTATTTTTTAAACGCAAATAGAAAGCTGGTAAAGAAAGGAAAATGAGTGACACCAGTATTTTCAAGGCTCAAACATTGTAGGTAACAGGAAGGCACAAAACTGATTTGACTTATTAGCATCCACCTGGATGTTCTTGATAAATAATTCACAACTAATTTGTCTGCTTGAAAGATTAAAAATGGATTTTAAAGGCTATTTTCACTCAATCTGCCTGGTGTTGATCTAAGCAGTAAAGATAATAATGAAAAAAAAATCTCTCAAGAGATTACACTCCATGGGAGGAATCTGGGAAGCCAGCATGAGGCCAGTTTTTGTCCAGTACTAGAAAAACATTTCCAAAACAGAGCCATTGAGTGTCACAAGTATTCCCAATTTCCCCCTTGATGTGTTTGGTCTAAAATTGCTCTCTGTACTTTCAGCCAAAAGAAGTATGCATCTGCCTCTCAAAGATTAAATGGTGTCTGTTGACAAGAAATAGGCATCAGGGAAGCGTGTGATGTTAAAAGGACTCATGTTTTCTTTTCATGAGGTGTTAAGGGAATGACATTAAATTAGTATTCTCCTATTTTACATTAAACTACAGAGTAAAGTTTTATTCAACATTATTCTTAAGAGACAGGTTACTACGTGAATAGAGAAGGCATAAGATTAAGGAAAAAACTAACTTTCTGGCCTGACCACTTACTAAAATAAGTCAATTGTGGCCAAGTCACAAAACATGTATTTGATTGAAAACCATAGATTCCATCCAAACTCTTATTCTAGGTGACTTTTCAATTTAAGGTATAGCCTTCAAGGGAGATACATTCTTTTCTGTCCATTCCTAAATAGGATCCATTCCTGACTAGGATCCCTATGTAATCTCAATCAAAAGATACAACACAGAAATTATTTTAACAAAATATTTTATTCATCTTTTTTTAATAGATAACAAATGCTTTTCAGAATTATCCCAATAAGGTCACACATTAGTTTGTTCTGACATCTTGGGTTTTATTTATTTTCTAGTTATATATGATTTTGATTCTTTCTGTGTTCTAATTTTAAATGGGAAAAAATAAAAACTGGCAAAACTATCATAAAACTTTATATTTTTAAGTATATAATTAAGAAATAAGTGCTAATTACATATAAATATTCATATACAAAATTTAGTATGTCAATAAAATCCTCATTAGAATTGAGTCTAATGTTCTCCCATTGGGAAAAGAAGAAGCAGAGTAATAGTAGAAGATGTCATATATAAATAACCCCTCGGTACAGCATTTTTACAATAAAAAAACATACAAAAACACTCAGAGGCAAAAAAAAATTAAATGAAATAAAAATAGACTTTGGGACAAATGCTCTGAAACAGTTTAAATGCTCATATTGAAGAATTATACCGATGAGGCCATTTGCATTAGTTTTTAATTAGACACACATATATATATTTATCTGAGGGATAATAAAATGATCATATGATGATATCATGTGATCATAGCATGAGAATGTTTCTCAAATAATACATTTTTGGCTCAATTTCATCAAAATATATAAACAATGTGGGGAGAATTGGGTGGGGGGGCGGGGGGAGGATGGGAAGGGATGGGAAGAGGAAACAAAGGAAGAGGCTACAATGCTTGATAAGAAATGTACTCATTATCTTGCCCATGTAATTGTAACCCCTCTGTACAGTATTTTCACAATAAAAAATAAAAATAAACAAAAAATATATATAAACAATGTGTGAAGAAATGAGCATATATATTTTAATTATCATTGTTAAGAATTAAATTCTATTATTCTCAAAATGAGGCCTAAAAGATGAATACCAGCTAGGGTTGGTAGCACATGTTTATAATCTCATCTACAAAATGGGTTCTGGGACATCTGGACATACATGGCATGTATGAGACTCCGGGTTCAGTCCTCAGTACTGCAATTGAGTTCCCAGAATCCAACAAATACATTGACCTAATTAAGTTTGAGATTAAAGGTTGGGTGGGTAAAGATCACATTCTGGAACATATTTCAGTCTTATTTTATGAATTGTTATTTTTACTAGGTTTAATCTTTTATCTTAGAAAGTTTTAATGTTCATCATTAAGGGACTTTATGTTGATGACATATATATTACTATTCTTTATGGTTATTTGTGTTGGCATTTTTATCTATTTTACTCATTTCTGGGTAATTTGAGGAATAACATAGATTATTTAAAATCAATTGAATCTTTATCTTTTAGGAAAGCACTATGATGTTTTATGTGTTTATGATACTTGGTATATTTGCTTTTGCCTTTGCTTTACTATTTTGTGTTTTCAATCTGTCCTAATTTTTATTTGATTATTTTTCTTGTTTTCTTTTCTTGTCTTCAGCTGATTATGGTTTTTGTTTCTCCTCCCTCAGCACTGATTCACCAGTACAATTCGGTCTTTACTAGCTGACCTTTAAACTTTTAACACACATATATTTATATTTTCTTAGTGAGTACAGTGTTAATCAATATTTCTTCTAATAAAGATAATAATCTTAATATATTTTCATTTTCAAAAATTTCTCCAACTCCCATTTAACTTTTGCCTAGAGTGTTAGATACATCAATTTATAAACATAAAATATTAGGGGTTTTTGTTTATAAATAATTCTTATTTTCATTGTACAATATGCTTTCTAGATTCTCTATTTTTTTGTTCTTGTGCACTACTTTTTAAAATCTTCAAATGAATTCATTTAGTCCAAAACTGACATTACTTGTTGCTGCAATAATGGTCTTTATTTTAGGTTTTTATAATAGACCTCAAAATGTCCTCATAAATTATAGTTCAGCCTGCTATAGAATTATAACACAGTTATTTTTCCTTTGGAAATTTACTTTTAATTTTCCTTAAGCATCTATTTTTACTAATCAATATCTATAGCTAATCTGCTTTTGGTTTTGATTTTGTAGGATTTTCTCTTAACCTTAAGAATCTGTACTTTTATTGCAATGGGTTTAGATAGGGATTTTTAGTTTATGTATCTTGCATAGTAAACTTTTGCTAGTCTGACAGCTTCTACTTTTCCTTGGTATTGAAGAATTATAAGCATTCAACCGTGCAGAATTGCTTTACACCCATTTTCTCTGTTTCTTGTTGTGGCACTCCCGGTAGATTACTCCAGGCCCATGACTTCAGTTTCTTATGGGTAAAGTATAAAGTACTGATCCTCATGAGCATTTCAGTGTGATAGTTCTGATTCCTAATCACAATATTTTTGTTTTCAGTGTGGCATGTGATTTTCAAAATATATTCTTATTGTAATTTATGCCTATAGCTGAGCAGAAGATGGAAGTTTTAGCATTGGTTCAATTCTTGAGTAACCCAGAAGTCATCAGATCTTATTAAAAAGGGAACGTTAAAAAAAAAGAAAAGAAAAAGTGTAATTACATAGGTAATAACCAGTGTGTGGAGGGGAAGAACCCTCCTTCCCGGGAGGGGGTGGGGCGTCAAGAGGCTGGCTTCACTGCCCTGGGGCCAGGCTGCTGGAGGGGGTGGGGTATCAAGGAGTGGTTGGATAGTGGGCTGCTTGGGGGAGGAGCCGTGTGAGTGGAGGTTGGAACCGTTGGAACCATTGTGGAGGGAGTAGGGGGCGGGCAGGTATGGAGGGGGAGGGACAGTGGAGAGAAAGATGGCAAGAGGTGCCTACTAGAGCAGAGGAGGGCCGGCCTGTGGAGAGGCCTGAAACCTGCCGAGAGGCCTGCGGTTTGCAGAGAGGCCTGAAGAGAAGCCTGTGGAGAGGCCTGCAGAGAAAGAGGAAGAAAGGAAAAGGAAAAGTCTTCCCCTTCGAAAGTGTGGGGCGTTGGAGAATTATGACTTCTGAAGTGCGAGATAATAAATTTATTTACACTAGAAAGGGGGCTTATGACTACCTTGTTCCGGACTGGATACCCAGAACTAAGAGCAGCCTTGACCACCAAACCCCCAAGCCTCCACTGGGCAGCCCCGACCTTTGTTAATTGGTCTTCACACCACCAACCGCCCCAAATTATGACCTCCAAGCTTCAAAGGGCAAGGCCTTTTCCTTTTCCCTTCCTTCCTCCTTGTCTACAGGCCTGTCCTTCCTTCCAGGTCTTTACCCCTTTTCCCTTCCACCACTTCCTTCTTCAGGCCACTCCACTCTCTGCAGGCCTGCCCTGCTATGACCCGACCCAGTGGCCAGTTGGTATGCTTCCCTTCCTGCTCTCCTTCCACTTTCTCTCTTCCCAGGTCTTTCCTCTCCTGCTGTCTCACCACTTCCTTCCTTCCTACTAGATCTTCCCCACTTTTCTCCCCTTTCTGTTGCTGCAGACATGCAGCCCATATATAGGCTGTGCCTCTCCCCACTCCAATGGGTTTCCTGTTCATGCTCCTTCCCCAAGCTGCCCACTGTCCAATCACTTCTTGACAGCTCACTTTGTGGGGCTTGATGCCCCACCCCTTCCAGCAGCATGCCCGGCCCTCTCCAGTGAGCTGGTCCACCGGGCCACACTGATTATCGGGCACTGCTTAATTTTGGGACCCTGCTGGTTATTATGGGACCTTCGGAGGTCTAATGCTTAGAGGTTTGCAGACCAATTGGTGGTTTGCAGACTGACTAATAAAGGTGGGTGCTGCCCTTTGGAGGCTTGGAGGTTTGGAGGTTGAGGCTGCTCTTGGTTCTGGGGAGCTAGGCCAAGGCCAAGGTAGTCGCAGGCCCCCTTTCTGGTGTAAATAGTGTAAAATTCCTTTGTCACTTTTAACCATGCCTCCGTGGATTGTCTTGCTCCCAGGTCATAATGCATACATAAAAGACCGTGTATTTAACTTAATTCTATGATACTCAACTTTGATTCTATTTTGCCTTAAGAAAAGATGTAATTACAGTTGTCACTCTCTCTGGAATTATAAGGGTAATTTCATAGGCTTCTACTCTCTAGTCCTAATTGAAGGAATAAAGAACTACCTTCTGATATCCACCCCTCCTCCCCAAAAGAAAATCTTCCCTGACTCAAGCCCTATTTTCTGTGAGTTTCATAACCTTTCTTTGATCTACCAGGGAAGAAAAATAATTATTCTGTACCTTGGCCTGTGGAATTGTGTGTCTCTAAAGAAGGGAAACACCAAGTAAGAAATGGCATTTGATGGAGCAGAAAGTAGGTAACTGGAAGGGTAAATATTTGCCACTTCATAAGACATGGCCGGGAGAAAGACTTAAATTATTACCTTACTTTTGGATCCTTCCTGGTAGGCAGTAATAGCAGTAGCTAGTCGTCATGGCAACCTAAAGCCCATGTGAGAGTTCTCCAAAGTGTGAGGCACTTAGATTGTCAATTACAAAGCTTGAAGGAAGCAACTTTATTCTTTTATTTATTTTTAATTTTTATAACAGTCTTCCGACATTCTCCCTTGGGCATTGTGATCTCAAACGATTTTTAATTTGTATTTGCCTCGGTTTACTGAAGCTAGATTATAGTAACTGATTAATTTCATGGTACAAGTAAAAAAATATTTGGGTAAGAAGAAGTTAAGTGGTCAGCCTAACCCCAGAAGAAAGTCAGTGACAAAGCGTAGAATGAAGTTTGTAGCACATGGGCCTTCTCTATTCTTCAGCCTGAATATAGCAGTTTTGCACATAAGACTGATGTGTCATTCTAGCCAAATAGTTTCTCTTCACTGCTGGGGTATTAGATCCAGGAGCTCACATCTGCTGCACAAGTTGTTTGACTGAGCTGTGTTTCTAGCCATAGCTTAATATACTTTTTAAAAAATGATCCCTGAAAACAGGAAAACCAAACCATTGATAGAATCTTTCTTAGTAGAACAATAGTATATAACTTGTTATTTTTTATTCAGATAATATTTATTCAGATATTCTTTTATTCAGCCTCCTGACTAGCTGGGATCACAAGCATGAGAGACAGGTGCCAGGCTTCAGATTATTTTTAAGTGAAAATGGAATCAAATGAGTATCGTGGACAACTTTGAGCTGTACATTTAGAAGGCAAGTAATATATTACAGAAAGATAATTCTTGGTAGGATGGAAGAAATCAGAATGAAATGTGAAACCCAAGTTCTTACTCTAGTCTAATGTCTCTGTAAATGAGAAATTAAACAATCAGAGACTTTAAATGACTTACCCAAGGTGACACAATTTTTAGACAAAGCCAAGTAATTAAAAACGATTCTCTTAGCTCCCAGAGCAATGATTCTTTCGGATTATCACACTGAATCTGATCATTTTCTACCTTAATACACCCAACAGAGTCTGACAGATTGTCAGGTAAGTAGGAGTGAGTAATTCACTAGGGTAGTCATCCTCTTCCTGTTATGGTCCTGTATGGAACAGAAAGTCTAACTTTTGTTACATTGAAAATAGCATAGCAAAAAAAAAAGAGAACAAATTCAGGTTAACAATAATTTCCATTTTGGTATGTTAATTTTGACACTCTTAGGAAACTAGAGAATCAAACATCAGAGTGAATTTGAGCCCTATTTCTGCCAAGGTAATGTGGAAAATCTATGATAATAACCACAATAACTACCTCTATATGACCTTAGTAATAGCAGAGTGATCTGCCACATTTGGGAAATGTTTGTTTAGCAGCAGAAGCCCCATCTTTCCATAGTTCAAGTCCATGGTCTGACTCAGCCCCTGCCAGTACTTTCTTATGAATTTGATTTCTTCAAGAATTTCAACAGGTAAATGGCACATATCACACTAAAGCCATCCATCACTTTGGCTGAGGTGGTTGTTTTTGTTGTTTTTCCACTGCTCACTTTCAGTAAACATTTTTAAGGAACAGATTTAGGTTTTGTGTTCCACTGTGATCACCTGGTGAGTCACGAGCACACTGAGAAAGGAAGGATGTCAAGAATGTTTAATCAGCAGTGATTTAAACGAGGGACATATTTGAGGGAATTAACAGAATCAGCATGCTCATGGCTCCAGGGTTATTTTTCTTGCTGGTAAGACTAAATGAAAATCAGAACCTAAAGTCATACAAGGCTTTTAGGTCCAATTCATGCTGCCAACATTAAAAGACTGCCAGGATAGAAGGCTGAGTCACTCCCAATGCCAATTACAGCTGTGTTGTTCATACTTAGGATGAATTTCTTGATGCCAATGTTAAAAAATCACTTATCTTCTGGAGCTTTATTCTTATCTCTTGCCTCTATCTCTTCCTTTTCTCTCATCTCTATTGTCCTTCCTAGGAACTGAGTACAAAGCTGTTAAAGCATTTGTGGTACAGCAGTTCAGAACATCCTAATGTAGCCTGATGTAATGTCCTGAGTTAAAATACAAGGAAGAGGACTCAATCAACAAGCAGTGATTTTCTTTTTTAATTCACAATGTAGTCATCAAGCCCAACTTACAACTATTAATATAGAATAATTTTGAGGAAATCTAAAAAGTGTAGGTTTATTGGGCTATAGGGTAAATGATTCAATTAGTCTTTGGGAAACTAGGTTATGAAGTTTGATTAAAAGTTGAATGTATGCAAAGGCACAGCATTGCAAACTTAGGCTGCATTAATAGAAGCATGATGTTCCAGACTAGGGTGGAAAAGGTTTAATTCTTGCTTGGAATAGTTATATCATACCTGAATAATCATCTGTAGTTCTGGGAACGAGATTTGCATGTAATTATTTCTGCTCACTTTCTGTGCCACGTTTAGTTTCCATGTGTGCCTGTGTTCTTGACATCTCCTAAGAATTAGTAGTGTGTCAAATAACTTTTGAAGAACAGTATAGTGATAGAATAGTGAGAATCTAGTTACAAATTATAAGTAAAGAATTGCCATGTAGTTGAATGCCTTCTTAAAGTAAATACTTAACTAAGGGTCTGATGGCAGCAAAGTTAATCTTTACTGCCCAGGTTCAGCATTCAGATAGGATGTCATATCTCTTGGATGCCAAATGAGTGATGTTCATCTGTTTATTATGGTGGAAATCAAATGAGAATACCCAAGAGAAATCTCTTAGGTACAGTCTGACTTCTTTCAGTATATGTGGGAAATTCTGATTTCATACCTTATTAAATAAATTGTTACGTATGAGTGTTTGTTAGTACCACTATAATTCTAATACAATATGCTGAGCTTTGATGAGATATTTCTTAACCTCTTTTTGCTTAAGAGAATTTGGCCACAGTCTTCTGAGAAAATTTAAGTGGAGAAGGAAACATGGTTAAAAGCCAAAAGGAAACAAGGAAAAAAAGAGAGAAAATTGCAATCTCAATTGCTAAAACATATTGCGGGTCATGAAGTGGGCATTGGTGACAACATACTTCTGAGAGGTTTGACAAGGTAAGATTACAAGGGCATATTGTCTTTAACAGTCAGCAAAATGGCTTGGACTTTCATGTAATGTTTTACTTGGTAGAAGAAGCTGCGGTACCAAAATAAAAAAGAAAAATGAACATGTTTTAGTAAAGTTTTTTGGGATTGCTCTGAAGGTTTTTTTCATGTTGGTGCACTCACACGCGTGCACACGTGTGAGTGTGTGTGTGTGTGTGTGTGTGCTTTCAAGGTAAGTTGAAAAACTATGTCTATAACAGCAAAGTATCATACCTGTACCAATTTGGATTCACTTAACATTTAGTATTCAAGACATTTTTTCCTATGGTCACTCTTATTTTCATTTTGTATATTGTAATCAGTCTTAAAAAGCTTTCTTGTTTGCTTTGTATACAACAAGAAGAGAGAAGACAAATTTACTACTTTGGTACCTTAATAACATCATGCACTTGCATTGTAGGCTGTATTACTTCTATTTTACAGATAAAGAAAATGAAACGTAGAAATTAACTGGCTTATGGTCATAAAATCAGTCCACCTCCTCCTAACACAAGTTTCTATGCTATTTCTACCTTTTGCCACTCTTTCTGTTTTGAAAAATGGTTACTAAAGTGATGGCAAGATTCCCATCCTCTCTTCTTAATGGGTTTCTGGTAACATTTCTTCAAGTACGGTTCTACATGTTTAATAATCTTTGCACATAACACTTTTCTGAAAGAAAATGAACTTCAGAGCTCTTTACCTGCTGATGCTCTAAATAATTAGGATAATTATTATTGTTACCAGCAACATCATCACTGTTAGTATCACACTGGCAAGTTCAATCAGACACCATAAAACACAAGAAGAGCCCTTACCAGATGGCTTTTTTTCAAATGATCTTTCAAGAAAGAATACATCTATGCAATGCAATCTCAGAGGTTTCAAAAGGCAAGTGGCTATTCATCAACTGTCATCCATCCCCCTGTTTCAATTTACTTAAGTTCTATTAACAGGAAATAAACTCTTATTAAGAGGGAATAGCTCTTTTAACAGGAAATAAGCTCTTTCATTTCACAAGAGAGATGGGACTTAATGGACACATACCTTTGGAAAGAGAACAATTTCATGAATAAATTGAACTCCAACATATATGACTGTTCTAATTATATCTGGATGTGTCTGGAGAATCAACAGGCAAATGACACCACAAATGTGGAGGCAGGAGGTAGTGAAAGAGGAAGTGACCAAAATTTGCAGGCTTGTGCCTTTGCTAATCTGGCTATATAATTCCTTTTCCCCAAGATTTCTAAAATGTGATTGAGGTGTTTCACTTTAATTCTGCAACATCAGATACTGTTTTCTTTAGAAGCTTGTCTCCAGCTTCTACTTCTAGATTTATTATGCAGTCCCTTAGTTGTTGACATGTGCTTCAGCATGTTTATCTTTATTGATTGTTTTAAATTTTAAATGCCTTCAGACCAAAGTCTAACTACCGTGCTTACTATAGCAGAATACTATTGCGACATGTCTGATAAACAAATAATAAATATCACTAGACAGGGTATGTGAACACTGGGAGTATTTGTCCTTTGATTACCTCTCAAAGATGTTTTTAAGGTTGAGAATGCAATGCTATCATTTTCATCTCCTGTGAATAAAGGTATTATCTAAATAAATCTAAGGAAAATAGAAACAAAAATCCAAGAGGAAGAACTCAGAAAGCTGAGATAAATTCTGAGGCAGCCCAAATTCTGAATAGAAGGAAGAAGACTTTTCTAAACTCTTGAATTGACAAAGTATGGATTTTTATCTATTTAAAGATTTTTTTTATTTCAAGAAACTTTCATGTTCATACTTCATATATTTCCTTCTGAATAATGACCATTTATATATTTATTCTTTTGACATTCCATTCCTAATGATCAATTCAAAAAATTCCATTTGAAATGCCCATGAATGAAAGCTACCTGAATATTAACAGAAATTATTTTTGAACAGAACATACCAAAACAATTTTTTTTACCATTTTTTAAAGCCCACAGATATCCTTAAATTTCTGACAAAGTACTGGAGTTCCATTTCCATTTGTCTTGGTCAGGTGAATTCAATAACACAAGAAGGTACAGACTTATTTGAGTTACTGATAAAGCAAGATGCTGTCTTTTGGATGCTACAAACTTGCCTAAGAACAATTTTTGATAGTGGTCCCAAATAGGGCTTCAAAGAGAAACTCACATAAAATATACTGAGTATAATAAGGACCATATAGTGGCCTTGTTTCAAAGCATATTGACAGTCCTTTCATTTCTTTGCTCCTACTTTCTCACCCTTCCATTTTTCTTGACTCACATCTTCTCTCAAGTTGATAGAGAAGATTGGTATAGAAACTATGTGCTAACCCTTTATGGTGAATAAGTGTGCAGTTTAAGGACAGTGAAGTAGGATGTGAAGTGAAGACTGGAGATTTGAAATCAATTTCTGGTACCTTTTGGAGGAAAGCAGTATGCCATAATTTTTAATTGGTCATTTTATTATCAATATGGTCTATTTTAGACTAGTCAAATATTGAATGGGGGTTGGAAGCTTACCCTTATCATTTCAGATTTAATTCTTTCTCAAGTTATAGCCATATTTTTGTTTTACTTTTCTTTTTTTGGTACTGGGGATCAAACCCAGAAAGTTGCACTTGATATGCAAATGCATTGCTACCGTGCTATATCACAGCCTTTAGCTGCATTTTAAATTAGAGACCAATTTGTTAAATATCTCATGAACCAGGATTATAATTTAGCTTATATAAAACAGTTAAGAAAAGAATGATATACTATGTTAACTTAGTAGAATAGCAATTAACCTCACTGAATTTGACACAAAATAAGGAAATAAGGTCAAATGGTGAATTGCAAATATAGTCATGAAAGTAACTAACATGACATAAGAAGCATAATTTGCTAGGATCAACAAGTAGTTTTGGTGAAGAACCAAGAAAAAAAGATGAGAGAAGATAAATTACAGGAAGTTACTTTAACCATCTTTAAAGCATGAAATTTCTTTGGAAAGAAACTTTCTATTAAGACATTGAAAAATAAATCCATGAATTGAACAGCTGTGCTTTTACTTCTAAAAGATTCCATGGAGAATTTATTAGTATGCATCATATCTAAAAGCTCAGAGTTTAATTATATGAAATTATTAAAAGGAGAAAACTTGTGTTCTTCCTCTTGCTTTGAATGAAAGAGAAAAGCAAGTGCTTAACTGCATACCTTCAGGCTCTTCCACAAACAGTTGTGAACATCCTTTCTTTTATATTCTTGGGCTGTGCTCCAACACCAATATCTGCCTTTGACAATAGCCAATATATGATGAGAAAAACAAAATTAAGTCCAAAGATAGCCTATAATATCCAGCTTTATTCTACACTGTAGTTGACATAATATGTAATATGACATAATTCCCAATTAGCTACATTTCAATAAAGGTAAAAATATAAAATATAAGGCCTATGGGATTAAAAGTCCACATCTCACTAAGGAAAAACAACAACAACAACAACAACAACAATGGTTCTATGATTCCAAAATCTATCAAATCCAGGGAACCCGAATTACTAGAGCTGTCCATGGTCCTGATCCTTTCTCCTTGTCTCCCTTCTGAACAGTAATCATCTTGACCACTAACCTTTCTTCAGCAATGCTGAGAACTCTTACATACTACTTCAGAATACCACTTGATCTTAGGAAATATCAGAAATATCCGTCAACATATCATCTTCCAGAATGTGGAGCTTAGGACCCAATGTTTGACTTAAGAGCATGTACCAGTGAGCTTAGAGATAGTAAAGATAATTCCTTTTTCTAAGGACAAAATAATTTATTTACCTCAAATTTACTTCTCCAACAGATTTATAAAAATGCCCATAATTTGATATCTTTGTACCACAGAGACTTTCAACAAATTATTTAATGATGAAGCAAGACAACATACAGTAGCTATGTAAAAAATCCCATGTAACCATTTGTTGTCAGTATTTATTACGCATATGTTCTGAGTCTGAAATAAATCCTGACTAAAGAGAAATCCAGTTGGATATTAGCATAACACAGTCTGACTACCCAAAAACATTACTGTAATGTTTTTAAATTTAAAAGAAAGCACTTATCTGATGCAGTTTATTTATCATTTATAAATGAATTTCTAAGTCTTTTTCTTAAAGCAATAAGTACTCAAACTCCTCATGCTCATGGAATAAATAGGATCATTTGTGGTTAGACATAATTTTTCATTTTGGAGACTTAGGTTGTTATTGAAAATAATATAAATTCATGGGTCTAAAAGCTGTTTTTAAAATATAGTAAATTTAATCTTAAATAATTCAACTTCTGACCTGCTTAGTATTCAAAACCAAAAACTGAAATTCTGCCACCCTCTTTGAAGTCTATTGATTTGAGAACTACAGCTGCTGAAATTAAACTTTATTGTTAGCATAGAGCTTTCAGCTGAGGAAGCAATTTCAAATTGGTTTCTTTTCTAGCCCAGCTTAATATTAAGTAAATATATGCCTATAAGTGTCTCTTGCAGATTATTACCTAAAGTGGTGCATGACAACTTTGCAGGTGCAGCTCTGAGGAACTGAAATCTACTTGGGGGTGATTCATTCTACCCATGAGTAAAGATTATTGGTAAAACAATGTGCAATTGTCCCCAGAACTTCAAGAGTGTTTTCAAATTAGACTTTTTTTGGATTCAAATGTATTTCTTTATTTGGTGCTCTAAATTATAGTTATATAGCAACAAAGTGACCATAATCCCTGTCCATGATGAGTGCCCTCTCCTAAGAAGACAGCAATACTTACAGCATAACAGGAAAACAAGCAGTATTTACATGGTGTAAGATGGGAAGGATTCTCACTTACTTGGGGGTGATTTTAAGGAATATGGAGTCATCCCAGAGGAAATGAAATTGATATTGATGAGATGACGGCTCTGCTTTTTTTTTTTTAAGTAGCAAGTTCAATTTCCTGGTTCAAGAAATAGCTCCTACTCTCTAAAAATAATAAAATAATGTTCCCCCTGCTGGCATAAACACTAACTGAAGTAGTGGAAATAATAGCCCATAATTTTACAGACATTCTGAAAGACAAGAGGAAAAATGAAGAGGAAAATGATTAAAGGAAGAGTATGAAGAGCTGCAAATTTTGTATAACAAAATCAGTAAAAATATTAGTTATTTTGATTTCAGATCTATAAACAGTAACATTTTGGAAAGAAGGGAAAGAAAAACAATGTCTTTTCATGAATTTTCTGTCTTTTAAAGAATATTGTGCTTTTCAAATTTATGACTTGATAGAGAATGAAGAAAACATGTAAACACTTCAGAAATCAATAAAATTTGACTTAATTTGCTATTGTGCCTTTTTCAGCTGACATTTGAATTCTATCAGACTTCCTTTCTTGATAGAGAAAACCAGTGCTGCTATTTTAAGCAAAGATAAATCTCTACCAAAAAGCCCATAAGATGTGAATTAATGTACTGTGATGTATTTTATCATAAAGAGATGACACCAAGGGTTTTGAGTAGACCTATTTGTACTGTCTCCATAAAACACAAAGTGACAATTTGTTTCTCTATCTTGTGGCCTGGACAGGAAAATATGACTCTGGAAATTTTAGTTCAAATGAGTTTGAGGGGCTGTGGTTTGGTTTTAGGGAATTAAATCTAATACCTATGAATGGGAGCTAACAAAGGAAAATCACTATATTGCTTGCATGCCAGATACAAAGGATGGCAAACTTGAAGTACAACTTCATTTTCTAGAAAGAGACCATAGATTATACCTTACCATATTCTTATTTATAAGCAATGCAGCCACCATCACCACCACCGCCGCCACTATAACAACTAATATTTTCATGTGCCAGACTTTATTCTACATGATATACTTCTGTTATTTCATTCTGCAATGAGGGTTGTATTTTCTACTCAATAAAATCTGAGCCAGCACTGATTATGATATATGCCACTATTTTATATATTGGTAAGAAAGCAGAAGCTTTCAAAGAGTTAAAATGTAAAATACTGGGCCTCAGGATCCAATGAAATTCAGCGCAATTACCTTGATTTCAAGCTAAAGCTTACATTAAGATGACTTTCCTAAGGTCACAATTAAGGCAGGGCAGATGACTAAAGTGTGTGACTCCAAGTCCAACAAGTGCCCTGGTCAGAGCTGCTCTATTTTTATTATCCAGAACAGCTGATACTCCTCTGTGCCTTGTCCTCCACGACTTTTGAAGGATTTTTTTAGTTGAACTAGATTATTTCTTTTCTCTTTATTTTTTATTGTGAAAAAACTGTACAGAGAGCTTACAATTACATGAGCAAGATAATGAGTACATTTCTTATCAAGCATTGTAGCCTCCTCCTTTGTTTCCCTTCCCATCCCTTCCCCTCCTCCCCACCTCCCCCAGTCCTCCTCCCCCCCACCAAAGTTGTAAAGTTCGTTTTTCCACATAACGACTTGTACATCTCATTTTGTTGCAATGGATCCACCTGTATCCCTATTTAAACGATTTGTTTTTGCCCTTCCCCTCCACAAATTATACCAACCTCAAATACAGTGAAAGCAGGGATTATACCATGGGGGAGGGACATACAAAGCAACAAAGAAATAATCTTATAAATGTGTTAGAAACAATCGCCTGAAAGAAATAAACATTTGAATACATATCTAGGGTTCATTTCCCTAACATCAACTTATCTGACCTTTTCTGCTTGACTCAGACATATACTAGTTATTGCAAACAAGGGAAACCATGGAACCTATGTTTCTTTGGGCCTGGCTTACTTCACTTAATATAATTTTTCCAAGTCTTTCCATTTCCTAACAAAAGGGGCAATGTCATTCTTTCTGATGGAGGCATAGAATTCCATTGTGTATATATATCACATTTTCTTGATCCATTCATCTACTGAGGGGCATCTGGGTTGGTTCCATATCTTAGCTATAGTAAATAATGCTGCAATAAACATAGTCGTACTGGTAGCTTTAGTGTGGCCTTGTTTATGATGGTAAATGCTCAAAAGTGGGATTGCTGGGTCATAGGGGAGCTCTATGTGGAGTCTTTTGAGGAACCTCCATACTACTTTCCAAAGTGGTTGAACAAGTTTACACTCCCACCAACAATGCAGTAAGGTTCCCTTTTGGCCACATCCCCTCCAGCATCTGTTGTTAGAGTTCTTGATTTTAGCCATTCTAACTGGGGTGAGGTGGTATTTCAATGTTGTTTTGATTTGCATTCCTTTTATGGCTAGGGCGGTTGAGCATTTCTTCATGTGTCTATTGGCCATCCTTATTTCCTCTTCAGAGAAGTTTCTCTTTAAGTTTTTAGCTTATTTATTGGGCATGAACTAGATTATTTCTAAGATTCCTTAGGGGCCATTTTCTCAGATTCGTTATCTTCCCAAACCTACAGTCGTTTGGAATTTAGTAAGAAAAACCCATGAGGTAAGTATGGGGGCGATGGGGGAGAATTATACAAGGGATGACATTGATCAAGAAGTATTAGACGCATAACCTGATTTATGGAATTGTAACTTCTTTATACAACTACTTAATAATATTTTTTTTAAAAGAAAAAGACCCATCAGGCACAGTATAATTTGATGACTATGGAAATGAGAAGCATCTTGCCAGCCAGGATAGTGAAGAAGATGGGCAAATGGAAAAAGACAGTGTCCTGATGATGTATCTGTTAAAGCCATGTAAGATGCAGTGAGCTAGTTTTTGTTTTATGTGAGATATAAGTTCCATTTTGTGTGTGTATAAGCTAATATCTCTTTCTTGATTTTCAATTCTATTTGGGTTAGGTCATTTGTTACTTGTAGCCAAACAATATCTTTGAGTAACTCCAAATAAGCAAATATCATGCTCTTGCTGGAAGGAATCTGTCTACTGGGGAGAGAAACTGATGTTAATTTCCTTACTTAATTTCTTCTTCCAGGCTGGAACAGAACCAAGACCACCACTGTCATTTCAAGCAACCTCATTTGCAAGATATGATGACAGAAAGTCAGACCTGTTGGAAAAAGCCATGGCTCTCCCTAGTTTCCAATGTGTGGGCAATCATGCCTACACATCTCCTAGTCCTCTCTTGGCTGTCTTCCTAAGTAATCACGTAATAACCAAAGGTCATGTCCTAGAGGTCGCTTTCAGATTTTTTTTCTCTATAAACATTTTGGCACAGCAAGTCGGTCTCAAGTCATAAAATGGACTTGTGTCAGTTCCATTTCCTCATAAGTGCCCTGATGAAGGGACTAATGCAAGTGAAAAACAGGACTGAAGACATGGGAGAAAGACATAGAGCCTGAACCACTCCTTGCAGATCAGGGGAAGAATCTCAGAGTGGGAAAAATTGATTACACAGAATAGTAAATCAAGAATTTAAATCAAGAATTTCTCTCCTAACTACTACTTTACCTCATATATGGGATTTGGATAACATCCAAATGTGAATTTGATCATTATTCTTTAGGTTGAGATTTAAAATTTTCCATCATTGCATGCCAAGTCTTTGAGATGCTTTCCTCCCTCTTTTCCTGCACCAACAATTGCTCCAGCCAGGCTTTGCACGCCCATGCCAAGAGTGTGCCCTCTGCTATCCCAGTGCACTAGCTCTCCTTTGGCTCTTGTCTTTCCTCAAGGAACCTTTCAACGTTCCTAAGTCTCACAATAAAGTGAGTTAAGGTCCTCCTGTTTCTTGACAGTTTCCCCAAATGTTTTGGCCAGGAGGGACCACTCTCTTCTTGTAATACTTAGAACATTCATCATTGATTCCTTATTTGACCTGCACTTACATAATGCCTTCCCTCTTAGCTATATAATAATACATATGACTTCATTTCCCCAAGTCGAGTGTTGATAGAATCAAGCATGATTCTATCTATGTTTCTTAACGAGCCCAGGAGTACTTTGATTACTTTGCGGGCTGAGGATTGAGACTAGGTAAAATGTTGTCGGAGACAACATTTTATAATATCTCTTTAGAGTGGAGATAATAACTGGTTATCATATCTGGAAAGGGCAGAAACATGGAAGCTTGAGAAGGAATGAAAAATGGATCAACTTCAACTTAGAAGAGATGAAGGAAGATACCAACTTACTAGAGGTGAAATGAGACCCATGTGAGATAAATGACAAGGAATGTCCAAATGAGATCAATGCACAGGAGTTAAATTAAGATATGCTTCAAACTCATCTTGTCCCTTCCCCTTTTCCCCTAGTCTTTAGTAGTGTCTAACACAGACCTGGAAACTGAAAAGATGCCTAATCAACACCTTCTCTGGAACTGAAAATTCTTCTGATTTTAAGGTGATGATGCCAGAATGAGGAAGAAAAAAAACCATTCAATTATAATCAAGAATTTTCATCTGAAAATTCTAAGTGCCTGCCCAATGAACCTGATGCACTGAGACCAAAGAGTCCAACTGAAGAGAGCCACAGACAAAATGGAAAAACACCCAGCTAAAAAACAAAAACAAAAAAAAACATTTCCAAGTTCTTCCAAGTTGCCCTTACTGACCAAAGTTTTCATTAAATCTCATCTAAGAAGTACTTCAGTTGATCATTAGTAACTTTCTTTCCACTTATGAGAGGCAAAGGCTTAACTTGCCATCTTAGATTGGAAGCTGACCCCTGAGATTTAAATTTTCCCTTAGAATGACTGCACAAAACAATGCTAATTTTCACCAATCATTTGTTTGAGGTGGATTTTCAAGACAGTGTCTTGATGATGTGTCTGTTAAAGCCATGTATGATGCAGTGAGCTGGTTTTTGTTTTATGTGAGATAATAAGTTCCATTTTGTGTGTGTATAAGCTAATTTCTCTTTCTTGATTTTCAATTCTATTTGGGTTAGGTCATTTGTTACTTGTAGCCAAACAATATCTTTGAGTAACTCCAAATAAGCAAATATCATGCTCTTGCTGGAAGAAAATGTAAGATGTTGTCTGAAAAATAACTAAAACAAAAAAGAGAGGGGGCATGGTTCAAGTGGTATAGCATCTGCCTAAAACAGATATTTGACTTTTGTGATTTGAACTCAGAGCATAAGGTTCTGAATTCTCAATTTGGAAAGTAGGAACTCTCTTTGAGAAGCCACATCAGGAAAAAAAAGAAAAGAAAGAAAGAAAAAAGAGAAAGAAAGAAAAAGGGAGGAAGGAAGGAAGGAAGAAAGGAAAGAAGGAAAGAAAGAAAAAAGAAAGATAGGAAGAAATAAAGAGGAAAGTGAAGAAAACAATAAAAGAAAGAGAAGAAAAGGAGAGAAAATAAACAGAAAAGAAATTTGGGCTGGGAAGTTGGCTCAGTAGTGGAATGCTTTCCTCGTATGCATGAGGCCCTCGGTTTGATTCCTCAGCACCACATAAGCAGAAAAAAGCTGAAAGTGGTTCTGTGGCTCAAGTGGTAGGGCACTAGTCTTGAGCTGAAGAGCTGAGAGACAGCACCCAGGTCCAGAGTTCAGCCCCCAGGACTGACAAAAACAAAACAAACAAAAAACAACTTGAAAATATCTACAACAGAGAGATAATTAAAGTAAACCAGCATGTTTACAAAGGAAAAGTGGATGTGCTCATTGAGAGCTCAGATTCAGCTGAGAAAATTACTGAACTAGATGAGTCAAAAGAAGTTATCCAAAATATACAGTGGAGAGAGTCAAAGATTGAAAATATCTCAGAAGAAAGGTAGTAGTAGAGAGTGGGTGAAATGTATGTTTGTTAGAGTTCCGGAGGAAACAAGGAGACAAGACGTATTTAGGTAGATTACCTCCAAAATTTTTAAGAGGCGAAGGATACTAAGAGATTAATCAACTATTCTAGACTCCCAATGATTCCCAAGAGGATTAAAAAATCACATCTAAACACACCTGAGTAAAACTGCAGAAAACCAAACACAGTAAATCTTAAAACAGATGACATAGAGCATCAGCTACACTGAGAAACTTCTCAAGATTAAACCTGAGGCTATCTAGTTGCCTCATTACAAGCTCATGCCTGTAATTACCTGATGATCATGGTTCAAAGCCAGCCCAGGCAGGAAAGTCAGCAAAACTTATTTCCAATTAATCACTTGATCTGTAACCCAAGTGATAGGGCACTAGCCTTGTGCTAAAAAGCTCCAAAACAGCGCCCAGACTTTGAGTTCATGTACCAGCACCTACAAAGAAAAATAAAAATAAGAAGCTTGAGGCCAGAGGACAGGAGAAGGTTGTATTGGAATGTACTGGTAAAAGAAAATGACTATCAACAGATGCTACAAACAGCAAACTGATCTTTCAAAGTGAAAGGAAAATAAAGACATTTCTAATCCACAAAAACCTGACTGTGAGACCTGTCAACCCTCTCACAATAATTCTAAAGGAGTACTTCAGTCTCAAGGAAAATACGTGTAGACAAAAGGCCTGAAATGCACAGAGAAATGAGAAAAAAATTCAATGAGAGAGGTTATATCCACATAACAATTGAATATTATATTAAAAAACAGTAATAACATTTTGAGGGATTGAATAAAATGACAGCATCTGTTACATACCAGAAACTAGAAACTGAGACAATAATGCAGATAAATAAAGTTAGGATAGCTGTAGCATGTTAAGCAGTGTTCAGTGATTAGGAGTAAATAGCAAAAGCATACCACTACCACCACCAGTAATCATGCACATCCACTGTCATTCATTTTCAGATGAGTGTTCTGACTCCAGGGGGAGGTTGGGCTCCTTATATTTCCACAGTCTTAGGGAAAGGATTACAACTTCATCTCTTTCCACTTTCCCACACTTCCCTATCTATGCAAATTTGATTCCCTTACTTTTAGTTCTATACAACTTTGAAAGAAGGAACAAAACTTTTGCTTTTAAAATGCAAAGATGTTTTGGAGCGGTAACAAGGTACTGAATTTACATTCAATTTTCAATTCCTCATCTTCGACTGAAACTAAATGGAGAGAGACAAGCAAAGAATGGATTTCTGGTGTTGCCACCAACAGAAGTAGAGGGTTATGAATAAATAGGGCAGCAAATGTTCATGCAACTTATCTTACTGTTTCTTAGAGAGTCAGCAAATAAATATTCATCTTGTTGCTAGGGATGTAGGATGTACTTCCTGGGGCTGGGATTGAGTCAGACACTGTGTAAGGTCATCTATGTTTTTGTGAGATAATGCTAGACAAAAGTATAAAAAGAAGCTGTGGGAGGGAAATTGAGGGATGGATGTCCTAGTCTGTGTAAGCTTCTATAACAAAATACCATAGACTGAATGGCTTATAAACATCGCGATGTATTTCTCACAGTTCTGGAGGCTAGATGTCCAGGATCAAGGTGTTCACAATGTGGTGTTATAGACCGACATCTTTTCACTGGGTCCTCCCATGGATCAAAGGTTTCTTAGTGGCCCATTTCATGGTTATTAATCCCCCTCATGATGGGGCACTCTGCCCTGATGACCTAGTGACTTCCCCCCGAAACACCTCTGAATACCGTGACCTTGGAATCAAGATTTTGGTATACGAATTTGGGCAAACACAAGGTTTCAGTTTACAGCAAAGGGATTATAGCCCATTATGGATCATAACTAGAATTCTAGGCTTATCTTCTGTTGTAGATTCACAGGCTCTAGTGAGACAATTCAGGACAAAGACAATAATGATCTCTGTAATGAAGTAGCTATAACCCAGAACAAGTTTACCTGGGTTTGAGAATGGTGAGTCTGATGTAAGACTGAAAGAAATTCCCCCACATTCAACCCGTTTATTCAATGTCTTGAATAAAATATTGTGTTCATGAATAAGATGTAGTTCTGTGTACACAAATTCCACTAATTTCCTAGGCAATGAGAACACATGGCTTGTTTACAAAAGTGGGGAGGAGTTTAATAAGCGAATAACAGGTTTGGTATGCTAGTACATGTCTGTAATCCCATCTACATAAGAGCCATAGGTAGGGGGAACACAGGCTGAAGCTGACCCTGGGGAAAACTCCAAAATTATCTGTAAAAATTAACTGAAGCAAAAATGGATGGTGCATGGCTTAAGTAATTGAGCACCTGCTTAGGAAGTATCAGACCCTGAGTTCAAAACCTGAATACCATTGAAAGAGGGAGAAGAGAGGAGGGAGAAAGAGGGATAAAAAGAGAGAGAGAACAAATAGCGAATAGGAAGAACCATATTATTATAAAGGCAAGAAAATTTCAGTAAGAGTAATTCTGATCTGAAGGTGAACTTTGCTTAATAGATATTTTTCCTTGGTCCTGAAAATATTCTCAATTTTCCCAGATCAGTCTCTTTCTCCCTTCCACAATATTTTCCAAATAACTTCAACTCATGACTCCAAAATGAAGGTAAATGTGTGAAGTTAGCAGCAAGGAAAGTTGAAATAATTAGGAATAATTAGGAAACAGTGTTTCTCCCCATTGCTCCCAAGGCATCTATCATTGTATCTCATTCATGGACAGGATCAAGGTTACTTATAATTGATGCTGGCATCATCTAGCTAAATAGCCTAAATTTGGGTAATTTTTAATAATAACCTCACTCTCCTCTTCTGTTTTGCTCTAACAATACAAAAGCTTTAAAACTTTGGTATTCCTCCTTCTTTCACCAATGTTAATTCATTAAGGTTACTGAAGGCCTAAAATAGCATGGCCATATCTATTCCTTGGTACCACTGAGCTGAATTTCATTTGTTTTCATCTGTCTGTGAGATCATTACTATCCTGCTGCATAATTGAATTGGTTCATATTAGCATCCGGCCTTCTCAAAATAATAAATTCACCAACAGAGAGTGGACAATTGGTGATAATAATTATTTGTATGCACTTCTCTTCAGTGGCTTTTCCCATAGAATATTTACATTATTTCGAAGGATAGTGTCATCTTGATATCTGCTTTAATTAAATCATCCTTTTCAATTTCTTTCTGTTCTTTCATCATAAATATTAAAAATAAAAACCCAACTTTCAGAATAGATGAGCTAGCATATGGCAATCTTTCTCTTTATGAATGCCCCAACTCTTTGATCTCTATAGTCCTTTCATTTGGGGTTTGTATATAAAACTGTCATTGACCTTGTAAGTTCCAGCTGTCCTCTTGAAATACAAGGCTGGTAATGATGACACACAGCATTGGTAATAACAAATGGTAGTTCATATTTCAGCTGAGTCGGGTTGTTATGCTTTGCTTTTAGGCTCAATGTATTCAACATGGATAGAAAACGTTAAAATTATAATTCAACTGGCTGATCTCTCCTTCTCTCCCTCTCCCTCTTCTCTCCCTCTCCCTATCTCCCCTCCCTCTCTTCCTCCCTCCCTCCATCCCCCCTTTCTCTCTTCTCCCCTCCCCAAGCAAGATAGCTGGAATTGAAACCTATATGAAATCTACTCACGAATCAGGCCAGTGCTGGCATTGGTATTAGGTGACTATTTCAAACTGAAGATTGGATGCTCTTATTTGGGAATATTAGATTTTTATCTAGGATAGAGAAATTTTACCATGACCCTCAGCTCTGCCATCGGCTATAAGGCAAACACACAAAAAACTAAATTCTTTCATAGTTTAGGCAAATAAAAGCTTTGTAAACAGCAAATCAGAGAATGAACAAACTAAATGAAGACAAGTTGAATTATTTTCTTCTCTGAAATAGTGTCATATAATTTTGAATGTCTGGACTTGGTCACTTTTTTGTATTTCTAAGCACATAAGCCTTCTCTTATTTTAGAGGGGAAAAAACTAAGAAGATGACCAAAATCTCAGAATCTCAGTTTGATAGGAGGACTAGGGCTATCTTTTGGGGGCTGATTTCAGCAGGGGGTGAATACAATTACCAGAAGTGTATTATACATTTCCAAATTACTAAAAGACTGAATTTCAAATATTCTTGCCACAAATGGTATTTGAGATGACAGATACAATAACTTAGCTATTCCACCTTATATTCACAATTCATAGCATCACTTTGTACATCAGAAATATATATGCAATTAGAGTCAATTTAAGATTTAAAAGTTAATTTTATAAAAGGAAAATTCATATTCTCTTGCAAATAATTTGTCTATAGCACTGCTACAAAGAAAAACATTACAAATATTTAGGTTTGCTTTTCTACCTTTCAAAAAGAGGCCATTGAAAAGACCACATAGTATTCCATTAAAATGCATAATTTTTAAGTTTTATGTATATCTTGAAACTAATTTAGGTTCCTTCATTCACAGATTTTTTTTCAAGGAGCTCATAACCAGTTCTACATCAAAGCTATTTTATGTCAGTATGACACTGACATTATTGTTTGGAGTGTTCAGGGTGATATTCAGCAAACTAAATATGCTACAGAAATTGTTAAGCCAGGCTCAGCCATGGTTAGCCTGAAATAAAAGGCTCACATGGTGTTGGTTGAATTGAATCAGTACATCCATAGCTACCAGTCCACCAGAAAAAAAAAATTTCCATGTTGGCAACCATTTTGGTATCTCAACTGCAAAACCTATTGCTGGTGCTAGGCTGTTATAAAATTTTAAGTTCTAGAAATGTTTGGATTCCAGATTTGTATTTGATAGACTATTTCCTGTGCCTCATCTTATATCTCTAATTGGAAGCAAGACCCAGATACCAACACAACAATATGGCTGCAAACCATATGGTGTCAGACTGCTTATTGCTGGTTATAAGATATGGGTTCTCACATTTTCCAGACCTGTTCATCTGCTAACTATGTTGACTGAAGAACTATGTCCACTGGAGATCATTCTCAATCAGCTTGTACTTATGTGGAGAGACATATGTCTATGTTTATGGAGTGTGATTTAAGTGAATTGGATGAGCGAAGTTCATAAAGAGTAGGATTTAACTATAAATAATGTTTCCATTGGGACTACTAGTAATGACATGGAGTCTAGGATCCATAGTGATAGAGATAGGTCCCCATTCCTTGAGAGCAATCACAGAGGAAGGCAGAGGTTTCTGACAAGCCTGCAGAAACCAATAGACTCCTAACTGGCAAACCAATCTATCTGTGCATTAGTAAGTATGTTAAGAATTCAGGAACACACCTTGGTGACAATATGAGCAGAGCGGTGGAATAGTATATTTAAGAATCAGACAGATCTGATATTTTTCAAGTAACCTCACTACAACTATATAATGGGGTATATTTTATTTGATAAGGTCTACAAAATCATTTTATAGAAAGTACAGTTTTCTCAATTCCATTACTACAAAAGAAGAGAGAGAGAAAGGGGAAAGAAAGAAGGGAGGGAAGAGAAAGGTAGGAGGGAGGGAGAGAAGGAACAAAGGAATTTCTAAGAGTGATTGTTTTTCCTAGCACTGTTTCCATGACTTGAACAACGTGGAGTCTTATTTTAAAGGGAAAAAAATACTCTCCCAATGACCCTCCCTCTGTGTTACCTACATTATCTTAATGTAATGCAAATGTGAACATGTTTTAGTTGAAAATAAAAGAAATATGTACTCACAGCTTTTGTGAAATGGAAAAAAAACCAACATACAAATTAAATATGAACAAAACTGTAAAACCATTAAAATTCAAATTAGCAGCATTAATTTAATGAAACTCAAGATATTGTTTTTTTTTCCCCTAGAACTGTAGCTGATGTGGAATTAATGCATAACAATGTGGCCTCAGGTCCGGGTCTATATAATCTATTTTTATAGTTTGACTTCAACAATTTTGACCTAAAAAAATATTCTATTAAGTATAATTTTATCTCAAAGTTTAAATAGGCTTCCTATAAAATCAAAGCTCTTTTAGGGAATAATGATCCTGAAATAATTTTCAGACTGAGCCAGCTATAATGTGTTGACATTGAGGCATTTCAAAAGTCTAATACAGATATTTAGTTATTAAAAATAAATAATAGCATATTTATTATTATTAGTTTTTTTGGGGGGTCCGGTCGTGGGGCCTGAACTCTGGGCCTGGGAGCTGTCCCTCAGCTCTTCAGCTCAAGGCTAGCGCTCTACCACTTGAGCCACAACGCCACTTTCGGCTTTTTTCTTTTTGCTTATGTGGTGCTGAGGAATCGAACTCAGTGCCTCATGCATGCAAGGCAAGCGCTCTACCACTGAGCCACCTTCCCTGCCCTAACATATTTATTATTAATTAAGTATTCTTGATTAGTTTCTCAACAATTTAGCTACTTGCAAAAGCAGTATAATACCAGATGATCCAGTTAATTTGCTCTGTTCTTTTTAAATTCTACATACCTTACATTTCTTGTCATGAATACCACTTTTCTCCATTTTATGACTTTGAAACCTGTCAGTACTGCACAGTACCGTTTGTTGTAAATACTGTCCTAAGTTCGGATACCAAGATTATAAAGCATCAGTCTGTAGTAATTCTGAAGACCCAGAATATTCCATACAAGAAAATTTACCAGTGACATAAAAACATAAATTTCAAAGCCTTTGGCTAAATACTGAGATTCTGCAGAATGTATTTATGCACTTCCAGAGTTCTATATATTCATTTTCAGAACTATGGTCCAGGAAAAAGTATAGGGATGAAAACCAATTAAAAATTTAAAAATATTAAAATGAACCATAGGATAAGGCAATCATTTTTAGCAATCATGTAGAATCACTTTTGTTTAAAACAGAAAAGGACAAAACTATGTATACAGGAGGTTGTGATATAAGCATGAAAAAGTAACCAAAAAGAAAGTGAGATTCTCAGGACAAAGGCTGTGAACAAAGGAGAAATCAGGAACAAAAGTCATGAATGTTCTCCAAAAGAAAGACAATGTGAAAGTTTAACAGAGAAGTATTCAAGAGTTCAAGCTGAATGCTGTCAGACAGGAGATCAGCATGGTTCTAAGCTTTCTGTAAGCATTTCTAGTTCAGTGTTTCTACCTCCAGGTATTAGGTTTAGTCACAATACCACGTCTATTTTCCTCTTTGGCCTGAAAGCTCCTGAGTGACTGGGACCTTATCTCATTCTTCTCTATGACTCTCTTACTTAAGTACACTATTGGGCTCAAGTGAAATAAATAGAACAAAGAAATATCTCTGAGTTGGAAGGGACTATGAAGACCTTGTAGGCCAGTATTTTGCAACTTCCATGCTACAGGTGATGGCAGTAAATGTTTATCTGTCTAGTAATAGCTTTTACCTATTGTGAAGGGAAGAATATACTAACGTTTATTAAGCCTTTACTCTAAATTCCAGGTGTTTCTAATTTTAGAGACCAAATTGTTAACCAGTTAGATATTATTTTGAAATTAGTCATTACAAACAATTAGACCAAAACTTAAAAATCCCTGGACCATCTTCAGCCTCTGTTTTCCATCTTCCAATTTAATTCAAGCATTAATGATTAGATCATGGAGCAGATGTCATAAACTTTTTCTGTAAAATGTCAGATATATGATTTACATTTCGTAGTTCAGAGCTCTATTGCAAGTATTTATAGCTTTCATTTTAATGCAAAAACAAGCACAGACAAAACACCTGAATGGACATGGATGTGTTTCAATGAGATTTTGTTTATAGAAGCAGTGAATAATCCAGGTTCAGCTCACAGGCTATAGTTGGCCAACTTCTTTCTTAGCATATGATGGAGCCACAGATTTGAAGGAATCTAAATCTCTGTAACTCTACATGGAAAGAGACTCTCTGGCTGGCAGGAAGCCTTTATTGGGTAGCTGCTCACGTGAAAAATAAATTTCTGTTTGATTTGAATTAATATGTGTGTTTTTAAAGTCTATTGTCATCCAACATAAACTAAAAAGTTAGGATGTGATGCTTCCGTGTGTGTGTGTGTGTGTGTGTGTGTATGTGTGTGTATGTGTGTCTTGGAGGGCATATGGCAAGCATCAGAGAAAGAGATATATAATGCTGGAACAATGGGGCTATGCTAGAGATATATAATGGCAAAAACATCATCTGCAATAGCTTGGAAGGAGGATGATGTGACTACCAAGCTCTTGGTTTAGGTGTGCAGATTGGAAAATCAGAATCTTAGTGTGTGCTTGCAATTGTTTGATGGCTACAGATAGTTAAAAAAAAAAGCAAGAAAGTGATGGGCTCACATAAATACTTTCTGATTAGAGAATAAAAGAGAAAGGGGATTAGAAAGAGTTCAGAAATGTGGGGCTTTCTAATATTGAGAAATGCACCTAGACCTCAAACAATAAGAAATAAGATTGAAACAGGCCCTGAGTGACAAAGGTCCAGGAAGATTCCTCAGGCAAATCAAGTGACTCAGCCTTACAGAAAAGATGCTAGTGAGGGTGTTAACTTTTTTTTTTTTTTTTTTACTTAAGCTTCTGGTTTTATGGATCTCATTCATCAGCAAGAGAAAGCCTGTGGGAAAGGAAGCAGCAGTGGATTTGAGAACTATATACAGGAATGAACTTGGGTGTGGTTACACAAGGAACAGACTAGAAGTCTAGCAAGTTTCACACCTAGTAAGTTCTTGAGGGCCCTGTATTGCCAAAAGGAGATAGCATCATCATCCTCTTCCATAGGATTCCACTCCACACCTCTGTCTACTGCCTAGAGATTTGCAATGCTTCTTATAGGGAAGAATGTGTTTCTCTGTCTCCCTGATAACAGCCTTTGACCAATGGAGTTTGAGAAGTAATGCCATTGGGTCCTGTTGTGTGCTTCAGCAATCAGGGATGGCTCTGCTAATTCCACAGAGGATCTGATCATTCAGCATGAACTCCAGAATAAAGATGTCACATGGAATGAGGTTATCACTTAATGTCAGCAAGAAATAAACCTTCATTGTTGTAAGTTATTGGGACTTGGGTATTTCTTATTACTATAATAAAGTTTAGCAGTAACTGCCCCCCCCAATCCAGATTTCTAAATTGTAAATTGCATGAAGGGGTAGAGGAACATAGACACTAGACAATACCTAAGGATTGAACACATTTCAATGTGGCCAGAAAGTCAGAAGTGAATAAGGAAGTTTCTTCTGGGATTCAAACCAGAATTCAATATGAAACTTTCCCAATTCCCAACATACAGGTACTTCACAAGCCTCTTTAGTGGGGATTCATACTGCTTTGGCCCTCTGTCTGGGATGTGCATCACACTTTTTAATTAATTAACTAATTAATTTTTGCCAGTTCTGGGGCTTGAACTCAGCGCCTGGGCGTCATTTGCTCAAAGCTAGCACACTACCACTTGAGACACAGTGCCACTTTCGACTTTTTCTGTTTAGGTAGTACTGAGGAAGTGAACCCAGGGTTTCATGCATGCTAGGCAAGCACTGTACCACCAGGCCACATTCCCAGCCCCAGACTGTGTTTTTTCTTTACCCAAACAAGAGCTCTAATTTCATGCTTTTTATTACTGCTGAACCGTTCCATGTTTTCTTTCACAGTGTGTTGGTTGGCAGGCCAAAAGAAGAGCTTTCAGACTTGGTGAAGTGGATCACCCAGCCAGTTGGAGAAAGTGGTTAGTATTTGTACTACTTTAGGGTAGAATAAATGTGTCCTACATGCAAAAAGACGGGTAAGCACAGCTATTCAGTGCAAAAGAGGTAGCCAAACATGCAAGTCTTCCAGAGTATGTAGATGTTCCCAGAAAGGAACAATAATAATTTGCTGTCCCCCTTAAAGCAAAGCATGGTTAGAACTCTAATCAAAGGAATATTTATAAAAATCTCAGGGTTTGTAAGAAGTAAGCATACTTTCTTTTACATTCTATTGACTAGATGCAGATGGTCAGTGTAAGGACTTAGAGAATGTTGGGATGAAAGGATCAATAGAGCTATCAGCGACTCTTCCTTGTATAGATGTGTGAGAGAATCATGAACTTCTATAGTACTTGGTCATTTCTCATTTTTAAGCTTTATTTTTATACTACCTGGTATCCTCTTAACTAATATACTCCAAACTTCTATTATTGGGAAGAATAAATGAGTTAAAGCACTTTATATAGGCCAGGAACATGTTAATGAGTCATTAAATCATTTAGTTTCTCAGTATAGCAAGTAAATCCCACAAAAATATTTGAGAGGAACTGTCATGAAAATAAAAGTGACAATGTTTCTCTGCATGACCTCCTCAACCCAACATTCCTGACCAACACAAAACCAATCAGTAATATTTTGTTCACATTGCCTGTCAATTACCTGGGTCAAACTGATGGTCCTTCATTTGCATTTTCATAATTTATCTGTTGATTGAGGACTTAGTGCATATGCGGTATGGAGAACCTAGCAATAAGAAAAGGTGATTATATCTTCTTACTGTCCCATCCCAGTTTTGAGTTCATCTATTGATAATTTCCTGTGTTAAGCCTTAAGCTGAAAGGTTCATATACATTTATATACATTTTCTCATTTAGCATGAAGCATGTAGAATTAATATCTCCGTTTTACAGGTATAAAAATCAAACCTCAGATAAATAAAGTTGATCTTTCTAATACTATAAAGTTGTTAATTGGATACCTTGAATTTAAACTAAGTTCAATGCCCATGAATGCCACAAAATGCTCTTTGGGCCATACTAACAAAACCATTAAACTTCTTCATAATGGGACTTAAATTCACCTTTTTTGCACCAAGAATAGTCATCTATTTAAATAGGCTCAAATTGGCTGTGTGACCAAGTGTCAGATGATTAAGGACTTACTGGTTTCAATGACTGGATTTTTGTCCCTGTCATGTTCCTTGAGATGTCATATTTTTCTCATCCCAAGTCTTCTATATTTACCTAAACCTCTCCAGGCTATTCAATTTTTCCTTATTACAAGGTCTAGATATACATAACTCTAGAGACTAATGACTATTAGGGTTATTGTCTTCTAAATATTATTTTTTGTCTAAATATTTTCATAAGTATACTCTTTAGAAGAAAACACAATCTTCTAGCACCACAAAATGTGTTTTTCTTTTTCAAAGGGCTATGAAGTATTAGAGACAAATGAAATGTAGAAAGGATATTATAACAAGCATACATGAATCTATCATTAAGTTGAAAGAGAACAAGATAGAGCAGACAGAGTCATTTCTATGACCTCCCTTTAGCCTCTTCTTCCTAGCCTCTGAAAGCAATGATTGTAGGGTACCACTATTATCATGAATATTTATTTATTTTTTTATCATGAATATTTATATTTTCTATTTCAATGTGTTTTTTTTGTCACCAAAGACAATATCTATCTCATAAGTAGTAGCTCTGAGTCTCCAGCTTTCCACTATCATTACTTTCAATGTTTTTTTAAGTTTAATTTGAATGTTTACTATTAACAATTAAGACAAATCTAGAGCTGACCACAACAAAATGGAGAATACTCATTATCTGTATCCTGAGGTGATTCTTTTCTCACAATAGCCAAGCTGTGGAATCAATTCACAAAATGTCCAACCTATCTCTCTCTCTGTCTCTCTGTCTCTCTGTCTCTCTCTCTCTCTCTCTTTCTTTCTCTCTCTCTCTCTCTCTCTCACACACACACACACACAATACACCATAATGAAACCTACCACTTTTTGAAAAAGTAGGAAGGATAAAGGGAGGTTATAATAGAGAGAGTGAATTTGCTCAAAGTATTCTATATGCACTCATCTGTATAATTATAAGCCCCCTTATTGTAGGCTAATTAAAAAAATAATATAAAAGAATCCTTCCATATTTATTTGAAAATGTGTTCAAAAATCGTCTGCACAAATATCTCTTCCCCAATCCAGGCAGATACCAAACATAATTACATTGTGTCTTCTTTTCAGAAAGTCTGTGCCATGAGATGTGTAATCACTTCCTAATATCACAGGTGATATTCCTTTGGTAGTCAAAGACTCTCTCAGGAAGATTAAAATTTTCCCTATATCTCTCCCTGGTCCTGGAACTCTATTAATAGGTTAATCTCCAAGCTGGATCTGATAGATATAAATGTGAGCTTTCCCAGGTGGCCTTAAGTGATAGCACATATAGCCTAATATCTGTCGAAAGCTAGTAGGAATGACCGAAGTTTTCCCAATACTTTGGACTTGATTCAACTGAAATGTCTAATACTTCAAAGAGTTTCATCAATAAACGAAATACCGAGGTAAACCATAATGATCTCAACATTTTAGATGATTTAACACTGTAGCTTGAAGGATATTCTGAATATGTACTTTAGAAGCAACTGTTCTTGGGTTTCTGGTGTTTAAAATAGACCCTTCAATGAAATGCTGTTTGGGTTAGGTATTATTGGAATAGAAATAAAATAAATTCTAAAACCATACTTTTTCCCATGTACTAAAGAAAATGTTCTACTTTTTGTTACCAAGTAGATTCTATTGTCATTAGACAGAAGACAACAGATAAATCAATCTTGGCAAGTAATGCAAATAGAAATAGTAAATTATAAGCTATACCTCTGAGAAAGTTAACATCTAAATCTTTAATATTGAATATCCAGGAAATGTACAAATCTCTGCATACACCAAAATGGAATACTAATCAAATGAGTTATATAGCTTCAGTGTTAGTACTAAAATTGTGCCCTTTAATTGTCCAAAATAGAAGTCCATAAAATAAAACGTTTCTGGGGAAAAAAATGAACTAAATTAACAAGACCCTCAGACTCAAAATAATAAAGTAGTTGCGTAACCATGATTTTTCCATTTTTTGTAAAACCATTACAGCATAACTATTATGTGCTCGCAAAAAAACAACAATAAAGGTTAGTAACATTTTAATATTTTTGCTACAGCCTTTTTAACTTTAATAAGGAAAATAAAATACCTCAAATGCAAATGAGTTGGGCTGAGAATTTGGCTTAGTGGTAGAGTGCTTGCCTAGCATGCATGAAGCCCTGGGTTCAATTCCTCAGTACCACATAAACAGAAAAAGCAGGAAGTGGGGCTGTGGCTCAAGTGGTAGAGTGCTAGCCTCGAACAAAAGAAGCTCAGGGACATTGCTTAGTCCTTGAGTTCAGGACCCAGGACTGGCAAAAAAATGTAAATGAGTTAAGTTTTTCTTTGACCTCTCCCAGTCCCAAAATCTTCATGACCTCAGAGATAACTCTTGTTCAATAATTACAAATGTGAAATGTATCTATCAGTCCATATTTTTAAACTCTATACATTTATGTACTTTTTGTTTCAAATTCGTATGAATATTCTCCATGATGACTAATTTTAGATGTCAACTTGCCTGGATTAAGCAACATCTTGGCATTGTGGAAAGCACTATTTTAGGTGTGTCTATAGAGTATTTCTAGATGATAAAGCTGGAGTGGATGAGGAAGATCCACCTTCAATGTGGACCTGGAAAGAGCAAATACAAAAGGACAATTGGTTTGTCCATCCTCTCAAGAACTCTTGCAATGGATATTAGATGCTCACACTTTCTAGTTTTTTGGCTCCCTAGAGGCTTAGGCTCTTGGACTGGAACCAAGAGTTTTATCACCAATTTCCCTGGTTCTGTGGCCACTGGACTTGAACTAAATTACACACTACCAGCATTCCAAGGTCTTGAGTCTGCACATGACTTGCAGAGGGAGTTCTTAGCTGCCATGTTTGAATGAGTCGATTTCCCAGTAAAATTCCTCTCATGTAACCATATACTTATTATATTAGTTCTATTTGTAGAACCCCTCAAAATGCTACCTATCATTGTTTCTGAAACACTTTTTCTACATCCTCATGTTATTGAGGGCAAGCATATTAATATAGAGTTATGCTATTCTCTTTCATTGTGCTATAGTATTGCATTCATTTCAAAGTTCACTGGCTTGTTGGTGGAAAGTTTGTTTCTTATAGTATGCTATTTTAAACATTGCTATGGTTAACATCTTTTGCATATTCTCTGTGCATATGAATTGGAATTCTTCTAGGAATATGTACTGCCAGGTGGGCCCATTTTAAATTATACTATTACTAAAATCCTATGCATAGTTAGTTGTACCAATTACAGCTCCACTCCAAAGTCTTCTGTCTGCATTCTCTTCAGCACATAAAAGTATCTCTGAGGTGAACATTTGTCATTCTTTTTGGCTACTCAGCACTCTGAACACCCACAGTGTTGGGAGAATCTTCCAACTAGGAGTCCTCACCACCTATTGCAGATACCATATACTGTCTTTCCCATCCTCTGTTGGGTTTGTCAAATTATTAATGAATGAAAATCAATGCCTAAGAGCATATGTTTCTTGGAATCTACTGCTCTTGGTAGTTGCTATGTTCATTGATGGAACAAGAGGTTCCATCAATATATCAGATGGTCATGGAGTTTTGCTGGCATTGACTAACATGATAAGGGAGGTGGCTTCTGGTTCTCCTAGAGAATGTCCAAATATTCTTATTTCAGTGTAGCATTAGAGGGAGCAAATGCTTTAAAGAGAATGCCTGTGTCTTGCCATTGTTCTGGATGGTAGCTATATAACTGTGTACATATTAATCTCTTAGAGCCCCTTGATTATATGTGAGAAATAAGTTCACCTACATTATGGGACTAAAGGACTACATATCTATGAAGGTTTTGGAACTGTGCTTGGAATATAGTAATAATCATTGGTCACTATCATACCGTAATACATGCTTATTTCTGCTTAAACTATGGTTACTTTCTGTAGTTTATGGGCACAGAACTGTTTCTGATCTTTGTGGTCCTTCATCTGAGGAATGAGAAGTGGTATCTTATATGATTTATTGCCTTTCTCTCAGTATGAATAAATCAGAATGAATGAATCATGTTTACGGGTCATTTGAATTTGATGTTCTGTGATTTCTTATTAGTAGCCACAGCACATTTTCTATTGGATTGCTTTTCTTTCTCTTTTTGAATTGTGTACTTTAATATATTCGAGACACTAAGCCTTTGTTTGCTCTTTGTGTTGCAAATATCCTTTCCCAGTCTGTCACTCTTAAATTTTGATCTGATCCAATTTATTAAGCTTCCCCCCTCCCTTTATCTGTTAGGCATACTTGTGCTTTAGTAAAATTCTTTTGTGCCCTGAGGTCATAAATATATTATGCTTTCGCCTCAAGAGGTTTTGTAGTAATCTTTTTTCAGATTTCAGTGCTTACACTACATAGACTATTACTTTTAAATGAATATTATGGAAAAGTTCACAGCAACAGCAACTTTCCCTTATTTCCCAGCTACTATCTTACTAACAATGAATTTGGCAGGACTGTCTATTTGGAAATCAGAGAGGCAAGGAAACAAGGGGCAGAATATCAGGAACAGTTGAAAACACAAGCTGTTGAGTCTAGATTTTTATGACCCTATCAACATAGTTATTAGATAAATTATCTTGTGTTTTATTGTCTGTTTGTCTTGGTAGGACTGGGGTTTGAACACAGGGTCTTACACTCACCAGACTGACTCTATCACTGCTGAGGTATACATTTAGCCCTCCTCTTGTTAGTTATTTTCAAGCTAGCTTTTGTTTCTCATCATGGATAGGATAACAGGATATTAGCACATCCTGCTCTTTGTTGGGGATGGGGGAGTCTCACAAACTTTTCTGCCTAGATTGGCTTCAAACTAACATTCTTCTAATTTAGGGCTCCAAAATAGCATGAGCCACTAGTGTTCGGCAGTCTTGTCTTTTTAAAAGCCTTTTCCATCACATATAAGCACTTTTGATACACACACACACACACACACACACACACACACACACACACACACACACACACACACACTTTGGATTTACCTAACTAATTGAGGAGATAGTACTTCTGCTAAGGTGAAGAAACTGCATTAAAAAAGTCTTAGTTTATCCAAAGCTGCCAACAGCTTTGTTCCAGCCCTACTCCCAGTCAGGGTGATAATGTTCTCTCCAACAGCATCACTGAGCTCAGCTGGGACTCAAAATGGATTGTGTCATTTCAAATTAGTCATTTCAAAATTTCCTTCCATATCTGTTTTGGCCCAGTTTAGAAATATGGTCTGAATTCTAACACTCAGATAAAAATGACTATTTTCATTTCCTTCTATATCAGTCTTCCAGGAGTCCATATAAAGCTGAATTTTGTCTCTCTCTGTGTGTGTGTGTGTGTGTGTGTGTGTGTGTGTGTGTGTGTGTGTGTGTGTGTGTGTGTGTGTGTGTGTATGTGTGTGTATGTTTTACTTAAAGTTGAAATTGATGAGGGCACTGAAGTATAGTTGGAAAGGTATAACTGAAACACTTGGAGACCTCTGCAATTACTTTGTGTCACCTGCCTTACTCTTGAAATTGTACAGTAGATATTTGAGATTTATACTTACAGAAGGTGGCTTTGGTTTTCAACTCTACAGATCATAATAAGCAGCTGGAGAGCTGATGATTCTAAGCTCATCCTGAGCTTCCGATTTGGTAGATCTGGATAGTAGCCCAGGCATGAGCATTTCTACATATACTACTTAAGAAAATGGTTCATGTAACTTTTCTTGAGAAAAACGTAAGTTATAGCATTTTATCTCTAGGAATCTTCTGCATTCTGAACACCCAAGAACAGAGTAACACATCATACATTAATGTGAACTAAGTATCAGTATTGCTAGTGATTGGACAAGAGAAATCTGGAGGGAAAAATCCTCTGTTAAAGTGTAAAATATAAGTAGGGATAGATTTAAAGTGTAAAACCAGCTTTTCCTGAAAGGAGAAATGTTGGCGGATCAGTAAGGTAATGTGCCAGGAACCACACAAACACCATATGCATCCTACACATGGAAGCATGTATGGGAAGTATGCCCCCTGGGCAGGACTTTCTTGCTCATCCAGACTTTCCAGCTATGTCTCTGAATACAGCTTGGTTCTGGACCCTTTCTTAAGCTGAAGATTCTCCTTAGCTGAACTTACTTTAAATGGGTAAATTTTATGGTATGTGAGATGTACCTCAATAAAGCTGGGTTATTTGAGGGTTTGTTGCATTTCTGTGTTTAAAGCATAGTGTATACAGCAGAACACAAAATTAGTGAACTCACAGACAGATCAATAGAAAGCATCCAAATTAAGCAAAAAAGATACTGGAGGGGACAGACGGGAACCTTACTGCATTGTTGGTGGGAGTGTGAACTTGCTCAACCACTTTGGAAAGTAGTATGAAGATGCTTCAAAAGACTACATAGAGCTCCCCTATGACCCAGCAATCCCACTTTTGAGCATTTACCCAAATGATCACAAACAAGGACACACTAAAGCTACCAGTACGACTATGGTTATTGCAGCATTATTTACTATAGCTAAGATATGGAACCAACCCTGATGCCCCTCAGTAGATGAATGGATCAAGAAAATGTGGTATATATACACAATGGTATTCTATGCCTCCATCAGAAAGAATGACATTGCCCCATTTGTTAGGAAATGGAAAGACTTGGAAAAAATTATATTAAGTGAAGTAAGCCAGGCCCAAAGAAACATAGGTTTCCCATGGTTTCCCTTATCTGCAATAACTAGTATATGTCTGAGACAAACAGAAACTGTCAGACAAGTTGATGTTAAGTGAAATGAACCCCAAGATAAGGATTCAAATGTTTTTTTTTTCTTTCTTGTGATTGTTTCCAACATATTTATAAGATGATTTCTTTGTTGCTTTGTATGTACCTCCTCCATGGTATAAGCCCTGCTTTCACTGTATTTGATGTTGATATAATTTGTGGAGGGGAAAGGAAAAACCAAATCATTTAAATAGGGTTACAGGTGGACCCATTACAACAATGAGATGTACAAGACATTATGTCAAAAAACGAACTTTACAACTTTGGTGAGGTGGGGTTAGGGGGGTGGGAGGAAGTGGTGGTAGGGGAGTGTGGGGGTAGGGGGGTGGTATGGGGAAACAAAGGAGGAGGCAGCAATGCTTGATAAGAAATGTACTCACTATCTTGACCATGTAATTGAAACCCCTCTGTATGGTATGTTCACAATAAAAAAACTTAAAAATTTTAAAAAAAGAATATTTAAAAAAGGTTAACAGAAGAGAAGACAAGTGAGGTGGGTAGATAGCCACCAGCCACAATGGTGCATGCTTATAATCCTAATACTTAGGAGGCTGAGATAGGAGGGTTATGAGTTCAAGGCCAGCCTGGGCTATATTGGAGGAGTCTAGAGTGAGGAGCTAGAGATAATAGGGACAGATAGGAATGAAGGGAAAGGGAGAGGGAGAAGGGAGAGGAAAACATAGAGAGATGTGTGTGTGTGTGTGTATATGTGCATGAGAGAGAGAGAGAGTAAATCTAAGATATTATGTAATTATAACCCTATAAGAAGAGAGAGGGACTGTGCCAGTGGTGGTATTTGGAGAAAACACACCAACCTGGTATACAGTCTGTGACCCTGTTAGAAAATACTAGTTCACAGATTCAAAACTTCCAAGGAATACTGAGATATATGCATGTATGCATATATACATATATATACCTTTGTATATCTTTGTATACCATAATGAAACTGCTAAAATGTTTAAGACATCGTTACATGCTTACAGAAATATCTCTGAACAATCTGAACCAATGGGAGAGAGATAAGAGAGTAGACAGGGCTGGCTATTAGTAGTGCTGGCATTCTCACAATGGATGACATCCATGTTGAAGCAAGGTTAGAGAAATTGGAGATGAAGAGTAGAGCACTCTCAAAACCAGTTGGCCCAGGCCTGGAAGGTGGCTCCATGGTAGAGCGCTTGCCTTGCATGCATGAGGTCCTGGGTTCTATTCCTCAACACCACATAAGCAGAAAAAGCCAGAAGTCGCACTATGGCTCAAGTGGTAGAGCATTAGCCTTGAGCTGAAGACAGTGCCCAGTCCCAGAGTTCAGGCCCCACAACTGACAAAAAACAAAAAAATAAACAAAAAAAAATTACCAGTTGGCCCTTATCCAGATGTCTTCTGCTATAGCCCAGGCTCAAGAACTTGTGGAAAATATGCTTACTTTTACCTGGTTAACTCTGTTGGAATGTATATTCATGGATTTAAGGCAGTTGTAGGAGCTTCTGGTAAAAGGATAAGAAGCCACAAAGAAAGAATGACATCACCCCATTTGTTAAGAAATGGAAAGACTTGGAAAAAATTGTATTAAGGGAAGCAATCCAGGCCCAAAGAAACATAGGTCCCATGCTTTCCCTTATTTGCAATAACTAATATATGTTTGGGACAAGCAGGAAGGGTCAAAAGCTATGTATGTATGACCATATAAGATGATATTAAGTGAAATGAACCCCAACATAGGGATATAGAGGTTTTTTCTTTCTTGCTATTGTTTTTAATGTATTTTAAATGTACTATGTGATTTTTTTTGTTTCTCTTGTATGTTCTTCCCCCATGGTATAACCCTTGTTTTCCCTGTATTTGATGTCTGTGCCCTGCATCTTGTATATACATTTTTCTAATTTGGGGAGGAGAAGGGAAATAGCAAAATGCTAAAATAAAGATACAGGTTGACCCATTGTAACAAGGAGGTATACAAAACACTAAGTTGAAAATGAACTTTACAACTTGGGGTGGGGAGAGGGAGGAGTTGGGGAGGTTGGGAGGGAAGGGATGGTAGGAGAAAAACAAAGAAGGAGGTAACAATGCTTGATAGGAAATGTACTCATTACCTTACTCATGTAACTGTAACCCCTCTGTACAAGTATTTTTACAATTAAAATATAATAAAAAAGTCACAAGGTAAAAGGATGTTGTCTGACATGTACCAATAAAATGAAGAGCTTCCCTGAAATAAAATCACACCCACCAGGGTCTGACTTCTGGTTCCTTTACTGTCTGGATTTGTGACTTTCTGACCCAAGTGAAATAAAGAATATGTAATATGTTAACAATGTTGTCATCTTGCAAAATGCTTGAGATGATTAGAAAATATGGTGTATGTAAAAAATACATGAAAAATATAACTGTCATATTAGGTAGTTTACGACACCAGTTTGCTTTCAATAAAAATCTGAGAAGATTCAATTCCAAGTCCCACTTCCTGTTACTGTATCATAATGACAGAGGTCTTTAGTGAACTATACCACAATTAATGAAAGTCACCATGAATAAAAGAAGGTTTATAGCTGGTTATTTGGTATTAATCTCCAGAGGGATGACTTGTATCGGGTTAGTTCAAAATTGTTAGCTCAATAACTATAGTTTTGCTTAAGAGTGCCATTTCAAAGGAAAAGTTTAGCTTTGGGCATATCCAATAAAACAGAATCTTGAAAAAAGTATTTGCATGATCCCTAAAATAAAAGCAGAGGGCTCAGTATACTCAAGTAGTAGAGGACTTGCTGAGCAAGTGAAAGGCCATGAATTCTAGATGCTAGTGGTTAAAAAAATAAAATTAAAATTAAAAAAGGAAAGCAAAATGCTAAAAATGTAATCTAGAATGAATAGGCCTCTTACATTTTAATAAACATGACATAATTTGAGCATTACCTTCACTTCATTTCATGAACATAGTTACCTATGCCTTTCACTTATAAAATCAGACTTAAAGACTAATAATTTTCCGAGTCAGCAAAAATTCAAATATACCGCCCATGGTAGTTGAATTTCATTTACTGAAAATACTTTTCAGGTGTTTCTTTCAGAGCTCTGAATATTTTGGCATATATTTTCTACTTCCTTGCAAGGGAAGTCAAATCTCTCAATGAATTTCTCTTTAGTCTTATTATAAACATGACTCAAAGACAGCTCCAGGTGGAATTCTCTCTGTGACATTTTCTGTGTTAGATGCAATCACTCTCCTATAGATATATTACTATATTTGGAAATTCATTTCCCACAATGTCAATTTCATTTTATATATTTCTTCTAATAAGTTATCTAAAGATTAAAATATCAGTGGATGTAAGAAAAATGAAAAAGAGGAGCTTTTGTGTTTTCTGGATTTAGGAAAGTATTGAGTCCTTTAGCTCACTCACACAATTCATTTCTCAAACCTCCTTAATATAATTTGGTTCAAAAAAAACCTCCTATTCTACTGTTTATTATTGATGTGGTTATATTATTTAATCTGTGATAGGACCCTCTCTTGTGAATAAAACATTTTAAAATGTAGTTTTTATCTAGTCAGGTGAGTTTTTCCCCAATTATTGATACTAAAGGATTAATGATCACCTTTTTTCCTTTGTGCTCAGTATGAAAAAAATACATTATGTGACTCAGCCACCATATTAACTATAATGATGTTTAATAGTTTCACAGGACTCTCCTCCTGGGGAAAGTTCCAAGCACTCTATAAAGTCAGATGTGATCAACAAACCTCAGAGATCACAACATTCACTCTTCAAATGCTGTTGCCTCCAGGGTGAAATTGCCACTGCTTAATGTGTGCAGAGTGATGTTTCATGCTGTGTAGGGGAAGTAAGCAAGAAAGAGAGAGCCAAGTCACTCTTCCAGGCAGCTGAATAAAAAACTCTTCTGTTTCAACAATGTCTCCAAAAAATCTGGGATACCTTACACTACAAATCAGGTCTCTGTCCTTTGTGTCCAGCTGAAATAGCATGGATACTTGAGTTGGCAGACTATCAAACCTATATATAAGTTGTTTTTATTTAGGACAGGAAGGCTGAGATCTGTATTTTGAGTTTATATACAGACTAGCAAAGCAAGATAGAGAGAATATAACTCAAAAGATGAAGAGAAAAATAACTTGGATGTTTCTGAACCAATTCCCTAAGTGAACACAACTTACTTATCTATTAGTTCTAAAGACAAGTCTTCCCATGTAAATTGAAGTTATGGGGTAATACCACCCAATATATTCACAGTAGCAGACAAAATCTAAAATGAGCCCCAGTGACCCACTTACTTCTTCTATGCATCTGTCTGCCCTCCTTCCCTTGACTGCAGGCAGGCCTTGTAATTTGCTTTTCACTGATAGAATGTGGTAAAGATGGTAGGATGTCATTTCTGCTTTGTATTATATTCTAAAAGATGTATTTGCCACTGGAGGCAAGGACTCTTGTGAACCTGACAAAGTATGCATTTTGCAGAATCCATGGCAAAGAGGGAAAAGTGGAATCTAGGAAAAGAGGGCAGTCTCTAGGACTAGAGCATATCCACTAACCAAGAGCCAGCAAAGCCTAGGGCCTTTGGTCCTGCAGCAGCCTGGAAACAAACTTGTCAATAGTCTGAATGACTTTGAAAGCAGATTCTGACCCAGTGAGGCCTCCAGATAAGAACACTACCTTGCCCACATCTTCATTGCAATCTTGTAAGACTCTGAACAGAGGACCAACCAAAATAAATTGCGTTCTTTCGGCAGAGACAGTATTGATGTAATAAATGTGTATTGTGTTAAACCTAGGCTTATGGAAATTCATTATATCTCCACTGAAATAGCGAAAAATGAAACACAGATAATACCAAGTACTGGCAAACATATGGAACAATTAGAATTTCCATAGATAGTTAGATAGGATAGAAATTGGTTCTATTGTTTCAGAAAACTTTTTGGTAGCATCTTCCAAAAATCTGTACATCTCTGTTTATGTCTACATAGCTGTATCATATGCCTCCTTTAATCATAAATATGACTGAACTAGATGCTTTTACTAAAGATATGTTTAATGTTTTAGCCACACTATTTATAGTCATTTCAGTCTGGTAATAATCCAAATTTCCATTAATTGCTGGTACCCTGATCTTTGAGTTTTCAGTTGTGAGAACTGTGGGAAATAAATTTTTATTATTTATAAACTGCTTGGTTCAAGGTATTTCTATTATAGCAGCCCAATAGATTAAGTGTATCTATCTAGTATTTATCATCTATCTATCTTATCTATCTTACCTATCTATCTATCTCTACAGACGATTATGTACTAGGAGTGTACATAGAAAAATAAGTAGATAGGAAGATAAATGTGTAGATAGAAAGATAGACCAGGAAGTAGAAGAGCATAAATAAACAAATAGAGCTTTCTTACTATTACCTTGTCTCATTACTTCTCTCAAGGTATCTGAATACTTCACCTTACCACTTTGTAGGCACAGGCAGATCTGCCTATCATACATAGATGCTTCCTAATTTATGAATTTCTTTCATGATCATTATCCCTTTGATGCCCACAATAACCTGATAGAGCCAGGTCATTAACATGATCAACTTATAGATTAAGAAGCTAAAACTCTGAAGTAAAATGAAGTTCCCACATGGCTAATAAGGGTCTTGAATTCAAAAGCTTATGTTTACATTGCTCATTTCTTTCCACCAAGGAAAGTCTAACAGCAGTTCAACTTGGGCAGGCACTTCTTTTAGGATAAATAATATTGTGGAAAGTCAGTCAGTCTCTCTACAGCTATGGGACTATTTGGATCTAGCTTATCACACACTTGTATGAGAAATGAGCTGATCTATCTCTAAACTTTTCCTGAATAATACATGCTCTCCACCTCCATTTCTGTCCAAAATAATGGGCAAAACAAACAATACTTTAAAATCCATCAGGCAAACCACTCCAGAGCTAATGAAAAGTATGGCGTAAATGCAAATTCAGAAAGTCCATATCTTTACAAAATCTTATCAGAAAGATTCAGTGTTTGTGATGTATTAACTTTAAAAAAAGGGCTTGATAAAAAACAAGCTATGAAAAAAAAGCTATGAGAATATTGCTTTGCAGCAGAATATCAAATATTTGTGAATAATAATTTTACGCATATGGTTTTTAGTGATAGTACGTGTCTATCTTGTCTAATAACATTCTTCTTTACACAATCATGCTGAATAAATTCAGTCCTATTCATGTTTAGCTGTAATTTTATAACACTGACATAAATACAAAAGATAGAAATTTATGTGACAGTTGCAAGAGTGGCTGTTTATATTTCAACCACATTCCTCTTCTGAGAAGGTCTTCTGTGAGTGTAGAAAATTGATTTGACTTATCCTAATAATATAATAAAACCACAAACCCCCTCGGAGCTTCTTATCCACAGTAGGTTTGTTATAGAAACTTATGGCACTCTTCTGAGGGAGGGAAAAAAAGCCCACCTCTATTCTTTTCAATTAAAATACTCCAATAGAACTCCCCCATTCATGGCAACATGGATATTCATCTCCAAGGTCATCCACTAGAGGCAGTGTGCATCACCACCTCCTAATTTTGTTTATTTTACCATCCATCATTCTTTCCATCACTGTTAGTTAATTAATATGTCATCATTCTTTTTTTTTTTTTTTTAATACAGAGTGTAGTTTAATAAGAAGCCTAGATTATGCCTCAATGTGGCCTGGCTATATCAGTGTCTTTTTTTTTTTGGTCGATTGTAGTACCTGAAGTCTGGGCCTGGGCTCTGTCCCTGAGCTCTTTAGCTTAAGGATAGTGCTCTACTACTTGAGCCACAGTGCCAGTTCTGGCTTTTTCTGCTTACATGGTGCTGTGGAATCAAACCCAGGGCCTCATACATGCAAGGTAAGCATTCTACCACTGAGCTACCTTCCCAGCTCCTATCCGTGTCATTTTGAGGTAGTCACTTCGGTTCTCTAGGTTTCAGTTATAAACCATCATCCTCAAAAATGCATCGTTATTCCTGCCCTGAAATTATTGCCTCTATGGCTAACTTCAACTACTTCAATAAGAAGAGAACTTCTGTTCTGCCTGATTTTGATATATGCCTGAATGGTCCAAATAAAGCCAAATATTATGATTTCTACTGAAGAAGAATAGTCTTAAGACTTTTTAAAAATCAAAAATGCTTATTGAGCCCTTTCTAAGAGCTTTTCCTCTTCCTGTACTACAAATTCAACAGTAAACAAGACTGTTAAAAGAACCTGTTTTCATGAACTATCTATTTTAGAGGGATAAAGCATATACTCAGAGAAAAATAAGAAGGAAATATATTTTCAAATTGTGATACATGCTGTGGAAAAAAATAGAACAAAATAATGGAGTAATGGCTAGCCAGTAAGGTGGGTAGGTACTTCAGGATGCAGCATTAAGCAAGTCTTCTCTATGGAGTTGACAGCTTGTTGGAGATCTCTGGCCACTCAGACAAAAATCTAGAGGCAAAGCTTTCAGGCAAAGGAAAAGTATATATAATACCAAAATATCTTTGTTGAAGGAAGAGAACCAATAATAAGACCATTTCAGGATTAGTAAACGATGGTAGTAATTGTATGGGGCTCAAAGAGATAAGCCTGATAAACAAGAAATCCATCCAGACAGGAGAACACCTCTCTGCAGAGGACTGGAGAACAGCTTGCAAGACAGGGCTTTTCTCCTTTGGAAGAACTGTGTCCCAAGTATGGGGTCAAGTCACATCAACTGTCAGACAGACGGGGCTAATCACTGATTTAAATTTCTTTCCCAGAAATCCTAAATCCAGTTGGAAATTCATTTCTTAGTCCAAGATAACCTATTGTTTCTGTGAAAAGAGCAGTCAGATTCAGCAGAGGCAACCTCACCTTTTCTTAGAATGAGTCATTGGAGATGGTGAGTCATGAGAGATTTTAATCCAGAGCAGAGAAAAAAAAGGAGGGGGAAGGACACAAGTATGACAGAGGATAAAGAATTAAATCAGACAGCTAACTTGGTGGCAGGGGAAAGCACTTTACCTCTGTTGAGGTCTGTTTTGACAATTATAAAATGAAACTTTAGACAAGATAATCTTGGTAGTCTCTTGCCCACTTTAAATTGAAATTGTTTATTTGTAATTCTGAAATGAATCTCAAAAATCATTTTTCTTGCAGGTGCCAGTGCCTCATGCCTGTAATCCTAGCTACATAAGAAGCTGAGATCAGAGGATCATGGTTTGAAGCTAGGCGGGACAGGAAAGTTGTGAGATTCATCTCCAATTATCCACCAGAAACCAGAAGTGGTGCTGTGGCTCAAGTGGTAGAGCACTTGTCTTCAGCTGAAGAGGTGAGGGACAGCACCCAGGCCTAGAGTTCAAGCCCCATGATGGAAAAAAAAACAAAGCATACCATCTTATACTTCTATCTCCAGTTCTACATATAAGCAATTTATATCATTTAGATTATTTATTTCCATTTGTATATGTTATTAAATTTTATTCCTAGTTTCCAATCCATAATTTGAATATAATAAATTGAGAATTTGTTCAATTGCATATCAACATTGAGGGTTATCCAAATCAAATGGGAATTTCCTTATCTCTTCTATCACTGCTATAAAGTGAACCATTCTGCTTTTCCCTTCTACTTTTAAAATATAAGGCAATAATTACCAGTTTTTCCAGTAAGCAGGACTCTTTTAATCTGAAAAATTACTTAAAGATCACCAAAAAATACTATAAGGATTTAAATCATGATACTAGTACTTGAACAATTCAATGAGTCTCAAAGAGATAAACTTTCTGGTAAGTAAGCTCTCTTAAGTCTTTTTTTTTTCAGTATAGGACTTGAATGCAGGGCCTGGGCACTGTCCCAGTGGTATGGCTAGTGCCCTACCACTTTGAGCCATAGCTCCACTTCCAGGATTTGAGTGGTTAAGAGTAAGAGTCTCACAGCCCACGCTGGCTTCAAACTGTGATCCTCAGATCTCAGCTAGGATCTGAGTAGCTAGGATTACAGGCCTGAGCTACCAGCACCCAATTCTTAATCTGAGTGGGACTCTGATTCTTTTTCAGTCAGTCTTATCTGTTATCTAACTATCTGCATTCATCACAAGCTAAAAAGTGAAACAGAATGCTCTCCTTTAATAAAAATCACCTTTATTATTTTTATAATTTTAGGGTAATATTCCAAAACTATCTTCAATTAGATTCATGGATTTTTTTCAGACTTTTACTGTCTTCTGAGTTTCCATTGGTTGTCCAATATTCTTGTAGTTTAATCATTGGTTCCAATGCATAAGATGTGAATGAGACTGACATGCCTTACTTTAGGGTCAAAAGAAAAATGGTTTTTCCATTCATGTTCTTTCCTGATACAGAGAAAGCTAAAATCATGAGTTGAAACAACAACATCAAGAAGATCTGAATATTCCATTCCTGAGACTTAGAGTAAATCTTCTTATAAACTACCACAGCATGAAGAAAGGGGGGAATGTATAAAAATCACTGAAATATTGAAGTTAATTTGTCAATGCAGTAACCCTGACTAATGTGACTAAGATCACATACATTTCTTTTCTAAAAATAATATATTTTCTTATCATCCAAGTAGTAATAATTGACTTTTGAACAAAGCTTAGTCACTTGAAAACAGCAATAATATTTTTTAAACTTCTCCAAAATAACTTTGGAGCAAAGAAAACAATGGTATTACAAACTATGTAGAGAATCATTGCAATGATAGTTCTTCACATAAAAAATACATGAATGCTACCAAATCTGTATGCAAAGGATTATTAGCAGCTGGTTGAAACCAATGCCAGAAAATGTACCGTGACTAAATACAGCTTATTCCAAGTAGATTTAATGTTAGGAAATTGACAAATATGAAGCACCAAGAGGTTCAAGAAGAAAAATTATCTCCAGAGATGCTAAAAAGAGTTTTCATCTGACTGGAGGGAAAACAGAAAACAAAAAACCTCTTACCAAATGAGGAATGGAAAAGTGCTGCGTTAGAATTACCATGACAATCAGTTTCAAATCAACCACCAATGTGGCTGATTAATGTCTCAATACAGAGCTTTCCCATTTCAAGCAATGAAAAGACAAAGACTTTCTCTATTATTCCTACTTTTACTTACCATTTTCCCACAAGTTATGGTCAGCCTAAGAAAAAGCAAGAAATGAAACTCATGATTTGGAGAGAATCTGTTTAGATTTTGGTAGCCATAAAAACATTTAGAAACCTTTCTGACTATAAACCTAGAAAAGTAAACTTTAAAAAAAATCCAACCTTGATTGAACAAAGGCAAATTTCTAGATAGCCCATAAACAGGTCTGGGAGCCAAATGTATTGATGACAGTGATGTAGAGGATGAGTTTCCTATTGCCCAAAAGCCTGTCAAATTTAGCATGGTCAGTTGTAAGACACTAGAAGTATCCAGGCCCCAAAAGTAAGAGACTTATAAACTGTTTAACTGGGGAAACAATAAAGATTGTGATTGTGAAATAAAGATTGTGATAGAAACTTCTCTGTGCTATCACCTCTGCATTCATGGTTTGAGATGTACCAGACTTTCCTATGTTATTATTTGGTACTACTGCAGATTTTATTTTCCAGAAATGGCCACGGCAATATTTGAAATACATGAGGTGTTCTAGAACATTCACATACCCCACCAAGTATAGTCTATTTAGCCTCTCCTAAAACAAGATGTGCTTGCTCTTCTCCAGCTGTTTAGAACACAGAGGAAGTGATGCTATGTGACTTTTAAGCCTAGTTCATAAATTGAACACAGTTTCTATATGAGCTTCAGGGAAGTTCACATTGGCAAACCAGCCATCATGATGTAAAGAAGCCTAAACAAATCTACATGGGTTGCCTTACTACCTCTAGAGGCAAATGTAAAGGAAAAGACCGGAAGCTCCCAATAGCAAATATCAGTTGTTGGACATAGGAGTTAATGAGCATTTGGATGCCTCTGTTCTCCAACCTGTGAGTCTCCCAGCTGAGCTCCAGACTTTAAAGTGTAAAGAGAAGCTATCTGTGTTCTGCTCAAATTCTTGATCCATGAGCATAATGCATGGTCCTCATATGGCAGTACACATATAAGTAATTGACTATACAAGCACAGTAACTGAAACAGGTAAGAGTTTACGTCTAGATCAAGTTTTCTCTCAGGACTACAAAGTGTTTACGCATTCTCTAGCAATCGGAAAGTTCACTTGGGTGGAGCATGTCTATGAGATCTCTTACAAAGTTGACAGGTCTCTCAGGTTCTCAATGGATGCTGGTTGGATACAAACAGCATCTTTCTATGTGATTAGGCCACACCAGAACTTCTCAAAGAACCAATGTTTCACTCTTCAGAAAAGAGCATTGGAGAGTCTCTTCATAACCTAATATTGACAATGACATCTGTTCACTTTTGTCATATTCTGTTCATTAGAAATGACTCAGTATGTCCTATCTATGCACATGAATATTTGGTAAGGAGACAACTACTGGGAGAAACAGATCACTGGGGACCAGGTTGGAAATTGCTTGTCATAAAATACCCTGTCCTAGACTTGACCACATATACTGCCAGTGAGTCTGGGAAATGTAGTTTTTGAACACATAGGGATGTGTTCAGCTAAAATTCAGATTTCTGCTACTGAAGAAAAAGGGGCAAAAGTTGCTGCCAAATAAATGGCACGTTGTTCTTCACTCTATGATCTTTTGTTCTGCTCTTCTTTTCCTTCTCCTACTAGAGTCTTCATCCATAAGAGAAGCCATCTATATTTGTTATTGTTGGACTCATACAAAAAAGGGCCTCAATCACCACCTTCAGAATGTTCAGAAATTAGAAGCGCTGCTCATTTTACTATTCAATTCTTTCTTCTAGTTCTAAATGAATATTAAAGTAATTATTAATTATTAGTTAAAATAATTTTCTTTCTAAAAGTCTGTCAGGTTTCTTTTAATATACATGGTGGACATGTTTATATGATCTCCTCCTTAAGTCTGTCCTTAAAACAAACCTGTACAATAAGGTTTACTGAAGAGTCACATGAAGACATGACTAGAAGTGCTCTTAGATAGAAATTTTGGAACTTGGATTCTAGTCCAAACTTTCTCCTGTGACCTCATTTGAACCACAAACTCTTCATGTGAGCCACTTTCCTCACCCATGATTTATTTAATTCCATGTCATAAGCATACTCAAGTTCTTCAATAAAAGAAAGAATGGTAGCACTATGTTTGGCAGTGTTCTCATGTTCTTTTGATTTCCATAGTTATTTAAGTAATAAGCATAATTATTAGCAGCTTGACTTGAGGTAAGATACACTCCTAATCCAGAAGCTGGTGAACTTAAGGGAAAGTGGGCTTCTTGATTGTTCCTTTGCCTGGGGTGGGTTGTACTTCCCTGTCATTGCTTCAAAATCACATACCCTCAATGGCTTCTCCATGGCTTCCCACTGTCCATTTATTTATTTAATAAATATGTATTGAATACTTACTATATGCCAGAGCTTTTGCAGTGTGTAAACATGACCGACACAGTTGCTGCTCTAAGAGAATCTGAGCTTAATGGGGAAGTCACATATTTAAGAAGCAGCACCAATGAAGTATTATATGTGTTTGAGAAAGAATACTTACATATGTGAGCACCTAATAGAAGTATTTAATCTAATTGGAGAAGACCAGATAAGTATTACAGGAGAAATAAAATCCAAACTTTCTTTCAAATGCTTATGTTGTTTCCTTACCTGTGGTTTGATACTATATGTTTGCTTCTCCTCCTTGTATTAATTGCCCACGAGAAAATGCACTCATTTCAGTGCTAAATATATATTATGATATAAGATCACTAGCTTCTTCCAGATTAAGAGATACATACCTTGGGGAACCTTTCTCTCTTTCCTATTGCTAATATTTCAGACACTGTGAGTTTTTCATTCTTGCCTATAAACAAAGTTTCAGGGTCATATTTTTTCCTTAAAACTCATTTTAACCAGGGTTATGGAGTCACTACTGCACAGTACTCTGTAATCTACAAAAACAAAATAAAACAACTAAGGAGACTTTTTGTTCTAGGGCCTAGTCATTTGCTCCAAGCAAGTTCATCAATGGCCCCCCCACTAGGATTTGGGAAAGTCTGGAATCCATTGAGACAGAAAAGGATGTCAGAGGCTTTGAAACATTGCCCAGTAATATAACTAGGTTCCTTGTTATAATGTCAAGCATGGATACATAAAATAGTTTGAGTCCAACTGTGCACATTACGGACTTGTGCTGCAGACCATAAATGAGGGGTGAGAAACTGAACCAAATGTCTTTAGCACTATTTCAACAAACCATTCCACCAGGAAATCATCTTCTTCACGCCATCAGGCACCATGAAGTCATTTAAAATATTTCCATCATTCCTGTTTTGGCCAAATGTTTGATGTTCTTCCAGTGGTACAATCCTTTCTGAAAACAGTTTGAGACATTTGATTGACATTTGAAGGAATAAATTCGATAATAGTTGAGCTCTGTTTTTCTAGCCATTTGCTTCATGACAAGTCACCTGTCCATCCGTACCCATTTGCCCCTTATGATCCTTAAAGGCAAGTATGTGGCTAAAGGAGTAAATATAAAATCAGTAGGAGGACTCAAAGAGATTGTTATGTAATTCATGTTCTTTACTGCTAATGTTAATCAGCCTCTTTCCTGATACATTATTCATGTAAATTCATTAATATAATTAGTAGTGCTCAATAATTTTGTCTTTCACAATGAGCACAGCACCTCTTTTGTCTTTGTTCTTTCCTCTTACTTGCATTAAACCTTTTATTTAGCTACAATAAATGTTCTTACTTCACTCATGGAAAAAATAATACATTAATCATTACCAGTCATTAAATAGATTGCTTTAGTTTCTGAGAAAAACTTCCTCCCAACAATCTCTACTCTCTGTCATGCTTTAGTATATTAGTTGTTGATAATTGTTGTTGTCAGTTCTGCTGATAAAAAGCTGAGTCTAAAAATCAGCATTTGATCATCTTTTTCATGCCTTATACAATAATTCACTCGCCTTGAAAACATTAGGATGGCAGTGAAGGTTGAAAATACTACTCAGTACAAGACAGAAGTACAGACATAGCCTAAGGTGGTTTCTAATTTTGACTTGGCATCTGCTTGGAATTAGAGAAACATTGAACCAACCTATGGCCAAAGAAAAAAAAAATCATATAGAAGCACCTCATTTGATTGTTGGTCTCTTAGCTTTTTAAAAATCATATCCTTTCCCACAGTAGTCTCATACTGTGAGAATTCTTAATTACTTCTTAGTTGTTTCCCGCACTGTCCTTTCTTCTTCCCTTATGAAGGTCCATTTATCCCTGTATCACCTAGGATCATAGAACCTCAGAGTTGGAAGAGAACATGAATTCATCAGGTTTTACACAGCACCTCCAATCAACCACTTTCAGGACTATTTCCAGTCTCTTCTGACGTCTTGAAAAATAAGAAATTCATGACTCCAAAAGTAGCCTGTTTCATTGCAAAAGATATAACTGATTAAGAGAATTGTTTTCTAGTGAATCAAAATAGACTAAGTACTCATTTTGACTTCTGGCATTTTGTTCATTTGTTTATTGAAGAGGAGAAACTTGGGAAGACTATTTAAGGGCAATTCTAAGAGTTTCTAGAAAAAAAGTGGGAAAAAAGTAGTAAAGAAACACAGAAATCCTACTTGCAATTAATCATTTGGGGTAGATAACTTTACCCTTCTGCTCTGAGATGTTCGTATCTCTCAGATTCATATCTGCTCTGAACTGTTCATATCTCTCCAAATTCTAACCCTCAATGTGATGGTATTGGGGCTAGGTATTTAGAGAAGACGGTTAGGACATGAGACTACTGCCCTCATAAATTAGATTAGTAAGCTTATCAAGGAAATCTTAAAGAGCATGTTTTCCCTTCTACTTTATGAGGACCCAGTAAAAAAGCACCATCTACATATCAAGAAATGTGCCAAGTATTCTGGCACTTGGATCTCATACTTACTATTTTCTGGAAGGTGAGAAACAAATGATTGATATTTATAAGCCTGGTCTATGATATTTGGTTATAGCAGCTGTGATAGACTAGATACTCTCATTATTCTAAGATACTCTCTTTTGTATTTGGGGGAATTCTTCAACCTTTACCATCCATGTCATTCTCCAAAGCCCTAAATACCACATATCCCCTCTTACATCACTTCTCATCATACTATGTCCTTCAATCAGGCTTAATTCATCTTTAAGTAGTAAGATTTCCCTCAGTCTGGCCTGGCCTCAAGATACCACCTCCTTCTCTTTTCCTCATAAATAATTCAGAAAAAAGAGTAGGTCATACAGACTTTAAAAATATACAATATGAAAGTAAATTGGACTCTCTTGGGAGGTAGCAGAAGGATGCAAAAAGGTGAATGGAGAAGATAAATGAGAGCAAACCTGGTTGATGTTCTTCATGTACATATAGAACAATAGGACAGTAGAACTTGTTGGAATGATTGAAAGGGGTAAGATGATGAGGGAGAATGAAGAAGTGGAATTGATCAAGGCTCATTGTATGTTTGCGTGGAAGTGTCACAGTGAGATCAATGTATCCTACTGTGTATGATAACAACAAGAAACAAAAGCAACAAAAGAGTAGCTCAAGCTCTCTGTGGTAGGGTGGTGAACAACTAGCAATAGTTACTCAAATCTTTCTTTAAAATGCAGCCTTTAGGACTCAACTCCATGATTACTTGCCAACAAAGCTACTCTAAAAATTAAACACACTGAAGTAGCCAATACTTTCAGTCTCTGCAGTACCCAGCCCATGGAGTAAAGCTCTCACTCTGGGTTTTTGCTGAAATTAGCCTCAAAGGGATTAAATCAGAAACTCTACACTGACAAGTACCACAGACTCTCCTCTGCAGAAATTCCCCTTCTAAATGTTTTGCTCTCTAGTTTTCTGAAATCATATTCCTTGGGTGATTTCCCTCATTATCCTTGTCCACTTTTTCACTGTTATTTTCTCTGGAACACTATTTGTTCAAGATTGAAATAAAATCGATTGCCAGCCATTAAACAATTATTCTTTTTTTAGTTTTTATGTGTTTCTTGGGGAGTTCTTCTAAATCATGGCTCCAATTACCATCTATATACCTCTATAATTACAAAATACCCATCTTTATCCACCTCCATTTTATGTTTCCTACTAGTCATCATAAACCATCAAAGTCAACATTGTTAAAACAGGATCACCCACAGTGTCCTCCAAACTCATCTCTCTATTTCTGGGTTAATAAAATTTCAACAGGAATGCTTCCATTTCTAACAGAATACCTAAACTCAGCTGGTTTCAACAACAATAAAAAAAATACATTGTTTCACATAATGAGAAACTGGAGATCTTCCAGTCCCTTGATTAGTTAATTCAGAGGATGTATACTATCCAACAAGATCCAACTGCTTCCTATTTTTACTTTCTGTTATTTGAGTTGGAAGATGCTTAGTCATGAATCCCCAGAATTGAAAATTGTAGAGAAATTGCCAGAACATCCTATTGGAAACACATTTCCTCAAGTTTGTGCTGTAATGGCCCCTCTATAGTGATTTTGTTAGTGCTTTTGTTTCTAGGAATGCACCCGGTGTTCACATAGTTACAGGCAGAAACAGTTACATGAAGCTTATCAAGTTTTTATGGGTAAAGGCCCCAATCAACATAGGTCTTTCCTGAAGTTTAAAGACACTCCCTTTGCTACATAGATTTTTTTCTTTTTAATTTGGAAGTAACAGATACATTGCTAGCAGGTAATCCAGAGATCCAATCCAAGCTGTAACAATTTTCCCAATAATGTGTATTTGGTACATGACTTGATTAGGATCCTATATTTCATTTATTTATCAATGCCTTTTAGAGGCTAGAACAGTCTCTGGTCTTTCCTTGATTTTTATGACTTCACTCTTGAAAACTATAAGCCAATTAATTATTTTATGAAATGTCCCTTAATTTGGGTTCATGTGATGTCTTTTCAGCTTATTCATTTCTAGTAGGGTCATAGAAGTTGAACTGTGTTTATTACATTTTCTCAGGTAGTTTATGATTTTCCTTGGTGCTAGTACTCCCTATGTTAACTTGATTAAGATTAAGGAAATGTTTTCTGAGTTTCTCTGATATGGTTACTTTTTTTCTTTGCAACTGAATATTCTTTGCCAAACTTTCACCCACTAATTTTAGCACTAATTGGCTTGGATTATTATTGGAATGGTTAACAAAAGACAATACTATTAGCCGAACTCTGGTGGCTCACATCTGTGAGATCACCTCCTAGCTACTCAGGAGGCTCAGATCTGAGGATTGCCATTCAAAGCCAGCCCAGGCAGGAAAGTTGGTGTGGCTCTTATCTCCAATAAACTACTCAAAAAAAGCCAGAAATGGTACTGTTGCTCAAGTGGTACAGTGCTAACCTTGAGCATAAAGAGGCTCAGGGACAGTGCCTAGGCCCAGAGTTCAAGCCCCAGGAACAGAAAAAAAAAAAAAAAAAAAAAAAGACAATGCTATTCTACCTTTCCATCTTATTAATTACTTGGTATTCTATTGTAAATGAGAAATAATTATCTTTCCCCTTTATTTAGACATCTGTTAATTTATATTAGTTGAATTGTAATTCTTAATTTATTCAATGAGTGGTAATCTGTTACTATAATATTTCATTTTAATCTCAAATTATCTTATATTTGGCCATTGAAAGGCCCTTGAAGCTGACCTCTTTGAATTATGACAAGCCCTCATTCGTCTTGCTACACTTATTACTTTCTTGTAATTTTCCTGTCCCAAACTTTAAATGGTATTGAGGAGCCAAGATCTGGGTACCAAGTATGCTCATTTCTATAGACATACTGCTATTTTCTGGAAAAACTAAGGAATATATACATATGTGCATTTACATTTACATCTGTATTTTCTTCTAAAAATTTTTTTCATCGTAAAGATACTGTACAAAGGGTTTACAGTTACATGGGTAAGGTAATGAGTACATTTCCTATTGAGCATTGTTACCCCCACTTTGTTTTTTCCCTTAACATCCCTTCCCCCAACTCCTCCCTCTCCCCCACAAGTTGTAAGTTCGTTTTCAACATAGCATCTTGTACTTCTCATTGTTACAATGGATTAACCTATGCCTCTATCAGAAAGAATGACACCACCCCATTTGTTAGAAAATGGAAAGACTTGGAAACAAGTACATTAAATGAAGTAAGCCAAACCCAAAGAAACATAGGTCCCATGGTTTCCCTTATTTGCAATAACTAGTATACATCTAGGATAATATTACCAGACAAGCAGAAAAGGTCAGTACATATGACCTTAAAAGATGATGTTGAGTGAAATGAACCTCAAGACAGGGACACAAGTGGTTTTTTTTCTTGCTATTGTTTTTAATGTACTTATAATGCACTTATAATGTACTTATAATGATTCTTTTGTTTCTTTTGTATGTTCTTCCCCCACGGTACAACCCGTTTACACTGTATTTGATTCCAGTGCCCTGCATTTTGTATATACATTTTTCTATTATGGGGAGGGAAAGGGAAATTTCTTTCATCTTTCTACACAAGTTCACATGTAAACCTCTAATGCCAGTTCAGTACTATAAAGTTCATTTTAGTTGTCTCCATAACATAACATAATTCTATTCTCTAACAATGAGAAAACTTGATTACCAAAAGCTCAGTTTATTGACCACTGGACCATTTCTTCCTTATTGGAATCAATTCTCTCTCCTCATTCCATTCTCTAGCTCTCTATCACCAAATAGATGCCCTCTCATCCCTTCCCTCCCGGCAAGATATTCCCAACCAAGCATTGGTTTTTTCCTCATTATACTTGGGCTTTGATAGTCTACTCTACACAATCACTACCAACACCCACCTGACTCTAGACTCCAGCTTCCTTTTCACCCCTTAGATTCTGACCTCACAGACATTGTCCTCATCCTTGGCTTCAGCAATCCTTCACACTCATTACCCCTTCATCTCAATTGGTCTTTCCTATCCTATGCACTGCTGTTTCTACTACTGTAGTAAATGTCTGCCTCAACTAGTAACAACTACTGACAACTAATGAGCTGTGCACTAAACTATTTAGTGAATAAAAGAGAGAAAGGGAAGGAGGGAAGAGAGAAAAAAAGGATGATGAGTTGATTCTCAGGTTTTTATGAAGAAGGCTATTTATATTCTTATGAAGTTGGAAAAAGTTAAGAGACTTGTAATCATAGAATCATTAAAGGACATTGTTTCTTGTCAGAACTTTCCCTTTTAGTACAGATGTGTTGAGAGGTACTGGAGAGTTCATAAACATTTTGAGGTTGTAGCTAAGAACCTCAGTTGCATTTATATTATTTTACATAGTGAAATATGTTAATGTTAAATATATTATATATTTATACTTAGATTGTTCAATGAAAAGCTTTCAACTTTCTTTGCCAAAGTGAAGCACATCAGTTGTATAATCTGCCATTGAACAGCATTTGCAACCAAAGATTGGGACAAACCAGCTGTTAAAAACAGGAGGACCTTTTCTGCTTGACTCAGACATATACTAGTTATTGCAGATAAGGGAAACCATGGGACCTATGTTTCTTTGGGCCTGGCTTACTTCACTTAATAGAATTTTTTGCAAGTCTTTCCATTTTCTAACAAATGGGGTAATGTCATTCTTTCTGATGGAAGCATAGAATTCCATTGTGCATATATACCACATTTTCTTGATCCGTTCATCTACTGAGGGGCATCTGGGTTGTTTCCATATCTTAGCTATGGTAAATAATGCTGCAATAAACATAGTCGTGCTGGTAGCTTTAGTGTGGTCTTGTTTGTGATCATTTGGGTAAATGCCCAAAAGCGGAATTGCTGGGTCATAGGGGAGCTCTATATGGAATCTTTTGAGGAACCTCCATACTGCTTTCCAAAGTGGTTGAACAAGTTTACACTCCCACCAACAATGAAGTAAGGTTCCCTTCTGTCCACATCCCCTCCAGCATCTGTTGTTATTAGAGTTCTTGATTATAACTATTCTAACTGGGGTGAGATGGAATCTCAATGTTGTTTTGATTTGCATTTCTTTTATGGCTAGAGCGGTTGAGCGTTTCTTCATGCGTCTATTGGCCTTTCTTATTTCCTCTTCAGCGAAGTTTCTCTTTAAGTCTTTAGCCCACTTTTTGTTTCTTTGAGGATTTGTTGTTGGGGGATTTAATTTTTTGAGTTCCAGGTATATTTTATCTGAGACAAGCAGAAAAGGTCAGATAAGTTGATGTTAAGCGAAATGAACCCAAGATAATGACGCAAGTGGTTTTTTTCTTTCTTGCTATTGTTTCAAACATATTTATAAGGTACCACGTGATTTTTTTGTATGTTCTTCCCACATGGTATAACCCCGTTTTCACTGAGTTTGATGTTGGTATAATTTGTGGAGGGGAAGGGAAAAAACAAATTGTTTAAATAGGGATACAGGTGGACCCATTGCAACAACGAGATGTACGGGACGCTATGCCAAATTTTACAGTTTAGGCAGGGAGTGGGGTGGGGGTCTGGGAGATGTAGTTGTGGAGATGGGAGGGAAGGGATGGTAGGGGAAAACAAAGGAGGCGGCAACAATGCTTGATAAGAAATGTACTCATTGGGCTGGGAATGTGGCTCAGTGGTAGAGCGCTTGCCTTGCATGCTTGAGGCCCTGGGTTTGATTCCTCAGCACCACATAAGCAGAAAAAAAAAGCCAGAAGTGGCGCTGTGGCTCAAGTGGTAGAGCGCTAGCCTTGAGCTGAAGAGCTGAGGGACAGCGCCCAGGCCCAGAGTTCAGGCCCTGGACTCCCCCCCCCCCCCAAAAAAAAGAAATGTACTCATTACCTTGCTCATGTGATTGTAACCCCTCTCTTAACCTTGTTGGACAAAAATTTGGCTCTACGATTCCTGATATTGTTGAATCCTTAGATATTTTGTAAGAGCTATATGTTGAACCCAGGAGTTTATCTCCTAGGTAGATATTATGCAGATTATTTTTCTTTTTTTTGAGCTAGGTGTGACATCTGTTCACGTTTGTGGCATATATGCAACAAATAAGATATAAAAAGATTACTCACAAGTTAATAAGGCTAAAAATCGTGTCTCAGGGTAAGTTAGTAATCATTTATGAAAGTTTCAATAGAACAATGAGATTACAGGTTCTGTTTGGATGTACATGAAAGGTACCTCTGTTTATCATTTGAAGTCTATTTACAAAGGAAATGCAAACTATTCAGACAAAATTCAATGAAACATGATAAGGATGAGTGATAAAATGCATAGGAATTATTCTAGCATTGAAAAACAATTCATTCACAAGAAAAGATGAATATTAAATAAAGTTAATAAAAAGGCTTTTGGATATTGTTTGATAATCTAATTACTGAAAAGAAGTGAGGCATGTGGATATAGTGAAAAATATTAAATATTTGATTTATACAAAATCTAATTTTGAACAGAAACTGACATCAAGGAAGACAAAGCAAAACTCATGGTATGATACCATAATCAAAACACAAACACCACAGTACAATGATATTTTAGATGATATTTAATTTAGAGAAAATGGAAAACGTTTTTTAAAAGTTATAAATACCCTGAAATCTTACAGCTTGTACAAACAAGACACTTGATATGTAGATATTTTCCCAGATTTGATTTAACATGCCATAACATTGCTAACAGTTGTGAAGTTGGAATATATTTTCTAAAATGGTAATAATAAAATAAATCAAGCTGGTGTTATACAGAGAATATCAAAGAATACAACCTTCAAAGATTCAAGGATGCTATTTTATTTCCCTGGATGTGAATATACCTATATATGCATACATGTATATATACGTATAGATACATATATACTTATACATGGAGAGAGGGAGAGAGAGAGAGAGAGCGAGCGAGCGAGCACGCGCGCTGGGGGCTTAGGCTCTGGGTATTGCCTCATTGCTCAGCTTTTTCGCTAATGGCTAGCACTCTATCACTTAAGCCATATTTCCACTTCTGGCTTTTTGATGGTTAATTAGAAATAAGGGTCTCTCAGACTTTTCTACCCAGCTGGCTTTGAATTGTGATTCTCAGATCTCAGACTCCTGAGTAGCTAGGATTATAGGTGTGAATCACCAATACCCAGCTGTCTTATTTTTAATAAGGTGTATGGTCATACCCACATTGTCCTACAGTAGATCTAAGTACCTTGAAGGCAGGATAATAGAACATTTTCACTAAGTAAACTATAGTAAATTTAGGCAGTGAGATAAATTTATGAATGAGCTGTAATTCACAGCCGTTGATAACCAGAGATATGTAGTGCTTTCTTTGTTTCTTTGTTGCTTAGATTTCTGGTCCTTTTCCTGAGCTCCTTTGTGCCTTTGTTAAGCATTGATGGCATATCTTCTGGTAGTGGAGAAACACTTGTATTTTCCAAAGCTCTTGTTAAAGTGCCTCATTCAAACAAGAGATTTATGGGCTGTGTGGTGGGGGAGAAAAACAGGAGCTACAATGCTCAAGTAACACTTATCATTTCTTTATATTATGGACAGGAAAAACAGATGGCTCCAAAAAGAATTTCCTTTCATTTCCTGATCTATATAACCATCTATTAACTTTCTTTCCTTCATATATAATCAACTTTTTTTTTGCTTACTTCTCCCTTTCTCTGCAGTCAATTTCATTTCCTGCCTAATAGTTAGCACATTCATGCTTTCTCTGCTTAATGTCAATGCACACGTAACAGTAGAAGCTTCTTGTCAGGCCTGCCTGCTGCTGCTATTTCTGTTTCTCACTGGCTCTTGTCCAGGAACACTTGAACAAAGCCATACCTGTCTTTGCTTGGGCCTTTGATGCATACTGTGTCCTAGATGGGATATGTCATGATGACTAGGACTCAGATTCCCTTATTAACTTGAGCCTCCATCATCTGTAAACATCATGTGCTCCAATCTGTATGTATGAACAGTACTTTAAAATGGAATAGCCTTTTATACCTCTGAATGGTTTCATTTTTGCCTGGACTTGCACTTAATATTCACACATTTGTTTATGTACTTCATATGTACTAAAACTACTTAGATATTGGGAGTACAAAAAATTCAAAGGACTGGGTCTACTAATGAATTATGTCTATAGCCAAGAGCAGTGACTCATGCTTGTTAATCCCAATTAGTCAGGAGGTGGAGATCAAAAGGATCTAGGTTCCAGGCCAACCTAGGATAAAAGTTAGTGAGACCTTCATCTTAAACAGTAAGCCAGATATGGTAGTATATGCCTGTGATACCAGCTACACAGGAGGCATTGTTAGAAGCACCAGGCTGATGTTGAACCTAAAAAAAAAATGGATAAAGCAAAAAAATTGGGCATGGTATGGCTCAAGTGGTATAGCACCTTTATAGCAAATGGGAAGCCCAGAGTTCTGAATGAAAGAGGAGGAAGAGGAAGAGGAGGGAAAGAAAAAAGGAAGGAAAGAAGAAAGTCTTATTTTTAAAGAAAAAAAGTTCTATGCGTTAGGGAAAACAAAGGGGAAATCTTGAGTTTCTATCTTTATTCTGCCTCCAACTAGTTCTGAAAGAGTTAACACATCTGGTCTTAGGTAAATAAGAGAAAAATTATCATCTTATAAATATATTAGAAATAAATGGGACAATGTCATTCTTTCTGTGGAGGCATAAAAAAGAAAACTGGGGGGGGGGAGGATGTCTCTTTGATAAGAAAGTTAAAATTTTTTGAAATCTTCATAAATTTCTGTGAATGAGAATATGTTATCTTTCCTTCAATCTGAAGTACATACCAATTACCATATTAAAAATTTTCATTATCTTGAAAAAAAAGAAAAATAATGCCCATGTTCCAATATGATGGTTAGATTAAATGATATACTTTCCAAAGCACTAGTATGTGGTAGATTAGGAAAAGAGGGATTAGCAAACATCCAAGGGGTTTCTTTATTTCAATTGGAAACATACCTTTTGTCCTTCAAGGAGAGAAAAGTGGGGTCCTAATGCCAGATCCCAGTCAAGTACAGGAGAGACCAGCCCAATATAGGGCTGTTCTAAACTTGCCTAGCACCAACTCTGACAGAGAAGTATCAGAGAGAGAGAGAGAGAGAGAGAGAGGCAGAGGCAGAGACAAAGAGATGACAGAGAGACAGAGACAGACAGACAGGCAGCAGTGACAGCAGTTCCTAGCTCCAGAGTTGAAGAACTGTTGACAATATCCAAGAAGAGAAGATTCTGAACATAGAACACTATTCTAGAACACTGCTCCACTCAGGTTTGAATTCCAGGCATTTCCTTCAGTGAACATGACCTCAGCATTAGCTCTTGACCACTGTAGATGAGACCAATGATTGACTTCTTGCTTAAAATGGAAGCAAAAGTTTCGATGTTGGAGTACAGAAAGGTACTGCCAGATTTCACAACACTTCTTTTGGGCCCAGGCAAGAACTGTTGGTTTCATTGAGTTTTTTTTTTTTTGTCGGTCTTGAGGCCTGGGCCTGGGTGCTGTCCCTCAGCTCTTCAGCTCAAGGCTAGCGCTCTACCACTTGAGCCACAGAGCCACTTCCAGCTTTTTTGTTTATGAGGAATCGAACCCAAGGCCTCATACATGCAAGGCAAGCACTCTACCACTGAGCCACTTTCCCAGCCTCACTGAGTTCTTACATTTCCAAAACTCATACACCAGTGTCTGCCCTGTTTTGTCATAGAAATGGAGACAGATACCTGTTACACATACAGAACTGGGGGCCTGATATCTTGAGTGTTCCCATATACCACATATCTTGCTGGATTTAGACCTATTCCATTCTCACAATTCTGTAGGGTGAGTGCTATTGTCCCTATTTTACAGATGAGGTATCCAAATTCAAAGAAAAGTTCAGTGACTTCTTTGTGTACACGTGGAAGAAAACTTGGATTCCAACCCAGGCAACGTCTGACTCATACTGCTAGGCCCCATTGTAAATGAATCTGGGGCCTGTTTCCCTCTTTACAGTGCCCAAGAGACTCAAATATGGGCACTTAAACTTTTCATTGCTATTACTTACTTTGTCATCTCCCGAGGAGGGCAATGGAATGTGGATTGCACCCTGGGGAAATGCAGCTCAATGACCTTGCCCATTTCAGATAACTCCCTCTTTTATTGTGTATGTGTGTTTGTGTGTGTGACTCTATCTATATCTGACTTGCTGCTAGAGGAATCAGATTTGTTACAGTTAGAAACAGAGGGACATTCTTTTGTGATTTTTTTTTTCTTTTTTATCACTTCATTTCTCCCAAGAAACCTTTCCAGGATAAGCTTACTTCATTGCTCTTTGTAATACTGGGGCTATAAAGAATGCTGTATCTTAATGTGAGCTTGTTTTATCCTGCTTCGTTATTTTGAAAACATATGCTATCTCCTTCCCTAACTGGATGAAGCAGTTCTAAAGTAAAAAGCAGTCTTTCAAGGTTGCTGGCATCTGCACTGAATTCTGTAGGGGCTCATTAAGCATGACCACTTCTGAAGCCTTGGAGTATGGTGAGGGTCAGGGTAGGAGGAAAACGTGGCAGAGGTGCTGGACTTTAATGCACTTTCATGGATAACTTGTGCTTCTCCAGGTCCCACCAGCTTTGGGAAGCCTGGGAGGCAACAAGAACCAGAGATTTTTTTTTATTTTATTTTATTTTATTTTTATTTTATTTTATTTTTTTGGTCGGTCATGGGGCTTGAACTCTGGGCCTGGGCGCTGTCCCTCAGCTCTTCAGCTCAAGGCGAGCGCTCTACCACTTGAGCTACAGCACCACTTCCAGTTTTGTGGTGGTTTATTGGAGATAGGAGTCTCACAGTCTCTCCTGCCCGGGCTGGCTTTGAACCGCGATCCTCAGATCTCAGCCTCCTGAGTAGCTAGGATTACAGGCGTGAGCCACCAGCGCCCGGCCAGAGATTTTTTTTTTTAACAAAAGAATGTCTAATCTGGCCTTGCTGGATAAATCTTTCACAGGGAATGGACGAGGAAATCCTCCCTAGGTATGTCTGTATATGTCTAGATTTCCTCCTGGGGCTGAGTTAAGGGAGCATTTGCTTGGGTGTCACATTGTTGTGATATCCATTGATCAGGTGGCCATGGTCTTTTCCCTGTCACTCATATAACACTGGATAGGGGATGTCAGGTGGCTGATCTGAATGGCATCTCTAGTGTGTATGGACTGCAGCTTGTGCCAACTGCCTTCAGGCGGATCTAAGGAATTTACCCCACCCAAAGCTTGGCTTATGTTCTGTTGCAGGTCACAGTGCCTGTGTTTCTTACAATACTTGGGATCAGCTTCTTAGCAGACCCTTCCTCTGGGGCTCTGACCAAGTCTGGATGCAACTAGAGCCAGAGGGAAATCTGAGCAATTTGAACCTTGTTAACCTCAAGATCATCCTCCCCTCTGACAATGACTCCTTGTCTTAACACCACTTTTACACATGTCCACCTCCTTTGAATGAATTCTTTCCCATAAAACCCTTCAGTTGCTCTGCAAATTACTCTCTGGCAGCCAGGACTGCATTCCTGATCCTTTTGACATGTTGTGGACTATCAGGACTTGCAGTGGCTTCCCAGACCCCAGATATCTCCCCAGAATCCTGCTACACGCCAGGCCCTTTGGTCTTTCTGAACAGGAAATCCTCTTGAATGTGAGTACTAGATGGTGCTCACATGGTCATCCTCATCTGAGTAATAGATGGGTTTGCGATTCTTAGGTTATTATAAGATTTCTTTTTGGAAAGCTATTTCATCTCTCAATTTTTATTTTTAAGAGTCCTTACATTATTTAAATAACTAATAAGCATTGGACTGGTTTACCTATTTTAACCTAAAAACATGTGAAATGAGTTTATTAGTACAGGATATCCCATTTATGAACAAGTTGCAGAAGAATTGAAAACCTAGCAGTGAGCCAGAATGGTAAAGTACATTTCAAGTCTACTCACCTCAGAAGAAAGTCTGCGTTTCTAGTTTCTAAAGTCTAAAGATTTTTCCAAATTCTACCTCAAAAGGGATGCTAGTATTCTTATTGAGGCCCAAATGAAACTTGGAGGGGGGTATAAATATTTTTGAGACTTAAAAATGTATTCACATTAAGAACTGTCCTGGGGATATGAACTAAATTTCAGGTGGTACTTCTATACCTTATCAAAAACAAAAGAAGAAAGGAAGGAAGGAAGAAGCAAAGAAGAATGAAAGAATGAGAAAAAAGGAAAGGAAAAAAGAAAAGAAGAACTATTTAGAATTTTGTTCCATGAATTTGTCTTTTAGTTTGTGTATTTTGAGGAGTCTACTCCAATTTATGAAATATTTAAATTAAAGAGCTTGAATCTTGAATGTATAATCTTAGTTGTTATAATGTGGCTAATCTTGGTTAAGCTTGTAATATGTTGCTTAGACAAAGACAACTTAATCTTCTTATTTCTTATCCCCCAAGGAGAAGATTATGCATATGTAATCAGAAAAATCCTGGCTAATAACTAAACTACAGGTCCTCAAGCTTCATGATATTGTGAACTTTCCCTAAACTCTTTCCTAGTCTCCAGCAGTTCTCTTAATTTGAAGCTTGCCTCTTAATTTTGAATCTTGAAATGAGGGTGTAGAGTAAATTGTGGTACATTTTCCTTTAGGTGACTTAACTTGTTTTTATTAAGCTAAATGAAACAGACCACAAGACTATGACAGTACTTATTACAAAAACTTAGTAGAAGTGCCACTATGTAACCATGAAAAAGCGCAATTATCATAGGGCCCTCAACTTTGGCAGCCTTTAAGGCAGTGAAACAGTCACTAGTGGTCAGATGATCACTCAAAGAGACACACAGTAAGTTGGAGGATTGTGGCAGCAGTAAATAAGCACAAACACTGTGGCTACTAGGTAGAGAATGTCATTTCATTGAATCATTATTTGAAATAATGTATGCAAATTCAACTGTATTTGCTTGGGAGAGAAACAGATGTTACAATAATGCTTACTGCCATCCTCCTCTGATCAGCCTTCCAGAGTAGAGACAAGGGACAGAAATCTACCATGACCTAACTATTTTCGATGCCTTTGAGCATCTTGCCCTATTTAAATTTTCTATGTGGCCCCTGCAATGCAAAGCAATAGTTTTATCTGCTGCTCGTCCAAAGAAACAGCAATCTGTTCCAGTGTCAAAAGAAAATCTGGCTGGGTCAAGCTTCCAGGGAAATGGTGAGCTGGTCTCCAATGGCCACCTTCTAGCAGAATTTTCAAGGGTAATTTTGAGCATCTCCTTTTAGTCTCTCACTGATTTTAGAGCACCAACCCTGAATAATTTGCTACGTCAATGTACAGTCATCTCATTGCCATTTACTTCTCTCCAGCTTCCTTTCATGTCTAAGAGAGGGAGAAAAAAAAACTCTCGTGATTTCTCTTCTCCAGTCCATATGTACTTGTTTTGAAATATAAGACTGAATTTGAAGGAGAGAAAAAGAGTAGAATGCTGTTTGTCTCCAGAACTCATCTTGAACCTAATTCCACCTTCTTTTCTCTAAGGTTCTGTTGTTACCTTCACCTCCAAGCCTGCCTTGACCCTAATGTTCAAAATCTTAGTGTCCTCTGTCACCATTGCCAATCCCTCTCATCTGTATCTCTGGCTCTCCTGTTTTCTTTTCCTTATAACACATTTCACCTTGTTACTTTTTTTTTTTTAACTTTGGCCATTGCATTCTAACATCTGATTTTTAAAACACTTTCATCATTTTTTGTCTGTTTCACCTACCCAAAGGGAAATTCTGTAGGGAAGGGATCTTTTGTAGTTTGTTCAGTGACACATCTCAATCATTGAGAACCTTGCATGACCCATGTAGTTGTTTTATATATATATATTATATATGTATAATATATATATATATATATATGCTGAATGAATATCTGAGGCTTCTGCACCTGAATTCCCTGAACTGAAATTGTTGAGGGGGGCAGGGTTCTCCTTGCATATCTATTTCTATATCTGTGCTAAATTTGTTCTTAGTCATCATTAAAACAGGCCACAATTAATTACTAAAGCCTCCAGAAGTTGCTCGTTAGTTATTAGACCTACATGGAGAGAGATATAATATCTAAAACAATTGACCATTTGACAATAGATCAAACCCTATTGCTACAAATAGATTTGGAGCAGAAATTTGTATGATGGAAATGTCTGAATCTAACCAGTGGCCCATTTATTTTAAATTAGATTCTTATCCACAAAATCCTATTACAGAAAAGTGATTTAAACAGGTTCTTTATCTTGGCTGTAATGTGACTTAACTTGGGTAATAAGATTTCAATTAAAGAGTTTGCTAGGAATATTTGTTTTTCTACATCACAAGAGTCATATTTCTTAAACTCTTCTATTATCAAACTCTCGATGATGTCTGTCTCTTTCGAAAGTGTGTTCAATAGTGATGTAGACACAATTTAAAGTTTAAAAGTATTTATCTGCAGCTGCTCCAAAGGGCAAAAAATAGTTTAAAAGACTCAAATATTTATTAAAACATCAAGTAACATTTTTCTTAACAACATTTGAAACCACTTCTTATTCCAGAAGTTTGGTGAATATGATTATTAGCAAATCAGCCCAGTTCCATTTTAGCATTGTGGGTCACATTTTTCACTTATTAAAATTCTTGTTTGTCTAGAGCCCTCATTTTTTCATGTGCAGCCTTTGTAATTTATAACAGTTGGTTTGAGCCACCAAGACATGGAGATTGTATTTGCTAATACAAAAAGAAAATAAGCAGCATGCTGTATCAGTAATGAGATCTCATACCTGGACTGGTCCCACCCTCACCAGCTGGGCCTAACTTTAGGCATGTTCTCCAACTATTTGGAGACTCATTCTCACTAGTAAAATCACTAGTTAAAACTAGTAAAATCACTAGTTTACCCCTAGTGATTAGACAATCACTAGGGGTAAACTTAAGGACAGTGCCTGACAAGTGACAGGAATAAATCTTACTAGAATGTATATGTATTAAGAGGTATACTGCACCAAAACTCAAAATTATAATAATGTGTGTCAATTTATGTGTTTGGAAGTTTTGTAAAGCAATAGAGACTAAATCAGCTTTAATTATGTTTAATCCATTGCTTCTGCTAAAAAACTTAGGTGTCAGTGTTATCCCGAAAAATAAAAATCCAAGTTGTTGATTATTGTTTTTTTTTTGTTTTTTGTTTTTTTGGTCCAGTCATGGGGCCTGAACTCTGGGCCTGGGCGCTGTCCCTCAGCTCTTTTAGCTCAAGGCTAGCGCTCTATCACTTGAGCCACAGCACCACTTTTGGCTTTTTTCTTTTTGCTTATGGGGTGCTGAAGAATCGAACCCAGAGCCTCATGCATGCAAGGCAAGCGCTCTACCACTGAGCCACCTTCCCAGCCCCGATTATTGTTATATAGGTGTTGAGCCTTTGATACATGTGCAAGTGGGTCCTTGTTCTCTGAAACAGTATAAAAATAAAGCCAGGAGCCAGATGCTGGTGGCTCATGCCTATATAATCCGAGCTAATCAGGAGACTCAGAACTGAGGATCACAGTGCAAAGCAGCCAGGGCAGGAAATTCTGAGACTCTTCCCTCCAATTAATCACCAGAAAACCAGAAGTGGAGCTGTGCTGGTAGAGTGCTAGCCTTGAATATAAAGAACTCAGAAATAGTGCCCAGACCCTGAGTTCAACCTACCAACCAACCAATAAATAAATAAATAAATACTAAAAAATGAAACCAGGAACTGTGAAAATTCAAATAAGGAAAAGTTTAGGGGGAGGCAACAATGCTTGATAAGAAATGTACTCATTACCTTGCCCATGTAATTGTAACCTCTCTGTATGGTATTTTCACAATAAAAAAATTAATTAAAAAACTGAAGAAAGAAAAGAAAAAAGCTATGACATAAAGTAGCAGATATGTTTCCATCTGGAGAGAGGACTAAAGAGAAGTGCAATGGAGGATAGTTTTTATAGTACAAGGCTTCTTCCATGTCTCTTCCCATTGGATTTGTACTAGTTGTTTGATGGCTTGTGCATGCACCGCCCAGTTCTTTCCATTGGTTGAATGGACATCCAGGAGAGTTTGAGCAGAAAGAAGCATTTGAGCAGGAACAAGAAATACCATAATGGCATGCATGTTATCAGCCATGCGTTAGATCTACCACATGCACACACCCCTGCCCCGTCCCCAACTATCAACCAGTTTCTTTCTCTCTCCTCTTGCTTGAAATTCAGGAAATAATCACTTCAGGAAGTCCAAAGGTGACAGTTCCTGTTATAGGTTGAGTTGTGTTCTTGTAAATGAGGCCTTGTTTAGAAATAGAGTCTTTGTAGATGAAGTTAAGATATAATTATTAGGGTAAACCCTAATCCAAGATGGCTGGGTCCTTATTAAAAAGGAGATAATAGACAATTTGGGCACAGATATACATGCAGATAGAACACCAGGCAACAATGAAGGCAGAGATGGGAAGGAGGTAGCTTGTAAGGAGCACCTAGCACTATTGCTCTAACAGTTTCCAAGTCCTAGGTCTGGGACAGCCCCAGAGCATGCAATATGTGTTTCACTTGACAATTTAAGCACCAAGTAGAAGAGTGGGGAAGACAGGGTAAGAGAAAAAGAAAGAGATAAAGAGGGACTAGCAGTAAGGGAGAAGAGTAAACTGAAGATTAGCAGTCTTGCTGAAATGGCAGAGGATTTGACGCTCTTTCCCTTCCTCTGTTCAGTTTACTATTATAAGGAAGAGGATTTTTCTCTCTACCTAGGAAGAAAGCTTTGAGCATGCATGCATCCTTCCTACTTGCTGAGCTTCATTGCATGGGTGGCAGCTGAGTAATTGCTCAGTTAGCCCCTCTGGCCATCTTCAGCCTGCAAAGCACCAGGAGGGGGATGAAGGAGATTTGTCATTTCCCACTTGTCCAATCCAGAGCAGACCTCTTTCAGGCTCTTCTGTGGCTAATGAGGCCAACAGAGCAACCAGCTGTTGGTGCTTATCTTTGAATCAACTAAAGTAGCACAGGGAAACATCCATCTGCCACGTATGTGCACAAATTTAAGATCACTAAGGCAAGGTAATTACTAGTAGTCACCATTTATTGACTACCTAGTGGATGTCAAGCACTGTGCTAGGCATTTTACATACATTATTTAACAAGCATTCATTCAACAATAAATAAAAGCCTACTATGTGCAAGTTATAGAATTGGTTGCTGAATACATGATGAGCAAGAGAAGATACAATCCCTGCTGGTGGCAGACACTTTTCTTTTCTTTCTTGCTTGCCAAACAGCCATTCCACCTTTCTTCTCCAGTTTGGATGGTGCAAAATCTCACTCTCTCAAGCCTCCCTGGAAGCTTGGAATGATAAGCAGCACATTTATGGCCAAGAATATATAAACGCTTTTCCTTCTAAAATTGGGCAGATATGGATATTTTTATCGCTGTCTTTTCTTCCAGCTTTGAATTAGATGTGATGGCTGAAGCTTCAATGGTGTGTGTGTGTGTGTGTGTGTGTGTGTGTGTGTGTGTGTGTGTGTGTGTGTGTGTGTGTGTGTGCTGGGATTTGAACATAGCACTCTACCACTAGAGCCATTCGCACAGTGCTTTTACTTTTAGCTTGATTTTTAAATAAGGTCTTGTTCTTTTGCTAGGTTACCTTCAAATTGTGATCCTGCTATCTCCACCTCCTGAGTACCTGATGAACCACCCCACCACCATGCCTGGCCCTGCAGTAGCTATATTAAACCCAAAGTGGTGATACTCTTGCATGGCTAAGCTTCTGAGACCCAAACACTATCTCTGAACTGTTTTTGTAGATGAAAAAGTGAATCTGCATGTTTCAGCCATGACCATACTTTCTCTGAAAGGAGTTAGGAAACTGCAACCTCAGGATGAGATGCTGCATGTACTCAAAAGAACAAAGAGAATTTGGTCAGCAATTAGTTTCCATCACAAAGATAATGAAATAGTAGGGATCATAGTAATCACTACTCTGTACTGCCAAATTACTCTCCAACTTTGCTTTCCTGCTGCGTACTTTGGATGATATCAGCTAAGGCCAAGTTTAATTGCAGAAGAGACACCTCACAAATCTGCAATGCTGAGTCATTCATTCATGAGGCAATGTTGACCTCTGTCAGAAATTAGGGAGATTGTTGTGTTCAGGAATGACTGCAATTCATAATCAATGTAGTTTCCTTAGTACTTTGCAAACAGGTACAAATACGTTCTAATGCACAGATTTTATCCAACTACCCACCTTCAGCTACATGGTACTGGGGGATGGCAGATAATAAAAGGCAGAACGCAGAGTATTCCCTACGAACAGTCTGGCATTTTCCTACTCCATATCTTTTTTCTTGTAGAGGATTATAGGAGACAACGTAGTTGTACAAACCATGGGACATTTTTGCTAAGAGCTGTCCACAGTTAGACAATACTTTTCTTGTGGCAAAAAAAGGTCAGAAGGGCAATTTTAGACTTTTATTGAGAATTAGGTTGATCAAAATGCCTCTTTGCTAACACCCTGCACCCAACAAATACCACAAGAAGATGGGCATCTTACAGGGATATGATAAATTTATTGATGTTTAAATAGTCACAAAAAATGCGTAATGATGTCGACAATAGTACACACACACACACACACACACACACACACACACACACACACACACACACACAAACACACGGTCATTCATTTAAAGAGAAAAGCATGGATTTTCTAACATTTTCAGAATTCCTACCACAGAGTCTCACTAATGGTTGGTTTCATCTCCTTTGAATCTAGAGCTCAGCTTCAAAGCCTTTTTCAAAATGTGAATTTTGCTAATGATATATAACTCCACAAGTTATTTCCTTTAGAAATCTTGTTTCTAAAGTGCTTTTTGTCTGAGCTCTAAGCGGGTGACACTCCCATGCCCCTAGGGAAAATGCTGCCTTCTGATAGGATTTCTATTGAGTATCAATATTGAGTATCTGGAATCCGCTAACATCATTTATAAAGAAACTCAAAGCTTTCAGCCCCTTCTCTTATTCTGTACTATGCTCCCATAGCAAAGAGCAATGATTTGCTGTCTATTCCTTCCAAGAATATCTCTCAAAGAACAGAATCCACTTTATTTCAAGTTTGCTCACCCCAGTTCTCCATATGTCAGGCTCAATCATGGCAGTGGAAAAGCTTGTTTTTATATTTCCTGTCCAGGTATTCTCATACCAGAAAAGAAATCACGAACCTATGGGTTGGATTACAGAGTGGCAATTCTAGTGGCTGTAAAACATTGAGGGGTATGGAGTGCTGGGAAGAAGAAGAAAGAAGCTAGGAATATGATTCCCTTGGTCTTGTCTTCTTTTCAGCATTTCTCATTTCCAAGGGCAAAGGATGGATCTGTGCTTTATCAAGATAAATTCACTGTTCAGGCCAGGAGCTATGGTTGACAGCAAAGTTAAATCCCCGCCTGACTAGAAATATACAAAGAAGTAATAAGTTTTGAAAATACAAATTACAATGTATTAGTTGGTATTCTCTAGAGTAGCAGAACCAATAGAATTTGTAAGAGAGAATTTATTAGATTGGTTTACTTTTTCAGAGGCTGAATAGTCCCATAATGTCTATCTATAGGCTGTAGAGTCAGAGAACCAGTTGCTATCTAATCCAAGAAGCTGAGAGCCTCAGAACAAGTGGGGCCACCGATGAAGCTCCAGGCAGAAGCTGAAGACTGGAAGGTCTCTAGAGTTGCTGGTGTGAGTCTAACGTTAAAGATGTTGGAGTCTGATGTCCATGGGCAACGGTCAAGCAATAGAGGTTCACTTTCAGGAAAAATCAATCTTTCCTATCTTGGATGGGCTCTTCCTTCTTCCAGCTTTGTTTTATCTATAAGCCCCAAATCTATTGGATAGTGGCACCCACATTCAGGCTACTTCTTTCCCAGTCTGTTGCTGAACTTCAATTACATGCCAATTGTCTCTGGAAACACCCTTACAGATACACACACAAATGTAATCTCCTTGGTGTCTCTCAATCCAATCAAGTTGGCAATCAAAACTAAACATCACTGGCAGACACTTCCTGGGACTTACAGTGTTTTGTCACACGAAGTCTGTGATTTCATCCAAACTTTTGATAGGTAGATGTACTTGAGGACTAAACTAGATGATTTTATCTTGAGTTTGTTTGGGCGTATCTACTCAACACAGCTTGTCCAAATCTTTCATCTCAGATGTTCTCACTACAGTTCAGGGAAATAATAATACTAGCAGCTATTATTTTTAGGAACTCTATTCTTTGCTTTGTGTCATGTGTACATATATTTCTTCATTGTCTTTTCACAATAATCCTAATAACATTTTTTTTTACAAAACAGATGAAAAGAATAAGATTTTCAAGTTTATGCAGTGGAAAGAAATAAAACCACTACAAACATAGACCATCTGGATGGAGTCCAGAGCTAAACCAACCACTATATTATATTGCCTTAATGGCCTTTATATGATTTAAGTGATCAGGAAGCAGTAATGCAGCAGTACTAGAACCTGTTTGTCCAGCTTCTTTCTTATTTTTAGCATCTTACTGTTTGAAATGGTTCTTGGGCTTTGTGTGCCACATAGATTGATTTGCCTGGTACTCTATGCCTGTGGTCTCCCCACTGTAGTTGCTCAGAAATCAACCTTTCTCCAAGGTCAGGTTTTCCAGGATTTGAAACCTTTAATTTCCTGCAAGTTGACATTTTAGCATTCCATAGTCCCTAAGTCTCCTACAGACTTTAAAAGGGTAATTTCAGATATCTACTTCCCACAGCTCCAAGAACAATTCATTTCAATCTTGGGACACTGCCCAGAATTTGGGAAAACTAGCATGAAGCTTCCAGTCTTTTTCACTTCATCCTTTTCATTTCATCTACTGTGTAAAGCTCTGTTGACAGGAATCAGCTACGAAATATTAGGTGTGAAAAGAATTGATATTCCAGATGATACTTACTTTTTTTTAATGGGTATTTTGTCTTGGGAAAATAAAAGCCCAGAAAACTTACGTTTTTTTCTTCATTCATATGAATGTTTGAGGATCATGTAAACAGTGGAAAAATATAGGTCATAGGTTTTATTATCATGTAAATGATGGTAGAACAAACTCACTCATTTTTAATCATAATAAAAGTTGTTCAAAAAATCTGAAATAAATCTGATGAGCCTGGGAATTTTTTTAATTACTTGTACTAGACAATGGCTTTAGAAGATCAATGTTAGGGAAAAATCTACAATATTCTTTTGGAAATCCAAAAGTATTTACAAATTGGTGACCACTAACACAGAAGAGTATCTTAGCCTGAAATGAACAAAATTACAACATTTGCTTCTGATAGGATGATTAGTGATACAAAATTATCTTTAAAAAAGTTAAAGGGGCCATTGTGTTCAATTTTCCCTAGCTGCTTAAAAAAAACCTAGCCAAAATTTGAAGTTGTCGATAAGTATCCTAGTAAGATGTTTAAAATTAAACTTAATAATGGAAATCTATACTAGCAAGCATTTAGTGAGGTGATCCTTTAAAAAATGTAAAAGCTCATGATTTAAAGTCAACAAGCTCAGAGGCTTTGCTAGTGAAAAGTGAAGCTGTTAGTTCCTGGTGGCAAAGTGAACATACATGATCTGCAGATTTAATTTTCATCATATATTCTGTAAAATGATCAGCAAATCCTTAGGCTGTCTCCAGGAATTCCAGGATACATCCTATACTTGATATAGAATGGAATGGAAAGAAGAAAGGAGCTCACATGTAGTGCAATGTCTTTATATTCAACAATACTAAAAACATAAAAAACCTTTGAAATAGATAAGCAAAAGAAAAAGGTACAATCAGTTGTCTTCCTTGCTTGTGAACCACTGTATCTACATACTAACGCTCATGTAAGCTGAGTTTTACCTGGGCTGCTTGCTTATGGACTATACGTTGAGAGAAATAAACTCTTGACACTTTATGTTATTCTCTAATCCTCTGTGATTTCAAATCTCTTTGAGAAAGCACTACAGACTTTTTTCAATGTAATGCTCTTGCTATTTGCTTTAGAATGATATCTTTGTCTCATCCACAGAGAGTCAACTTTTTTTGATATGGGTCACTTAGGCTACTTACTCTTGGAAGGCCCATGACCAATCTACTGACAGTATTAAAAATTATGGAGGAAGTGTCACTGTGGCTCAAGTGGTAGAGTGCTAGCCATGAGCTGAAGAGCTATGGGATAGTGCCCGGCCGAGTTCAATCCCCACGACTGACAGAGAGAGAGAGAGAGAGAGAGAGAGAGAGAGAGACAGAGACAGAGACAGAGACAGAGACAAAGACAGAGACAGAGAGAGACAGAGAGACAGAGACAGAGAGACAGAGACAGAGAGAGACAGAGACAGAGAGGCAGAGAGAGAGACAAAGAGACAGAGACAGAAACAGAGAGAGGAGAGAGAGAGATTATCGGGCTAGGAAGGTGGCTCAGTGGTAGAGTTCTTGCCTTGCATGTATGAGACACTTGGTTTGATTTCTCAGCACCACATAAGCAGAAAAGCCAGAAGTGACGTTGTGGCCAAATGGTAGAGTGTTAGCCTTGAGTTGAAGAGCCCATGCCCACACATGCCCAGAGTTCAGGTCCCATGACTGACAAAAAAAATTATGGAAAAGAATAACAAATGCATTTTGGGGGGCAATAGGGTATCAGCATGACCAATAAAACTTTCACGTCTGCATGATGGAAAAAGGGTTAATACAAGGAAGAGATTGAGAAAGGCATTATAATATTTTGACTCATAAAATCTTCATAAAAATAAATCATTTCCAGTCAAGTTTGGACAAGTTTAATACCTGGGCTTCTTGGTGTGTGACATGCAATTAAAACCTCTTCTAAGTTTTTACTGCCCTGCTTCAATTTATCCTAGGACCCCATATGGTTTTTAAAAAGACAAGGATGTATCTAGTTACTTCAATATTATATTGTATAGTTCCTTTCAAATTTGCTTTTCACAACCATAATTTAGAGTAGACAATTTTATTTATAGATGACAAAACAAATGCTCCAAAAAGATGTGTAGCTTGCTAGAAGTTAGTGAGCTAGGAAGAAATAAATCTGGGTTTTATCCCAGGTGGGTCTTTCTCCAGAGTCTAAAGCTTTCCCCTCAGTCTGCCCTCTTCTTTCTCTGTCATATTGTCTCTCCATGACTCCTGCCTAAGGAAGGGATTAGCTTTTAAAGCAAGGCTTGGAGGGATGCCAAGATGAGAACATCATCAAGTAGATAGGCAGAGGTGTTTGTTAAAGGACACTCCCAAATGCCCTGCCTATTCAATAAGCTGAGAGAAAGTGTGCAATGGAAAAACAGCAGATCCTCCAAATTCCATATCCATACTCTTCTTATCCACATGTCTACAACCTAGGTCAATGTGATTACACTGACATATGATTAGGCACAGTAGACCATATAATACAGCCTTTCTTCTAAATCTACGGTGTTAACTACCATCCTCCAAAGCGTATTTTCCTAACTCTGGTCTCCACTCCAGTTGTTAAGTGTGAGCCTACTAGATGGGCCATCAACAAGCTCTCATCCCTCTCAAATAAACCTTACAGGCCCAAGAAGTTTGTGTAGCAGAAGTCTACTTCCAACCTACGTAGCTTTCATCTTTTAATTTTTGGTGAGGAGTAGCATTAGACTTGTCATATCCTAAACTTCTGGTTTGAATTGCAGATGGCTTCCTAGGAATTGTCCAGCCCTGTTCTCAGGCCTTGAATCTTGCTCCTTTAGCAGCAGCTGGCACTTTCCTCTCAGGTTTGGTAAGAAGCTATATGCAGATAAAGGGGCTTTAGCCTCTGAGATAAATGCAGAGGTACCCCTGAGGCTCCTGCTAGGCTATACTAGGCATTACTGAGCCTACATGGGATTTATACAAGTAATAATCAATCTTCAGACTTGTCTGATTGTTTCTGAAAACAGCATTTTACTGTGCTCTAGCCAAGCGTCCAAACACATTCATCCTACATCCATGTTACTCCAAGTCCCTCTTAATATAACTATATCCTTTTCACTTGTGTTTTCCTTACAGTAAAGCAAGAAATGCACCATGTAGAACTTTCTACATTCTGGGCTTTGCTGACTGGTTTCTGTGATATACTTTGCTTTCTGTATTTCCTTTAAAATCCATAGTGAAATCTAGAGGCCTTGATAAGAATCCCACAAAGTTCTTAGAAACATCTTATACTTTATTTGTACCATATGAAGAAGCAGAACGTCTATTGTTTACTTTTCTGTAATATTTAAATTCATCTGAGGGTTCTGTATTCAGTCTTTTATTGTGATAGTAGAGGTTGCACTTGGGGCCTAGTACATGAAAAGCAAGACTAAGAATTAAACCATACTCCTCTTGTTTTGTGTCTGAGCTAGGGATTAGTTAACTTTGCCCTGGCTAACCTTGAATGTGTACTCTCCCTGTCTTCATCTACCAAGAAGCTGAAATTATAGACATCTGTCACAACCCCTTACTTTTATTTTTGTAAGGTTTCCCACTAAGTTTTTTACCTAATGGTAAATCTAATTATTGCTCAGATTTTTAAATTTTCATTAGAGTTTACAAAGTGGTGATGTTTGAGGTCTATTATCTCTTTTACATTTATTTCATTTTGAAAAAGTAAATAACCACAAATTTTTCTTTCATCAATTATTTGGTGACTCTGATACATAATTCTTATTTGAAAAGTATGACACATGTTTGATTTCTACTTTTTTTCTTGCCAGTGTTCTGAGGTGACTAATGTTTGTGCATTTTTAAATATCATTATAAACTCCTGCATTTTTTAATACATTTACTTCATTAAATAATGTTTAATGTTAATACTTCTCTTCAGACAACATTCTTTAGATTTGAAGTATCTAGATATGTAAATATAGACAACTGGAAATCAAAGGCTATATGCTAATCTAAATTGGGAGATGCTTAAAAGTATAAAAAGGATAATTGGCAGAAATGAGATCAAGCTACAAAAAGTGATCAACAAGGAATTAAGGTGGTAGCTCAGTAGTAGAACCTATAGTAAGCTGTGGAAAGCCCTGATTCAATCCCTAGCTCCAAACCAAGCAAAGGGTGGGGGAAAAAATAGCCAGGTGTTGGTGGCTTATGCCTGTAATCCTAGCTACTTAGGTGGCTGAGATGTGAAGATTACGGTTCTAAGCCAGCCTGGACAGGAAAGACTGTGAGACTCTTATCTCCAATAAACTATTCAGAAAAAGCTGAGAGTGGAGCTGTGACTCAAGTGGTAGAGCACTGGGCATGAGTAAAAGACATTTAGGAACTATAGCCAGGCCCTGAGTTCAAGCCCTAGGACCGGCAAAACAGAAACAAAAACTAAATTAAAAAAAACTCTCTCTCTCAAAAAAACAAAACAAAACAAAAGAAACAACCATAGTTGAAAGGACTGTGTAAAGGTGTCCAGGTACAGAAGAGACCCAGTAAGGGAGCTGTGGAGTCTGAGAGATGAGTGGAAGAAGCACTGCATCAGCACTGGGAACCTGCAGGGACAGCACTCTTAACCTGAAGTAAGAGGTCAATCTGGGATTCAGCAAGAAAGGTGTGATGAAACTTAGAAACAGGGGAGGAATCTAAACCAACAAATCTCACAGGGAACCTTTTCGATCAGAGTTAATTTAAGAAAAAGTGATTGTGTATCTGTACATTGATCAATTACATTCTATATGTGTTTAAAATGTATTCGCTTCTCTTATTCTGCAGTTCTGCTGGCTTCAGAGATATTACAACTCAGATAAATTAACAGAAGGGTGTGCAATACAAAGAGAAGACAGGAAGAGGCCTTGAGTTCAAGAATAAAAACATGGGCCCTGCATTTTGTATATACATTTTTTTCTAATTTGGGGAGGAGAAGAGAAATTAAAAAATGCTGAAATAAGGAAATAGGATGACTCACTGTAACAATGAGATGTGCAAGACTCTACGTTGAAAATGAACTTTACTACTTTGGGTGGGGGAGGTAGGAGTTAGGGAGATGGGAAGGGAAGGGATGGTAGGGGAAAAACAAAGGAGAAGGTAACAATGCTCGATAGGAAATGTACTCATTACCTTACTTATGTAACTATAGGCCCTCTGTACAGTATTTTTACAATTAAATATATATATATATAAAATAAAACAAAAAATTAAAACATGGGAAAAGAAATCTTTCAATGAGTCCCTTTGCTCAGGCATCAACTCAAACACTGAGAAATGTCTGATAATTCTGTAGGATCTATATAATCTTTATAAATCCCCATACCTGATATGAATATTTTCTCATTCTTTCTTAGGCTGATATAACAATGTCTAATAATGTCTAATAATGATTATAAATATTTTTACCATTAACTTTAGGGTAAGTTTAATAAAATCATACATTATAGAGGAGAAAAAGATCTTAAAGGTCATATGGTTACAGTATTAAATTAGAATATTACTTCAAATTTCCCATTCCATTAAAAAAGTTGATATTCAGATGAACAAATCCAACACAATGACAAGATCTTTTGCCACCTGAGCATAGAAGAAATAATGGCTGACAGAGGAATTTTAGTAATAAAATGTAACAAGAAAAACAAACACAACATAACCATTGTAAAATGCCTTCACAACATGAATTTGCAATCTTATGAAATTAGAAATTGCCTACTCTGATCCCCTTTCATTCCTGTCTGTAAAAGATAAACAGTGAGATAATGATTTAGTATTTATTTGGAAATATTTTTTAAACTAAGATAGAAACTCAAATAGCTTTTCTAAGATCATATTTCCTTGATATTTTTCTTTTTATTAGAAAAAGTTTAGGTAGAAGAGAGAATTTTATATATTTAGGAACTGCTTATTACTTGGTTGTCTTTTATCCTACTTTATTGGAAATATAACACCAAGACCGCCACAAAACAGAAAGATTATGAGACCTGGTATATTTCCTCTTAAAGTACTATGACTACATGTGGCATGTGTTATGACACAATGGTCATAGCCTTATTTCAGCCTCTCTTTTCAGCACTTTTTCCAAAACTGCCTTTAAATGCCACATTTAATGAAAGACACATAAACTTTACATTTGGAAGTATTTTCACTTTTTTAACAAGCTTAATGCTCATGGAGGATATTGAGTATTTTAGGATGAATTCACACATGATATTGGAGCTTACTCTTTACCATATTCTTCACTAGATATTGTTCTTTAATAAAAGGCTAGAAGAACATCAGTAAATGCACACGTAAATCTGAACATAAACATTTAAATACAAGGTATTATTAAGATGAATATATTTAGGTATGTTTTTTCAATAGCTTCTAAGGCAATATAGTTTCCTCCCATGTTGTGTATGCTTGTGCACATCCATACATACATTACACATGAATGTGTGGTCATCCTAGATGACACAGAATAACCACTAGAGTATCAATTATTGGAGTAGTCTAAGTTCTATAATCATTTTGGTATAAATATGGACTTATGACCCTCTCCAGCCCCTACAATAGCTTTTAAAGTATAATTATAACATCCCAACTAGACGCTTACAGGCTTAAATGGACCAGATAATATGTTCTTTCACTGTGTGTCAGAGAACTGACATACAGATATTGAATGCTCAATTCAACCGCACTTAAGCTTCCAATTCTGAATGCCTCATTATCTAATTTTGTTTGTATTTTGACTGTTTCATGAGAATGGGTGACTGTTCTCATGGTGACCTGTAATAGCCTACAGTTTGAAGTCATTTTGCACCTAATCAATATAATTTATTTGTATGAAATATCCTAAGCTATGACACAGTTGCAGAAGCTACAATTATAAAGTATACAAAGAAAGGTAGATGAATATTCTTAGCCAAGCTTGGTGTCGTACTGTTGCAGTGACACTTCTAAAGACCTCTGTTACTCTGTAACTGCCACCCACCTCCCTGTACTGTCCTAACCAAGGGAGACAGCATTCTTTAATGGTGGTATAAAGGGCAAACAGATGCAGAAGTATAATCACTAGATACATAACCTTAGCTACTCAGGAGACTGAAATCTGAGGATCGTAGTTCAAAGCCAGCTTGGGCAGAAAATTCCCAGTGAGACTCTTATCTCCAGTTAACCACTCAAAAGCTGGAAGTGATGCTGTGGCTCAAGTGGTAGAGCACTTTGAGCACAAAGAGGCTCAGGGACAATGGGCAGGCCTTGAGTTCAAGCCCCACATCCAATAAAAACAAACAAAACCCATAAGTGGAGATGGGAGGGAAAAACTGGGAGAAAGCCAGGGAAGGGGTAATATTGTTCAAAAAGAGATGCACTCTTTACCTAACCTATGTAACTGTAACCCCTCTGTACATCACTTTACAATAACAATGAAAGTGCATTTAAATAATAAAAAAGTTGCTGATAGAGTTGAAGAATAAGTTTCCATGGTCCATTTTGCATGTCATGGTGACTATAGTTATTAAAAAATGCATTATATAAAAAATTGTTTATTCCTAGGAAAGATGGTTACATTCTTGGTCAAAGTAAAAAAATATGTGGGAAGCCAGATGCTGGTGACTAATCCTAGCTACTTAGAAGGCTGAAATCTGAGGATCGTGGTTTGAAGCCAACCAGGTAGGAAAGTCCCTGAGACTCTTATCTCCAATAAACCACCAGAAAACTGGAAGTGGCACTGTGGCTCAAGTGGTAGAGCACTAGCCTTGAGCTGAAGAGCTGAGGGACAGTGCCCAGGCCCAGAGTTCAAGCCCCACAACAGACAAAAAAAAAAAAAAAGTGGGAAAGTTGACTGACCTGATTCAGAGTTACTAATTGCTACAAATTGCATTTATATTTGGGGAGAGAAGCAAAATTTGCATATAGGGCTAGAGTAGAGTGCTGGTTGCTGGTGCTGGTGGTAAAAGAGATAATGAGTGAATAGTCCTGAGAGTTTTCTTTAAGCGGGAGATAAGGTCAATTATTCCAAAGAGTGTAGCTTTGTATTTCTACATGGATCAGTGATGTTGGTCATATTTTTGACCTCTTGTAGCAAGCACAGCTCCAATCATAAAAATTTGTCTTCCAAAGTCCATTTGGATATTTATAACATTATACTCGGCCCATACAAAATTATCAAAATCAGGAAAACAATGCTTGGGCAGCTGACAAGAATTATACATGTCTGTCTCATCATGTAATCAAAAGGTTTTATGAGCCTTTTACAGCTGGAGGACCAGAGGATCCCCACCCCAGTGAAGTGATCACTGTATCACCAATAAACATTACAGAAGGGTCTTCTGGGCTACACGGCTACCTATGAACTTTACTATGGTGGAAAGGAAACAAGGTCATCACTAAGACACTGATACTCACTTCTTTCTATGGGAACATTTTCAAAGTAAATGCAAGGACTGCCTGCCTCTAGAAGTTACTTGTTTCATGGTTCAAGAGTCTTTTTACTGAGATATTTTGTTCTGATAATGATCTGAAAGTCAATTTTACTCTGGAATGAATGGGCAAGTCTAACTTGAGGTTTCCATGCATAACATGACCAGACACCATCTTCCTTCCCTATAAGATAAGCAACAGCTAGCTTAAGCAGCTAGCAGAATCACTTTCTCCCTATTTAGCTATACAGTAGATCTCTAACGATGAGTATTTAATTAATACATAAAGCATGAATACGAGCTCATCAGATGAAGTCTGAATCACAGCATGCTAATATTTCCAGGTGATCCATGGCAAACTTAAAAATGGTTTCCTATCAACCTGCACAATGAAGAAAGCACAGTTGCCAAATGAACAATTGGATTTCTGTAACTTCTGACATTGTTTTACTTATTACCGTCTCTCATCACCATATCTACTTGTTTTGAAGCTTTGGAAGATTAAGGACTGTGTTACATGTGATTGAATGATAATCTGTACCTGCATAGAACTTTTAAACAAATACTGCAGTACTTTATTTCTAATAATGCCTATGCTTACTATTTTTGCTCCTAACTATGAGATATATTACTTAAGGGAAAACAGTAGGGTTGATAATTTTTTATATTCACAAAGAACTTGTTCCAGTACTAGATACCACACAGACAGAAGGCTCTATGCTCACAATTCATTTTCTTAAAACTGAAAGACAATTGTTGTTGTAATCATAGCATCATAAAATCTTTATATCCCAGAAGCAAAATTCTAGTAGAACATCTATAGTAAGACACTAATACACACTAGGAAGTAACGCTATGGCTCAACTGTTAGAGAGCTAGCCTTGAGCTGAGGGACAGCACCCAGGCCCAGAGTTCAAGCCCCATGACTGACAAAAAATAAATAAATAAAAATAAAACACAAACGCAAACTGATTTATAGAATATATCCTATAAGAAAGTACAATTATCATCCTTTTTACACAGTAAGAAAACTGAGGTTCAAAATGGTGCTGGCAGAATTGGCTATACACGTGGAGAAAACTGAAGTTAGATCCTTATATATCACCCTGCACAGAATCAACTCCAAATGGATTAAAAACCTGGAGTTAGGAGCAGATACTCTGAAAATATTACAGGAATGGATAGGGGATGCAGTAGGGCTCCTTGGCACAGGTTGAAACTTCCTAAATAAAGATCCAGAAGCACAACAAATAAAAAAAAGGGGTGGATAAATGACATCACATTAAACTACAGAGCTTCTGCCTGGCAAAAGACATAACTAGCAAGATAAATAGAAAGCCCATAGATTGGGAGAAGATCTTTACTAGCTGTACAACAGACAAGTGCTTTATATTTAAAATATACATAAAGCTCAAAAATTAAATTCCCAACAAAAATCTTCAAAGAAACCACTACCCCATAAATAAGTGGGTTAAAGAATTAAAAAGAGACTTCTCTGGAGAAGAAATAAGAATATATGAAGAAGAAATGTTCAATATCTCTGGTCATAAAACAAATGCAAATCAAAACCAACATTGGCATTCCACCTTACCCACTTAGAATGGTCATTATCAAGAAAACAAGTAATAGTAGATACTGGCAGGGATGTGGCCAAAAGGGAAAGTTACTATACTGTTGGTGGGAATACAAACTGGTTCAACCACTCGGGAAAGCAGTATGTAGGTTCCTCAAAAGACTAATCATAGAACTTCCCTATGATCCATCAATCCAACCCCTGGGCATTTGCCCAAATGATCATAAGCAAGGCTTGTGAAAGCCTTGAAAACTACCAGCACAACTATGTTCACTGCAGCATTACTTACCATAGCTAAGATATGGAATCAACCCAGATGCCCCTCAATAGATGAATGGATCAAGAAAACATGGTGTATGTACACTGTGGAATTCTATGCTTCCATCAGAAAGAATGACATTGCCCCATTTGTAAGGAAATAGTAAGGCTTGGAAAAAATCATTATTAAGTGATGTAAGCCAGATCCAAAGAAGCACAGGCTCCATGGTTTCTCTCATTTGTAATCAAAGGTATATGTCTAGGATAGTCCTAGCAGAGGGTCACAGTAACTCAATAGCTATGTACATAGGACCATATAAAATGATGCTAATCAAAATAAATTCCAAGATATGAAAACGAGAGGGTTTTGTTTTGCTGTCGGTGACCTTGTCATTGTCAATGCACTATATCAAGTTCTTTTTTTGTTTTTTTTTATTTCTTTTTTTTTATTGTGAGAATACAGTACAGAGGAGTTACAATTACATGGGCAAGATAATGAGTACATTTCTTATCAAGCATTGTTGCCTCCTCCTTGTTTCCCCTTCCCATCCCTTCCCACCCTCTCCTCACTCCACCCGATCCTCCCCCCACTTCCCACCAAAGTTGTTAAGTTTGTTTTTTGACATAACGACTTGTACATCTCATTGTTGCAATGGGTCCATCTGTATCCCTAGTTAAACGATTTGTTTGTTTCCCTTCCCCTCCACAAATTATACCAACATCAAAAACCGTGAAAGTATGGGTTATACTGTGGGGGAGGGACATACAAAGCAACATAGAAATCATCTTATAAATATGATAGAAACAATTGCATGAAAGGAAAAAAACACAAAAAAACATTTGAGTACTTATCTTGGGGTTCATTCCTCTAACATCAACTTATCTGACCTTTTCTGCTTGACTCAGACATATACTAGTTATTGCAAATAAGGGAAACCATGGGACCTATGTTTCTTTGGGCCTGGTTTACTTCACTTAATATAATTTTTTTCAGGTCTTTCCATTTCCTAACAAATGGGGCAATGTCATTCTTTCTGATGGAGGCATAGAATTCCATTGTGTGTATATACCACATTTTCTTGATCCATTCATCTACTGAGGGGCATCTGGGTAGGTTCCATAGCTTAGCTATGGTAAATAATGCTGCAATAAACATTGTTGTGCTGGTTGCTTTAGTGTGGTCTTGTTTGTGATCATTTGGGTAAATGCCCAAAAGTGGGATTGCCGGGTCATAGGGGAGCTCTATGTGGAGTCTTTTGAGGAGCCTCCATACTGCTTTCCAAAGTGGTTGAACAAGTTTACACCACCACCAACAATGTCATAAGGTTCCCTTCTGTCCACATCCCCTCCAGCATCTGTTGTTATTAGAGTTCTTGATTATAGCCATTCTAACTGGGGTGAGGTGGTATCTCAATGTTGTTTTGATTTTCATTTCTTTTATGGCTAGGGAGGTTGAGCATTTCTTCATGTGTCTATTGGCCATCCTTCTTTCCTCTTCAGAGAAGTTTCTCTTTAAGTCTTTAGCCCACTTATTTATTGGGCAGTTGTTTCTTTGAAGATTTGTTTTGGGGGGATTTAATTTTTTAAGTTCCAGGTATATTTTAGATATGAGACCCTTGTCTGTTGTATGGCTAGTGAAGATCTTCTCCCAATCCATGGGCTTTGTATTGATCTTGCTAGCTATGTCCTTCGTCATGTAGAAGCTCTGCAATTTCATGCAATCCCATTTGTCCAACCTTTCTTTGATTTTTTGTGTTTCTGGGTCTCTATTAAGAAAATTTTAGCCTGTACCAAAGAGACCTAGGGTTTTTCCTATTCCATCCCTTAATGTTTTCAGAGTGTCCGCTTTGACTCTGAGGTCTTTGATCCATTTGGAGTTGATTCTGGTGCAGGGTGATATATAAAGATGTAGATATCATGGGTTTGTACAGATAGGACTAAACATGGATTCTCATGTAACTCCATTTGATCTTGTGTTGTTACCTGCTACCTTATTCTTTCTACCATAACTATACATTTCATGCATAAATAACTATACAGTTCATATTTAAGCCTTCAGTATTTAAGTTTCTATTTCTTCACTTTAAGTTTTACTAATTCAAAAAAAGGTGTAAAGATGTTTTAGGAAAGGATATAGTTTGGGGAAGGGGTGAGCTATCCATCAGTTGCTCTTTATCCCTTAAACTCCTCTGTTCACCATGAGGGCTGTGTTTCCTGCCTTTGCCTCTGCATTTCAAAGAAAATTAAGTTGGTCTCATCAGTGATACCAGAATGTATCAAAAAAAAAATCAGGTTGCCCATTTCCCACACAATCTGGGACTCTAAATAGCAATGATTTTATAAATCAGATTAAGGATTTGGGCAGTATACTGCTATCCCTGTCAGAATCAAATCATACTCCAAAGGTACACACAGATCTGTAAGAAAATAAAATGTAGTAGCTGATATTATTTTTGTTTCCCTTTTTTACTGCATACTCTGGGTATTATATGTAGAGTCCTGGTTGAGCAGTAGTAGCTTCAGAAGGATTGTGAGAGATGGGGATAGTGTCTAGAGTTCTCTTCAGAAATAACTGTTTCCCCCTTTCCTGGTTAGGCACAGTATTCCTCTGTCTATCCAGAGATACTTCCATCCTCTCATTTAAATGAATCTGCCTTATTAAGAATAGAACTCTGTGTGTGTGTGTGTGTGTGTGTGTGTGAGAGAGAGAGAGAGAGAGAGAGAGAGAGAGAGAGAGAGAGAGAGAAGAGAGAGAGAGAGAGAGTTAGAGTTAGTTCTAGGTCTTGAATTTAGGGCCTCTGTGCTGCCCCAGAACATTTTTGTTCAAGGCTAGCGCTCTACCCTTGAGCTACAGCTTACCTTCCTGCTTTTGGATGGATAATTGGACATAAGAGTCTCATAGACTTTCCTGTCTGGGTTGGCTTTGAGCCATGATCCTCAGCTCTCAGCATCTTGAGTGAGCCACTAGTTCCTGTCTGTTTCTTATTTTAGCCAGCCAAACTCATTAGTTAAGATACAATTAATCAATCTCTTTTCATATCATAACTGATGCTAATAAATTACTGTGTCATGCATGTTTTACTGTAGATTTCATATAGACTGTGCTTTAACCCAAACCTTTGCTTTCTAGGATGTAAAAGTACAATCAATGTAATAGAATAAAGAATACTGTAGTGGTCTAACAGCCTGGTAGATTAGGAGCAGAAAAAATATATGGTTGAGAAAGGATCACTGTTAGGTGCTTGTGTCAAATGATTTGGATCAATGAACAGACAAAAAACCATAATAACACTTAAATCTCCTGATGCCAATCTCTCTAGCTTTTTTCACCTTTAAAGAATATGTGCTGTAGTAAGTCTTTTGAAATGGTTCTTTTTCTCCTTTACTTTTGATGTTTCCATAAATCTATAGATGTAGTATAATCATGAAAATTCTTATTCTTGGTTCAGTAGATATAGATTGGTAAATTATATTCTTATGAACAACTACTGAAGCAGTACAAATTGCTAGTCTTCTATTCCAATTGAAAGCCTTCCTCTGAATAGGTTGTTAGAACATGTTTGGAGATGTCTATCATGGAAACATATAATAGGATAAATTGACTGTGGGAGAAGAAGGCAGGAATTAGTCACTCAGAAGTTGGCGGCATAAAGACAAGTGAAGGGCTATATACCAGGCTGGCAGCCATAGATGAACTGGCACCTTGCTTTGGTTTGCATGAGCACTTGTTTCATAATGGGTTCACGAGTCTTAAACAGACTGTAAAGCTAAAGAGAGAAATTTAATATATAATTTATTTATTCTAAAGTAAGATACAATTTTAAAAGGACACAAAGTGTTTCTCCGTTCATCACATGTTCCTTTAGAATTATTAGTTTCTCAGAACAGCAAACCATGATTAACATAACTGGATAAATTATGAAGCTATAGCAAGAGAATACTGGCCACGACAAATATTAAATCTTAACTTGTACGTTCATACTTGTTTTGTTACATAGTAGTGATGAGCTGAAAAATACCAAATTAGTTTAGGGTAAAGTTTTTCTAAATAACTCTCCAATTTTTTTTGTCAGTCCTGGGGCCTGAACTTAGGGCCTGGGCACTATCCCTGAGCTTCTTTTTCTCAAGGCTAGTACTTTACCACTTGAGCCACAGTGCCACTTCTGGCTTTTTCTGTTTATGTGGTACTAAGGAATCAAACCTAGGGCTTCATGCATGCTCGGCAAGTACTCTACCACTAAGCCACATTCCCAGCCCCACAACATCCAATTTTTATATATCTAATGATAACCCAATTACTAAATATACTATCTATGTAGTTAATTTATTTCCTCAGTGCTTCTGAGGCAACATTAGCACACCTTCACCAGTTGGTCATCTACTACATCCATATTTTCCACAAGCTAGGATAAACAAGACTGTGGAAGAAGGTGGTAAAGTGGTAAATCCATCTTGGCTGATTAGGGAAGAAAAGAGTAGTTTGCAGCTAAAAACTTTAGATGCAACAATAAGTGTTCAAATAGCACAATAAGATTTTCTCTATTATTATTTATCTACTACTACTAGCATAGAGCTAGTAGTAGTAGATAAATACAGAAGTGATTATTTTTAAAAACCCCCATCCATTCAGTAAGATCAAATTCTCCATGTGCACAGTCAGAAGGGAAGATAGAGAACACATATTGAGAAGTCAAAATACAAGCAAAATTACACCATGGGCTTGTTATCAGTTCTCTTACGCACCACCACCACTCCTACCCCTGCCACTAATAACATGTTTAATCTAACAGAATGGGCTCCTAAGACTTGTTGGTGGCATCAACTGGCACCCAACTCATTGCCCATGCTTACATAGGTCTCATGAATTGCTCCAGAATGCCTGTAAATCCCAGTAGGGAATACCCAAAGTATTTTCCTTTGCTCCTAACGTATTAGCTCAATATCAACTTGGTTACAAGACATAGAGGACCTATGTGAACATTGAACATCTCTGGTATTTTGTATTGTATCCCCAGTATTGTTTTTCAACTCCCAGAAAAAAATAGACTAAAATGCAGTGTCTCATCTCTCAGACCTCATTATTCTGTCCTCGCAATAAGAGGCACAATGAAATAACTGACTAAGGACTTTGAATACAAGTAAATATAGAAGCTTTATGTAAATGTGCCTGTCAAATCAGGAGAAAGAAAGAAAAAACTTGGAACAGTTGTTTATGCTTTCTTTCATCTGAAGTGTCATTTTCTCTGTACATCAGATAACATATTGATTTTAGCATACTTCAATTCTCAATTTTCCATAAACCATAAAAACCTTAATGACTTCTCCTAAGTGCAAGTGGGAAACAATCAATTAGTTTTCCCAGTAGTTCTACTCTGTCAAAATTAAAGTACTATTTTAATGAATTTTTCAGACATTTAGACTCTACAGTTAGCAGTTTAATGCCCCTAACTCTTATACCACTTCAAGAAAAGTTTAAATATATTCCAATTAAATTGACAGTTCAAATGTTTTAACCTTTGTTATAGATGTGAAAATGCAAGTTACTTTGTCTGGCCTTATTTTAGGGTTTATCTTCATGCTGAGTCTCCCTATAGCTGTTTTGAATAGAACCATTACAAATTCAGTCATAATGTAAGGATCAAACACATACACCACTACCCATAAATATCATTTTTCCTTGTTGTGATTTGAAGGATAACAAAAGAGGCTGTCCTATGTCATCCCAAAGGCCTGATTTCTTACCTAAGATTGATATTGCTAATATTACCTTTCCAATATAAAGCTATTGTTAAAAGAATTCAATAAAAAACTCCCAGAAGGGCAAAGAGGACAAGAAATTTAACATCTTGCCACATGTACATTGGATGCTGACAGTACATTGGCCTGCATTAATGTATCAGATTAGTTAACTGCCACGTAGCAGAGCTTATGACTGGAATAAGTGCAGTTTAAGGATAGTGGGGAGGAAGAGGGAAGGTTGTATCTTGCAGAAAGAGAACCAATAGTGATGGAAAAGAGGGCTGAGGAAGGTCTGAATCTGAAAAGGCTGTAGGCAGTGTCGAAGTAAAATTTGTTTCAGGTTGTTCTGAATATGACTAAGACCAAAATGTTAGATGAATAAGTGAGACTGTGAACTGCAGTAAAAAAAAAATAGAACTTAATTATAGGCCAACAGGTAGAATTCTTGAATCCACACTCCTTAGTGGAAAACAGACTGTACTTTGCTGAAGTAAAAATTCAGTGAGGTTGTGGTTTGCTTGATAAAAATTCACTTTGTTTGGGGACAAGAAAATCCACTGTGATTCTGAGAGAACCTATTTATGACATTTATTCAGGGCCTTTTCCATTGTGTGGCTCCCTCTTGGTTCTCTTATTGTCTTGATTTTTTATTTCCTGCTTCATTTTCTCCCCACTTAGGTTATAATGGGGAAATTAATTAATGACAGTGAAAGTAGGGAAGTTGTCTTGAAGCTTCTTTAATTTGTTTATAATTTCCCCTTTTTACAAGACTAGAATCTCAAAGTACAGGGATGCTTTCTCTCATACACAGCCATTAAGCAGAAGAATTAGCCACTTGACCTGTTTCCTGTCCAACTTCAAAGTGGCTCAGGATAATTATGTTTCTTGATCATCTCATCTATTGTTCCTTACAACTTGGAATTAATTCCATTGTCTGACTGTTAATCATTTATAGCCATTTAGGCAGAAAGGGTCTCTTTCTGATCTCCCATGGGGCTGATTGCAGAGGTAGGATTCTTTCTTCATCAACCCTGGGCCTTTCATGCTTACAAAAATTAGGTGGGTATTTCCTCTTGGAAGCTGATCTGTTCATGTTTCTGTGCTTGCTATTACCATTTTGAACTGAATGTAGTTATTTCTCTCTTTACCTTCATTTCCAGCCGCATCAGGTTTATAAAGTGTAGGTGGGCTGATTATCATTCAGGACATAAATAAAAATCAAAAAGCAACCCAGGCACCAAGTGCGAGAGAGAAAATCACATCATAAATCTTGTAAGCTACTTTCCATTTACATAACTAGTGGCAAACATCACTTGTGGTGCTTAAATAATGTAAATACAAACTAGGAGCGACTCTATCCATGGATATTAATGAAACATCCTTATATAATAAGTGTGGAATAAAAGGGCTCATTGAACAGATTTTAAAAAGTCAAAGAGAATATAAACAAATGCTCATACATGCATAATACATGTGTGTCACTGAACATTCATTGCCAAGACTGAGTTTTTAAGGTTATAAAAATAAATAAGCTTACAAATCCCTAAGGGGCATCGGAAAGTCTTTTGGTACATCAGATAGAAACTGATCTGAGGTTGGTGTTCCTGGGAACTTCTATAGATTGGCTGACCAGGGTCCCTCAGGCTAGCATGGAAATGAATGTTGCTTAGTGATAAGTGAAAGAGGAAATAGATTTGTCTTCACAAAATGCTTTATTCTTTCCAAAAATTCACTGTAATTAGGATATAATCTATTTGTTTCAGATATTCATTTGTCGTTTTTCTGAAGTAGACAAGTAGACAGTGTATATATCTTACACATGAGGATAGGAAAGTTCTAGAAGGCCACATCATTTGCTAGTGGCATTGGTTTGTAGATGCAAGAATAAGACTCAAACTGCTTCACTTCAATTTCTTGATCTATTTACTGAAGAATTGCTGGCAAATAAACCAATTCCAGCATTCTTTGAAAAAAGAAAACTCAAATCTTCATTGGTTCTCACTTTTTTGTAGAACATTTGCTAAAATCTTTCATTTTATACATACATTCATATATTCATATATACTGTACTGTATTATCTATCTATCTGGTCATGTGTTGCATAAAGGCATTTTAGTTATGATGGCGGTCCATAAGATTATAAAAGAGTAAAACTTTTCTATCACAATGTAGCCATTTGTAAGACTATATCACAATATGTTACTTATGTCTGTGGTGATGTTGATATGAACAAATCTACTGTGTTGCCAGAAATGTAAAAGTATATATACCACATACAGTTATGTATAGTAGGTGACATGATAATAATAAACAATCCTGCTACTTTATATTTACTGTACTATACTTGTTACTTTATCACCCTTCACCTCTTTTCTTGCTTCAGTAGTGGGGACTGAATCCAGTGTTTCCTGCATACCAGTTGGGTGCTCAGCCACTGAGCCACAGCTAGATCCCTTATTATTATTTTAGAGTATGCTCCTTTTACTTACATTAAAAGTTTACAATAAAAGTGGTGCTGTAACTCAAGTGGTAGAGCACTAGCCTTGAGCTGAAGAGGTGAGGGACAGTGCTCAGGCCCAGAGTTCAAGCCCCACAACCAACACAACAACAAAGTTTACAATAAAACAGTATGTCATGTTATAGCAACAATACACTTCACATATCTCCAGTTTAGAGATTTTTTTGATAGGATCTGTTTTTTTTTTAATTGTGAAAATACTGTACAGAGGGATTACAATTACATGGGCAAGGTAATGAGTACATTTCTTATCAAGCATTGTTGCCTCCTCCTTTGTTTCCCCTTCCCATCCCTTCCCATCTCTGTTTTTCAATAACGCTTGATTTAATCTTGTATTTTTTGTTCATCATGGGTCTAGTTGTAATAATATATTACATGCATGTATATACATACCATGGGTCTAGTAGCAATAACATATTACATGCATATATATACATACCATGGGTTCTAGTAGCAATAACATATTACATGATATATATACATACCATGGGTCTAGTAGTAATAACATATAACATGCATGTATATACATACCATGGGTCTAGTAGCAATAACATATTACATGTATTCAGGTGTTTAGCAGGCGATACCATCTAGTGCCCAGATTCATTGAGAACTCTATGATGCTTACATAAGGCAAGATCAAAGGTGCATTTATCAAAACTATTCATCACTGAGCTATAAATGAGTGTATTCTTTTTAAAGAAAAGTTGAAAAACACAAATATGTATGAAAGCAAAAGAATAAATTTTATAGATAATGTCAATAGTCAGAAAAGTATATTTTGGCTTATCTCTTCTAATGCATACTATGTATACATTTTGCTCCTCATTTACCTAGGCCATCATCCATTATATTGATTTATGCCTAAGAGGGAAAATAAAAAAAATCTTCAAACACTATGACACAATGCTTAATTGCTAAGAATTATTATTTTATACTATCCTGAAACAAATCCTTTAGATATAAGCTTAATCAAGTATCTTGTACCTACATAAATAGAAAATAAGTTAAATTAATTGGTTAAATATTACTAAAAAACTTTTACATTGAAATTGAAACACTTATGATTCACTGAATGATTCAGATATTTTAAGGTTGTGGTTTTCCCTGCAATATCTCTGGTCCTGGCTAAGGTACTGGTAATGGAGCATTTCCTCTGTAGCTTCTAGAACTTGCATTCAAGCTGATGTACTGCATCCACAAGTCTTTTTTATTCTTGCTAATTTGTTTGTTTAGCAAAAAAGGATCTCACTATATATCCCTATCTGAGGAAGTACGGGCATTGCAGGTATATATCATTACTCCAGGTGTACCATCCAACAAGTCCTAATACAGATATACCAACAATAAAAACTACAAGAAATGTTCTAATTTTAGACATGCAACAATATTGAAAACTACATGTCTCAGAATCTATGAAATCCAGCAAACATAATCTTTAATTGCTGAATTTTATATCTTGAGAATTTACTGCTTTATATTTATGTTTAAAAGCTTTTACAATAATCAATATAATTTATGTAAACAATTTCCTATTATTTGCTGTTTAGAACCTCAGGTTTTTGGTTTTTTTTTTGCTATCATAAATAAAAATATGACAAACACTTTTGAACATAAACTTTTGGCTATATCCTACACCATTTCTTTAGGAAAGAGTTCCAAAAATAGCCTAAGTACATAAAATGATGTGTGGTTTGCATTTCCTATGAATTGCCAGCTTGCTCCAAAAAATGACTATGTTGACCTGTATACTAACAGGTAGAATATATGTTCACAGAGGGTTTTCTAACTGGCAGTTTTCACTACAACAATATAGGTAAGTTAAATCTTACCTCTTACCCAACCTACATTTTCCCTTGCATCTTCTTTTATTTTTATTTATAATCTGCCAATTCCATTCCCTGTTTGGTATTTACTCCTTAACAGAGCCTATGAATTTCCACCAACAAAGCTCTTAGTTATTAGTCAGTCTATATAAAATATAGCAGCTATCTTAATTTTCTTCTGAAATCAGTTTCCTTAATCACTCCATTGCTCTAATTTTTTTAGATACCCAAGGGACTAAACCTAAAATCCATTATTAGTAGCTTTATGTCATGAAGGTAGGACTTACCTATTTAATTTTTCTAATGAAATCCTTGTTTATGTCTAGGCTTCTATTCAATTAGTAATTCTTGCTCTTGGTCATCATCATAAGTTATTGCTTTCCATTCTGACCAAAAGGTTTCTTTTTGAAATAATAAATTCAGTCTTGCTTAGAAAGGGGCCCAAATTTCTATCACTGGTATACTTATGAGCCAAGTCTTCCTGATCACTGGAACTTCCTGATCACTGGAGCTTCATATATAGTTTTAATATTCACCCTTGTATAGCAAGCAACCATTGGGTACAGAGATTGAGGCAAGTTGCCTAGGGCACATTCCTTACCAAACGATAATAATACTATGTAAAAAAGAGTTTGGATCCTTTTTATGTATCAGATGCGAGTCTAAATACTTGGGCCCATTAACTGATATAATTCACCCAACAATGATATATAAATCTGGTTTCATTCTCACCCACATTTCACAAACAAGGAAACAGAAGCTGGGATGAGCTCAGGATTATTCAGATGGACAATGTGTGATGGTAGTCCAGGCCGTGCTGCTTCAGACTTCAGCTTGCTTAATGCACCTTTCCCGGTAGAACTTATAGTAGGATAGATCAGAGAGTCACATCTTCAGTAAAAGACTATAAACAAAGGAAATATGGTCGTGTGAAGGGTTGGGAAATGGCACATAAATCTAGATCCAAAGAAGATAAAAAATATTTAAAAAAAATGAAAGTAGGTGCTTTAATATCAGGTGGAACGATAATAACTGCTAGGGTCCAGCGCTCTTGAGTTCAAATTCTGCCTCCAGCCCATTAGTCAAATCTCAGCACTCAATGTATATTAGTTCTAATAAACAGTGAAAGACTGTGGAATGTTTAGGGAATGTGAGTAAACAGCATGGCAGTATTTCAAGGGACGTAGGGGGGCAGTTCAAGGAGGGAAAGAAGGAAGGGAGAAAGGGAGGGAGGAAGATAAGGATATAAGTGCTATAAACCGTGGAAGGAGACAAAATGGAATATATATGAGGAATCAGGTCTGACAAGCCAGTTGAAAGAGAATGGCTGGTGTTTTACTTAGAGGGAAACAACAGCAAGATTGATAGCAGTCCTGGGAGGAGACAGAAGTGAACCTGGAGGAGGCTGTTAGGAATGTCCAGGTGAAAGGTAATAAAGGAACGAATCAGGGCAATGTCGTGGATAAAGAGGCAAATTCCTGAATTATTTTAATGGTAAATTTGGTCACTAGTTAGAGATTTGGGGCTGAGTCAAAATGTTCCTTATGTTTTCGCCCCAGGGGCCTGAAATGATGATAATGCCTTTGCAGAGGAACTGCAGTTAGTTTAGTTGTGATTCAGCCTTAAAACTTGGCTGTCAGCAGAACAGATGACTCTGTGAGAAGTTTGAATGCAAAGGGAAGGAAAGAGCAGGGAATTTGAAGACTTTGGGGATTTAGTAATTTTAAATCTCACTTCGAAATGTAGTATTAACCCCCCCCCCCCCACTCTCTCTCAAAAGTAACATACTATGGCATCTTCTTGGATGAGGTATTCCTTTCGAGAACTTGAGGAAAGGTATGGACTTTACTACTCTGTGTGTGTGTGTGTGTGTGTGTGTGTGTGTGTGTGTGTCCATAAACACAAAATTTCTCATACACCTGTAGGAACTTGTATTTTCAAAAGCCCATGAATCCCAAGAATCTACTCCATGTCACTTATTTTTCAAGTATCAGGTCTTCTCAGCCATAATTAACAACCATAAGGTACTATATAAAGTACTTCACCTACATGATCTCATTTCATTTCCATCATAGCCTGTTTTAAAGTTTTAAATTTCAAACACAGGAAATGCAGCTAGACTAGAGCAGGCCAAAAGAGCTAGGATATGCTAGGACAAAAAGCTGACCATAAGTTTCTGTATTGATTGAGGTTCTCCAGAGAATCAAATCTATCTATCTATCTATCTATCTATCTATCTATCTATCTATATATGTAGAGGAGTTTGCTTATGTGATTATGGGGATGAGTAGATAAGCTGGAGACTACATGCCATTTCCAGTCTAACTCTAAAGACTGGAGAACGAATAGCATAGAGCTAGTCTGAAGGAAACAGGTTTAAGACTCTCTACTGTCATTTCAAAACATATTGTGATATTTTTCTTAGATGAACATTCTTCTTTTGCTTTCACAAGACCCCTAACTAAATTATTCATGTTGGATGGAGCTTCTCTTTTTCTGTTATGTTCTCCTAACTCAGGATTTTAAATAAATCAACTTGGATTCGTTCTGTTTATTTTCTGCTCTCTTTACTATCCCCACACCCAGAAGATAAACTAGCCAAGGAAGCATCTTTCATTTCAAATGTTCAAAGAGGATTTTGTAGGCAAAAGTAAGTTAACATCCAAAAGAATGGTACTAGAAGGAGTGCATATCAGCTGTTAAAGGCATTTCAAATCCACCTTATGTAATAGTAAGTGCAAAAGTAAGTTAACATCTAAAAGAATGGTACTACTAGGAGTGCATATCAGCTGTCAAATCCACCCTATAGTAATAGTAATAGTAAGTGCTGGTTTTTGGTACTGTTGAAACTTTTAAGTGCTTGCTTCATAAAGAACTAGGTAATGCATATCTTTGTAAAGAGTTAGTACATGATTAAAATAAATATATGGTGTATAGTTTCAGGCCTTGGATTAAATCAAAATAATAGTTGCACATTTATATCCTCTTGGAGACTCGTGAAATCTAGTGCCCAGTAGTCATGGATTGTTGGAGTAAAGGATTTGTAAACAGGAGATTGGAGGCTCAGATGTCAGAGCACGAAGGAAACGAAAGGGATACTACTCTCTCTGTGTTCTTTAAAGGACTGAGAACATCCATCATGAAAGTTCGAAAGGAATGATCAAATAATAACATTAAAGCTTTTAGTTTACGGACTTTTTTTCCCTTTCTTACAAGGTGAGGGAGGCAATAGCAGTAAGACAACATGCATTTCTTTTCCCTATAGAAATTTTTATTTAACAAAGAAGACTGAGTGAGAGTACATTTAGTAGTGTGTCCCATGGCTGTGTGGTCAACTTACAACATTGGTTAAGGTAAAACAAATTAATGCAAATTTGAACTATCTAAGCTCAGGTGATGAAGCCATCCAAACCACACAAATTCCTTAAAGAATCTCTGTTCTACTACACATTCATAACACAAGAAGAAATGTTTAGAAGCAATGGTTGCAGCTACAGGTGTAGTCTTTAAAGTGCATCAGCTCCCATGTTTAGTAAAGAAGAAAAAAGAATGTATTTCATGTTCTACTGATGTTGGATGTCTTTCTCATAAAAATTCAGATAGTGTTATAATGCTATACGTTCTATAAGGTGGATTTACATATATACACATACATACAATGTTTTTAATATAAGGTGACTTCAGACAATGAAATTGAATGCATTAGACTCAATATTAAATAATCTATTTTTAAAACTTTGATCATTGTTATCAAATGATCCAAATACTAACTTGAAAAGGATTTGTGACAGGTCTATTTCCCTGCAGTAATATGATGGGGTTACCCCAAATAAGATGAAATACCTTCATCATCAACCACCATTGATTGAGTGCTTATTGGTTCTCATTCTGGAGATTCAAAGAAGCAAGCCATATATCATCAGCTTTAGCTGGTGACTTACCTTTACATGCAATGATAATACAAGGCACTGAAATTAGTGAGCAAATATTTAAACAAAAAGTATTTTGATTCAACCATTTTTGCCATTTATTACTGATTTTTAGTAGTATAAACCATAAGACAATATCTGGCCCTAAGACACAGAATTTATTAATCTGATTTTCTACTAAACTATAATTTTGCTCTTGTGTCCTTATCTTTTAGCTGTAGTCCAACACACAGTAGGAATTTTGCTTACTTAAAGTACAATCAACAAGTGTGAGCTGAAACTCCCTATCAGCTGGAATCTATCACTGTTCTTGCAGGTACAACTGTACCTGCAATCATAGAGCTACCTATACCAGATGTTTATTGTGTAGCTCTTCTAGAATGATACCTATTAGAATAATCACACACATAAGATGGCATAAAAATGTTGCGGTCTTTTCTATGTTGTCAAACCTGGGTACGTGGTTGTGTATATAACCAACTGATCTATGGCTGAATTCTTTTTTTAAAAAAATTGTGTGTGTGTGTGTGTGTGTGTTCTGGTACTCGAGCTTGAACTTGAGGTCTCCCACATTAGTTTGTCTTTTTCCCAGCTCAAGGCTAGCACTGTACCACTTGAACCACACTTCCACATCCAGCTTTTTGGGGGTAAATTGGAGTTAACAGTCTCATAGACTTTTGCATGGATTGCCTTTGAACCATGATCTTCAGATCTCAGTGTTCTCCCTAGCCAGGCTTACAGGCTTGAACGACCAGTGCCTTGCTCAATTGGATTGGTTTTATCCTCTGGGGGAATCAAGATACATGCTTTTCTTTTCTTTTTTTTAGATACATGCTTTTCTTTACATGCAGTTGGTAGGAATAGGCTTTGAAACAAGCTTAGGAAAAGACCAAAGTATCCAAGGACTGCTGTTTATTTAGGGTGGAGGGTAGGATGATAGGTATGACATTCATATTGATTTTCTGGATTTTATTTCTCAAAGAGTCTGGGAAGAAGATTTCAACAGCTCAGACAGGATTTCTACCGATAACCCCTTGAGATGGTGTAACTATTCCTCACTGAGCCCTTCATTCCCCTACCCTTGAAACCTCTGGACGTGAGCCTCTGCTTAGGAGAGAGAGAGTCCTTAGGCTTTGACAGCTGGGCAGTTTTGTAATGACAATCAGCCGGTCAGGCAAGGGGGCAACAGCAGGTGTAAACATCCTGGTTTGATAAGACTGCTTATGGGATGTGAGAAGAAAAGAGGTTTTATCTTTCAGTCTTTGAAGTAATTACATTTCCCTTGCAGCAGCGAGAGAGGACAGGGAAGGCCGGCTGGCCTGAGCCAGTTTTTTCTGTTTGGGAGAGAAAGCTGCAGTTACTTCAGAGGCCAAAATAAACTGCAGGGCAGAGACTAACAGTGCAGTTGTTGGTCCCCAAGAACCACAAAGCAGTACTTAAAGCCTCAGGGGCGCAGTATTCTCAGTCCACATCAGATAGGAGGCGAGGACATAGGTATTTTGTAGGTATGGAGGCCATTCCCCTGCAGGACAGACAATTGCCAAATGTCTTCTCCCCTCCCTCTCCCCCCCCCCCCCCCCCCCATTACTGAAGCCACAGCAAGATCTCCAACATGTGGACAGAGTCTTCCTCCTTACTCATTTCCCCACTGATGTTCTATAAGCCTAGGGCAAAAGGAGAAAAAAAAAGAACGAACCATAAAACCTGATCATAAAAATCCTTCTTATTCTCTAAGTCAGCTAATAAATATTCACTCAGCCAAGGTCTCCTTGCAACCCTTAAAACAAAAGAGGCTCTCCACTCATGCCATTTCCACCCCCACGAGGACACCTATTCCCGGGGCTAGCGTTGACCACGCCGAAAGTTGCAATTTCCCTCAGTTGAGGGCGAAGTTCGAGACTATTGGGGCGTAGGTCTCCACTTGGGGGAGGGGGCGACAGGCAGGGCGGGTGTGTGCGTGGAGGGGGGTGGAGTGGGGAGGGGGATGAGAGCGGCGAGAAGGAGGGACTAGAGGGAAGGACACTGCCCCCTACTTCCTCGAGGTCGTCGCCTCAGCCGGTGGAACCTCCAGTCGGGTTTGGGGTGGGAGGCTGGAGGGAGTGGCGGCCGTGGTGGGGCGGCGTGGGCTCCGCACCCCGCGGCTGGGTGCCAGGCTCCGTACCTGGCGGGCCGGCGCGCCTCGCAGGCCGGGCGCCCGGGGCGCGGAGGGTGTGAGCGCGCGCGCCCCCTCCGTGCCCGCTCAGCCTCGCGCGCGTCTCGGGGGAGGCTCCGCCGAAGCGGCGCCCGGGGAGCCCGCCGCAGCCTCAGTCCTGCCGCTGGCGGAGAGCTTTGTGCGAGCCGCCGCGGCAGCGAGTCCCACCTGCTGGCGGCGGAGAGGCTGGGAAAGGGGAAGAAGGAAGGAGAGAAGGAGGAGGACGGAGAGGGCGAAGAAAGAAGGCGGCGGCGCCAGCCTCCTCCTCCCGCCGGCGCCCACCTCCCGGGGGCTCGGTCCGCAGTCCCGTGCTCTCGGCCTGCACGGGTCCCGCTCCGCCTTCCCCCGCCCCCCGGCCCACGCCGGCCGGGCCTCCCCGCCACACCGCGGCCGCCGCCGCCGCTGCAGCCCCTCAGCCTTCGCCTGGCGCGGCCCGGCCCCACGCCGCCACCGCCGCCGCCGCCGCCGCCGCCGCCCGGAGCCCGGGCGAGTTCTGAGGGGAGCGCAGGGGCGCGCGGCGCCGCCTCCATGCGTCCGGGAGCCGCCTCGGCGCCCCAGCCCCGCTGAACAACCCCGGGCGCGCGGCGGCCCGGCCGAGACGGCGAACGAACGAGGAGGCGCGGCGAACCCCGGAGAAAGGGAGTGAGCGAGCGGGCGAACCCCGGAGCGAGCGCCGGGAGCCGACACCATGCCGGGCTGGAAGAAGAATATTCCCATCTGCTTACAGGCGGAAGAGCAGGAGAGAGGTGAGTGAGACGACCGGGCGGGGGAAGGCGAGGCGCGGGGGGGCGGGGGGGGGGGGGGGTCCCGGCCCGGGGGCCGCTCCCCCTCCCCCTTCCCCGTGCCGCCCTCTCCGCGGCGACTCCGGACCTGTCCAGCGGCCGGCGGGGGAGGGGCGCCGCGCCCGCGGGGGGGGGGGGCTGGGGCCGAGCCGGTGGGGGGGAGCGTGGGGGGGGGGCGTCCTGCGAACTCCGAGAGGTTTCATCCATTTATTTTTCGGGGTGTGGGTGGGGGGGCGAGGAGGGAGAGGCATGGAGCCGCCGCCGGGGACTGGTCGCTGGGGGAGAAGGTTCTCTGATGGAGATGTTGGGGAAACTCTGGTTTCCCCAGGGCCGGCTCGCACGTGGAGCCCCGGGCCGGCTGTCTTGTGAGCTGGGCTTTGGGGGGGGGGGGCGGCGTGAAGATGAGGATGGGGATCCTTTGGCAGTGCTTGAAGTGACTTTTCAAACTTTCCTCCTCCTCCTCTTCTTCTTCCTCCTCCTCCTCGCGCGGCCGTCCCCGCCTCCAGCTGGGCTACCCCGGGTGTTGTTGCCTAGCCCAAAGTTGCTGGAGATTCATAAAGAAGGAGACGGGGGAGGAGGGAGTGGAGTGTGGAGGTGGGAAGGGGGCGCTGCCGCTAGTCTCTGGAGGGGGAGGGGAAGGGGAGGAAGGAGAGGACTGTCCCCTGGCTGAGGGTCTGGGTGGCCTGGGAGATGAGTGCAGTCCCCACTGCTCCAGTTAATACCGCAGGACTGCGGGCTTTACCTAATTGCTGTCTATTTTCATTATAAAAGGCGGCTCTCTGTGCCAGGTGGCTTGCAGACCTTTTGTGCTTCAGCCTGACAAGTGTGCCGGGCAGACTGCTTGAAAGTGACTCGCGGGGAAGAGCGTTGAAGGCCTTTTCCGTCTCCCCCCCCCCCCCCCCTTTAAATGCTTGATTCTGTTGAGGTCATTTGATGGTGTTTGAATTGTACCAGAGGTTGGCCAGGAGCTCAGTTTGGTAACCTGGATATGATGTACCCAGTGCACCAGAATTTCCTATGTACGCCCCAAGGGGCAAGGGTGTGTGTGAAGTGGCTCCTCTAGCATCCAGAGGGACCCTGGGTGTCAGCGTCCGCTAGCATTTATTCCATACTCTGTCTACCTCACCCTGTCCTGGTTTCAAGGAAAATAATTTAGGATTGAATGGGTTTCGGGATGCAGGGTCTGTCTGCTTGGGTTGTGGCAAACAGTTGGCTCTAAGGGGTAAATGATGCTGCATGGTGGGTGGGTGAGGAAAGCAGAGAGCCGGTCTGATCTGCAGAGGAGGCGGATTTCAGGAGAAACCCTGCAGCTTGATGAGCTGGTGTGGACCTTGGCTTGGTGATTGGGCATGCCAAAAGTTTGAGGCTTTTGAAATAATGCTTACTGCCGAAGATCCAATGTACAATTTCCAGTTTTTCTCTAGGTGGCACAACCTGTCTTTGGTTTCTATCCTGTTTAATGACTCAGGGAATTTATCCCCTTTTAATCACTTCCTTGTTAAATGTATGCATTTGTTTTCAGCACACTTTTTTGGAGGGCAGGTGACCTTATATTTACTTAAGAAGGCACCCCTGCTTTAGAAAAGCTTCTTTATCATATCTTACCTTAAAAGTTGCCAATAGTGGTGCCAATAATTTATAGCAAGGTGAAAGCCCTAAGTGTTAGCAGTCTGTCAAGAATGGAGTGTCTGTCCCATCAAGTAAATGTCACAATGCACTTGATGTTAAGTGTAAATCAGTTTGATAAAAAAAAAAACCCACAGTGCTGCAAACAAGTTTTATCAGACTGTTGAAGTGTGTTGATTTTTGAATTGTGACACAATGTACTTGTGTGTCTTTTAGAAATATATGGTAACCTTGAAAGATGATCACAAAATCTGCTTGGTGGAGATAAGACTGAAATTCCTCCAGAACATAAATATGTCAGAAATTGGACTGTCTTAGCTTCTCCAATAGGAGAAAATGAGGAAGGTTTTGTTGCTTGAAATCTTTTGTTTGTTTGTTTGTTTTCTTACTTTACAGATGTCTTCTTGCTTATGAGATGCATTTCTAAATTACATTATTATTTTAGTTATGGCATATGCTTGAAGTCCTGCTTTATTGGGAATATATAAATATTTTTTGTTTCTTTAAAAATTTCCTGTCTACATAGTATTTGTTTATGTCTTAATTGTGTGTTTTATTAAAATGAATTTATATGCCTACATGACTTTTAATAACATAATTTTATTGTAAAGTACTGGGCAGCGTTTTTATTTGTATTTGAAGTCTGATTGTGTAGAGCTATTTTCTCCTTGGAAATTAAAAATTCCAGTGATTCAAATGGTGTTAAGTGCTTTAAAGATATAAATGAAAAGATTGAAACTGTCAGCTTAGGAAAATAATAAACATGGAACCTATCTATTACTGTTGATCAATGGGTCAGTTTCCAGTCCCTTTCTATTAAATTTTGAAGTTGGTTAGGTTTATGGGACAATGCCTTCCTCCATGGTACCCTACTTCTTGAGCCATGCATCCAGTCCACAATGGCTTTTTTTACTTTTGTGCTAGTATTGGGGATTGAATTCAGGCCTAGGTGCTTTTTTTTTACTCACAGCTGGCACTCTACCACTGAGCCATACCTCCAAGTCTAGGTTTTTGGTGGTTAAGGTAAGAGTCTCTTGGACTTTTTTGTTGGGGCTGACTTTGAACTTTGATCTTCAGATCAGTTTCCTGAGTAACTAGGATTACTCAGCTCTTTTATTACTACATTTGCCTCAGTTTACATTTAAATATCCTAAAACCCATTATGGAGAAAACTATAGCATGGCATTTTTCTCAGTTAGATTTCATTTAGTTGAATCTCCTTCTGAATTAAAACAAATACAAAATGTTAGTTGTTTGTGTATGTGAATGAGAATGTATCTATATCATTTAGTGCTATTTTATTAAATTCTAATTTTAAAAAATTGAGGGAACATGCTTTCTTGGTATTGTCACATAAAAGAGGGTTGGCTTATCTAAGTAATTTCATGTAATGCTTACCCACCATTCATAACAGGTTCATCTTGAAGGCCTCTGTCAAGATGTTGAATGAGCTATTGTGATTGCATGCAGTGCTGAGCAGAGAAACTGTAACATATGGGTTGTTGCAGTAAATGCATTCACTTCCAAAATGACATGTTAAGACTCAGCCATGTAAGGTGACACAGTATTAAAATTCAGAGCACATTTCTCTGTCCTCCCCCCGATTTTCTGCTTGAGCTGCTAAATCCAATCCATTTAGAAGACACCAAGTACACTTTTTGGGTAAATGTTTTAGGAGAAAGAGAAATTATTCTGAAAATTGTTCTGTTTAAAATTCCTTCTCATCAAATTAAATCAAGCGATTTAATGGTTGTTTTACATCTGCTTATTAACTGATCACGTGTAGTAGGAATATACTGGTTTAGGAAACTTTAAGTACAAGGAATAGGAACCTCTGTAAGTAATAGTGCTTTTCTTGCCTCTGACTTGTGTGGCTTCTGTTGGTAAATGTTTATTGTGTTTTAATAATGTGTAGTCACAATTTGAAGTCAAACATACTACTTAGGAAGATTATAAGTTATCTCTGCAAACATACTTCTTGCTATTTTATTTTTGGGGAATAGAATGATAGTAAGTGGTATCTTACTTATTTTAAATTTATATTCAGACTTAATATATGTTATCCGTGAACATTATCTAATTATAAAGATGTGATAATTATGTGATAAATTTCACAGCATATATTCACTGGGGGAAATGTATCCCTTTTTTAAGAAATATAGTTGTTCACACTTTTGTGTTTTGGTTTCTCATATCTTTTAGAGGTCTACAAGTGAACTTGAGAGCCTCCTCTAAACTTCTTGTGTAAAATTGTTATGTGTGAGATTTTGCCTGTATTTTTACAAGTAAAAATAGGTGGATATTTTCAGATATAATTAGCTTTTTATAAAATATCCATGACAAAGCACAAGGGACTTAAAAAGGTTGCCTTTACCTTTGATTTGTTTAATTTTTACACCACAAAGAGATCTGGTGATATTACCTCACAACCTGCTTAGTAAAATGTACAATTTGAAATTTGAGTTTTAGTCAGGAAATAATGTGGGGGGAAAAGAGAAGAAATACAAAGAGCTAGACTCTAGTGGTAAGCACTGTGTTAGATATCCATGCATTGCCTGGTATAGTTCTTTGGTACCAACATGCCTGTAAGGTAGTCATTATTAGTTCCTTTTCAGATGAAGAAACTGAGATTCAAAATTAGTAAATTTGTTTACGTTGAAAATAACTCTTATGATTTAGCGTACTTGTTTCTAAAATAAAATTCAAGAAAGAAATTATATTTTCTGAAAGAAAGCTTGTAGCATTTTATTCATTATTCTATCTTGCATTACTCATTTATTTTTTTCTCTTGGAAAAAAATGCTACTATGGAATCTTCATGAAATTATTGGGAAGAGTTTTAATATTTTTATTTTATTTTATTTTTTTGGGTCCGGTCATGGGGCTTGAACTCTGGGCCTGGACGCTGTCCCCCAGATCTTCAGCTCAAGGCTAGCGCTCTACCACTTGAGCCACAGCGCCACTTCCAGCTTTTTTCTTTTTGCTTATGTGGTGCTGAGGAATCGAACCCAGGGCTTCATGCATGCAAGGCAAGCGCTCTACCACTTTCCCAGCCCGGGAAGAGTTTTTTAAGTTACATATATTCAAATGTACTCAGTACTTCTAAAGGTGTTTATTTATTTATTTACCTTTGACAAACTGACTTTGCAAGATTGGAGCATTAGTTTTATCAGTAAGGATTGAAACTTCAACATACTTTTTAGTAGAATTATTTGACTCATCTGAAAAACAACTCATTAAGTTAAATGGCATTTTCCCCCCATGAAGGGTTTGACATAATTACATAGTTTTCCTTCTTTTTAAAGGGTGTTAGACATGAAGGCAAGAATTAATGGGAATTGTATGTTTTTCACTGTGGTGATTTGGTAAATAACTGCATTGTCAGAAGCCAATGCTTAATTTAATTAAAGTCATATATCTGAACTCTCAGCCTGGCTACCAATAGCCAAACAAAAGGACTTCAGATAATGTTTTCCTCTGTAGCAACCCAACTGGTTCTTTCATGAAGAAAAAGAATTATCAACTTATATTAACAAAGGAAATTGAGAATTGTATACCATGGGAATTTAAGCTGTTGTATTAAATGGTACCTGATGGAAGACTGTTTTAAACATTTAAAATTTCATTTGTTAATTTTCAGTCAAATTGCTGTAGTAGTTAGTTAATAATGTAAAATATACAAGGAATAGTAATACAAAGTAGCATGTCTAATAGCACTATTCAGATGCAAATACCAAACCTGTTTCAATCACTTTTGTTATCATTTTTTTTTTGCCAGTCTTGGGGCTTGAACTCAGGGCCTGGATGTTGTCCCTGAGCTTTTGTGCTCAAGGCTAGTGCTCTATCACTTGAGCCATAGCTCCACTTCTGCCTTTTTGTTGTTAATTTGAGGTAAAGAGTCTCATGGACTTTTCTACCTACGCTGCCTTTGAACTGCATCCCTCATATCTCAGCCTCTTGAGTAGCTAGGATTACAGACATGAGCACCAGCACCTGGCTTGGGTTATCTTTCATAAAGTTTATTTCTCTCTAAATTCAAAAGTTTCCTAAACCTATTGATCTAAGTTTGCTTATTCAAGAAGCCAGATTTTTTAGGTATGACAGTAGTTAGAGGATGCTATGAGTTTTAATGAGAAAGTTAATGCTGTCTTAATATAGCTTCCATTTAAAATGCACTTGGTTTAATTTCTTATCACCCTTTATTTCAACAGTGATAAAGTTTAAGCAATAAATGAGGAATATGGAGAAGATATAGCTTGTATCCTAGATGTATTTCTTGGTCTCAGCACAGTGTTTATTGTTAACAAGTCTAATGACAAGTTAACATGAAGTCTGACAACATTGAGTTTAAATACACTTTAGCAGTTATTTATGTAGTATTTTAACTTCTCAAAGCTTTTGTACTCTGTTCCTTAAGATGAAGACAAGTAACATCGCTTTTATGTGAGGATTAAGTAGAATTAGCAAATGTGGAAGGATTTACCATAGCATAGCACATTGCGTATACTTTAGGCCTCAGTAATAGCAACTGTCATTACTTTTATGCTACCTTGATATATCTATATCTCTATCTATATCCATATCTATATAGATCTATATCCATCTGTATCTATCTATATCTATGTATCTAGAGATCTATAGATATATCTGTAAATTTAACACCTTAGGGTATTCTGTTGATGAAATGTTAAGTATTTAATTCTTTAAACGCTTCATAAATTAGTAGAACAAAGAAAATCCGAGCATCTTTTGAAAAGCTACACCAATCTACTGGTCACCTTTGTGATCTTAAATACAAAACCCAGTATTAGCACTGGAATTTGGTAGCTGATTGAGGCTATACACTACAGATGACACTACTTGGTGTCAAAGGCTGTTTTTAATATATGTAGTCCTCCCAGCACAAAGTTTTGTATGACCACATTATTCTTTTTTTTTGGGTCCGGTCATGGGGCCTGAACTCTAGGCCTGTGTGCTGTCCCTCAGCTCTTCAGCTCAGGGCTAGCGCTCTACCACTTGAGCCACAGCACCACGTCTGGCTTTTTTCTTTTTGCTTATATGGTGCTGAAGAATCGAACCCAGGGCCTCATGCATGCAAGGCAAGTGCTCTACCACTGAGCCACCTTCCCAGCCCTGACCCTATTACTCTTTTCTCCACTCTTTCTCAGATGAGTCCATTCATTACAGACTTGGATGTGGCCATGCCAGACCCCTATAGAACTTTCTATATACCTACCCTCATGTTTCTCTAGTTACCAAACCATTGGCAAGTAACATGGTTTTCAGCTTGAGACCCATTTTGAATAGTATTGGTTTGTCATACATAGTTAGAATTGAAGAGATTTTAAAGGTGCATGTGTTTGTGCAAAAATTTACACACTATGTTTAGAATATACAAACAAAATATTTTCTGTAGCTGCTTTTATCTTGCATTAATTCTATTTCTACTGAAATGGAAAACATCTGATATTGTCAATTAAGAACACATTAGTCCTAGTTTAAAACTTTTTGGCAGTATCTGTAATTTCTCAAGGGTTTTCCCTTCTCTTGTTCCCAAGATTGTGTTTCTGTGAAGGACCAAGCTTAATATCCTCAAGCACTGGGCGAAAGGCATTTTATTCATTGTGTGACCCCCACTGTGTCCACTGTGCTGTTTGTTTGGCATACTTGGTGACTGGGCGCTGTGCCCTGGTATCCACTGAAATGAGGCTGTTCCTGATTGTTCTTTTGAATGCCATTCTGGCAGCTGGTTTGGACTTCCTGGACCTGGCCTTTGTGTCCAGTTGTGAGATTCTTGTAGTCTGTGACCTTCCACAGAGGCCTTGCTATTTACCTGTCCTATCAGCATTTCTGTTTTTCTCCTGGAGCTAGAGATTACTTAACTGTTTCTCATGAGTCCAAATGGAATTCCTGAGATCTTTGGTGGCTTCCTTAGCTCCATCTGTCTGAAGCATTTTCTGTACATACTGCCTCTGTTGGTTCAATATCATGTTTAATACTGCATGTGCTAAATCATATTCTGTAATGCTTTCAAAACTACATAGAAATTAGCTTTTCTTCCCTTTTGACACTTGTGAAGGGTTAATTAATCAGTGCCCTATTAGGGCATCCTATTTGCTAGTTAGGTGCTCTACTACACAAGGCATGCCCTTTGTCCTTTAGTTATTTTTGAGATAATAGCTCACATTTCGCTTAGCCTGAGCTGAACTGTGAGTCTCTTTTGGCATAATTGGAACACTAAATATATACTGCTACATCTACTTGTTGGTTAAGGTAGGGGGGCCTTGAATCACAAGTCTCCTGATCCCACAGTAGCTAGCATAGCCGAATGAGCCACTGTTCTTATCAAGGAATTTTGAATCCTTTCAGGGTATCTTATGCCTCATTTTTCCCCCTCTTCTTCCATTTTTTTCTTCTTTCTCTGCTGCTCTAAATATCTGAAGTGATTTAAGTGACTTGAAAGCTTAAACTAAAGGGACAGGGGTCAGATTGGTAAATGAATGATAAAAGAGAAGGTAGAGTCTTGTTCCTATGTGAGGTGGGCATGTCCTAAAGATTGAAATATCAGGGAAAAAAGAAATAGGGACAAATGGCTTACCAGAGATGACAGACTTTGAAGCTGGCAAGTATTTTTGATAATACCTTTTTCTGGACTATCTTGTACACAGACCTTTCTTAATAGTTTTACTAGACACCTGCCCTTCATTAGCAAATGTCTGAATATGAGTGGTCATATTATTATAGTTGGTAGTGTACTTGCAATGTGGATTTTTCTAATAGCTTGATGGATTTTTAAAAGCTTATTTTAAATTTTATGTAAAGATGCATAGCATAGATTCCAGACATACTTCAGACTTCTTGCATGAATTGTTAAGACTTGAGAATATTTTATTCTTTTTACTGTTGAAGAATTCATCTTTACAGCTGTTTAATATAGAAACCTTTATGAAATCTTATACACAATTTCACAGCATAAATTAGTAGCTTTTGTCTTTTTTTTGGTACAGTTCATCATTTGAAGGAAAGGCAGTGAATATGATTTTCACCTGCTGGTACATAGAAAAAATAGTAATGAAGGGCTGGGAAGGTGGCTCAGTGGTAGAGTGCTTGCCTCGCATGCATGAGGCCCTGGGTTCGATTCCTCAGCACCATATAAGCAGTAAAAGCCAGAAGTGGTACTGTGGCTCAAGTGGTAGGGCACTAGCCTTGAGCCGAAGACCTGGGGGACAGTGTCCAGGCCCAGAATTCAGGCCCTACGACCAGCAAAAAAAATTAAAAAAAGAAACAGCAGAAAACAACATAGTAATATAGTAATTTGTTGATTCTGTATATAAACTGTGAGTAGCTTCTCTCCCTAGTATCTCTGATAGTATGTACTTATCTCTGATTACCAACATCCAAAACATTCAACATCCAAAAATTCCAGTGAAAAAGACTAAGAGAAGTCTATGAATTGCCTTTTGAAATCAAAAGTAGTTAATCATAAGGATTTCTATATTGCCCTCTTTCTTCAGAAGCCTTAGGATTATTGACTGCAAGAGAGTGACATTTGAAACAAGATTTTTTTTCAGTTGAATTCAAGTATTTAAAAAATGTGTATGAGATGAGTGGTAGTGGCTCATGCCTATAATGGTAGCTACTTAGGAAGCTGAGACCTGAGGATTGCAGTTTGAAGCCAGCCTGGGCAGGCAAGCTTGTGAGACTCTTATCTCCAGTTAACCACCAAAAAGCCAGAAGTGAGCTGTGGCCCAAGTGGTAGAGTGCTAGCCTTAAGCAAAGAAGCAAGTACAGAACTTAGGACCTGAGTTTAAGCTCCAGGACTGGCACCAAATACACACACATAGACACACACACACACACACACACACACACACACACAAACACACATATACAGTTACTACTGAAACTTATAACCAGGATAAGTAAAAACTTGTGTGTGTCTTCAGTCATTAAAAAAAAAAAATGTAATATAGTCCTGAGACCAGAATGTGACAACTACTGTCATAGATCTTTTCATTGACATAACTGCAATCCTCTGTCTTGTTTCCAAATATCCAGCTCATTACTCAACACCTGTCTTTCTAATTCAGTCTCTGTTATCCTGATTCATATCTTTTAATCACAACTGGGACTTGAAATGCATTAGTGCTACCTCCTCTCATCTCCCTTTATATCCATGACTCTCTTTTCCTATTTCCCATCTTCTAAATTAATTTTCTTCATAGAATATCTTAACTTCTTAGGAATACTCGTAGTACCTCTACTTCCTCATTTTTAAGGTCGTCCCTGAAAAACCTGGTTAAACTCAAGTTATCTACCACTCTGTCTTGCTTATGTTGGTGCAGTTTAACACAGTTGGAGAAAACCATCTCACTAAGCTGACTGGTTTCACCTTCATTTCATGAGCACTCATCCCAAATAGGCCTTCAGTGCTGCTGATTTGTCAAGCTACTTTCCCATGGCCAATTCATTTATGCCTCTTTTCTTGGTTGACTGTCACCTTTCTCAAGACTCCAACACGTCCTCTTTCCCTTCTCACCCTTTGCTCAATACTTTGCTTCTTATTTCGCGTAGAAAATAAAAGGATCAGAAAAGAGCTGTTTTCATATATGCCCATGTATTTTAACTTTTCTCCTGTCATTGGGACTGATCTATACACTCTTCTCCAAGGCCAGCCCTAAATTGTGTACTAGAGACCATTTTCTTCAGCTCACTCAAGGATGTGGTCCCAGCAGGTTCTCTTCTTCCAGCATTACAAAATTCTCTTTCTTTACTGGACTGTTTCTCTTCAGCATACAAATGTAATATTGTACCTACTCCAAAAAAGCTACACTCTTAAGCTACATACCTTCAGTTTACACATTCCTTTTCTGTTTCCTTTAATAGAAAATACCTTGAGAGATAGGTATATATTTACCTGATAATAGTTCTTAGTCTCTCTTGAACTTAAGTTTAATTAGGTTTTTATGTCACGTTCTGTCTCCTCTCAGGATAAACAATGCCCTTCATTATTTGTAGATGTAGCACTGAGTTCTCAATTATGTTTTCTTTGACCAGTTGGCAGCATTTGAGATAGTACTTTGTTTATATTAGATATGGTGTTTAAAAAATTGTGCCAAGAGCAATGCTATTTATTTACTTTTGGAGTTACTGGAGTTTGAACTCAGAGCCTTGTGCTTGCTAGGAAGGCATTCTACCACTTGTGCCTCAACCCCAGCCCTCATTCTTGATTTTTAGAAAAGAAATGAAGACTTTATCTAACAGCTTCATTTTGACCAGTAAATAATAACATGCCAGTAAAATGAATATTAGTATGTTTTGTTCTATTCTTTTTTTTTTTTTGCCAGTTGCTCAGGGCCTAGGTGCTGTCATGGAGCTCTTTTGCTCAAGATTAGCACTTTACCACTTTGAGCCACAGCTCCATTTCCAGTTTTGAGTGATTAATTGGAGATAAGAGTCTCACAGGGACTTTTTTTTTGCCTGGGCTGGCTTTGAATGGTGATCCTCAGATCTCAGTCTCCTGAGTAGCTAGGATTATAGGTGTGAGCCACCAGTGCCTGGCTTACTTTGTCCTATTCTTTCCTAAGTCAATTCATGTACTATTTTCTCTCTGAAGTGAAATAAAAAAGTAATTTCTAGTTCAATTGTTTATTGTGTCATTTGCTTATTCTGAATATGAAACACAGGAAATAGTGTTTAATTAGTTTTCTTGCTTATTACTGAAACAAATAGACAGTATAGTTATAGGGCAAACTTATTAGAGAAGAAAAATAGTCACTTCATTTAAGGTTGTTTTATATGTACATATACTCTTTTTTTAAATATATATTTTCATTGTAAAGATACTGGGGTTACAGTTGCATGAGTAACTAATGAGTACATTTCCTATCGAGCATTGTTACCCTCTCCTTGGTTTTCCCCCTACCATCCCTTCCCTCCCCACCTCCACAACTCCTCCCTCCATCTGCCCCCAAGTTGTAAAGTTCATTTTCAACATAGTGTCTTGTACATCTCGTTGTTAAAATGGGTCAACCTGTATCCTTGTTTTAGCATTTTGTTATTTCTCTTCCCCTCCCCAAATTAGAAAGATGTATATACAAAATACAGGGCACCAAATAAAATACAGTGATAACAGGGGTTATACTATGGGGGAAGAACATACAAAAGAAACAAAAAAAAAATCACATAGTACTTTAAAAACAACAGAGACAAAGATAAAAACTCTTGTGTCCCTATCTTGAGGTTCATTTCACTTAGCATCATCTTATAGGGTCATATTGTACAGGTATTATTAATCATACATTTTTGTCATTAGATACAGTGGATTGCATGGTGGACAGTTTCAAAGTATAGCTATCAATCATAATTAAATTAAAGCAATTGTTTTTTATTTTTCCCCCTTCGAGCACATCTTTAACAGCTGACGATCCCAAGCTCCTACTTTATGTAAACTGTCATCTGGTGTATTTATGTCCTTTTTTTTGTCAGTTGTGAGGCTTGAACTTGTATTTATGTTCTTAATCCTTCCAAGGCCACATCCTATTTCTCAGTTACCCATTTAATTTCTTTTATTTCCAAGGGATTATGCTTGCTTCCCCCTTACGCCTCCAGCGCTGGAATACCAGAATAACAATCAACTCTACTACTCCACTATATTTCTTTATTTCTTTCCCTTAATTCTTTCTCTTATTTTCTCCCCCCTCCCTCGCCCCCCGAGATGCCTAGTACAGCACTTCTCAGGCATTCTACAGACACTTGTTGGTTGTTTGCTTTAATCTTCTCCCTCCATTCTGTTTAACCTGAGGAAGACTCCAGAATGAACCAAAGATCTCTCATGGATTTGTTATCATATAATGGGTTAATTAGATTTAGAACGTATGCAGTGGATGAGGAATTAATATTTGCTGATCAAAATTTTGCCTTGTGTTATGGGATGACAAACTAGGAAATTTAACTTTACTGAGGTTTTGTCATCAGAGTTGGCTTTAAATACTAATATCCTAGCTGGCTCTATGGTTAAACAAGTCTTTGATCTCTCAGTTTCTTCTTTTATAAAAGGATCTTAATGACACATATCTTTAGAATTAGTTAAATGTTGAGTACAGTATCTATAAAAATAGCTGTCAGTGGCGGACCTTGAGTATTGGAGTAAATGTAGAGCAGTGAAGTTTAGATAAGAGAGTACTAATTGCAAGATTATATACAATGTGGTGGCCAGGTTTCCTGATCATTCTTGAGGGTACAGTTACCTGAAGGATGGTTAGAATGTGGGTTTCAGAATGTTTGGGGATCCTCATACCATGATGTTTACAAATTTCACTTGTTAAAATAAACACAGCACATTAACCATTTGTTTAAAGTAACAAAAAATGATTAAGAATGTAACACAGAAACTTATCTAAGCTAATTTGTGTGAAATTTAAAGAGCACTAAACTCATTATAGAGTTATACATACCTGGATTGAAGGATTGATTTTTAAACCATATACTTCCATTTATTTTATTGCCGGTATATGGTTGTGCTTGACATTAAGTTGTTGAATCACAATTTTCCAGTTCTCTTTATTTGAAGAATATCTTTGTGCTGACAATATATTAAAAAAGACAATGCAAATAGTAAATGAACTATTACTTTTCAATGTAGAGAATCTATAAGCTATCATTTTTCTTTTTTAATTTAATTTTATTGTCCAGGTGATGTGCATATGTAAGGTAGAGAACATTTGTTTTCAAACTTGTTACCGCTCATTTTTCTCCCACATTTCCTCCCCCCAGACTCCTCCAAGATATACAGTTCATTTCCAACATATTGTTTTGTGAGTATCAATATTGCATTGGTTCACCCTATTTTTTCAATGTAGAAAACTTATAAGGATTCAGTGATTGAGATTTACAGATTAAAGCAAAACAAAAGCAGAAGAGCTGTTCTCTGATCCAAAATTATGGCAAGCCTCATCCTAAACCTAAGGATATTCCTTTTGCCAGTAAAGATCTGTGACACTGGCTGGATCCTTGCATTATCTTAGTTATTAGGAGCCCCCTTGCTTTCAAATCCACTGACAAAGTCTGTCTCTTTATCTCTACTATAATTCTTGTCTAGCTCATTCTGCTGAATCTCAGCACAAAGCAAATAGGTACCTTTACTTGAGAGACTTTCATTTATTATTAAGATCTGTGCTGATGACACCATCCACTTGATACTTGGTTGCAATCACAGTACAGTTTAGGAATCTTGCCAATCCATTCAGTTGCTACATTATCACTAAAATCAGTTAGAATCATTGTGATAGTTAATTCAAGTTTTCACTTGTAACTCCTTTTACGTATTGGACAGATCTTCAAGTAGAAATTAAAAAAATTCATCTGCAGAATACATTGGCCATGCCTTCAGTAATTGATAATTGAAAAGTAGATGATTTGGGAAGCAACTTATTAGTGTCCATGGGAATCTCACATGCTGAGGTACAGTCCAGCTTTTGTGACTGGGGCTCACATTAGGGTCACATTCCACTCCATCTTCTGGCTCTGCCTGGGTTCCTGTTTCCTGTTTCTGGTGAATGGTCCATTATTTTTCATTGTACTTTACTTCTTGCCCATACTTCTCTGTAGACTCAGACTGACTAACATCTTTGAATGTTTTCTACCTACCTGTGCTTCCTCCAGACATGGGAATTTTCTTGTGTCTCAAGTGCATGCCTTGTCTAGTAGCGGTCAGGACCCCAGAGTGCTGCTTTTTCGGTTTTTGCTAGGATCTGACATATTCTTCATTCCCTCTTATCTGTCTGAACAGCCCAGACTCTGATCTTCATTTCTTCTGTGTTCTGTGAATACTAATAACTGCAGAGGTTCTCAGAGTGTTCCTGCAAAAGTTCACTGTGCTCTGTGTGTAGGTGAGTTGGAGACCAGGGTAAAGCAAGGTTCAGAGATTGCCAAATCTATTTGATCATAGAACTCCTTTCCAGTTGGAGCATCTTGTAGGGCAATGTAGTTCAGAACACAGGTAGAGAAATCCTGCCAAGTAGAATGTTGGTGATATTTGGAGCTTGAATAAATCTTAAGAACAGGTGTTAGTCTTTTAACAACAGAAGAACATTAGTGCTGTATAAGGCTTGATTCTCAACTTTCTTGAAAATTTCTCTGTGCTTCTGTAGTATCACACTAATGAAAATCTTTTTTCTAAAGTTTGGTGTCTGGTTACTGAGTATGCCCTTGGTAGAAACTCTTTTCTCATTAATCAAGCAAATTCAGAATTTATTGAGAACCTCTACTGCATGTCATATGTTGTACTACATGCCCAAAACTCAAATAAAAACACACTAAGTCTGCCCTTGTAAAACAAATTATACTGTACAATGATCATTTTATAAAGTTGGTCCTATATCAGCCAATTATTTTGTTTTTCTTCCATTGTAAGCCTAAAATTCCTTTAACAGGGCTTTATTCTATTTCCACTCCAAATAATGAAGGATCTCCTAAGGGTTAAGAAGCATTTTCTAAGTGTCTTAAAAGGGAAAATGTAGAATAAGTTAAATGAAAATTCAGTGGTTTTCTATGTCTAAATATAGCAAAATTGAAAGACAAATTGTAAACCAGAAAGAACCTTAATGACCAAGAATTTAATATCCTAAATAAAATGAGCACACTATGGTCATAATGAATTTATTAGATGAATAAATGAATGGATGAATGAATCATAAGCAGCAAGGAACAAACTTAGTTTAGTAGAAAAATATGTAAATGTGGGCAAATCACAGAAATAAAGTAAAACAAAATAATAATAAAAAGATATGTTGGGGATGGGAAGGGGCTCAGTGGTAGAGTCCTTGCCTCACATGCATGGGGCCTTGGGTTCGATTTCTTAGCACCACATAAACAGAAAAAGCCAGAAGTGGCACTGTGGCTCTAGTGCTAGAGCACTAGTCTTCAGCTGAAGAGCTGAGGAACAGCACCTAGGCCTAGAGTTCAGCCCCCATGACAAAAAAAAAAAAAAAAGACATAAGTCCAAGTATAAGAAGCCAAAAAATAAAAATCCAATGAAATTTTAACTTTTTAAATTGAATTTGACACTTAATAAAGCTCCTGTTATCACTATTGTTAATAACATTTTGTACTACTTAGTTTAATATAACAACTCATCACAAATAGATATAGTTCTCTTCATTTTTAACAGTGAACATGAATGAGGCTTGAAGGATGAGTCGTAGTTAATATAGTTAAGACTTACTATTGTTAAGACCTTGGAACCAGACACATTTGAGGAGTTAAGACTTGAACTCTTACCTGGCTGGCTCCAAAGTTCCTTGTTGTTACCTACCACGGTCTTCTTTTTTTTTCTTTTTTGGGTCCGGTCCTGGGGCCTGAACTCTGGGCCTGGGTGCTGTCCCTCAGCTCTTCAGCTCAAGGCTAGCATTCTACCACTTGAGCCACAGTGCCACTTCCGGCTTTTTTCTTTTTGCTTATGTGGTGCTGAGGAATCGAACCCAGGGCCTCATGCATGCAAGGCAAGTGCTGTACCACTGAGCCACCTTCCCAGCCCCCCCCCCCCCCCCCCCCCCACGGTCTTCTTTTAACAGGAAAAATGTCATGAAGTATGATTATGGTAAATTGTTTACGAGGAAGAGATAAATCTACAGAACAGTAGATTCTTTCACATGTGTACTCTTAAGCATACTTTATCCATGGAGCAAAACTTGGAAGGATGTGTTTGATAGCCTGAGCAGTACTTATCCATGACTTTTGAGAATTTGGTTGACTTTTAGTTTCTTTCTGTTTATCTGTACTTTTCTTCCTTTCTTTAATGGTTCTGGGAACTGTACCCAGAGACTTGTGCAAACTAAACATGCGCTCTACATTGAGCTACTGTTCTACCTCCCATTTATTTGTACTTAGTACAGATTAACTGTACTACAGTCTGCGTAGTGTGTGTGTGTGTGTGTGTGTGTGTGTGTGTGTGTGTACAGTGTTATAAACAACATTAAAAATAACCACTTTTCAAATTTTTTGTGTATGCATGAACATGACAAAACATGTAGAAAGCATTTTACATAGAAAATATTCACAAATCAAAATAATAATGCTGAGGTATAAAGAAATCAGAGTGAATGGATAAATTGGTAAATGATACTAAGTAGATAACTAAGTACATGAAAATATAAATTCCTAATATATAACTTGAGGGAATACTTAATGGTTGGAATTGAATACTTATAAATCAGACCATCACAAAATAAATATTTTTCACCTTCATGATTAGAAAATCAGTTATTGATTGATTTTAAGAAGAAGATTCACAGTGCTCCTAAAAGGTATCCTGAGACAGGTACTCCACAGATACTACTTTGGAGAAAACAATTGGGTGGTAAATACCAGGAGTCTTAGGATTGTTTATACAAATCTTAACCTGGAACTTCACCTTCTGGTAAGTCTATGTTATTATGAAAAAGTTTATCCACAAAGATATATAGTATTGCCTATAATTGTGAAAAATGAAAGCAATCTAAATGCATGCTGATATTCTTACAGGGCAATAAATGATAGGCTAATGTTCTATTGATGAATTAGCTAACAAATATTCATTGAGTGCTTATACTGGGCAGCATTGCTTTGGTGCCAGCAAGACAACAGTGAGCAAAATGGGCAAATTTCTGATATGATTTACTACATTTACCATTTCCAATGCGATACAGAATAAAATACAATATTAAAACTACAGAATATAAAGTTACATATATTGACCACTGAGTTATGAAAAATAGAAAAAAGCTTGAAAGGAAATATGTGAAAACATTACTGTCTTGCAATTCGCAATTCAATCATGAATTTTTTACATACTATTTTTGCTATTTTCCAAATTTCTGTGATAAAAATATATTGCTTTTTTGAAAAATAAATATAAGGCTTAATTGCCATTAGTTATTAAATGCTTACAATATTCTATTTATATAGGAAAATAAGAAATTATATATAAGCAATGATGAAAATTTAATAGATCTAATTTAAAATACCAAGATTTGTGCCTTTATCAAGCTTCTAAAACATTTTTGGTTTTACGGATATATTTAAAGCCTTTAAATTGCTGCTTGCATTAAAAATGCGTCTGTAGTAAATGGTAATTGTATATTGAGCAGATAGAAACTTCCATTTGACAATATGAAAAGTCCAACACAATGTCAGTTTGATTAAGTAAATGCAAATTTAACAATCTAGTGGCTCTTTACACTTCTTATTTTAGATGTCATAAAGTTAGCAATAATGCAATTAAAATCCTAAAAATGGCTATGTAAGAAAATGGTATTTTCTTTCCTCTTTTCTTTTTTTTTTTTTAAGTATATAGAGGAGTTTACATTCCCACTCAAGCATTATTTCCTATACTGAAGGCTCTCTCTGCTGTGATCCTATGTAAACATTTAATTAGGTTCAATACTTACACATAAATTTATTTTGGGTAATTAAGTTGTGTTTTGAAATGTTTAGGTTGATTCCTTTAAGTAGATATTGTTTTTATACTCTATGTTTGAAAACAGATTTGAATTAGAAGTATAGCTTTAACTTCAACTTAAAGATCATAAAAGATTTTTTTCCGGGCTGAGAAGATGACTCAGTGGTAGAGTGCTTGCTTCACATGCATAAGGCCCTGGGTTTGATTCCTCTGTACCACATAAGCAGAAAAGGCTGGAAGTGGTGCGGTGGTTCAAGTGGTAGAGCGCTAGCCTTGAGCTGAAGAGCTGAGGGACAGTGCCCTGGCCTTGAGTTCAGGCCCATGACCGAAAAAAAAAAAAAAAGATTTTTTCCACAGTTCAAAATACTGAAGACAAGGTCAGAAAATTCTGTGGTTTTGGTTGCATCAGGAGTTATGAAATGCTATGTGAATGTACCATGAGATCACAGTACAGTTAGCACAAGATATCAGTTGCTAGTAAAGCAAAAGTCCAGCAATGGGCTTTGAAGTTATATCAACTAGCCTGTGTAGAGCAGAATCTTCATGAATTAGATATTGTTAAAATTACTTTTCTCATTAGGGATCCTAGGATTTTCCAAAGTCAAGTTGCAAGAGAAGGGGAGAAGTGGGAAGAGAACCTATGGCCCCACATCTAAGAAGTACGGGATTTGAACCCAGTTGGGAAGTGAAGGTCACCTAGAGTGAGTTCAGGTTATTTTCTCCCTTGTTTGATCAGAAAATAAAGTGGCATCTGCCATACTCCCATCCCGAATTTTTTTTTAATTGTGAAAATATTGTACAGTGGGGTTACAATTACATAGGCAAGGTAATGAGTACATTTCTTATCAAGCATTGTTGCCTCCTCCTTTGTTTCCCCTTCCCATCCCTTCCCACCTCCCCCCTTGCCCACCACCCCTCCCCAGCCAAAGTTGTAAAGTTCGTTTTTCAACATAACGTCTTGTACATCTCATTGTTGCAATGAGTCCACCTGTATCCCTATTTAAACAATTTGTTTTTTCCTTTCCCCTCCACAAATTATACCAACATCAAATACAGTGAAAACAGGGGTTATACTGTGGGAGAGGGACATACCAAGCAACAAAGAAATCAACTTATACATATGTTAGAAACAATCGCAAGAAAGAAAAAAAACATTTGAGTCCTTATCTTAGGGTTCATTTCCCTAACATCACCTTATCTGACCTTTTCTGCTTGACTCAGACATATACTAGTAATTGCAAATAAGGGAAACCATGGGACCTGTGTTTCTTTGGACCTGGCTTACTTCACTTAATATAATTTTTTCCAAGTCTTTCAATTTCCTAACATATGGGACAATGTCATTCTTTCTGATGGAGGCATAGAATTCCATTGTGTATATATACCACATTTTCTTGATCCATTCATCTCCCATCGCGAATTTATAAGTGATCTTCTCTTTCTGACCTTTGTAAAGACATGCTCTTCATGGGGGTGTACTTCTGATATTAGAATGAGTATACCAGAATTGGGAGTTTTGTTTTATGGGTTTTAATGTTCCTCCTTTATGTCAGTTTCTCTAATTGTGACCTAGTTGCTGTCATGACATGCAAGGGGGTGCTGACACTCCTGGAAGTGTCACCAACATTTTACTTATACTGGTGACATAAGCCCTAAGCCAGTTTGGGGTTTATTATGTCCTAGCACAGCCTCCATCAAGGGTCTTCACTATTCCATTGCCACTATCAAGTGTTTTTGGGGTGGGGGTGGGGTGATATTAAGGTTTAAACTCAGGACCTCATACTTGGGTTGGCAAGCAGTCTACCTCTCAATCTATGCCTCTAGCCCTTTTCACTCTAGGTTGTTTTTCACTAGTGTCTTTGTTTTTTTCTCAGGCTCAGCCTTGGACTGCCATCCTTCTACCTATGCCTTTCCTTTTGTATACTTGGGATAGCTGTGGCTTTTTTGTTTAGCTGTCATCTTACTAATTTTTTTTCTCTGGGTTGGCCTTGAATAGTAACCTTCCCAATTTTTGTCTCTGGAGTAGTAGGGCTTATAGGAGTTAGCTAATCTGCTCTACCAGCCTTTTTCCTGATGCATCTGCATATGTGAGTTGAAACTCAAGACTCATTCCTTATTGTGCTTATTATTCAGGCAGTCTCACTCTGGCTTACTCTGATATCTACTTCAGTGTAATATGCAACATCCCCAGATTCAGTGCAAGCTCCACTCTTTCTTCTCATGGCCTTCATTATGGCGTTTGAGGAAAACTGCATCCTGTAACAGGCTGTTGAGATGGAAGAACAATAGTATAAAAGCAATTTTCTCAAGTAATATAGCATTTCCTGTTTGCTGACTTTGCTCTATTTTCTTGCTTCCTTAAAAATTTAGCAAAAAGTCATATGGGATCTTTTTCCTTCTCCTTTCCTACATCTCTCTACCTTATCCTAATCTCATTTTATTAATACCATCATTGCCATTTGCTCGCTAAAAAAGACACAATGTAATAATTAACGTTAATTATTAAACTGTATCTATATTGTGCTGTATTTCATTTTTTTCCCCCAAGCAATCACAAAGGCAGGATTGAGAGCCTTAGCTGTTGAGATGGCCTGCTTCATTCCATCCATTAATAAATAACTACATAAGCTAAGGAAAGTCTTTGAATGTTTGCTAATGTTTGAAATGGAGGTACTTATTCATATCTTTCTCATTGAGTTATTGTGAAGATTAAGCAAAATAACATATATAAAACTCCTAGTACATAGTCAAAATTTGGTCAATATAAATAAATAACTTGTTGGCCAACTCCATGTCTCTGTGTGGATTAGTATATTGTAAAAGCATAAGAAATATGCACCCAGGGCATGGATTTTGTTGTATGATTCTTTTAGAGTTTCTCCCTCCCTTGATGTAGAATAGTATATTGTATGTTTCTAGATTAGCATCTGTTTAAATTCTAAAACAGAAACAGTATGACAATCACAAGAGGAGAATTAAAAGTAGCTGGTGTCAGCTTCAGCACAGCAGAATGAGATGAAGAGTCCTTATAATACATAATGCACCCTGGGAATCAACAGGAATTTTACAGTAATTATAATTATGACAACAGTTTGTACTAGCTTTTTATTTCAAAGATTTTCAAAGGGAATGCCACTTAAGAAATCTGTAAGAAAAATATTTTTAAATGACTTTTATTTTCTGTAAAAGGTGAAATTGAGCAAGAGAATGGTAGAATAGCTTCCCCCAGAGAATAATATGAGATCAATAAGTGGCAAATCCAAGCAGCTTAATTTCTGATTTACTTCTTTGTATCTACAAATCCTAGTTCCTTCAAGATGGGAAAAATTTGCATATGGAATTTAAGGGAAAATTCTTTGGATTAAGTTCCTTAAGTGAAAGAAACATGCTTTCCCTCTGCAAAGACATTTAACTGGTAGAAAAAATGTTTCTACACACACACACACACACACTCTCTCTCTCTATCTCTCTCTCTCTCTCCTTCCCAGGAATGAATTGATGGAATGAGCTCTTGGGAGAAATTGGAAACATGATTAGCTTTTCTCTTAGCATTAATGTGTATTTCTCGTTCTTATAGACTTAAATATTCAGAATTAATAGGCAAAATCCCTTAAGATTAAAACTCCCTGCTCTATTATAAAAGGTTACTCAGGGTCAGCCTTGCCCGTTGGACCTAAATGAGTTATTTCAATCAAGGCTGAGAAATGCCTTTGAATTTTATCCCAACAGATTCTTTATCGGCTCACTGTTTGACAGTCCACTTCAGAGATGATTCATTCTTCTTTCTCCTTCTCCTCTTCTCCTTCTCCTTCTCCTTCTGCCTCTCCTCTCTCCCCCTCTCCCTTTCTCCCTCTCCCCCTCTCTCCTCCTCCCCTTCTCCAACTCCTCCCTCCTCCCTCCTCTCCAGCTCTTCCTCCTTCCCCAACTCCTCCTCCTCTTCTTCTTTTAAATAAGCTTCAGGTTTCAGATCTTCTGTGCAGATGCAAGTATGCCCACTCAACACAGCTCTACCATGTTTAGTACCATCAGTAACTTATAGTAATCTATGAGTGAGTTTATGACTCTTTTGGGGACTATGGAGTTTTGTTGGGCCTTCTAAGTACTACAGATGAAGACTTTTGATTGTTGGGAGAACTGAGATATGATAGAGTGATGGCCCACAATGGACATGGGGCTGCACTGGCAAACTGAGTGGCTGGAAGCAGAAAGCCATGCAGTTCCCTCCCCATCCCTGGCCCTAAGCTAGCTTTCTGTTCTCCAGGGGAAAAGTCTTTCTTTCACCTTACGACTTAAAACTTTAAAAAAAAATTTAACTATTTTTCTTTGGTAGTTGTACAACAGAGTTGCCATTCAAAAAAGCAGTTTATGAGTACAGTATCTCTTCATCAATCTCATCCCTTTCAACATTCTCACCCACCCCTCCCACCCCAACCGTGGAAGGAGGGTGAGGATGTTAAAGGGAAATGACACAGATCAAGATGCATTGTACACATAAATTGTTTTTTAAATAACAAAAAAATTCTTAAGACTTTCAGTTGTATTGTTAGGAGGTGCTGATATATTTTACTTTTACAAGCTTTGTATCATTTGCTCTTATACTCTGAGAAGAAAGATATTTGGGCACTGAGTTGAACAATTATAGCTGTAATGAAACTGGAAGATTTCCAGACTCTTTCCAACTCCTCATAAGAGAATTTAGGACTTTTGTTCCCCAGATATTAGCCATTCTTCCTAGTAGCAGACTCCAGAAGAGCAGTTCATGTAATAAAGTAATTTGTAGTTCTTAAGATGATGAGAATCTAAAGAAGAGTATAGGCTTCCTCAGTTCCAATGGTGGCAGTGGAAGTGCCAGCACTCACCAGAGGCCCTCACTCAGGGCTGTCATCACTCACACCTGCAGAGCAAGCCTTGGCCTCTGCCAGTGAGTAGCACACACCTGCCAGCCCTGTCTACTCACACTAGCCAGGCCGTTTAAAGCCAAGACAATAGGCAGATGGCACTACCCTGGGATCCTTTGTCATTCCAAATTGTGTTGTCATGTGGATAAGTCTAGTGGTCCTACATGAGGCTGTTCTCCACTTACTTCCTTGCAACTTATATGAGAGATGAATTCAGCTCCTCTACATTTTTGTCTGGACACTGGCCTTTTCCTTCTGACTCATACTTAGAGTCCAGCTCTGTGTTGCTCTCTGTGCCATTTCCTATGGCTTGGCTGCACTCTTGCCATCATCAATCAGTTGTGGTACATCCCCTCCCACTCAGAGCTATCCCTTCAGTCTTCACTTCTGGCCTGATGTTCTCATAATTGTTCTAATAACTAATTATCCTCAGTCCTGGTCTTCTTGCCACTGGTATCCTGGTCTTCTCCTAGAGCTATGTTTGATGATTGAAAAGGTAAGAAAATTTAAAGCCAGATGCCAGGTGAGAGATTAGAAAATTAAGACACTTAAGCTTTAGGATAGAACAAATAAAGAAACAAAGCACCTGGCAGAGAGATAAAGATGCTTATATCCTCTGAGTTGAAATAGAATGCAATTACTGGGTTTTAAGATCTCTTTGAGCTTCTGCTAAAGAAAAATATGAAGAGATTGAGAAAAGTTCCATATTTCAATGCTGTGAGGCTACCTTATTTTATTACCTTATATAGAGAAAGGGGTTTCATTTTAGGATGCTCTTATGGCCCAAACCTTGTCTGATAATAATATACTTAAAAAATCAGTAGGCCCCAATGAAGGATACTGTAGTTCACATTGCTCTGCGGTTAGCTCGAAAGTTGTATGCATTATATATGCCCTCAAGGAACTTAAGAGTCTAACAGATATAGCATCAAAACATGCAACATAATTATTTTGTTAATTAAAAGGATTTCTTTTGCTGTGGGGTTTCTTAATTTCACATCCTGGCAAAGGTTATGATGTTGTTCACATGTTGAGCACTTGTCTAGCAAGCATGAAAGCACCAAAATCTTTTTCCTAACAGAAAAATTGAAATTGTCAAATTTATTCACAATAGTCCCAAACAGATTCAGAATGATATTCAGATACCAAGCTATGCTGTGTGCCAGGAAATGGTTTTGGGGTATTTACTCAGATTTATTGTTTTGCTTGGATCACCACCACCACCACAACTACTAATCCTTCTTCTCCTTCTTCTCCTTCCTCTCCTCCTTCTTCTCCTCCTTCTCCTCTTCCTCCTCCTCCTCCTCCTCTTCTTCTTCTTCTTTTTCTTTTTCTTTGTCATCATCATTGGTCTCCTCCTCCTCCTCCTCCTCTTTTTCTTCTTCTTCTTCTTCGTCGTCATCATTGGTCTCCTCCTCCTCCTCCTCCTCCTCCTCCTCTTCTTCTTCCTCCTCCTTCTCCTTTATTCTTCTTCTTCTTCCTCTTCCTATTCTTCCCCCTCGTCGTCCTCCTCCTTTTTCTTCTTCTTTTTTTGATAGGAGAGAAAGGAAATAATTCTTTTTCTTTCTATCTCCTTTCTAGTTGAAACTGAAGGAGGACTGGTACATTGGACTTAATAGCATAATTAAGATTATAAATAATAGTAACAATGATAATACAGTTCTCTACAGTAATAGAACCAATGGGGGTGGGGGAAAAAGAAATGTGGCATAGAGAGAAAAGGAGGGAGGGAAGAAAGGAAGGAAGGGAAAGGAGGAAAGGCGAGGGAATGGGAAGGGAGGCAAGGAGAGAGATATGATTATATGATTGATTGATTTTAGGGATTTGGCTTACAATGTCGATTGTAGAAGCTTGGTGGTTTGGGAGTCCAAAATCTGAGGGGAAAGTCCAAGGAAGAGCTATAGCTTGAGTCTATGTGAAAAATTCCTCTTGCTTTGGGGAGGTAAGTCTTCGTTTTATTACAACTTTTCATTGATTAGATAAAGCCTACACACATTTGTGAGTTGTAATCTGTTTACTCAGTCTATCAATCTCAGACAAACAAAATAATAAACCCAAAGCACACATTCATAGAAATATCCAGGAAAAAGATCACTTGATCAAATCTCTGAGCCATGTGGCCAAGTTGACACAATAGTAGCCATAAAAGTAACCAACCTTTATTGTTCCTTCTGAGCTTTATTTCTGTCAGCTTTTTAAACAGTACCTGTCAATTGGATGTCTCTGTTCCACAGCTGGGGAAACCTTAGGGATGATGCAGATGAGTTATCTGCTCAAGTTCATAAGGAGGTATTAGAGCTGGGATTCATATTTCTTCTTCATTTAGACATGAAAATGAGAGGTTACTGAGAACCATTGGGAGTCTCTTGAGGAGAAAGAGCTTTGAGTTCAGATTGCTTTTATTTACTGAGACAAAACAACCTTTATTGCAATTACAATAATGATTGTAGTAAGAATTTATATGAGTCCTTGCATGAGAGGGTTCTAAGGCTCTGAAAACCACTTGAAAAATTATTGACAAACTAAATAGTGTAAGTTTAAAAAGATATATGTCTGATGTTGAGAGATTTTCTTTAGCTATGTTCAAGATGATTTCAACTTGCTGGAACAGGGACTGGTCCCATGTTATTGGAACATACTTCATTTGAATCTTGCTAGGAAGTAGTCTAGAAGGGATAAGGCACACATACATTTTAGCTATCTATCAACTATCAGAAACTCAACTAATAGCCAAAGAACTTATAGCAGTGCATATAGATGGTGAAAATACTTGGACTATAATAGAGTTGTGTGTTTGAACTCTGAAACCCTGGTTTCAAAGATGGAAGCAGTGTGAGAGACTGTGGGTTAGAAGTGTGGAGGAGGAAAGGCTTGGTAGTGTGCATACAGCCTGAGAAATAGTAGCTGATTGACTAAACTTGTGTGTGTGTAAAAGCAAACATAACCTGAAAGAGCCCAACAGACTTCATTTGGCATATGTTAAAACATCATTTCCATTTGACAGGACCTAGTAATTGTCATACATACAAACTATGAGGAGCTTAAATCAGATCTTGAGCTCTGTAATTAAGCAGGTGTAGAATTGTGCAGTGTGTGCTGCTGGATGGATCCCTTGGAAAGTCAGTAAGATGTTTTAGCGCTTAAAGGCCAAACATTTATTTATCTGGAAAGAGGCTTCTCCATAGGTGTTTTTTGAAACAATAATGATTGTCATGAGATTCTTTGAATTCTTTCTATTGGCACAGAACAATTAATGCAAGCCTCTTTAGGAAATGGAGCTTTTGGCCTTAATTAACTTTTGACTAGCACTTATGTTGGCTGGTGTTTAAATAGCATTAACTAGCTGTGTAGAATTTGTTTCCAGTGTTAGAATTGAAATTCTTCCCAATTGTGCAGATAACCTCTCTGCTTTTTATCTTGCCTCAAATAAATTTGCTTTTATTTTATATACTTTTAATGAAAGTTACTATTTAGAATTCATTATTTTTTTGGGGTGTGTGTATTTCTGTTAGTATGTGTCATATTAAAAAAAACAAGGTCTGTTTTCTTTTATCTAATTTGTATCTCACCTATCTGAAATAGCATGGTAATTAAGCTGTGACTGAAATCAAATGGTATGTGTACCAATTGTAATTGGAGAAACTTCTCAAACTATCAAAGATGTGATATTCCACCTGACCCCAAACATACATTTTTAGTTAAGCTCTGATATTCAGTAAGTATTTATAACTTTTAAGTTTTTAAGACCTGCTTTTTCTTTTCATTTTAAAATTGAGATGTAAGTGCTGAGTGTGTATAGTTTGTGGCTATTTCTTGTAACATATTTGTAGGGATTTAGGGGGATGAATTTGGATATGTTGCTGTAGTGAAAATTAAAGCTTTGCCTAGTACATCTAGTATTGATCTAGTGAGTAAAGAGTCATGCTACATTAAAGTATTGATTGATCATATTTTTAAAGGTCAATGCTGGATCATCTGAGATAAAATACGTCTTTGTAGCAATTGAGCTAATTCCAAGGGTTAATGCCCTTATAATTTGCCCAGAATCTACGTTTGCTGAGATGGAGCAGGCAGTTGTCTGAGTGATAATATTTCTGAGATTTTCTTCACCAGCCTCGTATTTCACAATCATATTTTGAGGAGCAAAACCTAAAGGCTGTTATGATAGAGATGCTAAACAATAAGTCCTACTAGTTTCAAGACTACTATGAAAATTTTTTGATGACTTCCTATTAATATACCTTGTGAAACCCTAAAAGAGAAAATATATTCTTTTAATAAAGACCTTTATTTTTTTTATTTTTTTTTTAATTTAATTTTATTTTATTTGAGAACATACTGTACAGAGGGGTTACAATTACATGGTCAGGATAATGCATACATTTCTTACCAAGCATTGCAGCCTCCTCCTTTGTTTACCCTTCACCTCCCTTCCCAGCCTCCCCCCTCCCCCCCACCCAGTCATACCCCCCTCCCCCCCCCCCAACATTGTAAAGCTGGTTTTGACATGACATTTTGTACTTCTCATTGTTGCAACAGGTCCACCTGAATCCTTAAACGACTTGTTTGTCCCCATCTCCTCCACATGTTATACTGACATCAAATATAGTGAAAGCAGGGGTTACACTGTGGGGGAGGGACATACAAAGCAACCAAGAAATAATCTTATAAATGCGTTAGAAACACATGCATGAAAGAAACAAAAACATTAAAATACATATTTGAGGGTTCGTTTTCCTAACATCACCTTCTCTGACTTTTTCCGCTTGACTCATACCTATACTAGATATTGCAAATAAGAGAAACCATGGGACCTATGTTTCTTTGGGCCTGGCTTACTTCACTTAATATAATTTTTTCCAAGCCTTTCCATTTCCTAACAAATGGGGCAATGTCATTCTAATAAAGACCTTTATTCTAAGCCAAAGATATTAATTGGAGTTAACTTTACAAGTAAGAAGATTCATAATACATAATCATATATATTTCATGGAATATAAGGGAGAGAATGGAGTTTAGTGGCAAGAATGATCTGGAAGACCTTCAGGATTCTGTCCGTATGTCCTTATTTCTGTTCTCCTGAAGGTCTTTGCTTAGTTTTCTTCCCTTTCCCATTGTTAGCCTCTTTAATGACTCTCCTTGAAAGTCTTGCTTTCAGTAACAATTTAGAAAGCTTTAATAGTTATTGGTTAGTCTTTGATGAGCTAGGCTCAGCATTGGATAGGTAGGATACTGTTATAGAATAAAAGGGCCAGTGTCCATTGTACTAGTAAGTTTTTGTTTGTTATCAACTTCAGTGTAAACAGTTGGTAAATAGCTTCTGATAAATTCAGCGCATTTTGAATAGGTTTTTGAAATGAAAACTTACATTATAGTTGATCTAATATTTAGTAATATAAATCAACCAATCTTCAGCAAAGGCTACTGCTCCACTGGAAGACTGAACTATAATATGATATAAAGTTGAGAACTTAAACATTTTATTGAGAACAAAAATTTGAATAACTTTTCTGGTTATAATGCATAAGAATTGATAAATACGCTCAAGCTTTATATATACTATTTATATTAAAGGTATATATAATTAAAATATTAAAGGTATATATAATAAACATGTTAAGGGTATATATAACATATTAAAGACATAGATATCTGTATCTATATAGTTATTTACATATATATAATTTGTCAGTTTTACTTAGCAATATAGATAATTTTTGTTGCATCTGTTTTTACTAAAGTGTGATGAATACCACATTTCCATTTTGTCAAAATCCTGTAAAGTTCTATTTAATCAGGACCTAGGAGTTTGAATAGCCATGTTTTATTTCTACAGCATTGTATATAAAGAATAAATATTCAAAATAATGCTTACCAGACATGGCAAAGACTGGCTTTTCAGTATCCACAGGAAGATTATATTATGTGAGTAGAGCCTCAGCATTTAGCATCTTACTGATAGACATCAGCATGGTGTTTTAAGTTTGTCTCCATATTCCCCAAACTATATTGATTTACACATTCATCAAAGATTCTGCAGGGTTTTCAGGCTTCCAGAAACAGATGGAATGGTTATATCTTTAAATTCATGTTTTTGTGAGTTGTAAGAAGTACTGGAGTAGGAAGGGGTGAGGAGACAGCTTAGAAACTTTATTGAAATGTCCCATCTGGGAGTTGGAAGTGAAAATAAAAATCTGAATTTGTAAGTTTAGCTGCAAGAAGAGGGAGGGTCTTGAGGCTACAAGTGAATGACAGAGATTTAATTACGGTGACATAACCAGGAGTATTGTAAGAGTATATAAATCTTGGCATCTGAATTCTCTCTTATCATTATTATACTTGTTTAGTAGAACAAATTGTTAAGAACACTAACTTATCTTCAAGATGATTACTCTCACAGAAGTAAACAATATGATGAAATGCAAAGCATGCCGCCCTTCCTTCCTTCCTTCCTTCCTTCCTTCCTTCCTTCCTTCCTTCCTTCCTTCCTTCCTTCCTTCCTTCCTTTCTTTCTTTCTTTCTTTCTTTCTTTCTTTCTTTCTTTCTTTCTTTCTTTCTTTCTTTCTTTCTTTCTTTCTTTCTTTCTGTCTGTCTGTCTGTCTTTCTGTTTGTTTGTCTTTCTGTCTGTCTTTCTTTCTTTCTCTTCCTTCCTTCCTTCCTTCCTTCTTTCTTTCTTTCTTTCTTTCTTTCTTTCTTTCTTTCTTTCTTTCTTTCTTTCTTTTCTTTTTCTTTCTTTCTTTCTTTCTTTCTTTCTTTCTTTCTTTCTTTCTTTCTTTCTTTCTTTCTTTCTTTCTTTCTGTCTGTCTGTCTGTCTTTCTTTCTTTCTGTCTTTCTTTCCCTCCCTTCCTTCCTTCTTTCTTTCTTTCTTCTCTTGTTGAGCCTGATTAATTATAAGCCCTTGGACAACTCACTTAGCTGACCCAAATCTCTGGTTCAAATGTTAAAAGGATATTGTTGAACTTGATGTCATTCAGCTATAAATATTAACTGACCTTTATGAAAGTTCAGAAGGAGGTAAGTCATATTTATATAAACTGTCTTTAGTATATATTGTAAATTATGTATTTTTATCTATCTACTCAGCAAATACTTTGTGAGCATGTATTGTATGGGGGACTGGCACTGTTCTAGTGTTGAGGATAAAGTATTTTCTCTGCTCTCTTAGAACTTGAGCTTGTGATCTATTGGAAAGGGTGAATCAACACATGTAAGTTCAAATTGCAGATATCTATCTATCTATAGATAGATAGATAGATAGATAGATAGATAGATAGATAGATAGATAGATAAATAATTGAAATGAGGATGAGGATGAGATATTTTAGACAATGTACTTAGAGAAGTTTTCAGTTTGGAAGTAGAATCCAGTCTTCTTCCTCTTTTGTTTTTATATTACTTCTGATGCCTCCTTGCCAGTCTCACGTAGTTGCTAACCTCTCCACTCTGTGGGGCCAAATTTTCCAACAAACATACCACAAGCATTTATTTAAATGCCTAATCATTGGCAGAAATGCAGCTGTGTTCATCATTGTCAATTCTTATTTGTATGATGTTCCTATTCAAGCATACCTCAGGGTACATTTGCACATCTAATTACAACATTAAAACTAATAATAGCTTGATAAAGTACTACTCAGACAGATGTCTAAGCAAACAGCTGGCTGTTTCATTGTGTCCTGAAGGACAGGCAGTTTGAGACTTTGTTCCCTAACTGTAGGGCCTGAATTCCAAAGTACGGACCCTCCTCCATGAATATCTTGCTGAGGGGAGGCACAGGCAGGAAATGTCTAATTCAAAGGATGTCCTTAAATGAAAGAGTTTTCATAAAAACCTGAGCTCTAGGGAACTTCACGGAGGGAATGTGTGTGTGTGTGTGTGTTTCTGCTCCCAGGTAGACTTGTCTAAATTCAAATTTTATCAACATATAACAAGAATATTGGTGCAAGTTATTATTAAAATGCCAACCTTTCTATAGTACCCAGAAAATGAATACATAAAGTTCCTAAAGACATGTTGCGAATAATAACTATACTCTCCAGATATTTGAAGGGGTCACTTTGTTATCACATGGAAAATAATGGCAGGCTGTATTTGCTGGAGTGCTTCTATGGTGTTTTTGTTTTTGTTGTTGTTGAGACAGGAAGTTTAGTAAACTTGGTTCATCCTACTGGTCCAGTAAGACTTTCTGTTACCCATAACAGTAAAGGTGTACTATTTAGGCAATCAGTCCTTTGAAATCTTAGTTTTAATGCAGATTGTTAATTCTAGCAATAGAGTAGGAAGGTTATAGGAAGGTAGGTAGTAAGTATGTAGTTAGGTAGAAAATTCTTCCTCTTAGAAAGACATGGTTCAGAAGTCCATTTGACAGAGCAGAGGGAAGCTGATGATTAAACACTCTGCTGCTTTCTTTAAGCACTGGCTAAAAAAATGTAGACCTATAGAAAAGCTTTTCAGTGATAGGAGTTGTCTTTTACTGAATTATGTTGCTGAGAAAGGTCTTAACAATCTTTTGTTTAAAGCTCCTAAATGGCAATTTAAATTTTCATCATCCTTGATAGACTAGGTATAAACACTCTGAGGTGTAAAGATGGAGTAAGATAAATCTCCAGGTATTTTTTTTATAGTCTTCTGATTCTATTATATACTTTTTCAGATTCTTCTACAAGCATTGTGCCTGACAATTTCAAATTTATGAATTCATTTAAGGTTACACAAAAATATGGATATTGCTATTTTTGTAGCTATGAAGAAGCAAACTTTCAGCAGGTAAAGTTACTAATTGAAAGTTGCACAGCTAAGATGAGGTCTAGAGAGAGCTTGGGGTCAGGACTCAGAAATCTTAGATTCTGGCTTAATCCATCAATGGACTCTGAAATCGTGCTCTTACTGATACTGTTTCTATTCTATAGTTCTTTCATTTGTGGAATGAAGGAATTAGAATGAGATAGTTTGGTCTCTCCAGCCTCTGTAATGCATGACCTAAGGAAAACTTGAACAAAATCAATGTTTAATGAACACGGATTTTTCCCCCTATATATTACACAAGCTTCTTATGTGGTATGTTCATTGATCCTGGGATAGGAATTTTGGGTGTGGACAGTAAGTATGACCTAATCATTGAGCTAAGGAAGTGGTAGGGTTGTAGAAGAATTCTTTTATAAGAATTTTCTGAGATCAGATAATCACACTTCAAAGCCAGCCTGGGCAGAAAAGTCCATGAGACTTATATCTCTAATTAATTATAGAAAAAAACAAGTGGCCCTGTGCCTCCAGTGGTAGAGCACTAGCCTTGAGAAAAAGGAGCTCAGGGACAGCACACAGGCCTGGAGTTCAAGCTCCAGGACAGAAAAAAAAATATTTCTTGAAATTCCTAATTTTTATCTTTTTTCAAAATCTCCTTTCCTATTTTAGATCCCCTATCATCGTTGTCTCTTTGAAGTTTTCTGAGTTTATTAGATACTGAACTTTGCTGTATTTTATTATTGTTATGAATAATTAGAGGACAAGAAAAGAAAAAGTTGCTTTTTTCTTGAATACTGAATTTTCAGCTTAGGGAAAATGATCTAGATCTGAGCTGTCTAAGCCAGCTGCCACTAGCTACTTGTAGCTAAGAAATTGAAATAAAACTTGTGCTATACTTAAAATCTACACTGAATTTCAAAGACTAGTGAAAAAAGTAAATTATTTTATCAGTTGGTTTTTACATACATGTTTAAATCATATTTTGGATATAAGGGGATAAGTTAAAATGTTATTAATACAATCCTTTTATTTTTATCTTTTCTCATGTTTAGAGACAGGATGTCACTGTTATTGTCCAGGCTGGCCTCAAGTGTCTAGGCTCTGCTTCCCATGTAGCTGGCTTTACATATACATGGCACCACACCCAGTATGTTTCTTTTTCTTTTTTTCCTTTTTAAAAAATAATGTAGCAGAAGAAGCAATCCAGAAACTCATATGGAACAATAAAAGACCCTGAATAGCAAAAACGATCCTTAACAGAAAGAACAGTGCTGGAGGACTATCAATACCAAATTTCAAACTCTACTACAAAGCCATAGTAATCAAAACAGCTTGTTACTGGCACAAGAACAGACCTGCGGACCAATGGAATAGAACTGAAAACCCAGAAAGGAACCCACAGATCTATAGCCACCTAATCTTCGATAAGGATGTTAAAAAAATAGAATGGAAGAAAGATAGCCTCTCCAGTAAATGGTGCTGGCAAAATTGGTTATTCACCTATAGAAAACTAAAGCTAGATCCTTATATATCACCCTGCATCAGAATCAACTCCAAATGGATCAAAGATCTTGGAGTCAAAGCAAACACTCTGAAAACATTACAGGAAATAATAGAGAAACCCTAGGTCTCCTTGGCACAGGCTGAAATTTTCTTAATAGAGACCTAGAAACACAACAAATCAAAGAAAGTTTGGACAAATGGATTGCATGAAGCTGCAGAGCTTCTGCATGGCAAAGGACATCATTAGCAAGATCAATAAAAAGCCCATGGATTGGGAGATCTTCACTAGCCATACAACAGACAAGGGTCTCATGTCTAAAATATACTTGGAACTCAAAAAATTAAATCCCCCAACAACAAATCCTCAAAGAAACAACTGCCCGATTAATAAGTGGGCTAAACACTTAAAGAGAAACTTCTCTGAAGAGGAAATAAGAAAGGCCAATAGAAGAAATACTCAACCGCTCTAGCCATACAAGAAATGCAAATCAAAACAACATTGAGATTCCATCTCACCCCAGTTAGAATGGCAATAATAAAGAACTCTAATAATAACATGCTAGAGGGGATGTGGACAGAAGGGAACGTTACTGCATTGTTGGTAGGAGTGTAAACTTGTTCAACCACTTTGGAAAGCAGTATGGAGGTTCCTCAAAAGACTCCACATAGAGAGTTCTCCTATGACCCAGCAATCCCACTTTTGGGCATTTACCCAAATGGTCACAAACAAGGCCATACTAAGGCTACCAGCACAACAATGTTTATCGTAGTATTATTTACCATAGCTAAGATATGGAACCAACCCAGATGCCCCTCAGTAGATGAATGGATCAATAAAATGTGGTATATATACACAATGGAATTCTATGCCTCTATCAGAAAGAATGACATTGCCCCATTTGTTAGGAAATAGAAAGACTTGGAAAAAATTATATTAAGTGAAGTAAGCCAGGCCCAAAGAAACATAGGTCCCATGGTTTTCCTTATTTGCAATAACTAGTACATGTGTAGGACAAGCAGAGAAGGCCAAAAGCTATGTACATATAATCATATAAGATGATGTTAAGCGAAATGAATCCCAAGATAGGGATACAAATATCCTTTTCCTTTCTTGCTATTGCTTCTAATGTATTTAATGTATCATGTGATTTTTTTTTGTTGCTTTGTGTGTTCCTCCCCCACGGTTTAACCCCTGTTTTCACTGTATTTGATGTTGGTGCCCTGCATCTTGATATACACTTCTCTACTTCGGGAAGGGGAAGGGAAAAAACAAATTGCTTAAATAAGGATACAGGTTGACCCATTGTAACATAAGATGTACAAAACACTATGTTGAAAATGAACTTTACAGTTTAGTGGTGTGGGGGTTAGTGTGGAGGTGGGACGGAAGGGATGGTAGAGGGAAACAAAGGAGGAGGTAACAGTGCTCAATAGGAAATATACTCATTACCTTGCTCATGTAACTGTAACTGCTTTGTACAGCATTTTTACAATAAAAAATGTATTAAAAAGAAAATTATTAGAAGCAGACAAAAAAGATCTTGAGTTCAAACTCCATAACTGCTGAAATAAAACAATAACAATAATGACAACAATAAAAATAATTTATTAGAACTAAAAAAAGTAGCTCTAAAACATTTAAAATTTACATGTTTATGTTTATGGTTTTCTGTATATAGGACATTCCTGGTTGAGATTGGTGGGTACAGATGTACCTACACACATATACACCCCACTATACAAATTTAAAATTTGAAAGCATGCAAAGCTTCTGCAAAAATAAACTATAGTTTCTGCTTTCACAAAGCCTGCAGGCCTGTTGGGGATATCATCAGAAGTACATAATCTTGTAAGCAGCATACAATATTGGAAGAGAAATGTGAGAGAAACAAATACCCTCTGGAGTTCAAAGGCCAATATACTGTATTTGCTTGCAGAAATTAGGAAAGTCTTCACGGAGAAATTCCTATATGAAATGCAGTCCTAAAGATGGATAGGATGGCAGACCTCAGAGATAGTAGAAAGACATGGAAAGCCAAGGGGAACAACATAATTAAAGGAAGAAAAAAGATATGGTGTGTGTATGGGAATATTTAATACGCAGGTTGACTCATGAGTAAAATCCCAGTGGCAAGCAGTTGCAAATGAGATTATAAAATGAAAATACCAAACAGAAGAAAACAAACAAAACCTAATAAGACTGCAATCATATATAACAGATAGCTAAGTCAAACACAAATGAGAGCTAAGAGGGACAATGTATGGAGTTCTAGGCAATTGACTACATATTGATAGAGGAAAGAATTAAACATGGTCTTGGAGCTTTAAGCTTGGGTGTCTGGAATATTAATACGGATAGAGAAGTCAAGATGATAGAGTGGTTTGTAAGTAATGGAAAGATGATGGATTTGGGATTGACTTGTTGAGTTTGAGGTAAAAATAAGTTACACCAGTGGGGGAGAAAATGAGAAAGCTCCTGGGAATCAGATCTTGAGGACAAGAGAATGGTAAGGATTAGAGAGTTTGGAGTTATCCCATGTACAACAATAGTAATCATTCTATAATCACATAGTGTTATATAGTAATTATTTTATTGTTGTTTTCCAGTAAGAAGGTGTCTATGATGGGATCAGGGCGCATCCTTTGGTGTCATTGACTTTGGATGGTGAAAGGAGAAAGAGAAGTCAATGAAGGAATGAAAAGATGTGGCAGAGCACACAGAAAGACAATTTTGAAGTTCAGAGAAGTTTCCATTGGGAAAGTGCCCTTGAGATAAAATGTAGAGAAAGTAGATCAGGCTGAAATAATGTTTAGTCCTTGGATTTCACCAGTTGAAAGATGATGGTAGCCTTCTAGTAGTAACTGAGGTGGGAAGTAGACAGTACAGAGTGAGACAGCTGTTTCCTATGGACAGCTGTTTCTTATGTATCTAGACTGACACAAAAAGCCTCCTTGTGGGAGTGCAGGGACTAATTTTGTGACATTTATTCATTTAGTTTTTTAACTTCCTTCTGTAAATATTCATTGAGTGTGACTCTGTTATCTTGCCTACCAGGAGGTTGATGGCAAAGTATGTACAAGGAAGAGCAAGATTAAAATCCCTGTTATCTCTGCCTCTGGGCTGCAGAAAACAGAGCTAATAAAGTTTTGCTTGAAATAAATGTTAGGAGGAAGTTTTTAGCGGTTAGGCTCTTCCCTTAGGCTTTGGTACAGTCTATCATCTCCTTCAAATATCTAACAGACTCAAAGGTTGACATTCTGAATAAAGGATCATGTTTAATTCTACTTTTCTTTCTGTAGCTTAGCCTAAAGAGAATGTTTCTGCTAAGATATTTGAATATAAATGATAGGAAGAGGTTAAAACTAACTAAATAAGCTTACCTATCACTGATGACATTTTTATAGTTAGAATCAAATAATTTTGTACGTCATAAAAATGGGTGCTTCTCAGTTTGTGCTAGATAGAGGAGTATTTACATTTTATGTATGCTTTATATTTCTGTGCACATTGCTATTGATGACAACTTCTATTTCTTTAGAGCAATAGTTTTTGATGTTTTAGGGAAAGTTTATAGTAAGATTCAAGGTAGTTAATTAGGCATGGTGGTGCATACCTTTAATCCCAGGACTCAGGAAGCTGAGGAAGGAGGATCCTGAGTTTGAGATTAGCCTTGACAACATAGTAAATTAATTTACTATGTTGAGACCTTGTTCAAACGGAAAAAAAAAGATTCAAATTAAGCCGTTAATTTTTTTTTCTGTTGGAAATAAGTAGAGGAAAACATGGAACAGTCTACACCTGAAGAACCTGAATGCTTTAAAACACAAAAAGACAAAAGGTACAAAAATAGAAACGCCATTGCTATGTGTTGCCAGCAGTATGAATAGTTAAGATTTCAGTCAGCATGACTGACATACATAAGGTACTGCTTTTGAGGAACTTTAATACTAAAATAGATGGAAAAGTCAAAGCAATATTATGTGGCTGCCAGAATTTTAGTCTGGTGATAAAAATACATCAACTTTACTTTTTTTGTATTTGGTTCCTTATTTGGCCTTGAATAAAATTTATGTGAACCTATTTAATATTTAAGCTCAAGATCCCATGTTTATAAAAGGAGGACACCAGTGAATCTCATTATCAACTTAACAGTGATTAAGTCTCCAGTGTTATCTTAGGTATGGAAATAAATAACAAATTGAGAAATTCAGTAGCAAATGTTCTCCACAAATGGGGTTAACTAATTAACTTAAAAAAGTAACTTTAACTAATTAACTTAAAACTTATAAAGCATTGGCATTGTGCATTATAAAAAGTACATTTATTAGGGCTGTACAAACTGTTAGCCCAAGGATTATTCTGAGTGTTCCTTGCTAGCTTCTGGGATATATAACTTTTTTTTTTTTTTAAATTTAATTTTATTTTATTTGAGAACATACTGTACAGAGGGGTTACAATTACATGGGCAGGAAAATGCGTACATTTCTTACCAAGCATTGCAGCCTCCTCCTTTGTTTACCCTTCACCTCCCTTCCCAGCCTCCCCCCTCTCCCCCAATCCCAATCCTTCCCCCCCCCCCCCGCACCCCAACATTGTGAAGTTCGTTTTGGACATGACAACTTGTACTTCTCATTGTTGCAACAGGTCCACCTGTATCCTTAAACAACTGGTTTTTCCCCATCTCCTCCACAAGTTATACTGACATCAAATATAGTGAAAGCAGGGGTTATACTGTGGGGGAGGGACATACAAAGCAACAAAGAGATAATCTTATAAATGCGTTAGAAACACATGCATGAAAGAAAAAAACATTAAAATACATATCTAAGGGTTCATTTTCCTGACATCACATTATCTGACCTTAAGGAATATATAACTTTTTGACTACTACTAAAAATGTTGTAGGAGAAAAATGGGGAGGGCCTCACAGCATTAATTCTTATTATTAAAAGATACTAAAAAGTTGGGAACTGTTAAAATAGTTCTTAAAATTTTTTTATGAGTGTGCACCAGCTGTAGTACAGATAATAGGGGTATAGATAATTTTTTCTTTTCTAGCAACCTTTTCACAGTTTCTACTTAAATATTGAAAATTGATATATAAATAACTTCTAAGTAAAAAATGTGATTATAAAGAAACTAAAGCTATTTAACATTGATTTTAGTCATATACAGGATGTGGATGAGCAGCTACACTGCTGGCTCTAAAGTTCAGTTTAAAAAAGGAAAATATTTGAGATGTTTGGGTTTGGTCTTCCCCAAGTCCCTAGTGGAATGGCTGAGATGATATAGAAATCAGTATTGGATATAGTCCCTGGAGTAGAATGCATGGAGTTTCATGATATATCCAGAATAAAGGATATCCCAGAGTATTGCTTTTGGAGATTTTAGTGAGTCCAGAAAAGAACCAGATGTCCTGGAAGATATAGAATTTGGAGGTGAGGGCAGGGCAAGGGGCAGCTGGTAAGCATGAGACCTGAGTGTCTTGAGATTGGTATCTCGGTGTGTCTCCAGTATCTACCTTTCCTTTGTAAAATTTCTTCTCACAAGACACCTAAGATCTTTTCAAGAGTAAAGTCTCATCATGTGATTCTTTTTTCCTTAAAGAGTTCCAAAGGTTTCACATATTTTTAGTATTAAGGCTGACATGCAGAACATGAACCCTTCCCATTGCCCTGTTACACCATGCCTTTTGTGCTATAGCTCTAGTGATTCCATGAATACCACTGGCCCTGAGTCTTTGCATGGACCTGGTACTTGTTCCCCTACTTAGACATTCTTCTTGGTCTTCTTCCCTAGTAAAATCATAAATATCCTTCTGAATATAACTCTATTGTTACTTCCTCGGGATTTATGAGAGATCTATGTTCTCATGATCTCCTAATTGTGTGGCATTTTTTGGATTTATTTTTCTTAGTGCTGGTTCCTCTTATTAAATTATGAACCATACAAGGAGAGGAATGCTGTCTTATTTCAGACACCATTATAGCCCTGGTATTTAGCATATGGCACATATAAATCTTCAGTAAATATTATGGAATATTCGAATGGGTGTATTGTGGATGTCAGTATCTGGATTTCCAAGCTACATGGGTTGTCCCTGGCATTTGTTTCCTACAGAAACAACTACTTTAAGCAAAGGACAGGTTACAATGATAGGAAAGCTCTACAAATTGCTCTTAATATGTCTGCCATAGCATATGTATTTCAGAAAATAGATCATGTCTCAAGGAATAGAATCTACATTGAAAGTCCAGAAATACTTCTCTTCATAGTTCCTTTTCTACTGTCACAGGCTGGTAGATGTCCTTGCTAAAAAAACACATTGCATCTCTTTTTACTCCATCTCAGAGCCAACTTCAAAGGAAGGTAGTCATAAGAACGATCATTTCCCAAACACTTACTAGATGCCTTGCATTGTTCTAATCTTATGAAGTTTCAACCCATTTAATCCTAATGGACAACCCTCTGAGGGAAATTCTTTAACTTCATTTAGAAAAATCTGTAGAAAATGGAACACTGTGGGATATAAAAAATAATGACCAAGGAAACAAGCTAAACAAAAGATCAAGATGAAAAATGTAGATGTAGGGAAAATTATAATAGTTTTAAATGGTGTTTCTTTAGGTGGGGAATTGGGTATGGTTTTTATTTTCTTTCTACTTTTGATTGTTTTAAATAGGAACTTTTAAAGAACTTTTCACAAAGAAGTTGACAGAGATCATCTAAGCTTTACAATAAATAATCTTAAGTAATTAAATAAAAATTAAATTGTATTAGATGCAATGTTCAAGAGTTAGGTAAGAGTTGAAGCTCCCTGGTAGAAAGTTATCTTGCTAGTAGCTCATGACTGCAATCCTAGCTACTCAAGAGGCTGAGATCAGAGGAACACAGTCCATAATCCTCTTAACTTTGGCTTACCAGCCAAAAGCCTGATAGATGCATGGCTCAAGTGGTAGAAGGCCAGCCAAGTAAGCAAGCTGAGCTTGAGAGGATGAGATAAGCATTAAGCCCAGGAAATGAAATTTTAAAAAGTCAACCTCTTCACCTCCTAATTATGAAAGTGGAGCAGAGATCTGCTTGCAGCTGACTTTCACAAATGTGAAAAAAAAAATGGCCACAGAAATAAACCAAACCAACATTAAAAAAGCTCCTGGTAAAAGGATAGCATTGGCTAGTCAGGAATTCTTTGAGAATTCAAGTCAAAGTGCTGAGAACTCACTGCAGTACATAACTAAGAGGTAGCTAATAGTTCATGCTTGTAATTCTAATAGGTTATTTTCAATGGAATCTACATAAGTGCCTGCATTCTGTATGATTTTATTTATTCCCACTGGTATACCCACACCATGACCCAAGATAACACCACCTGATGGCAGATATAGAACCTGAAAGTTAAGCTCTAGGGAGAAATAACCCTTCAGTTAGGGGCCTGTCATAAAAAATCCAGTGCAGGAAAAGATACTAAAATTAATGAGCATTGGAAAATACTAGAACTGATTCTGTATTGCACATTTCTTTCAGTCTCTTATTTCTATTGAAATAAGCCTAAAATGTAATAGATTTAAAATGGAGTTAATTTTAAAACTTACATTCTTTGTTTTTGAAAGTGATTGCCCCCCCCCCACCCCCCCCCCCCAGATTTTAACCACAGGCTATACCCTTGTTTTTATATTCTTACTCTTATACTTGTATTATTTTTTATTCTGATAGTTAAGATGTGCTTTAAAAAAATAGGCATAAGCTGGGTGCAGGTGGCTAATACCATAATCCTAGCTACTGATGCTCAGATTGGAGGATTGTGTCTTGAGGCCAGCAGGCAAGTCCATGAGACTCTCATCTCCAGTTAACCACCAAACCGCAGGCAGTGGAGCTGTGGCTCCTGGTAGACTGTTAGCCTTGAGTGAAAAAAGCTAAGGGTAAGGGACAGTGCTCAAACCACGGGTTTAATTCCCAGTATTGCATATGAACATATGTTTCTCTCTCTCTCTCTCTCTCTCTCTCTCATACACACACACACAGAGCATCAGTTCATAATTCATAATTGCATTATTTTGGAGGATTTTCCCATACTAAATTGAAGAAAAACAAATGGTTAAGAAAAATGTCAGGATTTTTGTAAATTGAAATAAGTTTTTGGACCCTGTTAGCAGGAGAGCTTCTGAGAAGGATTAAGGATAAAAATATATTATTGAAAAGATCTTTTGATTAAAAGTCATGTGTATTACTCATTTTCTGTCACTGAATTCTTTAAGAGCACTTTCCTCCCAAGAAATATATGAGTCCTCAGACCTTTGGGTCATTATGATTATAATCCTTTGTGTTTCTTCTTTCTCTAGAATTATGGGAAGAAACAGAGAGTGAAGAGGTAGGAGGAAGACATTGTTATTTTCATGCCTTGTCAAAAGATGCCCAAAGATTCCCAGGTGTGGTTATTCTCAAAAGGGCTTTTTGATTGTGCCAAGGGCCTCAGGATTGAGAAGGAGCTGTAAAATATTGAACCCTGGCTGGAAAGTGAGCTAATCTGTAATAGCTTCAGAGGAAAAGGAAGGAAGGAAGGAAGAGAGAAGAAAAAGAAAAGAAATGAAAGTAAAGAAAAAGGAGATTAAAATGAAGCACGGAACTAGCCTTGGGTCTCCTTGATATTGGGGGCAGATTTACCTTGTCTCTGGTTTGATCTCACTGTCTAGCCCTTTATCTGTAGAGCCTTGGGCACCGGAATCTATGCCAGGGCAGGGTGGAAGGTGAGGAGGGAGAAAAGGGAAGTGGAACTTCCAGATGCCACTGTTTGATCTATAAATTCAACATCCCAGTCAGATTGCCAGTGGATTTTTTTCTTTTGTTGTAGAAATTAGCAAGCTCATTTCTTAACTCATAAGGAAATGGAAAGGATTTAGAATAGCTAAAACAACAAAAAATATAAAAAGAACATATGGATATTCAGTTTGTCTTGATTGTGGTGATAACTTCCTGGGTATATATAAAAAGAAAAGCTTATCAATTGTATATTTTAAGAATTAGCAGTTTATTGTATGCCAATGATACTTAATGAAGTTGAAAATATAACTATATTATGTTTTACCCATAAGTGTGGGTTTGTTAATACACGTTTAAAAATTTTATTTTAAAAAATTGCACTTAAGTTAGCAGTTTAAGTTGACAATACCTTTTTTTTTTTGGTGGGTTGTGGGGCTTGAACTCTGGGCCTGGGCGCTGTCCCTGCGCTCAAGGCAAGCACTCTATTACTTGAGCCACAGCGCCACTTTTGGTTTTCTAGTAGTTTATTGGAGATAAGAGTCTCACAGACTTTCTGCCGGGCTGACTTTGAATCGCGATCCTCAAATCTCAGCCTCCTGAGTAGCTAAGATTACAGGCGTGACCCACCAGCACGTGGCTTAAGTTGACAATATCTTAAGTGTAAGTGATGTTAAATGTTTTTAAACATTAACTATTATTTGCAGGGTTAAAATGAAACATTGAAGAGTTACGTGTCATGTGACATATACTGTGAAATACAGCAATATTGATGATTTATTAATCAAAACTTGCTCTGTAAAACATTTTAGAAAGTATAGTGTTAAAGTATGCTTTTTACTTGAATATTCTGTTTTCAATGTTTATGCATTTCTTTTTTGTTTTTTTTTTTTTTTTTTGGGTCCGGTCGTGGGGCCTGAACTCTGGGCCTGGGCGCTGTCCCTCAGCTCTTCAGCTCAAGGCTAGCGCTCTATCACTTGAGCCACAGCTCCACTTCTGGGTTTTTTTCTTTTTTGCTTATGTGGTGCTGAGGAATCGAACCCAGGGCTTCATGCATGCAAGGCAAGCGCTCTACCACTGAGCCACCTTCCCAGCCCTATGCATTTGTTTTTCAAGTATGTACTAAGTGCTTGTTGTTCTCTCTTATGTATAAAGTATATTAACAAGTAGCAAAGAACTGAGTTCTAGAGGAGTTCACATTTTGGATACAGAGGTTAATATACATAGTGGAATAACAGCCAAAATGAAGCCTTGAACTGACATCAAGAATAGAATAATTGATTTTTGTTTTCTGTAAGACATCACTTGCTTGTTTGAATTGAAAATACATTTTCTCTTGTCTCAGCACTCTACATTTATCTCATATATATATGTAGTTATATATATATATATATATATATATTTGTCTATGTGTGTGCCTGTCCGTACATTTTCTCCCTGTCTTCATTTTAATAATTACATGTGAGGGGGATGGGAAGGTGGCTCAGTGGTAGAGCGCTTGCCTTGCATGCCTGAGGCCCTGAGTTTGATTCCTCAGCACCACATAAGCAAAAAGAAAAAAGCCGGAAGTGGAGCTGTGGCTCAAGTGGTAGAGCGCTAGCCTTGAGCTGAAGAGCTGAAGGACAGCGCCCAGGCCCAGAGTTCAAGCCCCACGACTGGACCCAAAAAATAATAATAATAATAATTACATGTGAGGAATGGAGAATAAATTACTTCTAGATTCATTCACTTTTTGAATATATTTACTTGAGTCTTGATTTGAAAATTGCTAATGCTGTTTCCAGCCTAGTTACCCTGACTTGAAAATAATAGCAACAACTTTAGCAACACTAGCCTTTCTTCTAGTCCTTACTTCTCTGGCTGTGTAGTTTTCTCAGATGATTCATATAAAGTGAAGAAACTGAAAGTGCTTCCCGCATAGGCATATGTGTATGTGACTGCATATGTGTTCCTGCATATGTGTATGTGCCAGCTCTAGAAAAAAAAATCATTAATTTTCCTTTGTGCTTGAACCATCATTTTTTAAAGTACTGTATCTCCAATCAAGTGCTCCTGTTCACTCCTTCCCACCTCCTTTTTTCCTGGTTCTGAGTATTGAACTCAGGGCCCCTGCACGTGCTAGCCACATACTCTACACTAAGCATGTACTCCAGCAGATTTCTGCTTTTCAGGGTCACAAATACAGTAGTTTGTTCTCCTTATTAAATCTTGCTTCAGGGAAAACATGTTATCAGCCCTGCTGAATATGAATTTGAGTCAGCTTCCCTGTCAAGTGTCTGCCTTTTAAACTTTATCTGAGTGTGGTGTGAAAAGCTTTTCTCTTAGATGGATTTTAGTCCAGAAAACAAGTAGAAAGGAAGTATTTTGGGAGAGTGAATATTTACTGGGTGCTTATATGTTATGGGTCAGTGGTTTTCCAGCTGTTCTCTATAGTCACAGACCCCTTTCTGCTGGATCACTTTCTTGTTTTTTTTTGTTTGTTTGTTTGTTTATGGGGATAGAAGTGGAAGGTTCAGTAGCACATCCTTTTCTTTCTCCTTTTCCTGAGGGCTACCCTTGAGTGCCTTCTGTGAACCTCCTGGAGTTCTCTGACCATAGTTAAAAAAACTACCTATGTACTAACTTTTATCTGAAATGTAGAAATCTGATGCAAAAAGTCATAATCAAAATCTTAACTTTGAATCCATCAGAGAGCTGAGGCTGCCAGGAAGGAAACAAACTAGCTTAACATCCAAGGGAATGCAGGAACCTCTAGAGCTTTGGCTTATCTGTTGGTGGAACTTTCCAGAAGGCAGGTCTGCCACAAAACCAGGTAAACCTAATTCAGCTAATATTGTGAAGACATCATTGAAAGTCACTTGAAAAGCTCACTAAAATGATGATTCCAGGAAGTCTATCTGTGTCATAGCCTTGGAGGAGCAGACAAAATGGTCTTGGACCTAGACTTCTACCGTCAGATAAGGAAGCCCACTCCTGAGACAGTAGAAGCCAGGGGTCAGGGCTTTCCTAAGACAAAACCAAGAGAAGTGTAACAACAGACATTCATCTCTCACTATCAGTCAAGATTAAAGTTTCCTATTAAAGTTTCCCTGTTTAAGCTGTCCGTTGCTATCTATTGCTGTGTAGCAAACCATCCCAGAATCTAGTGGTCTGACATATAAGCAATTGATGCCACTCAGAATTCTGCATCCAGGACAACAGTGACTGTTCTTTTGCTCTCTTGCATAGTAGCTGCTGTTGCTGAAATGGCTAGAATGGCTTCTCCATTCTTATCATAGGTGTCACAGTAGGGTTGGCTGGAACTGTTCAGGCTGGTTTTGAGGACGCATTTCTTGCTTATGTCATATGTCTCCATTGTTTTTCACAAGAGAATAGATGAAAGATACCTAGTCTATTAGAGGCTAGATCACTGGGCATGTTACTTCCACGGCATTCTCTTGGTCAAGGCAATTTTCCGAGCCAGGCCAAATTCAAAGGAAAGAATCTTTCTTTTGGGTGGAACAGCATGTGCTGCTCTGTGGCAGAAGCTTTATAAATTACCTAATTTGCCATGCTTCCCACCATCCTTATCTCCCTCTGCATGGACTTTAAATTCCCTTCTATCTTCCTAACTAACCACCCAGAGAAAATGTACCTCATCCTCCAAGACATCTCCTGATGTCACCACTTTTATGAAAAGACTGATTGCATAATTTATCAAACAGATTTGGACACTTGGTGAGAAAAAGGGGCCATGAAAATGAGAGCAGGCATAGACTGGGATTGTTCTTAGAAAAGTAGGGCATATAATAACTGTTCCTTATTTTTATATTCCTGAATGATCTTTCCCTTCTGCCGAATTTGATCCTATCTTGATGGGACCAAATTTAGTGACCTGACATTCAAGCAATTTAAGCTACTCAGAATGCTACATCTGGGACAACAGTGACTGTTCTTTTGCATGGTATCTACTGTGCATCTACTGCATGGTATCTACAGAAGCAACATCATTCCTGATATTTTGGGTGAGAATAACTGTTAAAGCTCTGATTATTATTTCATCATCATCATTATTATTTTATTCCTGGTACTTTGAGTGCAAATAAGACTTACTCTTTTATTTCCCCTTGCCAGAGCATTTGGTATAGTGCTGTTCATCTACTAAACATTCTATTATTAGTTGAAGAAGAGAGTAGAAGACATTGAAACCTGCTGCTGCTTCCTCCTCCCCCTTCCCCTTCCCCTTCCCCTCCTCTTTCCCCCTCTCCTTCCCCCTTCCCTCTCACCTTCCCCCTCTCCTTCTCTTCCTGCTCCTCCTCCTCCTCCTCCTCCTTCTCCTTTTTTCTTCTTTCTTCTTCTACACTTGTACTGGGACTTAAATCCAGGGCCTTGTGCTCTTGCTTGACTTTACTTTCTCTTTTTTAAATTGCCCAAGGCTGGCTCCACTTCCACTGTTGGGCTAGGTAACTGGAGGTAAGAGTGTCATGGACTTTTCGCCTGTGCTGCCTTTGAACCCTAATCCTCAGATCTGAAGCTTCTAGGCAGCTAGGATTACTTATTGATAAAAAAAATGAGAAAAAATATACCTATGCTACATATTTTATAGCGGCAATATAGAGGTCAGAGGAAATGATGAGTGTAAAAGCACTTTGAATTACTATATATGAAAGTGCTTGAATAGATACAAGACAGTATTATTTCAGTATGTTTATTTGTTTCATAAAGGATACCAGGTGCCAGGCGCCAGGAGTCCCCCTGCCAGCTGCAGATGATAGTAGTAATGATGCTGGCAGTGGGGCCAAGAGTGAACTACCATCAAGGTTGCTTTAACTTCCTGTTCTATTTTAATGCAACTTTGTTGTTGCCTCCCAAGTGGGGATAATATTGTTTTGGTGATTCAGTAGCAGTTTCTGATTTTTTGCCAACTTTTTTTCATGTCAGCAGCTGAGAAGGCTCCTGCAGGATGGATTGTGTATCCTAGACATTGAAGGGGAATCGCTGTCTTTCCATTATAGCGAAGTTGAAACCAGAAGCTGGATTTTTCACACTCTGCATCCATTTCAGGATTGTTTTCTTCTTAGTGGCTTTGGGCGTAGTTGATGCCCTTGTCAAGCCATGCATACTCTCTTTTCCTTCACGCTCTCATTTTCAGATACCCAACATGGAATTCCTGTCAAAAGTCTTTTTAGAATGCTTCTCCAAAACTCTGAGGACTTCCTGAATTATAGAATTCACCAGGCCCATGTTGTAGTGAAGATGCCAGTCTGTCTGCTGTAAGCAGGATTTATTTTAGGGCATCTCTCAAGCTTTTTGTTTTATTCTACTCAGAGTCAAGAGAACTCCCCTTGGGGACAGTGAAATATACCCTGGCATATTTCTCCTGAGCACATGTTTATATTTCAGCATGAAAGAACCCCCTTAGCTTGCTAAGAATTTATGTAGCAAAGGTTGCAATTTCTCAAGTCCCTTGTAAAATCATTATGGTTGATATGACCTCTGGGATAATGCACATCTTAAAGTGCTGCAGAATATCAGCTTTCATGTTTCTTCATCAGTATAGACCTCTACTTATTGATGTAATTATGGGTGTATATGCCTACATGCCTTCTTAGATTTTCTCTCTTAGATAATAGGATTTATTGCCTTTAAAAAGACATAGTGCCTATGAATGTGGCATTTTACTTACCCAGTAGAAATTCTTTTTGCTGTTCATAGCTAATATTTAATTAGTGATTAGGATAGTTGTTTTTTATTTTCTTAACATAACACTTAAAATTTTAAGCATTCTGAAAGAAAGTTTTATAGAATACAATAAATATGTCTTTGCGAGTGTATGGGGAAGCACAGAAATGGAGAGGCAAAGGGTGAACAAATGCAGCACTGGACACTATGTTGAAAACCAACTATACAGCTTGTGGGTGTAATGGGGAAAAAACTGGGAGAGAGTGAGGGAAGGGGTGACATTGTTCAAAAAGAAATATACCCTTTATCTTACTTATGTAACTGTAACCCCTCTGGACATTGGCTTTATAAAAACAATAAAAAATTTAAAAAAGAATACATTAAACACTTTTCAACATTTTAAGTCAAAGATATTAAATGTAATTTGTTGTTTTGGGTCACTCAGGGTCATGCAGTACTTGATTATATCTATTCCCAAATTGGAGTCAGCAGAGAGGCTATTGATTGCATAGTTTTGTACTCACAACAGTTCTTTGTGATCATGTGTATTTTTATATTTTTTCTTCCAGGAATACTCTTAGCCTTTACCATGTTAAAGTTCAAACTTTTCTTAAATAGAATAGACCAGAGAATTCTCTTTTGGTTATATTAGTTATAGTTCCTTTTGAGAGTTTTTTGAACTAAGCCCCTAAAACCATCCCCTTACCTCATAAAAATTACCTAACAATTTAGCAAATTTTTAAACCAGACTATTTCTGGAAGTGAAAGGTAACTTTGTTAATAGTTACACTGGGACAATATCTGTGAATTTTGACTTTCTGAAACAAACCAGGATCATTAAGGCTGCCATAAAATTTAAAAATAAGCTATGAAACCATGGAAGCATTTATTGGCTGGTAACTGTAAAGCTCAGAGGTTCAGATGGCTTCTGGTATAGTTTCATCAAGGATAGAGCTTCATTTACATAGCTTCATTGGTAAGGTTTACCCCTGAGTTGGTTTGGGTTATGATATAAAATACTTCTAGTGTTTTCAGGTTACATCTTGCCATGTGAGGTTGCATATTTTGTTATCAGAAAAGAGAGCATCTTTTCTTTAGAATTCTCAGTGGAAATCCTGAACTGAGCTGATTGGACGCTTCAAAAATTCCAAGTACTTGTTGATTTGGATGTGTTACACTATTAGTGTAGGGAAAAAGGTGGGATTATTGTATTACTGTGGTTATCAGCAAATCTCTCTGGAAATTAGTGTGTCTTAATTCTATCCAGGTGGAATGGCTTGTTATAACATTGGAAGCTGGACAGAATGGATATAGTAGTCAGTTATATTGCCCAATAGACACCCCTTCTTTGTTTTCTCAACTCTGTAGGGATCTTGGTGACAGCCATTCAAATTGATTAGAATTCCCTGTAAAATAAAACAATAATGCTGAAAATGCCCTTCAATAATGAGTGTGCATGACTACTGGATTGTAACTCTGTTTTGACTACTCAGACCTTTTTTTTCCCCCTAATTCTCTCTTGTGTTCTAGGTAGATGAAGCCAAATAACTGAGCATTAGACAGTAATATTAAGACAGATTTGACCAATAAATTACTGAGAAAATAATAAGAAATACTTCTACTAACTGTATTGCAAATAATGTATGTTCATTATTTAAAAAATAGAGAAACTGTTTGAAGGTAATAAAGAGAATTTGTAATTCTTTTGCTCTGACTTTAAAATCAGATTAAAATTTGACCTTCTGAAATGAAAATTGCTTGTTTTTATATAAGCATTTATGTATGGAAGTAGAAAGTCTATTCTGTTTTTGTAAATCAGAAAAAAATGGCATTTATTCTGTGTTGTACTTGACATTTTTCCTCAACAAATGTTGCTCAAATTATGTGATTTAATAATTTATATTACCTGTCTAACACTTTATCTATGTATTTCCCTCTGTGAAATACAGGCTAGAAAATAATAAGTTTTTCAAAAGGTGAAAACATTTTTCATAGGCATGTTATTTTCTAGTTACAAAACTTATATTTATTCAGTAGATCTCAAAAGAAAATTATTTTTAAAAATTACTCTTTTCTTTTATATATAAAATTTTATTGTAAAAATACAGAGGGGTTACAGTTACATGAGTAAGGTAATGAGTACATTTCCTATTGAAAAATCACTCTTTAAAGGCACACATTTCTTTATCATTACCCTTAGAACACTATAATGAATTCAATACAAATTACTTTTTAAGGGATTTATCTTTGAGTCTTTAGTATATAGGTATATAGGCTAAGAGAAACTTCTTTACCCTCTGAAATTTTGTAACTAAGTTGGTGAAATAAACAGACAGTAGGCAGATTAACAGGAGAAAGGATTTACAGACTTATTATGTGGCATCACATGAAAAAAAAGTAAATATTCCAAAACCTAGTGTAGGTCTGCATGTCTTTTTATGTCTTCTTCTATGAAGAAGGACTACCCTGTTCATAGGTGGAAAAAGAAGAGGAAGACAGGAGATAATTTAGGGGAGAATAAATGATTTTGGGGGAAGATGAATGGCCTGCAGAAGAGTAGATAATTAATAGTCCATGACAAAGGTTGTCTGGGTATGACTGACCTCCAGTCTTTTCTTCTGTAGTGTGAGATAATAATCTTCCTTAGTTGATGAGATTCCCTGGGAAGAAGATTCAGGACAAATGAGTTCTTTTGACACTCTTAGACAGATAAGGGAAATTCAGAGAAATTCCTTCCCTGAATTTGCCGTTTCCTAAGCACGCTCAGTTTGAAGTCCAAAGTGACATATTTTGGGGTGGTATTTCCTGAATTCCTTCACATGAATATGGTAGAAATTGCATATCTGTACATTTGGGATTCCAGGCATGGTGCTTGCAGAGGGAAGGATGTGGCTGAGGGAGCCTGTGGACTTCGTGATAAGAACACACAGCACCAGTCCCATCTGGATCCTAACTCTGTACCTTCATCTTCTTTATCTGCAAAATGAGGGTTTTTGTGATATAAACTTCAAAGTTAAATATGTCATGACATATAAAGCTGTGGTCATAAGGTAGGGATTAGGAAGACATCTTGAGGCTCCTCTGGTCCCAATCTCTTACCAATCACAATGCTGTCCTGGACTATTCTGATAAATGGATTTTCAAATTCTTCTTAAAAAAACCTAAGAACCCTACTGTCTCAAAAGGCAGCCTGTATATATTATTAGTTTAAGTCTTAATGATAACACATACCTTGTTTATGCTTTACAAGAGGCTTTCATATCTACTATTTTAGTTCACTTGTAGCATAAATCATTAAGGAATTTTAAATCATTCTAGGAATTTTTTCTTACATTCAATCCAAACATGCATTTTAATAACTTGAATTTATTGCTTAGAACTAGAGGCAGCATTGTTATCTTGACAGTGTTTTAGATTGCATCCAACAACTATTTCTTGTGTGGCTCCTATACACTAGGCACATATCCTGGGCAATAGAGATATAGAATTGAAAACAGTTTTGTTTTTCCTGTTTTGGAAATTTTTGTCCAGTATGGATGTCTGTGCAGTATGCCTTTACGTCAGGTCTAGCCCACTGCTTTTTTTTGCAAATAAAGTTTTATCGGTGCACAGGCATTACTATTCTTTTTTTGTTTGCTATAACAACAAAAGAATTGTTGCAAAAGACTGTACAATCTTGTAATGCCTAAAACAGTTACCATCTGACCATTTGTCAACCTACTTTGTTGATCCCTAGTTGGGGAATGTTTCTGTGGTGTTAAGTTGCTATGAATGAGATTAATAGGGAGGACCTAATTTAGATGGGGTAATAAGTGAGGTCTTTGTGAAGAAGTCACAGACAAGCTGCACATTGGACAAAGAAAGATCTGAAATAATGTGAGGATTCAAGAAGCCAAAAGGCAGAAGGATAATTTGCATGACATCTTGCAGAAGGAAAATGTTATGCTGTATTTGGAAATTTAAAGGAAGGCCAATGTGGCTGGAACTTAAGGAGGAGTGAAGTGTATGGTTTTAAGGTCATCTAAGAGGGTAAGTAAAGGCCAAGCTATTCATCTCTTTCTGAAAATATTACCAAATATTTTAAGTAGTTTTGAATTTTAAAACAACCTGATGGAGATGGAGAAAAGTAGTTGCTTATGGTGAGCCACTTGCTTTATGATGTATATCAGGAGGACGGGGATCAAGAATGACTCCCAGCTGTTTAGTGTAGTCAGTGAGGTGAATGGAGTTTCCATTTATGAGATGGTTAGAGAAACAGCAAACTTAGACTACGATAATGATTAAAGTTTGGAGATGTTGAGTTTGGAATGCCAGCGAGATATCTAACAAGACATCTGAAGCATGCAGGAAAGATATGAGCACTAAGTATAATTTGAAATCACTAGCATTTATAGTTTTTTGAAATTGTGTTGGTGAGTAACATTGACTAGGATGAAGGATGTCAGGAGGAAGGTAGTTGATGCAAGAACTTAGGCCTCAGATGCTCATAGTTCAGGTGGAAGTGAAGGGGGAAGTCTTCAAGGAAACTGAGGAACTTCCGTGAACAGTGATCCCTGTTGCAAGGGGAGAGTGTTTCAGGGAGCCTGGTTTCATTTGCCCCATGCTTCTGCCCATAGAAGTACCCATCAGACTGTTGACTAGAGCAGGAGCAGCTACAGGACTGGTGTGAGCATGCACTAGATTAGAGTAGCCTGGGAGACACTTGAATAGAAGTGAGGTAAATAAACAATGTTCACATTTGGCCATGAAGGATAGAAAAAAGAAGGTTCCAGATACACAGCAGAGGAGATTCAGACAAATGTTTTAAGATTCCTGAGTGGTGATGGTAGAAAAAAATGGGATAGTGAAGACAGAGGAGATGAAGTATGCTAGGTGATATATCTGAGAATACCAGATGAGAGACAGTCCTGAGCTCATGAAGCAGGTCTTGTTTTCCATGGGGTGGGGGAGAGCACGTCTTAGGTAACAGGAAGTAGTGAGGTCAAGATGCAAGGTAGGTTTGCCCGTATGCTGGCAGTAAGCCACCATGGGTGGCTTCTGGGTACTTTGTGAAATATGAAGCAAGTTCACTTGCTGAAAGTGGGAAGGATAGCTGGAAGGGAATAAGAAGTTGTTAGTTGTGGTTAGTTGTTGCTGTTACTCTGAGAAAGTGTTCATCAGTGGAGGCTGATGTCTAAAACTTTGTTAACTACTCTCTGGCTTTGTGGTAATTACTGAGGGTGAGACATACCTGGAAGATGATAATTTGGTCACACATGATAGTGTGGTAAGATACAATTGTAACAAACTATAGAAATGATCCCTGAAAGTATAGTCTTAATTTCACTGTATTTAATGTTGGTGTAATTTGTGGAGGGGAAGGGCAAAACAAATCGTTTAAATAGAGATACAGGTGGAGCCATTGCAACAATGAGATGTACAAGTCATTATGTAGAAAAACGAACTTTACAACTTTGGCAGGGGGTGGGGGGAGAGGTGGAGGGGGTGGGAGGGGGTGGGAGATGGGAAGGGAAAACAAAGGAGGAGGCAACAATGCTTGATAAGAAATGTACTCATTATCTTGCCCATGTAATTGTAACCCCTCTATACAGTATTTTCACAATTAAAAAAAAAGATACATTGTAAAGAACTCTTTAAATCTTCTATGAGGTGAATTGATAGAAAATAGAAAGAAGAAGCAAAGGGGTGGGGTCGGGAGACAGGCTCACACCTATAAAATCCTAGCTACTCTGGAGGCTGAGATTTGAGGAATATAGTATGGGGCCATACTGGGCAGGAAGTTTGTGAGACTCTTATCTCCAATAAATACCCCCCGAAAGCTGGAAGTGGAACTATGGCTCAAGTAATAGAGCACTAGCCTTGAGCATAAGAAACACAGGGACAGCTCCTAGGCCCTAAGTTCAGGCCTCAAGACTGGCATGAAAAATAAAAAATAAAAAGAAAAGAAAGTTGACCTCTGAGGTTAGAGGACCCTATTCACACAGGTTTAAGAGAATAGACACCTGCAATAGACACAGACTTGAGTCTTCTGATAGCCAGATTTCAATTAAGGTAAGAAGGTGATGGTAAGGGGAAACAAAGGAGGAGGCAACCATGCTTGATAAGAAATGTACTCATTACCTTGCTCATGTAATTGTAACCCCTCTGTATAGTATTTTCACAATTAAAAAATTAAAAGAAGGTGAAGTCAAGGAAGTTAATCTGACTGTTAAGAAATATGCTGAGGAGTTTAGTGGTCTTCTAAGTTTTCAAAAGCTGCAGTTGAAGGATGTAGGAACATGGGGGTAAATGGTCACTGGTCAAGCAGAGAGCCTATTTTGAGCAGCTAGGGTGATACATTTGTGGCTGTCTATACCATTAGTGGTCCTTCCCCGTATCATGTCTTTGTATGATTTACTTTGGTCCCAGTTGGCATATTACTTTAGCCAGTCTAACACTCAGCTATTGGAGATATCTGGTTACTCACCTGGAGAGATTACATGGAGAGATTATTTGGACCATCGGCCATGCAGAGAGGGAGAACTAAGGACTGTTTAGGAAGAGAGGTGGAGGGTGGGGAGAAGCTCAGTTATCTTTGGCTGAGCCTAGTCCCAGGATACCTACCAGCTGACTCCAGGCACTTCCTGAGTATAAGATTACAAGGACTACCTAGCTACGTTTAGCCAGAAGATAGAGAAGAATGAGAGAGAAAAAGAAGAAGAGGACAGACAGAGGAAGCTTAGTTTTAGCCTCTGAGTTATGTCATAGTTTGTGAGCCTCACTGCAACTGAGATGTCTGCATTTACAAGGTAAGCAAGGAAGCAGCAGATGTTGGGCATGTTGTTGGATTGGATTTGTTGTTGCCCTAAAAGAGTGTCACTAGGGCCTAGCAAGATTGGCCCATACCCTGGATGAAAGGCTCCCCATTTTTGCACCCAGGTAGCTATAATGAAGAGGTGAACACAATACTGCTATCCGTTCCTCCAGCAATATTTTCCTTCTGACGAATCAGTTTGATTTCCTTTAGTCCTCTCTCATATCTGATTTAAAAACTCGAATATTCTTGTCATGTTCCCAGGGTATATTCTAGTTTGTTGATGACCTTCTTAAATGTGTCACCCAGACTGAACTCATCAATGCCTGAGATGATGCTAGCTGGACATAATAGAAAAGAACCATTATATTTTCTTTTTTTTTTTATAATAAATGATAAAAGTCACAGCTTTATTTTCTGTAAATCTTGAAACAATGTGAAATGTTGTATCATCATAAAATCTCACGTGTCTAAGTTTTTTCTGCGTAATTCTGGGTTACAGAGAAGTTAGTCAAAATTATAAAGTGAAAAAATTCAGATGTGTTATTAAATATAACAGTACATAGTATACACTCTAAAATAACTAATGCCTTCTTTGCCATTATATTTTCTTGTTTTAGACATTATTCTTTTTTTTTTTTGCCAGTCCTGGGGCTTGAACTCAGAGCCTGGGCACTGTGCCTGAGCTTCTTTTGTTTAAGGCTAGCGCTCTACCACTTGAGCCACAGTGCCACTTCTGGCTTTTTCTGTGTATGTGGTAGTGAGAAATCGAACCCAGGGCTTCATGCATGTTAGGCAAGCACTCTACCACTGAGTCACCTTCTTTTAAAATGTAATTTTAGATTGCTTTGTCTTTTGGGAGAAGTTCTAATACTGTTGACTCATATTTAGCTCGAAAGTAAATAAAACCCTTCTGTCTCTTATAAAGCACAAAAAACTATTAGGTCCAGTTCTGTTCAAAAGTTGTTTGGTCATTTTTTTTTGAATTTAGGAACGAAGAATAAAATAGAATATGCTGCTTTATATACATTAAGGGATAAAGAATAAGATAGAATAAGCTATGTTTTTGTGTTAATCTATTATTGTCTTTTTGTTACTTACCCTGTAGGCCTTGTATTATTTTAAAGTCTGGTAACTATGTGGTCTTTTTTCTTTATATCACTGATAAAAAGTATGGTAAGGGAGGTATTGGAGACAATCGATCCTTTGGAATCTCCATCAAGGTTGACGTCAGTCAGTGAAAAAACACCCTCTGAGACAGTAGTTCCTTGCCTAGAAATACAGTCCTCATATCCATCACACCTCTCTTTAGTAAAAGCTTAATGTGAAGATGTTACATGAATGTGAAGTAGAAGTAGCATGGGCATCACATGATAGGATCTGATGTTTGCCCTTCAGCTAGTTTATTTAGAATAACCTCAAAAGTTTAGCCTAAATTTTTTTGAAGAGAGTAGTATTTGTTTTCCTCAGTTGTATGTGTCTATCTTTTTACTAAATGTAAAAAGAAAAAAGTACAACCTTCATTGGAGCTTCTTATCTCTCTTGGCAGATGATCATTAGGTTATAGTGAGTTTAAATAGGATGCTCAGAAGCAGTGAAGAACTTTGATCCATCTGTCACATTAGTCCTTGATTCTATGGAAAGACATCATTTTAGGATCAGCCTGGATCACAGTTAGTATTATTTAAAGGCTGTATTATATAAAATGGCTTTGAGAATGATCATAATAATCTGCTCTGTACAATAAATTCCATTCCCAAATAGCAGGAGACAGTGTGGTCTTGTAGCATTTTTGTCTTTTAACAGTACCAAATAACTCAATACAGTTTTGAGAAGAGCTTCATGCCCTCTTGTCAAAGTTAATTGAAAGATAAGCATCTTTCTCTATGTTGTTTGCAAAGCAGGTGAAGCCAGTGGCTAATTACTCTCAAAAAGAAAGCAAAATAATTCCCACCAGCAATTAGATATACAATATCAAATATATTGCTTTTTTGCTTGATTCCAAAGGGAAACAATTCATAACTAATTCAATCTGGGAATACAAGAGGACATAGTTTTTAAAAAATAAAAACTGAGGTAGAGATCTGTTTTTTTTTTCTACTCTTAAAATAATTTCAGATTAAAGTTTGGGTTTGTAACTACTGTGCCCAAGTACTGTTTATCAGTTCTAGTTTGATGTGTATATGTGTTTTTTAAAACTGTACAATATTTCTTATTACTTTTTGAAAGTTATCAGAATATAAATAATGATGCATTGAGTTAGCCTGCAGTTAAAATGAATTCATAGACTTACTGTTTGAAGTCTTTTAAGAAGAAATTTATGTGAAATATTGTGTATGAACTGGGACATATGTATCCACACTCCACATTTCCCACAATCCCAAATAAATTGGTTATTTCTGAGGATTTCTTTTCAGTGTTTATTTTTCTGTATGTACATCTGTATTTTGAGCATTAATAAGGCAGTAATCTTTATTCGTACATCTCTTTCTAAACATAGGAAAAGACAATAAAAGCATTTTAGACTGGCTGTAACTTTTCAATGAATATGGAAGGATTTGAAGATATTCAGTCATTTGTCAAAAAGAGAAGTTTACATACATGCATATTATCTTATGTCATAGAACCTTTATTATGATTGATTACTTCTGAGCTATATACTGTGCAGATGTTTTATTCATAAGTTATTTCTGCTAAAATTCCATGGGTTCCTATTTCATTTTCCTCAGCTGAATATGCTATGATTTTGTTTTTGTTAAATTTATCCTTATGTAGGCAATATTATTTCTGAGATGACGATGCATGCTGTAGGCCTAGAACACAGCTGTTTGTAAAAATCTAATGATTGTTGACTGCAGTTAAATTCCCATGAGTTGATAGTATTGGTAGCAAAGATTCATTTTGCAAGAAAATTCTAACTTTGATGTATACAACAAGATTACTGTTATACTATGTCCCTAATTTTATGTTATACTATGTCCCGAATTTTCCTCTAACAATAGATACTGGTAGAGAAGGCAAAGGGAAAAAAATGACAAATGAGTAGTCAGAGTCACAAGAGGAACAAGGATGTAGAGCAAACTTACCTGGCTAGTAAACTTCTTTGTAGTCTGTAGTAACTAAAACAATTACCTGGGGATACCAACATAATATTAGTTCATCACTCTTCTTATTTTATTAGCTTTGTTCTTCTTTTGGGGGTGTACTAAGGAAGCTTTGGGCTTTTCTTCCTACTCATGTAAGAAAAGCAACAGAATGCCAAAAATTATGGAAGAGGATTAACATTTAAGGATTTAAGGATTTAAAATTGTAGATTATTAAAAATTATAGGTTGTATCTGCTGGTAACATCTTTTTTTGGGATTACTTTTCAGAAGGAAATATTGAATGGATTCTTTTTTTCCCCCTATTTTAATCTTGTTGCCCTGAATTTTGGAAGAAATAAGAACATCATTTTGTACTTTGTGTGTGTGTGTGTGTTGTGTGTGTGTGTGTGTGTGTGTGTGTGTGTGTGTGTGTGTGTGTGTATGTAACAAGATTACCATCTGATCTAGTTAGCAATTTAAGCTAAGTTTTTTTGCTCCTCTTCTCACCTGTCACCCTTTTGCTTTCTATATGAGATTTATGTTCCTCATTCTAGACATAAAGTGAAGCTGAAGCTCAGCAGTGGTTGAACTAACTTGATTGTAGCTCTGAATGAAGAAGAATGTGAGAAACCATTGCCTATGTATGTTAATTGTTTTGCAAGCCTGGGAAACATAGTAAATAGCAAACAACACATATAAAACATACATATAAACAAACAAGTCCTTTTTGTTGTTTATTTCTGAGCTGGGCTTATATGCTTCCTTCATTTCTTCTTTTGGAGCTTGTTTCCTTTTGTCTTTCGGCTGGGCCAGTCAGTAAGCCTCTTAGATGCACTAGAACATCATATTGGATAAAGGCTGCCAATTGTAGCTGTTTAACTGTTGGTGCTTACCTGACTGGACAAAGCTGTGGTGAAGTTTGTTTTGCCTTATATTTTGCTCATATTTTTTATATTTTATATTTGCTCATATTTTTTTCTGTCTTTTCTTTTGGATGCCTCTTTCTAGGCATTTTTCCATATGCATTTACCCTTACTGTGTTGGACCATTAAAAGAGCAGACAGCCGGGCGCTGGTGGCTCATGCCTTTAATCCTAGCCACTCAGGAGGCTGAGTCTGAGGATCACAGTTCAAAGCCAGCCCAAGCAGGGAAATCTGTGGGACTCTTATCTCTAATAAACAACACAGAAAACCGGAAGTGGTGCTGTGGCTCAAGTGGTAGAGCGCTAGCCTTGGAGCTGAGGGACAGTGTCCAGGCCCGGACTGACAAAGCCCCATGACTGACAAAAAAACAGAGCAGACAATGTTTTTCCCCCAATAATGTATTAAAAGTGATTCTGCTACCCATGAACGTCTTGGGAAATGGAGGTTTAGAATAGCCATTCTTCAACAAACAGATTACTAGATTCTTTTTTCTGTTCAGAGAGAGACATGCTTCCTAAATATGATCTAAGTCACCAATTTTTGTTTTTGGCATAGTTAAGTAGACATTTGAGTCTTTCTTGCTGTATGTAAATGCTGATCTACTGTTTATTAATGTTATGATCAAGGCAACTTCCATAATCTTTTTGTGTGACAGGTTCTTTACCTGAATATCTCCCTTCCATGAAGGTTATAGGGAGTATGTACATTTGTGTGTGAGATATATGGACTGGTTGCAGGCACACAGTAGGCATTCTGTACATGATAGGTGTTATAACATAACATTGGCAATGAATCAGTTCCAATCAATCCAGTGGATTGCTAGTGGTTTTCTTACTGTCTTTATATTTCAGAACTTTTATTTTGGAGAGGCAAAGCCTAGATTTTATTTTATTATTTTTTTGCAGTTTTTAAAATCATCTTTATGTAGTTGCACAAAGGAGTTGCCATTTAACAAAGCAGATGATGAATACAATGCATCTTAATCAATGTTATTTCAGAACTTTTAGAGTGATATCTATCTTGGGTCAGTTGATAGCGCACTATCATACTGACTCAAGACAGATGTTATCTCCAGACTTTAGGCTCCATATTTAGATTAAGAGAGCATTAAGGACAGAAAACCAGAGTCTGAAATATTTGAATTTGCTTTATGAAGTATTTTTATTTTATGATGGGGAACTCCAAGACATGGACAAAAGAGGATTTTCCTTGTTGTGTTTTCTTTGTTGATGTTTTTAATGTACTATGTGGTTTTTTTTTTTTTTTTATGTATGTTCTTCCCCCTATAGTATATACCCTGTTGTTACTGTATTTGATTTTGATACTCTGGTATTGCATATACATTTATTTGAATTAGGGAAGGGAAGGAAAGGGAAGGAGAACAACAAAATGGTGAGACAAAGGACAAAGGGGAACCAACGCAACGGCGATATACACAAGACAGTATGTTAGAAAAGATCTGTACAACTTGCAAGGGGATGCTGGGGGAGGAGGGAAAGTAGGAGAAAAACTAAGGAAGAGGTAGCAAGTCTTACAAGAAATGTACTTATTACCTTACTTATGTAACTGTAACCCCTCTGTACACTACCTTGACAATAAAAAATAAATAAGAGAAGGGGAATGAAATAGTAGCAGTTATCATGTATTAGATGTCAATTATATTACAGAAATAACTGTGTAGAATTGTATGATTAAGAAGTTCATTGGAACATTACTCATGTAAACAACAAAATGTAATAATCTATGTGTAACATATTTACCCTTCCTCTAGTTGTAGTTTTCTTAGAATGTGAAGCTGGTATGGCAAGTTGCTATGGAACAGAGGGTATGAGGATACAGAACTTACTGAAATGTGGTGTTTACATGTCGACTTTTATGTTATCTTGGAGTTTTGGCATTTAGTAGAGAAGGAAACAGGGGCTCATCCCCAACAAAACTGCTATTTCCTCATAGTGTGTAGTACCCAAGAGACTTTACATCTGCTGCTAATCAGCCAAGGAGAACAGAAGGCCAGTAGAGAGGGAAAACCAGTGTACTAATGGCTAAGGGAGTGGAATTAGTGATGCTAGACTCTCTTCCCTAGATAGTCTTCCTTGATGACAAATGGCTAACTGGTCTTTGAACTAACCCAGATAAAGAATAAGTAATATTTTGCTTAGAGAAGCCTCTGAAGTTACCTACTGAAAAAGCAAAAGAAAGAACAGAGGAAAGGAAATAGAAATTCATAAAGGAAAGGATAGAAGAAAAGCTTGATTTTGTCATAGCTCTGTGGGATTCCATTAGGTTCTCTTAAACATGATAGCTTGAGAGTGTGGAATGGAGAAAAGAAAAATAGATAAAAATACAACATCCTGAATCATGAACCGAATTACGCTCATGTGGCTGTTACAGTAAAGGAAAAATAATTAGTTTTGTTTCTTAGAGCTCAAGCATTTTTATTTATTTGTTGTCTGAGTTGCCTGAACACTTTGAATAACAGACCTTTGTGAGAGGTTGAAGCAATTACTGTGTAAATGTAAGGTAATGTAGAGTAATTTTATTCCATGTTCCAGAGTGTTCTGAGACTAATACATAGTATTTAATATGTGTTCTACTGCTGTAATTTGTGGTGGTGGCGTATTGTTTACATCTTTTAATATTTAGGTCAGTGAATTCCAACATGAAGATTTCATGATTTAAATGCTTTGCTCAGGTTGACTTCAATTTTTGACAGATTGTACAGTTCACAAACATTATGTTTTGAACAAAAAATATTGTTGTGCTGCAGTCCTTTGTAATAAAGAGAATTGGTTGTATCTATTATTACTATAATGATAATGAAAGCACTGTATTTGTTCCCATTGGACTTGAATCTAATATTGTTCATTTACTATTCAATACTTGCAGGATTCTAAACCTCACATAATTCTCTTGATTTACAACTTGGTATGTATTTTTATTGGGGTATTTGCCAACCCCCCCCCCCGCAATCTTGTATGTACTATGCTATATGTTATGTCTGATTCAGCTTTATTGGGCATCTGTGTAAACATACTTGTCAGTTCAGAGGGACAATGTACAAATGGCTAGTAGGGATTATGGAAGGTTGGGACGTGCTTTTGTGGCATGTCTGATTGTCTCATGAAACTTATGTAATGGGAAAGGAGGGAACAGCCTGGCTTGTTGTAGGGACTTTTGCTAAATACAGAATTTGTGACAGGGTCACACATTCCAACGCTTCTGTATGTGCAGTGGCTGCAGGGAGAAAGTAGCCAGCATAGGACACATGGGGGTCTTGAGAGAAAAACTATCTCTTTCTGTCTATCTGTTTCTGCCTGTCTCTGTCTCTGTTTCCATAACCATCTCAGTCCCCACTTCCTCACCCCTCCCCCCCCACCTTGCCAACAGCTGTTATTCAACTCCAGCTTCTAATTACCACAAAAGAATGCAGGCATAGAAGGGTTGGGTCCTATTTTTTTAGGGAAAAAAAAACATAGAGAAAAGTTTTAGGTGATAATCTAATTTTTAGGTTTTGGTCAATAATTAAAAACATTTAAAAGACCTCAGAAGATTATGCATGTGTGTATCTGTCAGCTTATAGCCTCTGGTCTACATTTCTGTCAGTCACAGAAAATATTTATTGCCCACATCTGCTGCTCATCTCTTTTTGGAGATGCACATGTATCTTCAGGCTTTTTTTTTTTTTCTTTCCATTCTCTCCTTTTCACTCCTGGAGCCCATGGAAGAGAATTTAGATAGTGTATAAGCTCTCAGTATAATTTATGTGTTGAAACACTGGTGGAAACTTGGTTCTTTTAAGCCAAAAAGCTGAGCTGAGCAAAATCTGAAGAGACAATCAGAACTCATTTAAACAAAATGTCCAGAAGGAGCAGAGCTGGGATAAGCAAGTAGAGAAACCAAGTGAGATTGGATTAGCCAGGAAGGACATTGCAAAAGCACAAGTGAAGGCAATCTGACATCAGTGCTCAGCAGCAATGTTGGTAGAAAGATGGGAAGTCATTTCTCTACCTGGGGATAGAGATGAAATATAGGATAACTGGTCAAATTTGAATTTCAGATAAATAAGATTTTTCTTTTGGTTGTAAGTATGGGCAAAATATTGCATCGGACATGCTATGCAAAGACATTAGTCATTGTTTATCTAAAATTCAAAATGAAAGTGGCCTCTTGCGTTTGTACTTGTGAGCCAGGTCAAAATCCAGAGTCTAAGCCAAACTGTCCACAAGCAATAAGCCAGAATACAGAGAAAAAAAATGTAATATATTCTTTAATAGTGTTTGGCCTGGCTGGCTGGTAAGGAAGTATTGTCATGAAGTAGCTGAACATTAAAAATAAATATAAAACATAAATATATATACTATACATATATATTTTATGAGAAGTATTCACATGAAGAGGAGGACCAGGCTAACTGTATGCATAGCAAATGTGGATGTGCATAAAAAATACAGTTCAGGTGTTTGTCTATGATTGACTGAAGCATCCCTCAAAGGATGCATTCTTAAGAATGTTTTGGAAGTATGTTGAAATGATTGATAAATTAAAATTTGATTGATAGGAGATAGTAGTAGTGGTTAACATTATCCCTATTATTTGGCTAAAAGAGATCTGAGAAATATAACTAATTCTTACACATTATGTGCTTCATAAAAACATTTTATATGAACTGCTTTGGGTAATTGAACATGTATGCTATTATTCTTGCCCTTTATATTTATCTGCTTTATTTATAAAATAATTGTGCTAGGCTCTGAGGATAAAAAGAGATACATAAGACAAAGTTGCCTTCCCCAAGAGGTTCCCATTTAGTTCAAGGTGACATAGACATGGAGCAAATAAAGAGCAGCACATAATATAAATGTGTTTGCTGTTACGTGGCTTGCTATTTGGTAATTGTAGCAAAGGTTTTAAAATCTTAATGGACAGGGGGAGGTAGAAGAGCTCAGTTTTTGAAAGGACAACTGCATGAGAATAGTTATGGGTGCAGGAATTTGTAGGTCACACAGGAGTGGGTTTTGAGTGTAGCAGTGTGATTATCTGTTCTTATCAAAATATGTCACATTATGATAAAAATTTAACAGATGTTATGACTGTATAGGTCCGTGAACTATAACTTGGTTCTCTGTTTTTCTTTTTGTTATATTTACTATAAATCCTCCTTTGCATTTTTTCCTTCTTGCTTCCATAGGTTCATTAATAAATTAAATAGCTCCTACTATGTTTTTCTTTATTAGTAGTTACTGCTCTTTGCCATTATTTTTTATGACTTTTTGTTGGTTTTGATATTCAACTTCTTAATCTTCTCATTTTTGAGCTTTCATTTTGTTTTGCTTCTTGTTGACTTATAAATAAATAAAAATATATTTGAGCCAGGTGCTGGTGGCTCATGCCTGTAATCCTAACTACTCAGGAAGCTGAGATCTGAGGATTGTGGTTTAAAGCCAGCCCAGGCAGGAAAGTCCAAGATATTCTTATCTCCAATAAACTACTCAGAAAAAGCCAAAAGTGGCACAGTGCCTAAAGTGGTAGAACACCAGATGAGCAAAAGAAGCTCAGGGGAAGTACCCAGGCCCTGAACTCAAGCCTTAGGACCTGGTCTCTCTCTCTCTCTCTCTCTCTCTCTCTCTCTCTCTCTCTCACACACACACACACACACACATACACACACACACACACACACACACACACATACACTCACATGTGCATGCTCGCACTCTCTCTCTCTCTCTCTCTCTCTCTGTCTCTCACACACACACACACACACACACACACACACACACACAAATGAATTTGAGTGCCAACTATGTAGGAAAGCCAAAAGGTAATGGTTTTAGAGCCTGTGTCTGAGGATTGCTGAGTTTCAATCTGCCTCTATCACTCACCAGCTGTGTAGCCTTGGGCAAGCCGCATAGCATCCCTGGGCCTTATTTTTCAGGGTGGTAAAATAAAATATTAAAAATTATGTCTTTCAGGGGTTAGTGATGGGATTGGTGTTGAAGTACTTTCATAGCATGGGACCAAGCTCTGGGTTTGTTCTCCTGCTGTCTCTCCTACCTCCAAAAAAGTGTGGGATGATGATTATTAACCTATTTTGATGTGTCTATCTGAGGAACCAAAGGCTGTGAAAACTTGGATCATGACACCCAAAGTACTGATATTTTATTATTATTTACTACATTTAAGATGTGAGGCATGAACAAGAAAGACAAGATTTCTACTGACTTAGGGCTATCCTTTCATATTGTTTTAAGTGTGATGAAGAAAATATCCTAATAAGATGGAGGGATCATTTGTACTGGGACCTGAAGAAGGGCTCAACTACCCCTTTAAAAAAAGGAAAGTATTGGAACCTGTTTTAATTATGGCAGCTGTGATACAGTATAGAGGGAATGCAAATGCTACTGGGGAGAGAGGGGAAAAAATGGAAGCAGTATGTTCTCCAAATGAAGGGGCTGGAAGCTAAGGCTCTTTGGTTGTGAAGAAAGAAGGCTACATGCCTGTTGGTATTGGGTCCCTAGCCTGTTGTCCTATTTTTCTCTGAGGAATGAGATAATCTGTGGAGATTGGGGAAGGGAGGAAATGGCAGGTGGAGGAGAGGAGGCTCCTTTGAAAGTTTGAGGAGATAAGTGAATTTATTAAATGAACTTGTCAGGGATCTGCAGTGAGATTCTAGGCAACTCATAGTGCCCATTGGGATTTGTGGTCATGAATTTAAAATGAGGCTACTCAGCAGGGTTGCATGCATAAAAACATTTTTCTCAGAAAGATACATTGGCAGTTTATTTTTCTGTGATTTGCACATAACTAAAAATGTGTTATCTAATCTTCAAACCAAAATATACCAACTTCCCTATGTGATTAGTCAAGAACAGTTATTAAGCCAAGTGTGGTGGTACACACAGATAATCTCAGTACTTCAGGCGCTGAGGTAGGAGGATCATCAATTTGAGGTCAGCCTCAATAATAATGAGACTCTGTCTCAAAAGAAAAAAACCAAAAAACCCAAAAATAAAGATCTGTTTAATACAGAAGAACTATTACTAAAACTTTGACAGGTATAAGTTTTAATTTTGAAGTGTTTTGAACTCAGGGCTTCATGCTTGAGCCATTCCACCTTGCATTATTGGTTATTTTCAAGACAGGATTTTGTCTTGAAATGTCCAGGCTAGCCTGGGCTTTGATCCTTCTACTTATGCCTCCCTGGGTTGCTGGGGATAACAGGCACATGTCCTAGGACAAGACAGTAATTGACATGAAAATTTTCCCTGGACTGGTCTTGAACCATGATCCCTTGATTACCACCTCCTATATAGCTAGGATTACCAGCTTGAGCCATTGTACCCAGCTGTCCAAACCTTTTGAATCGTTTTCTGCTGTGACATGACACCTGCCTGTCACAGTAGCCAGTAGCCGTATATGATTTTTGAACTCTTGAAACATGTCGAATGCTTTTTTAACAAACTGAAATCTTCATTTTTATTTGTTTTTTCACTATTTAAGAGCTGCATATGGCTAGCAGCTATTATTTTGGACAAGAATTGTAGACATTACCATTGCCTTCTGACATTTATTATTGTCGAAGGAATCCAGACTCAGTTTGATTTTAGAAATTTGAAGTTTTATGAATGGTGGATATAGTCTTTCAGACTTCCTTTTTTATAAAAAAAAATAATGAAACTTATTGAGCATGTGACAGGTTCTTCCCAGATTCTAGAAGTTTTCTTTTAGTATGTCTTTTGGAAGATTCATGATGGACAAAAGCAAACATTTAGAACGTGTGAGTTTGTGTCACTGCTATTCAAATTTTGTGTTGTGTGATCTTGTGGAAAATGCCTAAAATTTTCTTGGAATTATTTTTCTACAGAAGTTGCAATCAAGTACAAACAGAAATTCCTCTGCCTCCCCCCACCCGCTCCTTGCACTGCTGGATTCATTTGCTTTGCTTTCTTTTTTTCCATCTTTATTTTTTTATTTAAATTTTAATTTTATTGTCAAGGTGATGTACAGAGGGGTTACAGTTACATAAGTAAGATAGTGAGTGTATTTCTTGTCTATCTTGTTACCCTCAAACATTCTTTCTCCCACTTTCCCTACTCCCAGCCCCCTCTCCCAAGTTGTACAGATCTACATCTTATTCATAGACTCCTCAGGAGAGCTAACAGAACTTCATGATTTTTCTTTTTTAGATTTATCTTTTTCCAGTCTTCATTTTTCCTTTGCATGCTGTCTCAAGTTTATTTACCATCCATATCACATTTTTTATGGTGTAAAGAAGGTTTTATATTTCTTCTAGTTAAGTTTAATTTCTTCTTTTGTACATTTTATTTTGTTCTCCACTTTTCTTGTTCTGCAGTCCTTCATTTAATAGAGAAAATATGTTCTTGAATCTTGGTATGAGCAACACACATGTGTGCTCTTTGTATTACAAGCCCTGTATTACAACTCAAAGGAGGGCATCTTATCTGTTCTAGAGAAATATCTTTCTGTGCTTCAAGTTTGTTCAGAGATTTCATTTAACTTTTTTCTAGTAGAAACAGAACCAATTCTGTCAGTGTTGGAGATTTCAGGATTATTGTTTTCTCTGTCCATCCCTCTTGTTCAGGGATGGCCAAGTGCAACTTTCTAGGTTTTCAGTAGGAAGCTGTGGTGAACCACTGCCACAGTTCCTGGGACTTGGCAAATCAGTTCTGGTGTTTTCTTTTTACTTTAGGAGAGTAGCCCTCAGGATTTCCTTTGGAAAAGGTTTTTTTTTTTTTTTTTTTTTTAAATGTTTGAAATAAGGTGAGAGGTTGTTGAAATTCTCTTTCAGTAGGTAAAATTTCACCTAAAGAATTAAAAGAGAAATATGCATAGTTCTTAAATCCACTGAGGAAAATGCAAACAATAGGTTAGGGTTGTTGGTGAAGTCCTAATCTCACTTTGCTTTATCTTTCAGAATGAGTCATTTTCTGTCTGTTGGCACCAGGTCCTCTTTTTACACATTCATTTTTCCTTCTCTTTCTGGGGCAAAGGATTTAGTTGATGGTTTACCCTGGATTTTTCTGTTCACTCATACATCAAAGGAACTATTGGTGAGGTAAAGGCCATGGTGTTATAAAAGAGGTAATTTAAAGAACTGTCCATTGACTTACTGCAATAGTGGAGATTGAACGCAAGCCTCAAGTGCTCTACTACTTGAACCACTCCCTTCCTTTGCCTTTGAGACTGTTTTTCAGGTATGGTCTTCTGCTAACTTTGCCGAGGTTGGTCTTGAATCATCTTCTTTCTACCTTGATTTCCAGCATAGCTAGGATCACAGGCATACACCATGACTACTTTCTTTTTTTCCTTTTATAGTTGTGAGAATTTCATATCTTTCTTTACTTTTTTTTTTTTCTGGTATACTGGTGCCAGGGTTTGAACTCAGGGCCTGGGTGCTGCCCCTTAGGTTTTTCTATCAGGAGTAGCATTCATTCTACCACTTGAGCCACAGCTCTACTTCCAACTTTTTGCTGGAAGTAGATAAGAGTCTCATGATCTTCCTGTCAGGGCTGGATTAGAATTGTGATCCTCACATCTCAGATTCCTAAGACCCACTGGCACCTAATTTAAAACTGAATTTTTTTTGTGCCCATCTTGGGGTTTGCACTTAGGGCCTGGGTGCTGTCCCTGTGCTTCTTTTACTCAAGTCTAGAACTCTACCATTGAGCTACAGTGCCACTGTTGGCTTTAACTAAATAATTCATTGGAGAAAATAGTCTCATGTACTTTCCTGCCCAGAGTGGCTTCAAACTACGATCCTCAGATCTCAGCTTCCTGAATAGCTACAATTATAGGAATGAACCTGCAAAACTGAAAAATCTTAAAGAACTTAAGTATTACTATTCTTGGGTGCTAAGGTAGGAAGCTTCCAGTGTAGAATGTGATTACCAAGGACAGGTACTTATTCATGCTTTATTACTGAATTGTCTTAAAGTCAGTAGAGTTAATTCTTCTCCATGAATTGTGCAATACATAAGGGATGAATTCAGTTTTAGAAAGGGCTCACAGATTTTGATGAATGCAAATTGTGCTTTAACTTTCTGCTGTTTTTCCTAGACATCCCAATTAGCAGACCATTGCCTTCATGTGGACAGGATTCAATAGTCAATGTCTATAAAGAAACATAAAATGTTTTTATAAATTTGAAGATGGTTGAAAATATTTCAGCACTCCCTTGACATTTTTTTCCATTTAAGTCACTTCTGAGTAGTATTTAAATGTGCCTTGTTCTGTCAAAGCATTTTTTTCTCTCATGCTGCTGCTGAAATTGAGGCCAACAGCTCCCATTAGTGTTGCTAATCTGGAATGTAAATTGAGATGGCCTGTGGTTGAACATACCCCAGTGAATTCAAGAATTGTTCTGTTTGACAAATACCAGGAGTCTTATTATTGGTGAAAATATGCTTAGTATTACTAATATATTTTGAGCATATTAAATTGCTTTTTGTGTGTTACTTTTATATTATCCTTAAATATCTAACTGGATTTATTTCAATACTATTATTAATAAATCACTTGGATTTTGCAAAATAAGCTTGTGAATAGGTTGCCCATTATTTAAAAATTATGGTGTCTAAGCTGTCTTCCTAGTTTCTTGTGCTCTTTCACTTAGAAATAACGATTATTTGGAGAAATGAGCACAGTATTTTAATTAGTTGTTTCATATTTTACTTTTATCCTTGACATTGATAAATATTTCTACTTGAGTTTTCTTCATGCATCTGCATGTAAGAAATATTTCTTTTTTTCCCCTGCCTGCTGTGACAATGCCTTATTCCTCCTAATACATAAAAGAAGTGACATCTCTAATCATAGCTACATTTTTTTTTTTCCTACTGAGGACTTTTTGTAGAGTCTGGATAATTTAACAGTTGGTTGTTCCTAGCTCCTAGACTCTTGTGTATTTTACTTAGATACATTAAAAAAGGATGGATATAATAGTGTTCAGTCCCAGTTTAACCACACTGCTATGTGACCTTGGGCAAGCCTTGTGTAAAATGTTTGTGAATGTTGTGGGTCTTGTGGCTACAAAGCAACTCATATAGTGCTTGTCGCACAAAATACTCAATACTTACTAGCTTCATTTTTCTTCCTTTCCTTTCTCGCAGTGTATGAGTTCATTTTTACCAGTGAAGTTTTATAAATTACTTCTGTATTTCTCATATCTGGACCCAAGCATTAAACGTAGTCAATGCTAAAGATATATTTTATACAATTTTAACAACATTGCCTTAGATTGTTAAAACAAATTCTTCCTTCTTAGGTTTCTAATTTTGTCAGAACTTGTAGTAGTTCCTTCTACTTGTTATGGCCTTTCCTATTAGTGACTTATATGTAATATATGGTTGGTCAATATATCTTAGATTGTCATTAATAATTTAATTCTCTGAAATCTTAAATTTTTTAAAATTAAATTTTGTATGTGTATATGTATGTATGTATGTATTTATTTTGTTCCAGTTTGAGTCTTGAATTCAGGGCCTGGGCTCTGTCTCTGAGCATCTTTTGCTCAAGGCTAGTCCACTACCACTTGAGCCACAGTTCCTCTTCTGGCTTTTTGATAGTTTTAGTAGAGATAAGAGTCTCACAGTCTTTCCTGCCTGGGCTGGCTTTTAACTGCCATTCTCAGATCTCAGCCTCCTGAATAGCTAGGATTACAGGCGTGAGCCAGCAAGGCCTGGCTTAACATTTTTATTTCTGAATTCACATACGTTAGCAATACATGAGGGTTCTATTGTGGTAATCCCATACATGTAAATAGTATGCTTTTGAGCATTTTCATTTCTTTATTGCCTTTCCATTCTTCCCCTTCCTCGTTCTCCCTTCTAAAAATAACATTATGTGGGATTCACTGGGCTGTCCTCATGTATAGAGGTATATATCATCTTTCCATCCTCTTTACCCTAAAGTGCCTTTTCTTTTCCCCTTCCCACCTTCAAAAACAGTTCCCTTTTTACATTCATGACCCATTATTATTTAATTCTCTGAATAATAACTTGGTACATTTTTTTTACTGTTTTTGTTTTACTCTTGAACTTTATAATTCCTTTTAAATCACTTATAATTTCCTTTACCCTCCTGTACTGCAGTAATCAATACAGCTGATTAAGTTTTTACTCTTCAGTTGTAATTCAAATTCTATTAAAGGTCTGGTGCTTTGAGCCTTATGTTGGAGCCTGGAATTTCATTTCACACTAACAAAGAAATATCAACCATTATTTTCTTGGTTGTATGGTGACAATGGTTTTTATTGCGATTCTAAAGACAGTTTGAAGCTTAATTCTGAAAACATTGTATTTTAATCTTAACAGATTCTGCTTAAAAAATAAGGTCTCTAAGAATGAGATGAAAGTTTTCCTTTTCTTTTTTTAACATTTTACATATATATTTTTTAATTGTGAAAATACTGTACAGAAGGTTACAATTACATGAGCAAGGTAATGAGTAGATTTCTTATCAAGAAAGTTTTCCTTTTAATGATGATTAATAACCTATTTCGATGTGTCCATCTGAGGAACTAAGGCCAATTTTGCTATCAGGCCATTTGTATAAGGACACACACAGATGGGTCTTACTCCAAACCCTGCAGGCAAACAGACCAGACGCCCCTTTAATTGCTTAACGAAGATTTCCATAACTATGTCTCCCTTCCAAGGACATGCTGATCTTCACTGTGACATCTCCCAAATTCCATACTCCTCAGAAAAACCTCATTGCATTCATTCAGTAAAACCTTCCTGTACTGTTCTACAACTGGCCACCCAGAATAAGAACCAGGAAGTTTCTAGTGGGCAATTTGAGTTAACTGTGTAACTATAGCAGCCTAAGCAGAAAAGTATCAGACTAACACAGAAAGTCAGAGATGTCAGAATGCTGGTTGGAAATCGCTTATGAGTCCTGGAAACTTCAGCTCTTAAAATGGAATTTTGTGATTCACAATAGGCTCTCACATCCTGTAATTTCTTAGGGGTCAGTTCAAAGATAGAACTTTGAACTGGTTCATAGCAAGTGCTCACAGGTGGTAGTTAAATTGGAATTCATTTACTGGTAATATCTGTAGGTAAAAGTTGTGATTACCACTTCAGCTATCTATTATTTCAATTCACAGAGTTAAGTATGTTAACAAATCTCAGAAATGGAACAACATTCTTTGTGAAGCAATCAAATGAATTGTTCACTGAGGGTTAATTGGTAATCACTCTTTCCTGTGTCTTGAGTAATTGGATGAATAAAAAGACCATATAATCTATCTGAATCTGGATCATGGACCTTAAATTCCCAAATCATTGGCCACAAACTAAGTACATATTATCTGAAACAGCTGAGAAGTAGCACAGTGCTATACATGTATTAAGTACCTAGTAAACATTTGTTTATTTATTGATCAAAGAAATAAATGATACACTTAGACTACAAGAAAGAATTAACTAGCAACATTATTTTATACCATTAAGGAAGATTATTGTTTGAAGTTCTTTCTTAATTATTGATTTGAAGAATTTGTGACTAGAAGAGACTATGAGGCTTATCTATTTCCAACCTCCAGTTTAATAAATGAAGCAATGAGGCCCTGGGAGTTAGATGATTTGACCACTGCTAACTGCTTAATGACTGAGGCGAGCCTGGAGTCTAGTCCCAAGCTAGATTTACAGACGCTTGTGGGAATGGAAGAAGTTCATCCTGCGGCCTTCCCAGTCTATGCCTATGTCAGTGCTGTTAACTGATCATCCCAGAAACAGTGATCAGTGAGATTGGTAGAGAAAAGGGGACAATAGTAGATGTTTCCTTAAAAAAAAGACTTTAAATGAAGGACAGATATCTTCCATGTTAATTTTCACTGGGCCCCTGGGAATGGGAGGTGAGCTAGTTTTGTTCTTTGGTGTCTACTTTGCAGTCTTAGGATCCTGTTAATGAATACAACTTACTAAGCTTTTTAAGCAGGCTTCAGGTAATTCTATTTTCCACAAGGGTATAGAAGACCCATTGTGTTGATGGTGGTATATTTTCTCTCAAGGTATTCTTTGACATGTATAACAGTGAGATCCAAGTCTACATTTTAACCCTACACTTTAGCATACTACCCTGGCTAAGATTTGTACAGGAGAGTAAGTTGATTAGAAAGCAGAGGTCTAATGGTTAGTACCTATTGTCTATATTAAGAGTAAAGCCTGGATCCCCATCTTTCAGTGTGTGTGTGTGTGTGTGTGTGTGTGTGTGTGTGTGTGTGTGTGTGTGTGTGTGTGTGTTGACATATGTAGCTCAGGCTGCTCTTAAACTTAAAATCATACTTTTTCAACCTTGGTGTGCGCAACCATGTCCAACTTTTCATTGTGTCTTATCTTGAGGTTTATGACCATTTATCAATGTCATTCATTCATTCAAAGAATACTTGTTGAATATTTGCTACTAATCTGGCAAGTATTCTAGGAATTAGGGGTATTGCGGTGAACATACCAACAGCATTAACTCTTGTCTTCACAGTACCTTCATTCTATTAGGAAGACAAGCATATTTCTCTCCTCCTATCTATTCTTTTGATACCCTTCTCTCTAGGTTCTTAACTCTTGATTTTTTCTTAGAAATATTTTATCATTCAGCTTTATTCTAACCTATTTCACCTTCCCTAAACCCCTGTTTAGCTTCACTCTAAGATGGAAGGTCTAAATGCTCTTGTCAAATCCTTTTTTTTTACCTAATATACTATAAATAGGTAAAACTCCAGTGTATTGTCTCTTTGGATTTACATGGCATCTCCAAGTTTTTAGAATTTTCTTTGGGGATTCCATGTGTCTACAGATAATTTTTCAGATAGAAAATTACCAGTGCAAATGTATTACTTGCTTGGATTGTGAGTGTGTGTTTAGAGGGCCTATCCAAATAAGAATATATGATTGTGTTAAAACACGAGATGTAGGTCAGTTAGGGGAAGGACATTTTTGACTATGGAGAAAAAAAAGAAAGCAGCACATCTGAAAAGATGGCCCTAAATTTTAGAGACAAAAAGCACTGAGTACTTGTAATCAGAACGAAGTCAATAGCTGTTGCTGACCATTGACCAGAGACACATGAATTACCATGATGGAGTTGTTTTCTAGTGTCCTCAGCGCAGAATCTATAAATGACATGCCATCTTGGCAAAGAGAAACAAGATTCTGATTTATGGTGCACTTTTAGGGTAAGATGAAATGTTTCAGAGGTAGTAGGTGTTACTTGACATGACATTTTATCTTTGAAAGCCTGAGTGGCAGTGCTTATTTCTACATTTTAACTTGATGATGGAAAGAAAAATCTAGTCTTTAATGACATCACTCTTAATTTCCCTAACTATTCCCATTAGAAGGGTGATTTAAACTCAAATTTGGTCCCTGGAAAGTTTAAATTAAATCAGACACAATTATATATTGCAAATTAGAATGTCTTGGAGCCTAGGATAGAAGGGAATTTATGTTTTAAAAATAACTTACACAATAGATAATTGTAGTAGGATATTGTTGACATAGCTTATGTATTTCAATTTATTTTGTTAAGGCCTACTATATTTAGATTTTGAATCATTCTAGTTGCCCTGTTGTGACATCATATTTCCACAGATGATTGCCACAATGTATTTTATACCACAAGTTCTTTTTGCATGGCATTGACATTCTTTCCATTGACTGTTGTGTCTGTTGTCTCTCTCTGAATATGGACTGCCTTTGTGGCTGCCTTGACTAATAGTTGGAAGTGATACACATTTGACTTCTGAAGCTAAGTCATAAAAATGTCATGTACCTCCACCTTATTCTTTTGGGATGCTTGCTCTTGGAAACTAGCCAGCATTCTGTGAGAAAAAATGCAAGTATACTGGCTGGCTGCCCAAACTGAGGGCAACTCAATGAGTGGATAAGCTTTCAGTATCTTCTAGACCTCAAGCACAGAGGTAACGCTCCTCTCCACAACCTTTTAGCCACCCCAACTGACAGTATGTGGAACAGAAAGGAACCTTGTCCAGATTAGAGACTTGTGAGCAAAATAAAATGATTGTTACTATTTGAAGCCACCAAATAATCAGAATAAATTACAAGTATGCTTAAACATGAATATAGTGTTCTAACACATTTGTGTAAGAGGGACTGATTATTATTTACTCTGTCTGCATGAAACAGCATTATCTTGACCTAAATAGACAAAGTCTATGTGTTCTAGTCAACAGACACTAGCATCTGGATGAACTTGGTAGTTAGTAGTAAGACTGTGTCCACAGCTCTATCACAAGTTACTGAGAGTTTCTTCATCTAGAAAATGGAGGTAACAGTAATACAATTAAGTCCTAGAATTTTGAATGTTGAATCAATTAGTACATGTAAAGCTCTTAGGACAATACTTGGTACATAGAAAGCACCCAATAAATGTAGATATTATTAGCAGCTTTATAATACTAATGTTTTATGAGAACAACCCTAGGATTTGTCAAGAGGTATCTAACCAGAAACCAGTTATCATTATTACCTCATAATTTTTCTATATTTTCTTGCAACTGATAAATTGTACAAGCCTTTTGGTGTTTTTTAGTATCAGTCCTGGGTTTCTCCTTAGTAGCATGCCTTGATGATAGTTTTTTTCCCCATTGAGGATATGGAAATAATTCAGGTCCATAACTTGATCCCCCTGGAGCTTTTGCAGCTGTGAGGATATCTGAGTTTTTCTGTGGGCTCATTATAATTCTGTTTGGTTCTTATGCTCTTGAAATGCAGCTTTTAAGTAGAGACCAGAGGCTTGATTTATCTGTGGAATTCTAAGTAAGGCTTTGCTTCTCTTGAATCTTTTTCTCTCTTTCCCCCACCCCCTCCTCCCTCTTTCTTTTCTGCAAATTGCTGGCTGTGGTCACGTAATGATGTATTTCTAACTGGAACATCCTCATCTCTGTTGTCTTTGCTGTAATCACTGTCTTCTGTGTGCTGTGAAGATAGGAGGCAGGCTTTAAATCTCCTTGGTAGGAAGAAATGCTTCCTGCTTGGAGTCTGATTCGAAAATAGATAAACCACTGGGCAAAACCAGACACCATCATACCTCCTGGGCCAACACCATTAAGTACACCCTCAATAGCAGCAGCCAAGGGCAATAGTGTTAATCATAGCATGCACCATACCCTGTAAGTTAAATAAATGCTGATGGCTAATGAAATGTAGGTATTGAACTTTCTATTTGTGAGATTTATATTGTAGATTTAGTAATTTATTTTAGAAATGTAGACACAACTCCATCAAATCTATATATAATGATGTAGCCTAGAGAAAAGATTCAGAATGTTTTATTTATTTATTCAGTTGTGGGGCTTGAACTCTGTCTGGGCTTTGGTGCTGTCCCTGAGCTCTTTTGGTCATCAATAGTGCTCTACCGCTTTGAGCCACAGTGCCACTTCTGGTTTCCTGGTGATTAACTGGAGATAAGAGTCTCACAGACTTTCCTGCCCTGGGTGGCTTTGAATCATGATCCTCAGATCTTAGCTTCCTGAGTAGCTAGGATTACAGGTATGAGCCACCAGCGTGGCACCTGGCTATTTATTTATTTTTGTTATGGTAAATAAGTAAACTTTTGTGCATGTGCATACACATGTGTGCGTGTGTGTGTGTGTGTGTGTGTGTGTGTGTGTGTGTGTGTGTGTGTTGGCTTAAACTCAGGGCCTGGGTGCTGTTATTTTTGTTGAAGACTGGCAATCTACCTACTTGAGCCACAGCTCCACTTCTGGCTTTTTGGTGGCTAATTGGAGATAAGAGTTTCATGGGACTTCATACACAGGCTGGCTTAGAATCTCAAGACTCATATTTAGCCTACTGAGTAGCCAGGATTACAGGAGTGACCCATTGGTGTCTGGAAAAAAAATACTAGAAAACCTTTAAAACAGGTGGCTGAGTTAAAATTATGTAAATTTGTTTATTTATTGTCACTAACATTGTACTTTGTCTTGTTAATATTTTGAATTCTCAAAGTAACAGTAAAGTTTTGTTTCCATTGCATTTAAAAACAAAAAACACAAAGCATACTTGTTGAAGGATGCTATTTACTACCTATTTTATAGAGAAAACACGTTCCAGAAAGAGATGGAAAGGGGAGTAACTTAGAATTGCACTTGCCTCTAAATAACAGTTGTTAAAAGTTTATTTTCCTTCGTAACACAATGTCCAGGGGAAGAAAGTAGTTTGGGGAAGACAGCTCCATGAAGTTATAAGTAAGAACTTAGGTTCACTGAAGATTTGTGCTTATGGTTAAAAGATGACAGCCTTCTCTAGATTCCAGGAAGAAAGGAAGGAGAAAAATATTTAGGGATACAGGGTCCACCTGCAACAATGAGACGTACAAGTTGTTATGTCAAAAATGAACTTTACAACTTTGGTGGTGGGGGGGGGGGGAGGAGGGTTGGGTGGGGGGATGGGGGGAGGATGGAATGGGAAAGGGAAACAAAGGAGGAGGCTACAATGCTTGATAAGAAATGTACTTATTATCTTGCTCATGTAATTATAACCCCTCTGTACAGTATTTTCACAATAAAAAAAATTTAGGAAAGTAAAAATTTATGAAAGTAGCCAGGCACTAGTGGCTTACACATACAATCCTACCTACTTAGGAGGCAGAGACCTGTAGGATCACAGTTCAAAACCAGCCACTAGCAAAATGCCAGACTGGAGGTAGAGCAACAGAGCAGTAATCTGAACAAATGTGAGGCCCCCTCTGAGTTCAAGCCCCAGTATAGCCCCCCCCCCCAAGCTTATGAATCAAATAACTTTTTTGCGGGGGGGGGGTGGGGATCAGTAGTGGGGCTTGAACTCGGCCTGGGTGCTGTCCTTGTATCCTTCAGCTCAAGGCAAATGCTCTACCATTTGAGCCACAGAGCCATTTCTGTTTTTTTGGTGGTTAATTGGAGAGAAAAGTCTCATGGACTTTCTTGCCTGGGCTGGCTTTTGAACCATGATCCTCACATCTCAAGCTCCTGAGTAGCAAGAATTACAGGCACGAACCACTGGCACTGGGTTTTTGATCTTCTGTTTTCTCAACAAAAAGTAATTGCCAAGTTAAATGAGATTATGTAACATAAAATGGTGCTTTGTAAGCTTTCAGTCAATGGTAGTTCTTCAGGAATTGTATGGTGAAGCTGACACTAGAATTCAATTTTTCCAAGGACCACAGCATTGATTTCCTTCAATATCTAAAGAACCTAAAGACTGGGAGCATATACTCTAACCCTAGGCACTGACTTTCTTTTTCAGAAATTACCATCTTTTTGAGTATTCCTCTTCACCATTTAGGTAAATGTTAATGACATAAGTACAATAAAGGCGAGTCTTCTTTAACTGTGCTATTAGAACCTACATCATTCCAACAGTGCATACTTCCTTTAGCCTTGAAAACTATTTTTTTGATTATCCTTTTGTATTTTAGACTTGTGTTTGGGTTATATAAAGATGTACCAGAACCTTGCTGCAAAGCTACTTGTTCTTTTCTGCTTTTCAATCTTAATTATGAATTTTTTTTATAATAGGTGGATACTAATTCTTCAGGTAAATTCCTTATGTCAATTTGAGTGGATCATACAGAGTTCATCTAATGGTAGTAGAAGCACTGGCTTATTATTGTTGTCATTATGTCTATCTGTTTCCACTTAACAAGTATGTTTTGAGTTATTCAAGCAAATACCAAAGAAGTTGGTTGCATTGGGGGAGGCAGTTACAAAATGCCATTTTTTAGGATTGGGAAGAATAATGGAAAGGGTGACTCTGAGCAGAAAGCACTGGATACTTAGAAGCATATGTTGGATTTTAACCCCCTTGTACAACCTTTTGAAGTTCAGGAAAAAGCTTATAAATGCATAAATCATAGTCACACACTCCCGTGTCTGTCTCCTGCCCCCAAGGTCATTTTGACACCGAGTAACTTGTGAAAGGAGAACCTGTGAACACAAAGTATTCCAATAAGATAGTTCCTGATGGGTATCATAAACAAGCGCTAAATATGAAGAGGAGGTAGAGAGAGAAAGGAGCCACTTCCAGATTTTAGTTCACAAGTGAAATCATTCTAGTACACAGGCTACTTTTGATTAGAGATTATGCATATTAAGCATTTAAAGAAAGACTTGCTGATATGCTCATCTCCTTTTCTTAATTTGATTGGTTGACATAAATAGTGTTGTTTACTATCATTCTGTTGGAATAGAAGACCTAATAGAAGGCCTTTTAAATCAAAATACTTAAGGTCTCTGCCAAGGAAAAATAGGAAACAGAACATTTGTGGGTAGGACTCAACTCCTTATATCAACTAGTGGTAATTTGACCACTAGTTGAAAGTTGGAAAGAACAAAGGAAGACAAAAGGAGCAGAGGAGTAACAGTAACATGGGTAAGCTGAATAGTCAACACTTTATCTTGTGTGGATGTGCAGGTAGGCCCTCTAGCATGGCAGTGAAGAAACTGGCTCTGGAGTCAGACCTCTTGCAGTTGTCAATCTGTTGTTCTCATGCATCCCTCCCTCCCTCCCTCCCTCCCTCCCTCCCTCCCTCCCTCCCTCCCTCCCTCCTTCCCTCCTTCCCTCCTTCCCTCTCTCCCTCCCTCCCTCCCTTCCTTCCTTCCTTCCTTCCTTCCTTCCTTCCTTCCTTCCTTCCTTCCTTCCTTCCTTCCTTCCTTCCTTCCTTCCATTTGTGTATTAATTGTATCAAGAGGTTTTAATTTTTATCATATTTCATAATTTTCTCAGAATAATCTTCTTTATTGCTATTTCCTTGCCACCAACCCCCGACCACCCACAATTTCCATTGAGATTCCTTATTCCATTTTTTATATATAGTTGCAGTATGTTTCAAAATTACTCACTTTTTTTCATCCACAGATTACCTTTCCTCTTCATTATTCTTCTAAGTTAAGTAAAGCAATTATAATTTTGTGATATTGAAAGACAGTGAATAACAACACTACATTTTTTGATACAGAAAAGTTGCTTAAAGACATTGTGGAAAGTGGTGAAAAGGAAAACAGAAAGGACATATCTAGTTCTCCACATTTCTTGGTTCCTGCTAAAAACTCTTTCACATTATCCATCAACCAGGGTAATTCAAAGACTTTTTAATGAAAGTCCAACACCTTCTAATGTTTTTAAGAAAAGTCACCCTAGCAACTGAAAGCAGAGTGGAGAGATCAGCCTGATTTAAGAGAGTAAAATTACTCATTCTCTTTCATTTTCTCTCTCTCTTCCCCTTTATTCCCCTAAACTTAACTCCTATAGTTATGATCGTGCTTTATATATGTTATATTTTATGGATTAGGTATATATGCTTATATACACATAGTCATGTCCTTGAGCATATATGTTCTATATATCTTCTTGGCACAAATGAGTGAAGTCATATGGTATTTGATTTTCTGAAGTCAACATGATACTATCTCCAAATCTATCTACTTCCTTAAAATGACATGATTTCATTTTTTTAATGATGTGACTTTTTGATCATGTATTTTCCTTATAAGGGTAATAATCATCACAGGTTGTAAGAATGAAAAGAGATGACGAGTGAATTCTTGGAGGAGAGCCTAGTATGTAGTAATCTCTCAATGTATGTTTGCTATCATAGTTTTTGAAGTTTGATGCCTTTCTAGGAGGGCAGTCACTTTGTACTTTTATTCAGAAACAAGTAAAAATTACTTTTTAAAAGGCAAATTGATTAACTTCTTTATCATTTCACCTATTCATTGCAAACAGAATGGAAAAAAATAGTGAATAGAAATGGCCAAATTAGACTGTTCTGATCAGGCAGTCTGGAGTCTGATAAAAAGAAGGGGCTATGGAAGGATTGCTAGTGAAAGCAGCCATTTCTCTACTTAGTATCATTTTCCTAGTGAGTCTCTATACCCCTGGGCTGCCACAACAAATCACTAAAAACTGGATAGCTTTAAACAACAGACACTTAATCCTTCACAAATCAGAGTGACAGCAAGCCCATCCTCCTTCTGAGTCTCCCAGTGGGACCCTTGCTTGCCTCCCCTGGGCTTTTGTTATTGGTCACCATTCCTGGCATCTCTGGCTTTGCTATGCCGTGGTTTTATCACTCTAGTGTCTGCCTAGTTAGTTCCATGGTATTCTTCTCATGCGTTGTCTAAATTCCCGTATAGCACTTTTTTCTCCTATAAGAATACAAGTCATACTGGATTAGGTCCTATTTTAATAGCATCTCAATATGATTACATCTGAAAAAAGAAATCTCTATTTCTAAATAAGGGCACATTCATATTGTATCTCTTTAAGGTACACACTCAACTCATGACAAGTTCTTTCAAGGCCTTGTGCAGGTCTATTAGGTTGGGTGATGTTTTGATAAGTTTATAGAGATAGAAGCTGAAGCTTTGACTAGCTTTTTTTTTTTTGCCGGTCATGGGGCCTGAACTCTGGTTCTAGGTGCTGTCCTTCAGCTCTTCAACTCAAGGTTAGCGCTCTACCACTTGAGCCACAGCTTTTGTGGTACAAAGGAATCAAACCCAGGGCCTCATGCATGCAAAGCAAGCACTCTATCACTGAGCCACCTTCCCAGCCCCAGCTTTGACTAACTTTTGAGGGGTGGTGGATGTAGGCAGTTGTCCTATAGCTAGGTTGTTGAGTCACTTTTACTCCTGGGTCTATGCATTCAGAGATTTTCTGTCTTCTAAAATACACACATTTATATAAGAACAACAGCAGTTTCAGATTTATCTAGTGATACCTGCAATATGTCAGATGGCTGTTTTGTTTTGTTGCTTTTGCTTAATGTAAGTTTCATGTCTTGGGGATATTTATGAATCAAGTGGAGTCATGGGGATCAAAATGTTTCAAATTTACTGCGATATAGGAGGCATAATGTATTTCCTGCTTAATTCCTTGGGAGGCGTCACACATGGGATCCCAGCAGGTTCAATAAATCATATAACCTGGAGGAGCAACCCAGATGGTGTAAAGCCACTGACCTAACACAGAGCTGAGCATGCTGCAGAAGGCTGAAAGCTTGGCTGGATTTTGTGGCCTTGAGCTAGGGTATGTCATGGTCTACCAATTTGCTATTTATCCTTGTGAATCCTCAGAGCTACAGCTAATATTTTCAAAGGCTTAGCTCCCACAATTTAAGAATGAACTTGGTTAGATGTTAGATCAAGTAAGGGAAAATGAGAATGTCATTGCACAAGAGAAAAATGAACAATAGAGTGGAGATGTCATATTTTAAAAATAGATTGTTTTGAGTTTTGTTTAGTTATTTTTTTCTGTTTAAGCTTTTGAAATAAACCCTTCTCTTTTTGGCTCAAATCTAGCAACAGGGTTTGGAAGAAACAAAAGAAAATAGCTTGTCTAGGATGGATGGAAGGAAGGGATGCTGTGATGTGGTAGATGAGGCAATATACTATACAATACCATTTCCTCCTTCAGAGAAAAAAAGGGCAATTTGAGGACGATTGGAGCTGGTAACACTGCACAAGATGGAGGTTAGGGGACAGAAAGAATGTTCATTTGGAATAACACACTTAAAACTGAATACAGGAGTTTCATGCTTAGTATTTGATATACCTGCATTGATGTGATATATAATTCATACTACTTGAAGTTGAAGTTTACTTTTGCAAAAGTGTTTTTTTTTTTGTTCTAATCCTAGGGCTTGAGCTCTGTAACTAGGCTCTGCCCCTGAGCTGTTGTGCTCAAACCCAATGTTCTTCCACTTGAGCCACAGCTCCACTTCCAGCTTTTTGGTGGCTAAGTAGAGATACGAGTGTCATGGGCTTTCCAGCCTGGGCTGGCTTTGAACCTTAGTCCTCAGATCTCAACCTCCTGGGTGACTAGGATTACAGGCATGAGCTGTTGCTGCCTCTCCTTATGAACATGATTTTCAAATAAAACTTGCAAGAACTTTGGAGGATAACACTTCATTATTACTAACTTTAGTATAATGAAGGATGTATAAAAAAGTCTTTTTTTGGAAATAAGAGCCCAACTTTAGAGCAAACTAGAAAGGCTAGGGGCTGGAGGTTTAGCCCAGCGGAAGGGCGCCCGCCCGGCACGCGCAAGGCCCTGGGTTCCGTCCTCAGCCCTGGGGGGGGGGGGGGGGGGGGAAGACAAACTAGAAAGGCATTCTGTGCTGATATGATACATAAAACATGAAATTGTTATGTAAATAATGCAGATACTGAAAAGGTACATTGTGTATGATTCCTATTTATTTCATTTTTTTATTCTTGAATTCTCATTTATTTAAAGTTAAAGATTGAACAAACCTAATCTATGTCATGATGTGGAGAGGCACAGCTTCTGGTAATCAGTTTGATCTGGGAGCTGCTGATTTGAATGTGTCCATTTTGTGATAATTTATCAGACTGTATAGTCATTTGTTTACTTTTTTTACCTTGTGTGATATTTTAAAAAGTTAAGAAATATTGAACTTAATGGACATTTAGATGCTTTCTTAAGATAATTTTATCCTGAATAAATTTTAATTTTGTAAGCTTACTGATGTGTCTTTGTGAAAGTTTGACCCAAATTGATGAATGCTTCTCTTAGAACTGCTATTGATATTCCCTGTAATTAGCAACTTGCTTATGTTCTAAAATTATATTTTTGAGTCAGAGTGTGTTCAAAGTCTTCTGTTATTAAACTATTAGTTATAATTTATATTCAGTTCAGAACATAGTTCTTTCTCAAATTTATTATTTAGTTAATACTTTATAAATTTGAATATGTATTTGTGATTCTCAGGAATATGGATGATTTTATAATAACCTGGAACTGATGTAGAAGACCTTTAGAAGAGTGGGGAGAAGATATGAGTGCAACTTTTCACTCAAAAGTAATATAATGGAATCCCCTTTTGGCGAGGCACATCACATTTCCAATTAATCATTTGTCTTCAGTTCCTGTTGATTGAATGAACTTAGCTGTTCAGGTTGCAAAAGTACCAGTAGTGGCATTAATGTAAACAGTTTAGATTTTGTTTTGAATATAATTTGTTTAAAAGATTTTTGTTCAGCTTGATGAAACATATGGAATATAAAATACATGTTACCTCTTTTTTTCCCAGGAGGAACTTGCTTTCTATTTGGAGAAACAAGTCATTTAAATTAAAACAGGTGCATGGTAAGTGTTTAAATGTGTACTCAAAACAGTAACAGTATGTAACACTTACCATGCATTTATATGTTTGCCAGTCAGATTATGAAGAGAAAGTTTTTAATAGAAAATTATAAGTGGGCTGGACCAGACAGTCTACAAGGAAAGATATAAAAATTATAGGTAAAAATTTATATATTACCTTATTTAGGTCAAAAAAATGATAATGTCTAATGTTGATGAAACTTTATGAAAATAGGAAATGCCTGTTGACATTATCTTTCCAATGAGAAATTAAACAGTTAGATTCAAAATGTAAAATGTACATACCCCATGGCCAGAGGCAGATTATAGGGCTAGTGGAATCTTGAGCCTTATGCAATTGAGGAAGAGGAGTTTTTCTTTTAATCCAAGGTTATGAACACAAAATTAAACATGGAAACAAGTGGTTTGAATGATTAAAAATGTCACAGCAAATTGTTATGAAACCTTCCACAAACATAAAAAAACATCATTTCGTAGCAAACTTGAGTCAGTCTGGTGCCAGGACTTGGCTCAGAACAGCTCAGAACAGCTCTGTCTTAGCATGTGTCATTTCTATCTGTCTTTTGACTACCGAAGACCAAAGCCTATTTGTGATTTTTTTGTGCTCCACTGCTGGTGTCCTGGTCCAAACCTCCACTGGGTTTCTCTTAGATCACTGGAATAGAATTTATGAACAGAATGTATGTTTGTTAAAATTTTTTTGCAGTTAACTTCCTGATATTTCTCTATAGCATATTACTTCTTTATATTAGTTTGTTACCTTTAATTGCCTTTGCATATGAAAATGATTTTGCACTATTAGAATAGGAATATTATAGGAATGTATGTAGGAATGTTACAGGAAAATTCATTAAGTTTTCTAGTAAGATAGATGCATATGCATTTTTTTTCTGATAATAGTTGAAATGGCTGGGCACTGGTGGCTCACACCTGTAATCCTAGCACTCATGAGGATGAGGTCTGAGGACCGCAGTTAAAGCCAGCCTGGGTAGAAGAGGCCATGAGACTCTTGTCACCAACGAACTACTCAGAAAAAGTCAAAAGTGGCACTGTGGCTCAAGTGGTAAAGCATTAGCTTTGAACAAAAGAAGCTCAGGGAAGTACCCAGGTCCTGAGTTCAAGCCCTACAACCAGCACACACACACACAGAAAAGTTGAAATTAGCGAAAATCTAGTAACATCCATATTTATTCATATTATTGCTAGAGATTTGTTGCATTTATAATTAGATATTGTATCACTTAATGTATTCCTGGGACTCTCCATTTAGTCTAAAAACTGCTGAAAATTGAATCCTTTGTTTATAATTTTAGACATCTGATCCTGGCTCTTTACATTTCAGATATTATTTCTTCTCCAGTACATATTTCTGGTGCCAGTGTGACAAACGGAATTCACATTGTGATCTCTGGCCCTACAGGGTGAGCTGGAATGATTGGCCATAGAAATACTCATGGAACTTTTTACTGAGGAGCATCTATCAATAAATATTCCTGGAATCTATTATATTTCAGTTAATAAATTTGTATACACTTGCATATCCCCCAACATATTTTCTTACAAGTTTATATGCTGTATCTAGCTTTCACATATAAGAGAAAACAGTCATCCTTTATCTCTCTTGGCCATTACTTACTTCAATTAACATTAAATTGCACAGCTACTTAATGCTAATAATAAAAAAACACTGAAAATGATCCAAAGCCCACATTTAAAAGGTACTAAACCAAAATTAAATATAATTCCCAACTCAGTCTGTTCCACAGATTCCAAAATGCTTATAGCTACTTCATTATTGCTTAATTTAATAAAGGCTTGGTGAAAGAAAAATTGAAATGTAAGGAAATAGCAGTTATTAACAGATGCAGTTAAAAGATCTTATTTTTGCAAATTGACACTAAATACTCATGTCTTAGAAGAGACGGTAGCAAAAGAAGTCCCTGAAGTTGAATATTTTATTAGTCACTTAATATCTATCTCTCTATTCCCTTCGCACCCTAGAATTGTACTTCCAAGAACTTGTCCTAAGGGAAATATACAGTACAGATGAACAATACTAAACATTTAATTGCTTACTGTGTACTTATACTTTATTAAGACTTAATTTTGATTTTATACTGAGTTTTTGATTACTTATTCAATAAAATTATATTTCTATTTAAAAATATTGCAGAAAGCTAAGCATGAGAGCACATGGTTATAATCCCAGCAGCAAGGAGGTTGAGGCAGAAATGTCAGTCATGAATTTGAGGTTGGCCTGGGATATATTGTGAGAACCCATCTCAAACAAATGAAGTTGCTGAGAACAAAATAGCATTTAAGTGAAAATTCTAATTTAAATAATGATCAAAATCATGATCATTTTAACCTTACTTTGGGGCCTCATCTTTTTATATAAACTTGTATTCATTCATTTTATGCTTCACCTTCTTACGGAATGTTAAATGATGTTTTAGGACATTTAAATCTCCATCTTCATGAACATTACATTGTAACTGGGGGAGATACCAGGTAAATGAGTCACCAAATAAGATATGTGAGTAAAGTCTATATAGATTTAGACAATTACAGGTACTAAGGTGGGAAGGTAAGGATGTCTGAGTTTGGGATAGGAGTTGAGATTCTAGTAGGAGTTAGATTCTATCTCTCTGTGAAGAAGATAACATTCGCTGGAGGGAATCAGGAAAGATCTGAGCTTTTCCTTTAAGTTAAACTGGAAGAATTTAGGCTGTGTTAAGGAAAACATGATATGGCTTATATTTTAAGTTTCTCTATGATAGTTGGGTTAAAAATAGGAGAGACCAGGTAGGGAATAAGTGTGGTATCTTATTGATCTGGTGGGGGCCAAAGGATTGTCAACAAGGAGGCAGGTGCCGAGAATGGGCCAGATTGTTTGGTTTTCATAGATTGTTTAGTTTCTTAGACAGCTGAATGACAGAATTATTCAGCTGATATGCGGGGCATCACTAGCCAAAGGCTGTCATTCATGCTTTCTGAAGTGTAAGGGAAAGATCTCCTGCCTACCTGAGTACTTCCTGGTAGTCAACTCTGGCCAGACTGACTGAAGGTTCTGCCACTTATGATAGGAATGATGATGTAGATTTGCCCACACGTCATGGCGAATTCTGTCTTTAGAGCCAATAAGACAAAAATGAATGTTCTGAAGTTTGTCAGAAAGATCTAGCTTCAAAGAGATAAATTTTTAAGTAATCCATGCCTTGTTTTCTAGTTAATTGTTATTAAAACAACAAAATAGCTATCCAGATTTGGGACAGCTAATGTTAAGATAGAGTTTAGAATTTTTATATTCCAGCCATTTCAACTATGTTCATTATTTTAAAAAGAAATGAAAATGAATAGAAAAGGAAAAAGAATGCTTCCAAACCGTAAAATCTAGGAAAGCTCAAGAACTTAATATTCAGTATGTCAGAAGGCCTTCTCATGCAATTTTAATGCCTGAATTATATTAGGATGCAGCTAAAGAGAAACCCCAGTTGTCAAGCAAGGCTCTTCTATTTGATACGTATTTTTAGAAAAGGTAATAGAGCACCTTCAAAATTATTTCAGTGTTACATTGTACATAATCTTTTGTTGAATGGCACTGAATTGAGTTGTTATGTAACAGAATTACCCTTCTTGAAGTGCTTTGAAAATAGATAAACACTGATGGAGTTCTGATGGTTTGATTTAGGCCAATAGAGGTCAGATTACTTGACTGCCCATATGTGCTTTGATTTTATTAAGACTAATTCATTCAGAATTCTTTTCAAAATATACCCTTCTATAAGAGGCAGCAGGAGCCAAATGAAGAGAATTACAAATGGCTTTAACAGAGTGAAGAAATGTTCTGAGGTGCATTTTCCTGAGGTGCTTTTCAATTGTCATGTCAAAGGAGAAAAAATTTAGCAGGAAAAAAAAAAACTACCCTGAGTCTCTCAATAACCTACATAGTGGATTTTTTATATGTTAAGGAATGCTTTGCAACACATTCATGCACACACATATACACCAATGTTTGATCATAGTTGTACTGAAAAAAATCATAACGACATGCCATGGAGAGATTGATAAAAATTGCATATTGGCGTGTCCCTGTTTATAGAAAAAGAATGATGGCTATGTTTTAGAAAAAATTGAAGCAACTTTTGTGAAAGAAATCATAGGTGGTGTTGAAACAGAAGCCAGATGAAGTACTAGGGGTCTAGAGGTCTACTTTCATCTCAGCCTCTTATTTGTTATGTGATACTTCAGAGCTAACTTTAATACTATCATTGTTTCCCATTTTCTTTTATCTTCTCCTTTCACCCCAGCTCCCATTTGAGGGTCAGGAATTCTTTTGAGAAACTGAAGGCAGCCAAGAAAGCTTGCCTCTAAAAAAAAAATGTGCATATGCACACAACAGTTTGCATAAAATTTCAGGGGTTTCTTGGTTCCTAGAAACCATCTGTGGACCTCAACTGAGTAGGAGTGAATGAGAATGTTTCAGTAAGAACATGGGCACTAAAATATATGCCATATGAGCAATGGTTAGAGCATCACTGTGTGATGATTAGCTAGAAGAAAAACTTGGAGGACAGGTTAATCAGGAACTGGCACATATCTGAGGAGCTGCTGTGTGGAAGGAATACATTCATTTTGGGTTGTTTTAGATCTAGACAGTCCAGTACTGTAGCCACTAGCCACATTTAAGTTAAATTAAGAATTTATGTCTCCATTCATAGAAAGTACAGTTTACATACTTAATGACTTAGACACTATTGAATTGGACAACATAGATATAGAATATGTCATGATTGTAGAAAGTTTTGTTAGACAGAGTTGCTCTAAAATTGTATAATTTAAATGGACTGAACTGTGGAAAGGCAGATTTCAGCTTACCTATGACTAAAAGGATTTGAATTTTAACTGCTTTGTGCCTGTTCTGTTGAACTGATGTTTCAAAAGGGTAGTGAGGCTTTCTGTCATTCAGAAGACTCTTGCAGCAATGAATTTCTACTTATTTGGAATGATGTAGAGGAGATTTCCACAGAGAACCTTGTGATATTAAAATGGGAAGAGAAGTTGGCAATTTTTACTAAAGATGAGGACATAGACTTACATAGACTTCCAGACATATAGTTTTTCCCATTCTATACTCTGGCTAGTGCTTTTGTTTTGTCTTGTACCACTCCTAGGTCTTGAATTTAGGATCTGTCCCTCTTGCTTGGCTTTTTTTTTTTTTTTATTGTGAACATACTGTACAGAGGGGTTACAATTACATGGGCAAGATAATGAGTACATTTCCTATCAAGCATTGTAGCCTCCTCCTTTGTTTACCCTTCACATCCCTTCCCAGCCTCCCCCCACCCTCCCCAATCCTCCCCCTGCCCAAAGTTGTAAAGTTCGTTTTCGACATGACAACTTGAACTTCTCATTGCTGCAATGGGTCCACCTGTATCCTTATTTAAACGACTTGTTTTTCCTCTTCCCCTCCACAAATTAAACCGACATCAAATACAGTGAAAGCAGGGGTTATACTGTGGGGGAAGGACATACAAAGCAACAAAGAAATAATCTTATAAATGCGTTAGAAACAAATGAATGAAAGAAAAAAAACATTTAAATACATATCTTAGGGTTCATTTTCCTAACATCACCTTATCTGACCTTTTCTGTTTTTTTCACTTATAGCAGCACTTATCATTTGAGCTATGTCTCTAGTTCTGGAGTTTTGCTGGTTAATTGGAAGTAGGGGTCTCTCAGTTTTATCTGTTGTGACTAGCTTTGAACTTGCTGTCCTCAGATTTAAGTCTCTTGTGTAGCTATGATTACACATGTGAGCCACTAGTGCCCCACCTGACTAACACTGGAACAACAATGGCTTTATAGTTCTTGTTCATCAACACATTTTGGATTCTAGCATTAGCCTTTTTTTTTAATTGTGAAAATACCATACAGAGTGGTTACAATTACATGGGCAAGGTAATGAGTACATTTCTTATCAAGCATTCTTACCTTCTCCTGTTTCCCCTTCCCATCCCTTCAGATCTCTCCCCCTCTCCCCATCCCCCGCTCCCCCGCGCCAAAGTTGTAAAGTTCGTTTTTCAACATAACGTCTTGTATATCTCATTGTTGCAATGGGTCCACCTGTATCCCTATTTAAACTATTTGTTTTTTCCCTTCCCCTCCACAAATTATACCAACAGCAAATACAGTGAAAGTAGGGGTTATACCGTGGGAGAGGGGCATACAAAACAACAAAGAAATATCTTATAAATATATTAGAAGCAATAGCAAGAAAGAAAAAACATTTGAGTCCTTATCTTGGAGTTCATTTCTCCTAAACTTATATGATCATTTCTGCAAATCCTCAAAGAAACAACTGCCCAATAAATAAGTGGGCTAAAGACTTAAAGAGAAACTTATCTGAAGAGAAAAGAAGGATGGCCAATAGACACATGAAGAAATGCTCAGCCTCCTTAGCCATAAAAGAAATGAAAATCAAAACAACATTGAGATACCACCTCACCCCAGTTAGAATGGCTATAATCAAGAACTCTAATCACAACAGATGCTGGAGGGGATGTGGACAGAAGGGAACCTTACTGCATTGTTGGTGGGAGTGTAAACTTGTTCAACCACTTTGGAAAGCAGTATGGAGGTTCCTAAAAAGACTCCACATAGAGCTCCCCTATGACCCAGCAATCCCACTTTTGGGCACTTACCCAAATGATCACAAACAAGAACACATTAAAGCTACCAGCACAACCATGTTTATTTCAGCATTATTTACCATAGCTAAGCTATGGAACCAACCCAGATGCCCCTCAGTAGATGAATGGATCAAGAAAATGTGGTATATATACACAATGGAATTCTATGCCTCCATCAGAAAGAATGACATTGCCCCATTTGTTAGGAAATGGAAAGACTTGGAAAAATTCTATTAAGTGAAGTAAACCAGGCCCAAAGAAACATAGGTCCCATGGTTTCCCTTATTTGCAATAACTAGTATATGTCTGAGACAAGCATTAGCCCAACAACAACAGCTACAAAAAACAACACTATTCTTTCCTATGATGCACTGAAAACTATACTACAGACAAGCTAAATTGACTACAATGGAAAACATTGTTTTTTTTTTTCCTGACTCCAAATGTTTGCCTTTGCTGTGCTCTTTATCAAAAAAAAAGTGACATTCCTTTACAATCATAATTGTATTTATTTTCTAACTTCTGCCTAAGTCTCAGAATACTCAAGCTGAAGTACCTTACTAGTATGCTCAAGCTTCTCATTGCTGAAGTACCTTACTAGTATGCTCAAGCATATGCACTTCTTACGACTGTTGCATTTTGTCTAGTCACCGATGAGCTTCTTAAAAATTGAGGTTACTGTTATTTTGTGTATATCACAATTCTGTCTTCCTTACTACAGTATAAGATCTATGAGTATTCTTAATTACTATATCCCTACTATCCAGCATATGTCACAACCCTATAATGTGTGGTAATTTTTAGTTCAATTTCAGACTGTCATAGCCAACATTTGTTTCCTGATGCAAAAAAATATTAGTCAAAAAAATAATAGTAGTTTTCATGAGCTAGAAACACAACAGTCCCTTAGAAAATGCCTCACATTGCCGGACGCCAGTGGCTCTCGTCTGTAATCTTAGCTACTCAGGAAGCTGAGATCTGAGGATCATGGTTCAATGTCAGCCCAGGCAAGAAACTCTGTGAGACTCTTATCTCCAATAAACTACTAGAAAACTGGAAGTGGTGCTGTGGCTCAAGCGGTAGAGCGCTGGCCTTGAGCTGAAGAGCTGAGGGACAGTGTCCAGGCCCAGAGTTCAAGCCCCACAACCGACCAAAAAAAAAAAAAAAACTAAAGAAAGAAAAATAAAAGACAGTGCCTCACATTTACATGAGTTTTACCTCCAGGAACTTTGTCAGCTTTTCATAGTGAAAAGCCAAGAAAGATTCTCTGCCTTTTCTGGTAAGGGTTAGGGAAATGTCACCTCTAGGAAATATTATGAGTATACTCTGTGTATAGGTCAGCTCTCCAAAGAAGAAAGCTTTACCTGAATTTTATAGTAGATTTTCTCGACTATCAAACAGAGGAGGAAAAAGGCTCCTAAAGGACACAGTATAGTAATAGGCCTACCAAAAGACACCAAAAGATTTTAATTCTAAGAATAGATCATTTTTTCCCTTCCTCATTCTTTTCCACACCATGGTTGGCCTCTAATATAACAGTGGGTTACAACTGAAAGAGTTTTAGGATGCAGACACCATTCCCAAGGAGAGGTTCTTAGTAAAGTCCAAAGACCTAAGGGGAAAGAAAAGAAGGGACACTAGTAGAATTTGAAGAAACAACGTGTTATCTAGAGCAAACATTAATTAGTTCAACTTCCAGCCAAGTTAACATAAACCCCACTAAAATCCTTTTATCGCAGTTATTATCCAATGCATTTTGTCTAACTTTCAACAAAAAATTAGTAGGCATGATAAAATGCAAAAATAGGTTCTAAAAAAGAGAAACCAAATGTTAGAACAAAACTCAGGGATAGTACAGAATCTGGAATTATTGAACAATTTAACTAGGATTTATATGTTTAGGGCTCTAATAAAAAATACAACATGCAAGAACAGATGTAAGAGAAAAATCTATGAACTGAAAAGTCAGCATAAATATACTTACATATGTTCATCTATAGAACTCTTACCCAAGGCCATTTGATACAATTTCATGAATCTCTGCCAAATAAACTATTGGTACTTATGATATTTCGTTTATATCCACATTATAGCATTTCTTTCATTTTCCATTGCAAACACATGTGAGTACATTTAGTCATTAAAAGCCTTTGTCTTCTGTACATATTTTCAATGTCCATATATTCATTGTCATCTTATATTTTGCTCTTTAAAGACAAAATATGTAGAGAACCTCAAATGGAAAATAAAGGAGGACCATTTCTTTCATCTTCTACTTGTTTTATCATTTTAGTAGGAAAAGCCAGTATGTAGAAGGCATCAATTTGAAAACAGTATTTGGCAGAATCTACAAAACTGTATTTTACAATGGTGTCAACTAAACTCTGGGGAGTTCTATTATTCAGAAGCCTCCCTGGCTCATTCAAGCATTACGAGGGTGAGCCTTACAGATTTCTCATCCTGACAGAGGAGTAAGGATGTTGCCATGACAGCTGTTGGGAGATGTGGAGATGCTTTTATGAACATCCATGATGAAAAGGAAAAAAGTAGCTTCTTTACTGTCATTGATAGTGCATAGAATAGGACATATGGATTCTCAAAATTCAACATGAAAATTTGTCGGCTTCATTTTCTACATAATGCTTTATATATTCCTATGACTTGAATGTAATTTGCCTCCACTCTCCCAAAAGGGCCATTGAAGGGTTTGAAGGCTTTGTCTGTGTGGTAACACTATCAGGAGGTAGTAGAACCCTTGGGAGGTGGGGCTTAGTAGAAATCTTTAGGTTATTGAGAATGGGAAGTATTTTTTCCACAAAAAAAATCCATGAGGACTTCCCTTTTTTGTCAGTACTTGGGTTTGAACTCAGAGCCTCATGGTACCTAGGAAAGTATTCTTCACATTGAGCCAGTTTGCCTGTCTTCCTTGGTAACTTTTCAAAGAGAAAGCATTGTTATAAAAGAAGCAAACTTGGCCCAGGTCCGCTCTCTTTTTGTCTGCTGGTTCAAGATACAGTCACGTTCATGTTCCTACATAGCTAGCCACCATAATGTGCTGCCATCTGCTCCAGTCATCAGAGGCCAAACCAATGAGGCTATCTGTTCCTTGACTTTGAATCTTCCAAACTGTAAGCTTAATAAATCACCTTTTTATTTTCAAGTAGACTTTGTCAGGTATTCCTTGTGTGTATTGAGCTGAGTTGTACATATACACACAACTACTTGTATAGAGTTTGTTTTCAGTAGTCTAAGCAACATATAAGAAAATTTAAACCTCAACTGAAACTACCTATAGATAACTCCTAGTATAGAATGAAGTTCTACCATACGGAGCATTTTAAAACAATAGAATTGATTATTTCAAAGGAAAAGATTTTTCAAATAAGAGGAATCTTTTGTTAAAAGGCCATTGCATCTCATAACCATATCATATTTTAAGGAATAATTGAGGAGCTCAGAAGTACTTACTGCTGTTTCCCTAGAGGGAAAAATGCATTGCATTTAGAATTTTGTTTTTGATTAAAAGATATGATGTCTTTAATTTGCATCAAAATAATTTGGTTGTAGAAAATATGTGATGGGCAATCCAAGATTAGCCATGAGTCACTTGTAGAATATTGATATAGACTGAGCTGTGCTCTCTTAAAATTTATGTATGAAAACTCTAATCACCAATGTGATTATCACCAATGAGTCTGTATTTTGAGATAGAGCCTTGGAAGAGGTGATGAAGTTCAAATGAAGTTAGATTGGTTCCTAAAATCCAACTAGACTTGTGTTCTTATAGAAAAAGGTTATTTGAGCACAGAAGTAGCCCCCAAGGTTGGGCATGTACAGAATAAAGTCCAGGAGTTTATAAAAATAAAGGACAGGGAGGAGGTGACTATTAGCCAACCAAGTGTCACCATACTTGCTTGCATCTTGATTGTAGACATCTATCCTCCAGAACTGTGAGAAAACACATCTCTGCTGTTTGGGACATCATGTTTGTGGTATTTTATTATGAGAGCCAAACCCTAGAAATACATATAACCCACTATATAATGAGAGTATGGGATTTTTAATCTGTAGGCACTTAAAATTTAGAGAGGAATAGATGAATAATTATGTAGTGATAGTATAGTGTAGTAAATGCTATCCTGGAGGAAGTTTAAGTTTGTTTTTTGGAAGCCCAGTGGTGAGTAACAAAACCGGACCTGGTGAGGCTCTAGGAAAAGTTGGTGGAAGTGAGTAGGAGGTACATCAAATAGAAGGTACATCAAGTTCTAACACATGCTTATGGGATCCCAGCATGTTTGAGAAATCATAAGTAGTTTGGAGTATGTAAATGAGGTAGCATTAAGATTCTACATCAAAGTAAAGGTTTTATCATCTAATACACACATGTCATATATGTAACATATATGTAGACACACGTCTCATATCTATCTTCGTTGAATTATATTCCATCTTTTCTCACTAGAATATAAGCTCTCGGATGCTTTTTTTTTGTTCCTTTTGATTACTGCTGTGTTTTTCTGCTAACTGGCTCAAAGATGATCCTCATCAATAACAACAAAATTGCTAGATAAATAAATGGATAAATTGTGATTTGTTCTTTAGGAAAAAGATTTTGCCAACACTGGAAAATGGTTGAAGGTGGCCTCAAGCAGAGATAACAGGAGGCTGTTGTTGTAATGTTGCAAAGTTGGTGGTAGAATCATGAATGGAAATCTGACTTGGTATAGACTTTAGGAACGACAGTAGATTTGGGAAGTGGATAGGAGCTACTGAGTTCAGTGCCAGTCATGTTTACTTTTAGATAAAGCAGAATGATATCCAAGTCAAGATGTCTACATGACAGTGACATCGAGGAGACCATCTGGACTGAATTTAGAGTTTAGGAATTTTCAAATTACAGAACTGAAGGCACAAAAAATGATGGAGGTCCTCGAGAAGAGTATGTAGACACGGAAAATAAGAACAAGGAGTATTGAGATTGGAGTGGAAACAGGAAAACGAAGAAGCAGTCAGAAGTTTAGTGCACTTCCCAAAAGTTCTGTGAATTCCTTATTGTTATGTTTGTCATTACTTTATAGACTCTTAAGAAGAATGCATGCCTCTGAAGCTCTAAACTTGGTAAGTTGTTTAACCTCTCTACATCTTATTTTTCTTTATCTTTAAAATAGATTTCATAATAACTACCTTTTTACAGGTTTCTTGAAAAGTCTAGATGAAATGGATGTGAAGCTTTTAACATAATATGCACTCAATAATTGTTAGCTCTTGAGGGGGGGAGAATTGGGTAGGGGGGGCAGGGGGAGGCTGAGAAGGTATGTGAAGGATAAACAAAGGAGGAGGCTGCAATGCTTGATAAGAAATGTACTTCATTATCTTGCCCATGTAATTGTAACCCCTCTGTACAGTATGTTCACAAAAAATAAAAATAAAATTAAAAAAATAATTGTTAGCTCTTATATCATATTTAATTATTAAGCTAATATTGCTTACTGTGTTCCTAGTTTAGAACATTAGTGTTCATTCATGGCTTCTATGAGCAACTATGGATTTGTCTAGTTGTGGATTGTTGAATGAGATGGAATGTACCTTTATGCTATGTTTGTGAACACATATGTGATAGGTAATTTGTAAAACACACAGTAAATTCTCATGAGTATTAAGTTACTAATATACCTACTAGTTACCAACAAAATGAAATTAAAGTTAAAGTATCATTTAATACACATCATAGAATAAAATTAAGTGTGTTATTGACTTTTATTCATTGTTAATCAGGATCTTACTTTTTTCTTCCTTTTGTTTTCAGGTGGATGTCTATGTCAATACCTCAAATATCTGAAAGTCCTGGATGCTTACACATTTATTGGCTTCCTAAAACGTGTGCTTGCAGTTTTTTAAAAAAATCTGTGGTTTTCTTAATTGACGACTTAATGACATGGCTTCCTAAATGGTATCCAGTTCTTGTTGCTTCCTGCCTGCTTTCTGCAGAGAGGCTGCTTTCCTACTCTAATACCATTATTGGTATAAATGGTTGTGTTTAGCTCTAAGACAGGCATGCTACAAAGGTCTAATGCTTGAGTGCTCTGCGAAATACTCTCTTATGACCATCTTTTCCTAGTCAGAAAAGTCCTCTCCACTTGACCCACTTTTCCTGTCTAAATTCCATTCCCTTTGAAGTCCAATGTGGAAGTTCCTTTGCATAAAACCATTTATAATATTACAATAATCCTGTTGGCAGGTTCTGTACATTTCAATACTTGCCTCTCCTAAAGATTTTCTTTCATTACTGAAGGAAATAGGCTGTTTTTTTTCTGTGTTTAAAAGTGTTAGCTTGAACTTTGCTTGCAATGCACTGCCACAATCATGCAAAGGAGAGATGTTTTAGTATCTCAAAGAGAGGAAGATACATCTAATTGCAAATGTATAAACAGTACAAATATATGTATGTATGTATATATACATGCACATGCATATATGGTAATATGTATACAATACATAGCACCTCTCTTAAGTCTAGCTGGCCTCACGGTTGGCTCTTAAGTTGGACTGAACTATTTATGGGTGACTTTTCTGACCCCAAAAACTATTCTTTTAACTTTCAGGCTATTTTAACAAAAAAATTTTATAGGATGATCTGCATAAAAATCACCTTTTGAAATGTAGTCGAAATTGAAAAACAATTGAACGTTAAAATACACTGAAATACAAACATTCTTAAAAATACTACTGCATTCACTTTTTTGGATTTAAAATATTATTATTTAAATTATCTTTAAGTAGTTGTTCAAAGGTGGTACCATAGAACAAAGCAGTTTATAAATACAGTGCATCTTGATCAGTGTCACTTTTTTAGTGTTTCTTTATCACTACTTATTAATAAATTACAGTTGTTTTGGATGTCAGTCAGCAGTGGTGATGTTTTAGCATTTTGTAGTAGACAGAGTAAAGCATGGTGTTTGTTTAGCATTTAGTGAGGGATACAAATACTAGACAAACCTAAGTGTTTAAACAATATCCAGTGAACATATGAGCTCTTAAAATACAGATTTGCTGGGTGTGATGTCTCATGTTTGTGATTCTTGCTTCTTTGGACTAGAAATCAAGAAGATTGTGATTTTAGGCCAGCCTAGAGAAATGGCTAGTGAGACCCCTTTTTTCAACCAATAGCTGAGCCTGATGGGGGTATGCTTTTGGTTACAGCTGCAGGAATCATAAATAGAAAGATTGAGGTCCATCTTATTTATAAAATAAGTATAGCAGAAAGTGCTAGCAGTATAGCTCAAGTAGTAAAGTGTTGGAGTACCTGCCTAACAGCTGCAAGGCCCTGAGTATTGGGGCAAAAAAGGAATTTAAGATGTTTCGATACGCGTAGAGGAACTGATTTTTAAAAAACTCTTCTGACCCATATGAGCACATGAGCTTCTTTAGTTGTCATTCCTATGAGAAGATGTTACTGGTCAAACCGGTTTTACAGTTCTCCCTTAAACTTAACATTCTCTCTCATAACATTGTTTGGAATTCTGCCTACAACATTCCAAATAACCATCTGTAAATGATCATTTGGAGTGCTTCACATTTGTAAGTCTGGCTTGTTTTGTTTGTTTGTTTCATTTAATCATTGATCCCACCTAAATTCCCTAGTCTTTCTCCCTAAATCACTAGTCAGCATGGTCTCCATTGAGGTAAGTCTTTGGGAAATAGGAAAATTTAGGGAAGGTGTCTGATATTGGGGATAATAAGAAGATACAGAATCCCATATCTGCTTCTGTAAAATAGGGGCCTATTTTGTGGCCTGATGAAAACTAACAGAAATTGATCAGTATTTGTAGGTAAGTTAAATAAATTATTAATTGCATTCTGGGAGATGGGAAGGGATGGGAAGGGGAAACAAAGGAGGAGGCAACAATGCTTGATAAGAAATGTACTCATTACCTTGTCCATGTAATTGTAACCCCTCTGTATGGTATTTTCACAATAAAAAAATAGTTTTTACAGTACAGTGCATATTCATTGGGGGCACTTTGCACAAATTCTGTTTCCTCAGTATTGGTGACACCAGATCCTCCAGGTGTTTCTATCTGGTTCCTCAGCTTCTGCTCATGATGGACTGTTCTCATTTAGGCTTTCTACAGGCTCACATTATATTACATTCTATCCTAGTTTCTCAGAGTTGGCACTATTGACACTTTGATCTAAGTTATCTTAGTTGTGGAGACCAGACTGTGCATAGGATAGGCTCCTTATAAGCATCCCTGACCTCTTTTTACTATATGTCTCGGTTGTGACAAACAAAAATGTCTTTAGACATTGTCAGATATCCCCCAAGGAGCCAAATATGCCTTACCCAGTTATACTCATTACCTACATGATCCTGTTCAATTTGAAGGCTCAACTATGAGCTGCACAAGTCAAGCTCATTATATTGCCTACAGTCAGACTTTCTTTCTGAAAATCCAGTTACATATCTTCTTTGATATTTCAAAGAGATTGCAAAACCAAGAATCAAATGCTGAGTGTATGCTATCTTGTGATGATAGGAAATTATCATCTTCCCATCCCCTCATTCTTTGCTTATTATTTGCTAAGTGTTTTTTTCCAACTACAACACAAGTTCATTTCCTTCTTACCAAATTTATAACTCTTCCCAGTGCAGTTCAGGTTGTCATCATTTCCTGGACAACCAAGGAGGCTAAACACTAGACTTGAGGAACGTTTGCTTCCTTTCAGTATATTCTCTGTATTACTCCTCTTATGAAGCCATGAATGTGAAAAGTTAATTATATGCACCTCCATCTGCCTTCTGGCTGAAATTTGGTTAAAGACTAGATGGTCTGTGTGATATGGCTCTGAATGTTGTCTCTCCATTTCCTGAATATACTGTAAGAATATCTTCTTACCTCCGTGTTTCTACACATTAATATAGTTCCCAGTCAACTCCTCCTCAACCCCACCACCCTATTTCCTGCTATTAAGGATATATGCTTTTTCCTTTTCTGATTTGAAATTTACCAGTGCTATTACAATAAAGATGGTCTTCTTCCCTCCCTCCCTCTCCCCTTTCTCTCTCACCTTCCCTTCTGTCCTTCCTTCCTTCCTTCCTTCCTTCCTTCCTTCCTTCCTTCCTTCCTTCCTTCCTTCCCTTCCTTCCTTCCTTTCTTTCTTTCTTTCTTTCTTTCTTTCTTTCTTTCTTTCTTTCTTTCTTTCTTTCTTTGTCTGTCTTTCTTTCTTTCTCTCTCCTTCTTCCCTCACTCCCTCCTGCCCTCCCTCACTCCCTTCCTGCTTTCCTTGCTTCTTTCTTGTCTTTCTCGCTTTTTTCTCTTTTCCTTCCTTCCTTCTTTCGTTCATTTGTTCCTTCCTTCCTTCCTTCTTTCTTTCTTTCTTTCTTTCTCTCTCTCTCTTTCCTTCCTTCCTTCCTTCCTTCCTTCCTCCCTCCCTCCCTCCCTCCCTCTCTCCTTCCTTCCTTCCTTCCTTCCTTCTCTTTTATTTCTCTCTCCTTTTCTTTCTTTCTTTCTTTTCTTTCTTTCTTTCTTCCTTCCTTCCTTCCTTCCTTCCTTCCTCTTTCTTTCTTTCTTTCTTTCTTTCTTTCTTTCTTTCTTTCTTTCTTTCTTTCTTTCTTTCTTTCTTTCTTTCTTTCTTTCTTTCTTTCTTTCTTTTCTTTCTTTCTTTCTTTCTTTCTTTCTTTCTTTCTGCATATCCCCTGGAATTAGGACATTAAACATTACAGCATGAATATATATAAATCCTTTTGTTTAAATGAGAGTATGTTTGTAAATATATGAACCTAGCATGAGAAATAAAAAAGTGGAGCTTGCATTATCAACAGCACACCCATACATTTGAAATTTCATTTAAATATATTTCCTATTTCATTAATTTTTATTGTGTTTCATCCTTTTTTCCACAGAATGTATCAGGATGCTTAAAAAAATGGCCTGGGTAAAAAAATGTACTATGTCATAAAGATTCAAAGGAGATAATTTGAGGCTACTGAGCCAGAAATGTGTATGAGTCATAAATTAAACCTGACAAACCTGTCATAAACTATAACTTTTAATAGAAGCATAATCTCTGCTCTCATGACTATGTCACAATTGATAAGACATCAGCAACTCTTTTTTAGATTGGCTCACATAATACAAAAATGTGAAAGTAAACACATTTTTTAGTTCAGGAATAAAATTGTAAAGTGTAAATGTAGCTGAGGAAAGAAAGTCCATATAAATTAGTTTAAAGTGTAGAATATGGGGTATAGAATGAATTGTTTAAAAAGAAATGGCCATACAACAATTAGGAGACACAGGACAAACTAGAGAATGATGGTTAAATACATTATAGGCTATGAGTTAATTTCTTTAATATACAAGTTATCTTACATATCAATTTAAAAAGTCTACCAATAGCACAGTAATCAAGTAGATTTAGCTAGTACACACTTAAAACAGTATTTATCCTAGCTAGGAATCAGTAACAACTACAAAGTTTGACCTATTATTTAGGAAATTACTTTAAAATTGCGATAATGAGACAGGTACAATGATTCAAGCCTGTAATCCTAGCTACTTTGGAGGAAGAGATCCAAGGGATCATGATTCAAATTCATCCTGGCCAAAAAAAGATATTAAGACTATTTCAACCAATGGCTGGGCTCAGTGGCATAGATACATTATTACTAGTGACTGTGGAAAGCACAGAGGCATGGCCAAGTGTTGGAGCATCTAGTTAACAAGTTTGAGGCCCCAGTACCGCCCCTACCCCTAAAGTGTGCAGTAGCAGTAGGCACCTGGAGATCTAAAGTTTGAAGGGCAGATAGTGCTGATTCTCTGTGAGTGGGGGGCTCTGCAATCTTCTTTGTGAAATGCATCAAAAGAAATTTCAATATCCCATTCTGGACTTTATCCAAAGAAAATAATTACATGCACATAAAATGATTTATATAGCAGATATTTTGCCCCAGCATTGCTTATAATATGAAAACATACAAAAATTGAGGTAAATACCTGTTAGTAGGAGGTATTTCCATTAACTCCTACAGTGGATGTACACAGTAGATTTTACACTTCTACAAATTATAATTTAAACTACTACTTGTATGGAGTGAGAACACATTTATGATGAATTGTCAGGCTAAAAACTTAGGGCATGCCTAGAACCCAGATCTTACTTTGGCTTTGCTTTTAAAGCCTGCCATATCTATCATTTTACTGAGCAGCACTTAAAGTTTTCTTGATGTTTCAGGATAACCATTGTTATCATTGTGATTTATGCTGAAAACAAAACAAAAACACCTCTCTACTCTTTCATTTCCTCATGTTCATGTGTGAATAAGGACATGACCAGCCTTTTAGAGAGCTGATGTGAGGACCAAATCCCATAATCTTCTGAAGTATCCTCTGGGCCTTGTGTTGGAGAAAGTGCTGAATGATTTGACAGTTCTGTAGCTGCCAGTATGATCCTCTTCCTCTGGCCTCCCCCAGACTGCCAGATACTTCTGTCAGCCTCACCATTCTTTCTGTTATAGTCTTGCTTTTCGTTCTCCCATGGGTTCTATCTGTCCTGTTTATACCTGTGACTTCCTACCCAACAAATCTAGCTACTCAGCTGACCATGACAAAATGCGCCATTGGATACATGATTATTTGAACTTTTCTTTTAGATCCAAAGTTATGAAAATCAACAACAAAATGGCATTCTTCATTTGTTGCTAATGAGTGATTTCTTTGGACACATAGTATAATTTTCATGCTTTGAAATTCAACTCTAACATAACATTTCTCTATCAAATTTGTGTTGCAGCTATGCTGAACCAACTTTGGCATTTAAATTTCTATGTCACATAGTCAAGCTATACAGAATGTTTATAAAAGATCCCATGTAACTCTAATCATAAACTTGAATAACTTTGCAAGTAGGCACAATAAAAATGAACTGAAAATAGTGTGTGTCTACTCATCATAATCATGTTCCTTTTCAGTACTCTAGGGCTTGGATCATGAATGCAATTTACAAAATCATTCATCCAATAGCAAATAGAGAGTATTTTAATAAGATGCCAAATCAGATTGAATTGTGGTCATGAAAGATGTTGAATACATTGAGTTATAGAGATTTGAACTCTTGAGCTGCAGCATAATACTTTGTATTAAAAAGGAAAGCAAATGTTTAACTGCCACTCATATTTTGTTTTTAAGTCCTTATTTACCATGCTAGGGCAGATGGTATGCTCAATCATGGAAAAATACGAACAAATTCTTCTATTGTTCTTTGTCCCTTCTTTATGAAGGAGATTGTTGTTCACCTTTTTAATAATAGTCTGTAAATAATATTTAATTTCTATTAATGGTCTGAACTTGGGATACTATAGACACTTACTGTTATTTTAGTAACATAACCTTTGTCTTGATCAGAGAGCTGTCTGATACACTCAATGTTCATGACCCAAGGAATTGTTTTCAATCCTTTTCTTGTTTAACCTGTCGACAGCATTCCACCTGATAGCCACTCCTCTCTTGAAACCATCTCTAATCTGGGTTTGTTACATGGTTTTACGTCAGATTTTGGCAGATCCTTCTCTGAAATTTTATGCAGTCATCCCATCCTGCAGCACCTCAATGTTCATCAGTCCCTGTGCTTCCGTTTCCCCTACCTCTTCCTTCTTTTCTTTCTCCTCATGACTCTTCTCTCCACTGTTTTCCTCTCTTCTCAATTTATAGTCTTGTCTATTCAATACTATGTTTTTATCATCAGTTTTTTTCTTCTGAAATATGCTATTAATTCCAACAATAAGAATCTTCACGGGCTGGGAAGGTGGCTCAGTTGTAGAGTGCTTGCCTTGGATGCATGGGTTCGATTCCTCAGCACCACATAAGCAAAAAGAAAAAAGACGGATGTGGCGCTGTGGCTCAAGTGATAGAGCACTAGCCTTGAGCTGAAGAGCTGAGGGACAGCGCCCAGGCCCAGAGTTCAGGCCCCACGACCGGACCCTCAAAAAAAAAAATTAAATAAAAAAAAAAAAGAATCTTCAGCTCAAATCTCTTTTCTAAACCCCAGACCCGCAATAATCTCATCTTTGCTTCTGGGGCACCTCTATCACTGCATTAAAGCCCTCCTTCACATGACCATTGTCCATCTAGGTCTATACATTGAGCCTTGTCAGTTGTGGGGCTTGCACTCTGGGCCTGGGCACTGTCCCTGAGCTCTTCAGCTCAAGGTGAGTGCTCTACCAATTGATCCACAGTGCACTTCCAGTTTTTTGGTGGTTAATTGGAGATAAGAATCTCATGGACTTTCTTCCCCATGTTGGCTTTGCACCTCGATCCTCAGATCTCAGCCTCCTGAGTAGCTAGGATTACAGGCATGAGCCACTGGTGCCTGGCAGTGGTACCTCTTTTACTCATTACTCTTCCACATCTGTTTATTAAAACAACAACAACAGCAATAAAAACCCACCCAAAATAACCAAAAGCAGAATTGTGGCTCAAGTGGTAGAGAGCTAGCTAGTGAAGTAAACAGCCACCTGTTTATTTCACTCTCCTAGGAACTGTCAAATCTGTCTGCTTCTGTACTTGTCCAGACACTCTTGGCTAAAGGGCAGTAGGATCTTTCAAACAGACCACAAGAAGGATTGTTGTTACACACAACAGCAATTTCTAGTGTATTTCTGTTCTTTACTTAATCATGTCCACAGTGCAGACAGGCTAATTTCAGATCAACAACAAAACAGGACTGGTTTTATCCTGTTCCTCTTGTTGAAATGAAAGGCTTTATCAAGTCCATAAATTCCTTCTTGGTTCCCACAAATTCCTTCATGTCTCCCACTGATCTCTCCAGCCTTAGTGATTCCAAAATTATTCTCCATAGTCCTGTAACAGCCACATTGTTAGTCTTTCAGATTCTTAGAAACATGTCTTGCTTCCTCCTTCCCTAGAGTTTTTACACTTCCTATTTCCTCTGCCTGAGCTGTTCTCATACCTCCAATACTCACTTCACTTAGTTTACTGCTTCCTATTCTTAAGGTTTCAGTTTAAACGTTAATTCCTCAAGGAAGTTACTACTACTTAAGTGTAGTTAATAATAAAAGATAGAAGGGTGAATATAATCACAGTACAATATATGCATGTATAGAAGTGTAGTGAAGCCCCTTACTGTGAACTATTTAATATATACCATCATAAAAATAAAATAAGTTAATAAATGTTACTATATCATTTTAAATTTAAATAGGCAGCTTTCTTCTATGGGCTTTATATCCATCAATTTAAATATATGGATTGAAAATACTTAAAGTTTTTATTGCTGAATATGAATAAACTTTTTTCTTGTCATTCCCTAAACAATATAAAATAACAAGTACTTAAAGGCAAATATTTATATAACATTTATTAGGCATTAGGCATAATACAGAAATGTTTTAAAGTATTTTGGGAAATGTGCAAAAGTTATCAGCAAATACTATGCCATTTTGTATAAGGGTTTTGTGCATTTATGTGGTTTGGTATTTGCCAGGTACCCTGAAAATTAAACCTCCCCTCACTGAAATAGAGAAATAACTAGAATGTTATTACAGCTTGAGAATCCCTAATCTGCAAAATTGAAATCCTAACTACTATTTTAACACTTTTTGCTTCATCCACAAAATTATTTAAAATGTAGTTTAAAGTGGGGTTGTGGCTCAAGTAGTAGAGTGCCAGCCTTGAGCGGAAAAGCTATGGGACAGTTTCTAGGCCCCAATTTAAAACTCCAGTACTAGCATACACAAAAAAAATTGTTTAAAATTACCTTTCAATTATACATTTAAGGTTATTTGAAACATAAATGAGTTTAATAGTAATACTTGTGTGTTATCAACATAACTCATGTATATGAAAATATTACTAAATTGAAAATATTGAAATTTAATCCACTTCTGGTTGCAAGTATTTTAGGTAAGACATACTCAACTTTTAATACCATTGAGGGTTCTTTATTTTCTTCTTTTTGAGGTGTCAGTCTTGGGGCTTGAACTCAGGGCTTGGGTTTTGTCTCTTTAGTGTTTTTGCTCAAGGCTAGCTCTCTGCCACTTGAGCTACAACTCTACTTCCAGCTATTTTGGTTTTTTGGAGATAAGAGTCTCAAAGACTTAATTGCCCAGTATAGCTTTGAACTGTGATCTTCAGATCTCAGCCTCCTGAGTAGCTAGGATTACAAGCATGAGCCATTAGTGCCTGGTTTCCTTCCTTCCTTCGTTTCCTCCCTCCCTCCCTCCCTCCCTCCCTCTCTCCCTTCTTTCCTTCCTTCGCCAGTTTTGAGTTTTGAACTCAGGGCTTTACACTTCCATATGCAGATACTCTACCACTTGAGCCATACTTTTAGCTCTTTTTGCCATGGTGTCATACATATTATTGATTAGGTTGGTAAATTTGAAGAATCATGCAGAAACATCTTGTCTCAAAAGAAATCTCACTGATGCTGAACAGTGGCTAAAATTGCGGTTACATGTTTTATGCACAATGCCTTGTTGATGGTGGTGTGAAAATAGGCATTTATTCAGAACATCAGTCTTTTCTATGCCAGAAGTCACCCATCTGTCACCTGCTCAGAAGAGTACAAAAATTATTGACACATCTAAAAGCTAAGCTTGAAGCTGTGTGTACCATATCAACTGTTTTCATCTTCAGAGTTCTCGCTCTGCATATTCTCTCCCACCAGCATTCAGGAGCAATCAGCAACAATCACAGTGATTAAGGGGAAATGGTGAGGATGGAAAATGAGCATCCTCTTCTGAACAGCTTCACATTCATGATGTAAGCCCTGAGCATATCCTTATGGATATTCTGCAATGACATGAGCCTGGGAGGGGTAATTAATATACAGATCACAACAGCTAATGCTCAGTAGATCTCACTTAAATACAAGTAGAATCTGTGGGAGCAGCATTATTCATCACCATCTGGAGGCTGAAGGGGAAAGGTGAGAGTATTTGTACCTGTACTTTCACTATGTTAGTAACAGCACTGAGATGTGCTTCCTGCTCTTCTCAGGTGGAGGAGATGAGAATTTCCTTTTAAGTATCAGTTTTAAAAGGGACATATGTGAAGTGCAGATTTCTAAGCATACTTCAACAGAAACCCTGGAGATATGGCCCTCCAGCTAAGTCAGAGGGTAGCTTAAGTTTGAGGGTAACTATAATAAACTATACAAAGGATTATATACTCCTTGTCTATTTTTTTGGGAAATCATGGTAATATATTTAGGCTAATTTCTATTTAGAATTAATGTCCATTATTTTAAAAACTTACACCTAGTAGGAAAATGTCATATTTAGACCCCACAGCTTCTACCTGAGAATTTCCCATAATTTTTTTTTAGTCTGTCAGGTTCTCTACTGGGTCTACATTATACAAAGCTTGATCTGGAATTGACTTTATAAGACAGGTCCTGAGAATACCAAATTACTCTAACTAAAAGAGCAAGATTATTTAGACTTTCTTTGGACATGGTGGGGAGTTGAAGGAGAGAAAAGAATGAGCAAAGAGAGAGATACAAGTTGAATGATTCAGTGAGAATTCTGGGTAAAGAAAGAGATATTTCAAGGAAAGATTAAGTTGTTGACTATGCAGTAAACCACCACCCATCGGCCCCCCCCCCCTCCCACTTTGTTTAACTGTGTTGCTGAATAATTGTGAGGCAGGAAGAAGGGCAGGATATATGAGGACAAGACAAGGAAGCTCCACTTTTGGTTCTGTGCTGAGGTTGAGGAAAAACACAGCTGGCAAGCATTGAGCAATGAACCAGAATTCAGCAAGAGTGGAAAATTGCAGACAGAGCCCACAAGCCTTCAGAGTTGGTTCAAATACTGGGGAATATACTGAATTTTCCCACAAGATGCAGATGACAGTTGGACTCTGTTTTTTATTATTATAACCTACATTATGTTTATAGTGAACTTTGTTTTCTGGTAAAAGAGAATGGCAGTTCCATATTAAAACTTGGGATCTTGACTTTTAAACTTGTGTTTAAAAAAGGGTTTGGAGGGGCTGGAAAGGTGGCTGAGTGGTAGAGCGCTTGCCTTGCATGCATGAGGCCCTGGGTTCGATTCCTCAGTACCACATAAGCAGAAAAAAAAGCCGGAAGTGGCGCTGTGGCTCAAGTGGTAGAGTGCTAGCCTTGAGCTGAAGAGCTGAGGGACAGCGCCCAGGCCCAGAGTTCAGGCCCACGACCGGACCCAAAAAAAAAAAGGGTTTGGAATGGCTTAGAAACTTCCTCTCTGATTCCTTGGGCTCTAGGACCCCTGGGTCACTTCTTCCCCTGACCTCCATACCCCCCCTTTGCTTCAGGTCATCTGGCCACTGTCCTTTCTTATACTTCCCAGAGATCTTTAGTTGCCCTTCTGCTCTCAGACTGCTTGCTTCTTATTCCTCTCATGGCTTGGGGTGACTACACCAGCACTCAGTTCATCAAAGTAGCTGTTAAAGATGGCAAGTGCTCTAACTGAAACCACTCAATACTCTATCAACTTGAAGTTCAAGCTGTATGTCATATTTACCTAAAAGGACATAGCCTTTTAAACCCAAAAGACAGATTTTTATAGTTGTCACATGGTCAGGCTATCAATCAGGTTCTAACTGTATGTAGGAGAAAACCAAGTTACCCACAATTCACTGAATTGAGAGCAGGGAGGACCTTCAGGGAGCCCTGTGTTAACAGATCAAAAGCTTGACAGCAGATGAGTTTTACTGCTTGAAATGAGTGCCCTTTCACTCACTGAGAGGCACAGGGACCCTGTCAGTGGCCTTTCTGTCAGCAGATTCCCCCGCCCCAATGAAGTTTTACCTGGAAGTATTAATCCATTATATTAACCCTGCAAAATCTGGCAACTGCAACTCCTGGACATCTCAGAATAACAGAGAGATGGAAGGTAATAAACTTAAAAAGTGGTTGTTAACCTAGGTAAAAATGACTTCAGAAAATAATTTATAAAACTATTAGATAGAACTCTGCTGCCTTCTTCTAAACGGATACAAAGTAAACTAAAATTAAGAATGTGTTGAACCAAATACGTTGGGTCAAATTCAATTTCAGTAGATTTTTATTTACACTGCCTTTTTAAAAGATCATTGGAGAGCTAGTATCAAACAACAAACATTAAAGGCTTTCCAAATGTTCTGTGCTTCAAAGATTTTTTTTTAAAGAACAGCTTATTGTACCTACAAATGAAATTTTACAAACAAAATGATCTATAGATGTGTTTTCTGTAATGCTGTGTCCCTTATAAGAATTTTATCAGAGGCATACTTGTTGCCTTTCTTTCCTTTTGATTTTTTTAAACTGAAAAGAATTAGCTATCTTACCGATTCTTTTGTGGGTAGTGCCTGCCCAGTCTTAGTATAGGATATAGTATGTTGTCTTTGATATGTTCAGCAAATGTTTGTTGTGCAATTGGATTAACACTGTTTTTGAATATAAAAGTTGAAGAGATTTGATAACTTTATTGACCCTCACAGATGTGGGTAATAAATAATACTCCTCTGAATAGTGCTAGGCATTTCAAAACAAGGAATAATTCATGAGAATGTTGTTGGCTGCTGATTAGTTGTATGTCCTTTTCCTTTTAAGCATATTTATAACATTGTTTTGGTTACCTTAGGGGTTGTATGAAATAAATATCAAAAGATGAGAAGGGAGCTGGAAGTGTAGCTTTGACAGGAGAGCACTTGCCTAGTTTACATGAGGCACTGGGTTACATCCCCAGCCTTTGGTATGTGGGTGAGATGGAAAGAGGTAATGGGAAGGAAGAACTGAGCAAGGATTTTTAGACATGATACCTTGATGAGATTCACAGTAGTGCCTCATAGTAAAACCACATGGATTGAAGGAATATATAGTTCTGAAGTATTCGAAGTTTATGAGGAACCTGCTCTTTTGTGATAGGGCGTTAGATTTATGCTGTTGTAACTCAGGATTGAAGGATAAAAACAGCTGGAGAGAAGATTTAGACTTATTGGAAAGAAGACATTTCAGAAATGGCAAGCGTGGCCTCATAAAAGAAGTGAGCTGAGCCGGGTGGCGGTGGCTCATGCCTGTAATTCTAGCTACTCAGGAAGCTGAGATCTGAGGACTGAGGTTAAAAGCCAGCCCAGGCAGGAAAGTCTGTGAGATTCTTATCTCCAATAAACCACCAGAAAACTGGAAGTGGCACTGTGGCTCAATTAGTAAAGCACTAGCCTTGAGCTGACCTGCTGAGGGACAGTGCTCAGTCCCAAAGTTGAAGCATCATGACCCCCCCCACACACACACAAATATCACATGCCTCCCCCACAGTATAACCTGGTTTCTCTGTATTTGATGTCCGTGTAATTTGGGGAGGGGAAGGGAAAAAAACAAAATGTTTAAATAGGGATACAGGTTGACCCATTGTAACAATGAGATGTACAAGACACTATGTTGAAAATGAACTTTACAATTTAGGTGGGGGGGTGGAGTGTAGTTGGGGAGGTGGGAGGGAAGGGATGGTAGGGGAAAAACAAAGGAGGAGGCAACAATGCTTGATAAGAAATGTACTCATTACCTTGCTTATGTAACTGTTACCCCTCTGTACAGTATTTTCACAATGAAAACTTATTAAAAAATAAAATATAGATTAAACAAGTACAAAAAAAGTCCTGAGCTGTTAAATAGAGACTAAACAAATACTGGCTGTGAATGTTATTGATAGGATCATAGTGTGTCCTGGGAGATAGAACAAAGAACCTTCTTGGGCTGTTTTAACAGTTTTTACTGTTTTCTCTTTAAAATGTTAACTAAGGGAATATAAGTGGTATATAAGGGACATAGAAGATTGTACTTATTCATGGGGTACTGCGATATGCCAATACATGTATCCATTGTGTTAAACATGTCCTTAAACATTTATTGTTTCTTTATGGCAAACACCTTCAAAATCCTTCCTTCTAGCTTTTTAAAACATATAGTGCCTTACTGTAATCAGTAATTACTTTAATGTCTAGGAGACTATCAGATATTTCTACAGAACCATAACTTCATATGTATGATCAACTTTCCCCATCCCTTTGTAACACTCTAGTCTCTCCTGAAGTTTTGTGTGTGTGTGTGGGGGGGGGGGGGTGACCAGTTCTAGGGCTTGAACTCAGAGCCTTGGTGCTGTCCCTGAGCTTTTGTGCTCAAGGCTAGTGTGCTACCACTTGAACCAAGTTCCATTTCTGCCTTTCTTTTCTCTTTCCCTCCCTCCTTCCCTCCCTCCCTCCCTTCCTCCCTTCCTTCCTTCCTTCCTTCTTTTCTTTCTTTCTTTCTCTTTCTCTCTTTCTTTTTCTTTCTTTCTTTTTCTTTCTCTCTCTTTCTTTCCTTCCTCCCTCTCTCCCTTCCTCCTCCTCCTCCTCCTCCTCCTCCTCTTCCTCCTCTTCCTCCTCCTCCTCCTCCTCCTCCTCCTCCTCCTCCTCCTCCTCCTCCTCCTCCTCCTCCTCCTCCTCCTCCTCCTCCTCCTCCTCCTCCTCCTCCTCCTCTTCTTCTTCTTCTTCTTCTTCTTCTTCTTCTTCTTCTTCTTCTTCTTCTTCTTCTTCCTCTTCCTCTTCCTCTTCTTCCCCTTCCCCTTCCCCTTCCCCTTCTTCTTCTTCTTCTTCTTCCTCCTCCTCTCCCTTCTTTGGTCGTTAATTAAAAATGAGTCTCATGGACTTTCCTGCCCAGGCTGGCTTCGAACTGAGATCCTCATCTTAGCCTCCTGAGTAGCTAGGATTACAGGCTTGAGCCACTGGTGCCTGGCTTTCCCCTGAATCTTCTGTGAGATCACCTTTGTAAGATCCATCCATATATAAATGAAATCATAAATAACTAAAGCTACCAGCACAACTATGTTTATTGCAGCCTTATTTACCATAGCTAAGATATGGAACCAACCCAGATGCCCCTCAGTAGATGAATGGATCAAGAAAATGTGGTATATATACACAATGGTATTCTATGCCTCCATCAGAAAGAATGACATTGCCCCATTTGTTAGGAAATGGAAAGACTTGTTGGAAAAAATTATATTAAGTGAAGTAAGCCAGGTCCAAAGAAACATAAGTCCCATGATTTCCCTTATTTGCAATAACTAGTATATGTCTGAGTCAAGCAGAAAAGGTCAGATAAGTTGACGTTAGGGAAATGAACCCTAAGATATGTACTCAAATGTTTTTTTTTTTCTTTCATGCGATTGTTTCTAACACATTTATAAGATTATTTCTTTGTTGCTTTGTATGTCCCTCCCCCATGGTATAACCCCTGCTTTCACTGTATTTGATGTTGGTATAGTTTGTGGAGGGGAAGGGAAAAAACAAATAGTTTAAATAGGGATACAGGTGGACCCATTGCAACAATGAGATGTACAAGTAGTTATGTTGAAAACGAACTTTACAACTTTGGTGGGGGGGAGGAGGGTTGGGTGGGGGGTGCGGGAGAGGATTGGATGGGAAGGGGAAACAAAGGAGGAGGCTACAATGCTTGATAAGAAATGTACTCATTATCTTGCCCATGTAATTTTAACTCCTCTGTACAGTATTTTCACAATAAAAAAAAAGAAAAAAAACTTTCTGGAATTCTTTTTTTTTTTTTTTTTTTGCTTTTTTAAATACATTTTTATTGTCAATAAAAAAAGAAAAATAACTTTCTGGAATTCTTTTTCTTTGCTTTTTTAAATACATTTTTATTGTGAAAATACTGTACAGAGGGGTTACAGTTACATGAGCAAGGTAATGAGAACATTTTTTTATTTTTTTATATTTTTATTGTGAAAATACCATACAGAGGGGTTACAATTACATGGGCAAGGTAATGAGTACATTTCTTATCGAGCATTGTTGCCTCTTCCTTTGTTTCCCCTTCCCATCTCTTCCCATCCCCTTCCCTCCCCCGTCCCCCCACCCCTCAACACCCCCCCCCTGCCAAAGTTGTAAAATTCGTTTTTCAACATTATGACTTGCACATCTTATTGTTGTAATGGGTCCACCTGTATTCCTATTTAAACAGTTTGTTTTTGCCCTTCCTCTCCACAAATTATACCAACATCAAATACAATGAAAGCAAGGGTTATACCATGGGGGAGGGACATCCAAAGCAACAAAGAAATCATCTTATAAATATGTTAGAAACAACCAGAAGAAAGAAAAAAAACATTTGAATCCTTATTTTGGGGTTCATTTCACCTAATATCAACTTATCTGACCTTTTCTGCTTGGAATTCTTTTATTTTACTTAACATAATCATCTCCAGGTCTATTTTTGTTGTTGCAAATGACAAAATTTCATTCGTCAAAAAAATAGTGGCGCCAAATAGTAATCATTTATGTTTCTACCACATTTTATCTACTCATCAATCAATGGGAACATCTAAGTATTTCCACTTCATATTTATTGTGAATAGGATTTCAATGAAGACAGAAGTGAGATGTTTCTTCAACATACTGATTTCATTTCCTTTGGAAATCTGGTATTGAGATTGCTGAACCATGTGATAATCCTAATTTTAATTTTATTTTGAGGAGCTTCTGTTTTGTTTTCTATTATGGCAGTGCTAATTCACATTCCCACCAAGAGTGGTCAAGGGTTACATAGTATGTACATCCTCACCAGTACTGATTTTCTGTGGCTCTTGTGAGAATAGCCATCCTTACCTGGATAAGGTGATATTACATTGCAGTTCAACACTAAGCTTTTTTTTTTAAATGTTGTTTTCTTTAGGAATGTTTCGATAGAATGTCTACTTATTCAGGTAAAATACACTAATATCCAAAATGGAACATTTTACTTGAGAAAAGGGGATAACGCTATTTGATAAGAAATATACTAATTTCTTTACTTAGGTAACTCTAACCCCTCGATATATCACCTTTACAATAAAATTAAATTTTAAAAAGTTCAGATCTCACTTCTTTACACAGAAATTATAAATGAGGTATTTTTTTCTGATAAAAGCACCCGTCTTCTAGGAGTATTTATAAGACAATATTCTACTGCAGCAGAGAGTGTTGAATTTAGTGAGTGAAGTTTTTGAGCCTTTTCAGCATGTTGATAAAGATGAGATTCTCATCAAAACTATCTATAATTGGCTTTTTTAAACTTTGTAAGAACTGAATCAATAGTCTGTGATGACCCTGCTGATTCTCCTGCTTTCCAAGGACTATTCAGTTAACTTGGATTAATTTTGCTAGAAAATCGTCAAGCATTTGATTTTTAGTAGAAATTCATGAGAATTTTATTCTGAAAGTTTTCTTCGGCTTTAATACGTTCTGTGTGCTTGGCTACTTTAGGAGCCACACTGATACAATCAGAACAGTCTCAAACAACAATGTACTGTGCTGACTCATGTAATTTTGACATTCTTGGGCCAGGGCCAATTTGGGAAGGGCAGTGGAGCTTGGAGGAAAGAAGAGTCAGATAGTAACACTTAGGGAGAACTACTTTTTTTTTTTTTTTTTGCCAGATCTCTCATTTAATTTTGACAATGGTAAGGCTTCTAATGTATGGTCACCATTATCTTGGTGATGAAGTTGAAATTCTAAGAAGCTGTTTCTAATGCCTAAATGGCTCTTTCTGGTGTTGGCCTGGTAGCCAGGTGAAAGCTGAGATTATACATTCTTGTCCCCAAACAAATATGCTGTGTATGTGTCACTTTTGCTGTGGTGCTTTTGAAGCGATGAGAAAAACCTCAAAGGGTCAATTTTTTTTTCACTACTGATGAGTGTTTTCATATTATCCTTTTGAGAAACAGCTATGTCAATAATTCGTTAGTTTTGAAAGAAATCAGGAAATGAATAAAATATTACTCTTTTGTAACCATCTGGCATCTTCAAAACAGTAAAAACAGGTAACATATGAACATGAATAGATGTCTAAAAATAGTACTACAGAATATGAGTTGTTTATTTATTTCTTTTTGTGGTGCTGGGGATTGAATCTAGAATTTTCACATGCCAAGAAGTAATCTGCCCTTTGGACAGATGTATCAGTGTTTACCTCCCTTCAAAGGAGCTCACCTGGGCCCTGGTATCATGGGTTTTGTTGGGATGGCATTACATAGGCACCTCTAATGGAAAGTGATCAGTTACGCATCCACATCCTCAGCATATAAAAGTGGTATTTTTAAAGTTTTTGAATAACATTAACTTACATGAAAGGTGGTGGAATATATTTGCAAATGCTTATTTTTTTTAATTTCTACAAGTGCCTTTGTGGGAAATATATTTTTTTTTAGTAGACAAAAGTTTAATGATTATCAAAAGAAGAAGACTACCCCTTTTGAGGCTAGAATAGACATTCTGATGAAGGATTTCTTTAGCCCATTGCATTGGTGGCAAACAATGCAAAGTGTGTATGTTTCACTCTTAATTTCTTACTTGAGGGCATAATTGTACTAAATTACTGTATTTGCTAGGATATGCATAAGAATTTATTTTTAATCTTTTTTATTGTCAAGGTGATGTACAGAGGGGTTTAGGTTACATAAATAAGGTAATGAGTACATTTCTTGTCAACCTTGTTATCCCTTCCCTCAATTTTCTCCTACTTTCCTTCCTCTGACCCCTCCCCAAGTTGTACAGATCATTTCCAACATACTGTCTTGTGAATATCGGATATGTTGCATTGGTTTCACCCTTATCCTTTGTCTCACCATTCTGTTGTTCCCCTTCCCTTCCTTAATTCCAATAAACATATATACAATACTATGGTACCAAAATCAAATTTAGTAACAACAGTGGATATATCATAGGGGGAATAACATACAAAAGAAACATTTTATCTATTTCATTTTTTTTCTACTGGTCTGAGTAATTTGAGTGCAGGAATATATTCATTTTTAGATCCAAATATCCTAAGAAACATGAATTCTCAAATAGGTGTTTGTTGATTAACATTATATAGTTGGATGTCTTACTCACCCCCAAATAAAACTATTTTTAGTTTAATGAATTCTGGTTGGGTTTGAACTAGCATGGTATAGATGAATATCTATCTCTTCTATAATTGAATCTACCAAACTGAATTACATCTTTGCTCCAATAAGTATTTTACCTTTTCTGTGATGTTAAAACTCAGCTTTCTATTGAAGATACTCCTTCTCTAATGAAATCATGACATCTCTCATTTCTTTAGACTCCAGGGCACTGATATCAAATGTGCAAATTTGCTCTTATATATGTAAGTTGTACCTAAATCAGTGTGGTCTAGGTATAGCCCTTGTATGTCATGTTAAATATTCTGTCTCCACATTTAAAAAATAAAAAGTAACAGGTGAAATAAATTCAATTTTATTTATTTTTTTATATATAAGTTTTTTTATTGTGAAAATACTGTACAGAGGGGTTATAGTTACATAAGCAAGGTAATGAGTACATTTCTTATCAAGCATTGTTGCCTCCTCCTTTGTTTTTCCCCTACCATCCCTTCCCTTTCTTCTCACTTCCACAACTACACTCCCCCTCCCCCACCCCTGGGCCTGAATTGTAAAGTTCCATGTTCAACAGTGTCTTGTACATCTCATTGTTACAATGGGTCAGCCTGTATCCCTATTTAAACATTTTGTTTTTTCTCTTCCCCTCCCAAAATTATATCAACATCAACTACAGTGAAGACAGGGGTTATACCGTGGAGGAGGAACATACAAAGCAACAAAAAAATCACATGGTACCTTATAAATACATTAGAAACAATAGCAAGAAAGAAAAAAACCACTTGTATCCCCATCTTGGGGTTCATTTCGCCTAACATCATCTTATCTGGTCATATGTACATAGCTTTTGGCCTTTTCTGCTTGACCCAGACATATACTAATTATCGTAAATAAGGGAAACCATGGGATTTATGTTTCTTTGGGCCTGGCTTACTTCACTTAATATAACTTTTTCTAAGTCTTTCCATTTCCTAACAAATGGAGCGATGTCATTCTTTCTGATGGAGGCATAAAATTCATATATATATATATATATATGAACCACATTTTTTGGATCCATTCATCTACTGGGGCATTTTGGGCATTTACCCAAATGATCACAAACAAGACCATACTAAAGCTACCAGCACAACTATGTTTATTGCAGCATTATTTACCATAGCTAAGATATGGAACCAACCCAAATGCCCCTCAGTAGATGAATGGATCAACAGTCTTATTTAGCCTAACATACCTTTCTGTTTTCATTTTGACTTGTTATTCAAATAAAAATTATTAACGAGATATGCTGAAGTCTTTTATTTGTAGTAAATCTTTGAAATTTATTATGCATGTAATACTTTCACAGCATGTCTAAACTTAGATTAGTTACATTTCAGATATTTAGTTGCCCTGGTGTCCACTGGCTATTGCATGGGACAGCTGTTTTAAACCATTGTTATGCACTTTTCCACTATTTCTGAGTCTTTCTCTCACATCATTTGTTTCTTGTAATCTTTACTGTGCCCAATAAGATTTTTTCACTCTTCTGAATTAGTATAGCATTACTTGCTGTATTGTCTTTCCTCATATCCCTTTCCTTGCAATTATATTAGAAGACTTTAATATCTGTGGTCTCTTTCTCATTTCTTATACCTACTTCAGGTGTTATCATCATCCTTGTTCTCTGATTCTTGGTATTGTCTTTTAAGCTCCATATATCCTTACTCTTGCTGTAGTTCTTAGCTTTCTTTTATTATCTGTCTTCATAATTTTATCCTTTTTTTCACTTGGGAATTTTTTCTTTGTTTACAGTTATTTCGAGAATGAACATATTATTTAACTAAGCTACAGAACCTACCAGATTTCAGGAAAGGCAATCATTGATCCATATGTCAATTCCTATTACTTACCATACACTTTTTTATAGGTGCTAAAGTAAAGCAGTAGACAGACAAATGACCATATATCCTCATGGAGTTTATATTTTACTGGGAAATATGAGAAGCCATTGTCACATGGAATGGCAATGATAAATGCTGTGGAGTACAATACAGCACAGAAGGAGATGACCAGATGTCTAGGGTGGAGGTTGAAATTATATATAACATCTCTAGTGTACATCAATTACACAGCTTGGAGGAGGCTTTACAGTGTTCCACAAATATATGGGGAAAGTGTATTCTAGGTAGAGTGAATAGAGTGAACAGGTGAACAACAAAGTTGTCTTCTTATTCTTGTTAATAAAAGAAACAATAGAGGAAAATCATCCAAATGGGAAGATGATCTTTTTTTTTTTTTTGCTAGTTCTGGGGCTTGAACCCAGGGCCTGGACACTTATCTCTGAGCTTCTTTAGCTCAAGTCTAGCATGCTACTGCTTAAACCACAATAATGCCACTTCAGGCATTTTCTGTGTGTGTGGTACTGAGGTATTGAGCACAGGGCTTCATGCAAGCTAGGCAAGCACTCCATGACTAAACCACATTCCTAGCCCTGATCATTGCTTTCTCTAATGGAAGCAATGCAAAGATGATAAGTGACAGAAGCCAAAGAACTCAACTTCATTTATGGGTGATAAAAATCGACAGTTAAATGGCTTGCTCCAGATCACCATATCAAATGGTCTAAGTGTGATCCTGGACTCAAGTTCCATGACTCCAGGTCTGCCATGTGAAATTGATACTAAATAAAATGTGTGATTCTCATGGTAAAATAGCATACAATTCTGATGGAAATCCCCACCCCCTCTCATTCTCTTAGCACAAATTCCACAGAAAGATCACCCAACCAAATTACCTCACTGTTCAGATGCCAATTGTAAGTTTGGGGATTCTCAGGATATCTGTACTTCTGACTAGGCACTACAAATTCAGCTGTTTCCATGCCTTTGCAAGATTAATAATTCACCAAAATGTTCTATAGAACTCAGGAGAGCACTGTGCGTATGGTTACAGTTTTATTATAAAGAGTACAAATTAGAACCAGCAAAATGGGGAGACATACAGGGCCAAATCTAGAAGTGTCTTGAACACAGAACTTTCATGTGTTCTCTTAGATTTAAGACACATTTCCCTTTGGTCAGATATATCAGTGTGTTTACCTCCCTTCCAAGGAGCTCACTTGGGCTCTGGTATCTATAGTTTTTGTTGGGATGACATTACATAGGCATGATTAATTTATTCATCAGCTATGAGATTGAACTTAATCATTATTCATTATTTTCCTCAGAAGTTGTAATCTCCCAGCTCACATCTCAGCCCTTTCTAATCACATAGTTGGCCTTTCTAGTGCAGCCAGCTGCCATCCTAAAACTGTGTCAGAGCCTATCATAAATTACTTTAATAGCATGAACAGGTGTGGTCTGAGGACCTACATGAATAAGGAAGATATTTCTACCACTTGTGGGATTCTAAAAGTGTAGGACTTCTATCTCAGGAGTTTGAGACAAAGACCAGACATCCTTTTTTTGTTTATTCAACAGCCAAGTTCAAAAACTGTTTTGCTTATGAATATTATTATAAGACAGCTGGTGCAAAAATAACATTGCAATTAATTGAAGCAAAAAAAATCCTATCAAGAGAATTTTCACAGTCAGAAGCTCGAGATCTTAGCTAACTGCTAAGAATATTAAGGAATGTTAAATGAAAAATGTACTTAATTCATCCTTTTCACCCAGGCCTTCTCTAGAGGACATGGCATTGTAGAAAGATTTAAAATGTTCAGGATAAAGTTGATGTCACCCACTTCTTGCCTTGAGGGCTTTGGCAATTCCCTGTTCATTACCTCATAGATGAAGGAAGATCTTTGCTAATGAAGTTCTTTCTACTGTCTCTTGGGCAGAGGGTAAACCTCATAACACATATTTGTTCAGTTGCTTACTGTTTTTTCTCCATCATCTTCCATGATCCCTGTAGGATTTTTCAAGTTTAAACAAGCACTTACTTGTGTTTGATACCTAGTTAAAACAAGGAGCTAAATAAATAGACATTCAGCTTGCATTGAAAAAGAAGAAAAATATTGGACAGAGAACTAAGAAATATTCATTGGTTAAAAGTGCTTGGGAAATTTGTTTTGTCTGTTTTTACTATTAAAATGTACTGATGTATGTTTTTAAATTCGTACATATTTTGTTTATATGAATAACACTCTCTGATACCCAGGTAACAAATATGAGTGGAACTTCATTCTTCTTCACATATACTACTTAGGTGTTTAGGATACAGTGTGGTAAATTTAATTGATGTAGTTCCTTCTTTTGTATTCTGGAAGCAAGGAGGAAGAATTTAAATGACCCCAAGGGAGGAGAGGTGGAAGGGTCAGGGAAAATTTCTGGGAGGAAATCTGACCTTTCACATATGGTAAATGATGACCAGATATTTGTCTGGGAAAAAGTATAGCCAAAGATCATTCCAGGCAGGGTGTGAAATACCAGCAGAGGCCTGGAGGGGAGATGCTGTGTCTGAGAAACAAAAGCATTACTGAGGAATATTAAGTGAGCTATGAAAACAAAATGACCTGAAAAAAAGGAGTGATCACATCGTATGCAATATTTGTAGTTCTTCTTGGTCTTTTAGAGGAGATCAAGGACTATTCAAAACAAGATGCTCTCATATGAGAATATGAATTGTGAGAGCATACTTTTTGTACATTTTGGGAGAATGAGCAATCGTATTTAGAAGAGGATGATGGAGACAGAAAAAAAAACATATTGGTGGTAATAAGTTGAAGGTTATGCAAATAACCTCCCTAAGTATAATGGCAATCTTAAGTGTAAATGGACCACAGATTATTATGAGAATCTAAGATTTAGAGCTGGGGTACAATTTAATATTGTACAGAACAAAAGTGGTTTATTGACATGTTTAGGTGCCTAACTGCTATTTAAAGATTTCCAAGGATTAGATGGAAAACAGATTCCGCTTGGAAGTGAATAAACATTACTGATGATTGCCCTATGCATTTAGCTGGTAATATGCATATTATCCTATGCATTGATGGATGTGGATGGATGTTTTTATATCCATGAGGGCAGATATGCTATTTTACTAATTTTATTTCATTTTTTTAAGATCCTCAGACAATAGCTGGTATAAGTTAGCCATTCAATTATTTTTTTTAACCAATATGAAGAAATTAAGATGTATACTATGGCTAAACTTTGTAGACAAAGAAGTATAATCGTAAATAATATATATTTAGATGACAGGTAAATTTCAAAATCAACAGAATGCTATGCTGATTTTACCCTGACTGAAGTTATGTTTGGGGAAAATGACAGCAAAATGTATTTTTAGCTTAATTACACAGAAGTGAGCTCATGTTTTATTGTAGATTTCTCTAGAGAATCAACATGTTGATGATCTTGAACCCTTTTGTAGCTCCTCTGGGAAGAGGTACGTACTTAGTCCTTTATATTGGCATAAAACTTGGAAGACTAGAGACGGCCTCAGTGTGCATTGTATTCAGAAAGAAGTTGAGTCAGATCATCAAAAGTTGGTTTGCTTTAGAGACTTAGGTTCAGATTCATAGCAGTTCAACAAAGTATTTACTAGAGATGTGAAAAAAATTCCATGGTGATTTAGCTGACTCAAGGAAGAAATATTTGGAGTGCTGTTAGAAACTCATGGAGTCTTGAGGCACTATATTTTTTCTCTGGTATTTTATTTAATAGCTTCAGATTTCTAATATCTAGGGTTTAACTTATCTCTTTTCTCATACTTCTTGTGCCCCTTCAACTTAAAAGAGGATTTACATAATGTTTACTCACACTAATGTTTATACTTGAGATAGTCTTCCCAACCTCAGAGGGCTAATATATTTAATATTTTTGCTTAGAGATTCAAATAGTGCTTGTAGTTTTTAACTATCTGCTATATTTAATAGATGACTGCTATTTTCCCCGATATCACTATCAATTTTTCTCAACAAGCATTCCCTAGTTTCCCTTTCTTCATCATTCTACTCATTGCTCAATCACCTGCCAGAATGATATTCTTTGTTATTCTTCTTCTGACAATCCCAAGGACATCAGGGTCCTCTTAATCATGCAGTATTCATTCTTTTTCCTTGATGAAATCATAGACATTGATTGTCACCTTTTGCAGATTTCAGTCTTCTCTGTCTCAGGTCATCTTATGAGATGATATGATTATCATTTAGCTCTTATGTATTTCCTCTTTCTCCTCTTCCTCCAATTCGTAATTATGGCAGTTTTTAAAGGCTCAATTCTTGGCTTCTTGTTTTTCTCTTTTATTCTGTCTCCTATGGAGAAGCTTTAATTTTGCTCCTTTGACTTTCAGTGTCTTCTTGAAGGCAATAAGCCCAGAGAACAACAAAGCAGAATATACTATAGAGGGAACAAGGAGGAAAACATTAAATCTTGAGAAATATTGTACCTTGTATGTGCTTTAGGTCTAAGTGTATTGCATCTTAGGAAGTAGTTTCCCTTGTCAAGGAGTTCAAAAGTCAAGAATGAATCTATACATGTGATATAATTGTAAGAAGATCCCACTAAAGCCCACCTGCATTTCTCTGAATTAATCTAGGTTCTGGGAGCTAGGATAGACCTGACACACTAACTTTTCCTTTGCTTCAGATCAAGGGTTCGGTCTATTCATGGATAAAGTGTAAGTTTGACTGGGAATAGTGATGCAGTAATCAAGCACACCAGAGGATCTCAATTTGAATGTAGCTTTTACGACATAGTGAGATTGTTTTTAAAAACAAATATACTAAAAGGGAGGTGAGGTGAACAGCTCTGTAAGTCACCTCTTACTTGTTTGGTCCACTATTCATCCTTTAGCACTAGGATGAAAGCAGAAGAAATCCTAAATGCGGGCTGTTAACAGTAAAAATTAAGGGAAATAAACACTAAGCATAAGGACCAGAGGAAGAGAACATTTCAGAATATAATTTACTGTAGGAACTAACCTGCTATTTTAAATAACTTAAGAATGCTATTAAGAGGCTGAGTAGAATAGCCAAAAGGAAAGAATACATTGGGGGTAGAAAGAAAATCTTGCTGAGCAAAAATTGGAAAAGCAAAAACAAGTATATGAAATGACAAAAGTAAAATTTCCTTGGATTGTTTGGGAAATAGAGTTAACAGCATAGATACAATAGCCAATCATGAGGAGGATAATCTTATCGGAGAAAAGAAAGACACAGATGTGAAAGAAAAGTGAGCCAGGAGACAGAAGGGAAAGGACCTGTGTTGGGATTTGGGAACAAGACTAGTTTCCTCTTCTAAATATCCTTATAAGCATTCAGGATAGCTTCTGTAAGATCAACATTAGAGTTGTACTTAGAATATAAGGTTAGCTCGTTTCTACTGTAACAGATACCTTAAATACCTAACTTAAAAGGAAGAATGGTGTATTCTGGCTCATAATGTCAGAGGTTTGAGTCCAGGTAAAGATACGTAAGTTAGTGTACAACATTTATTTATTACTCAATTTTTTTCAAGTACCTTCTAAATGTGAACCGCTGGTTTTGATGTGATCAGTTAAAAAAATGGAAAAGAACTGTTCCTTTTTGGAATTCATATTCAAAAGAATGAGAGGGAGCCAGACAATATAATAAAAGGGAGTGTAAACTTGTATGTGGCAATTCATATGATTATACGTTTTAAGAAGGAAACAAATCAGATATGTAGAAACTGGAGCAGGGACCCAATTAGATGGGGTGGTCAGAAAAGCCTGTTCCCTGAGGTGGTGATGTTTCAGCTGAGACATAGAGAATGGTATGAAGTCAGCCATGCCAGAGTTAGAAAAGCCTTCTAGAGAGAAGGAATAGCACATGCAATGGCACTTTGGATGGCCTGTAGATTAGATTAGATTAGAATGATCTGAATTTGTACTTTCAGCTCTTATTTTCGTACAAGATTGAAAGAAGAAACTGGAGAGCGTACTAGTCTTCAGAATTATAATGAAGTTGGTCAGTTCTCAGCTCTGCCAGTAACTATCTTCAGGATGTTGGGCAAGTTTTAAGCTCTTTCCATGTTAGTTCTTTTATCTGAGACTTGCGGGCTATAGACTGTGCTGTGTGTTGTGCTTGGGTAAACATACCATCTGCCCCTGGGGATACACAGTGGGGTGCCAAGAGCAGTCGATCCAGATCCATGGTGTCTACAGATACCAGACTTTGCGGGCTATTAATTGCACTAAGCGTTTGGGAAATTTTGTATATAAATATTTTGCATTAGAATGCAAAATTCTTTTGCGTTTTTAAGATTAAGGAGTCAAATGTCAAAATACTTCATGTTTTGGACAAGCTACTTGGGGCACTATGTCCATACTCATGAAAATGCTTCCCACAGTAATTTCAGTGGAAAAGTTTCAGAAGAATTAACTGCACAGTCTCTGAAGTTTTTCCCAGCAACAATTCTATTATAAGTTTTTCCCAGCAACAATTCTATTATCTTTAAAAAAGAAAAAAAAAGCTTCATGCTTGGATTATTTATGATTAACATTTTTTTCTTCTGTACATGAATGAATTATCAAATGTAGATTGTTTTACATTGCTTTTAATTAAAAGGAATTCCTTTCCAATTCAAGGAAAAAACTTTAAAGTTCTTTTCTTTGTCTTAAGACCAAACACTTCAAAATATTTTGGAGACCATTACCACCAACAGCGGCAGTTGTTCCTAACCATACTGAAAGTAAGAGCTTGTTCTGCATCCATAGACTTGATAATTCTTCCCTCCAGGCTGATTGAGTAATTTAGGTCGTACATTCACTCTGAATCATTATCATGAAGGCTAATGAGAGGATCATAAGAGTAAGCTATCAGACACAGCCTTGGATGTGGGGACAATTGCCCAATCTGGAAGGTAGAAACCTTAACTAAACCATGACTCCAGTTGGAAAGAGAAAGGAATATGGCTATTCATTGGACTATTCATTCACTCCTGCAAGGTGAATGTCTACAAAAACAACTAGAGATGTTTTAATAATGGGATTGAATTTGGTTTTTACTGGTCTCATCTAAGTTTTTTGGATTAGTAGTTTCCTTCTGGTGAAGAGAAACTGAAAGTTTACCTTTGAGCAATTGTGCAAAGGAGGTGGTGGCATTTAACAAAGCAGTTTATGAATGCAATGCATCTTGATTAGTGTTACCTCTCTCACCATTCTTAACCTCTTTTGTCCCTCCCCTTCCCTTACTTTTCTTAAATTTGTGGTATATACCATAAGTTCTTTTTTTTATTTGTTGGTTGTGGGGCTTGAACTCTGGACCTAGGCGCTGTCCCTGAGCTCTTCATCTCAATGCGAACACTCTGCTGCTTGAGCCACAGCACCACTTCTGGTTTTCTGGTGGTTAATTGGAGATAAGAGTCTCAGGGACTTTCCTGCCGGGTCTGGGTTTGAACTGTGATCCTCAGATCTCAGCCTCCTGAGTAGCTAGGATTACAGCCATGAGCCACCTGTGCCTGGCTTCACCATAAGTTCTTGACTGCATTTCTTCTCTCATCTTTTCCCCTTTCCTCTTGCTCCATCCCCCATTTCCTGGTGCTTATTTTATTGTACTATGATTTGGTCTTTCTAAAAAATTACACTATTTGAGCTCTTTATAGTTTCTATTAACTTCAATTGATTCATTTGTGACCACTTGCCTACCCCCAATGTATTTACTTACATGTTTATAGGCACTAGATTCTAGTTACCAAAAATGAAGTAAACCATGCATCCTTTGTTCCTCTGTCTGATTTACTTCACTTAATATATTTTTTAAGCCTTTCCATATCCTTAAGAATGGCACAGGGCTGGGAAGGTAGCTCAGTGGTAGAGTGCTTGCCTTGCATGCATGAGGCCCTGGGTTTGACTCCTCAGCACCACATAAGCAGAAAAAAAAAGCCAGAAGTGGCGCTGTGGCTCAAATGGTAGAGGGCTAGCCTTGAGCTGAAGAGCTGAGGGATAGCACCCAGGCCCAGAGTTCAGCCCCATGAATGGACCACCCCCCCCCCCCCCAAAAAAAAAAGAATGGTACAATTTAGAAATATTCACTGGGTTTCTACTATATTTTGAGAACAGAAACCCATAGATTGAACACATAAACAAAGTATAATGATAGATATGGGAATGGCCAAGAACATACACATGGGTCTTATTGATCTTAATCACTTTAAAGAACTGTATGCAACATGGGACTTGTTTCACTATGTTGTCCACTGTGTTTTTCTGTTTTTCCCCTTTCTCTATCTTTTGTATTTCCTTAGTCTATTTATTTATTTGTCAGTTGTGGGACTTGAACTCAGGGTCTGGGCTCTGTCTTTGAGAAATTTTGCTCAAGGCTAACACTCTACCACTTTAAGCTACAATACCACTTCCAGTGTTTTCAGTAGTTAATTGGAGATAAGAGTCTTATGAGTATTTTTCTGCCTGGGCTGGCTTCAAACTGTGATCCTCAGATGTCAGCCTCCTGCTAGGATTACAGGCATGAGCCACTGGCACCTTGCTTTCTGTTTTGTTTTGTTTTTAACTTTTATTTATTTTTATTGTAAAGGTGATGTACAGTGGGATTACAGTTACATGAGTTGGGTAGTGAGTACATTTTTTTTTAACAATGTCACCTCGTTTTCTCCCAGTTTTTTCCCTCCTAACCTCCCACCCCCACCCCCGGAAGTTATATAGTTCATTTTCAATATGGCGTCTAGTGGGTATCACTGCTGAATTAGTTCACCTTTTCTCCACCATTTCTCTGCTTCTCCTTACCCTCCTCAAATCCGATAAACTTGCACACAAGACATTGCTAACTCATGCTAAGCACATTCACATATTTATTAAAATAATGGTTCTTTTGTAGTCCAAATTAGTAATTTTTGTAAAGATAATGGATTAACAGAGGCTTGAACAACAGAAATTTAGTGACAGGATTGAATACTTGGATAATTTTGTAAGGTAAAAAATCTGAGGAGGTAAATTTATTCCTTTTCACTTGGTGGGTATGAGTAGGTAAGGGAAGACTTCATTTCAGTAAATCTGTGAAGCCTTGATATAAGATGACAAGTTGGAATAGTATGCCCTAATAGAGTTTTTCTTCTTGAAAATATTTAATATGGCACCTAACACATAGTGCACATTCAGTAAATAATTGATGAATGAATAGTGTGCTTTCTAATTAGATTTGGGAGACTAATATGATTACATTAAATACTTCATGTCCCACTGTGCCTACATTTACTTATTCTTCTCCTTGCTTTTAGAAGTATGATTTGTTATCATCTTACTACTGTGTTATTTTAATGGTGTACTATATTTCTAATGGAAAAATATAATCTAGTAAAATGGGCTTTGACTCACTATTCCATATTAAACAAGAGCCAGCTTGTTTGGAGCACCCAGGCATTGATTTTATATGCAATACGGTTGTCTTTTTTTTTTTTTTTTTTTTAACCAATCGTGGGGCCTGAACTCTGGGCCTGGGCGCTGTCCCTCAGCTCTTCAGCTCAAGGCTAGCGCTCTACATTTGAGCCACAGCACCACTTCTGACTTTTTCTGCTTATGTGGTGCTGAGGAGTCAAACCCAGGGCCTCATGCATGCAAGGCAAGCGCTCTACCACTGAGCCACCTTCCCAGCCCCAGTTGTCTTCTTGTGTCTGAGAGAAAATAACTTCAAGCCTAATAAACTGATGATTAAAATCATATCAAAATATTTGAGGACATACTGAAGAAATATTTGAAAGATCTCTACCCAAGCATTTCTGTTTCATAGATGAGAACACATAAGCCTGGAGAAGCTGGGTGAGGCCTGGCAGATTTCATGCTAGGAAAGAGTAGAGACAGAACATGAACTCAGGTTTCTCAACTGTACTAGTTCAAAGGGCTCAACAGTACAGGGTGAGAAAAGCAGGTTTAGTTTGAAAGTTAGATTTCAGACAATAGCTAGCTTTCAACTATGGGTGTTAGTAAATCTTGAATAGACCCCTTCATTTAGCTAATAGGCCAATTAGAATAAGAAAAAAGTTATAATAGACTACTTAGGTGGTAAGAACATTATTATATGTGGAAAATTGAAGTTATTGTTGGTAGAACTGGTACCATTGACTGTAGAACACTGAAAATTTTAAACAAAAGCTCCTCATTCCTCTTTCAGAATTACATTGAGAAATAATGACTGCTAGCACTGAGGGGGGAAAGATTTCTTTGAGAATGTGTCTTTATTTGGCTTTCTTGAGGACTGCCTATCACCTCTTAAAATATATATCATTATGTTTCCTATATTAATATGTCCAATAAGCTTAGTCTTTTGAGTAATTTAGTAGGTTTCCTACTTTCCATGCTATTTCTCATTGTTCAGAATTTTTCTGAAACGTTTTGACTGTCATATACCAGGTTTTAGGGTACTCTCCAGGGTCAGAAATTCCTGACATTCCTTGTTCTCTCCATGTGACTTCAGACAAATGGAAATGAAATGTGGTTACCCACACTTCTGTATAATGTAAGAGCGGTGCTTCATCATATTTCTCATAGACCATGTATGCTTAAGCATGAATCTATATTTCTTTTCACCCTTTTCGATGTATTTATTACTTTCCATATTTAATCTGCGGAAGATTGTAGTTCATATTCTGGTTAGCAATCCATACTAGACCCATTTGGTTGCCACTTCCAAACTCTATTTTACTACTAAGCATGAATATATTTGTGTGAACTTCTTTTCATCCATTATGTAATACTCTGAATTTGTATATGGATATCAATTTAAAATTTCTTTTGGCATTGTTTCTTTAACTTATCTATAGATCTCATTTCTTATTCATGTATTATATGCTTAAACACTCTCTTTGTGCATGTTATCTACCTAAGTTCTCAAAATCTGTTAAAGGGTGAGTCTTGAATCTGATCATTGCTTTTCAAATGATATATCACTAATAACATGACTTATATGTAATATACAATATTCTTATTATGAGTATGTCTTCTCCTTTGCTTTGTGAAATCCCTCAACATTCTTACCCATTCCAACACAAAATCTGCCAAGTACTTTCCTACAAAGGTTTTAGAATTTTTTTTTCTTTTTTAAAAAAAGTTATTGTTATTATAAGGGTGATATCACATTTATAAGATTATTTCTTTGTTGCTTTTTATGTCCCTCCCCCACGGGATAACCCCTGCTTTCACTGTATTTGATGTTGTTATAATTTGTGGAGGGGAAGGGAAAAAACAAATGGTTTAAATAGGGATACAGGTGGACCCATTGCAACATTGAGACATATAAGTCGTTATGACGAAAACAAACTTTACAACTTTGGGGGGGGGGAGATATAGACCCATTTTTATTTTCCAAGGATTTCCCTAGATTTTAAATGGTATTTGTTAGGTGTAGGTCATTTATCAAGTGTTTACTATGTGTCCACTGTGTGCCAGGCTCTTGTCACTGTAGAAGTATGCTCAGTGAGATGTGGGCTTCATCACCATAGGAACTAGCAATGGTTTGGTGCTTCCTGTAGTCTAGGCATTGTGTTTAAGTAGCTCAAAAGGTTAAAGTATTTCATTTAATTCTTTCAAAAGACCAACAATCATTCCAATTTTATACATGGGGAATTCAAGTTGAGACAGGGTAAGAGACAATGGCAGAGCTGGAATTTCAATCATGACTTTGAAACTAGAGTCTGGGCTCTGGACTCATGCTAACTCATAGCATAAGTGTGTATATGGGTTTAGTGGAGTGAGCTATGATGGTCTTTATCTGATGTTTCTTATACCCTCACCCCAAACACACCAGAGTTTAAGATGAAATCTGCTGAGTTGGGGTGTGTTTATATGTGTGTGTGTGTGTGTGTGTGTGTGTGTGTGTGTGTGAGAGAGAGAGAGAGAGAGAGAGAGAGTAATAGAGATTGTTGGTGGGTAGTCGAGATTCTGTAAGAATTCTTGTTTTTACTTGTAGATTCCTTCTTGGAGTAGGTGCTGATTTGGGGGTCTGAGAACTAGTTGATACAGTGACTTAGTGAGCATCAAACTGCAAAGTAATGTTCAGTGCTGTAGGAAAACATTTTTTAAAAACCAGAGTCAGATTCTAATACCCATACTTCTTTTAATTAAGCAGTATTCATCAAGACTTAAGCAAAGCCATTGACAAGATTCTGGGAATATGCTACAGAGGGAGCTGATTGAACTTCCAACAGCCTTTATACTCCTTCCTTTTCTCCTACTGACTTTTTGGAATATGGATATGATAGCTAGAATTCCAGCAGTCATCTCATGACTATGAGATAGTGTGGAGGATGGGAAGTATGACTAAAAAGGAAGAAACAACCAAACCATTGATGACTATTTAGATACAAACCCTTGACTACCTACATCAAGACTTCTGCATGAGAACAAGACAAACTTTTATTTTCAAGTTAGTAGTATCTTGGTTCCCTATTACTAGCAGTTGAAGCTAATCCCAATTGATAAAAATAATTATTAGATGCTTGCTCTTTTTTTCTTCCCTAGGGCAAGACTTGTGCCATGTAAAATGCTTTGGGGTTACTGATGTGTTCTAGAGTCTGGGAAGCTGGAAATACTTTTAAAAGGTGTTTATTGCTGATTGTTTTGTGTATTTATTAATTGGTTTTCTTCATTCATTTCCAAAGAGAATTTCACAGTTGCTTTCTTCTTATGACAGTTGGTTTCTAAAGGAAAATGAACCCCAAGATAAGGACTCAAATTGTTTTTCTTGCTATTGTTTCTAACATATTTATAAGATGATTTCTTCGTTGCTTTGTATGTCCCTTCCCCACGGTAAAAACCCCTTTTTGGTATAATTTGTGGAGGGGAAGGGAAAAAACATTGTTTAAATAGGGATACAGGTGGACCCATTGCAACAATGAGATACAGAAGACATTATGTAGAAAAACGACCTTTACAACTTTGGCTGGGGTGGGGGTGGGTGGGAAAGGTGGGGGATGGGGTGGGGTGGGAGGGCAGGTATGGTAAGGGGAAATAAAGGAGGCAACAATGCTTGATAAGAAATGTACTCATTTCCTTGCACATGTAATTGTAGCCCCTCTGTACGGTATTTTCACAATAAAATAAACTTATTAATAAAAAATATAAACCAGCTACATCCTCATAGATAAGGTAAAACAAACACTTTTGAATCAAATAATTTTTTATGGTAACAATTTTTATATTTCTGTCCCTGGCAGCAGTGGTCTCTTCTTCTAACTCTTTTTCCTGGCAGATAGCAGTCAAGTAGAAAGAGTAGCAAAGTCCCTAATAACTACTTTATAGATGCAAAGGAAGAGGCTAAAAATATCTGCAATGATATCAAACAGGGACATTCAGAGTAGAGGATTAAACAGTACTTTTCTGTCTATAGAAATCATTCTTTGATCATTTCTGGGCCTTCTGATGGAGATTCCAATGTCTCTGGATGGTTTTAAGCAGATTAAGATAGAATCATGATTTACTCTGCTATGCCCTGTCCCCTAGAGTACAAATGGATGAATTTATAAAGTTAGTGCCACCTGTAGGTCCCTAAGTGCCTTGGGTTCCAAAGCAGGAATTTTAGCACTGGAAGGAATCAGCACACCGCACCCCAAGGTGGGTTCACCTCAGAACTACAGCTGAAGAACAAGTCCAATAAATTGCTCAGAGGCCTGGCCCTGGAATTGTTTTGAGTCTCTGGCCACTCAGGCATTCTGAGGTGACCCAGAGGGGTTTTTGTTCTTTTCATTTTTTATTTGTTAGTATAGAGGGGCCACAAAGCAGGAGCTTTTTCAGCATTTTGTGTGGACTCACACATGAGGTTTAAGACAGTTGACACATGGAGGATTTATGGGAAACGGTTTTCTTGGCTATTTCATCTGTCTCCCAGAATGACATATCAGGTTGTAGGCTATCTTAGCATTTTCTTTGCTATTACAAACAGTTCTCTGAATGGAAAGGTTTGGATGTATTATTTCCCTCAGGGTGGGAAGTGATGTCTCATGACTGGTAACAAAGGCACACAGATCACCTGCCTTCAATGGTCACATCAGGGCACTGCATTTCTCAGTGGTGTGAATTTAATTTCCTGTCATTGGGATGGCTGTGTTCAGAGGCTCTATTGTGCCATCCCAAATGAAAGGGAGTGACAGGATATGTACTGGCCTCATGTTACAATTTTGTCAGGAGAAAGCCAAAGAATTTCTTTTATGCTCTGTTCCAGTGAATGCACTGCATAGTTTCATTCCCATGGTTTGGTGTAGGATGGAGGCATTATAGAGGGGAGATTTCTTCAAACCAGTGGGAGTTGTTGCAGGATAGCAGCAGTACTCAGGGATTCAGGGAAGGCATAGAAAGAAATTAACAGCATTGAAATTATTTTTAAAAAGTTGGAACATCTAGATAAGATGGAAAGCCAGAAAAAGTGGAAAGCTTTTTAGGGGTCTGGGCTTATTAATGGTTGTTTATCTTCTATTATTAAAATATAAAATATTTAGCTTTTCCTATAGAATCATGACAATATTGAGTGATCAGTGATTGGGAGGTGATTCTTGCTTCTTTCCCTCTATTATTTCCCCAATGGTATTTTTCAATCAGAACAACTTGTCTTAGCATCTCTGAGAGTCATAGGACAGTACTAAGTGCTCTTTGGAGCTTTTGGGATATAGATGTGATCGTGGGTTCTTAGAAGATACTTTGGGTAATCAGGTCATCCATCAGTGTAATTGAGTTGATGGAGAGGACCAGAAATAAATGTCCAGGAAAGCAAGTGTAAACCACTGACATACTGTGTAGATTTAGGTGGAAGAAAGCATGGCTTGACAGTGTTGGGCAGAGGAGAATTTGATATTTAATATTAATTAATCAAAGCTGGCAATTTTTAAGTACTTTAATTTTTCTTACCTCATTCTAATACTTTTAACATTTTTAAATCTATACATAATAATGATACATATTTATGGAGTACATGGTATTGTTACAGTATATTTATGCAATGTGAAATGATCAAATCGGAGTAACTGGTTTATTTGTCACCTAAACATTGATCCTCTTTTAATGATGAGCCATTTAAACTTTTCTCTGTGAGATGTTTTGAAATACATAGTAAATTATGGCTAACTATAGTTACCCTATTGTGGGTTATAGAATAGTAGGCCTTACCTAACTATAATTTGTACCCATTAAGCAAACTATTCCCATTTCTCCTCACCCCATTGTAACCTCTGATAACCATGCCTCCCCTTTTTACTTCTCTGAGAACTTCTTTTAGAACTTTATCTAATTCTTTTTTTTTTTTTTTTTTTTGTCAGTTATGGGGCTTGAATTTAGGGTGGATACTGTCCTTGAGAGTTTCTGCTCAAGGCTAGTGCACTACCACTTTGAACCACACCTCTACTTTTGGTGGTTAATTGCAGATAAGAGGTCACATACTTTTGCTGCTCAGGCTGGCTTTCAATTGTGATCCTCAGATCTCAGCCTCCTGAGTAGCTAGGATTACAGGTATGAGCCACTAGCTCCCAGCTTCATCGAATTCTTGATAAGCCATAAGTATTATGATTACTATTTATTATTGGTTTGATTTATGTTTATTACTTTAATGATTGTGTTTATGAGTCATATGATTTGTATGTTCTTATATCTACAGCTTTTTTACTTACTCAGATGCCAATATATCCTACTTTAGTAACTAGGAGTATGCACTGTGACACATTTTTCTACTTTATCTCACTTCTTATTCCCTTTCACTGGAATGGGAATAACTGTGATTTGCTTTTGTTTTGGTTTTGGATGAAAAATCAGCTCAAACTGGATTCTTGCTTCACCTCACCAGTGTCATTGAGATCTCTCCCTTTACATCATTAGGAAGCGGATGACAGTCTATTATGTAATGAATGAGGTAATAAAAGAGCAAACATGTTCTTGTTGTTTGGAAAATGAAGTTGCAGAGAAAGAATTTACAATTTTTCTCTAGCACTACCCAGAGGGCAGGTGTTCTGATTATTAATGAGTCATCTCACTCTTTACATAAAAGTATCCCCAAGGTAGAGAAACAGGCTACTGCCTTTCAGGTTCCCTAAGGAGGATGATAATCTTTCTTCTACTCGGTTCTCACTAAGCCAGCTGGCAACTGCTAACTTTTATTCTAGGTGAACACTCTCCCATGATAACCCCTAGATGGTCAGGGTCTATGAAGATGGACCCTTTAGTTCTTGAGTCAAACAGAATCTTTCACTTACACAGTTGATGGGTTCAAGCTTTAAATAGGCTTCTTCTTCATTAGATTATAGTGAATCCCTTCCTTCATACCATAACCTTGGAGGGATCCAAACGGCTGCTTTCTGAAGCTCATGATAGATGCTCAAATACTTGTGATTTTTTTTTATATGTTATTTAAGATTATCTAAAAGCATGAAAGAAAACCTAAATGATAAGATTCTGTGACATTTATATTAATTTATAAATGTATTTTTAGCTTTCATTTTATATCTTTATACAGTGTCTATACCTTGTAGAATTAATGATATTCTAGAACATCTAGGTGGGAGTTACCAAATGAAGACTGGTATTTGAATTAAATCTTAACTTTTTTTTTTAGTTTATCTTGATGATATCACTATTTCATAGGAGAGCTGGAATAAATCGTAAGGAACTTTTATAAAAATGTGAAAGAATATTTTTTTCTGCATGACAAGGTAACATTCTTGCACATGTATTTCCTTTTCTTTTCTTTTCTCTTCTTTTCTTTTCTTTGTCAGTTGGGGCATGAACACTGGGCCTAGGCACTGTCCCTCAGGTCTTCAGCTCAAGGCTAGTGCTTTACCACTTGAGCCACAGCACCACTTCTGGCTTTTTCTGCTTATGTGGTACTTAGGAATCGAGCCCAGGGCCTCATGCATGCAAGGCAAACATTCTACTACTGAGCCACCTTCCCAGCCTGCTGATGTATTTCTTATTGTCTAGAAATATTGTAATACAGTAAAACTAAAATTTGAGGTAGGGAAAAGTAGAAAAAATTTAAAATATTTGTTTGGTAGTATCACTTTTTGGTCTGATAGGTAATATATTCAACTTGATTAGACCATAGGATGCCCAGATATAAATTCAAATATTATTCTGGTGTTTTGTGATTAACATTTGAATCAGTAGACTGTGTAAAGTAATATTTATTGCCTTCTTTAGTGTGGGTGAGTCTCTTTCAGTCAGTTGAATATTATAAAAGACCATTCCCTAAGTGAAGGAAATTTCTTTCTAACTGCTTGTGAACTGGGATATCAAATTTTTCCTGCTTTTGGACTTAATCTGAAGTACTGATTTTTTCCTGGAGTTCAAGTCCACTGGCTTCTGGCCTGGGGATGTACCACTTACTCTTCCTGGTTCTCAGGCCTTTGGATTCAAACTACAAGGAAACTTTTTGTTGTCCTGTGGTTCCAGCTTGCCAATCCATGTTGCAGATATTGAGATTTGTCAGCTTACAAAAGTGTGAACCACTTTTTTTAATTGTGAAAATACCATACAGAGGGGTTACAATTACATGGGCAAGGTAATGAGTACATTTCTTATCAAGCATTGTTGCCTCTTCCTTTGTTTCCCTTTCCCATCCTTTCCCATTTCACAGCCCTCTCCACCTCCCCCCCCCCCCACCAAAGTTGTAAAGTTCGTGTTGTTTTCGATATAACGACTTGTACATTTCATTGTTGCAGTGGGTCCACCCGTATCCCTATTTAAACTATTTGTTTTTTCCCTTCCCCTCCACACATTATATCAACATCAAATACAGTGAAAACAGGGGTTAAAAGTTCATATTCTCTCTCTTTCTCTGAGTCTCTCTTCCTTGAGTCTCCTTACTGAGTCTCTTGCCCTCCTTCCTTTTCCCTCCCTCCCTTCCAACTATTTTGTTTATTTCTCTGGCAAATCCTGACTGATACAGTGGGACTAAGTAGTTTTGGTTCAAAAATATCAGAAAAAGATAATGAAATGTAATCATTTTGAAAATTACAAACACTAGGAGGAACATTATATAAAATGACTTAATTTATTCTGTTTATGTTTTCTTGAATATCTGATTTAAAAAGCATGATGCTGAGAAAGCAGAGAATGAAAATAATGTTTTAAAAGTGTTTAAGAAATCCTTCATGTCTAGTGGTTGAAATTAATGCTGTAAATCTCCTATCTGTTTTTTTTAAGGTGTTGAATAAATAATGTTAAAGCGAAACAGTACACTTAGCATATGCTAAAAGAAAATTATTTCTTTGCCTATTGTTTATCAATGTCATATTAATTTAATATCATGAAAATGCAGTTATGAATTCGAATTCATTGTTGACATGCATTGTGGCATACTTTTAACTTAAGTAATTATGAATAGATCAGCTTAATAAAACTGTTCTTATTGTTTAACCCATTAGTAGTTAATTCTTTCTTTTGTCCATCGTGGGGCTTGAACTCTGGGCCTGAACACTGTCCCTCAGCAATTCAGCTCAAGGCTAGTGCTCTACCACTTGAGCTACAGCGCCAGTTCCAGTAGTTAATTCTTCTATTAAAGAAATTCCCTTCACATATTTGGACAACAGCTGTGTTCCTTTGTCATGTAGGATGACTGTATTTGAAATAAATGTGTTAGGAAAGGTTAAGAGATTGTTGGTTATTTTGTTGTTTTGGATATTGATTAGAATGGCTACACATGAACATATCCTAAAGTACTGTTATGGTGGTTAAAGTATGGAAAGGTTAAACTAAACATAGGCAGGGTATACATGAAAAACTTCACAATATTTAAAAAACATATGAGATTTAAAAAACATATGAGGTTTTTTAAAAAACATATGAACTCCTCCAAGTTTTGTGTTTTCTAGTATTCGACCATGCAAGTCATCCTCCCCACATAGCCCTAGCCCTTTGTGTGTGTGTGTGTGTGTGTGTGTGTGTGTGTGTGTGTGTGTGTGTGTGTGTGTGTGTGTGTGTGTGTGTGCGCGCGCACGCGTGTGTGTGCGAATGTGCCAGTCCTAGGGCTTGAACTCAGGGCCTGGCTGCTATTCTTGAGCTTTTTTGGCACAAAGTTAGTACTCTGTCACTTGAGCCACAATTCTACTTCTAGTTTTTTGGTGAAGTTTATTGGAGATAAGAATTTCACACACTTTCTTACTCAGGCTGGCTCAGATCTCACCCTTCTTAGTAGTAGCTAGGATTACAGGTATTAGCCACCAGTACCTGGCTCTTTGCTTTAGTTTTGATCTCTCTTACATTTATATCTAGGCTGGCCTGGACATTGATACTTTCATTTATGCTTCTTTTAGCTGGAATGCCTTACCATACCTAGCTTTATTGGTTGACATGAGGGTTCTGTGTGTTATTTGCCTATGCTGGCCTAGAACCACAATCCTCCCAAGTAGCTAGGATTACAGGTATGAGCTAAGGACATCTGGGAGGCATTTTTAAAATTTTACAGACAAGATCTTGCTGTGTAGCTCAGTGTGCCTTGAATTCATTAATCTTCCTGTCCCGGCCTCCCGACTGCTTGGCATGTGCCACCATGTCCAGTGTGGGATGTAGTTTTTAAGACTAGAGTAATGTATTGGACTTGTTTCTTTTGGTCATGATGAAATATCTGAGCAAAACAAATGAGGAAGGTTTATTTGAGGTCTTGTGTTTAGAGATGTTTTAGTCCATCATGTTGAAAGTGAATGGCAGAATAAAGCAGTTTGCATCATGCTGGCCATGATGCATTGAGAGGGGAAGGGACTAAGTATACTCTTCAAAGACAGCCCCTAGCAACCTACTCTTCCCATCTATACCACGCCTCCTAAAATTTCTGTCATCTCCAAAAATAGCACCAGCAGCTGAGGACCAACCCTTCAATACATGAACCTATGAGGAACATTTCATATTCACAATATAGCAGGTAGTCTTTTCTTGTTAAATACAGCAGATCTTTTGTATGTGTTATGGACCAGTAGAAAGTAGATAACAAATTTGGATCATTTGTAAGGAAAAAAGAATACTGTCTAGCATAGCAATCAAAGAAAAAACATGCTCTGTGATTTATCTTACAAAAGTGTATGCCTACTGCTCTAGGATACCTATCTTGTACTGAATGAAGTTAATTTTAAGAAGCAACAAAATTAGGCAGTTTCTTAAGAATATTTACAAAGATAATAGATTAATATATTTCCATCCTAGTCAAAGAGTGTAGCACCAGAAATGTATTTTTTTCCTTAAGGTCTTTGTTTTCTGCTTGAGCCTTTGGAAGTTCTTGGATTTTCTTAACTGTCACCTCCACCCTCAATATTCCTTCTGCAAGATTTTTCAAGAAATAGAATGAAAAAGAAAAAAATCTATTTTTAAAATTGTTTAAGCAGTGTTAGAATGTGAGAATCTCAAGTATTGATATGTGCATTTTGCTATTTTTAATTGCTGTTTTTATTTCTTGATGTTTGATTTTTACTTTTTTTTTTAGCATGAAAAGCATTGGCAGCTTCTGAAGGAGGCTCTGGAAGGCAAATTCTGAGACTATTGTCTGTACAAAATCAGGACTTCCCAGGGGAGTTGAGCTCTACATGTCTAAACCTGATTAGATAGAAAGTATGCATGGGTGGAGGGGAACAGGAAAGCAGGATTCTCTCTCTCAAATCCTCCTCATAGGGTTATCTTAGCCCTGAAGGGCCCCCTCATCACATTCCAGCCAGAGAGGGATGATATGTGGATACCTTCTTTTCTCTGCATATACTTGACCGTATTATACTGTCTTTGGCCTTTAATTTTGAATGAAAGCCATTTCATTTATGACTTTCCTTTGCATTAGACATTCTTATAACATCAATCTTATATTAGACAGAGATAGGCATACCTTAGAACATTGGCTTTGGAATATGCAGTTTTGTGTGTGTGTGTGTGTGTGTGTGTGTGTGTGTGTGTGTGGAGGAGTGGAGGGCTTGCCAGGTCACCTCTGGTATGACCAGTTTCTCACAAAAGACTCCTATGAGAAGAGTTCTGAGCCTTTCCTCTATATTTGCTTCCAGTTTGTGTTGTTAAAAGGCACTTAGCAGCCAGAGGATGAACTAGGTTTTATTCTTGGTCTCAATCCAGTGGCTAACCTGATATCTGGCCCTAACTCATTAGACTTGCTCAGTGAGCAGCAGGTCCTTTTCTGAAAACAATCCTGAGTAGTCAGATTCGGGTTTCTGCAAGTTTATTACTCAACATAGAAGATGCAGGCTCATCTCATCCACCCATTTAATCTATCTCTCCTTAACTGGAATACTCCATTTGGAGAAGCTTCACGGTTGGAGGATCTGTGCCATCTCTGGAACATGCCTGGTGACTAATGATGGACAGCATATCCATTCTCTCACACGGCCTGGTTTGCACCCACACCTAGTGACTGTTCTGATGAGAACACAGACTATGTGTGGTTCCCACCCTCTCCCTGGATCACTCTCCTTTGTTACAATATACTCTTCTTCTCCCCCCTCTCTCAAACTTTGCTAGGTCCTTGTCTAGACAATTCTATATTCTGCCTCCAGATGGCTTTGTCTGGGAAGTTCATAGACTTTCTATTGCCACCCCAGGATGCATGGCAATTATGCCCTTCATTCTCACAGAGTTAGTTACTGTGGTTAATAGGCATTTGCCAATAAGGAGGTATTTGCCAAAAAGAAAATGACAGTTTTTTTCCTCACTTAGGGAATTTGCTGGGATGCTTATTGCTGTTAGTGGTAATAACCTTCCACTTGAAGCATGTCAGATGGGCATATTCTGGCCTGCTAAAGTTTCTATTGGCTTTTATGTCCACTATGGACTTTATTTGCCAGACAAGGTACCTAGATTTTTGGTTCCCTCATGGTCAAGCAAGTTAGAACACACAAAACTGGGTCACCCAGAATCATGATTTATGTCTTATAAAACAAGAAGCTTGTTTTTCTCTGGGCTTTAGTCTGATTTTAATTCAGTCTTCTGATTAGATCCCCTGCATTGACTTCATATTATGTGCACTTCTCCTGCCAAAGTGCATGCAGATTCTTTAGTTATCATGTTTTGGAAGTTTTGTTTTCATTACCTGTCAAACATTGTATACATTCTAAACTACAAAACAGTCACCAGGTACAGACTGGACTTGGAGGATAGTCCTTATGTACTATGACCTTATGTATCGGTCATGAGTTCTGTGTTGTACTGAAATCCAGCTCTAAGACTTTATTTTAATGATTTTTGTTCATGTAGTTTTGAGTAGGTTCAAATGCTTACCCATTTGGTTGTGATATGTTTTCTTTGGGTGAAGAAAGCAGAACTGAAACTAAGACACAAAGAATGGCCAGCATACTACTGTCATTACTGATGTGGTAATAAAAGTTTTGGCATCTGACAGCTATTTTAATACCTATAATCACATTTATAATTAGCAAAATGAAGCAGAAAAGATGGAGATGGCCGTAAAATTTGCAGCAATGTGGCTCACAATTACAAACTTACAAATTTCATGAAACTTGAAGAAATAAAATTATATATGTTTAAATTTGTTCTGTAGTAAAACATGGCTTTTACTTGTTTAACTTTACTGGTAGCATAGCATTTGCAGAAGAGACTCATATTTAAATTACTTGGAACTAAATTATTGGGAATAAATACATGTTTATATATCAATTTTTCATATAAAATGACAACATTTTAGGGTCTTTTAATTTGTAGCTTCTTGACCCATATACTTATGAAATACTTTTTGTACATGTTAAGTGCAAGGCCTTGAGATCAAACCTCAGTCCAAAGAAGGAGAAGGAGGAGAGAGAGAAGGATGGGGATGGGGAATAGAGAGGGGGCGGAGGCAGAAAGAGTATCAGCTTTACCTGTATTGTTAACAACAAATTAGGCAGAAAATCTGGAAATATTTCGGTCATTACTAAGGCCAATATTAATGATTATTGAGAAAGATATCTTAGGTCATATTAAAATCAATTACTTTTCACAATCTGCTATTTTCACGGTAAGAAAAGTGATAAAAGTATGGTGATATGAAAAAGATCTCCTTAGTTCTCATGGTAGCCTTCATGGTCTTTAGAATATTCCACATTGGCTAAACAAGGTTGGAAACAATACCAGTTTCGTAGGATGATTCTAAGAATTTAACAACTTGATTCTACAGTGATATAGACCACAGTAATTTCTGGCTGTTATCATAATCAGTCCCAGACTGGTAATGATTCTTCAAAACCAGTATTTAAATACCTCTTTGATGCCAGGAATGAAAAGGAATTATCTACTGGCAGACTAGTTTTCATATCAAATGGTTTAAATGGTATAATATTTAAATGTCCTTTTATTTGAATTTATCTTACGATTACAGTTCCTGGAATCATGACTTGAATGACCTGATGTAATTGAATAGAAAAAAATTCCTCTTTAGGCTTGAAATGTTGAATTTCCGTCTTCAGCTTTGGGAAGTGTTGATCTTGTTGCATTAATGCTTTAATGAGCAGCTTAATAGAAATTATTCTATTTTCTTGACAATTATAATGTAATATTAATAACATAATAAATTATTAATAATTTAATAATTCAACAATGATAAGCAATGCTCATTTCATTCAGTTGTTGATGGACATACTTTTTTTTTGAGATTCTGCATGAGTTTATTTTACTAACAATATCATGGAAAACAACAGATTTTCTTTTCTTTTCTTTTTTTTTTTTGGGTCCGGTCATGGGGCCTGAACTCTGGGCCTGGTCGCCGTCCCTCAGCTCTTCAGCTCAAGGCTAGCACTCTACCACTTGAGCCACAGCACCACTTCCGGCTTTTTTTCTTTTTGCTTATGTGGTGCTGGGGAATCGAACCCAGGGCCTCATGCGTGCAAGGCAAGCGCTCTACCACTGAGCCACCTTCTCAGCCCCAGATTGTCATCTTTTACTAGTGATCACTATGGTGGTATTCACTTTATTTACTTATTCCATTTAAAAATGATTTTATTGTCAAGGTGATGTACAGAGTTACAGTTGCATACGTAAGGTAGTGAGTACATCTCATATCAAACTTGTTACCCCTCCCTCATTTTTCTTCTACTTTTCCTCTTTCCCCAATACCTTCCCCCAAGTTGTACAGTTCATTTCCAACATATTTTCTTGTGAGTATTGCTGTTACATTGGTTTACTCTTTGTCCTTTATCTCACTGTTTTGTTGTTCCCCTTCTTGTCCCTAATTCAGATAAATGTATATACAATACCCAAGGTATCAAAATCAAGTACAGTGACAACAGGGGATAAACCATAGGAAAAAAAACACAAAAGAAAAAAAGAAATCACATAGTATATTAAAAACAACAATAACAAATTAAATCTCTTGTTTCCATGTGTTGGAGTTCGTTTTGCTTAGTCTCATCTTATAAGGTCCTAAGTACATAGTGATTGAGCTATTATGCTCACCTTGTAGGGCTATCCTAGACATATACTAATTATTACAAATGAGGGAAACCATGGGATTTAAGTTTCTTTGGGTCTGGCTTGTTTCACTTAATACGATTTTTTCCAAGTCTTTCCATTTCTTTATGAATGGGGAAATATTCTTTCTGATGGAAGCATAGAAATCCATTGGGTATATATACCACAGTTTCTTGATCCATTCATCTACTGATGGGCATCTGGGTTGGTTCCATATCTTAGCTATGGTAAATAATGCTGCTGTAAACATAGTTGTACTGGTAGCTTTAGTATAGTCTTGTTTGTGATCATTTGGGTAAATACCCAAGAGTGGGATTACTGGGTCATAGGGGAGCTCTATGTGGAGTCTTTTGAGGAACCTCCATACTACTTTCCAATTGGTTGAATAAGTTTACACTCCCACCAACGATGCAGTAAGGTTCCCTTCTGTCCACATCCCCTCCAGCATCTGTTGTTATTAGAGTTCTTGATTATAGCCATTCTAACTGGGGTTAGGTGGTATCTCAATGTTGTTTTGATTTGCATTTCTTTTATGGCCAGATATGGTGAACATTTCTTCATGTGTCTATTGGGCATTCTAATTTCCTCTTCAGAGAAGTCTCTTTTTAAGTCTTTAGTTCGCTTAGTAAAGGGGAAGTTGTTTCTTTGAAGATTCGTTTTTGGGGGATTTAATTTTTTGGGTTCTAAATATATTTTAGATATGATGCCCTTGTCTGTTGTACAGCTAGTTAAGATCTTCTCCCAATCTGTGGGCTTTCTATTGATCTTGCTAGCTATGTCCTTTGCCAGGCAGAAGCTCTGCAGTTTCATGCAATCCCATTTGTCCAACCTTTCTTTGACTTGTTGTGCTTATAGGTCTTTATTAAGGAAATTTTGACCTGTGCCAACGAGCCCTAGTGTTTCTCCTATTCCTTCCTGTATTGTTTTCAGGTTATCTGCGCTTACATCGAGGTCTTTGATACATTTGGAGTTGATTCTGGTACATGGTGATATATAAGGATCTAACTTTAGTTTTCTACAGGTTTAACCAATTTTGCCAGCCCCATTCATTGAAGAGGCTGTCTTTCTTCCATACTAATTTTTTGGCTCCCTTTTTGAAGATTAGGTGGCCATAGGTCTGTGGGTTCATTTCTGGGTTTTCAGCTCTATTCCATTGGTCCTCAGGTCTGTTTTTGTGACACTACCAAGCTGTTTTGATTACTATGGCTTTGTAGTAGAATTTGAAATTTGGTATTGATATTCCTCTAGCATTGTTCTTTCTGATAAAGATTGTTTTTGCTATTTGGGGTCTTTTATTATTGTGGACATATTTCAGAGATAATTTGAGGAGAACCTTTGAAGAGGCAATGTTAATACAAGCCAAGTTATTTATTGGCATGGCTCTATGGGGTGCTATTTTTGTTGTTGTTGTTGCCTTTTAGTCGAGCTGGTAACACTTGTTTCTACAACATTAGTCAGTTCTGGTGCTAGTTCCCCAACTGTGTTCCATGAGACAGTCTTGCAAAATGCTCCAAGAAATGGGACATGGTTTCTAGGAAGTTTACTGTACATTGTATGCCTACTTTGGGGGTTTTGCACTGCATAATAGCTATTAAAAGTTCTAGGAAGTTTTGTTACAAATAAACATATAGAGAAACAATATTCTTTGATATGATATTCTTGAGTTTCAAAATTTTCAAGTACTGGAGTAGAAACAAAGCTGTTTCATGTGGCTGAGTTTGGCTGTGGGCGCTGCTATGGCTGGTAAACTTGCACAAAGAGCTCTTATCTAATTTTTTAGCTTCTAAAATAGATTGTAAGTTTTGTATTTGGTATGAAAAGCGCTTCCTTTAGACATTAATAGAAGATACCTCTACGATAAGATTTTTGTGTAGTTAAACTGGAGGTACCACATAAGGTACTACTATTAATATTCTACAGTAGGTACAACTGAGGAGAGAAGTAAAGAAACTAGTAGATGATCTTTTCTATTAACTTAAGTTCTGCTCATAAAATAGTGATTCCCAAGAGAGATACATTTCTTGGCTTCTTCAAGATCTTTGTTTACAAAAATACTCTATCAAATTTAATTGAAGATCTAAGCAATACATAATATTATTAGGATTTTTATTTTTAATTTTCCATTGCATATGTTGATGAAAACATGGTGTTGCTAAAGGTCCTTTCCTTGAATTTCTTTGATGTACGCTTCTTGAAAATTTCTGTTTGTAATTTAGTCCTAATATACTTTTTTTCCCTACAAGAAGGTGAATATTTTATCTTATCCAATGAATCAAGTACAATTAAATGTCCTTTCATGTTGGCCTTTTTTTCTAAGCTGCCAGGAAGATCAAAGTCAAATTTAATACACATTATACTAATATCTATGCATGCCTTAAAAAGGCTTATATATGTATTAGTTCAATTTCCTTGAAAGCAGGTGGTATTCAAATTTGAGGTTAAAACAGAAACACATTTCTTATGCAAAGCCTGTATTTAGAAAATATATCTTCAAACCATTTTAAATGATAATATTTTATAGAAATAAAGCTATGTGTATGTTAGCTTTCACACTGGACTTTATGCCTCATTCTCCTTTATATTTGGCTGGATTCTTTTTGTTTTTATTGTGAAAATACTGTACAGAGGGGTTACAATTACATGGCAAGGTAATGAGTACATTTCTTATTAAGCATTGTTGCCTCCCCCTTTGTTTACCCTTCCCATCCCTTCCCATCTCACCCCCCACCCCAGCCAAAGTTGTAAAGTTCGTTTTTTGACATAACGACTTGTGCATCTCATTGTTGCAATGGGTCCTCCTGTATCCCTATTTAAACAATTTGTTTTTTTCCTTTCCCTCCACAAATTATACCAACATCAAATACAGTGAAAGTAGGGGTTATACCGTGGGGGAGGGACATACAAAGCAACAAAGGATTCTTGTATACAGAATTGTGGTTAAAAAGAAACATGAAAATATCTTCTAATATTAGATATGCAAAGCATTTTGGATTGTATCTTGATTATAATGGTTTTCTGAAAGTTCAGTTATTAAAAGTATATTAGTCCTTGCCATTTAGCATAGTGTTTGCCACATTATAGGTACTTACCACAGGCTTGTGAAAAAGATGAATTCATGAATGGCTTAGGTTGGCTTTTAGATCCACTCCCGCCTCCCTTTAGTAGGTCCAGTAAGTAAAGAAGTGAAGCTGCCTTGGGTAAGGGAAATTCTAGGGTCACTTAGTCCTTGACACATCTCTTACATCCCCCTGGAGACTGTTTCAGAACCACACTCGTCCATGACTTTTAAACAGAGAAGACTTCTTCTGTTTACTGTGTTTTTCATTCTTTTAGAGACAGGGTCTTGCTGCATAGCCTAAGCTGTCTAGAAGTTACTGTTGCCTGGCTAGTCTCATACTTGTGAGTCCTCCTGCCTTACCTTCCCAAGTGCTGAGATTTTAGGTAAATGCCTCCAAACTGGGCTCTTAGTTTACTTAAAAAATTGTAATATTTTGATATATCATCTCCTTATTCCCAGTTTTCTTTGTATTTTATGGAAACCTAGAATAGAAAACAATGTGAAGCTAAGCCCTGAAGATGGAAATACCTTCTACTTTTAGGCAGGGATTAGGGGAGGAGAGAATGAGGAAGGGAGAAGAGAGAGACAGAGAGAGAAAGAAAATGTTGACAGAGTCTAGAAAGGGAGAGTAAAGAACATGTATGACAGGAACAGAGGGACAAGATGGCTCCTTGGCATGACAAGAAATATTCATAATTAATGTGCTGCAGTGTCTAGAATTGCATGTAGTATGTGTCTAGTCATCCTAGTTAATAATGCTCTTCAACCTTGAAATTCTGTTTAAAAAATTTTTGATGAAATGCATTGACCAGAAGCTAGAAGAATATTGTGATTGATGATGTTTTGCCAATATTAGATGAGATGAGACACTGAAGTCATAGAAATGAGATCATTTGGATACTATTACTTTAAGGAAAGTGTTTAATCCTATTTCTGTGAATCCATTACTGTTCCCCATTACTAGAGGTGGTCTTTTAGAAGAGAAAAGGTGGTCATAAATAGAATAAAAGACATGGTAGAAAGAGAAGGCAAAAGGGGGGCTAACATGGAAGAAAGAGAGCCTTGGTTTTTACCTCCATTACAGAAGCTTTTTATATAATCAGTTGAATGAATGAAGACCTTTGTCAGGCACTCTGTAAACAACAGTTGGATGTGAGAAGAACAGAACTGCAAGAGTAGATAGACTATGAAGGCATAATTGACGACCCTGGCCAAGGTTGGAGAAGAAGTTTTAATCTGGCCATGTGAGCTGATGATAAAACAACATGGTTGCAATGGTCTATAAACTGATTTTAGGGTGGAACATTTTTGCATATGGAATGATTTTCAAAATCCTTATCAGTTTGGAACAGAGGAATACCTTATTTGTCTAAGCCATCCTAAATTTAGCACTCATCCCAAGTTGTCTGCTTCACCTCTGTCTTCCTCTCAGTACATGACCTTCATTCCTACATCACAGAGAATTGGAAGGGTGTCCTGACTGGAGCCAAACAGGCTATACATGGTAGAGGTGAAGGAAGTACAGGAGTTCATGTTCTCTAGGTGCTAATGCATTATAATTTACCAACAGAGAAAGCAAGTGATTACAAGGACAGATGAGGTAAAAGATTAAATGAGATAAAAGATTAAAAAAAATAAATGAGGTAACCAATCAAAACTAAGTTAGCAAAAAAAAGGTAAACATAAGTCAGTAAATAATCTGAATAAAAAATAATTTAAAAACACGAGAAGAAAATTGCAAAAATATTGAAAAACTCTGTTCAACATGAATACAGAGATGATTAGTGCTGGTGCAGTGTAAAGTCTCAGCACCTCCTTTGAGGGGCAGTGTTATTACCTAAGGTAGTCTGGTCGCACTTCAGACTTGTTTTTTCCCCTCTTCCTAGGAACTCAGTGTCCTTTGGATATAATCCCTGTACCCTACAGACCATCCTCTGATCTCATTCCTTTCTTATGCACAAACTATGAAGGAGGATTTCAATATATAATACTGTTTCTTCAGATCACATTTATACAGAATTCTTCCCCATTACTGTTCTGAAATGATTCTCACAAAGGTCACCCATAATAGAAAACCTGCATAGGAACAGATTGTATGAATCGTTTTTTTTTTTTTTAATTCATCCTGTTTCATTTTTCTGTGGGAAGGAACACTTCTTTGAAATTCTGCCCTTCCCTAATTCCTGTGATGAAGTTTTCTCAGACTTTCCTTTTCCTTATTCTGTGGTTCAGTCTGCCTCAGATCCTTTTTTGTTTCCTTTCTGCCATCCAAGTCCTGCATGCCCCTCTTCTCCTGTCCTGTTGCTAAGCTGTGCTCTGTAATCTTATGAATCTCCTGTTCCGGTAGGGTTTGAGACTGAATGTTACAAGCATCTGTATTTTCAGTTAAGATCAACACATTTAGAACCCATAAACCTGGAAATTTCATTTCCTCTTAGATTCAATTCGGAACAAAAATACGTCGAAGCAGGGCTTAGGCCAAAGGATTATGAGTTCTAGGATAGCCTACACTGCATAGTAAGACTCTTGTCTCCATAAACCAAGGACTTAGGGTATAACTCAGTTGTAGATTTCTTGCCTAGCATGTGAAAACCCTGGGGTTTTGTCTTCAACACTACAAAATAAAAATAAGGTAAAATAAAATACCATTAAAATTACTTCACAGAAGCTTAATGTAGTTCTTATAATTTTCATAAATACTGCAGTGTTTGTGTCACTCTGTAAATGTGAACCTTTATCTATCTTTTTCTTAGGTTGGTACGACCTCTTTTTCTTGTTCCCCTAAAAAACTCAGAAAATAAATGGAACTGGTTGCTATACAATTGAATCTCAGTTTATTGTTTTTCTACCCTTATTTTTTTTTCAGCTTAATCTTTTTTTTATTGTAAAAATACCATACAGAGGGGTTACAATTACATGGGCAAGATAGCGAGTACATTTCTTATCAAGCATTGTTGCCTCTTCCTTTGTTTCCCTTTCCCATCCCTTCCCATACCCCTCTTCGCCACTCCTACCCAATCCACTCCCCCTCCCCACCAAAGTTGTGAAGTTCGTTTTTTGACATAACAACTTGTACATCTCGTTGTTGTATCCCTAGTTAAACAATTTGTTTTTTCCCTTCCCCTCCACAAATTATACCAACATCAAATACAGTGAAAACAGGAGTTATACCATGGGGAAGGGACATTCAAAGCAACAAAGAAATCATCTTATAAATATGTTAGAACAATTGCATGAAAGAAAAAAAAACATTTGAATACTTATCTTGGGGTTCATTTCCCTAACATCAACTTATCTGACCTATTCTGCTTAACTCAGACATACACTGGTTATTGCAAATAAGGGAAACCATGGGACCTATGTTTCTTTGGGCCTGGCTTACTTTACTTAGTATGTTTTTTTCCAAGTCTTTCCATTTCCTAACAAATGGGGCAGAGTTCTTGATTATAGCCATTCTAACTGGGGTGAGGTGGTATCTCAATGTTGTTTTGATTTGCATTTCTTTTATGGCTAGAGAGGTTGAGCATTTCTTCATGTGTCTATTGGCCATCCTTCTTTCCTCTTTAGGGAAGTTTCTCTTCAAGTGTTTAGCCCACTTATTTATTGGGCAGTTGTTTCTTTGAAGATTTGTTGTTGGGGGATTTAATTTTTTGAGTTCCAGGTATATTTTAGATATGAGACTCTTGTCTGTTATATGGCTAGTGAAGATCTTCTCCCAATCTGTGGGCTTTCTATTGATCTTGCTAGCTATGTCCTTTGCCATGCAGAAGCTCTGTAATTTTATGCAATCCCATTTGTCCAACCTTTCTTTGATTTGTTGTGTTTCTGGGTCTCTATTAAGAGAATTTTGGCCTGTGCCAAGGAGACCTACCGTTTCTCCTATTCCATCCTGTAATGTTTTCAGAGTGTCTGCTTTGACTCTGAGGTCTGTGATCCATTTGGAGTTGATTCTGGTGCAGGGTGATATATAAGGATCTAGCTTTAGTTTTCTACAAGTAGTTAACCAATTTTGCCAGCACCATTTACTGAAGATGCTGTCTTTCTTCCATTCTATTTTTTTTTAGCTCCCTTATCGAAAAGTAGATGGCTATAGGTCTTTAGGTTCATTTCTGGGTTTTCAATTCTATTCCATTGTTCCTGAGGTCTGTTCTTGTGCCAGTACCAAGCTGTTTTGATTACTATGGCTTTATAGTAGAGTTTGAAATTTTCTAGCCTTATTTTTTCCTTCTTTCTTTTTTCTTATTTGAAATTTCTCATCATATATGCAATTGGCAGTTTCTCTCTTCCCAATATCATCCAGTCTGCCTTCTTGAAATTACTGGAGTATGACAAGTGTTCCTGACGCAGCATCTTAAAAAAATTTTTTTTGGTAAAGATACTGTACAGAGAGGTTACAGTTACATGAGTAAGGTAATGAGTATATTTCCTCTAGAACATTTTACCCCTGTTTTGTTTTCCCTAGCACCCCTTCCTTCTCCACCTTCCCAACTCCTCTCCCTCCCTCCCCCAAGTTGTAAAGTTTGTTTTCAACATAGTGTCTTGTAGGTCTCATTGTTACAGTGGGTCAACCTGTATCCTTATTTCAGCATTTTGCTATTTTCCTTCCCCTCCCAAGTTAGAAAAATGTATATACAAATGTAGAGCACCGGAATCAAATACAGTGACAACAGGGGTTATAGCATGGGGAAAAAACATACAAAAGAAACAAAAAAATTACATAGTACATTAAAAACAACAGCGACAAAGCAAATACCTCTTGTGTCCCTATCTTGGTGTTCATTTCACTTAACATCATCTTTTTTTTTTTTTTTTTTGCTGCGGAGTGGCTTTAATGTTTTTTAACATAACACCTCAGGAAGTTTGTTTGTATTTCTCTAAATGGTACACTTTTCTTTGGAAAACAAGCCCTGTGGAGTTCCATCAAGTTGTGTCAGTCTAACACATATTTCTAGAGGACTAGTACATGCAGCATTAACTACAAGGGATGGAACATTAATTGGACCCTCTCTGATGAAACTCAAGCCATTTCAACAAAAAAATTTCTTTAAACTTCAAGGTAATGTGCCAGAACACATCAATAACAAAAGATTTGGTCTGCTAACGAATCTGGCTTAATAGCTAAACACTTGAGACCATAAACCGGTCATGTTACAGCTTACAACAAACATCTTCACCTGTCCAAAACCAAGGTGAAACTAGAAAAAAGCATTACTAATCTGCTTTGCCTATGGTATCACAGTATCACTTAAAAGTAGAAAGAAATCTTATCCTCCCCTTTAAGTAGTTGTCCTGCTATACAGACTTTTGTTAACATTTAACATCATCTTATATGGACATATCTATATAGCTTTTGACCTTTTCTGTTTGTCTGGTCAGATTATCCTAGATGTATACTATTGCAAATAAGGGAAACCATGGGATCCATCTTTCTTTGGGTCTGGCTTACTTCACTTAATATAATTTTTTCCAAGTCTTTCCATTTATACAATGGAATTCTATGCTTCCATCAGAAAGAATGACACTGCCCCATTCCTTGGGAAATGGAAAGACTGACTCAGCATCGTGTCTGCTTTTCCTCCATGGAGCACTCCTGCTCAATGTCACTCTTACCTGATTAATTCCCAGTCGTTACTTAAAGCTAAGCTTTCTGCCATAGGCTTGAGGGAACCTCCCTTAACCTCTTAGAAAAGATAATATTTTGTTTGGTGATTGTTATCTTTCACTCCTGTCTTCTCTTTGTAAATCTCAGTGTTGTCATCATGTGTTTTGTATGTGTGTGTGTGCACACGCACGTGCGCGAGCGTGCTTGCTCAGGTACTAGAGCAGGCCTCAGTCTTGTTTGGCTTTTTCACTTAATGCTGGGACTCTACTACTTGAGCCACACCTCCACTTCAACTTTTTCCCCCCCTGGTTAGTTGGAGATACAAGTCTCCTGGACTTTTCTGCCCAGGCTAACTTCGAACCATGATCCTCAGATCTCAGTCTCCTGGGTAGTTAGAATTACAGACGTGAGCCAGTAGCACCCAGCTTCTGTATTATTTAAGATCTCTTTAAATCCATAAAAGTGGAGGCCATTTCTGTTTTGTTTAAGGCCCTGCCCCCAATGTTTGACATCTTTTCCCTACTGTAAATCTATATTGAGTTGATGAAATATAAATTTTAAAAGTCCTACATTCTCCTTCAGTCCAGTTTAAATGTCATCTTTCTGTAAAAACCCACCCATTTAGCAAAAACTTCTTCCATCATTGAACCTATTGATTCCAATATAATAGTTTAACCATTGACTAGTATAGCTATGAAGAGCTCACTGAAGACAAGGAAGGAAGGAAGAACTTTCATGAAAGAAAATAGAGACTGATAACTAAGTGCAGTGTGGAGTGAAAGTCCTTGGATAAAAGATTGACATTGGTGGAAAAATTGATGAAGCAAAGTGTGTGCATTTTCTTTTTAAATAAAATTGTACCAAGGTCAGGTTTAAATAGTTGACATGAAGGTTATGAGCGGTAGTAATATTAGAGCAAGCAGGGTGATAGGTTCATGGGAACCTTTTCTACAACGCTTGAAACTTTTCTCTAAATGTTTTTCAAAGTGAAAGGTTAAAAATTAAATTAAGAGCTTCCACAGATAATGTCTTAATATTTAGATTCCTACCCCTCTAATATCGTTCAGTCTAGTGGGTGTTCAAAAACCACCAAATTAATTTGTTCTTGCTTACTCCCACTTTGGGTATTTGCAGTCTGTATTGCCTTCTTTCGTTTCCTCTTTCACCTAGCAACAGCCTAGCTCCTTTAGGGAGGTCCTGGTCCCAGAGTGCATGTGCTTGAGAGGCCAGCATCCTACATTTCACTGGTATTGGAACTATAACACGTATATATCCAAGGTACTGTACTACAATGTGAGAATGAAGAAAAATGATCTAAAAATGCAGATTACATTTCCTGATAAGACATTCCAGTCAGATTTTCAACTGAACATCTTTTTCAATTTTCTAAACAAATTAACGCAGCCGTTTATATTTTATACATTGAGGCATAGACACATTTCCATTAATAGGATCTCATTTCAAATTTTGTGTCTCTCTATAATGTTTTAAACAGATAAAAGCATATTTTTTACCCTAATACATTGTGATAGAAACCTAAAAAAAAAGCATATTTTTTTACCCTAATACATTGTGATAGAAACCTAAAACACTGACTTTTATTAAGATAACTTAAAAAAGATGAAAAATAAGTTTAAAACCTAAGAAATACTTGTAAACATCTTTCTGAGCATTTTTGAAGAACATTCTAAACTTAGTTCATTGCTTTAAAATGACTAGATAATGACACATGTAATTAATAAGTGCTATAATAAGACCTTCTAATCAGCTGAAAGTTTAAGAAAGGCTTTCTAAAGGTGGAATCCTTTATAGAAATTTAAGGCCAATATGAAATTATTTTCCTTCTGCTCATGAAACCTTTGATTTCTAATTATTTTCTATTGAACACATAGTTTCCATTTCAAGCATAGCTCACTAGTCATTTGCTTTTATAAGTCATGTTCTAATAACAACAGAGTTAATATTGTTTTAGCAAAGAAAAGTCCTTGTCTGCTTCTCTGTGTTCTTCCTAGAGCTTTTTGCTGTGCACAGCTCCCTAGCTATGTTTCTCTATGGCATTTGTTGTCTTTGTGTTAAGGTGTTCACATCTCACAAACAGAAACATCTATATTTGAAAAATAGGGGGGAGCAGAGGCTTCCTACAGTAGACATTTTTACAATGCCGGAAGGGACCTTGCCATACTCTTGTTCCTTTAGCATAAAATACAGGTGACTGGATGCAGGGCAATTTTAGCTAAAATTCAATTAAAAAAAATACTTGGACATGTTTAATTAAATGGAACTCTAAGCATTCATACAGTGAGACCAAAGGAAGATATTCTTAGGAGAGAATCACAATGGCTCAATAGCTATATGCATATGATCATATAAAATGATGCTTATTGTAATGAATTCTATGAAATGGAAACAAGAGTTTTCTTATTGCATTATTTACAGTTCTTCTCTTCTTTCCTTTTTTTTCCCTTCTGTTGCTGTTCTTGATTTCTGTACCTTTTGTCTTATATATATTTATCTGATTTTGGGAGGGGAAGGGGAAACACAGAGATCATGGGATAAAGGGTGACCTAATTCAGCCATGATACTAGACACTGTGTTGGAAATGAACTGTACAACTTGAGAGGGAGGGGGTTGGGAGGGGAAAAACTGGAAGAAAATGAGGGAAGGGGTGACACTGTTCAAAAAGAAATATACTCATTACCTGACTTACGTAACTGTAACCCCCCCCCCCCCCACACACACATCACCTTTACAATTAAAAAAAAAAGAAAATCAAGAGCCTTCAGTTTTCAGTTTACTGTCTGAAGAATGTTAGTTACTGATTATCTGAAAGCTGCTTGCCATTTGAGGCATTGTAAATGTTTTTTTGAGGCAATAGGTATAGAGAGTCAGTAACATTTTCTGTGTAGAAGGGCTTCCCATGGTAAAATCTCCTTTCTCCAATACACCACAGAGTGATCTGTCCTTGAGGCCGTCTTTTGCTTTACCATTAAAAGATGAACAAAAACCCATCTATCATTTTTAACAAGCTCTATATTTAGAAGAACGGGGAATCTGTACATTGAGAATTAAATTTATATTCAAATCCTTAACCACAAGGTTGAGCTTGGTGGCACCTGCAATCCAAGCGCTCTGGAGGCTGAGGCAGGAGGATCGTGAGTTTGCAGCCAACCCAAGCCACCTAAGACCCCGTCTCAGAAAAAAAAATCCCTAATTGCCTATATCTTTAAAGTATAATCTTAAAATGTAAATACTGAGCATTAAATATATGTTCCTTATTTTTATCGCTTCAATTATTAATTGATCGCATCACCACCTTCCTCTCAGACCTGATTTTTCATAAATGGTCTTTGCTTCTTACTATGCATATCCATGTTCAATAATTTCATGACATCCGTTTTCTATGTAATTTTATGCAACAAAAAGTGGATGCACTGGAATAGTGAAATAAGCACTTCGGCTTACTTTGAATGCCACTGTATGGCACAACCCTGTTGTAGTCTGAAATATTTGTTTAATAACTGATGAGAAGAAAGATTGTAGATGTCTCAGGATATGTCTCGGGATTACTTTAAAGTTGTAGACATCTTTTCTAAGATTATGTTAGAGTGCCCTCTAGCCTGTGTAGCAGGAAGAAAAATATTTCCCCTCCCAGAAGTTCATGTCCAGTGGTACGGTATTTGCTATATAAAGGACATTATTATTCCATTGAATTCGCTTAGATGCTTTTACTTATAGCTGACATAAAGTTGGTTTCTTAAAGAGTCTGTACCTTTTGCAAAAGAAATATCCAATATCCCCCAAAACACTGCCCTGCTGTGTCTGAGGGGATGTCATCTTAGCAGCTGACTGAGAGACAGTAAGCAAGAGCTCATATTCCCACCTTTCGTCTCCATCTCCTACCCCAAAACTTCACTGCACAAAGCCTATCCTTGAGTATGGCAAAGATACCGCTGGTGTTATCTAATTACCATTGTTCCCTAACCTTTTCTTGTCTACCTCCTACATTCTCTCCCTTTATATCATTTTAGAAAAGAAAAAGAAGTATAAACTTAAACCCACTGGGCTATCTTGATTTAAATTTAACAAATAGACTTTAAAAAGAAAATTAATAGTTTTTAGAATTTTTCTTTGATATTTGTGGCTTTCTGGCTTACCTCTCTTTTAGAGAGAAACCTAGACAAACTAACCCCAGGAAGTTCATTAAATAAGATCCACAATATAGTTTTTCAGAATTAAAAAATGAAATGTCTTTATTTTTCTTTAAAAACTTCAAATTGTAGAAGTAAGAGAATAGTAGAACATAATTTATTCTATTACCAGATAACCTATGCAATTTTCTTGAAAGGCAGGCTCTTTGCTGATTATTGAAAACACTTAATGGGAAAAAAGGCATTCTTCAGATATTTGAGTACACAGACTTTATAACTTAAGAAAATGTGCTCCAACAAATTAATATGCTGCTGTAGAGAACTGTAATGAATAATTAAAATAGAACTGGAATTGTCTAAATAAGTGATAACTAGGGATTGTAGTGTACTGCTCTGATTTTTTTCATGGATTTTTTTGCTTGCTGATTTGCCTAGCATGGTAATAGGCAAAGGATTCCCGAGACATTAAATGTGAATTAACATGTTACTTAGTGCTTTCGTGGATATTTCAACCTTGTTTCAGAATTTGGCCAGTTATTTTAATTTTGTACCCTTTTCTTATACTTACTGTAAGAAAAACAAAAGAACAACTATCTGTATTAATGAGCATTTGAAGGTAAATCTATCAGAACTCCATAGTTTGAAAAACAAAATCAGGCATTTCATTATTCATATAGACATTAAGCTTTCCTTCATGCTTGATTCTGAGCACTGAAATGAGCATTTCAGACAGAACACATATCTTTATTGTTAAATAATTTAGAAGCATTAACAACAATGCACATTTAAGAGATGTTATGTTTTATTTTGAAATGTCTCTTATAACAACAACATCAGTATTTCTGTGTTTATATCTAAACATACTAAGTGATTTCTTTTTTTTTTTTTTTGGGGTCCGGTCGTGGGGCCTGAACTCTGGGCCTGGGCGCTGTCCCTCAGCTCTTCAGCTCAAGGCTAGCGCTCTACCACTTGAGCCACAGCGCCACTTCCGGCTTTTTTCTTATGTGGTGCTGAGGAATCGAACCCAGGGCCTTGAGCATGCAAGGCAAGCGCTCTACCACTGAGCCACCTTCCCAGCCCCACTAAGTGATTTCTAAGTGAATTTTCCCAGAAGACTGTCACTGGTCATTGGTTTAGAAAATTCCAGTTCATTTTCAATTGTTTCCTGTGTCTCTTTTGCCATGTTTTAAAATAGCCTTTCTTGGTGATTTCATCTTTGAGCTGATAAATAGAGCTGACAGTTTTCAGATGTAGTCTCCTAGTCTTAGTGCAAAAGACTGGACATAGAATGCAGATCACTCAGTGACATCCAGGAACTTACTCTGGTGATGGAAGCTTTAAAACTGATTGTTCCCAAAACATGAACCGTTACAGTTTAGCCCTGAAACCAGCTTTCAGGCCAGCTGTTTCTTGCACACTGTGAAGGAGCTCAGGTTTATACTCATACTGGTACTGCTATTCTTAGATAAAACATCAAAACAATACATACACTATTGAGAGTGGGGAAGAGGGAGGGATGAGTAGACAGGTGGAAGATTTGGAGCAAGTCTTAACATTTGTTGAGTGTGTAGGACAAGTAGCTTGATATATATCAATCCGTTGAATCATTGCATCATCAAGAACTAACTTCCCTGTTTTTTATGTAAAAATATGAATTTATTTCCCACTGATCTTGTTTAGTCATTTATATCCTGGATTGTTAAGTTGGCATTTTTGGCTCATGCTTTCTGTACATATGCCATATCAAGAGAAACATATATTCCTTATCTCAGAAATATATCTATATATATTATGTATATATTGTTGTTGTTGTTTAATATAGTACAGCTTTGAGAAGACTTTATGTAGTTAGTTGCCCCTAAACATTACAATATAGTTGTGGTATTTTTAATAGACCATTGGCTTGTTATTCCAAGTGATAAGTCAGCAAGGAAATCAGAAGAGTATACCTTTCTCCTTCCTTTTGCTTTCTGTCTCTTGCTAGACACCAATTTTTTCTTAGAATAGCAATAATATTCCTTGGACCTGTGGTTTTGGTATCATTTGCTATGCAGTGGTTCCCAAATCAATACTAAGTCTGTTTTGTAGTTCTGTAACAAAATACCTGGGGGGCTTGATAATTTATAAAGAAAAGAGATTTATTTCTCTCACAGTCTGGAGGTCAAAGACATGTCCCCAGCATCTACTTGGCTGCTGGTGAAGGTCAGTTGCTGCTCTATGCATAAAAGGAGAGTAAGAAGAGCAAATGAGTGACTGTAAAGAGATCACATGACAAGAGAGGAAGCAAGGGGGACAAGGAAGCCAGACTCAGTTAACAACCCGTTCTTACAGGAGCTAACCCACTGCCATAATAAGTTCGTGTTTTGAAACATATCTGACAGAAACAAGCATAAAAGAGAAAAGATTCATGTTGCTTCATTGTTTCAGAGGTATCACTCTATGGCCAGTTGGCTCTATTGTTTTGGGGGCCTGTGATGAGACAGAACATTATGGTGGGGGGCATATGGCAAAGCTGCTCCCCTTGTGGTGCTAGGAAGCAATGAGAGCAAGGGCCTGCCCCCATTGATCCAACTTGCTTCCACTAACCCCAACTCCTCCATGGTTAACCATATCCCAGTAGTACCACAAGCTGGAGGCCAAGCCTTCTGCAGAGGAGCCTGTGGGAGACCTTGCAGATCCAAACCATAACATATAGCACTTACATTCATTTGTAAGAATAGGATCTTCATGACCTCTTAAAGGTGCCACTATCTGTAGCTACCTATACATCATGCCTTAACATGAGTTCTGATGGGAACAAACCACAGCGGAGTCTTAGTTCATTAGTACAGAGCTTTCCTGAGACAGCCTTGGATTCAAGAACATTTATTCTTTGGCATAAAAGGAGTATTCAAAATGTTCCATTTGATCTGGGAACCAGTGGCTCAGACTTGTAATCCTAGCTATCCAGGAGGCCAAAGCCTGAGAATTGAGGTTCAAAACCAGCACAGGCAGGAAAATCCATCAGACTCTTATTTTTGGCTAACCATGAAAAAGCCAGTAGTGGGAGTATGGCGGAAGTAGTAAATACCAGCCTTGAGCAAAAAACCCAGGCCTGAGTTTAAGCCCCAGCACTGGTGCATATATACACATGCAGACACACAAATAGACATACACACAAATGTAAATACATAAATAAATATGCCATTCTACCTTTGTAAGAGTTCTATACCTCTGCAAAGAGATGCAGAACTCCTTGTCAAACACTATAGCCTGGTTTTTCAATTCAGCAATTACATTTCCTATAGTCACAGGGTCTCAGGAAACATAAGCTCTCCATAAACTATTTAAGACCTTTCCTTCCTACCAGATGTGCCACACATGTGGCTGAATGAAGCTACCCCTTTTGGCAGTGAGAGTGACAAGTCTTAGGCTTGATTCTGCTTTCCCTTTTCCTTTCATCTATTTCTTAAAATAAATAAGATTTTCTTTTCCCTCACCACAGGAAATTTCAGACAGTTTACTGGTTTAATTCTTTCTTTTGTTGGATGAACTCCCCCTCTAATGGATGGTGTTTTGTTTTCAAAACAAAGGTCTTCTTTTCATCTTGAATAGTGCTCGCTGATATGATAAAGTTGTTATTTTGCACATATAGTCAAGATTTTCTTTAATTGGCAAACTTAAAAATATGAGTGATAAATTCCCATGCAACTGACTTAAATAACCTGGTCCCTTTTAATCCTTGTCTCTCTATTTGGAAAAGTGGAGAACTATACTGCAATGCATTTTCTTCTTGCTTTTGGATATACAGGATTTAGGAAGCAAAATAAAAAAATACTTTATCTTAGCTCTTTGCATAGAAACTGCAAGTTACCTACCCAATATCTATATTCTCTCTACTCACAAAAATCTGATGGTTTTCCAGCTGGCACTATGCCCAGATTAACACTTATTTTCTTTCTTCCCTTAGGTAGTCAAGTAGATTAAACTGAAGTCCTTGGGTGGGCTTTCAGGAAAGCTATGTAAAGCTGGCTGAGCCAGCTGAGAAGCACACTTTGACCCTTCCCTTCTTTCTCCTATTTACTTTCTAGGTGAAGTAAAATATTCAAAGTTCAACAACCACCTTGAGGATAAAATCCATGTAGAAAGTAGGATTGGAGGTTTTGATGCTGCTGAAGCTGTACCAGAACATAAATTTCTATCTTAGTCAGTTTGAGATAAGACTGAGTGACTTAACCAAAATTTATTTGTTGCAGTTCTAGAGGCTAAGTCCAAGATCAAGGAGCCAACAGATTCAGTGACTCCTGAGGGCCTGTTTCATGGTTCATACAGGGCAGTTTTCTCCTTGTCCTTACAAGGCAATAAGGTCAATCAAACAAGCTCTCTGAAAGTCTCCATTATGATAATCCAATACATGAATGCTCTGCCCCCCATGACCTATTTATCTCCCAAAGCCCCAACTTGTCAAAAGCATTACTTTGGAAGGTAGAATTTAACATTTGAATTTTAGGGGAGTGAAAACATTTAGTCTATAATAGATGACTACATTATCTGTCTTGTTTAAGCATGTATTTAGGGTTTCCACTGTTTGTGGACAAACTTGATCCTACTTGATAGTATTTCCTCTACTTTTCCAAGGCTAAAATGCAGAACCATCAATTCCTGCTTCAGCCTCTTTGCTTTCCCAACCTTGATTTCCTTCTTTACTGCTTTTTATTACCATCCAAGAGGACATTTTTAAGTAGGAGTTGCCTGCTTAAAGATCATGTAGTCCCACTGGTCCAGGTGCTGCTGTTCCTTCCTTTGTTCTCTATAAACACAGTTTTATAAAGAGGTTCAGAGACTCATGGCAGCACTCACAGCAGTAGTTGTGAGGTGGGAAGGCAGGATAGGGCAGTTGTTTTTCTCATGAGCAACTGACATCTAGATTCTGTCCTACATCGAAGATGAGTGCACAGGGATGGAATCTCACCTGGATCAAGATTCTTTCCAGTGCTATTGATAGGATGTAGGGCCATCCTAACAACAGCATTTTCCTGAGTGAATGTCACATTGGTTAGTGAATGAGAGAACTCCCTTGAATTCTTTATTGGATCAGGGGACTCCTGTCTTTTCATAACTTTCCTGGGTAGGTTGCTAATGTAAAAGAAGTAGAGATAAAATTCAGCTTAGGGATAAGGTAAGGACAGACAAGACAACTGGGTGAATCCCTTTCTATGCCTTGTCATTATTAGAAGGAGAAGATGATGATACTCATGTACAGGCTCTGTCGCTTGGCTCTATGCCCCCAGCTACTGTCAAGATCTTTAGTGTTGAGGCCTTACATGAACTTTCTTGCTTAGCAACACAATCCCTACAAGGACAGCCTGTTACCCCTTTAAGTATCTGAGCACTTGGCATGCTTTTAGAGAGTAATTTCAAGGTAGAGGGTAATTGTTGATAATAAACACACTACATTGGGCACAAGCTGGTCTAAGAAAGAGTGTTGTAAAAAGAGATTTGTAATGATAACAGATTATATCCTAACAAGATAAAGGGAGTTATTTCAGCTTTATTTGGCATGGGTTCTTCACTAACAGCAGCATAATTTGTAATACACATATATAATAGTAATTTATAACCATATATGTTGTATATATTTTGTAATATACATATTGTATATGTGGTATATAAGTTGATGTTAGGCGAAATGAACCCCAAGATAAGGATTTATATACACATTTATGTACACAAATGTTTATGTATGTATATACAGATACACATACAGTCATATGGCTTATGTGTAATGTATAAATCATATATAATATGTAATGATTTATGTATTATATAATATATAACCCAGTATGTAGGTTGCACATATATATATATTTATTGCATTTTGAGGGTAACATCAAGAGAATACGAGAGGTCCAGAAGAGAACAAATGTAGTTACCGATGGTTTGAAATGTCAGGTCTTCCAGAAAAGGCTAACAAGGGGCTGGATTCACTGAGCTTGGTAGTGAAGTGATTTAGTAACTGTTGGCGAACGCTTTGGTCAGGAGGACACTGATGAATGCTCTTTCTCCTCATAGAGGACATAAAGAATTATGTAATCAGAAAGAGAAGAGGGTCTTATGTTACATATAGAAGCCATTTTTTCAAAGTGAGCATCATTAAAGATGAAAATGCCACTAGCTATGATCAATTTCTGAGGAGTGCTGGAAACTCTGAGTCTTAAGATATTAGTGAATGTGGCATAACATAGCCTGTGAACACTCAGGGCACTGGTATTGAATCTCAATTCTTGCCTTAGTTTACACAAGTAAAATGGTATTTAAAAAACTCTTCTACTTTGTAGGTATTTCGAGTGTTTTAGAATATAGTATTTGGTCAAGCATTTGTGTGATCCAGGTGATAAATATCACTTTCTAACTGAACTGTTAACTATTTTTTGTTTGAGATTTTATAGCACATGGCTTTGACAAATAGTTTGTTTCCAACACTGATAATTCTTTGTTTTGTAAGGATTTAGCTTTTATAGACTAATAGAACCTAGCATTTTATGGCAAGTAATTATTATTACTTGGTTTTTACAAAGCTATAACTGATGTGTGTGTATGTGTGTGTGCACATGTGTAGATACACATTAATACTATGAAGAAAGTAATATAAGAAATGTGCTTAAAAATTAAAGCCAAGAAAAATTAAATATTTACACTAGCATTTTTGTTCCCTTTCAATGTACCATTTGTGAAAACCGTTCTGGAAAGAATATCCTGTTCTCATTGGTGTCATCCACTGCCAATCTGTGGCCCCTCAGTCACATCCCTGTGTTGATCCTTGAAGCACATGTTCTGAAGTAGCTGCTTATGTACTAATCTCTGGGTCTTAATCTCTGGCGCATTTTTTTTGGAATAATTACTCTTTTTAGATAAATTTATTTTTGTTAATTTAATTTTACTGTCAAGGTGATGTACAGAGGGGTTACAGTTACTTACATAAGGTAGTCAGTACATTTCTTGTCAAATGTTACCTCCTCCCTTGTTTTTCTCCCACTTTCCCTTTTCTCCAATAAACTTTCCCCCTTCCCCCTACCAAGTTATAAAGTTCATTTCCAACATATTGTCTTGTGAGTATCTGGTGCATTTTTCTCTACCCAATGTTGGGTATGCATGTACAATTATGCAACTCGTGTCCATTTTCTGTATTGCAGGAGGTTGAGTTGAACAGAGAAATTGAGTTATTCTGCCTTCACCCTTCATGGTAGACTCAGTAGTCTTGGCTGAGACTCATACTTTCTTGCTATGCTCTAGAAGCTGATTTCTGGCTCCCAAGGCACTTTGAGAGTGTTGCCTGAGCTCTGTGATCAAAGATGAGCTAGCATACTGAATACCATCTGGGTGCCAAGGGTTATCTAAGTGCTTTATGTGCATTAATTCATGTCATCTTCTCACTTGTGCTGTGATTGTGTGTCTCTCTCTATTATTTTATAGATAACAAAGTGGAGCTATACCAAATAGAAGTAACACATCCTGGACCACTTAGCAGGCAGATGACTGAGTTGGCATTAAGACCCAGCAAGCCAGCACGGGAGCTGGCACATATGACCACTACATAGCATAACCTCTCAGTTTGAGTGGCATCCCATTTCATTCAAGCAGGACCTTTTTGAAGACTTTCTGAAAAAGGCCTCAACACATTTTTTATTCTTTTATGGTGGAAATATTGTTGAAATTCTAGGACTAGAAAACTGTCATGCTATTTTATTACTCCTTATTTCAGGACACTTATCTTGCAGTCTAGAATTTATTAAGGCTGGTTACCTTGGAACTCTCCTGACTCTAAGCATATCTTCCCAATTCATTTTTTGGGCTGCCAGCATCGTTCTTTTCACCAGCCTTTTAACCCTGTCACATCCCTTCTTTACGTCATTACAATATTAACTTATACCACCTTGTCACTTTGAGGAGGAACATACATTTACTGCAGAGCATAGCACAGATGACAGCTTAGGACACATTTGTTGGAACTCATTAAATGCTGACTTAAATGTTCTATATTACATCCAGGGAAGAATCTAGACCCACCAAAGTTGTTTTTATTTTTTTTAAAGTACTCAAAGGCAATATCCTCCCAGTCACTCTTGCTTTAAGTTTTATTTCTCCCCGACTGTTATCTCTTTGGCCATGTCCTTCTCTGTATTCCATTATTTACCCATAACTGGCTTTGCTTACCCCTAGACTTCTCAGCAAGTTAGTCATGCAGGGCACTCTTAAATGTAGCTGACTTTATTGCATGTTTGACAAAATGGGGGCCAACTAGTAGTTACATCACCACAACACATATACCTTTAAACTGAGTGCAGACCTTTTTATTCTAAAATGTCTCTAGCATCCTATTACAGAGAGCATTTTCATATCATCCTTGCAGGAAGCTCCAGTCCCTCGTTCAGCCTCTTTTACCCAAGTTCAGATTCAGATTTTCTTATATTTTATCCAGTATATTCTGGCTTACACCCCTTGTTTGGCCTCATGCCCACCTTTGTCGAAGGATTCGATAATACCTCACTAATCGAGTGGCTATTGTTTATTTATCAGAGCTATCAGTGACTCTGGACTTTTAGCCTTGTCTCCCTTCTCTGTCCCATCTGAACCTCTGTTCAAGTTCTAAAGATGAAAAGATGAGTTATTCTCCTTAGAACTGGCCATATAATTGTTTAAATTTTAACTATAGTCTCTAGGCTGAACTAGTAACAAAGGCATGTTAATTTTATAATTTAGTCACAAAATAGGAAACATAGGGTGTTATGAAATGAGTATTATTTCCATTCTTTCTGATAATGACAGAAATATGAATGTAAACTGGTAGTCCACTTATCTTAATTGCAAGGGGCGGTGTCAGATCTGGGACTACCTTTACTTTTGAGGATACATCCTTGAATAAGGTGGTGATTGGTAATCCAATCTGATTTTTGCTTATTACTTGTGTTCAGTAGAGCACTGCAGTGAGCTTGAGACATGCAGGGTTCAGCAGATACATGGGGAGAAAATAGATTCAGACCATGGGAGGCTGTGAACACTGACTATTGTAGGGGTATCTGAGCAGTGAGGCAGTTTATGGTGTCAGGGGCAAGTGCAATGCACTGGGAGCTCCTGGTGGAGCATAGAAGGCAATATGCATGGCACAGCAGGCCCACATCAGAGAACTCTATGGCAGAGTGCAGCCACTGAACAGAGGATGGCACTAAGACTTTGAGAGGGAGATAAATAGGTCATAAACCTAGCCCTGTGGCTAGATTTCTAGGCTGGTGCAGTTCTTCCTGTACTGTGTAGGTAGAACAATGGAACCACTTTCTGAAAAATCAGACCCCAGGAGGCCACCACACTGTTGGCCACCTTACTGCCAGCATCTCTGGAAGCAGCCTTGTACCTACTTGGTGCTAACCCTGATACTACTTACTGCCTTTCTGAGTCCCTCACAGTAAATGTGGTGTCACTTCTCTGGTGATGGCATGTTTTTCTTCCTTGTTGCTAGGGTTGCCCTTAGCTATCACAAGTCCTTGCCTTGACTGTCTGAGCTGCCCACCTACCAGGAAGGAGATAGCCATGTGCTCTGTGTGGTTTGAAGTGGAATTACCCATGCTTTCCTATTGGAGATGTTTGTCACCTCAGAGATTTTCCAGTGGCTATCTATTCCTCTATCAGTTTTTTCTCAAAGTATCTAATCATCTGTGAGAAGGAAGGAGGATTTTAATGTCAAAGCATTTTTCTTCCTCCAGCTCCAGTATGTTCTTCTTCCATTTATCCTCCCTCTCTTTCAGGAAGGAGTGTGGCTAACTCACTGTTCTGATGAGGAGTAGCAAGATGGAGATCCTTCTGATCTCCATCCGTGTTGGTGTGGAGGACATAGCTGCTCCACTGTTGATTATGGCTTGCTCTCACCCTCATTTATTCTAAGGTCTGAACACTCTAGCCATATACTTCTGGGGGGAGGTAGGGTAGTAGAGCCTTTCCATTGACTCCTGGCTGCAGCCCAGTCCTGCCCTGTCCCTTCTTCCTGGAGGCTTATGCTGATGACTGTGATCATTCAGATGTGAACACTTTCCCAGGGCTGGCAGCACTGCTAGGTCCTTGATACAAAAAAATTTACATTAAGCCCTTGAGCGGTTCTAAACCATTGAGTCACAACTGCAGCCTATTTCTTAGTAAGGTTATGCAAAGCTTTGTATAAATTTTGAATCATCATTGGCATTATCTCAGAAAACTGCTAGGGACTTTTGCTAGTTGCTTTCCAAATATAAGCTAAAACCTTTATGGAGAAATAGAAAAGCTTTAGCTTACTTGAGATTCCTTCACTATATTATTTCATCAAAAGAAATTCTTTATCAGAGAGTATGTGCCTTCTAGGCATTTCATAGCAATCATAAAATTGCTATTAGAAAACCAATCTAATAATATTTAGAGCAATAATAAAAAATAGCAACACCTTATTTGCTCTCTCCCAGATTCATTTGTTTTCTACAGTGGTCTTTAAGTCTCAGAAACGCATCACAAAGTCGTTGAGCCCTGGTGATCCTGGAATATGGATGATCCCAGTCTTTACTATTAACATCCCAGCATGAATACAGTTTTATTTTTTTTCCTGTTACTCTATCATGTTCTCTCTCCTCCTGGCAAAATTTATCTTTAGTCAGATAATTTCATTTTAGATCTAAAGGTTGATCCATTAACATTTATAATAAATTGATTTGTATTCTAGCTACAGTCATCTGAATTATTTGCATTTTTTAAAATTTTCCTCATGCTTCTTCTTTTCCATTTTGTATTTGCTGATGCTCACTCTCAGATATGAAGCAGAGAATATAACTTAGTTCCTTCCAGAGATATGCCATCTTTGTCATCCAGCTAACAAGAAGATTCTTTGAAAGAATTACATTCAGTTTCTACTATTCTTTATCCACATCAATGGAATCACTGATTTCACAGACTGTTGTTTCTTATTACCCAAATTATATTTAAATTCAATTTTATCTAAATACCTTAATTTGAATTAGTATTATATTCAGTAAAGTCAAATTTTGGCTTGACATTGGTTGTTAGAATCCTTCTTTTGCTACCAAACAGCTATGTTGATAAGCAGTTCAAGTACTCTCAGCCTCAGGTTACTTATCTGTGATATATATTTATTATATGTACAACATTTGACATGCAATAGGCATTCAACAAATGATAGTTATTCTATTGTTAGAAATCCAGCAACAAATTCAGTGATATGAAATATACAATGACATTTCTTAAAATTATGCAAATAGAATGAGTTCTAAGCTTAAGAATATTACCATTTTGGGGGGGATAAAATTAGAAAGCCAGTGAACTATTTATTCTGAGCAGAAGCAAAAGATGTGTTGCAGCTTACACCACTGACCATCTTCCTTTGACATTTTTTTTTAGTAGACAAACGTTTAACAGAGCAAGGTATAGTAGAGTGAAGCAATAGATCACAGTTCTCTAAATGGGTAAAACTAGTAAAAAAAAAATTCTGTGTGTCACATTCAGGCACAGGGATACTAGACAAGAAAAGTGTGACAGGATTGAAAAAATTATCTTTGAGACTGAACTATATATAGCTAACTTCATTTTCTTGGACAAATTGTGTAACCCTTTAGAGTCAGTTTTTTCCTGATCAACTGTGTTTTCAAGCATACTTCTTCATTAATATTCAATTGTATTATAGGACAAAAGATTGTTGATTCAAATATAACCTTTAAATATTTTTAGGGTATTCTTTTTCAAATCATAATATTTGTTTTTTATTTACTTGATCAATAATTTTGGTTTACTTAAGTGTGGCTTAGGAAGTTTGATGATAGCAACTGGGTGGCTTAGTAGAAAATGTATTCTAGATTTACAAAACTTTAACTCCTATTAGTTCCTATTAATAGGAAGCTGGAGTCTTTAGGGCCATGATTGTTACCCTATCTGCACATTGCCAGAACCTCAACAGGCTTAAAACATAAGTCAGTTCTTGGTTCTTCACTCTGAGCATTTGAATGAGTCACCTGAGGTAGAACTTGTCTGTGTTTGTTAAAGCTTTTGAACCCCAGATAATTCTGATGAATACAGTGGACAGAGAACTGCTAATCAGCACCCGTCCTTATCTAAATTAAATTTGCTTTTAATTAAAGTAGCATTTTTTTCCCTTCTGGTGAAAGGGAGCATCTGGGAATAAATACCACATCTGATAAAGGAGAAACAATTTAACATGAACTCCAGCTTTATGCTTCTTATAGTAACTTAACTTTAAAGTTTATGAAGGAACATATAAGGTTATAATAGTTATATGGAGACATCTATAGTTTATTATCCTATCACTACAAATGACAATGTGACTAACTCACATTAATGGACTCAGGTGTGCCAAGAAGTGTCAAAATGCTTTAGGACTGAATCTCATTCAGTCTTAACAATGGCCTATAGAGGGGCTGGGAAGGTGGCTCAGTGGTAGAGCGCTTGCCTTGCATGCATGAGGCTCTGGGTTCGATTCCTCAGCACCACATAAGCAAAAAGAAAAAAACCAGAAGTGGCGCTGTGGCTCAAGTGGTAGAGCGCTAGCCTTGAGCTGAAGAGCTGAGGGACAGCGCCCAGGCCCAGAGTTCAGGCCCCACAACCGGACCCAAACAAAACAAAACAAAACAAAAACAATGGCCTATAGATACTTACTACCCCACTATACACATTAGCACACTGAGGCACAGTGAAAATTTTACATATATAAATATTTGATAAAGTTTTAGAATTAGTTATTATGGCTTTATTGCCAAGCCTTCTTTCTCAAATATGTCTATTCTTCATCAATCTTGGTTATTTCCAGACGCTGCTAGAATTTGAAATGCTAACTTACATTAGAATATATTTTACTCCTAAGGCAAAAACCAAAGGGTAAATCTGCAAACAACTGAATTTCCTCTCCTGTGCTGACATAGTTAACAAAACCAGAAAATGAAAGATAAGATCAAGTGGTTCACAGTGCACAGTTTTAATTGCTTTGCTTTCTCATTTCCTCAGCTTTCAAGATTACTATCTGATTGAAGCTGGGGAATAGAGATGGGCAGTGCCAAGAGTAGAGGGAGACATACTTTCATTGTAGCTCTCACTTGGGTATGTGATCTTGCAAAAGTCAAACTTTATGAGATTTGAGCATGATGTAAAATTAATGGTGATGATATAGTTCTTAACAGTGAGGAATGATTACTTTAACAACAGCTTCTTCATGGTACTCTTGTCCTAAGCATGGCACAAATCTGTAATACAAGCTGCTCTGGAGCTATAGCTATAAGACTTGTGATCTGAGACCCAAGAAACATCATAAGACCTTATCTGTAATATAACCTAAAGTGAAAAGGGCCATAGGCATGGATCAAATGGTTGAATACTTGTTTAGCAAAGCCAGTTTAGCTAAACATTAGACCAAAGAGTGAGAAGAAATAGGGGAAGTTGTAATTGGGCTTCAAGGATGAGCCAAAATTATACACCAGAAGCCTTCATATGTAGGTTTTTGTTAGGCTGGTAGTGAGGTTCAAGTGATAAGACAACAAGGCCTTAAATTCAAACCCTAGTACTCCTACAAAAATAAAACAAGATATAGATCATTATTAATTTATCAGTGCCAATACACATTTTTTTCTATTTTAAAATTGGTTATTTTATTCCATTATCAATATTTTTACTCTAAAAGTAAAAGATTACTTTAAAAGATTACATAAAATTTGAGGATAACCTTTTCAAAATGATTTCCACATCAAAGTTCATATTCAGTTATGACATCTCTCAGCTTATTCATTTATATGTAAGTCAATTATTTTCATTGGAGATTGAGAGAACTCTCTTTGAAGGTTTCCTGTGTACCCTACTGGAGTTTTGATCTCAGTGGCCAGGTTAATGGTAGAAGTTTGTAGTCAGTGCTTCAGGCTGGTTTTGGTATGTTTGGAGTACCCAGGTCGCACAGGGGAGATCAGTATTTTCATAACTTTTTTCCGAAACAGGCCTGCTTTAAAGTCAAGATAGGCAGAGTCTCTTTTTCTTCTTGCCTGACTGTCTTCTTTAGACAATGGATACCTCAATGCAAACAGGACAAGACTTTGAGACAACAAGAATTTCCAGAAATAAAGAGTATCACTGATGATATTTCAAAATTTTATTCTGTTGCTTGCACAAGTAATATTTTGCCTTCTGTTCGTTTATTTTCTGTTTGCATGTCTTTTCTTTCTTATTTGCTTTTCTTTCCAGGTAATTGCACCTAGGGTATTCATTGGGTAGATCTGCTCCAGGCTAAGCTCTAACTATAGGAAATGTACAACTTGTAATGCTTCTTTCCCTTAAAGCTTCTGTTTCCTGCAACTTTTATGTTTCACAATTATTAGCTTCCAATTCCAGTTCTGCCAAATCATAACTTGTTCATGCAGATTTCTTTACTTCCTCATCTTGTATTTTCATTCTTATTCTGTTATTCATCCTAAAATTCTAGGGACTAATAGTCTCATTTTCTACTCTCTTAGCCTTCTATTCCAACTATAGATTCTTCATGATACACATCATAAGCCTACTCGAGATGGAAGAGAGGCAGTTTTTCAAATAGCTGTCACTCCCTTGTGGTTGGCAGGAGTTCTAATACAGTAGAAGGAGGTTCAGATGTTGGCTTGCTGCTGTTAGCAAGAACACTAAGTGGTCTCACTTAAATTATTAACAATACACAGGTCAGGTTTGCTCACAATTGCCCTGTCCCCCCTCCCACACCCCACTTTTCTACTCTTACAAGAGGCTAGCTGTTGTAATGGTGTACCAAATGCATTCACAAATGGTTTGAGTTAAAAACCTGGTCAATTTGTCCCTGGAATATGTCAGTGAACTAAAATTTTCAGTTGCATTTCATGTTATTCATACATATGTGCATTCTAGAGTAGTTAAAACTTCTCAAAGACAATAAAAATATAGTAGCTAATGTCTTTGATCAAGGTGCTAACCATGATGATCATTTTGTATGTACCATCCTGTCTAACCTTCACAATTTAATGAAGTAGATACCCACTTGGCAAGTAGAGAAACAAGAATTAAGGAAATTGAACAAACTGACCAAGATCACACAGCTCTAAGGCAATAGAGATCAAAAACAGATGGTAGGAAACCATCTAATATAGTATTCACACCAGGATGCCCCTGAGAGTTAAATGAGACATTTTTGCCCTTTATATTAGAATGATGGTTAGAAGTCAGAACTTTTCTATACAAACAAGTTCCCCTTAATTCCAGACCCTGTCAGTGGAAACTTTCAAGCATTGAGAAACTAGAGATTATGGAGGTCCTTTCCAAGGTTCTTACCGAGGTTGGAAGTCCTGATCTCTGAGCAGAGTGAGTTTCCACAGGAGGAGGCCGCCTTCCGTAAACATGCCCAAGGATGTCATGTTGTGTGAGCATAGGCAGGGCTGCACGAGGCTTGTGTGTTTACAGTAAAGAGGGCTTGGTTTGGTTGTTCAACATACCTTGTTTGAGCACATATCCTAAAATGGGTCCTGAGAAAGTAAAGATGAAGAGACATGATCCATACCCTCAAGAAATGTATAGTCTATTGCAAAGCCAACAACTGAAGAGGAGAACCTAACCAGGTTGTGTAACAGTACAGGACAGCACAGCTGTAGGATGGTGCCTCAACCAGAGAAATCTTCTAGCCCCCTGAAGAAGAAGAATGTGATAGGTTTTTATGTGGAGAATGGCCATGAAGGCCAGAGAGCAGAGGGACAGAATGATCATTAACTAGCAATTGTAGATGGTTAAGTAAGAAATGATCAAGGCTTTGGCAGTGAGGGTGAGGTGGAAAGAGCAGTAATGGATGAGATAGAGGGAGAAAGATGCATATGACTTGGTGATTGATGGATTGTGGAGGGAAAGAGGGAGAGGACTATCCTCCCATTTTTATTTCTAACTTGGCTTATATGGATATATTGTCCCCACCCCTATTTCTGAAGCCAGAATCTATTAATGATGTCTCTTTAGTTATGAACCTTACAGAGAATAGAGAAGGAGAGCATGTATTTAAAACAACCTTGGACTTGGCTGGTGATTCATGTCTATATTCATAGCTACTCAGGAGGCTGAGGTCTGAAGTTCACTATTCTCCAGTATACCAGCGAAAGGCAGAATAGGAGGTCAGGTTGCATGGTTCAAAAGGTAGAATGCCAGGTGTGATTGAAAATGAGAGGCCTGTGGCCCTGAGTTAAATGAAATAAATAAGTAATGCAACCTTGGGTGCCTTATCCATGAAGTAGAGATAATAATCCTCCTAGCGTCAGGCCTGATATGAACCCAAGAGAAGAATATGAGGAAGATACTTTTGGATCTGAAAAGCAAAATATGAAATGAGAATAATCTTGTAGTCATTGTTAATAGTGATGATTAAAATTTTCAATCCAAATATTCTTGAAATCAAAGTATGATGATGGTGTGGTGATCATCATAGTATAATATTTGGTATTTACTATGATCCTGATACTGTTCTCAACACATTAGATATATTGACTCATTTTGACTATCCCAATAGTCTCATTTCTCAATAAGAAAGATAGGGAGTTATTCAAGTTTACAGCTATTTGATGGGGGTAAAAATGAGCTTTTTTACAAATCTACTGTTTTTTTTTATAAACTTCTTTTTCTCCCCCCCCCCCCCCCCCACTTGTCAGATCTCAAGTACAATATAGCCCTATAGTTTCCAAGCAGGATTTCTCAGGTGATGTTGGAAAGGTCCGGGCTGCATACATTGTCCTGTCCAAGCAGGGTTCCCCTTTTATGTATAACTAGCAGTGAATTGGTTCAGGTGCTTCACATCTGTGCTGACTGATGAGTGTTCTTTTATACTGGAGCAAATTATGCATATATAGGAACCCAGGGGTTAGGCCTCTGCTAGACATTTAACATCATATTTCAATACATGGTCTTTCTGTGTGCTCTAGAGGAACTAAGTGGTCAACAATGCACGTGATAGGCACCTTAGGTTGAGAAGAGGGATATGTTAGCTTCCCATCGCTATAACAAATACCCAAGACAAACAACTTAAGAGAAGTTTGGTTTGGTTCTGGTTTGTAAAATCTAGGCCCCATGATCAGGTGGACTTAATGTTTCAGGCCCCTGGTTGGGTGACAGTATGTCATGGTAGGAGAATAATATATGGTCAAGTGAGTGACCTTATGGGAAGAAAAGAAAAAGAGAAAGATGAAGTAATCTGAGGCTCCACATTCTTTTATGTCCTTCCTCACCAATGACCTGAAGGCCTACTCTAGACAATCTTTTAAAGGTTCCATCATCTCCCAATTAAATCTCCCTGCCAACAGCCTTTAACACATGGGCCTTGAAAGGCAGGCAGTAAATATCCAAGTTATAGCACAGAGAAACAAGTATGCAGGAAAGACAGAAATACAAACAAAAATCAACAGGAAAACAGAGAATAATGAGTTAGAAATAGGAATTAGATGAGTCAACACACAATTTAAATACTTGCTGGGTACCAGGCATTTGGTAGGCCCTTTTATACCATCCATTATCTTGGTTAATCCTAACAACTACTCTTTGCTGAAGGAAATGCATCCTGACCATGTTGTTTTTTAATATATTTTCTGTATCTGACAGCCCACACATTGTGATTTCAACTTTTTCTTTTTGCTGGATCCAGTGATTCTTATGTAGACAAAATTGCTAGGTATTTTCAAGCTGTTCACCCCTTCACAGCCTTGTGATTTACCTTTTCCCACTCCAGTGTGATAATATCTGTGGGTTTCTATAATTCTTAAATTCTTTTAACAAGACCTTCAAAGGCTGTAAAGCTCAATGGAATATATGATGGATGAGACAGGAACAGTAGTTAAAATGAAGTTCTCTGTTCCTATCAAGTCTCAGGAAGGAAAAGGTGTGAATAATGGGTTAAACAGAGCTCATAAATTCTGAAAGTCATAATTATATATGCTTGTAATTTTTAACACAGATTTATTAATTTGCATTCAGATCATTAGAGCCAATTAGTAGCTTCAGCTTCTCCAGCTAAGCTGTAAGCCTTTTTACCCTTTACTTCTCTTCAGTCATTACAGACTGGGGCTAAAAATTGACCTCTGCTTTTAATATCCAGAAAAAAGCAAGTTTTACTGTAATTTCTCCCATCTCTGCCCACTACCATACACTGTACCTTTTTTCCTTTCTTTCACTTGCTCTGCAGTACTTCTATCTTCTAAGACATTTTTTTTCTGCAAAGAAATGCTACCATTTATTAGATAGTCCATTTGGAGCACTACCAGCAGGTATTAATACATGAAAGGAAAATAAAGTAAAACCCCCCTTTAGTCCTTCTTTTCCTCCTGAGATACCTATTATTTGCAGGAAAGACAAAGAATAGAAGAGCAGCAAAATTCTGCTTGAGAACCTGGCTTCTAGGATTGGGCCTCTGGTGGGACCTTGAATTATCCTTGTTTGTCTTACCATTTATAGAGCATGAATATTAAATGAGCCTGAGAAACATTTACAAAAAATTCTATTTAAATTTTAAAGGTTTGCCTATGGAACTATACAAATCAGTTAACCCATTCAATAGCCTTTGGGGATTCATTTGGCAAATCTCTGGCTGATTTTAACTGGTTATACATAGTCCATCATGTGCCCAATATTTATTTCCCATAGTTCTACATCTTTTTTTGTTTTCGTACTGCTGCACATATATAAATTCTTCGTCATGTAAGTCAGGAAACCATGCTGTCTATGTTTTGTTTGCACTAGGCATTTATCCTTACTATAGATTTAAAATGTAGCCAAAAGAATGTGTCATGGCCGCCCTGGTTTTCTTCCCTCCTGGGCAATTGCTACAGTCTCTCTGTTCCTATACTCAAGTGTAGAGAGTGGGCAGGGTATCCTAACTGTGATGTTGACACATATGAATGTTAGCAAGTAAACTCAGGGTCAATGTACTTGGCCTCCACCACATCATCAGTTTTGCCATGAAATTCTTCTTAATTTCATGGCTACTTAATTACTATGGCCATTTCTGACATCTGCTCTAAAGCTTCCAGCTGCTCTTTCCTCCCTTTCTCTTAGCAGATGATTTTACCCCTCAAACTCAAAATCCTACTCTATGTTCTTCTTTATTTCATTTGTCCAGTCTCTGGCATGTGTGCTCTACGAGAGCAACAATTTTACTTACTTATTTCTTATTTTACTGATTTTTTTGGTGATTGAGACTTAGACAGTACTCTGCTAACATCCCCACAAGTGCATAATATGAAATACATAGTTTTTTTACTGGTTGTTTTTGAGCTAACCCAGCTTCTATTTTATATGTCCTGACATATCTGGTGTGTACCAAAACATCCAGCTTCTCTCATTGAGAAGCAATCTTGAGAACTTTTTTGCCCACACCGGCCTTGAACCCTGAGCTTCCTATGCTCAGTGTTCCAAGTGCTATATTTCTAAGTTTTTACTATATCCCTACTGCTTATGAAAGAATCTACTATGTAGTATTAAGTGATCTGTCACGTTTCTTTAATAAATGTTTAGTATATAGAATCTAGTCCCAACTCCGTAGTGTGTTTTTCATTTATCTTCATCTTCTCCCTTTATCTTGTCTCTTGTCTCTATAATCTCACATCATCCTACTAAAAGCTAGCTCAAGTTCTTCCTCTTTCCAACATCCTTCTGAGATGCCCCTGGATGTGTCAGTCCTGTCCCAGAGGGTCCTTTAGCCCTTTGTACTTTTTAAATAGTGTGTTTCAATCTTCCTTATTTCACTTTTGTTTATATTCATATATATACACATATACATAAATACATAATACACAGAGGTGTGTGTGTGTGTGTGTGTGTGTGTGTGTGTGTGTGTGACTATAGGAATATTTCCACCATTCCTGATCCCCTGAAAAAAAATGCTCTGGCCTTTGCCCATCTCTTTGGGAACTACTCAGCATATCTACTGTACATAAACAGTTGAATTTGAACCTGAACAATGTCTTCACTAAGGTCACTCACATTCCTTTGTAGAGTTTTGAGTTCTTCTTCCTAACTGTAGAATAAGTGAGTCTACTAGATTGCAAAGCACAGTGTAAACTTTAAGTGCTGCTTTACATTCATATTATCTAGATATGTCTTTAATGTTGGCTCACAGTATAAACAAATTATTTTAATTCCAAATAATTTATCTCATTTTATAATCATTTTTTGTATGACTCTTTTACATTTTTTCTCTCATTTATTGGAAATTCTGTTTATCCAGGCCAAATGTAAGTAAAATATACTTCTACTGTATACAAGTATGTAGTATGAAATATAAAATACTGGTAATGCTAATTTTAGGATAGTCACATATTTTTATTAAGCTGTTTTTCAAAAAGGTAAACAAGATCTTCTCGTGAATTGAATGTCAGGATGTGTGTATATGACATGCGAAAAGAAGGATAAACCAGAGCTTTCATTTTTTAAAAGATTTCATTATAAAAATCTACAGGGGGGAGTCACCAGAAGATGGCGACGGGGCAGTAGGGAAACGCCACAGCTCTCTCCAACCAAAAAGAGAGTTCGAGTTCCAACCTTTAATCTCCCCAAGAGACCGACAACAACAAAAAGACGAACACTCAGAGAAAAACCAGAGGTGGAAAATAACAAAAAAAGAAAGAGAGGAAAAGAAGAATTTCAGAACAGAGAAGAGCGAAGACCCCTCCCCCAACCTTTACTGGCCGCGCGGCAGTGCGCCAAGCCGCCGGCCAGCCGGCCCGGCGGGGGCTGCCGGAGCCACAGAGACACAGGGGGCTGCTTGCAGATCACCAGGTACCGGATTGCAGAACAGCGGATCGCCAGGAACAGAGAAACCTACCAGCCGGGAGTCTCCAGGAGGATCCCACCCCACCCATCACTCTCCACCGGAGCGGAGAGGCTCCATCCCGCCAAAGCCGCCCGGCACCAGCAGCGCCACAAAGGGACCTGTCGCGATCGCAACGACCCGGCGGGGGGCCGCCCAACCCAGCCCGCAACCACCCCAACTGAACTCGGACTGCAACAACAACTGACGGACTGCAACAACAACTGACGACCTACAGGGTGAGTACCCATCAGGGGACAGGGAATCCATCAAGGGAGACCAGAGCTGGAGGGAATCCCCAGACCCTGACCTAGACTCCCTACCCCAACACCCGGACCACAGGACCCACTAAAACTGGGAACTGTTCGAGAGCCCCACCAGTCGGTGGAGCACACTCTGCTGGCCAGGCCAGAGCAAGAGCGCCCCGGGAAGGGAGCTTAAATGCTCAAGCCAGGAACAGTGCCCCTGGGTCAAGACTACCAACAGTAGAAGAAATTTGAACTGTGTCCTCCAGGCTGCATAACCAAGGTGGTATACACATTAGCACAGGCCTAACGAGCGCGCTCCAGGCTGGGGCCGGAACCAGGCCAGGGGACCGGCGCCTGAACAAAGCAAAAAGGGTCAGAAGTGGGGCTGTGGCTCAAATGGTAGGGTGCCAGCCCTGAGCTGAAGAGCTGAGGGACAGCACCCAAACCTAGAGTTCAAGCCCACAACCAGCCCAAAACAAACAAAAACACATCAGGAGCCCATAGCAGACTCCAGTATTTGGGAGAGTGCATCCAGAGCATCTGATCTTCCCAAGAGCACCCGCAGGAGCAAACACAAGCAGTCTAGGCTGCTCAACCCTTCCAAAGGCGGGAATTGCTACAGCAGAGAGCTGAGAATCCTAAGTGAATAGCAGCTGGAAATAGGCTCCCAACAGAATCCAGATCAGACACAGACTCTCTCTACCAATAGAGAATCAGCAACCAAGCAAAGACAGACACACCAAAACAAGATTGAAGAGCAGTCTCCTGAACCCCCATGCGAAAATCACAGAGAAAAATCACAAGGTTTACCACTACCCAGGACAGCAAGCTCACCTCAAAAGCCAGCAGCCACGCAGGGGAGAGCCCCAGTGGGAGCAAAGCAGGAATGGAAGACAAAAACTACATCCAAGGGTTGCTGGAGGCAATGACTCAAGAAATAAAGCGAGAAATGGATCAGAAATTGAAAGAGCACAAGGATGAACTATCAAAAGATATACAGGATATCAAACAAAAATTGGATGCAAAAATAGAAGCTGCACAAACCTCAGTAAGAAGTGAGATAAACGCCAAATTAGAGGTAATGCATACTGATATCACCTCATTGAGAGGTGAGATCAGTACTCTGAGAACCAACATTGAATCCATAAAGGGATCCATTTCCATCATGCAAACCACAATAGAAGCCACGGTCAACAGAGTGAATGAAATGGAAGGTAGAGTGTCAGATACAGAAGACAGAATACACCAACTGGACCAAAAAGTGACAGATATGGAAAAATCACTCAAATTAAACCAAAGGGAAATTCAAGAGCAAGCAGATAATGCTAAAAAATTTAACCTTCGCATAATCGGAGTGGACGAAGGTGAGGAATTCCAGAGCAAGGGAATGCAACACCTATTTAACAAGATAGTCAATGAAAATTTTCCCCACCTCAAAAACGACCATCTTAACTACATCACAAAAGCTTATCGAACACCCAACAAGCAAGATCCCAGGAGAAACACTTCTAGGCACATAATAGTAACAATGATGGATCTGAATAATAAGGAAACAATCCTGCATGCAGCAAAAATGAAGAAGGAGCTATACTACAACGGGAAAAAAATTAGAATCACTGCAGATCTCTCCACACAAACAATGAATGCAAGAAAAGCCTGGGAAAGCACCATACGAGCCCTGAGAGCCAATAACTGCCAACCCAGACTGATATACCCGGCAAAGCTAGCATTCACATTCGATGGAGAACTGAAAACTTTTAATAGCAAAGAAAAACTAAATGAATACATAAACATTAAGCCAGCATTACAAAGAATTCTAAGAGGGGGGACACAACCTGAAGAAAGCAACCAGGAACTGGGACCTGCCCCAAACAGGCATTACTCAAAGTCTAACTGAGCAAGCACAGGAGGAAAGGAAAGAAGAAAAACTTAGGAAAACGGAATGGCAGGGACAACAATGCATCTCTCTATACTTTCTCTTAATATAAATGGGCTGAATTCGCCAATTAAAAGAAAACGAACTGAGGACTGGATCAGAAAACAAGACCCATCCATCTGTTGCCTTCAGGAGACCCACCTCTCAGCCAAACATACAAACAAACTCAGAGTGAAGGGGTGGAAAAGGATCTACCAATCAAATTCCCCCAATAAGAAAGCAGGTGTAGCTATCCTGATATCTGACAAAATAAACTTTTCATTAAAATCAGTACAGAAAGACAAGGACGGACATTACATATTAATAAAGGGAACAATCCAAGAGGAGGATATAACCATCATCAACTTATATGCCCCAAATATCGGTGCACCCAGATATGTTAAACAAATGCTCTCAAACTTACAGAATAAAATAGATCCCAATACGATAATACTAGGAGACTTTAACACGCCACTCTCACCAAAGGACAGGTCTACCAACCAGAGGATTGGCAAAGAAGCTACCGAATTAAGTGAGGCCATACTTCAAGCGGAATTAACTGACATCTACCGAGTATTTCACCCTAAAACAACACAGTACACATTCTTCTCAGCAGCTCATGGAACTTTCTCCAAAATAGACCATATCATAGTTCATTCAAGGAACTTAAGCAAATACAAAGGGATCGACATAATCCCCTGTATCCTATCTGACCACAGTGGAATCAAGCTAGCTCTCAATAACAAAGCATACCGCAGAAATTTCTCTAATACATGGAAACTGAACAGCACACTCCTTAACAAGGCCTGGGTAACAGAAGAGATCAGAGAAGAAATAAAGCATTTCCTAGAACTCAATGAAAATGAAAACACCTCACAAAGAAACTTGTGGGACACAGCAAAAGCAGTCCTGAGGGGCAAATTGATTGCCCTCAGTGCCCACATCAAGAGAATGGAGACAGACCAAGTAAATAATCTCATGTTGCAACTAAAACAGCTAGAAAAACAAGAAAAAATGGGACCTAAAGCTACTAGACGAAGCCAGATAACCAAATTGAGAGCAGAGATTAACCAATTAGAAAATCAGGAAACCATAACCAAAATAAACCAAACAAAAAGCTGGTTCTTTGAAAAAATAAACAAAATTGATGGCCCGTTGGCAAGATTAATTAAAAAAAGAAGAGAGGAAACCCATATTAATAGGATTAGGGATGCCACGGGAAACATCACAACACGTACCCAAGATATCCAAACAATTCTAACAGACTACTTTCAAAAGCTATACTCTCTAAAGGAAGAAAATCTGGCGGAAATGGATGCATTTTTAGAGAAATACAAGTTACCCAAACTGAGCAAAGAAGAAGTTAACCAATTAAATAAGCCAATATCCTATAATGAGATACAGGAAGCTATCAAAAGTCTTCCAACAAAAAAAAGCCCAGGACCAGATGGATTCACAGCAGAATTCTATAAGACCTTTAAAGAAGAACTAATACCCATACTCCTCAAGCTCTTCAGAGAAACAGAGAAGGAGGGAGCTATCCCAAACTCATTCTACGAAGCCAATATCACACTCATCCCCAAACCAGGCAAAGACCCAACCAAAAAGGAGAATTACAGGCCAATCTCCTTGATGAACACAGATGCAAAGATCCTTAACAAGATTCTAGCTAACAGAATCCAGAAACACATAAAAAAAATAATACACTATGATCAGGTAGGCTTCATCCCAGAGACACAGGGATGGTTTAACATACGTAAGTCAATAAATGTAATCCAGCATATCAACAGAGCCAAGGTCAAGAATCACATGATTATCGCCACAGATGCAGAAAAGGCCTTTGATAAAATTCAACATTCATTCATGCTAAAAGCTCTGGAGAAAATAGGAATAGAAGGAACATTTCTAAAAACAATAAAAGCCATTTATGACAGACCAATAGCCAATATTATACTTAATGGGGAAAAGCTACAACCAATCCTCCTAAAAACAGGAACAAGGCAAGGATGTCCACTGTCTCCACTCCTCTTCAACATAGTCCTAGAACCCTTAGCCAGGGCAATAAGGCAAGAAAAAGACATTAAAGGGATCCGCATAGGGAAAGAAGAAGTGAAACTATCCCTTTTTGCAGACGACATGATACTATACCTCCACGATCCCAAAAACTCCATCCCCAAACTTTTAGAAATCATAAGTCACTTCGGCAAAATAGCAGGATACAAAATAAACCCACAAAAATCAGTTGCCTTCCTATACACTGATAACGCACAGGAAGAGAGGGAAATAAAGGGAGCAACCCCATTCACAATAACCTCCCAAAAAATAAAATATTTAGGAATTAACCTAACCAAAGATGTAAAAGAACTATTTAATGAGAACTATAAAAAGTTAAAGAAAGAAATTGCAGAAGACACTAGGAAATGGAAAGACCTCCCATGCTCCTGGATAGGCCGACTTAATATAGTAAAGATGGTGATACTTCCAAAATTAATATACAAATTCAATGCAATTCCTATTAAAATCCCAATGACGTACATCACTGAAATACAGAAAACAGTCCAAAAATTTATATGGAACAACAAAAGACCTAGAATAGCCAAAACAATTCTAGGGGATAAAGACAATATGGGAGGGCTATCCATGCCGAACTTCAAACTCTACTACAGAGCTATAATCACAAAGACAGCATGGTACTGGCACAAAAACAGACCCGAAGACCAATGGAACAGAATAGAAGATCCAGATATAAATCCACAGGCCTACAGCCAGCTGATATTCGACAAAGGAGCCAAAGACATACAATGGAAGAAACACAGCCTCTTCAACCGCTGGTGCTGGGAAAACTGGGCAGCCACATGCAGAAAACTAAAAGTGGACCCCAGCCTATCACCATGCACCAACATCAACTCAAAATGGATTAAAGACCTTAACATTAAACCTGAATCTCTGAAACTACTGCAGAACAGAGTAGGAGAGACACTTGAACTAATAGGCACAGGAAGGAACTTCCTGAACAGAGTCCCAGGGTCACAACAAGTTGGAGAGAGACTCGACAAATGGGACTACCTTAAAATAAAAAGCTTCTGCACAGCTAAATCTATCGCAACTAAGCTAGAAAGACAACCAACTAATTGGGAAAAAATATTTACCAGCAATATATCAGACAAGGGGTTAACATCCTGTATATACAGGGAACTCAAGAAACTAATCCCTCCCAAACCTAACAAACCAATTACTAAATGGGCAAGGGAACTAAAGAGGGACTTCTCAAATGAAGAAATAAAAATGGCAAAGAAACACATGAGGAAATGTTCATCATCCCTGGTGGTGAAGGAAATGCAAATAAAGACAACCCTGAGATACCACCTTACCCCAGTCAGAATGTCCCACATCCACAAATCAGCCAACGACAAATGCTGGAGGGGATGTGGAGAAAGAGGAACCCTATTACACTGCTGGTGGGAATGTACACTTATACAACCACTTTGGAAAGCAGTCTGGAGGGTCCTTAGAAAGCTAAAGATTGACCTCCCTTACGACCCAGTCATACCACTTCTAGGCATCTACCCTGAACAACAGGAACCAATATACAAGGACACGTGCACCTCCATGTTTATTGCAGCACTGTTCGCAATAGCTAGGATATGGAAACAACCTAGGTGCCCCACCACAGATGAATGGATCCAAAAATTGTGGTATCTATACACAATGGAATATTATGCAGCCATTAGAAATGACAAAATAATGGCATTTGCAGGGAAATGGATGGAGCTAGAAGGAATCATGTTGAGCGAGGTAAGCCAAGAACGAAGAGACAAACGGTACATGGTCTCCCTCATAAGTGGATGCTAAATCCAAAAGGTTAGTGATACGACAAAACTAACAGGACTTAAGAAACAAAGAACTCCCGCTCATCTGGTTGAACCACTACTAAATATCCTCATGCTGCTGATCACAAATATGGTATATAACATGTGAACACTGTTATATATTACAGACTGTGGTAGACAATTTGCTCCAGGGAAGTTAGAATGAACTTGTGACTTTGAAATTATGTAATCATTTAATCACAATCAAAAAAAAAAAAAAAAAAAAAAAAGAACCTCGGGGAAGGGAGGGAGGGAGGGGATGGTAGGGGGAAAACAATGGAGGGGGTAACAATGTTCAAGAGGAAGTGTACTCATAACCTCACTCATGTAACTGTGACCCTCTGTATAGTAGCTTTACAATAAAAAAAAAAAAAAAAAAAAAAAAAAAAAAAAAATCTACAGGTACAGTTTTGTTTTATTTTCTAGTCTGACAGGCTTTCTGTCATGAACATTTTATGTATAGGACAAAGGGAAAGGATTGATAAGTGAGTGCATGTAGAATGCCATTTTCTGCCTCACAGACTAGGAAATAGGTTTCCCATGATAAAGAATATGTAAATTAGGGAAATTCCAGAAATATGAGTGTGTTCTTTGAGCAATAATGCTAAATAAGATGTAGTGCATAATTTACTTTTGATTTTTGGCCGCAGCCACTTTTGTAGAGAAAAATGACTGATTATATTGGCCATATTTAATAGGATGGAATAAAGCTTCTCAGTGTGTGTGACCTTAGATATGATTTAGTCCAGTTATTTTTATCAGAACCTTTGCAGCTTTCTTTTTGTCAAAAATTTAACAGCACTACCTTTAGTGGCTTAAAATAAATTTCACCAAGAATGGAATCGACATATGTGGATCTAAAAATTCAATATAACAATATGAATGAAATACAGAGACAGAATAATAATAAAGTAATCCATAATAAAGACAGATATTTGTATATATATATATATATATATATATATATATATATATATATATATGTAAACCTACATATAGTCTATAAAAATTAGGCCGAATATGGTGGGTCACACACCTATGACCCTGGCTACTCAGGTGGCAGAGATTGGACAGCCTGGAAAAAAATACAAGATCCTATCTGAAAAATAACTGAAACAAAAAAGGGCTGCAAGTGTGACTCAGGTAGTAGGGCATCTGTTAGCAAGCAGAAGCTTAGGTTCAACTCCAGTGCTACCTCCAAAAATGTACATGTACACACATGTATGTCATTATCAGCATATAAAAGTTTAAGCATGACTCCTTTAAAAGGCATAATAAACCCGCCAGATGGTTGCCCATAAATAGTCACCATGAATGATGTAACCATAAAGGCTGCTGAGATGCTAGAGTGTAATATCAGCAACTCAAGTACCACAATTGATAATCTGTTAATGGTGACTCTCAATGAAAAACTACCAAATGAAGCCAGTTTACTCATTCACACCTTGTTCCCCCCCCCCCGCCACATATATTAAATTGTATTCCTATGCAAAGCTGAATATATTAATATAGCAAAAAGTAAAACATGTCTTGGACTTACATACAAAAAAAAAATGAGTTCTTTGTAGGCTTGAAGAATTACATCAAGAGTTATTGAATACCAGAATGTCTGTGGAATATTTGGGGACTCTTGAAGAACTTGGAGCCACTTTTGCTTTTGTGGAGTTACCCTACTCATTTCCACCTACGTGGCTAACTTTGCTCACCAAACATGTATCACTCTGATCCCACCTCCCAGGAAATGTCCACATTGCTCTCTAGTGGTTGGTGCCCTATTTGCAAGTCGCTCCCCTGTCCTACTACCTCCCTAAGGGGTTTGAAAATAGAGAAGTTGCAGCTACAGGAAAGTAGTCACACAACTAGTTAAAGTTCATGAGGCTCATCAGCTACCCAACAGCTTTGCTAAGTGTGTAGCCACTATGCACCATCAGTACTCTTGTCAGAACATCTAGACATGATAATTCTGAGGAGGTGTAGAATCAGACCTTGTAACACTTTAACCTACCTATCACCAGGCTTAGGCAAATAATTTGTGCTAGTTAATCTGCATTAACTAGCATGTTTCTTCAACTGTAAACCACAAGTCATAATAGAACCCAACTTGTAGGTTAGTTTCAGAGATTAACTCAGAAAAAAAACATATTTAAAATCCTAGTAATGAAGTGAGTTTTTTAAAAACACATAACTGTGATACTAATGATGATGATAATTATGACAACCATGGCAGTGATAGAAATATACAAATTTGGATTTATTTTCCTTTCAGTTCTGGGGATTGACCTTTGGATTCAGATCCAGGCAGATGCTCTACAACTTAAATCATCTCTTGTTTTAGTTATATTAATCAGTTAGAATCTTGTGTTTTAATCCAAAATGACCTTGAGCTTCAATCTTCCCCATCTCTGCCTCCTGAGTAGCAGGATTACAGGTGTCAGTCACTGTCCTGTTGCTGTTGTTTTATATATATATATATATATATATATATATATATATATATATATATATTTTATTATTGTAAAAATGCTGCACAGAGGGGATTACAGTTACTTGAGTAAGGTAATGAGTACATTTCCTATCTAGCGTTGTCTCCTCCTTTGTTTTTCCCCTACCATCCCTTCCCTCCCCATCTCCCCAACTTCTCCCCACCCTCCGAAGTTCTAAAGTTCATTTTCAACATGGTGTTTTGTGCATCTCATTGTTACAGTGGGTCATCCTACCTTATTTCAGCATTTTGTTATTTCCCTTCCCCTCCCCAAATTAGAAAAATCTATATACAAGATTCAGGACATCAGAATCAAATACAGTGGAAACAGGTTTATTATTTTTTTTATAAAGACTTTTATTCTGCATCCCAGAGTGTCCTTTTGTGTACCCGAGGAGCCTGTACTCCAGATTTTCCTGCCTTCCTGCCTTCCTTCAGTGCTGTGATTGCAGACTATACCCTTTCTAAAATTTTTACATTTGATTTGTACATTTTTAGTTTTATTTCTAACAACTTAAGCTTTTGTTAAGCGTATAGATCTTATTCCAGTTTGATCCTTATTATAATTCTGGCAGATTTGTTTGTTGGTTTTAAGTGTCCATTCTTTTCATGTTAGCAAACACTAAAATTTAAATTGCCTGGCAAGTGAAGCTCTTTCTTCACTGGTACACTCGAGGTCTGCATACATGACTTTAAATGAAGTAATACTACTAAAGTCCTTTTATATGGGTAGGGAATAAATATCTAAGTTTTATTGTGCCACTATTTCTGAATGAAATACTTTCTTTCACTTTGCGGGGGCTGTATTCCCAGAACTTAGCAGTTGTGATGATTTCTTTAGTAGCACACAGATTCTATATTAATCTCTCAGCAGTTTTCTGAGTTAAGTACATTTTTATGCTTGGCAGGATTAGGGTAGTCTAGGAAAATTAGTTTTCTTTTCTTATTACTTTTCCTGTTTAATTTGTAACCAGTTAAAGCACCACAATATGATGGATGACTGAGCCTAGTAAATCTGCAGAGTGAAGGGATAATAGGCAGACTTTGTTAAGCAATGAAGTCTTCCAGTACCTTTCAACAGCTTTCAAGACAACCTCATTATTAAAGCATACATACAAGCAAAATTCTGGATGTGCAGGGAATTTAATTACTGACTAAGTAGCAATGATGCCAGATTTTATTTTTATGGTGGATGTGCAATGTTTGTCAAGAAGCCTATGCAATAGATGAAACCTTGCAACTACAGAGGTGCTTACATAGAGATGTGACTTTATCGCTGTTTAACCATATACAGGCCACTTCCTTTTATCTTAACAGGGAACATCGGTGCAAGGCATCCAATTGTTCAATGCAGTCAATTGTCATTTATGGATACGTAGCTCAAAGTTACATATTTTTTGGTAGAAAGTAAATGATAGCAAATATCAGATGTGAGCAAGTGTTTCTTCTAAAAGCTCATGTCTCATTTTGTAGCAGTGTGATATTTATTTTTAGGGTAAGACTGATCAAGTTCATGAGGTAATAAATGAAGACCCCTTGAAGACAAGGTGACTGAAGAATGGCATTTCATAATTCTTTTACTTATTCAATCAACCATTGCCATCATTTACAAATCTGTATCAGATACTATATGAGGTACTGTGCTATGCTTAGGAAATATAATAAGTAGATATGGTTCCCAGCTTAATGAATACTGTTATTTGTTCTGTTGAGATATCTGTAGGAAATATAGTATATCTTAAAATGTGAACATGATAATCAGCTCATGAACATCGAGGTTTAAAAATCTAAAAACTTAGCCAAAAATTAAAGGATCAGCATTTTGGTACATGAACTATAAATTTATGGAAGCAGTATTTAATTGTAAGAGTCATGTCAATATTTTTTTTTGACCAGCCCCTATCCAAATGTATTGAGCTACAGATCAGTGGGAAAAAGAGAAGCCTGGGTTTGAGGAAAAATGCACATTCCATTAAAAAAGGATAGATTTTCTTTGCAAGGATTGGTACTTTCAGAGTAATTGATCTCAGGTGTTACCTTCGCAATCAGATAGCCAAAGCCTTTAAATTTATCCAGAGAATAACTGATGAGTCTTTATCTCAAACTGGCATATATCTCTTCCAGATCACATGCTGAAGAGGAGAAATGTCCTTCAAGAATCTTAAGATATACTTGTTTTTGCCTAAAAGGGAACCAGGAAGAATTTCAATGCATTTTCTTGGCAGTAGTGTTAAAAATGTAGAGTAACATAGTCACATTTTTCAATGGAAAACTCAAGCTTCAATGATCTGCTCAGTGAGTCTGATATAAATTATTGTGCCATTATCAACACCATCTTCCATCTATAAAACTAGAGGAAATGCATGAGCATCATAAAAATCCTTTTATCAAAGGATTTTGTATTCACCACAGTGTTCTGAAAGCAAACACAAGCTTTTGCAGGAGAGCCTGAACTCTTGCAGAGGAACAGTAGTAACAGGGACTTAAAGCTGGAAGAAACAATAAATGACATATTAATTTGAGCTATAATTGAGAGATTTTACTATTGCATTATAAGTACTCACCAGATTCTTATAATTGGGTATTCCACAGTCAAATCATATGACAATGGATGAAAAATGGAAATCAGTGTTAAGAATTTTATCATATCTTTCTGGGACCTATACTTGAAGAAGTCTAAACTTACTATGACTTTGGAGGTTATAAGGATTAATTTGTGGATTCAGAATGAATTTTGCCAGCATTACTTTGGTAAAATTTGTGTGCATGTAACAATATCTGTATTCCGTATGTTCTTCCACAATGCATTGTTGTTGCTGACCCACCGGATGGTAAAGTCTGATTCATCTCTTGATCCCTATCCCTTGTGACTGCATTGACCAACAGAACTTCACCACCACATGGTGTGTAAGATGGGTCATAAAAGAAGACGCATCTTCTGCCTTATTTATTGCAATACTCCCGTGGGCCTTGAGCTGCTAAATAACAAGTCAGATTTCCTTAAGATCACCATATTATGAGGAAGCCCACATGAGCAGAAAGTCCACCATAGGGTACCTGAATCACTTGCCTGTTTTGAGTCTAACAAGCCCAGGCAGTGAGGAGATCATGGGAGAAGAGATTACTAAATGCTTCCAACTCTCAACAATGAATCATCCTTCATTTCTTCTCTGCTCAAGTTCCATATCTAGGAGCAGAAGTAGGATGCCTCTTCTATGCTATAGCCAAGTTCTTGATCCAGTATCTGTGAGCATAATAGAATATTTTAAGTCACAGGTTCTGGGGTAACTTATTTTATAGCATAGGTAACTGAAAACTCACTAACGTGACAAATAGCAGTATGTAAGAAAGCATTGTTGTCAATTGCACAATAATACTTCAGCAAAGCCTTCTCTGTTTGTAGACAAAATATATATTGAAAAACTTAAAGAAGAAATTTGTACATTTCTAACTATAGAAACTGTGCATTAGATAGTTTATATCCAGTAATAGTGCCTGGACCTATTAGTAGATGATCATGATGACAATGAGGAGAAGTAGTAGTAGTAGTAGTAGTAGTTGTAGTAGTAGATTTGTTTGTCTGGTTTCCTAGAATGTATCAGTTTAGATTTTAGCTAGGAGAAAACTTAACTTTAATCATAAAAGATTTTATCATAAGAAAATTGTGTAGATTATGTATATGTGTACATATTTATGTATATATATATATATATGTAAGGGATAACACACACACACACACACACACACACACACACACACACACACACACACACACACACACACACACAACTTTACCCCAACCTTAGGATAATTTAAAGTTTCTGCCGACAAAAATCCCTATCTGGCAAACTATAGAGTTGGTGAATATTACTAAAAGAGATGAAATAAATCAGCTTAATTATGCAGTCTTTATCTTTTATTCTGGGGAAGAGCCTCCTACTCTTTAGTTCCTATCTATTAGTATGGTGTGAACTTGAATGATGATGGTGGTGGCAGTGATAATGATATGAAATCTAGATTTAGTGCAAGAGAAAAGAATTCCTACCACTGCTTTCTGATAGACTTGTATGAATGGAAAATACTGAGCTCTTTATGCCTTCTTCATTTCCTTAAGTTGTTGCTAGTGGCTTCCAGTGGCTGGTCCTAAATGTTTTGTATTTCAGCCATTACTTGCCTTCAGTGACACACATCTGTCATCTTCCATTCCACTCAGCATTTTTGCCATTTTCTTTGCCATTTATGTGCATCAGTTGACACTTTCTTATTTTCAATCTTCAACAGTTTATGGCTTTCTCAGCCAGATGGTTTATGTTTTTAAGAATTACTAACTAAGGTCAGTTGTGATACAGGCTTTGCTATTAACTTCATCTACAGAAATTATATTTTTATCTTTTCTACTGGTTTATAGCTGTGAGCCTATTTTCTTCTCCCCCTTGACAAAACATTTTCCTAGGCACTATGCAATTCATTTGGATAGGTCTTCGCACAAGTTTTCTTGGCTACAAACCAGTTTTAATCTTGTAGCTCACTGCAGTAGTATTTTTTTTTCAGTAGAAGCCACAGTTATCTTTCTGCCCCAAAGTGGGACTATTTATGTGGTCATGGGTTAATGCAATTCAAGAAATATTGAATAGTGATTAAGTACAAGTCAGTATGCTAGGCTGTTGGAGAATATAAGCTCCAAAAGCAATAACCTTTGCTAAATGGCTTAACGCTAGTTAGAGATGGTAAGATAGGTGCATACATTCTGCAGTGGGCTGCAAAGAGATGTCTGAGAAGTTATTTCTGGAGTGTTGAACTTGTGCAGCCTGCCTGTCACCATGCATGAAAGTTCTGATTACAGCTGTAGATTTCTCGAGCCCCTCTTCAATGATAGACATGGAATGAGCCTCCATATGTATTTATAAGGATAATTTTCCAATGGCAGGTTTCCCTTTTGGCCACGTACTTCAATGTCTCATTCAGAAAGCCTTTCCTGGTGTTCATGTTCACCATGTCAATTTGACCGTGAATGTAATTTATTCTTAACATTAATGACCTCTCTGTTTCAAAATGGGATGTTAGCTTTCAGATATTTTCCTAATAGTTTCTGGCAATAAGAATTCAAATAAAAATATTTGAATTTCCATGTTGTTTGTGTTTACCACTTTACAGGGTAGATAACTTCCCTTCTTATCTCCCACCTAAACGATTATTTGGAAACCTTCTTTTCTTGGAGTGGTGTGGTAAAAATATTATAGGGTTTAGAGTCAAAGATACCTGAATTTGAATCCTGGTTATAACTTTATGTCTCATTGAGATTCCTTTCTAACTTTTTAGAACTACAATTCTTTCATCTGTGTGAACAGAATCGCATCTATGTATTGTAGTTTTGATCAGATTGGTTGGGGTGACATCTAAAGTATCTGCCAAATGATGCCTCAGTGAATCGTCTCCTTTCCTATTTATCTCTATCACATAGGTACTCTTTCTATAGGAAACGCACTCTCCTCTGTCTCAGTGTGGCTTCTGAGGCTCCATGGTTGCTGGAGGAAATGTCTTCCTGTTACACTGTGGACTTTCTGGTCATCAGCATACAGTTCTCATTTTGTCTTGTGATCAAATACGTTTCATGTCCATTTTTAACAAGCTCCCAATTTTTTTAATTTTTTTTTTAATTTAATTTTATTTTATTTGAGAACATACTGTACAGAGGGGTTACAATTACATGGGCAGGATAATGCATACATTTCTTACCAAGCATTGCAGCCTCCTCCTTTGTTTACCCTTCACCTCCCTTCCCAGCCTCCCCCCTACCCCCCACCCAATAGCTCCCAATTTTTTAATAGTATCCTTTGCTTAAATAAAATAAACCACATCTTGGATTTTTTTTTTTGGAGGAGGCACAGTGCTGGGTTTTTACCTCATGGCCTTATGCTTACTAGGCAAGTGGTCTACTACTTGAGATATACACTAGTTATTTATGTTGGATTTTTAAGCAGTCTTTCTATTATAGGTTATACATAGACATTAATTATGTGACAAGTATTATTTTATTTTTACCAACCATTACTTCCTAATTCTCATTTCTGTAGTTACATAATATGATGTAGAAAAATTATCATATTCTTTTACACATATGAGATTGAAAATTGAGTATAGTCTAATAATGCCAAACTCTTCAGAACGAATTCTGGCAGGATGATGCTTGTGTTACTCTCTGTTTTATCTTCAGTGGCATTCACCAAGAACCTGTTGTATATGGAGTCATGTGCTCTGTGTGTGTGTGTGTATGTGTGTGCGTGTGTGTGTGTGTGTGTGTGTGTGTATGAAAGAGAGAAAGAGAGAGACAGACAGAGACAGAGAGATAGAGAGAGAAAGAGAAAGAGCGAGAGAGTGTGTCCTGGGTTTGAACCCAGGCCTAGGTGCTGACCCTGACCTTTTAAAAAATTTTTATTTATTATAAAGATGCTGTACATGAATAAGGAAATGAGTACATATCTTGTCAAGCATTGTTACCCCTTCCCTTGTTGTTCTCCCACTAGCCCTTCCCTTCCCCACCTCCCTCATTCCCCCTGCCCAAAGTTGTAAAGTTGAATTCCAATATACTCTCTTATGGGTATCATTGTTGCAATGACCCTGAGCTTTTTTTCTCAAGGCTAGTGTACTAGCACTTTAGTCAAAGTTCCATTTCTGGCTTTTTGGCGGTTAATTGAGATAAGAGTCTCCCTGCTTGGTCTAGCCTGGAACCATGATCCGCAGATATCAGCCTTCAGAATAGCTAGGATTATCGGTGTGAGCGCTGGTGCCCAGCAGATTAAGTGTTTTTTATAGTCACTGACTTAAAAGGTTTTTAAAATCACTAATTTACAAAAAAGTTACAAAGCATCTTTATCAAGCATTAAGTTCTTTGGAACTATATATAGCTTGTGATGGATTTGCTTTTAATCAGATTTGCCTATAGAAAATGAGTGTGCCATTTCTCAGCAAATAACATCAACTGAAATTTTTTCAAAGGATGGGCTTTAGTAATTTTGTCTGTATTATGAATTAGATGTAGATAAGATAGTATATGTGTGAAGAACAAAATAGTATTATGGCTCCCTCCCCGCCCCCCACAGCCTTTTCCTTTTCAGCCATGCCTCTCTACCATGCATGGCGGCGGCAGCCGTTTGGTAAATAAACTTCTTTTCCTGCCTGAATAGCACATGGTGTTCTCTTCATCGGCTACCTAATGAAACCTACCTAGTTAATATACCTTACATATGGTGCCGTGACTCGGATGGGGTTTTTGAGTTGGAAATGTTAGAATTTCCTAACCACCCCTTTTCTGTGAACCGAACTACCTTGAGACACCACGCGAGACTTTTCACCAAAACCATTGCTGGCCTTCACATCCACGTCCACAGCATTTCTCTATTCTGGTGACTGAATCTACTCTTTACGGTTCTCTGTTGCTCAGTCTCAGACTGTCCAGACGTGGCGCCATGCCAGAGAGCTCCTACGGCCTTTAGCCGAAAGGCCGGTAGGTCACCTCTGAAGCTGAGGATGCTTGGTTTTGGGGGCTTGGCCATTTCTCTCTAGAGGGCTCTGGGGGAAGTCGGGACGCCGCTTCTACCCGGTCAGCTCTACTTCACTCACCAGACTGACTCTCCTACACATTTAATGGGGTGCTGTCAATCACGCCCGAGCCGTGAAACCCCTTTGAAATGCCTCCTGCGCTCCCTGGAAAGCCAGAGCACCTAATTTTATGCCATTCTCAGATGTAAACAGTTTTTTGCCACTGCAATGGTAAATGGTCAGAAGTCTGTTTACTTTCAGGTTCTCTTTGCTTTCTGCTAATCATGTCTAACTTTCCCTATCTCTCACTTTCTCTTTTCTACAACATTTTGGCTTGTGCCCTGAAGACTCAGGCTGGGTCCCAGGGACCCCCCTCTAGGTTCCCTTTCAAAGGCTAGCCATTCTAGGTTTGAAAGTTGTCAGAGTTACCATTTGTGTAGGTTTTCTTTGCGTTTTTTCAGAAACTTGCTATCTTGGCCACATGGTGGGTTAAGAGTTGGGTCTCATCTGACTCTTAACCTTCCATCAAGCTTACTACTACATCCACTTCTGCAGCCTCCCCTGTGAGTAACATCCCCAGCGAGGTACACCCCGTTTTGTGGCCTCTCCTGTGAGGCCCTCCCCTCTCTTGCAGCCTCCCAAGTGAGGTGTACCCCCCATTTGTGGCCTCCCCAGCAAGGCCCCCTCTGTTTTGTGGCCTCCCCCGTGAGGTACCCCCTCTTTTGCAATCTCCCCCACAAGGTATCCCCTCCTTTGTGGCCTCCTGTGTGAGGCCCTCCTCTGTGGCCTCTTCTGTAAGGCCCCCCCCTGCCCCCTCTTCTGTAAGGCCCCCTCCCCTGCGGCACCCCTCCTCTGCCTTTGTAGTGGGTGTGGAACCTGAAGCTCCATGTGTGCTATAAGCAATGCACCCTCACTGTCAAAATCATTAGTCCTCTCTAGCATTGACCATGTGGTGGGTGTGCCATCTTGGCATCATGGGAGTTCAACTGCTATTTTGTGCCAACTCGATTTTGCACCGACCTCAACTTGATTCATGCCTATATGTGTATGTCTGTGTCTGTGTAAACTTGTTATCTGGCATTGTAATCAAGTTATTTGGCTTACATTGTCTGAGATTCCTGAAGTTTGTTCAGTTTGGATTCGTAGTTCAGTGCCAGCCAGTCTACATGCAGTACAGATCCAGTCTATCTCTTCCAACCTGGAAGACAGGCCTCACTCCAGCCTAGACCATCCTGACTACCTCCACCATGGTAAAAGTAGACTGGAGTCTCACTTGATTTCATCATATGATGCTGATTTCCTAGTGAAAGATTGCTTTGGATTTGTAAAAGCTAAGGCTCTTTCTGTAACTTTGCTTAACTTAAGCACTGTTAGGGTTACCAGAAAGAAATCAATACTGTATCTGTGCTAAAATTCTCATCACATCTAACGAATTTTGTCATTGCAGAATATTTGTTGGTCAATTCTTGATAAGAACCAGGTAAACTCTACTTATTCTACTTGATCTCCTTGTTGCTTTAATTGGAAATAATAAAGGGCTTCTGTGGCAAGGATTGTAGTTCAAAGCCAGCCCAGGCCGAAAAATCCCTAAGACTCCATCTCTCAACTAATCTGCAAAGATCCAGGCTGGAAGCATGGCTTAAGACTCTTATCTCTAATTAACCAGCAAGCACTGGAAAGTTGTACTGTAATGCAACGTGGTAGAGCACTAGCCTTGAGCATAAGTGCTCAGGGACAGTGCCCAGGCCTTGAGTTCAAACCTTCTTGAATACCAACTGGGACAAGCCATCCCGGCAATGAGCACCTAGACTCAGCCAGTCTGGGGAACAAGGGAACATGGAGAGGAGTAAGAGGAGATGATGTCACATCAGCAGCTTTGTGCCTGCCCTTTCAAAATGAACCAGAGCCGGGAGGTCAGTAGAAGAAGCCTGCCCATCTAATGTCCATACCAGTCTGCCTATTAACTGGACAGGAATTTATATTCTTGCCTTTGTTACCTGACTTCTCCTCTACCTAGTCGCCGGATATCAGAAGTAGCTAGGGACATTTCTACCAACATTTTCAGCCCCAAGTCCTTCCTCTTGCCATTTATTTGCTCTCTAGTATTTTTTTTTCCAGCCCCTCAATGTCTCATGAGACTTTCTCCATATTTCATTTAAGAGACTTGCCTCTCCAGACTTCATCTAAGGATTCTCGCCCACCAAGTGACAGCTTCTGCCTGCTGCTTCTCCCAGAGGGGACCACATCTCAGCCTTTTGCCCCTACTGTAGATGCCCCTTGTCAGCAGGAAGTAGCCAGAGAGAATCTTTGCCCTTTTTCCTAATTATCAAAAGGTTGGAATGTTGAGCTGGAAAGGTGGCTCAGTGGTAGAGTGCTTGCCTTGCATGCATGAGGCCCTGGGTTCAATTCCTCAGTGCCACATAAGCAAAAAAAGAAAAAAAGCTGGAAGTGGCGCTATGGCTCAAGTGGTAAAGCGCTAGCCTTGAGCTGAAGAGCTGAGGGACAGCGCCCAGGCCCAGAGTTCAGGCCCCACGACTGGACCAAAAAAAAAAGGCTGGAATGTAAGGTCTGAACCTCCCTCCCTCTTGGCTAAGTTTCTGCCCAGTATCTGTTACCTAGGAAACTGGCAGACCTGGAAGCAGTCACCTTCCCCTCCTGCTACTTCACATCCTGGGCCACCTCTGGTCACACGCCTCCCATCTGACCTTAGGAGGGTCCTAGAGCCTGAAGTCACATCCAGATCCAGTGTGGCCACACCTTTCCCCCACCTGGCCACACCTCTTCCTGTCCCTGGCCTAGATAAGTCCTGGCCCAGAGGTAGGTCGCCCCTTTCTCCTCCCCCCTCCTACCCCTTATGCCTCTCCATCATGCATTGCATGGCGGCGGCAGCAGTTCGGTAAATAAACTTCCTTTCCTGCCTGAAAAAAAAATAGTATTATGTATGCATCCACTAGCCAATTTCAAAATAAAAGATAACAAAAGCATTTAAAAACTCCTGTGTATCCTTGACCTTCTCTTTACTTACCCTAACCTTGCCTAATGCTATACTCTACATGCTTGAAGTTTATATATTTTTAAATGTATGATAAAAACAATGATGCTAATTCAGAATTTCAAGCTTTTCTGGTATTGAATCATTTTAGTGAAGGATTATGCATGTTCATCCTGGAATGGCAAATTTTAGTTATTGTTGTTTTTTAACTGCACAATATGAAAGAATTGCTTTATTTAAAAAGTTATTTTGAGGAAAGGATTCTCTATTTATTTCTTACTAATTCATTACTAACAAATACAGGGTATTTTATGTGTTTTTTTTTTTTAACCTGGACAAAATGTTGGCAAAAAACCCCAAGTTGGTGACATCTATGAATGTCACACGCGAAGGCCCAGGACGAGCTGCCAAACAAAGTCTTTGGTTCCTTCTTCACTTGTTGCTTTACACAGAATTCAATTATAGTTATATAATTCATTTAAATCTCCTTCTATGGCTTTATAGAAAGGAAAAGAGAATTACCTATAGATAGAGGAGGTTAGCTTTAGGGAAGAGAGCAAAGTGGGTCAGAGAGAAATGCAAATAGGAAAATTGCTGGCAAAAGATCAATATCTGAGAATTTAGGAAGATAACCATGAAATTTAAATTTCTAAAGTTTTGCTTTAAATATTGCAATATTGGATAAGAAGATGTTTTTGTGTTGAAGATTTAAACATAGGAGAAAAAAATGATACAGGCGGATAGTTGGAAAAGTAGATGGATGGAGTGATGAACAGAATGTGTTGCTGACCTTTTAACATATATACATATATACCTATATACATGCATATATATGTGTGTATATATATATATATATATATATATATATACATATACACATATCAGGGTAATGATGCCCTTCTGCAGATAGAAAGGAACCATTTATTTCTATATATTAAAAAAGCTTAAGCAAAGATCTACTTTAGGAGGTCTCTTTTATTGTCATTCTACTTTTAACATATTTTACATTTCATATATAAGAAAAGTTATAATTTTAAGGAAAGAATAACTTTCTGTGAGTAGGAACTGTTTTTTACTTAAACCAAAATTTCATTACAAAAATTTCCATTTAACCTAAATATACAAACAAGAATGTAAATCAAACTGCTAGTAAAAATAAAGTTAGAGTCAACATGAACTTTGTCACATTGAATTTTAGAGCAATAATCATCTTGCTATGCTTCTTTGAGCTAAAGTATTGAAAACCAAATTTTCAACTTGCTGGGTTTTTATCTTTTCATTTCCTATTCCAGATGTTCCATTATTCTCTTATTCATTGAACACAGCAGATCATTACTTTTAATTTGAAAATTAACTGTGGCCTGGGACATGTACAAACAATACAATTTCCTGGTCACTGACTTTTTAAAGGTGCTTGTAAATTCATCAGCACTGGTGGCCAAATTGTATTATAGCACACTTTATTACAAAAAAGTTTATGTAGTTCTAAGATGGTAACAGTTCTAGCCAACTGTGAAATATCTAGATCCACACCATAGGGAAGCGATGAGAAATACAGAAGTGTTCGATGCAACAGTAGTTTTCTGGATTTGATCACCAGAGTAACAAGGAGCTTGACTTAAAAAATAAACACTTTCCAAAATATAAATAAGCCTTTAAAAATTGTCCTATGTAGTCAGATTATGCTATTGATAACTGATAACATTGTAAATCTAGTTTAAAGTTTAAAGGGCATTTATTCAGTGTAAGACTAACAGTAAATTATAGTAACAATAAAGACATAAAATAGTATCTAGGAGTTTAGAGTGGAGAGATGAGTCATGTACTTCAAATGGAAATATAGTTTTGACAAATGTCATTATGAGAGGAAAAATAGAAAGAAGGAAGGAAGAGAGGGAGGGAGGGAAGGAGGGAGAAAAGGAATAAAGGAAGGAAGGAAGGAAGGAAGGAAGGAAGGAAGGAAGGAAGGAAGGAAGGAAGGAAGAAAGCAAGTAGGTAAAGAATGTACCTTGGAACTGATTACTGGTTGAGGTGGCAGAGGAGGCAAGGAGATCCTGTTCTTATTAATGTGGTTTGCTTAGGGGGTTCCTGGCTAAAGCCATTCTCTGTGAGTGGTAGTGTGGTTCAAGGAATCAAGCCAGAGCTTATCCAGTATTGGACAGTAGGGACATTCTAACCTAGTCCTACCCTTTACCATGTTTGATCTGTAGCTCTTTATCTTTTGGTCTCTGTTCCTATTTTGCTTCCTGTTTCTGCTGGTGCACCACCTGGCCCCTTAGCTATTCCTCGAACACTGTGAACATATATCTCTTACTACATTTGCATTTGCGTTTCCAACTGCTTTTCTGCTTGGAATGCACTTCCTCCAAACCACTACGCCGATCTCTCCTTTGCTTCCTCCAGATCTTTATTCAGATAGCATCTGGTTAGAAATACTTTCCTTCATCACTTATCTACACCTGCTTCCTTCCCTTGCTCTATCTTTCCTTCTATGATTTGGTGTATATAATATAATAAATCATATTTCCTCCTATGCATTTTTACTTATGAAATATACTGGTAGGATAACTGTCTCATTCTTCTAGAATTCAACTCACAAGAACAGAGACTTGTTTATCTTGTACACAACTATATTCTTATCACCTAGAACAATGAATGGCCCATAGTTGATCTTCATAGATATTTGTTCAGTGTATGTATACATGAATGATGATAGGATCCATGGAATGAAGCTAAAAACTTGCAGAAGCCCCAAGAAACAGTAAGTAATTTAATATGGATTAAGAAAAAGGAAGAGAGTCAGCCATAGTTTCATTTCAGGTGAGGAGAGTCATGTTTTGACTTGAGACTTCCACAAATATAATTAAAAGATTATCCTTTTTCTGATGCTGTATTTCCAATCAATAAGTTTTTTTCCTAACCAGTTTGCTTATACTAGTTTTCTTTTGGCCTTTCAATCATAGTAGTGTATTTTATGTTTAAATTTTTATCAGCATGCAATATAAAAGTTTGCTCACAGAATTCTTATTGAATTCTTCTGAAACTGCTGCATACCAGGAGTTCTTAGGATGTGGAAGAGAAGAGTCGTGTTGCCTTACCCATTCCTAGAGATGGAGTCTGGTGGTTGGTCTCCCTTGCACACTCCCTTGCTATGCTATCAGGCAACCCTCAGTTCATAAAAATTTAAAGGAGGAAACCTCTGCGGGTGATTAAGACTGATGAATGGATCAAGAAAATGTGGTACACACACACACACACACACACAAATTCTATGCCTCCATCAGAAAGAATGACACCACACCATTTGTTAGGAAATGGAAAGGCTTGGAGAAAATTATATTAAGTGAAGTAAGCCAGACCCAAAGAAACATAGGTCCCATGGTTTCCCTTATTTGCAATAACTAGTATATGTCTAGGATAATCTTACCAGACAAGCAGAAGAGGTCGAAAGCTATGTACATATAACCATATAAGATGATGCTAAGGGAAATGAGCCCCAAGATAGGGACTCAAGAGGTTTTATTTTTGTCTCTGCTGTTTTTAACATGCTATGTGATTTTTTTGTTTGTTTTGTATGTTCTTCCCTCATGGTATAACCCCTGTTTTCACTGTATTTGATTCTGGTGCCCTGCATCTTGTATATACATTTTTCTAACTTGGAGAGGGGAAGGGAAATAACAAAATACTGAAAAAAGGATACAGGTAGACTCATTGTAACAATGAGACATACAAGATACTATGTTGAAAACAAACTTTACAACTTGGGGGGTGGGAGGGAGGAGTTGGGGAAGTGGGAAGGGGAAGGATAGTAGGGGAAAAACAAAGGAGGGGGTAACAATGCTCCATAGGAAATGTATTCATTGCCTTACTCATGTAACTGTAACCCCTCTGTACAGTATTTTTACAATAAAAGAAAAGAAAAAAGAAACAAAGACAGGGAGGAAGTGGAATTTGACAATTGGAAGAAAGGTCAATTTTCCTAGTCTACGGAGGAGACCCTATAAGATGAAACAATACAGTCCATTGAGAAATTTGTGTCATTACCCTGCTTCTCCTCCTCCTTCCTCTCCCCAACTCATGGCACTGTGGCAAGCTCCTTGAAGTAGCTTTCAGAGCTCCTGGGTATCACCATGAAGAAGCCAGTCCCATTCATAACAGCATGTAAGCCATGTGCTCCTTTTGGAATGGCTAGATGGCCTACATAATTAATGTGCTCCACAAAGCTGTTTAAATTAATCATGAAGTTGGCCCCCAAGATGGAATCCACAGGAGAAAGTGCCTTTAGTGTTTTAAGCTAGGGTCTGGGAGTCCCAGGTTCATTTTTTTCCCTTACCATTAGAACTTTGTGACCTAAGGCAATTCACTTAATGCTCTTCTAAAGCACCTATAAGATACTTTATTGATCCATATTTTATTCATACTTTCCACTTCTGAATATTAGGAAAACCTCAGTAGAGCCCCACTGGAGTCATTGGATGAATGTTAGTGAGGCCCTTCGAGGTTTCTCCATGGAAAATTACTTCAAAGAACCTGGTTACTTATATATTTTTTCTAACATCCCCAAGTAGACATTTCATAGTACTAATCATTATTCTTTAATAGATCCAGTTAAGTCGCACATCTGTTTAAATTTTTAAAATTGAAGGCTGCCCAAAATGTAAATGACCTGCTCTTGGAACTAGACTGAGTGCTAATTCAGGTAGAAAAATTAGAAACCATTTCAAATTCATTCAATTATTGGACTAGGACCAAGTTGCATTTCCTTGGAAATATGCTGGTAAGAAGGATTTAGGCAAAACCCGCTGTCTTTCCAACATTCAGAACTGAACTAGAATAGAAATTTGGAGTTTTTATTTGGTTATGCCAATTTCTTTCTTCTTCTTTTTTTTCTTTTTGTAAGGGAGGCTGCAAATTGTAAGGATTGCTGCAAATTGCATTCATGAGTATTTTATTGATGAAGACTTGTGTAAACTCAAGTGGTGCCCAGAAAAAAATGGATGTGTGTGTGTGTGTGTGTGTGTGTGTGTGTGTGTGTGTGTATTCTTTATTCTCCATTGGCCATGTGGGATTTCTTTGTTCAGACTTTAGTATTGTGCAAAATGTGTGTTTCCATAAAATGGTTCTTTTTTTCTAGGGATAATGGAATAGAAGATATAAAACCCTCTTCTTCCCTCAAAAAGCCAGTGCACAGCTGTAGTAAGTTGCTTTAGTTTGTGTAAATCTGAAAAGCTGCAGAAAAATTTCATGTAGTTTTTCCCAGAGGGCATCTTGCATTTTTCTTGTGCATATCTTCAGCTGTCCAGCAGATGGCACTGTGAGGTAACTGGATGACAACTTTTTCCAATTGTGCCAGTTCACACTTCTAGCATGTACATTTATAAATAACCATTTCGTTAACATTGTTGTAGGGGGAGTAATACTGCTTTTTGGTAGTACAAAGCATTTAATGTAGGTGATTTATATGTCTGTATACTATGCTGGAATGTTATATAATCATTGCTCTCTGGAAGCATAGTAGAGCTGATGATGGCTTTTCAAGGGACTCTTTATTTTTATACAGGTTAATGATAGAGTTCATTTAGTAGCTTTTCCTAATAACCCAGAGTCAAGTCAGCAAACAATTATCTCATATTAATCTAGATACCCATTTTCTGTGTGCTGTGGAAGACATGTGTTTGCACATAGTACAAAAGCACACAAAAAGATGCTTACAAACAACAGCTCACTATTACCATTTCATGGAGTGTTGTGTAGCAGGGGGTTAGGAGAAATAAGTAAACTAGCAATCAGTTACCAGAAGTGCAGTTCTGGAACTAATGGTTCTATTGGTGCATAGGGAGAATTTAATATCTTGGGACCCACCCAAACTTTATATAATATATAAATATGAGTACATATTTAAAATTATATATATATAATGATCCATTCAGGAGAGTCATGTGCACAGTGATGTTTGAGAAGCACTGATATTAAATCCACCTCATTTTTCTTACTCATAGCAGGTACTGAGAGCCTAGTATGTGTCAATTGGTGCATATAGCCAAGCTTCCCATGTCCTCACACCAGTCTTCACTGAGCTTGTAGTTAGGGGGTGGACAGCATAGTAAAAATAAAACAAAACAAATACTTAGGGCTGAAGCATGGTTGAAATGATACAGTGCTTACCTGGCCAGTACAAGTCCCTAAGTTCAAACCCCATTACCACAAAGCAATACAAAACAAAACAAAACTTTCCCAATGCCTGCAGCAAAGTGGATACTAACAGAGATATCTACCTGGTACCTTTGTGCATTTGGTAGACATTGTTTTGAAGCTTACATTTAATCTTTGTAACAGCTTTTGAGAGATAGATATTAATATCTCTAAGCAGTAAACACTGCAAAGTTAGTTATTCACACAGCCAATCAGTGATGATTTGGATGAATGTTGAACCAGCTGTGCCAAAGTTTAAAGCCTAAATTTTACCACTGAGTGGCCTCCTAGAAACCTGGGTCTTTTCAATGACTTGTCTATACTTATAATTCCTGATAGTTAAAAACAAAGGAAAGTTAGTTTCCAGACTAAGGATTTGAGAATCTTATAAACTGTAAAACTTGGCCATAGGTTAGTGAAGCTCCTGACCTGACAAGGTCTTCCTGAGTGAAATTCATGATCACTTAAAGTGTGCTTCTCTCTGGCCCTCCATCAGGGTGCCTGGGGGAACTCAGGAAACCCTTCCATCTTCAAGAAGTAGAAACAGATTGCAAGTAGTGTCTGTATGTGAAGACTTTGTGGCAGAATGGAATTGTATTAGTGTTAAACTCAAAAGAATTAAGCATCATTTATTCTCTGCAAAATCTAAGTAGGAGTCAGTACTAATTAGAATGTTGAGTAATACAGGCTCTTCACCATCCATATAATACTGGTTTTAGGATTATACATGTTGACAGTGGTTTTGAAGAGCCAAACCATTTTCAGGGGTTAATGTATGTATAATTACCACCCCCCACACATATATAACAACATACAACAATATTTATATATAAGACACACATCTATAACAATATATACCTATACATAAATATGTATATATGTACATATATGTATGTATATATGTGTATATATATGTATCTATATGTATGCATATATACGTATGTATATATGTCCTGGTTGTTTTATCTAAGCTCCTTGATGAGTCTTCCATAAAAAATAAAAATTAACATCTCTGTAAGAGAAGGAAAAGTGCATCTGTTTCTTGTTCGTGGTTTCAGGATTATTGCTTAGTCTGAGAAAATTATTTTAATCAAAGTTTTTTTAAAAATCTATATTATTGTTAACTCATGTATTATTATACATTATATTATACACGTATTATTATACATTCTGTTTGCATCTGCAAACAGAATGTAACACTGCAGTTTGAAAAATGACTTAGAGCAGAATATTGTGCTTTTGGCAAAAATGAAACGTGCTTCTTGTGAGAAACCCATGGATCATACACCAGTGCTACAGGAGCTCAGGGGTCTATAGTGATTGCTACTGTTGTAATTTATAAAGAAATGTTCAGGGAATGTTTGTTCTTGTCATGTAAGCCTCATTTTCATATTTCCAGGCAATTTGTTGCACCTGTTATTTGAGTCAAAAAAAAAAAGCTTTTGCCTGTCACCTATTTGACTGATGTCAATGGTGAAGTGATGTGCCAAATATGGCTCATTTTCCCAGTGTGCAAAGTGGTACATGGTAATTTAGAAATCTTTAGAACAAAAAATGCCTGTACTACAAATTCACGGGGATGAGGTAACCGAAAATCTAGTTCAGCACTGAGTCATGATGAGTGTAATGATCATTTGTCAGTGAGCCAGTGATCTCAGTCTTTAATGGAAGAATGCTGATGCATCAAAGTTTCCCTACAACCAACAACAAAGTGATACCAGATCAATGATAAGAACACCAGAGGCTGAGCTTCCCTCCATTCCAGTCAGTACTCCTTTCATACAAAGTCTTTAGTACTACAACCTCAGCTCTCTTGCTTTGTGTGGTTTTTGCTCCCTGGCTATTGGATTTTATTTTAAATGTGAGGAGAAAGAGATAAGATGTCAGTTTCTAAAAAAAAGCTTCTGGTGCATTGTGTGGGGGTATTGTTGCAAGGCACTTTAAAAATGTGTGTGTGTGTATGTGTGCGTGAGCACACGCGTGTGTATACACACATGTGTAGCCATACAGGAATTTGAAGTCAGGGCTTTGCACTTCTTAGGCAGGTGCTCTGACTTGAACCACACCCCCACTCTACCTGAGTTTTTCAGGTAGTGTTTTACTTTTTGCCTGGAGCCAGACTCAGACTATGATCCTCCTTCTTAATCTGCTGTACACTGGAATTACAGCACGAACCACCACACCCAGCTTGTTTGTTGAGTCTCACACAAACATTTTTTTTTTTAGCCTGGGCTCTCCTCAAACCATGATCTTCCCCAGATCTACCTTGTGAGTAGCTGAGATTATAGGCATGCACCAGCATGTTCTGCCTTTACCATTTAATTTTGCTCCTAACTCCATGGGAATTGAAATGCTTATCAGAAAAACAGTAGACGCTTCAATTTAGTAATCCATTCAAGGGAAACTGTAGTAGCTTTAATCTTCAAGAGACAAAAACTGGCAGGAAAAGAAGTCATTTTGTGTAGTTTTGTGTGTGACCACACGTGTGCATATGTGCATGCACATTTGTGTAGGTTTTTGGAGACCCAGGCTGGTTTTAAACTTGCAGTCCTCCTATCTGAGCCTCTGAGTGTTGGGATTAGAGACGTGTGCCACCAAGCCCAGCTGATTTGTACTTCTAGAATATATCACAGAGTAGATTCACTTTTGTCTTAATTCCTTAAACATACATATCTCAGGATTATGAAACTTAGGGTGATGAAAGCTAATTATCACTAAGAAGCAGTAAGGGTGCCAGATGTATTATAAAATATGTTGAGCTTTGTTTTAGATAAGAACATATGGACCATTTTGAAAATTACAATAAAAGATTTGCTCACATACACAGTAATCTCCCACTAACCATATTATTTAACTACACAGAGTATACATTCTTTTACTAAACTGAGTAATTTCATAGTATTGAAAGTGACACAGTTCATTATCACCCCCAACAACAAATGAAAGCCCTATGACAAAGATTGTTGACAGGATGACCCTGAAAATCTGATCTGAGTGCAGTGGAAAGCATTTCCTCCATAAGACCCCATGCTCCAGTGAAGCAGAGATCCCCAGTGACCCATAAATATGCTCTGTGTGCCATGTCACACTTCCATGCTGTACATTAATTGTCCTTCCCGTGGTGAACCGTTGCTGTCATTTTCTCTGCAGTTCTGATGGTCTCACCGTTACCCTTCATGACTAGCTTGGGCCCTCTCTAAAATCTTCTCTTTCTGTGATGGTCTCACGTTCTCATTCCTGTCTCATTATATTGCATTTGTATGGTGATATGCCTCACCTCATCTACCCCCAAATTAACTCATTAAAGGCAGGAACTGCACTATGTTCACGGACATGGCCTCAGGGTTAATTCATGTATTGCATGTATTTGTTTTTAATACATAGATTGATAAATTAATCCAGAGATGGAAAATACAAGGTACTTTCTATCTTCAACATTTACCATTGGTCCTACCAAACACTGCCTATTGTTATGAGACATAAAATTGATTTTATGATCTTATATGAAAGCTATTTAAAAGGGAGGTGCTGGTGGCTCACACCTGTACTCCTAGCTACCCATGAGGCTGAGATCTGAGGTTCACAGTTCAAAGCCAGCCTAGGTAGAAAAGTCCCCATGAGACTCTTTTAAAATTAATATTTTGTCTTTTTTATGTTTTTATTGTAAAAATAGTGTACAGAGGGGTTACAGTTGCATAAGTAATGAGTACATTTCCTATTGAGCATTGTTACCTCCTCCTTTGTTTTCCCCCTACCATCCCTTCTCTCTCCACCTCCCTAACTCCTCCCTCCCCCTCCCAAAGTAGTAAAGTTCATTTTCAACATAGTGTCTTTTTTTGGGGGGGGATAATCTCGTCATGGGGCCTGAACTCTGGGCCTGGATGCTATCCCTCAGCTCTTCAGCGCAAAGCTACTGCTCTACCACTTGAGCCACAGTGCCACTTCTGGATTTTTTTTCCTGCTTATGTGGTGCTGAGGAATTGAACCCAGGGCCTCATGCATGCTAGGCAAGCACTCTACCACTTTCCCAGCCCTCAACATAGTGTCTTGTACATCTCATTGTTACAATGGGTAAACTATATCCTTATTAATGAATCCCATGGACTCCACTCCCAAATTACTCAAGCTGATTCAAATTTTTGGCAAAGTAGCAGGGTATAAAATTAACCCTCAAAAATCAACGGCTTTCTTGTATGTCAACAATGAGAAGAGTGCAGCTGAAATCAGGAAAGGAACTCCTTTTGTAATAGCCCCACTAAAAATAAAATACCTATGAGTTAACTTAACTAAGGAAGTGAAATACCTCTATGATGAAACTTTTACCTAAAAAAGGAAATTAAGGCAGAATTTAGGAAGTGGAAAGCCCTCCCATGCTCCTGGATTGGGATGATTAACATCGTGAAAATGGTAATACTGCCAAAGACTATCTACAAATTCAATGTGATACCTATCAATATTCCAATTTCTTTCTTCAATGAAATAAAAGAAGCAACCCCCAAATACATATGGAACAATAAAAGACCCGAATAGCGAAAATAGTCCTTAGCAGAAAGAACAGTGCTAGAGGACTATCAATACCAAACTTCAAACTCCACTACAAAGCCATAGGATAATCTTACCAGATAAACAGAAAAGGTCAAAAGCTATGCACATATGACCATATAAGATGATGTTAAGTGAAATGAACCCTAAGATAGGGACACAACTTGTTTTTTCTTTCTTGTTATTGCTTTTAACATATTTAAAGTGTACTAAGTGATTTTTTTGTTTCTTTTGTATGCTCTTTCCCCACAGTATAACCCCTGTTTTCACTGTATTTGATGTCGGTGCCCTGCATCTTGTATATATACACTTTTCTAATTTGGGAAGGGGAAGGGAAATAACAAAATGCCCATGAGACTCTTATTCTCCAATTAACCTCTCAAAACAGGAAGTTGTTTAAAGTGATAGCATGCTAACCTTGAGCAAAAGAGCTCAGGAACAATGCCCAAACCCTGAGTTCAAGCCCCACAACTGCCGGGGAAAAAAAAAAAGTAGAACTATTAAATTTACCAATTTTCAATCATTGAAATTTAACTTTATCTACTTTTTCATTATTTGCCAAGATCTCTGAATTTAGTTGGATCAGATGGCTCCTTTTATATTTTAAGATTTATCAAGTTGATTGTATGTCAGAGGATATTAGGAATGTATGAAGAGAAGAAACTGTTTAGTTTTCACAATTTACTTGAAGAGTTCTTTTAACCAATTATAAATCTATGTATAACAGCATGCTGGAGACCTGAATAGAACCACCCCGAATCTCTTAGAACAGTGTTCCCCAAAATGTGTTTTAAAGAGCACAAGTCCCACAAGCTGGACATGAAGAGCCATGAGTAAACTTGAGTTAAACCAGCTTATTTCTAGCTCCACCTTGTTATTTTGTTCTTCATGCTTTATAAGTGCTCTCTCAGCCTGCTCAGCTCTTCCCTCACTTTATGTCCTTGATTATTTGGTTCTGTACTTCTTTTCCTCCAGGGCCCTTACCTGACTGCCCTATCCTCACATCCATTGGCTCCACTGCCTCTCCTCTGTGCATGCTCTTGTTGTACCTTTCATTTTAATACAATCTGTTTATCTTTCTGCTCTCCACAAAGCTTCACATTAAGGGTACAAAAGTACCGTATTTATATTCCTGCTTGGTGATTGCTAGCATATAGCAAGTGTTAAAATACTATTGGTTCATGAACTCCTTCTTGCTTTATTTTTTTTCCTTTCTCCTGTCAATCCAAGAAGACTGAAAAAATAGTATTATTTATTAATCCTAACAGAGCTAGATATAGTTTAGTTTATTTTGTACCTATAAAGTCCACTACTAATGTTTAGTATCTGTTTGAAAAGAACTGTTCAGGAGGCAGAAGCAGGAGAATTACAAATTTGAGACCTTAGCAAAGTTAGTGAGAGCATATCTCAACAAGAAGAAGAAGAAGAAGAATAACAAAACAACAAAAACAACTGTATGCTAATGATTGTTAGAGCAAAAATTAAAGGCACATACTTTATTTGGGGGGTAACTTTGGCCCATTTGTAAGTATATAAATGATAGGTACATATTTAAATTTTTATGTTTTATTGGGTATGGTATGGTGTCAGAGCTTCTGAAGAAAATCTCAGATTCTTTAGAATTGAGTTGATATTTATAAAGGCATAAAACTCCTGGGCAGCAGCAGCTTTAATTATTACTTAAAAGCGGAGTTGTTAAAAATGCCTCCCTCAGATACTTGAGCTTTTGATTTTGTAAGAAGTGGCGGGGGGAGGGGGAAGATGAATTTTAAAATGAACTTCAATCAAATGGTTTGCACTGCTAAGTACTTCAATAATTCATTTTGGGTATGGCTTTTACATTTGTTCGAGAAATAAAGCCAAATATCAATTATGTCACTGGCTGCTAACAGATAATGACAAAGGCTAAAAAAAAATAATCACTGTCCCATGTGAGAAAGTCTTAGAGATATTTACTGAATACTTTGAGCATCTTCAGCATTCATGAGCTCCAAAGCAACTGAGAAATTATTTTGTATTTGAAAACATTTTTTATTGTGAAAATACTGTACAGAGGGGTTATAATTACATGGGCAAGATAATGAGTACATTTCTTATCAAGCATTGAGGCCTCCTCCTTTGTTTCCCCTTCCCATCCCCTTCCTCTCCTTACCCCCCCACCCCCCACACCAAAGTTGTAAAGTTCGTTTTTGACATAACGACTTTTACATCTCATTGTTGCAATGGGTCCACCTTTATCCCTATTTAAACGATTTGTTTTTCCCCTTCCCCTCCACAAATTATACTGACATTTCAAATACAGTGAAAGCAGGGGTTATACTGTGGGGGAGGGACATACAAAGCAACAAAGAAATCATCTTATAAATGTGTTAGAAACAATGGCATGAAAGAAAAAAAACATTTGAATATATATCTTAGGGTTCATTTCCCTAACATCACCTTATCTGACCTTTTCTGCTTGACTCAGACGTATACTAGTTATTGCAAATAAGGGAAACCATGGGACCTATGTTTCTTTGGGCCTGGCTTACTTCACTTAATATAATTTTTTCCAGGCCTTTCCATTTCCTAACAATGGGGCAATGTTATTCTTTCTGATGGAGGCATAGAATTCCACTGTGTATATACACCACATTTTCTTCATCCATTCATCTACTGAGGGGCATCTGGGCTGGTTCCATATCTTAGCTATAGTAAATAATGCTGCAATAAACATAGTTGTGCTGGTAGCTTTAATGTGGTCTTGTTTGTAAACATTTGGGTAAAAAGTGGGATTGCTGGGTCATAGGAGAGCTCTATATAGAGTCTTTTGAGGAATCTCCATACTACTTTCCAAAGTGGTTCAACAAGTTTACACTCCCACCAACAATGCAGTAAGGTTCCCTTCTGTCCACATCCCCTCCAGCATCTGTTGTTATTAGAGTTCTTGATTTTAGCCATTCTAACTGGAGTGAGGTGGTATCTCAATGTTGTTTTGATTTGCATTTCTTTTATGGCTAGGGAGGTTTAGCATTTCTTCATGTGTTTATTGGCCATCCTTCTTTCCTCTTCAGAGAAGTTTCTCTTTAAGTCTTTAGCCTACTTATTTATTGGGCAGTTGTTTATTTGAGGATTTGTTGTTGGAGAATTTAATTTTTTGAGTTCCAGGTGTATTTTAAATATGAGACCCTTGTCTGTTGTATGGCTAGTGAAGATTTTCTACCAATCCGTGGGCTTTCTACTGATCTTATTAGCTATGTCCTTTGCCATGCAGAAGCTCTGCAATTTCGTGCAATCCCATTTGTCCAACCTTTCTTTGATTTACAACTGAGAAATTTTAAATGTCTTTTCACCATTCTTCCTAGAAGGAATCCTTTTGTCCTTGCTTGGGAATTCTCCACTCAGAAGACATGAGACAGAAGTCCAACCTAGCAGCATCTTAACTCTCAGTCATAGCTCATGCCAGTTAAGGAAACTTAGAAAAGAGTGGTTAGTTGCCTGAGAGGGTTAAGATGTGTTCTGCTAGCTTGGCACATTTTTACTTACTCTTATGTGGCCAGTAAATGGAGATTGGTCTGTGTTAGGATGAGTCCATTCTCCAAAGGCATATATACTGATAGCACTAATGATCTGCAATATTTAACAGTAAAACTGTTTTACTTGCAGTCACCCCAGGCTTTGAATTATAAATGCAACCATTTTATATCTAATGTCATTTGGAGAAATTCATGGGAATTGGCCCAGATTTCTCATTAATAATGTAACAACCTAATGTTTCAAAAATAATTAGACTTGATATCTCAATTTAATTGATATTTGGGAAATACATTTTTATTTATCAAAATATATGTGCATTGAATTTACATTAGTTTATAATGACTTGAAATAATACAGATTTATTTTAATGAAGAAAATATACATATACACATATGCGCACACATGTGTATGATGATACACATATGTGTATGTGATGTATTTCTATCATTTTTCTTTGTTGTTTGGGGTAAGTAAAAATCCTACAGAACTTCAGCAGTACTGAAAGCTTATTCTCTAATATGTTGTGAATATAAATATTTATTTTTATTTGATCTTAAATATAAAATTTGTGGTAAGGCTAACTGAACATACCAAGTAAATCTTGGTCCCTTTCATTATTTCTTATTGCATAAGCCATATGAGCTTTTGGAAAGGTATTAAATTTATCTTTGTGAAAAATTTCCCTTTTATAATGTTCAGTGAAATGAACCCCAAGTTAAGGACTCAAATGTTTTTTCTTTCTTGCTATTGTTTCTAACATAAGTATAAGGTATTTCTTTGTTGCTTTGTATGTCCCTCCCCGACGGTGTAACCCCTGTTTTTACTGTATTTGATGTTGGTATAATTTATGGAGGGGAAGGGAAAAAACAAATTGTTTAAATAGGGATACAGGTGGACACATTGCAACAACGAGATGTATAAGACATTATGTCGAAAAATGAACTTTACAACTTTGGTAGGGGTCTGGGGAGGGAAGGGGAGGTGAGATGAGAAGGGATGGGAAGGGGAAACAAAGGAGGAGCCAAGAATGCTTGATAAGAAATGCACTCATTACCTTGCCCATGTAATTGTAACCTCTGTATGGTATTTTCACAATAAAAAAAGTTCCATTTTACAACTAATGTGAGATAAATTTTTATGGTATACCCATCTCAACCCAGAAATAGATTAGTCAGGAACACTGTGATGGAATTGAAGTTTAAACTGATGATCAACCAGTTTTTAAACAACTTTGTGGCATTCCAAGATGCATGTTAGTTTAGTTTCAAATTTTATTTTCACCCAATGAATTTGTGATAGAATTTATCTCCCTTTCCTGTCGTGTACTGACTTGCGTCAACTATTGTCTTTTTCTCTCCTCAGTTACCCTTCTATTTATGCATTTATGTACTGGGTATAGAGTGTAATTACATAAGGCAGAGTGAAAGGGACTTAATTTTTCTTCTCTATCAGTGTCTTCATTTTGTAGAGGGAATGTTAGGGAAAACTATAGAACTGAGTTCTGTACATTTATCCAATTGAAGACTAACAAGTCCAGAAATTGAATTTGGGGATCCCAGTGAAATCTTTCCCACAGCAAGTGCATGCCTAGTCCTTGAAAATATAGAAGAGAGACAGACTGAAATATGCAGAATATTATTTATTGCAGGGGTTAGCTCACATGCTTTATTAGGAACCAGATAAAAGTTCTATATTTTCATTTGATTCAGCGAGTAGTTTAATCTTGCTATAGAGGCGACGGAGAAAAGGGGGAGTAAAAGGATTTTTAAAAGCTAACAATCTGCAATGTATTTAGGGAAATAAAATGAAAGAAAAGATTGTACTTTTAGATAATAAAATGTTTCAAAATAAGTGTGACAGTGGAAGATGGAAGAAGGGTGAACTGTGAAGCGTTTGTTTTGGCTTGGAACATGTGTGACATGGCCAGATGGTCAAGGGCTCCTGAGCAGGAGAGCAGGTGTGAAGGCCACTAACTAGCATGGAAGTGTGCATTGTATCTTGTTCAAGGAAGGAGGTTCCTGTGTTTGAGATGTAATGGGTAATCCAGTGAGATGGGATGCTATTGAGGGCTGTTACATATACTAGAGGTAGAGAAAAGCCATGGGACAATATATTGGGAAGATGAATATTGGGACACTGAAGAATCAGTTGGATTTAGAAGTAAGCAGGTGAAAAAGCAAGAGATAAAGAAGACTAGAGGGGAGATGTCATGTGAGAACCCTAATTCAGAAACCAGTTTATCAAATACTTTTCCCCCCTTCAAAGATTTATAATTCAGGAAATTTATGTGACTTCTTCAGTGTAACAGGTTATTTAAGCATTTGAGTTGAGCCATAGGTCCACTTCTGACCTTTTGGTAGTTAATTGGAGATGAGAGTTTCACTGTCTTTCCTACCTGGGCTAGCTTGAAACCGTGATCCTGAGAACTCAGCCTTATGAGTAGCTAATAGTACAGGTAGGAGCCACCAGTGCCCAGTATAATTCTTCTTTTAAAAACAATTCTAAATTTTGAACCTAGGGACCAGTACTTTTTTAAATAGAAAATGGCAATAGATCAGGTTTCATTGTTTTTACATTATTTTTAAGTTTGGCTAGTTATGTTGAAATGAAGTGAACATGTTTATATGGCTGTGCTCTTTATTTTTGCCAGTTATGGGTCTTCAACTCAGGGCCTGAACTCTTCGTGCTCAAGACTAGTGCTCTACCATTTGAAGGACAGCACCATTTTTTTTTTTTCTGAGTAGTTTATTGGAGATAAGAGTCTCATGATCTTTTGTGCTCAGGCTGGCTTTGAACATTGATCCTCAGTTCTCAGCCTCTGGAGTAGTTAGGATTATAGGGATAAAGCTACTGGTGCCCAGCCATACCACAGTTTCGATGGAATTTATCCTAGAAAGCTTCTATGGGCCATAGGTTCAGCTTACTTTTTTTGGGGGGGGGGGGTGGGGGGGGGGGTCCGGTCGTGAGGCCTGAACTCTGGGCCTGGGCGCTATTCCTCAGCTCCTCAGCTCAAGGCTGGTGCTCTACCTCTTGAGCCACAGCGCCACTTCTGGCTTTTTTATTTTTGCTTATGTGGTGCTGAGGAATCGAACCCAGGGCCTCAGGCATGCAAGGCAAACGCTCTACCACTGAGCCACCTTCCCAGCCCGAGCTTACATTTTTTGTTTCGTCTGTGTGTCTTCATGTTGCTTTTAGGTAGTAGCATCCATGCTGGGATATAATTACTCAATGGTTGCTTATTCCTTTTATATTGTGAATTTCTGCAGATAGCATTGTCTAGTTCATTGTTCGATCATTAAGGCCAAATATTGAATATATTATATCAGAAAAAGTTTGAAACTTTTGATTTACTGAAACATGACTAGCTAAGGAGGAAGAGAAAGGACGAAGAAAAAGAAAAGAAGGAGAAAGAGTACTGGGAAGAATAGTGAAGACAATGAGTGAGAGGAAGGGAAATGACTAGAGATTAAGGCATAAACTTACTACAAAAGAACTTTGTTTTCATCTTGGCCTCATATGTCTTTCCATAGAATCCCATTAATATTAACTTAATGTAATATTGGCATAATAGCCTTTGAAAGTCATATATAATATAATTCATATCACTTATGCCAGGTTCTAAGTACACAATTTCAAGCTAATGAGAACAATCATGATAAATCTAAGGAGTAAGTAAGCTTACTTGCTACCTCTTAAATAAATATTTTATCTTAAACAATGTTAAGATATCAACAAAAAAAGAAATTAAAACACACACACTCATATCCTATTTCTACAGTTTAAACGCTGTGGGAGAATTTTCATTTTGATATGGTTTCTAACTTGCTTCCACTAGTTTTTAAGAGTGTTTATTGATCTGGTTAGTGTGTCAGACACATTCTAAAGCAGAATTTGTGGCTGTAATTAGTTCATAAAATTTCTGGAAACAATTTTTTTTAAACAGAATATTTGTACTGCAAGATTAGATAATCAAACTGAAGATGTCTGCTTGAAACTTACTCATTATATAGAAATAAATTCAGCCATTTCACTGTTAGCATAATTTTGCAGATAAGTATAATGGATAGCAGCATCTGGTTAAGTAAAGTTAAATAACATTATTTAATTTGTCAAATAAAATTAAATCATATAACTGGAGTTGTTTTAAGATACACATCAAAACCCTTACAACTGATATATGCTCAGCAGCAATAATTTGCTGTGAAGCAAATACCACAGTTGGAGTCGAGCGGAGTGTCTAGACAATATCTAAGATGTAAGGTTAAAGGAAGCAAGGTACTGCTGTACCTAGAGAAACAAGAAGCATCCAGGGGTCTGTATACCATGGTGGGGAAGTTTGTCTGTATCATGAGGAAACAGGAACCCTTGAAGGCTTTTAGGTGAGGATGGAAGAGTTAGAGCTAGAAGTGTGTCTGCTGAAGTCAGCAGTCCAGGTTTGGGGTGCTTGGGATATAAATTTTTCGAGGATTGAGTTCCTGGCTAGAGACTGCTCCATTTCTGCTCTGGAGGAGTTATTTAAGTCCACATTTCCATCTTTCTCTCTTATTGGGCTCAAACTCTGTACTAATATCCACCTGCCCTGTTCTTTCCAGGGTCAAACACTAGACAAGAGAGCTAGAGCCTGCTGAAATTCTCCAATTAGCCAATCCTGAGGATTCCTCACCCCTTTCTGTGGAAACTTGTCGACCACTCTTCTCTTTCCTATGCCTTATGGCTGACCTCGGACATAACTCATGCAGCCCCCATGGTGAGCCTCCTTCTCTTGGAAATTGGAGGTAGAAAAAAAAAATCATTCTCTTTTCTCTTCTGATTTGTGAAAGCAGTTTTATTGAGGTAGAATAGAAACATTAAAAAACATCCATTTAACATATACAACATGTATGTATGCATGTAACTAGATATCATCATCATAACCAAGGTAATCACCATATCTCTTACTTCCAAAATGAACTATGTGTTCAAGATCAAACATCTTCTGATCTGTTGGCCTTTACAAACCTAAATAATAATGACTCCATTAAGACAATATTGTGCTAGATTGATGGAGGAGACAGCAAGAAGTCGCATATTTAGAAGATAAAATTAACCAAATTCCATGATAGGCTGATGTTGGGCATCTTAGAAAAGTAGAGGATGCAGATGGCTATGCGATGCTTTTGGCTTATGTAATAGGAGTAAGAGTGGAAGCTAGTGTTGAGAGTACATAGATACTGAGTTATTCAGCCTTTGAAGGCCTGGTGGCTAAGGAGTGTATTAAGTGTCAGTAGTCATTAGGAGAGTTTAACGGAGTCCCTCTTGGTAAGGCGTTTCCTTTAGAATAGATGTTTCTGCTGGTTAGAGATTCTTCTTTGACTCCTGATTATGCCCAGCTAGATAGGGGATTTTAATGTTTGAGGCTCTGAGGAAGATTAACCACACATTATTATGTTAATTTTATTTCAGTTAACTCTCAAAGATTTACTCTAAGTCTACTGTGTGCTCAAATCATGGGAACTAGCCCCAGCCCCCATAGAAAAGATTCTTTTGCTGGAAAAAGACACAATTTATGCAATGACTTTTTAAGGTTTCCTTTATATTTTCTTGTTTTACAGTTTTAACAGTAGGTTTATGTACCATTTTGAGTTACTTTGATACATGGGGTAAGAATGTTTTGCATATGTATATCCAGTTTTTACAACATTATTTGTTGAAGAGATGTTTTCTCTAAAGTGAAGTCATTTGGCTGTAGATGAGAGGGCTTATGTGAGGGTTGTACACTAAGCTGTTCATCTCTATCACTACAGAAGCAATGTTTGAATACTGGAGCTTGGTAGTGTTTAAAAATTAGAAATTGTGAGACTTCAAATTTGGTCTTTTAAAAAGATTTGACTCATTGTGTTTTCTTGAGATTTCATGTGAATTTTGGGATTTTTTTATTTCTAAGAAAGAAAATTTGCCATTGGGATTTTGATAGGCATTGCAGATCATGTTGGGCAATCTGAACATATTCATACTTTTAATTTTATTGGTCCATAGAAAAGGATATCTTTCTACTTGTGTCTGTAGTTTCTTCAACAATGTCTAATAGTTTTTAGTATATGTTTATTCTTAGTAGGAAGACTTGAAATTAAATTAAAAAGTACTTGAAATTAATCTCTGTGCTGGTAGAATCTAGGTATAGGAGTAAAGAAAGCATTGGTGGTCTTTGGCAAATGAGTATAATCTGAGCTATGAAGACCGGTTTTAAGAGTACAATCTATTTTGGACATGTGTGAGTTTAGTTGTTTTGCCTGCTTTTCCTTTGCAAGTGTAATTTTCAGAGTAGGGAAATATAACTCTGTAGTTGATACTTGTGAAAGGAGGATATTGTTTACTGGAAGATGGTCTCAGTAGCAATAAAGGCCTCTCTGGACTTTAGGTATGGCTCCTCAGTTTCTCTGGTCTGGTTGTTTTGTTTGTCAGCTAGCTGCAGCCACATTTAAGGTCATACTTCATTGAAAACCCATTGAGAATTGAAATTTGACACTACTATACAAAGATAGTAGACTGAGCTGGACCCATGGGAAATGCCACCAGCTGAACTACTAGGTAAGCCTGAAAAGTGATGGATATGTTTTCAGGAATGCGAGGAACATAAGAAAAGCCTCTTGGAATGCCTTGCTTCATCTCATGTATTTCTCTGTTGTGGCTGTGTTGCAAAAAATACTTCCTTATTAGATAGGGATATGTATTTAACTAGATGATATTCTCTGTCTCTGTCTGTTGTCTGTCTCTACCCTTTCTCATTATGCCCACTTGGTTGGAAATAGAACATTCTCTTTTGTTAAACTCCTGTATTTGTTTTATCCTTGTATGCTTACAGGCACAAGGCTGTGCACCTTTCTCTGTAGCCTAGCAAGTGACGAAGAAGGAGCAAGAGAAGAAGCAACCAGCACCTGGAAAGCCTTCCCTGTGTGCTAGACATCCAGATCTTCAGTTTTCTTCCTTTCTTGCTTCTTATTCCTCCCTGAGGATTTCCTGCACAGGCCTGAAAGCTCAGCTTTTTATACCGGACATTGTAGATATAAATATAGTTGCTCATTTATATTTTAATCAAGAAAAACAATATTCCATATAGTGTTTGGAATACAGGTCCTGAAGGACCAGTGGCTTCTCTTTCCTGCCTCTTACTCAGCCCAAATGACCAGTTAGGGTGTTAGCACTTAGTCTTTAACATGTCATAGGAGTTCAGTAGGTTTCAGTCTAAACGCATTGCTCAGTTATGGTTAGTCTTAGGTATTTTAGAGTTAACACTATGCCCTTAGGTGAAATGAATTCATTTTACAAGGTGAGTAATAACATCACAGGCAAGAAAAATGTCAGCCAATCAGCTAGGCAAAATTTTACATATGCCTCATTAACAGTGCAGCCCTTCCTGTCATTGTCTAATGATCTTGTTCCTTCCTTGCTGTTATCTAGGACAAATATTCTTCCCTTACAACTACCCCTTCCATTGTTTCCTACATGTTCCTCTGCAGATTCACACTCAAAAACTGTTAAGTTTTCAGGACATTATTAGTGAATAAAAGCCACCACCCCAAACTAATATTTATTGTTCTTTAGTAAGAATAACCTTCAGTGCTTCATATTTGAAATAACAGCTATGGAGATTGAAAGCCTTTCAGGTTGCTTTAGTTGGTAATTAACACCAGAAACAGCAGCAGCAGCAGCTGCTGCTCCTGCTTCTCCTCCTTCTTCTTCCTACTATTGTTTTTTTATTTTGATATATCTGTTTTTTTCCTTTTTAGTTTTTGTTCTTTTTTTATTGTGAAAATACCATACAGAGGGGTCACAATTACATGGGCAAGATAGTGAGTACATTTCTTATCAAGCATTGTTGCCTCCTCCTTTGTTTCCCCTTCCCATCCCTTCTTATCTTCCCCCCCCTTCCCTATTCCCGACCCTCCTTCCCCCGGCCAAAGTTGTAAAGTTCATTTTTCAACATAACAACTTGTACATCTCATTGTTACAATGGGTCCACCTGTTTCCCTATTTAAACAATTTGTTTTTTCCCTTCCCCTCCCTCCCCTTTCCCCTTCAAATACAGTGAAAGAAGGACTTATATCTTAGGGGAGGGACATACAAAGCAACAAAGAAATCATCTTATAAATGTGTTAGAAACAATTGCAAGAAAGAAAAAACATTTGAATCCTTATCTTGGGGATCATTTCACCTAACATCAACTTATCTGACCATTCTGCTTGTCTCAGACATATACTAGTTATTGCAAATAAGGGAAACCATGGGACCTATGTTTCTTTGGGCCTGGCTTACTTCACTTGATATAATTTTTTCAAGTCTTTCCATTTCCTAACAAATTGAGCAATGTCATTCTTTCTGATGGAGGCATAGAATTCCATTGTGTATACATACCACATTTTCTTGATCCATTCATCTACTGAGGGGCATCTGGGTTGGTTCCATATCTTAGCTATGGTAAATAATGCTGCAATAAACATAGTTGTACTGGTAGCTTTAGTATGGTCTTGTTTGTGATCATTTGGGTAAATACCCAAGAGTGGGATTTCTGGGTCATAGGGGAGCTCTATGTGGAGTCTTTTGAGGAACCTCCATACTGGTTTCCAAAGTGGTTGAACAAGTTTACACTCCCAACAATGTAGTAACGTTCCCTTCTGTCCACATCCCCTCCAGCATCTGTTGTTATTAGAGTTCTTGATTATAGCCATTCTAACTGGGGTGAGGTAGTATCTCAATGTTGTTTTGATTTGCATTTCTTTTATGGCTAGAGAGGTTGAGCATTTCTGCATGTGTCTGTTGGCCATCCTTCTTTTCTCTTCAGAGAAGTTTCTCTTTAAGTCTTTAGCCCACTTATTTATTGGGCAGTTGTTTCTTTGAGAATTTGTTTTTTGGGGATTTAATTTTTTGAATTCAAGGTATATTTTAGATATGAGACCCTTGTCCATTGTATGGCTAGTGAAGATCTCCCAATCCATGGGCTTTCTATTGATCTTGCTAGCTATGTCCTTTGCCATGCAGAAACTCTGCAGCTTCATACAATCCCATTTGTCCAACCTTTCTTTGATTTGTTGTGTTTCTGGGTCTCTATTAAGAAAATTTTGGCCTGTGCCAAGGAGACCTAAGGTTTCTCCTATTCCTTCCTGTAATGTTTTCAGAGTGTCTTCTTTGACTCTGATACTACTACTACTGGTTTTTTTTTTTTACTACTTCAATTTCCAAGCAGTGGAGATTTTCCTTTTAATTATAGATTTAGCAGCTGTTTTATCCTTTGTGCTTGGGGTAGTTTTAATTTGAAATAATTAATGGCTTGAATGCAATGAATGTGTAGGCTTAAACTATGAGCCAGCAATGCAAGATCAAAGCCTGGAAATAAAAATACCTACATTAAATTTTTTTCCCATTTTGCGCTTGGAGTAAGTTGTATTAAATTAGTAACCTTGTGCATTATACTTGGTACCTCTAATGTCAACTGGGTATACATAAATGGTAACAACATATAGGTAATAGAGGAGATGGGGACAGAGGGTCAATGAATGGGAATTCACCTGCCCTTCTGCTAATTTGAAGCAGTTACCTTAGTGCTTTGCATAGAATTAGTGCAATTGTTAATCTGGCCAGATAAGATACTAAGATATCACTTTCTAGACTACTGCTATGTATGCTGTTTCAGGAAGCCATTGCATTATGAATTCTTGTTTTCCCTCTTTCTTTGGCCTTTGAAGCCAAAGTTTGTCCTTTTTTGGATTGTCTCTCTTCATTGTCTCTTGTGTTATCCAGCTGCTAAAACACATTATTAGGTGAGCTGAAGTTTCCAGATACTTCTTCTGTGATCACTACTCTTCATTATCACACTCTTGATTATCTTATATGATCATGACTCTTCATTATCCTGACTGAAGCACTGTAATATGACAGGTGTGTGTATGCAAATATCCATTTAAAGGAAATTCATTGATGAATATGACATGCAATTACATTGAAGAACTAAGTCACATCATAGAATCGTGTCATTAGAGGTTAACAGTGCATGGGTAACCCAGGAGTTATATGGGCTTTGCACTTCTCTTACTTTCCCACAATGGTTCTAATAGGTTCATTAGAGACTTCAAAGGTTACCTACTTGCCAGTTTTGCCCACTACATTATTCCAAATGTCGAGTGTTTACCAGCACTGACTAGGAGAACCCTTTCTGTTCAATAAATGAAAATTCTTCTAGTTTTATATTCTATATTTACTTTCATATTTCTACCTCAAATATGAGTGTATTGGGATCAAATGGAAATTAGTCTAATTTCCTTTCATAGTAATAGTCATATTACAGTAATTCTCTTTGCAGCAACAAGCACTTAGTGTCTTAATTTCATCGCTGTAAGCTATAAAAATGTTTGAGTCTGTGGTAGGGTTCTTACAGTATTTTTGTCTTGGTGTTTCCGCCTCCATTCTGATTTGCCCTTTAAAAAGTCTCATTCAGTACTAAGTTCAAAATTGGCTTTTATACATAGGAGGCTGCACAGATCTATGAACTCAGTATTTTACTCTGACAGTTCAGTGATCTCTAAGCCTCCTTCTCTCATCCTTTATTCTTCAGTGGGCTTCTCTTTTTGAAAAAACATTGTTATTATAAAGGTAGTATACAAAGGGTTACAGTTATATAAGTCAGGTACAGAATACATTTCTTTTTGGACAATATCAACCCTTCACACACCCCCGCTCTTTTAACCTTGCCATTTTCTCACTCTCCAAATCACCACCATTACCAAAGCAGAAAGAATTACCTGACTAGCTCACCTATTTTCATCAGTTCAATCCAAAGCACATCATGACCCCTTATCAGACCATGCTCCGTCCTTGTGCTTTCCTCCTGTTATGTTAGCCCAGCCACTGAGCCCAGACATTCCTAATCAAATTCTTTGGCTTTATTATGTCTAAGTTGATTTGGCCCCATGCATGAATGAATGTGTCGTGCCCTGCTTCTGGCAGGGTTCTTGTCTGAACAGACTTTTGCATCTTCTGTGATCACTCTAGGCAAGCAGAGTCCTGTCTCATTACTGTAATCTTGATATTCCAACCTCATTTCTTTGGTAACTTATTTACCTATTATATTACAAGCCTTTTCACTTTAGAGTAATTGTATTTTTTTTTTACAAGTTTTCAATAAGGGTGTTATGAAATGCATAAAAGCATAACTAGTATATGGTGATAGGGAAGTCAGTGAAGAAGAGTATTTTGTACCAAACTTATTTCAGTTCTAAAAGGATGAACTCACCACCCCTACCTCCATTCCCAATGTAGTTCTCCTGATGGATTCATTTGTCTGTATATGTATGCTGTCACCCATTGAACTCAAGGCTTCACACATACTTTCACCTGGCACCCTACCACTTGAGCCATGCCTTCATTCTGCCATTTTGCCAATTGGAGTCTCACAGACTTTTCTGCCTGAGCTGGCTTTGAATTGAGATCCTCTAGATCTCAGACTTTTGACTAGCTAAGATTATAGGTATGAGCCACTGGTGCCAAGCTCAAAGGATTTTTATTCTTTTCCTCAGGTAACTGAAGCTTAACACTGGAACCTTGTCCCTTCTAGCTTCCTCTTCATTCCATTACTAAGTCTTAAACATTTGATCTTTCTTCTTTACCCTTTGACTACTGCCTTTGTTCATTGAACCCCCTCTGAGGACATGAAGTTTTGCAATAGACAATCTCTCTACAACCCTTTCATACACAGTAGTGTTATGTTCCTTAGGAACTTTTCCATGGCCCTACATAGCTTGCAAAATAAAACACCAACTCCTCAGTATGCCCTTCAATTTCCTGGCCCTTGCTGGCAGCTTTGCCTCCTTTCATGTCTTCTGCACCCACCACAGGAGCTCACTGCAGGAGGCCTGTGGGATTTGGCTCCAGTTATTACAGCTGTAGGAATACCCAGCTTTCCTGCCAGTGAAGCCAGTGCACATCAATGATTGGTTCAGATGCCTTCTCCCCTCTGAAGCCTTCCTTGACTTGCCTGTGTTGTGTGGATTACTTGCTGCTCTGTTTTCCTCTGTGTGGTTTAGATAGCTTTGTAAATATAACTTCCCTCTGAATTTCCTTTCCTTGAATGTGAGAGTCTGGAAGATTGGAACAATGTTTTATTTACCTTCACATCCTCTAAGTTGTGGTGGCTCACAGTAGGTTCTCAGAACCTCTGTGTTGCTAAGTCCTTCTAAGCTAGAGAATCAAGACTTCTAACTTTATTTATTTTGGCGTTTTTTTTTTAAAGCAAAAAGCCATGAGTATGAGCAGTGAGTTTACAGAGAAATAGAAGCGACAGATTCTGAGGATTCAGTATACAATAGAAATGATTTCAAACTAGGATGTTTGAGAGCAATTATCATTTGGATTAAAAACAAGCATTCTCTCTTCTATAACCTTCTTTTGAAAGAAGAGCCTTGAGGAGAAAATAAACAACGTGAATGTACCCTTCTCTTCTTTGAAAGAACAATGTGTTTCTTTGCTGGTTGGACTTTCCAGCTGTGAGCCCTAAATATCCTCCCTTTCAAATAAACTGATCATCACTCATGCTTTTGGTGGGGCAACCTACTGCCAGCCTGTAAAAGAGACCTATTAATGCTATTACTCGTTTCAAACTGTAAATGTGTGCACAAGGAAGGGACCTGGAGCACTGCTGCTGGCCATCAATCCACATTATTAATGGTGGCTTTTTTTTTTTTTTTTTTTTTTTTATCAATGCCACTCATCCTCCTCATGGATAGGTTCTCATTCTTTCATTGTTTACAAGTTAAGAGGTATGTGTGTTTAAAAATAGAAATTCATGAGTAGAAAAACATATTGCTTCTTGCTGTGTTTTCTATCCAAATCTAGTGAAATCAATTTGAGGAAAGGCAGCAGTGGGAGGGTCCTTCTAATGGACATTTCTACCCCAAGATCTGTGGCCTACTTTAAAGGATGTATAGAAGTACATGCTAATGTAATTGGCACTATGTCACTACCTGAAAGTTCCCATTAACCAGTAGCAGGCTCATATAAAAAGGCTATGCATAAAAGTCTTCAGGAAGTGTGGGAGCCAGAGAAGGCCTGGAAAAGACAGGCATCTTCTGGTGGAAGGGAAAGTTGTGGGATTCCTGGGCCCGGGCTTTTCTCCAAACACTCAGACATATTGACATTGTTAACCATAGTAATGCATAGTTGCTATATTTGAGAGAGGGACATAGATCCTATCACATACTAGGATGGTGAAATAATTATACATTTTATTAGAAACTCAATTCTTAACCATCAGTGGTAGCAGGCCTACGTAACACAGTTATCACTTTAATAGCAAGCCTTATTTATTTTTCTAAGTTCTGAGGTTTGAACTCAGGGCCTAATGCTTGCTCAGCCGGCATCCTACTACTTGAGCCACTCCTCTCGCCGGCTTTTTGCTGATTATTTCGGAGATAGAGTTTCCCAAAGTTTTCTGCCTGGACTGGCATCTAACAGTGATTCTCCAATCTTAGCCTCTTGAGTGACTATGATTACAGGCATTTTCCACTGGTGCCCAGCAAAAAACATAGGTTTACTTTTAGGACAATAACATTCATAGCAAAATGAGTAGAAGGTACAAAAATGACTATATACTGTCTAGCCCCACAGTATTGTTTTTGGGTTTTTTATTTGTTTTGCTTTTTTGGGGGGTCCTTGGGAGTAGACACCTTTATGATATTTCATCTTATATCTATTAATTCCAAATCATTGTCTGTTATACAAGTCTGATGTTATAAGTCTGCTGTTGAAAGGGCAAGGCCTTCAAGCTGGTGAGAGGAGAGAAAGAGAGAAGACAACTTTAGCATAGGAGAGAGGCATGTTTCCTCTGGAGAAATAAGTGAGTACCCACTGAGTACTTATTTCCCCATGAGTACTTACTTTCTAACCCTGGGGCTAGAAGCAAAGTAGATTACCCGAGTAACATGAGAAGACTCTAGATCCATATTTAGGGGAAAGATGAAGGGGATTCTGTGGGTGCCCTTGGAGCCAAAGAGTGGCCATTAATATTAGGATCCAGTCATGGGACCTTCACCTTGATAACTTTATTCATATCCTAATAACCTCACAAAGGCCACAATCTGAACACTAAAGTCACATGAAGCTTCTACTCTCCCAAGTGGGGATTAACAGATGAAGTCTTGGGATTGCACTCAAACCACACCTATACCGCAGCCTCACCCCAGACTGAATCGACGCTCCCCCTTTCACCTGAGAATTTGTAACAGTAGCTGGAGAGTCTGACTTTATCACACCAACTTCCCTTAGTTCCAGAAGAAAATTGGCTTCATGACATTGTGATTTCAGGGTCAGATTCTTCCCCTCAGTTGGTAAGTTCCTCTTTGTCTCTGTAAGAACAGTACTACCCAGAGAGCTGCCAGGATGAACATATCTCGAAGTAAACCAAGTCTGTGGGGGTGAACAGAAGTCAGAAGGTTAGAGTGTCTGTGGGCACACTGTTAATCATGAGCTGAAGGGTTTAGCTTGGTGGCATCACAGTTCTTCCCTTAGGAGCCACCTCTTACCCCATCCTTTAGCATCAGTGGTGCAGTTTACTTACTGTGATCTCACTGGATGATTACTACATGCCTATAAAATAAACTATCACCATATTCTTTTATGTAATAAAGAAATTTTATATAGAATCTCTTTCCCATTTTCAATCTAGATATTTTCCTGCTCCCCTTACTATAACCAGTTGAATATTCTTTATTTCTCAACTTGCTCTGTTAGTGGGAATTAGTTTATAGTTAATCATTTTGCTATGACAGTGCACAGTTCTAAAAGGGAAGTAAATCTCTCCCCATACACATGATGGGTTGTTTTCAATTTAATTTTTCATAGGTTTCAAGGAAAAATAGAAGGAAAAAAAATTAAACATTGATCTAGAGAGTGGAAGACCAGTTAAAGTTTAAGAAGCCTTTTGTGAAATAGCCCAGGTCCTTATAGGAAGATCCAAGATTGTGTTTTATGTCTTGCTGACCTTGAGCCTGAAGTGAAACACAAGGTCTTGTGCTTATGACTTTGGGTCTATCTAAGTTTGACATTCAAATCAATTACCACAGGAAACTATAAAATCTCTTTCTCTGGAGGTGTCTGAAACTGAGGTAGATAATTTCAGAAGGGACTTGGCCACAGCTTGAAGCTGAACTAAATGACCTCTTGATATTTCCTAAGCATGAAATTTATTCTGCAGCAAAGCACAGGTCTTAAGAGGAACCAAAGTGAGTCTCAGAAGTCACTTGTCTCAATTCACAGCGTGTCTTGCTCTTTTGCAAAGTCCAAAAATTTTCTGAACAAAACCCTGGCTAGAGTAAGTAACATTGCAGAAAGATTGGGAAAAAAATCTAACTTAAGACTCAAATCTATCATAATCATCATCATAATAATAATAATGGCTAAAATGTGTAAAAAGCCTTTATTCTAGCAACTGACACATTTAACTCATGTAGTCTTTACTGAGGTCTATATGTTAAGTACTGCAGTTTCATTTTCATAGATGAGGAAACAAAGGTTTTTTATTTCATTGCAATTGATGGTGTCTAACATATTTATAAGACGATTTCTTTGTTGCTTTGTATGTCCCTCCCCCATAGTATAACCCCTGCTTTCACTGTATTTGATGTTAGTATAATTTGTGGAGGGGAAGGGAAAAAACAAATAGTTTAAACAGGGATACAGGCGGACCCATTGCAACAATGAGATGTACAAACTTTACAACTTTGGCGGGGCGGGGGGAGGTGAGTGGTGGGAGATGGGAAGGGATGGAAAGGGGAAACAAAGGAGGAGGCAACAATGCTTGATAAGAAATGTACTCATTATCTTGCCCATGTAATTGTAACCCCTCTGTACCGTATTTTCACAATTAAAAAAAAAGTAAGTTATAACTAAGCGGAAACTTTGATTTTCAAAAATGTATTTCAACTGTATTGTCCTCAAATGCCTCCTTGGTGTAAATCTACAAAGAACTTATAGTATTAGAACTATAAACTAACATGGGTTCAGACTCCAGCATAGCCATTTTCCAGTTGTGTGACCAGAGCAAAGTCATTCCATCTTTCTATGTCTCAGTTTCTTTTAGAGTAGCCTTAGCATTTGAACTCAAGGCCTTTACACTTGGTAGGCAGGTGATCTGTCTGTGAACCAAACCTCCAGCTCTTGTTTTGCACTGTTTATATTTGAGATAGGATCTTTCCCTGCCTGGTGCATACCTGAGCTGCAGTCCTCCTATTTTAGGCTTCCCACTGAAACTAGAATGACCTGGACTTGCTGCCATGACCAGCTTCTACTGAGGTGGAGTCTCATGGGCTTTTCTGCCCAGACTGGCCTGAAACAGTTGCTCATAGCAAGGGTAAGATCCAATGCCACCACAACCAGCTGTTAGTTCAGATGGGGTTTCACAACCTTTTTCTATCTGGGCTGGTCCCAAACCTGATTTCAGCCTTCCAAGTAGTTAGGACTATAGGCATAATAATGTCTACAAATTTGAAGCTGACACTCAGTGTCAGTCTCATTTTCTGCAACTAAAAATAAAAGGTAAAGTACCTGTTATGACATGTTGTTGGTAGACACACAAGAAGCATATACTCAGAAGCTGATGTAATTTTGAAATATGTGGAAGGAGCCAGACTGGGTCAACATATGACAGTTGGACACTTAGAGAGACAGAGTCAACTCATTCTTTCCCTTGCCATTCTTAAGAAAAATCATAGTGTACAGCACCTCAAAGTCCTTGAAAATATCAATAACATTAACATAATGCTAATGTGAATAAATCAGTAGGAACTAATCAACATTGCTGGTAAAAATGAAGCTAAGTGTCACCTTGTAGAGGCAAAACAACAGCTTATTGTGCATGTGTATGTGGCCAGCATCCAAGTTGTTAGTAGGACTGAGATTGAGAAGTTTCTTCCTTGGAGGGATAATTATAGATGGTACTGAGGTCACTTACCAGGGTCCTTGGTAAAGGGTAGGAAGGCTAGCTAGGCTAAGTCCACCCATACTCATATGTGTAATGTATGGTAGCCAGCCTTTTATGTTCTGAGGATACTGTATACGATTCTGAAAAAACATTCCTGTTTTTTTAAAAATTTTATTTTATTGTAAAGATACTGTACAGAGGGGTTACAGTTAAGTGAGTAAGATAATGAGTACATTTCTTGTTGAGCATTGTTATCCCTCCTTTGTTTTTCTCCTACCATAAGTATTCCTGTTTTAAAACAAGTTTATAAATCACACTTTAGAAAATATGCTGGGTTTACTTATTTAGAATATGAATGAAGTTCTTCAAATGGTTTGTAAAATGAGTACCTTATGACCAATGGTTATTTTTAAAAGGTAGAAAAAAAACCCTCTGGAAAGCATTATGGAGTTTCCTCCAAAGACTAAACATAGAGCTTCTCTATGACCCAGAAATCCTACTCCTGGGCATTTATCCAATAGACCACAAACAAGACTATACTAAGGCTACCAGGGCAACTATGTTCATTGCAGCATTGTTTACCGCCCTCAGTGGGTGAACAAATCAAGAAAATGTGTTATATATACACAATGGAATTCTACTTTTCCATCAGAAAGAATGATATTGTCTTATTCATAAGGAAAGGGAAGACTTGGAAAAATTTTATTAACTGAAGTAAGCCAGACCCAAGGAAGAATAGCCTGCATGGTTTCCCTCATTTGTAGTAACTAGAATGCGCCTCTACAGCTATAAGTAAGCACATTGAATGGTAAAAGATGAAAAAATACACTGGGACATGATAAATTATACAGATCCATAGATATCCACACAGTAGGACCAAAAGAGGATATTCTTAGGAGAGGATCACAAAGGTGCAATAGTTATATGGGCCAAAATAAATCTTTCTTCCTTTTAAGTTTATTATCTCACTATTTAAGTTGAGAAACTCACTGTTTATATTAACAATCAGCCTAAAAATGGTAGTGGCAAATTATGATCTATTCTGTTTTTGCTTATCTAAAATGAGATAATAGTTATGAATGTGTTTTGAAAATGGAAAAGCTATGCACATGTAAGGTGTTGGGTATTAATAATGCCAGTAATCTCTAAATCATACTATGTAAGTCTTGCTTATCAGTAGGATTGAAATGAATAGATAATGAGGTCCAGAATATTGAAGGGTGAATTGAATGTCAAGAATGCCAAGTATCATGCCTATTAGTGCTATTTTTAAAGGCTAGCCTTTGGCAGTCTCTTTAACCTTGTACTATCATATGACATTATCCATAATTATGATCATATCATACAACTCACAAGGACTCAGTTCCGCAGTTTATTAAAGCTTGTAGAAAAAGTGGTGTTTCATAAATGCTAAAGTGAAATAATTACCTTGCTGTAAAGCTGGCACATTATATTAGCTTAGGGCTAATATTTAGTCCCCAAGGGCCAGGAATTGCAGGCTTAGGGCAAGTCCAGTTTTGATAATGATTTCTCTGCTTCGTGGTTAAGACAGAAATGTTTCCCAGTGACAGATCTGTGACAAGATAGGCTCATATTTTCTTCTCAGCAACTTCTAACATTATAGTGAAGCCTCCAAAAGCATGATACTATTACCTAGTAATAGCGAAGTAACCAATACACTTTCTTTAAATGAAAAGGAACTTAGTTGTAGTTGTTGCAAATATATGTCAAGTGTTCATAATAGTTTCTCAATAAAGTAGCAAGAAAAGCAGTTTTGAAGCGTGAAGAGGAAATGGTAGTGAGGAGATATTTTTCAGGCTTTTCAAATCAATATACTCATTCTCTTCTTCCACTAAAGATTGATCTATGAATTAAAATCAGTGAAAGTTGCAGAGAACTCTTCAAATATCCCACATAGTTCTGCCTTGTGGTATCTATCCTACTGTAATCCTATCCCTTTGAGTGTGGACAAGACCTGTGACTTCCTTCCTTCCTTGTGATAGAACAGTGCAAAAGTGACAGGATAGATACAGTTACATGTATTTACCACTGGGGCCTCTTTTCCTATTTCTTTCAGTCCTTTTCTGGGTTTGAGGAGGTATTCAGATTAGAATCCAGTCCTGGTGACCAACTTTGTTGCCTATAGGTAGCCTTGTGAGATCCTAAGCAGACACATTATTGATCATGCTAAGCATTCCCAAACTCCTCTTTACCCACAGAAGCAATAAGGTCAGTATGTCTGTAGGTTGAAGCCACTAAGTTTTAATAATACTGTTATGAAACAAAAAGAGCTAATACAATGAATTCAGCTTTTCATTTGCATACAGTACCTTTCTTCAAGGAACAAAAATAGAGAAGCCTAGGAAATAAGTGTTAAACAAGATTCTAAGCACTTTGGAAATTGTAAACACATTTAGGATGTATATTGCCTTTATTTCAATTTCTCTCCAATTACTCTCTAGTGCATTTTAAAAAACAGAGAATATACATATATGTATATATGTGAAGAAATGAGCTTATATTTAGAAGTTGAGAATTCAATCTCATATTTTCATTCCTTGAAAAGGAAAGGTTTTTCTATTAATCATTCCAAGTAGATTTCTATGATTAGGTTATAGTAGGAGCAGCTGCAGAGTGACAGTGGATATTTGGGGAATTATTTGGTAAAATCAAATAATCTGGTAAAGCCAAATAATTTGGTAAGACTGTAAAGCCATTTGACTTTACCTATAACTGATGATGGAGGTACTGTACCTATGCCCACTTTTGCAGATGAGGAAGCCACAGATAAAGCTTAGTGCCCTACCTAAAGTCTCAAATGATAGTGATTGGTAGAATAGGATGGGAACCAGAGTCCTAGATCTCATTGCTTATTGTCTTATTACTTAGTAATCCCTACACCTAAATATCCGGGCATATGTTCATCAACTTGACTTCCCCAGAAGAAAAGGCAGCTGATGGCTTTTGTACTACATAATATAATAGAGACTTTATTTAATCTCTTGTACCTTATGTGCAAAATGCTTCACACAGAGAAAAAAATGATAATAATGCTACAAATGCCAAAGCAAAAATTGCTATAACAGGAACAAAATTCATTGGTGAACTGGCCATTTAAAAATGTGTCATTACGAAAATGTCACTTGTTTTGTCAGTCTTTGTCTTGCAGCTCGCCTCTCTTCTTTGTTCAATGATGACACAAATACATGTTGTTACTAACTTCTGTCTTTGACAATGAAGAGTACTGTGAAATGAAAATTCTGCATAAATTTTATGCGATTGATAAAGAGATGTGGACAAATTACTCAGCTCCAAAACTAAAGTTGGGTGAGATAAATATTGAAGATGAAAACTAGACATGAATAATGATTTAAGTCAAAAGAGAATGATTTCTGGATCAAGAGATTAAAAGAAGCCCTTAGGAAAATTAATTAATCTCTTAAAATATTTTAAATAAAATGATATATATTATTCTGAGTCATAGAAATCAAATATGAAGTAAAGGATGTTAAATTTTCCTATCACATAATTTTGTGCAATTGTATACATTTGTAGAAACTGAGAAATTATGCCTTTTCTTAAAAAGGTAAAAGTCAATACTCTATTATTTTTTCATTTGTTTTCCAGGCCTTCTTATTTCTGATTTGCTATGAAATTCGGTTTCTGCTATAAGGAGTAGCCTTTCCACGGTATAATTATGCGTGAAAAATAAGTTCCCCTGTGCTTCCTGTAGACCAAGCATAGTAAATGAATTCTAAATAAATGAACCCCTCACTGGACACACTAAACGGGAAAGTTGACAGCCCTTGCCCTAGTTATTGGGAAGCCATTAAAGTTAGTGGGGTTGGAGCAGGTATGAGCCTCAGGACTGCCAGGGCTACTTGCAGTTGCTAAGTCCTGTGAAATCCTCTGAGCTACGTACAATCAAAAAGAGCCAAGAAAAGCCTTGAGGCATGCAGTAAGTGTCAAGTACCATTCTCAGAATGACTAATCACTCTGAAGAGTCCTACAGCAGCAGGGTGGCTGCAGCATCGCATACTTTGTCTTGGCTTTTCTATACCTAAGGTTGCCTTTTAACTACCCAAACACAAACTGTGACCCTGCCTTTAAACCAGTCCATTACTCTACACTTTGGTGGGAATGGGCATGCGAATGAAGGCATATAGGAGTGGAGGTTGTTACATTGTCTGGCTGAGAATTAAAATAGTTGATGATCAAACCCTTGGTGTTTGGGAATTGTGGTCTGCCCACTTATGTAAAAATCCTGACCCATTGAGGCACCTCAGGCAGGGTTATATGTTTTCATTGCTAATGAGATGAACATTGGAACACTGGTCAGGCTGTAAAAAGAATAAAGCATTAGATCCTTATGACAGCTAGAGCCTGTTTCCTGGAAAGGACAGTACTATTAGAATCAGTATGAGTTACACTTAGAAATCATCATAGGCCTGGTTTCAGAGTTGAAGTATGGCATTAGAGTTTCTGTTTTACATATGGTTCAACTAATTCAGGACTTTCCTCTACATATAACAATAAAATGCATGCAGTCATGTGGTAATGTCTGAGAGCAGAAAGGGAGGCTGAAATCCATTGAAAACTCTTCTCCATGAGTCTTGCACACAGAGTGCAGTAAGTGCCAGGGTACCAGATACCAATGAGGGGAAGAATAAATCTGAGTAGAGGAAAAATTTTCTTATGAACCAATACTTTAGCAAGAGAAGCTTTAAATGTTCATTGATCATTTTTATCATGAAAATGTAAATGTGCAATGCACTTTACTTGACATTACTGGGTAATTAACCAAACAGAAATCTGTAGATCTTTATCCTGAAGGAATTTTAATTTCCCAAAACAAATACAAAGGCAGCAACTTGAGATCCATTATCAAATGTATCTCAGAACACATAAATATAAGAACAGTTCTCTACAATACTCTTAATATCCTAAGAAACTTTGATATTCAAGATGTTTATATGTCTGAAGATATTTCATCAGAAGATTGTAGAACTTTAAAACTTCCAAACAAAGGCTGTCATATTGTTCAATCCCCTCATTTCACAGATGAGAAGACAAGTCTAGTAGGTCAAGTAAGCTGACCTAGATCATGAGTTAGTTAGAGGGCTCTGTTGGAACTAGTTACAAAGGCTTTTTTTTCAGTAAGAGACCTCAGTTCTGCATCACTGACTTTGGCTTTCTGAAAGGAATGGCATATTGACCTTTGCAACCTTTCACAGACATGTCAAGAAAGTGTGTGGTTTTGTTAGCCATAAAAAAAACATTGTGGGTAAAGTAAAAAAAAAAAAAAAAAAGGTGAGTAAAAGTAAAAACAGAATAATGGAGCTACCACTTACAAGGTATTTTGCTTCTATGCAGGTTGTAAGATAGCTTCTGAACTTTGTAAGTCACTTACAGTCAGCTCTTTTATGTCTTCCTAGGCTACCTACATGATTGAACTGCACATTGCTTTGTTAAAATCAAGTAATTGAATATAGAAGGAGGCCGTTTGTTGGGGTTTTAATGAGACATACATATACCACTATACACAATATACACAATAGAAGTAGCATCATCACTCGGACCCTGCTCTCAATGTTGGTCCAAAATAACAAATGATCATCGTCCAGGTGTTCTTTGTGGGATGATCTTCTTGACTGATCAAGGACCTAATTAATATTCAAATTCCCTCCTAAATCATGATCTGATTACAAGAATTTCTACTTTTTGTTTCTGGATCACAGGAACATAGAGCTTCCTCATTCTTATTCTCCAAATCAATCAATCAATCTATCTATCTGTCTGTCTGTCTATCTATCTATCTATCTATCTATCTATCTATCTATCTATCTATCTATCTATCTATCTATCTATCTATCTATCTATCTATCTATCTTTCTATCTGTCTGTCTGTCTGTCTGTCTGTCTGTCTTTTCTTTCTTCCTTTCTTCTTTTTCCTCCCTCCCTCTATCCTTTCCTCCCTCCCTCCCTCCTCCCCTCTCTCTCTTTCTCTCTCCCTCCCTCCCTCCCTCCCTCCCTCCCCCCTCTCTCTCTTTCTTTCTTTCTTTCTCTCTTTCTTTCCTTCCTTCCTTCTTTCTTTCTTTCTTTCTTTCTTTCTTTCTTTCTTTCTTTCTTTCTTTCTTTCTTTCTTTCTTTCTTTCTTTCTTTCTTTCTTTCTTTCTTTCTTTCTTTCTTTCTTTCTTTCTTTCTTCTGTCATGGGGCTTGAACTCTGGGCCTGGGCGCTGTCCCTCAGCTCTTCAGCTCAAGTCTAGCACTCTACCACTTGAGCCACAGTGCCCATTTTTGTAGTGGTTTATTGGAGATAAGAGTCTCACAGAGTTTCCTGCCTGGGCTGGCTTTGAACCACAATCTTCAGATCTCAACTCTTGAGTAGCTCAGATTACAGGCGTGAGCCACCTTTATACTCCAAATCTTATACTCAGTCTTGCCCTTGCCCATCAAGCCATCGTCTAGAAGACAGTTGAGGAAAAGGGCAATTGCTAATGAACCCAGTGGCTACTTATTTCCCAAACCCAGAAGAGGGAGAATTTGTAAGAGAGATTTCTAATTATGACTGTCTCAGTTTCTCTAGGGAGACTATTATCATCACTGAAAATTAAAGCATAACTGACTAAATTGCTTTGACAAGTTTTTTTTGTCTTTTCAGGCTGATACTTATTTAATTTTTCCCCAAACTAAGCCACTAAATTACAAACCTATCTAAAGAAATTTCCTTGAACCCTACAATGAGAGATACACTATCTATAAAGCGATAAGTTATTAATACACTTACTAATCTATAAGATTCTGAACTTTTTGCTGAGATTCAGAATGCTTCATCACATTTTCACTGTATTCATTATCCCAATGGTAAATTTAAACACATCAAACAAAAATTCCTGTAAAATTCACTTTTCTCTCCTATGCACAGTAGATGTTTCTCTTTCTTTCTTTCTTTCTTTCTTTCTTTCTTTCTTTCTTTCTTTCTTTCTTTCTTTCTTTCTTTCTTTCTTTCTTTCTCTTCCTCCCTCCCTCCCTCCCTCCCTCCCTCCCTCCCTCCCTCCCTTCCTTCCTTCCTTCCTTCCTTCCTTCCTTTCTTTCTTTCTTTTTTTTTGGTTGTTGGTCCTAAGGCTTGAACTCTGGGCCTGGGCATGGTCTCTCAGCTCTTCAGCTCAATGCTAGCACTCAACCACTTGAGTCACAGTGCCACTTCTGGTTTTCCAGTGATTTATTTTTGTTTTTTGTTTTTTTATTTTTTGTTTTTGAGTCCGGTCATGGGGCCTGAACTCTCGGCCTGGGAGCTGTCCCTCAGCTCTTCAGCTCAAGGCTAGCGCTCTACCACTTGAGCCACAGCGTTTCCAGTGGTTTATTGGAGATTACAGTCTCACAGACTTTCCTGCCCAGCCTGGCTTTGAACTGAGATCATCAAATCTCAGCCTCCTTAGTAGCTAGGATTACAGGCAGGAGCCACTGGCTTCTGGCTAGGATTTATTTTCTTTATATAGACTTTATATGTCACAGAATATGTAGATTGATGGGAAAAACTCAATCACAAAAGAACAGAATTCCCATATACCTCCTATGCTAAAATACATAAACTTACCTTTATTATCAACATCTCCCACCAGAGTGATATATTCCTTACAAGTGATGAACTTACAATGACATCATTATCAGCCAAAGTTTATAGTTTATGTAGAGTCTACTCTTGGTTCTGTATAATTGTATAGATTTTGATAAATATATGGTGACACATATTCACAATTTTAGTTCATTCACACTAGTTTCTGCAAATCCTCTCTACTTCACCTGTTCATCTCTTCCTTCCCCAACCTCTGGCAGTGACTGATCCTTTTACTGTCTCCCTTACTTTCCTCTTCCAAAATAGATGCTATACATTTGGAACCATACAGTTTGTAGCACTTCCAGCTTGGCGTCTATCACTTAGCAATAGCATTTACATGTCCTTCAAGTCTGTGTCTGGATAACCTGTTTCTCTTTTTGCTACAGAATATTTCAGTTTCTCTTTGTATCTATTCAAAGGCATTTTGGTTACTTCCAACTTTTGGCAATAATTAACAAACTACAATCTTCAAAAGTGGCCAGGCCATTTTTTGCTTTGCCATCACCAGCAATGATTGATTTCCTGCTGCTCCTTATCCTTATTTGCATTTTTTGTTGTTAGTGTTCTGAAGTTGAGCCATTCTAATAGATATGTCATAGTATCTCATTCATAATATGGCTTGCTTATTTGCTATCTTAGATTTTCTTTGGTGAGCTATCTGTTCAGGCTTTTGCCTATATTTATTTCTATGATTATGATTATTATTTTTTGTTGTTAGCAGTACTTGGGTTTGGGGCCAAGGGCTCTGTCATTGCTGGTTATGTGCTCTTCTACTGCAACATGCCTCCAGCCCTGACTGTTTATTTTTAAGCTAGGGTTTTGCTTCCTGCCAGAGGGCATGTCTGGACCTCAATCTGCCTATTTTAGGTTTCCTATAGTTACAGAGATGACAGACACATTTCACTGTGTCTAGCTTCCCTCTATAGAAAAGGGAATTGGACTACCAAGACTGGCTTCAAATTATGATCACCTGACTGTTCTTTATCTCCTAAGTAGCTAGAACTACAAATGAGCCACTAGCCCTTGCTTATTTTGTCAATTATATTTTTTGGTGATGCCGGGGTTTGAACTCAAGGTGCCATGCTTACTAGGCAAGTGCTCTACAGGTAGGCCAGACCTCCATCCCATTTTGCATTATTTAGTTTTGAGATGTGAGCTTACTTCCTGTCCACGTGTACTCTTGGACTGTGATCTTCCTATTTTAGGCTTTTCCATCATACCTAGAATAACAACTGTACCTAGTACTTAGCTGAGAAGGGGTTTTCAAACATTTTTTCCCAAGCTGACCTTGAACTGCTATCTTCTCAATCTTAATCTTCCAAGAGGCTAGGATTACAGTTTTAAGTCACTGGTGCTTTTTTTTTCTTCCTAATTTTTAAATTGAAGTGTTTGATTCTTCTTGTTGATTTTTAAACATTTTTTAAATATGTTTTGGATAACTGACCTTTATCAGATATACTCTTTTCAAATATGTTCTCCTAGTTCATGGCTTCTCTTTGCACTCTTGAGTAGGTCTATCTGTATCCCAGATTTTTAATGAAGTCTAGAATATCAGTTCCTGCTTTCATGACCTGAACCTTTGTTGTATCTAAAGTCAGCTTTACATTTTCTTCTTTCATCTTCTATGTGTTTTGTAGATTTATTTTTTACATTTAGATATATAATCTATGCTGATTTTTGTCAAGAGTGTAAGGTTTGTGTTTAGATTTTTTTTTAATTTAACTTGGTGGCTCTCACACTCAAATGAAATCCTATTTGCTGGAAAATGTGTCTGTGAGGAAAGTTTCTTTTGCCAATACTGCATTAATTTTTTTTCTTATTTTGAAGATCTTATAGTTTGAATAGGTTAAGATGTTATAAAGCTCCCCAAGTCCTTAATATAAAATATAACAGGTAATAAACTTAAGTTTGAGACAAATTATATAATAATATTTAATTAGCATAAGTAGTTAAGGATGTTTATTTTATCTAAAATTTTTTCAAGATTTCTGTAAGAAAGTCAAGCTTTTATCACCAGAATTCTGTGTCTTGTAGTTCTAGAAAATTTCATTGATATATGATAACATTAAGTCAGTCACATGAAATTTCTAACATTTCTCCAAAGTTTGAGGCCACATTTAAAATGATAGTCTCAAGTTTTGATATTTGCATGTTTTGTTGAAAGAGCAAGGAATCTGAGGGCTTATGCAAGCTTTGTTCATAATGTATTGAATCTATAACGAGTAACCTTAAATGTTAGCAACTGTAAAGTAGTATTACTATAGCTACTTTACTAGATTGCTTTATGAAGAAAATAAAATTGTGTTCTAACCCTTTGTGTCATTGATCCACAGCCATTGAAAGCATATCTGAGGCCAAGCTCTGTGCTATGCAGGGAACAAGGATGGATAAAGTGCTGCTCTTTGCTGAAGGAACTGTTAGATCTGCTTCAGGGAAAGGGAAGAAAGTCTTGATTTCAAAAAAATGCTAGTGTTATAATGTATCTGGTGGGGAGAGATGACTGGTTGCATATTCATCCATTTTTAACTAATAGAAACTCCCATGTTTTAGCCACACACAGTCACTCAGTTAGTAAAATCATCTATGCCATCTGCAGATTCAGTAAGATTGGTCAAGACAATAGCATGTGTAAAGATGTGAAAGGTGCAACTTACTCCTCCTCTTCTTAAGTGAAAACTATTATTTTCCCCTTCCTTTGGGCTGGAAATTAGCCATGGTGGAGTCCTGTTCATGACCTTTGAGGGAATAGCATAGCAAATACAAGGAACCCAGATCTCTGGATACCCCACAGCAATGCTACCCTCTCTTTCCCATCTCCTAAACACCATCTACCACTTTAGAACTTAATATATGAAAGAAATAAATGACTAACCTTGTTGAATCCACTCTTACTAATTTGTTAAAGTGCGTGAATTGGTATCCTAATTTGCAGAGTAATCCTAGGACACTATACCTTCTGAGCGCATGCTCCTTGGAATAGGGGGCAGGTGAGCAAGGGAGCATTGGATGAGGCTTGCTAGAGGGGGGATTAGATTCCCTAAGCTGAGTTTTGGAAGATCATTATGATTTGGAAAAATCTCCTCAGGTGATTTTTGACTCCCCTCCCTCTTATAACTTCCCACCTGAGAATCTCTAATTTGTCTTTTGTTAATAATTTTGGTAGAAGATAGCAAAGCAAAATAATTCTGTCTCTGTTTAGGTGTATTTCTGTGGAACACTTACTAGGTACATGTTAATGAATGATATAAATATTCATTGTAGGCACTTCCTTGTTGATCTGTAAGTTGTTGTTCCTTGACTCTTGACAGCTTCATTAAGGCCTGGTCACTGTTTTTATTTTTGAGGGGTGTCACCAGTACCCTATGTTTTTCAACATTTGGTGTATATCAACAAAAAGGACAGTTTTACTTTGAACTCACAGTTAATTAAGTAGATCATTAAAAGCATATGTAAAGAGCAGCTATAATACAGTTCATGAAAATAAGTGAGAGAATGTTTGTAGATGAAAACCTGTGCTTAGTCACACAGCTGAAATTAATAGATTTTATGGGAATATATGAAATATGAATATGTAACTTATGAACTGTTTTAAGACACAATCCTTAAACCTAGATGTCTTATCATTCTCATCTAGTAAACACATTGTCCTTCCAGTCATGCACAACAATTCATTTATCACTATTGGAAATTACTTAGTTAGATGCTGTACTTACCTCTGTGTTATCTGGCTCCCCCCTTCCTCTCCTCCCTCCCCCCCCAGCCCCCGCCCCATAGAAAATGACCTCCTAAAAACCAGGGCTTTACTTTCATGGACACGGTTCTGACTTCAGAGTGTGAATCGTGCCTGGCACCATAGACACACAGAAAGCATTTGTCAAGTGAATGAATCAGATTGAATGTGAGATGAACACACATTATTTATGGCTCATGGAAACAGACTATTTAAATTATACAAGGGCCTTTAAAGTTGTCTTCCTGAAAAGTGTGTCAAACACAAAAATGAGCCCAAAAGGATATAAAATAGTCCAGTTCTAAAAGATGCTGAGAGCTGGTATGAATTAAGCATCTAGGATGTGGCAAGCACTAAATACATCTTATAGAGTGAAGTTCCATTTAAGTTAATGGTTTCCTTCTAAAGGAGAATGATGGTTAGAATTTTCCTGCCATCCCCTATTGAATGCCCAGGGCATGGTATTGATTTGCAATACATATGTGAAGAGCCAGTTGAGGAAATAAATGAAGGAACTTACACATGTAGGAACCAGCGAAAGATTAGTAATAAAACGTAAGAGGACAGGCAAGAACCCTGGTTAATCCATATTATTAAAACACCTTTTTGAAAGTAAAGAACTCCAAAGTACTGTAAAATATTTTATATCAAATTAGGTAAGTGTGCCTGTGAAAAGGAGCAAGACTTGCGAAGTCTAAGAAATGTCTTTAAGAAACAAAGACAAGGCAGTAGGGAAGATGAAGCACATGTCTAAGTATCTAGGAAGAAGACAAACAAGAAAAATCTGAATTTGATTAGACATGACAAATATAGGAAAAGGGAGATCACAGGAAAATATTTTAAATACTAAGAAAATGTTTATGTCGCCAAATGAAATGAGGAAAAACATGAACTTTAAAAAATGCTACTATGTGATTTTTTGTTGTTGTTGTTTCTTTTGTATGTTCTTCTCCCGTGGGATAAACTCCTGTTTTCACTGTATTTTATTCCGGTGCCCTGCATCTCCTATATACATTTTTCTAATTTGGAGAGGGGAAGGGAAATAACAAAATGCTGAAACAAGGATACAGGTTGACCCATTGTAACAATGAGACATACAAGATACTATGTTGAAAACAAACTTTACAACTTGGGGGTGGGAGGGAGGAGTTGGGGAAGTGGGGAGGGGAAGGATAGTAGGGAAAAAACAAAGGAAGGGGATAACCATGCTCAATAGGAAATGTACTCATTACCTTACTAATGTTACTGTAATCCCTCTGTACAGTATCTTTACAATGAAAATAATAAAAAATTAAAATGTGATGCTTTTGGTAAACCAACTATCTAGCCAATCCAGAAACAAATATAAATAGATAAATGTGTGTCATTTAAAAAATATATTTTTTCTTTCTCTCTAAATAATTTGAAAGATCAGTAGGGGAGAGGGAGGAAGAGGAAAGAGTAGGAAAAGAAGCTTGAAGAGGGTGATAGGAGGAAAGAGGAAAGAAAGTAGATGGAGAGGGAGATAAAATTTTTTCTCAAAGTAGAAGTCACTAGGTAATATATCCTTCAAAATCATAGCATGACCCTCAAATAGATTCTATGAAGTTTCATACTTACCTTAAAAGATTCAAAATAATCACCAGTATATTCTTCATCATTTGAAAGCATCTAGTAGCACAAAAATAATCACATCTTGTGGCTGGAACAGACTTTCTAAGTCTAGACCTTTCCTCCTAAGACACATTACACCTTCAGGGAAAAACTTGAGTTCTGATATACAATCCACATTTTAAAACCTTTATAATATTCAGATGCCCCACATAGCATTTCAAATTTGAAAATAATTTTCAAGCCTTTATTTTTACTCTCCTGTGCTCATTCCACACTTGGGCCTTGGATGAAAATACAAATTAATTCTTTATGGTGAGAAATACAGAGAAATAATCTTTGAAAACAGAAAGACTAGCCCCAGTTATCAGAGCCCTTTGAAGCCTAATGCATTTGGAATCTCAGAATGACTGCCTGACATTTCATTTTGCAAGAAGTCTAAACAACCACAATAAATTTACAAATGCAGACATGCCACAGTTAAATTTCATTTCACGCTCCGTAAGCAAACATTATCAAACTCTAAGCACTGTTCTCCTCTGTCTTTTTAGCTCAAAATCTTATCACCAATGGAGAGTCGACCTTGAAATATTTTACAGATGGATGGATTGGCTTAGTTCATCCCCCAATTTGCCCACTAACATACTTAGGCCAAAGTTTGATGCTTTATTTAATAGGCAACCCAAATAATTAGTGAATGGGAAGAATCAAATTGGAAACTCAATTAGGAATTATTCTGGGCAAAAGTCTTCTTAAAAACTAATGAGTGTTTTTCTATGTTTCAGTTTCTCATAATGCTAAATGATGGGTATAGTGGGAAGGAGTTGCCAGCATTTTGAGGACAGCAGCTTGGGGTTCTAAAAGTGCTGAAATACAAGAGAAGTGCTTACAAGTGAGAAATTTGTGGGCACTTTCTATCACTCTCAACTCTCTATGTGAATTAATGCTTCTGTAAGTGAAAACTTATTAATAATTATTTCAGCCCAGATGCTAATTTTCCAGTTTTAATATATAGGGAATATATGTATTACTTTTTATTCTGATGTCTACCCCTCTTTGTTTTCTGTATCTGATATTGAGTCTTTTCTGATTCCTTCTCCTCCCTCCTCTTCCTTCTTCCTCTCCTCCCTTCTACCTCTACTTTTCCCCACTCCCCTCTCTCAGCCAAACTCTACTTTTCCTCCTCCTTTTGTTTTCTTTGTCAGGATTAGGGTTTGAACTTCAGATGAGGACCTTGTGCTTTTAGGCTGGCTCTCTATCCTTTAGGCTATGCCTTAAGCCCTGTTTTTCACTGATCAGTTTTGAAATGAAGTCTCACTTCCTATCTGGGGTCAGGGTGTGTATGTGTGGGGGGCGCTACCTGAGCTGCAATTCTCCTGCTGCCAAGATCATAGGCACACACCATCATGACCAGAGTTGAGATGGAGTCTTGTGAAATTTTTGTCTGTGCTGGCCTGGAAATGTGATCCTCTCAATCTTAGTCTTCTAGATTTCTAGGATTATAAATGCTATTCATGGGGCTGGGAAGGTGGCTCAGTGGTAGAGCGCTTGCCTTGCATGCCTGAGGCCCTGGGTTCGATTCCTCAGCACCACATAAGCAAAAAGAAAAAAGCCGGAAGTGGTGCTGTGGCTCAAGTGGTAGAGCGCTAGCCTTGAGTTGAAGAACTGAGGGGCATGGCCCAGGCCCAGAGTTTAGGCCCCATGACCAGACCCCCAAAAAAATTTAAAATAAATAAAAAAATTTAAAAAATGCTATTCATTAGCATCCTACTTGATTCCTTAAATTCAAAATTATTCCCCAGAAGTGATTCCCCAGCACCATTGTGTGTATGTGTGTGTATGTTGCATATGTGTTAACATATATTTGCTATTCTGGTTGAATTACATTTTTCTGATTAATTTAACTTCTTTTATGTTCTGTTCTTTCTATGAGATTTGATATTGTAGTTTTATGAATGGTTAGCTCCATTAAAACCAATTTACTGTAACAGCTCATTTTCTTTACATGAAAATATAAGAGTGTTGGCATTGCTTTTAAAGTAAATTGAAGGAAGTGGCGCTGTAGCTCAAGTGGTAGAGCGCTCGCCTTGAGTTGAAGAGCTGAGGGAAAACGCCCAGGCCCAGAGTTCAAGCCCCACGACTGACAAAAAAAACAAAAAACATAAAGTAAATTGAAGTGTTTTGGTACCAACTAGTCAGAATAGCCCCTCCTCTATGGTCCACAGGCACAAATGCCCACAGGGGCCTGGAGATAACAGAAAGAGAATGGGGACCAAGGGTAGGGAGGGTAAAGTGGAAATCCCATGTTAATTTATATGCTCTAATTCATTGGTGTCACATAGAATGGGGGCCAAAAGATGATATTTTTTTATTTCAAGGAAAAATAGTAAATGCCTTGCTTATTTGTGAAATCTGTCTTCCATTATTATGATTAGGACACACATACACATGGTTCTCTTTCCTTATGTTGCATCCATTACTATATTATTCCAGTCTTTGTTCTCTCAAGACTCTTCTAGCATTTAATAAGATAGTTACACTTCATCCAAATACAAAGCTAAACTCATAAATTCCTCCCAGTACCACAACCACATTTTATATAAAAACCATATCATTATGATCAGATACTAATACTTTAACCTCCCAAATAAAATCCTTCCAAAAAGAAATAACTGACAGAAAGGTGTTTGTGTGCAATTTCTGTTTATTTCTGAAAAAAATGAATATATGGAGAGTTTTACTTGTCAGCGTTGGATCTTGTACAAAAAATAATGATTGCCTATTAGAAACTCAGCCTCTTCATTAAATACTTAAATTGAAACTTAAGTAAATTTTAATAGAATGCTTTAAGTTGCTTATACAAGAGACAACCTTAGTACTGAAGAGTAATACCTTATCTGTTATGTAAGTCAGGCTTTTTGAAATCAGCTGGGAGCTTATCACGACAAAACTTAAATATGGACTCTGTTAATAGAGGAGCTATAATAATTCAGGTGTAGTTGGATATAATTTGTTGCCTGCATTATCTCTGGGGAACAAGTGTATTAAACAAATTAATCACATAAATCATGTTTGGTTAAATTAAAAACAAAAACTCAATAATTATCTTCAATTTCCATTTTAAGGGCAAATACACATTGAAAGACTGGATCTTGAATTTAAGTAGCTCTTAGACAAGGTAATCTCTGCATGACATAAAAAATGTCTGATTCTATCTTTTTAAAAAGTTTATTGTATTTTATTGTAAGGGTAATGTCAGAGGATTTACAGTTACATAAGTAAGGTAATGAGTACATTTCTTATCAAACATTGTTACACTCCCCCCCCCCTTGCTTTCTCCCATTTTTCCCAGCCCCGATTCCCCTCTCTACAAGTTGCAAACTTCATTTCCAACATAATGTCTTTTGAGTAGTGTTGTTGTGTTGGTTCACCCTTTGTACTTTATTTCACCATCTTGTTATTCCCCTTTCCTTCTCAATTCAGATAAACATATATACAAGACACAGAGTACCAAAATCAAAAATAGCGACAACAGGGGATAAACTTCAGGGGGAAAAAGAAAGAAAAAAGAAATAACTTTACATTGTACATTAAAAAATGAAAACAAAAATGAAGAAACAAATAAAAACCTCTTGTTTCTATATCGTGGATTCATTTCAATTAGCATTATTTTATATGGTCATATATACATAGCTGTTGAGCTGTTGAGCTATAGCTAGGACTATCCTAGACATTTACTAATTATTACAAATGAAGGAAACTATGAAGCTTATGTTTCTTTGGGTCTGTCTTACTTTACTTAACATGATTTTTTTTCAAGTCTTTCAATTTCCTTACAAATGGAGTGATGTCATTCTTCTGATGAAAAATAGAATTCAGTTGTATATATATACCACATTTTCTTGGTCATTTATCTACTGAGGGGCATCTGGGTTGGTTCCATAGCTTAGCTATGGTGAATAATGCTGTAATAAGCATAGTTGTGCTGGTAGCTTTAGTATGACCTTGTTTGTGATCATTTGGGTAAATGTCCAGAAGTGGGATTGCTGGGTCATAAGGGAGCTCTATATGTAGTTTTTTGACTACAGTGCTTTCTAGAGTGGTTGGCAAGTTTACACTCCCACCAACAATGCAGTAGTGTTCCCTTTTGGCCACACCCCCTACAGCATCTGTTGCTATTAGATTTCTTGATTATAGCCATTCTAAGTGGGGTGAGGTGGAATCTCAGTGTTGTTTTGAGTTACATTTATTTTACGGCCAGAGATGTTGAACATTTCTTCACGTGTCTATTGGCTATTCTTAGAGGATATTATTCTGTAGAGAAGTCTCCTTTTAATTCTTAGCCCACTTATTAATGAGATGGTTGTTTCTTTGAGGATTTGTTTTTGGGGGGGGTTAAGTTTTTGAGCTCTATGTGTATTTTTGATATGAGGCCCTTGTCTGATGTATAGCTACTGAAGATCTTCTCCCAGTCCATGGGCTTTCTAGTGATCTTGCTAGCTATGTCCTTTGCCAGCTCTGCAGTTTCATATGATCCAATTTATACAGCTTTTTTTTTTTTTTTTGATTTGTTGTGTTTCTGGATCTTTAGGAAATTTTGACCTGTGCCAAGGAGCCCTAGTGTATCCCCTATCCCTTCCTGTAATATTTTCATGGTATCTGCTTTTATGGTCTTGTTCCATTGGGAGTTGATTCTGGTGCAGGGTGATATATAAAGATCTAAGTTCAGTTTTCCACACACATACAGCCAATTCTGCTAGCACCATTTGTTGAAGAGGCTGTCTTTCTTCTATCCAGGTGGCCATAGGTCTGTGGGATCATTTCTGGGCTTTCAGTTCTATTCCATTTGTTCTCAGGCCTGTCTATATGCCAGTACCAAGCTGTTTTTATAACTACAGCTTTATAATAGAATTTGAAGTTTGGTATTGATATTCCTTCAGCACTGTTTTTCCTGCTAAGGATTGTTTTTGCTATTTGGGCATCTTCTATATTCCATATGAATTTTTGGTTTGCTTCTTCTATTTCATTAAAGAATGTTGGGATATTGATGGATATTGCATTGAATTTGTAGAAAGCTTTGGACAGTATTGCCATTTTCATGATATTAATCCTCCCAATCTGGGAGCATGGGTTTTTTTTCCACTTCCTTAAATCTTCTTTAATTTCCTTTTTCAGGTTTTTAAAGTTTTCATCATAGAGGTCCTTCACCTCTTCAGTTAAGTTAATTCCTAGTTATTTTTTAATGCTATTTCGAACAGTGTTGCTGTTCTAAATTCAGCCTTGCTCTTCTCATTGTTAGCATACAGAAAAACCACTGATATTTGAGGGTTAATTTTATACTCTGCTACTTTGTCAAAGCGTTGGATCAGCTCGAGTAATTTAGGAGAAGAGTCTCAGGGGTTCTTTAAGTACAAGATCATGTCATCTGCAAAGCAGGAGAGTTTTACTTCATCTTTCCCTATTTGAATCCCCTTTATGTTTGTATGTTGCCTTATTACTCTAGCTAGGCATTCTAATACTATATTGAAGAGGAGTAGAGAGAGTGGATATCCTTGTCTTGTTCCTGAATTTAGAGGAATCAGCTTTAGCTTTTCACCATTAAGTATAATGCTGGCTGTAAGTTTGTCATTCACAACATTTATTTATTTATTTTTTTATTTTGGGTCCGGTCGTGGGGCCTGAACTCTGGGCCTGGGCGCTGTCCCTCAGCTCTTCAGCTCAAGGCTAGCGCTCTGCCACTTGAGCCACATCGCCACTTCCATCTTTTTTCTTTTTGCTTATATGGTGCTGAGGAATCAAACCCAGTTCCTCAGGCATGCAAGGCAAGCGCTCTACCACTGAGCCACCTTCCCAGCCCCGACATAATCTGTATTATATTGAGGAATGTTCCATGGATTCTTAGTTTCTCCAGAGCTTTCATCATAAAGAGGTGTTGAATATTGTCAATGCTTTTTCTGCAGATATCTATTGACATGATCTTATTCTGTTTTCTTAGGCAGTGTTGATAACTTCAATCATTGGGGTCATGAAAACATTTTTTGACCCTTCATTCTTCCTTCATATAAGTGCTATTAGATCAGTTAAAATTATTATTACTATATCAGTTATTTATTAACCTGTTCAAGGTGAAGACTCCAAATCTTCAAGTTTTTTTTTTTTTGTGTGTGTGTGTGTGTGTTGGTTCTGGGACTTAAAACTCATGGTCTCTGCGCTATCCTTCAACTTTTTCTTTTGCTCAAGGCTAGCACTCTACCACCTGAGCCACAGCTTCACTTCAGACTTTTTAGGTTAATTAGAGATAATAGAGACTCTTAAGAACTTTCCTGCCTGGGTTGGCTTTGCACTGTAGTCTTTAGTTCTCAGACTCCTAAATAGTTAGAATTATATGAGTGAGTCATCAGCACCTGATAACCAGTTTGTTATTTTTTACCTGTTTTGCTTTGGTTTTGAAAGTCAGAATTGAAAAAGAATTTGGATTCTAAGAACAAGTGATTTTTGTTGGTTTTGTTTGTTTAAGATGTTCATAAAACATAGCATCCTTTTTAATCAACATGATTGAGTTTGTATAACTTTTCACAAACTACCCCAAAGGGATAAAAAAAAATGGGAAAAATCGCTAAGAATAATAGAAATTTGTGAAAAGAAAAGATATTTATAAAAAGCTTGAAATAATATATTTCAAAGCTGAAACATTTTAGATTAATGTATATTTACCTCTCTATTGTATTTTTAGCCTTTTATAGCTGAAAATACAGCTCTGTCCAAATCTAGAAGGGAGACAAATTGTGAATCTAACAACAAGTAATGCAAAGTGCAGTCAGTCCCTTCTGGGATGGTCCTGTAAACTTGATATAACATGAGTATTGAATGACCTACCTACAGTAAGAAACATTTCTTTAAACTGCATTTCTGGGAACATGGGGCTGCTGACCATTATTAGTTTACTAGGTAATATGCTGACATGCTTCATTAATTACATTGTGAATAAATCAAATTTTCTTGGTGTTATAACTTCCCATCCACTTAGAGACCTGACAAAGAAAGGTTCTAGAAGGAAAAGTTACCCATGGTAATTCTACACTCATGTGGACATCAGACACATTCTGCCTCAAAATATTCCTATTACATTTTGAGTCATTTTTAACTTTGTGATTTTTTAATGATAAGAGTGAAATGGACAGTGAACAAAACTTTTTTCCTCCCCCATCTTCACCAAGGAGAATTAAGTTTTATTTGCCAGTTAGCCATTTATTTTCATAGTTTTGGAAAAATAATAACAGCTCGATTTGTATTTGAGTTCAGTGTAAGCAGAGCTGCACTGTTTGCATTTAGTTTCTCTGAAACCATGCAGTTTCCTTTATTTGCTGATTATGGTATGCTGTTACTAAGCCTATGACAAGCTACTCTGGGAAGTGCATTTTAATATTTAGATCAAACAGCGATTGGAATACATTAATGCCCAGTGGGTAAACGTGTCATTTGAAAGCAGCTGCTGAGCCTTCTCCCTGCTGCTCCAATTAACACATACAGCATACTCTTGTAGCAAGAGAGCTGTGCATATGGAGGAAACCACTTTGCTGTGCCATAATTCTATAGGCAAGAGAGCCCAACGGGTTAATGAATCAATGCTTTGTAAAACAAAACCTTCCAGAGAAGTTTCCCCAGGCAGGAACAGCGCTTGCTGATAAGAATGCTGAAATTATGGGAGTGGGATTAGCAGGTAGGACAAAAAAATCAGTTCTGTCTCTGTTTGGTTCAGTCCATTGACAAGCATTCCTCCCCTGCCCGCCCCTCTGTTCCCTCGCACCCCGCCCCTGATGATGGAGATACAGGATAGTGGCAGTCTAGCGCTGGGACCTCTCTTGCCTCAGTTGAATCTCTGGAACTTTTGTTTCGTTTTGAAACTATTTGAAGCCCAAAGCTCTTAGATACTAGCTTGATCTCTTAGTCTTTCGTGATCGTGTCACTTTCTCTCTATTCCTTGTCCCCTCCCCACTTTTTAAAATAGCAGATTTGACAGTTTATTGAGCTAAATGAGAAATCTTGTCAAGGGAAATCCACCTCGCTGTCATTTTTTTCACCGCTCCCCTGGCTGTTAGGCAGATAGGAGGGTAATGAACTCTGGTCCCCAGAGTTCGTTGGTTTTGGTCATTCATGCTCCACCGGCTCCTTGGGCAGCCGGGTTGTTGGTGAGCGCTGGTGCTGGCTGAGCGAGGCTGTGTAGTGAGCAGGAGATGGACCGCTTCCTGGGTTTTGTCAAGCAGATCCGAAGATCTAGGAGGAGAAAGGGGAAAAAGTACCGACCTGAAGAGGATTACCACGAGGGCTATGAGGATGTCTATTATTATGCTTCCGAGCATTTTCGAAGTAAGCGCTTCCCTCCACCCTCCTCTCCTGTTCCCTCTAGCTTGCCCGGGCTAACAATAAACCTTGAGTGGAGCTTTAATCTTAAATGCAAAAGGTTTCCCAGATGGTGTTCTTTCTGAGCAGTCTGTAAGTACTAAAGTGTTACATTTTGCTTGATTTGTTACAAGAATAGCCAACTGATAGGATCTAGACCACAGTATAATCACCCCAGCACTAAATGCCTGGTTAATATTCTAGATATAATTAATTGTGTTATCATTTAATGAGTTATTCAAAAAGTATGTCACAAACATATGTAGTAGGTAGCTATACTATGTTCTGTTGTAGTATTTTTCAATAACTCGTGTGTGTGTGTGTGTGTGTGTGTGTGTGTGTGTGTATTTTCCCCCTTTGAAAATAGAAAAGGCTAACGCATTCAGAAGAAATATTTCTTGGTATTCAAGTTGATGTTAATGAATAATGACCAGAATACAGACTTCTAGACAGTTACCTGAGATTAATCTGAACTGTTGTTTGTACAAGGAAGTTCAAATGTTTTTTTTCTCTGATGCGTGTTAATAATTTTGTTATTAAATTAAGAGAACTCTTGCTGTCAGCTAGAAACAGCAATATCTATTGAATAAAATAATATGTCCATATGGAGACATTTGTAAATTGGCTTATATGTAGCAGAGTACTAAAATTTTTCATGTACCTGTCAGTACTTTAAGCTCCTTGTGAGGTTTAGACCGGTCCCACTAGATTGAAAATGCCTAGAAATGCCATAGGGTACAGAGAGAAAACAGCTCTATGCCAAGATCACTGAGTTTTTGTGTCCAAATGAAGGGGAAGAAGATGACAGTTAAGGATGATCTGTACTTTAAAAATTAAAAATTACTTCTTATCTTCTTGAATAAGAATTTTTGTAAACTTGTACTTCAAGCCCAATTTTTCCTGGCCTTTTGATGTCTAACCATGAATGTATTACATTTACTGCCTCTGAGCATTGACTAATAAATAATTAAGAGCCCGATTTCTGTGGCACTGAAAGCCATGCGAATTAGTTTCACATCACAAAAATTCTGTTGTGATTGATGAAGTAAGGCTGAGAGTTAAAAATTCATATGTGACAATAATATAATAATGCAAAATTGTACTTCTTTGATATTGCCTGGATTATATGGCTACATTGCTTTTACCCAGTAATCTCTCTGTTTTTGAGAAATTTCCTTTATATGATGCTTTTACATGAATAATGTGTTCTAATGTAGTGGCAGTCTATGTTTTCTAAATTTAGTTTCCATAATATATTCTAGAATTTCATTAAGATTTGTATCACATCAAAAAATACTGTCAGCTTGCGTGAGCAATTCTAAAACCTTAGAAACTGGTGCTAAAAGCTTAAGAATTTTTAATTAGACTGGCATTCATTGTACAGATTTCTTGGAATTAGTATATACTGACTCAACTCATAACCTCAGGTTTATATTGTGCTCTACATTTGTACAAATAGAATCAAAGTTCTTAAACACTCTCATTCTATTTATTTTAAGAAATTAAAAAAAAAACTAGAAATACTCTTAAGTTTACAAAAAGTCCCTACAAGCAAAAGTATTTTGGAAGGTATACAAGAAACATCCCGAAATACAGTTAAAATAATGATGCAATGAAGGTAATAATCTTTATAAATCAAGTAAAATAATAATGCACTTGAAAATCATGTCTGATCTGCCTTGTCAAGGTCAGGCTAACAGTGAACTGTTAACCATCAAAGTCATTTGCCAAAATATGTAACTGATATCTTTTCCTTGTGATTTATTAGAAAGCACACATTATGTAATACAGTCCATTACTTTGTGGGCTCAAATGCATATCGAGTCCCTAACTTTAATCTGTTACATCATAAACAGAATATGTCACAATGGACTCAGGCCACTTGGGATTTGGTATTTTATCAAATGTCAAAATGCTAGAGCTTTAAAAGAAGATATGTCACATTGGCATAATGACCTGTATAAGGTCCTTTGACTTCAAATTCAGGACCTTCCTCTCAGAAGTGGGGAGATACCACCTTACATTTTATAGCTATAAAAATGTGCTAAAGATCAAGGCTGATTCTTAGGCCTCTCAAATGAATGATATGGTTGGATTCAATTACATCTACAGCCTATCTACTTTAATTAGTCTTTGGTTTAATTTGAAAAGTAAAGACCTGTATGTTTCTTTACATGACTTAGAAACTATACTTATATTAAAGGTCAAAACTTGGGGAAATTACTCAGGACATCTAAATCTTGGTTAATGAAACCATGTACCAAAAGTATCATTCTTCTATTTTTTCCTATAGAGTTTGTTTCTTCAGACTTCTTCACTCTGACTGGTTAAATTCTTATTGTTTTACATGATCATAAGAACTTTAATATATTCTAAAATGATAGCAAGAACTAGTGAGGTATCTTCTTATGGATTCTGATTTAGAGCATTAGCAACCTTCCCTTTATCTTAAATACAACATTATATGTATTGCCAAAGCCTAAATCAAATTGCGCTGGGGTCAGATGCTAGAAAAAGTTTTCTGTGTTTTTTTTTTCAAAAATGGGTTATTTTTTTCTGTAACACTGTCAAAACTGGCCTTTAGCAATAATGATAGATTGACTTTTAATAAAATCTTCTTTATGTTGAGTTGATGTCTTTAGATATTTTGATGGTTTTGATATCAAAATATTGTTGATATTTTGATATTTTAATCAATTACTTTTGTCACTCATCTATTCTTTCAAAAATTCTGAAGTTCAGAATTACACAGATAAAGACTATGGGCAAATAACCAAATATTTCTGGGAGTTAGTTCCCTGAAATGTGACACAAGGTGTTTTTATTCTAAAGATTTTTCTAATTATAGAATCATATCATTCTTAGTTTTGCTAAATTTCTATAACAATTCAAGTTCAAGTAATGATATTGGTGCAAGTTATTATTAATTAATTATTAACTTATATTTTCAGTGGTAGAAAATAATAAGGTTATTCTATGTGGCCCATGATGGTTTCTAACTCCTGAGCTAAATTAATTCTACCTTAGCCTCTCAAGTAGCTGAAACTACAGTCGTGCACTATTGTACTTGCTTCAGGTAGAGATGCTGATTGAAAGATTTTAACTTAATTTAAATAAAATAATTCACCTGAATATCTTGACAGAATTAATTTTGTGACAGTAATTATTATTAGTGGGATCCCCATCAATTTAGATCATAATATATCCTTGAATATTAATGATGTCTGGGAATTTTGATATATTTACAGAGTTCTGAATATGTTGCAAGTCCCATAAGTCCTTAATTTTATCTACCAAAAAGCACAATTTTCTCTTTAAATTCTCATAGAGATGATTCATTTGGCATTTTTTTCTTAAAAAAAAAACTTGATTGTAAAACTTCATAAACCTGAATGAAATGAAAGGATAGGGTAGGCTAGGAAGGTGGCCCAGTGGTAGAGCGCTTACTTTACATACATGAGGTCCTGGGTTCGACTCCTCAGCACCACATAAGCAGAAAAAGCCAGATGTGGTGCTGTGGCTCAAGTGCTAGCTAGCCTTGAGCTGAAGAGCTAAGGGACAGCGCCCAGGCCCAGAGTTCAGGCCCCACAACCGACCAAAAAGAAGAAGATAGGATAGACCCTAAAATTAAGTTATGCTGTTACTTTTGTTTTTCATTAGGTAATGTGGGCTAGAAACTTTTAAAGGATGTAGTTACTTTTTATTTGATCTTCTTTCCAAAAATATTGTCTATTCCTATTTAGATACTTATATTTAATTACACAAGAAAGCATCTAAATTATAAAGACGTGTATCTTATAAGCATCTCTTAGGACTGTTTATTAACTCCATGATCCAAACCCTTACCTACCACTGTCTGTTTTGAAATGGGGGGGAGGGTTATTTATTTCATGTATGGCCCTGGCACCTTTTGCAACTGTATAATGGCACTGAATTAAGAAGTAATGAGGTTCCTCCATGGTATGTACTTATCTGGGTTTTCATCCTCTCTCACTTCTGCAAGAGATACACTTTGTAAGAAGCTACTCCTGCTAGGCTCAGTGACCCATTCAACTTTTGCTCCCAAGGTTACTTCAGGGAAACTGGAGGAAAGGGGGGAAATGGCTGCAGTGCTGGCCTTTGAAGAAAGATCATTTGTATTTACAAATTATTTCCACTTGTTTTATTGCTGTTACTTGCCCACTCCAATATATATTGAACACCTTGTGATATGTTCTATGTACACATGCTTCTGTTTGTGTATGAACATTGTTCATTAGATTTTTTTAAAAGCAGTTGTATTCATTTTAAATCCCTAGTTAGGCAATTCAAAATTTAAATTTCCTTGGCTGTTTTAACTACATTTTAAGAGGAATGCTTCTCTTTCTTTAATTTCATTTGCAAATATTGTATATTATTTTTCTTAAAAAAGAAAAAGCAATTTTGGTGATGGGTTTTTATAGTGGGCGAACTTTTAAACATTGATATGAGTGATTAAACAAGTAGTTTCTTTTTACTAGTTTCATTTCAATTTTTTCAATAAATGCATATAACTATACCCACTTTGTATCTGGAGACTGCCATCTAGTTAGAATTCTCTCTTGATAGATGAGCCCGAAGGATAGAATAAAAAATGATAAAATATACTGATCACCCTGTAATATGTTCAAGAGCAGAACACATAATTAAAGAAATGGTTGCTTTCCCCAGCATTTGTGGGAGATGAAGGGAGAGGGCCAGGCAGCAGGGGGGGTGGGGAATACAAGGAGAGAAGAAGGTACATTTCTTTTGTGGGTGGTCTTTATTTCTCTAGAGCTGAAAACAGAAGCCATTCATTTTTGTTAAAAACAGTCATCATTGAGGTGACAGATCTTGGGTCATGGATGATTCAAGCCTAGAAAATAAGAAGTCTGAAGAATTAGAAGAAAGATTATCAACAGGGCTTGTTTATAAAGAAGCAGTTTTCTTGTTTTGTGATTATCTGGTTTACTATGAATTGCTTTCAGTCTATCATATATTTTGTTTGGCTGAAAATTGACAGGATAGCATATTCCATTTGTTAGGTTTGTTGGGTGTTTTGTAGCAACAGCGTTTAAATTCGAAACTGTATTTTTTTCCTACATGGAATAATGTAAAAAAATGTTAAAGATTAAAGAGATCTTAGGACCTACTTTATCCAGCCTGAGTGTTCCTTAGATTAAAAATAACTAGGCTTGGGCTGGGAAAGTGGCTCAGTGGTAGAGTGCTTGCCTTGCGTGCATGAGGCCCTGGGTTCAATTCCTCAGCACCACATAAGCAGAAAAAGCCAGAAGTGGTGCTGTGGCTGAAGAGCTGAGGGATAGCGCCCAGACCCAGAGTTTAGGCCCCATGACCAACAAAAATTAAAAAAACAAAAACAAAAACAAAAAACTAACTAAGGAAGCCAATAAGTTAATTTACACAGGCTCTCACCATTCGTTGCAGACAGGCTAGACTGTTCTGCCTACATATTTAAGCTCTCTAATGACCCTTCTGGTGATACTTAAGACCCCAGATTCATCTATACATGACAGAACTAATAATTTCTCTGTAAGTAATAGCCTTTTTTAATATTATATCATCTTATACTAACTCTTGAACAGAAAAGAATTTCTTTAAATTTCAAGTCAGTTAACATGGTATCTTATTTATTGATGATACTTACGACTAACTGTCAATGAGTCAAAAACCCAGCTAATAATATTTCCTGTTTTACAACAGTAGTTGTATTAGTTTGTAAACACAACTCTTCATGTCAATGGGTATTTTTTCAGGGGGCTTCAGATAACACAATCCTATCTGGGAATATCCAAATTAAGACTGTTTGGAGTGCAGTCAGGAAAGCTCACTATCTAGTGTAGGAAATACTTCCTCAGCATCCTACCATGTGGGCATCAGCTTTTCTGAAAACCTTCCAGTGTAAACACATCCACTCCTACATAAGACAAGTCTCAGTATAAACTTACGTTTCCTTTAAATGGAGCCTCAATTATATGTGAAGTTGCTAGCATAGTCTAATAAACTACATTCGTTGCGTTTAGCATATTCCACAATTAATATATTGAGCCAAATAAATAGAAACTAGATTGAATTTAACGCACATTTACATTTTGTGTCTCTTCCCTACTCACATTTTTCTTTCACTGATATAACATATGGCTTGTAGAGGTGAGTAATTTCTTCAGCGCTATTTTTGTCTTAACTCTACAAACCCGAAAGATCTCTGTTGGGCCCACATCCATGTGGCACTTTAAATTTCCTTTTTCATTTCCTTTTTATTTTACTTCTAAGAGATTATCAAGGCTTCCATTTATTTAGTGAAAAATACGTTTTACTGCTTTCTGTTTGCATGATATACTAAGTGTCTGTCTGCCCTGAAAAATCTTTTTGTTTTGTTTTTTTGCATTTTTAACCATCCTCTAGAAAAAGGAAGAATACCCCTTTTTTTACTCCAATTCAGTTAGTCCTGGGTGACCAGAACTGGTCATGATTATAGTATGTGTTTGCTAGCTTATAACAATGAGTCTAGCCATGGACTCCTAAGCTATGCCTGGTCCATTAGAGTATACTGTGTGGGACTTCAAATTGAGCCTGATGTGTTACTACATAAAGAAACCATTGTGGACTAAGATGGAGTCATCCAGTATTCAAAGAAGGCAGAAAGGAAAGATTAAATCAGGAGACTCTTCTTGATGTGAAGTCTCTAGTTCTATACTTTGAGGGCTACATATGAAGCTCCTGTGATAAGAAAGTTCCAGAATCAGGAGGGAAATTTAGGTTGGCTAGTTTCTAGTCTGGTAGCATTGATAAGGTCTTAACTTATAAAAGTTATTTATAAAAGATAAATTATTTGATTATTTCCATTTAGTACAAATCAGTGCCAGGAATAGAAAAGAGATGCTTTCCATGAGAGTTGTTACCTTCCAAAAATATTCTTCTCTACTGAGACTAACAAACTCTGTTAGTTTAGGTTATTCCTTTGGACTCTTATGCTGTCTTAATGACTCCTGTATTAAATGTGGTTACCACATCTCAGCTCAAGGCATAAAAGACCCAGGTATAGTGATAGGTATGTGTAGTGCACAGTCAAAACACTAGAAGGGGAAAATGATTGGGCAAATTTGAGCAGAAGGCATTGCACTCAGCACAACTAATGTGCATTTAACTACTAATGTGAATTCCATGTCCTTGTTTTCCTTTGAGAGAGATAATCTTGTTGAGAGGGGACAACACAACTTCTCCATGTACCTCTCACAAGATGACTCAGCCTGATATCAGAGGGAAACACTCTCGGTGGCATTTTTAATATATAATAAAATTGATTGTCATTTTTATTTGAAATATTACAAATATAGCCTGCTAGCTCAACTATTAAATTATTTTAAAACCAAAAGGATTTTCAGAAACCTTCAAGCGTAAAACCCACACATTTATATTTGTGGATTTAAACTATTATAATTAGGTCTATAGATACGTAGAAATTAGTTCCATTTTAAATAATAAAACTTGAGGAACATTCTCCTGGAAATTGAACTGACTACAGAATATGATGAGGTTATAGATAGGTAAGGTACAGTTAGATAAGATATTCATTACTAATAACACTTTAATGATAATGCTGGAATTCCCTCTTCTCCCCCAGGGATTGAATCTGAGTCCTGATACATGTTAGGAAACTGTTCTAGTACTGAGCTTCATCCCCAGCACATTAAAAAAAATATGATCTCACTATGTACCTCAAGCTAGCCTTAAACTATAGATCCTCCAGCCTCTGCCTCCTGAGTCTTGGGATTGCAATCATACCACACTGCCTAGTTATTATTTCTTTATCATATGAAGAATAGGAAAACTGCGCCATGGTAGAATGATAGAGTGCACGTACAAAGCCCAAAGTATAATGCCCAGACCTGCCCCAAATTTTTAGAAAAGAATAAGAAATTGAATTTATGGTCAGAATCTCATCATTTTGGTTCCCACTGCTAGTAACAAGTTGTGCATCCCTAATTCAAATCTCCAAATTATGAAGTGCCCCCAAATCTGAAGCTTTCTGAGTGCTGGCATGATGCTACATGCACCTATGTGATGGTTCCCAGTTGAAAGCAAATTAAAAGTATTATATGAAATTTCCTTTGGGTTATGTGTGTTTACACTTGGTTCCCATTCCCAAGATAGCTCAATATGTGAGTTCAGTAGCATAGATAGATAGATAGATAGATAGATAGATAGATAGATAGATAGATAGATAGATAGATAGATAGATAGATAGATAGATAGATGATAGATAGATAGAGATGTAGAATATATAGACTTGGAAATATAATACATTCCTGGTCTCAATCATTTCTGATAAGGGATACTATGTGAATGCAAAAGATTTCATTTTAAATGCTACTCTGTAGAGTGCAACATACTAGCAATCTTTGCCCTAATGGAGCCAGTTAGCCAACAAGGAAGTAGAATATAAAAACCATTGGTAAGTGCAATAAGATCAGGTCCTCGACCACAATGAAGTGTCATCGATGGTAAGAAGGATAAATGTTTTAACTAAAGCAGTCTATCTTTGAGGACAAGAGGTTGAATTGACCCTGATGGAAGAGACATGGCTACAGTGTTAAGTGAGAGGCTGAGGCATACAACGCTCTAGGGTTAGAAGTGTATTTATTTTTTCTAATACAATTCTTTCCTGGACACTTTCTGAATGAGTTGCTTTCCTCATGTTCATTCATAAAGTCAATTCAAACTTCATTTATTCTTAGGAATAAGGAAACTTTGGATTTGAATGAGGCCTGATTATAAAGACTTTTTAAATAGTTCACTAGCAGGTAAAATGTGTTTGCCAAATGGCACATGGTTACTCAAAAATAAAGCCTTAATTTCAATGAAAAAGATAGGGCTTCCATTACCATTTATATATAAATATCTTCTGCTAGACCAGTCTTGCCAAGTTAGAGTTTACTAATGCAAGTAATGAGAAAGTTATTCATTTTACCTTCACAATCGTGCAAGTGTGTCATAACCTTTATTCTTGGGTTTTAAACACCATTGAGTACCTAACCTATGTATTCAGAAAATACTTCTTTATAGTTTACTGCTAGTATGCCATCAAAGATACATCATGCTCTTCCCTCGTCTTTGAAATTTATCACATTATGGATTCTTAATATTTTGTACATGTTATGTGTTAAAGAAATTGTTTACAAAGAATGAGAAAATTATGCAGGTGTTTTCTTGTTACAGCCCCAAACATTATCATTATTACCTGCATTTTATGGAAAATTGGACACCATGTATTGCTGTTGGTGATTGCTACTTGTAATATATAAACAGAGAATTTTACATTGCATAGTTTTTATCTAAGTCAGTTATTATTTGTTAGATATAATTCATGGGATAAATATTTTATAGTTAGGAGTATATTTTGATCTGCTGATTCTAAGGAATTCTTTTTATGAGTTAAGTCTAAGTTTGTTACTTAAGCTTATTACTTTTAAAATGCATGCCTAAGTTCAGTGCAGTGGCTAACATTTTATAAACACAGATATTTCTGGTTGCTGTTGGGCTGCTCTATATTTTCATGTTGTTCTACTGATGGCATAAATTTTAGGATGTGGGAAATAACATCTGATTTGTGAAGATCTACTTTTTAGATGAAACCAAGTTAATGACAAATGTAGCCAGTATAGAGCGTAAAGCCAACAGTAGCATCTTTACTGATTCTAAAAAGCAGACAGAAATGAAGAGTACAATTGTGGCTAGCTCTTATTTTTGTAAAAAAGTGATTTCTGTGTGAGACATATTAACTCCCAAGTATTTTAAGACATGGATATAAACTTAAGCTTTGTAGATACTTTGCTTAATATTTCAGATCATGTGAGTTATAAGATTGTCAGCATTTGGATATAAATTTTTCCTTTGTGGATTTATAGTGGCTTCCATTATGAAGTAGAGTTGGGGAATTCTCAGTACCTGGGAACTATTATTTGTGGCTGACTTTTTTGTCTACAAATACCAAAATTTAAAAATATAAAGGAATCTTATTCTTAAGATTTCCCCAAGCTTTTAGATAATGATGCATTCTTTTCTCTTTATTTTTTATTATAATCTTTTTGGCTTATATATTGAATGTGTGTGTTTGTGTATAGTAGTATTAAGGCTATTTGAAAGATTATAGACATAAAGCAAATTTTAAAGTTAAGAACTACTGGAACCCTCTGATTTTACATATTAATCACACACCTTTCCTGTGGCTACAAAGGTGGCCTCTTGATACAGCTCCAACCATTCTACTCTTTCTCCCTAAATTAGACTCAGGACTCTCTGTGTATGTGTGCCATTACCATGACTCCATCGCTTTGTGATTACTCATATGTATGTCCTCTTGTGAATGTCACTTTTCATCTTCATATTCCAGCACCTGGGACAGAGATTGGGCCATAAATATTTATTGTTTGTGAAGCTGTGAAGGAGTCTTATTTCCATGTGTTACTTACAGAAACTTATCTTATTTTTCTACGGTAACTATTCATATATCCTAAATGGTTAGAACATTTAGACAACAAAACAATGTCCATAAGAGCTTTAGTCAGTCATCCTCCTCATTCTGATATTGCCCCATCTCTATACCATCAGCTCTGAGCTGCAGTGCTATATACCTTCCTCTCCCATTTCACTGTTGAAGAGCACTATTCCTCTGAAAAGGTTGGTAACAGCCTGGATGTAAGTCTGTGTCTCTACAAGAAGAAAAAGCCATAGGTATAGTAGGCATTAGTGCTATTTTGTAATACAATTTTCTTTCCACTCTTGCTCATTCAATTATTTTGAATTAAGTTGTGCTTTCAAGAAGATAATATGTCTTACATTTTGGTTTGACTTCTTTGTGGTAGTGTTTTCCCACCAGGTCTCAAATTAGGAACTAATGAATGTAATTCACTATATGTTTTTGATTAGAAGATAGTTGGACTCATCACCAGCTTGAACAAGTAGGCCCATCTTAGGGTAGAAGCCTTGTCTAAGCTTTGTTCATATTCCCTCAGCAACTTGAAACTGAGAGCGGAAAAGCAGTGTCACATCTGGGCATTTCAATATCTGCATAAGGATCCATTTAGTTTCTGTGAGATCTAACACTCAGATGACCAAAAGTTAAACAGTAGCTGGGCACCGGTGGCTTACGCCTATAATCCTAGCTACTCAGGAGGCTGAGATCTTAGGATCATGGTTCAAAGCCGGCTCTGGCAGGAAAGCCCATGAGACTCTTATCTCCAATTAACCCCCAGAAAACCAGAAGTGGCACTGTGGCTCAAGTGGTATAGCACTCGCCTTGAGCTGAAGAGTTGAGGGTCAGTGCCCAGGCCCCACGACCAACAACAACAACAACAAAAAAGTTAAACAGTAAAAACCAATGCATTTATGTGAACAAAAATGTGATTGTGGATAAAAATCCATCATTAATGCAGAATTCTCTTTGGGTGTCAAATAAATCCTATAACTCACAAGAACTGGAAAACTGCATTGGAGCCAGTTTTTTTATATTTATGTTCTCTTTTAGAGTCACATACAGATCCTTGTCCCCAGCTTCAAATAGAATAAATAATCACATATCAAATTTCCTGATGGGACACATTTCTCAAATAGAGGGGAAATTATTCACAATGAAGCACAACAATGTTGAGTGGTTATTATTGTGATTTCTAACCCAAGGGGTCGAGGAACTAGTGACTTAGTAGGAATTAGTATCTGATTATATCATGTATATTATCTAGTTTGTGCCTGGCTTTATCTGTGTCCTACTTACAATGTTGTATTTACGTTAAACCATTAGTCATTTTTTCTTTTCAGATGGAAGGATTTTGCTTTTTTATTTTTTTTCATAAAATAGAACATTGTTGGGGTAAGCCCAGATGTGCTTAGATCTCAACCAGACATTGTGGTGCACACCTACAATCCTAGCTATGCCAGGAAGCTGTGGGTAGGAGGATCACTATCCAAAGCCAGCTTCAGACAAAACCATGAGATCTTGAAGAATAACTAAAGAAAAAATGATTGATGGCATGGCTCCGGTGTTGGAGCGCTTACCTAGCAAGTGTAAGGTCCTGAGTACCATAAGAAATTACCATTAAAGAAATTACCAAATTACCAAAAAGAAATATTGCAATACTTATTAAATAGGATACTTTTAGGTTGAGATCTAATAGCACACTTCAGGAATGGTGTGATTTCACTTGGAATTACTTAATGGTGCATAAGTAAAGTAAAAATTTTAAGCTACACTAAGAAAATTCATAATGATTTTTTGTGTTTTTTTTTTTGTTTGTTTTTAAGTGCAGACTCAATTCTTCTGATACGGTGCACTGGGTAGATCTTAGTTTTGTTAAGCTCTTCATTTTTATATTCTTTCTCCTCAAATATCCCATGTCTTCCATTTTCCTACTTATTACTTTCCATCAAATCTTAATATTAAACTCACCAGGCCTTTCTGTCCCCTACCTGACAGAATGTTGCTGACTTCTCTTTCATTAGGTATTCTGGATCATTGATAAATCACTAGGCCCTTTAAATGTTTCTCCTCCTGTGTCTACCAACCACTCAGCCTTAGTGCCATCGAACTGTCTGTGGTCCACACTCCTGCATGCAAGCTCCTGACATTACTGGAAGGAAAACCTGTGTAACCATGGTGGTTGGTTGCATTACAGATTTATGAGCTCCAGCCTTAGCTGGGCTCTCAATGCTAGTCATTAATCTTTTGTCTTTATGTCCAGTCATTTTTTTTGTCCTTTTCCCTGAACAATTGTTCCCAAACTGCAGTGATCTCCTCTTCTTCTATCCATATACTCATTTTCAAAGGAAGACATGGACTCCTTGTAATTTCAAACTCCAGTCACCTCTCAAATACATTTTTCAAGCCATTTTGTAAGCAACTTGCACTTTTCCTTCCCCAAAGCACAAAAAAAGGTGCTAACATTATGAAATTGCATAATAGCTGGTGACCCTCTTGATTCTGTGCTTGTCATTCCAGTGCATGTGATCACCAGTGATGATCCAACTCTAAGTTTAGTGATCATTAAGACTTGCTTGATCTTTTTTTTTTTTTTTAATAGCAGTTGGCAATTGGCGATCAGTTTGGCCTTTGAGTCCTTCCTGTCTTGGCATCTATAACTCACCTGTTTGTCTCCCCATTTCTTATCAGCTTCCCCTTCAGTTTTTCTTTCTCCATTAACTCATTGAGTTCCCTGGAGTTTAGGCTCTCTTTTGGTTCTCATTCTGTACACTCTCTCCGGCAGTCCTGCTGCCCTTTTTGTAACTTAGTTACTCAAAATGAGCTCAAGTTCTATATTTCCAACTGTTACCAGAGTCCTTTATCACCTCAGACCTCACCTTTTCCTAAACTGAGCTCTACACCACTATCTGATACTGAAACATGTTCAGTTCACTCTGTCTTTGTTAGTGAAAGGCATTGCTGTGTTAAAATGAACTTTAAGTTCATTCCTTACTCCCTACATTTTTCAATTATATTTTATTTACTTCATCTACTTTATAGTTCATCTTTGTATTCCCTCTGTATCTAGGCTAGTGCAGTGTTAAACCTCAATAAATGTTTAATTTCACTTTATTTCTCACAAAAGTATAGGCAACTAGAATGTAGCTGAATTCCAAGGGACATATCTGTCTTCAACTTTGATATGTATATTAATGTTTAGGCCTGCCTGAAAGATACATCACAGTTTATGATGCCTGGAGGCTAAAATTTTTCTGAGGTAAAGTATGCTATTAGAGTCATAGTATTTCAATTCATGATTTTGACCTTGTTCATTAAAAGCAAAGTGGGCAACTTGAGTCTCAAGGACCTGTATTGCTGGAAATATTAGCTTGAAGCCTAGAATTCAATTACCATTGATTGCTTAGTCCAAAGCAGTTTATTGTTATCTTTTCCCTAAAACAAAATCAATTATGCTTGCTTGTGCATTTTTATCAACAGATCTTCTATTTGAAATTGATTAATGAATTGAAATACAATGTCCTATAGAAAATATGAAAAACAAAGTGGTGTTCTTAGATAACACAACATGTTAATGATTCACAAAGAATATCAGGAAGCTCAGTGGGAAAGGCAGTGGGTATAATGGTAACATTTAATTAAACTTTAAACACTGCTTAAAGTTAATATCAAAGAAAACTCTATTTCTTTTATAGGACAGTATATTTTTACTTATAAAAAGTTAACCAAAATAATTGGAATTTTCATGGTACTTGTAATTTTAAATCATTTTTTCTATAAACAATTATGTAAATATCTTTTTTTTTTTTTTTTTTGTCGGTCTTGGGGCTTGAACTCTGGGCCTGGGCGCTGTCCCTCAGCTCTTCAGCTCAAGGCAAGCGAGCGCTCTACCACTTGAGCTACAGCGCCACTTCTGGTTTTCTAGTGGTTTATTGGAGATAGGAGTCTCACAGTCTTTCCTGCCCGGGCTGGCTTTGAACCATGATCCTCAGATCTCAGCCTCCTGAGTAGCTAGGATTACAGGCGTGAGCCACCAGCGCCCGGCAATATACAGAATAAATAAAGATGAAAGAATTAGAAGTTCATATAAAGAGAAGTAATCAGATTACACTGGTTTGAAAAGAGTATTCAAAGCAGTTACTTTAGCGTGCAAATTTCAAACATAAGAACATGTTTAAAGAGAACATGGAAAAGTTTTTCAAATATCAGTAAGCAGCATATAAATTATGAACTATCAGCCTGTATGTTTTAATTTTGGTAATGGAGAGAGGAATAAATACAGTATTATTTTATTTTAGAATTTTACTCTGCTTTAGTAAACAAAAGCACTGCAATGTTAAATGGCTTTTCTAGTGTCATAGCTAATGAGAAATGTCATTCTTGTTGATTCATCTGCTTCCAAGTCTTACTAGTTTTTCTCATCTCTTGAATGGACATTTGCTCTTTGCAACAAGCTAATTTATCCACTTTATTTTCCTATGTCTGGAACACAGTGGGTGTTGCATGGTGTGTGTGTGTGTGTGTGTGTGTGTGTGTGTGTGTGTGTGTGTGAAATAAATTGGGCTAATGTAAAGTGAAATTTCAACTCTTGAACTTTCTCTTAAATGTTTTACTACCCAGGTATTATATTTATAAACATAAAAGAATGTGTTCTAAACTTCAATATAACAAAACTATATTTGTTAAGTTCTACAAATAAAGCAATAACAAATAGGTAAAAGATGAATATTTTATTGTTAATTTATTGGAGGTCAATTTCATTACATTCTATTAGCTATCTATTGCTTCATAAAAAAGTACCCCAAATCTTAGCATCTTAAACTAATGGACATTTCTTGGAGCTTGAACTCAGAGCTTTGTGCTCTCACTTAGCGTTTTCTGTCATTGTGAGGCTCTCACTTGATCTAACACCTCCACTTTCAGCTTTTTGCTGGTTATTGGAGATAAAAGTCTCAAGGATTGTGTACCTGAGCAATTTCAAACTGAGATCCTCAAATCTCAGCCTTCTGAGCATCTAGGCCCATAGGTATGAGCCACTGGCACTCAAAAACAAATACTTTTTTTTTTTTTGCCAGTCCTAGGGCTTGAATTCAGGATCTGGGTGCTGTCCCTGAGCTTCTTTTGCTCAAGGCTAGCACTCTACCACTTGAGTCACAGCACTACTTCTGGCTTTTTCTGTGTATGTGGTACTTAGGAATTGAACCCAGAGCTTCATGTATGCTAGACAAGTACTCTACGACTAAGCCACTTTTCAAGCCAGATACTTCTTTTTTTTTTACAGTTTCTATGGATCAAGAATTCAGGTGTAATTTAGCTTGGTCCTTGAGCTCCTCATCTCTCAGAGGGTTGTAATCCACATGTACATTGTAGTTAGTAGGTATCTGTAGACTGGACTACAGATCAAAGCTCATTTATGTGACTGTAGGCAAGTCTCAGGCCCTTGTTAGATATTGGTTGAAGGCATGAGTTGCTTTGTTTTTCCTATAAGACACTGTCTTTGGGGAAGTTTAAAAAGAAAAAAAAGGGCATCAGACCCCCTTCAGGGCTAGAGAGAACAAGAAAGGTCATATTAGACAAAAGACAGTCCCTTTGAGTCTTACTCTTGGACTTGACAAGTCATTTTTATTGCCTTCTCATCATTAGAAGAATGGTCTAAAGTTTACTCTATATTTAGGAGGAGGTGTTTCACTGGTCTGTGAACATGAGGATGTCAGCATCATTGGGATATCATAAGGCTGCCTTCCACATTCATATTAAATGACATTGTTTCATGCTGTAAATCAAAAGAAATGAAATTTGCATGTCTGACTTTTACCTTATGCTGACTTTTTAGGGGAAAAGTTATAGGAATTCAGTTCAAAGTGACTTTAACCAAATTAAAAACAAAACCAAAAAACTTATTTAACAAAAAGTGTCAGGGTTGTCCTGACATTAGACCTAGCAGCATTCTTCCCCTCCTCCCCCTGCCAATTCTACTCTGTAGTTCTGAATGAATTTTATTGATTGATCCTATGCTCCATAGTGGTCCCCATGGCTGGGAACAGGGACTGGGGGACATGGAATGACCAGATTGATCAGTTTAGAGTCATCTATTCAACCTAAAGCCTAGAAGAAAGTGTTAGGAACAAATCATTAAATCTTATGAACAGAAAAGAACAAAATAGAAAAATTGAAGTGTTATTATACTAGGACTGGCTAAAGGGCAAAGAAATCACTGAGGGCAGCGTTACCTATCTGTCTCCTTTATGTCCCATCCTGTCCTAATTCATATAGTTTATGGTGTTTGTAGTTTCCTCAGTACATTTAAGCTGTTATAACAAAATTCTACACATGGGTGGCATTATAAAAAACAGGAATTTAATTTTTCACTGCCCCATTAGCTGGAAGGTCTGAGAACAAGAACCTGGAAGCCAATGAGGGCCTGTTCCTCACATATAGTATCTACTATGTGCCCTCAGATTGGGAAATGTCCATTGCTAGAATGAAAAAGGCAGCGCCCTGGGTTCTCTTTTATGAGGACACTAATGTCATCCATGAGAATCAGTTCTCATGATGTCATCACACCAGATAGTCTACAATTTTAATTTAGACCATAGAACTGATATATATAAATATGTACAGGTTAATGTATCTCTCTTGGCAGGAATCAGAAAAGAACTGCATTCCTTACAAAATGGTTTAGATTAAATAACTGTTTAATATCCATAACAAAAGTAAATCACAGTTTTGAAATATGGATGTGTTCTACTGAAGCAAAATGCCTCTTGTACCTTTTGAGTAACCTTTAACTCTTAGTAGAGCACATCCTGTGACTAGGTCCATTCATCTATCTGAAGACTTAGAATGTAAACCAAAGCTTTATTAATGTGTCAGCTTACAAAAACAAACAACAACAACAACAAAAACAGGTATCTGTGACAGATGATATTTGGGATCAGCTAGAGCCATCTAGGGGCCAAATATTAGGTGTCCAGGGTCACATACCCATTAATAAACCCATAAACAGTAGTCACGGTTTCTTGGTCGATGTCATATTGTTGGATCTCTCCCCTTTCAAGTATCTAAAAGGTTAGATCTGGTGGAGGGGGAGGGTCAGATCTAGCTCTTCTTGAGAGATTAGATAGAATCCTTGGATTGCTGTTGTGATTATATTAAATTGCAGGAGAGCAGTTAAAAACCACAAATCATGTGTCCCAACCTCCATGCCATTTTCAATCATATGGTTCCATGTGTACACTGGTCCCTACTCATGATGCCTCATGGCTCATTTTTATCCTGGACCTGGGTGGACCTCTGAGGTCAGTATGTCCCAACATGCCAAAGCTCTCCCCACTGTGCTTCCAGCTAGAGCATTTTGCAGACAGAATGTTAGGGAGAGAGGCCGTTTGAGCAATATTCATCCATGAGTGCTTATCATTAGCCATTATGTGAAGCCTGAGAATATTGAGAAAAATGGCATAATCCCTGTCTGAGGATGTGGTGAGAGAGAAATGAGCTTGAGTCAGGGAGAAGAACAGCAGCTTACCTTGTCCCATGTTGCATGGCCACCAAGGAAAATTTGCAACCTGACACTATCCATACCTCCTTCTGATGGTAGGTTGCCACATGGCTCACAGAGTGTTGTCCCTCTAGGTCTGTCACTAACAAAATACAGCCTCTATGTGTTGAAACACTTGACAATGTTCGGCCACTGTGCCATTTCACAATTTTCTGCCACTCTTGCTTTCCATTCTTGTATTGATGTCTTGCCATAGGATCATTTTGGTTTCTTTCTTTACCCATGCCTATAAATTCTCAATCTTTCACATCTCTCCTAATCAAAACACTATACTATGGCTTTCTTTTTAAAACTCACTTCATGTTTGTGACTTCCAATAATCAGGATTCTATGGTTGCATTTTTGTTTTTGCTTATTAAGATCAATGAATAACTTAAGTGTTTTGAGAGTTGAGAGACTTTGACTAGATGTTGTTAAAGATTCTCCACATAATCTGTATCTACATGATGATACCTTATGGTGGAAAATTTGAAGCCTCTTCTGATATAAATCTTCATACGTCCTCTAACATTTTTCTTTACCTAGATCTCAGCTTCCCTTTACTTTCTTTCTACACCAGCTCTATTTTTGGAGTTTGAGACCTATGCTGACTAGTAAGATATCAAGTGGATAGTACACATTAATGGATTATAAAATTGGTTTGAGAGTTGGTCTTTAGGGCTGGAAAAGCAGCTCACTAGTACATACCCTAGTCTTGGTTCTCAGAACCAGGAAGAAAATACAAAGCATGTATAAAGTCCTGGTGTTGATTTCCAATACCAAGGAAGAAAAAGAGAGGGGGGGATGGGAGGAAGAGAGAGATGATGAGAGGGATGGAGAAAAGGAAGGAAGGAAGAAAACATGGAAAGGAGGGAGGGCAGAAGGAAAAGATAGATAAATCAGCGTTCAAGTATAATGTATGTTACAACTTGGAAAGTACTAATAGTCCCACTGTGTGCTGGGCTCATGAGTTCAACCTTACTGCTTCAAGGAGATATAAACAACCCAGAACTGCTAGAGAAGAATGGCTGGACATAGGAAGGAAGCACAGGCCCTTTCTTAAGGAACAGAGGTGTTTAGCATAGCCAAGAGAAGATCTCATAGAAAAATATCAGAGGGAAGCTACTACTTCATGCCGTCTAAGAATTTGCTTTGTATGGGTTTTAAAAGCAAGGCCAACACCAATGAGTAGGAAAGATCTCTCTCTCTCTCTCTCCCTCTCTCTTTCCCTCTCTCTTTTCTTGAAAGCAATACTGCATATTTCTTTTTTAAATTTTATTTTATTTTCAAGGTGATGTACAGAGAGGTTACAGTTATATATGTAAGGTAGTGAGTACATTTCTTGTCGAACTTGTTACACCCTCCCTCATTTTTCTTATTGATGCTGGAGAAGGAATAAATGCTGAGAACCATGATGGCCACCAGCATGTGTATTACATATTAACTCCAGTAAACTGATGGAATCTGGATCTATCATGCTGTTATTGTGAGGGACACTGTGGGAAAGTGAACTCGATTTTCCATGCTAACTCAGCCCCTTCTTATTGTAAAAATACCCACCTCTGACTCCCAGTGTTGAAGTCTCTAAAAGAGAATAGTACTAATACCAGTTCCAGGATACTGAGGCTATACCCTGAGGTGATTCACTCAATGTAGCCACTAGAGTGCCATTCACACAGTAGGTGATCTTGTTATTATTGGGAAAGATGGTGAGTTCAAAGAATTTTTTGTTTTTTTTTGGTCAGAAAGCAGTGATATTTACCATAGGAGAAAAAGTAGCACATGTGTCATCTTTGGGGTATAGTTGAATGAAATGATTACTTATGCTCAATTCTTTTAAGTTTTCTTGTTATATAGTTATCTACTTAAGAAAAATAACCTAGAGGAAATCTTGGTTAAATTTTGGGATTTCCCCCACCCCCGCTTCCATTTTCTTTTTTGTATTTCCTTCCCTGCTTATGTATCATAGAACAAAATTATAATAATTCTTTGGAAAGGAAACACCATTTCTGTTCTTTTAATCCTGGTAAGTAAAAAAGTCATTACACAATGAATGAAGTCAAAGAAATGTACTTTGCAGCACTGAAAGGATAAATTTATACTTCTTTACTATCTGTTATAGATCAGATATAGAGAAAGCAAATTTGAAGAAGAAAACTAAACCCTCAGACTATCTTTTGCCAGTTATAATATGCCTATCTGAATATATCTTTTCTTATATTTGTACTGAACTTAAAATAATGTTCAAAGCACTTTAGGGAGCAAGTGGTTATTTAGACTTTATTTGTAGGACCTGATCTTAAATATCCATGAATACTTAAGGGGAAAACTGTGAAATTAATATGTTGGCCATGACTCTTTTGCCCTGCTTATTCTATGTTATAGACAATGTTGCCAAGGAAATAAAGTTGTAGCATTAAAAGAGATACTATTTGCAAGATCATCTCTGGGTGTTGAATAATTCCTAGCCCTTGGAGCACAGTCCTTTCACAGATAACTGGTTGCTGAGAGAAGGGTAGTGCCTATGAAGATAGCTTTGGTCCAATCCAATGATTGTATTTTCCTCAGATATAAATGAGAGCAACTGTATTATAGTTCAGAAGCTCACTGTTTTGTTTCCATGGCATTATAGTGATCAAGAAATACATCTACTTGTTTGTTTATTCTTCAGTGTAGAATTGCTACAATGTACTGTTAATCCAAAGAAGCAATATTACACCTTAGTTAACATCTTAAGAATAAGGAGTAAAAAAATAATTAGAATCTTGACACCTCTACTTAATTGAATTTTAACCTTGTCCAAGTATATTAGCTTTTTCAGGAATCTTTAGTTTCCCTCTGTCAAATGTGGGTAATTATTAGACCTGCTGTCTCTTGTAAAGATTAGGAATGCCTCTATTACAAGATTGCTACTTGGTAAACATAGTATCTACTGTTATTAATAGGAAAATGGTTTATGAGTCGGTGATTTATGGTAAAGCTAGATTATGATCCCAGCTTTAACACTAACTAGCTCTGTAATTTTGTGTTGCTTACATCAGTTTTCTGGCCCTTTGTTCTTTAGCTACAAAAATTAAGAAAAAATTTATCAGATGATCTTGAATGTTATGTCTAATTCTACAGCACATTCCTGGGCATCAGAAGTATTTGAAAACTCAAAGTATAGCAAATGCATCCACCATTTTGTTTAATTATTTCAGTCTTTGCTTAAATATTTCTTTATGTACTAGAGACCTTAGGCTTCCCTCCACCTTTATCTCTCTCTAGGAATTTTATTGCCTTTAGTTCCGGGAAAGGTGTGAAGGAGAAAATTAACATCAGCTTGCTATTGTGTGAACACTAACTGATCTTAATTGCTCTATTTAAGATAACTCTTTGTTCACTTTGTAAATCCTGTTTCAGTCTGGATTCTTAGTGTTCTGTTATCAGCCATCACTTGATAGAACAAAGTTACCTAATATTCATATGAAAGTGCGTAAGTTCTTAATATACAATTTTTTTTTCACAGTTATAGAGCTTGAACTCTGGGCCTGGGCACTGTCTCTCAGCTTTTCAGCTCAAGGCTAGCATTCTACCATTTGAGCCACAGTGCCACTTCCAGTTTTCTGGTGGTTAATTGGAGATCAGAGTCTCCCTGACTTTCCTGCCTGGGCTGGCTTTAAACCACTGTCCTCAGATTTCAGCCTCCTGAGTAGCTAGGATTACAGGCTAGGATTACAGCCAGTGCCTGGCTTTGAGGCATTTTTCAGATCTGAAAATTTTTCAGATCCAGGCCAAGAAATAGAACATCACAAACCTTAAAATTTCCCTCATACCTTTTCCAGTCATTCAATCTCATGGAGCAAAATCAATATCTTAATCTCTAATGGGATGCCACAGATTATCTAGCATGTTCGTGAAGTTGATGTAAATGACATAGTACAGTAGGTAGTTTTTTCTATTAGATATATATCTTGGAATAGAATTGGTGGGTCATAGTGTGTGCAGATATGTTCAGTTTTAATTGACACTGACAAACAGTTTTTACAAATGGCTATGCCTGTTTATATACTCTACTTTTAGTCCCAGAAGTGAATAAAAGTTCCATTTCTGATTATCTACTTGACTGCCACCATTCTTCAAGAAGATTCCTGTTGTGTATTAAGTTAAACATATTTTGAGACAATATAATGCCTGTCACTTCTATCTCAGGAGATAAGTCATTCAAGTTTATTCAGGGTAGATCCTAGGTATATGAAATGCCAGTTATTCTCGTATATTTATTGCACCTTTGAATTTTGTCCTGAGTTAGAGGGGAATGGAAATGTCCTAAAATTAGGTTATGGTTATCTCTGTGATTGCAATAAGAAAACACTGAGGTGTGTACTTTACATGGGTAAATTTTATGGGATATTAACTTTATCTCAAGCTGTTGGTAAGCTTGGATGGTAAGTTACATGTTCATCCTACTTTTCCCATTTCTACCATTTGCAAATTAAGTTTTATTTTGAAAGAAAGGAAAGGAAGGAAGGAAGGAAGAAGGAAGGAAGGAAGGAAAGAAAGAAAGAAAGAAAGAAAGAAAGAAAGAAAGAAAGAAAGAAAGAAAGAAAGAAAGAAAGAAAGAAAGAGAGAAAGAAAGAAAGAAAGAAAAGAAAAGAAAGAACAAACTTAAGTGAATTTGGCTGCTTCCTTTACAGGTGGTGGAGGAGGGAAACACTAGGCATGGTAGTGCCACCTATAATCCCATCTACTTGGGAGGAAGAGATAAGAGGATCCAGGTTCCAAGTTAGGCAGACAAAATCCTACTCAAAACCAGCCAGACTTGTTACCCCAGCTACTCAGAAGGCAGAGGTAGGAGGATTACAGACTGGCCCCGGGGGGTGGGGGTGGGGGGACTGAGATTTTATCTGAACAATAAAGTAAAAGCAAAGTATTGTAATGTAATTGGCTTAAGTGGTAGAGCCCTTGCCTAACAAACAAGATTGAGAGTGCTGTCCTTTAATGTGGAAAACAAAGAAAGGATAACAACCACAAAACTAGATTTCCTCTGGCATAGTTGTTGGTACTTTTTCCCCTACCCAACAAGGGGCTACTACACTAAGAATTAATGTACTCTTTTGAAAAGGGAACCCTTCCACGGACCATGAGTTCGTGTCAAATAAACACGACTTTTAAAATAAACATTCCATATACACTTCTACTTCTGTTACTGTGGCTGGGTAACAAACACATCATTCACTATTGTGCACAATAACCACTTTGTCATGTCTTGGGTTCTTTGGGCCAAGGGTTCAGATGGAGCCCAGCAGAGAGCATGTCTGCTACCCACTGTCAGAGTTCCATGTTGTTGTTGGCCTAGACCTCATTCAGCTGTCAACCAGAAAGCCTGCATGTGGCTTTTCTACGAGGGCCAGTCTTTGCTTTCTCACAACACAGAACTGGTTCCATGAGGCAGCATTTCAAGAGGGCAAGGTACAAGAAGGCAAGGTAAACATGTCTGACATTGTCACCATATTTTTACCATCTGCTTTTGCAAAAGCTCATGGAGTCACTTGTATTATACTCTGTTGATCAAATCGCAAGGTTTTGTCCAGATTTAGGGGAAGAGGACATTGACCTAATCACCCACTGGGTGGCATGTTGAGGTCACAGCATGAAAAAACATGTGGAATAGAAGATACTGTGGATGCAGCTGAACAGGGAAACTTCCCTATTGAGCTGGATTGCCTCTTTTCTTCTCTATTGTTTCTGTCCTGTTCTATTTGTTTCCATTTCCAGTAGTTTCTTCTAAGGGTGGGGTCTGCCCCAGGAGGGAGTTGTGATTGGGCAGATTTAAGAGCTCACAGCAAGACCAAGATTGTCTCCTCCAGACTTTGGGGCCTTGCTGTGAACCCCAGCCCTCCTGGATTGGGCAGTTTCAGCCAGTTATCCAATCAGTCTGCAATACTCTCCAATGACTTTCTGCTGATTATATGGAGGTCCCCTGTTCTCAGACACAAGACAATGCTACAACTTTTCTCTAATTTCTCTTACATGAACATTGATATTACATTCTTGATGATTTGTCCCCACCTGCTTGAAATGTAATTTTCATTTTTTGATGCAAGTACTGTCCATGGAGTTTGGACTACTTTGCTCTGACTGTTTTTAGGTAGTAAGTTGGGATGACCCCAAATCATGCTGCTGGTACCATCACCGTCTAATCTGAATTTAGACAGAGGAGATGTTTTAAAAATGGAAACTAGATTTTGCGCCTGAGTTAAAAACCTTAAAAAAAAAAAAAAAAAACCCTTCCTGTGGCATCCTATCACACATCCTATCCTATCACAGTCAGGTTAAAACCCAAGGCTTTGCCCTGAGTACTCAGCACATAGGGATTTCATCTCTCTGTCTTCTCTCTCTCTGTCCCTCCCTCTCTGTCTCTCTCTCTCTCTGCATCATCTTCCGTTCCTTCCCTGCTTCAGTGTACATTACCACAACAATCTTCTTGTCTTGAACTTATTGAAAATGAGTTGGATGACTGCTTCTTGTTATGCAAATATTTTAAATATCATATCATGTCCTTACACAGGCTTGACTTTCCTGTCTGTAGTGACTTCTCAGTCATTCTCTACCAGGCTTTTTATTGTCTACCAGATTCATTTTTTATTTTCACTGCTGGATATAACATTACATGATGGTATTTATAATTTCTTATTGGGTCCCCTGTCATGTAAGGAATTCTTCTGTTTCCTTAAACACTGTATATGTTAATAGGTTGGATGGGAGAATAAATGAATGAATGAAAGTAAATGACCAGTATGGATTTCCCAATTATATGATAACCACCATCAGAATTTCTAAATTTCTTTTCTATGGACTTCAATTTATTAAAAGTATTTCTACCTTTTAATATTCTTTGGTACAGTAAACTTGTGATGTTCATAAGAAATATGCATAGAAGGCCTTCTTACATCCGCAAAGTCACAAATATTATATCATAAAACTTTCTCCAAAAAGGGTACTAAAGTATAACTGAACAATTTAAGTTACCTCTTAATGTTTCTTTGAATGTAGAATGAAAATCATTTCCAAAGCCATTAAAATAAATTCAACCACCAAAGTAAATGCTATCCCATATAACACATTTTTTAAAAAAAATTTTCAAGGGGTTCTTTTTCCTTTCAATGCTTTATGGTTTAGCAGATAGAAGAGTCTGGTTTAATTTGTAAACCTGTCATATTGACCAGCAAGAGGGGAAGACAAACTGTCGTTGCAAAGCTTCACTCTGATTTCACTTGTTTTGACTCAAAATTATTTGTTAGCAGAGACATTTTCTTCCAGTACAGCACTCTTCATTGAATAGGTTTTCTGTGTTTACCTTCTTCTCTTTTTTGTTTTCTTAATCTCACTCACCCTAACTGAAGTTTCCTTGCATTCTCAGGCTGACACTGGCTGGAAAGGGGAGATCAGGTCAAGCTCTGCCTTCCTGTGTTCATTTCCTATCAAATCTTGGTGATGTTGGGACAAGGTCCACAGCTTTCCAACGTTTCTTTGTCCCTTGTTTTGATTAAAGTGTTCACTGTTGAACAACTTTGTGCTTTTACTGAGTACATAAGACTGGTTACATACAGAAATATAGTATAACCCACAATGTTGTACAAAAAATCAACCATTTATTCCTTCACCTGCCTACAGCTTATGTTTTCCTTGCAAGATTGGGTGTCTTTATTTTCCTTTCCTGTAATAAATACAACCTGTTCACACATGCAAAAATGTTACTGCCCACTGCTGAGTAGCAATGCTCCTGGTTTCCTACCAGCTTTAGCATCTGTTTCCACTGGAAAAATATTCTGGAATAAGACATTTCGTGCCTTACATTTGGTCACCAAGGAACATACTGCAGAAATAGCAAATATGAGATCACATCTCCATTTCACTAGCAGTAGAAGCTAAGACTTGGAGATGTTAGATAAAATCAAAACTGACTTATTGTGAGTTCATCTATCTCACCTCTAATGTCTTTGCCATTCGTGTATGTGTGTGTGTATGTGAGAGAGAGAGAAAGAGAAAGAGAGAGAGAGAGAGAGAATGACACTCTCTTTTTGGAGCTATAACAGCCCAGTCCAATAGGAATATAACATGAACCATAAATTTAAATCACATAGGTTTTTAATAAAAGCACAAGGTGAAATTAGTTTTAATGATTTTTTATACCAGTGTATCTCAGATAGTATAATTTCAACATGCAACCCATGTAAAATTATTAATGGGGTTTATTCTTTCTTTTGTACATCTTCAAAGTTGTGATATATATTTTACACTTTTAGTGCAATACACATGGTCTAGCTATATTTCAAGTGCTCATTTGGCTAGGAATAGCAAGAGACTACAGTACTGTATCACCAGAAAAAGGGAGGAAAAGAGGGAGGGAGGAGGACAGAATTAATATGCAAAGAGGTAAACAAGGGCAAATATGAAATATTATGCAAAGAGGTAAACAAGGGAAAATATGATTCCTTATGCTTCATCTTTTCTTGATGGTACTGGGGTTTCAACTCGTGGCCTCATGCTTGCTAGACAAGTGCTCTACCATTTAAACCACACCTCCAGCCCTTTTTGCTTTATTTTCTGAATAGGATTTAACATATTTAACATCTTTGCCTGGCCTAGCCAGGACTTGGATCCTTCTATTTACACCTCCTGTGTAACTGAGGTGACAGATTAATATCACCATGTCCAGCTTTCGTGGTTGAGGTGTAGATGGGGACTCTTGATAACTTTTTGCCAGGATTGGCTTTGAACTGCAATCTTCCTGATCCTTACCTCCTGGTAAGCCACCATCTTTGGTATAAGATACCTTGAACTTCTCTCTTCTTCCTCAAAGCCAAACACAATTTCTTTTGTACTTTTCAATTATTTTGTACATTGTATACATTATTCCTCCTCTTTTTACACAAATAGAAGTATACTATTCATTCTTATATTTTCATTTGTGTCTTTTAAATAGTTGAAAGTGCATTCCTCAATACAAGTGAATGTTTATGTTTATGTATACACACTGTGTGTGCATGTGTGTGTGTGTCCTATCCAATTATTGACAGTCTACTCTGTGCCATGTACTTTTCTAGAGAATTTGTTGCTGTAGTGAGCAAAACTGATGAACTCCATGGTATACATAGACCTTATGATTTAGAGAGTGATAATAAACCTTTTTATCTTGTATGTTCTTCCCCTATGGTATGATCTGTTTTCAGTGTATTTGATTCCGATGCCCTGCATCTTATATATACATTTTTCTAATTTGGGGAGGGGGAGGGAAATAACAAAATGCTGAAATAAGGATACAGGCTGACCCATTGTAACAATGAGATGTACAAGACACTATGTTGAAAATGAACTTTACGACTTTTACCCGGGAGGGAGGAGTTGAGGAGATGGGAAGGGAAGGGATGGTAGGGGAAAAACAAAGGAGGAGGTAACAAGGCTTGATAAGAAATGTACTCATTACCTTACTCATATAACTGTAACCCTTCTGTACAGTATCTTTACAATAAAAATATATATTAAAAAAAGAAATGATTTAGTATGGCAGAAGATTGTACATACTAAAGTTTAAAAGGGGAAAAAAAGATGTGCAGGGCAGTGGGGGAGGTTGTATTCATTTCTAATGGGGTGCTTAGAGCAGACCTTTTCAAGTTGAGATTTGCCCCATGCCCATGCCCCATGCAGAGAGGTCCTTGATGAGCATTTCAAGTAGGAAGAGGGGGCAATGCAAAGACCTTAGGCAGGAAGCTGCATGGCAGCTGTGAAGGGCAGAGGCCAGGAATGAGGTAAAGTAGGGGAGCAGGAGAGAGAATGGGCTATAGAGGGAGAGCCTTTGGGCCTATGGGCCTTTGTCAGGGTTTGCAGGCTTCTGCAAGCTCTGGGAGTTTTTCTGTGAACGTGCGGGGTTTGCCATATTCTCATCAGTGACCATGAAGTAGCTGGTGTGTGGCTGTACCATAATTCATTTACCATGCTCCTACTGCGAAGGAGGACAAGGGACCTAGTTTTATTATGAACAATGAGACAGTATATGCCTTTGAATTTACATGATTTTTTTCATGTGTGGGAATTTATGTAGAGAATAAATTTCTAGCTATGAAATAACTAGGTTAAGGAACGTCTATTTTTAATTTTTCTACCTGTTGCCAAATTTCCTCCTAAAATGGTTATACAAATTATATTCCTATGCAGAAAGTATGAGGATGATTTTTTTTTTGTTACCATTATGGTGATTAATGAACCATATTATTTTTGCCAAACTGAGTAAAAGAATTTTTTTATTGGGATTGATTAACAATCTCTTCAGTCTAAATTATACAATAATGTGCATGTTTCCCCATCAGTTCTCAGGGCTCCCAGATGCCTTTACATATGCTGTATTACTTCGTATTTTAACAGTTCAAGTCCTTGTATTCCACTCTCTATTGTAAGCTTCTCAAGGGAGGGGCTAATCTCCTCTTCCAGTGACTGAACTCGGCTTAATACTTCATAGGCAATTATTGTATGCTGGCCAATTTACAAGGAAATGATATAATTCTGTTTGAATTATACTATATAATCTTATTGGTCATCACGCTTATGTGTGTTACCATTTTAATAATTAAAATGGCAGCAATAACTTTCAGTGAAATTCTTCATTTTATTGGATTACATGTTGTTGGCTGCTAGTTGAGACCAATTATGTGTTTCATCTATTGTGGAAACAGTCAATTGGTTATCTTATTTCTAATCTCCAAAGCAAGCATTTCTTTAAATGTACAGAAACTTAGTAGGGCTGAATTGGATACTGCTGTAGGTGACAGTAAATACAGCTAAAGCAGGTTCCTATAGCTTAATCTGCTTCTATCCAGTTTATCTTCTTGCAACTGAGCTGCAATTTCTGGGCTTCAGCCTGGGGCATCTGGCTGCCAAGGTCATTAAACCAGTGGTTATAGAGACACTTAGTTTTGAGACCACTGAAAATGTAATTCGAGAATAGAATTGGACAGAGGCCTATGTGCTGGCTTGGTAAGATGTGCAGGTTTCCTAGGCTCCATTTCCCAGCACACTTGGGTCCCTGGAGAGGATAACAAATGCTCCATTTTGGAGATGTTTTCCTATGTCCCTCTCCTCCATACATATAAGCATATTAAGTGTTTTGAGAAACTGTTTTAAAGACATCTTTTTATCCTCATTTCCTAAATAAATTTGACTAGAGAAAACTAGTGTGTGTGTGTGTGTGTGTGTGTGTGCTAAAAAAAACAAACAGTAATATCTGTCAATATATCAGAGAGGGCCAGGGTCACACAAAATAGAATTGGAATAAAACATGAGCAATTATTTTTCTCTTTTTTTTCTTCTATGAATAGAGGAAAATTATGTCATTTTATAAATAACTATCACTAACTTTATACATTTTGGATATCTGTTTGCAGCCATCAAATAAATGTAGGGGCACTATCCACTAACATACTTGTTTGTTGTCAACTGAACACATAAATAGACCACAGATGAACAGAATACTTTATTTGATAATCTCCTTTTAATAGAGTATGTCTTGTGACCAATGAGAAGCTAAGGTGAGAGTTTAGAAACCAGCTTGAAAATTGATGTCTGAAGGAAGTTATAATTTTAAAAATCCAGCTATTAATTTTTTCTGTTTAGGTTTTTTCAGATATAAGAAATGTCTTTTTTTGAGGAATCCTTCTAAAACTTCTTTCCACACTGTTAAAGATGCAAACGGACGACTGCTCTTGCTTATATTTTAAATTATAGAGGTTTATTTAACAGACTGCAAACTTTAATCTGTGCATAAAAATTCTTAAATGCCCCTCCCCCATGTCACAGATTGCAATTTTTTCATGCTCTCCAGTGCACTCACCTTGCCCCTTCTCTTCATCTCATTTCTCTCTCTTCCCTCTCTCTGCCCCTTAAAACCATCCTCTAGGCTGGCAATTAGGAGCTGAGCACAGATGCATCCTTTAATTGAATTTCACATTCCATCATCTGAAACATGACCAAGTGCATGCTACTTTTGGCCTTCAGAGTGCTGGGAAATCAATATGTTAATTTACTTCCATCCTTTCAAAGCATCTATGAGAGAGCAAGCACCTCCCATGAAATGAGTGGCTCACACCAGAGAAGAGGGTGACAGTGGAGCATGGCCCCCAAATACTGGTATTCTCAACCCCACCCATGAGTGGAGTTCTAAAGTGTGTTGGTAAATTAACTTTGAACTTTGAACTTTTCTCCTGATGAATGAAGTTTTGGTGTGATCCTTCTGACCTCAAACCAATTCTTTAAACCCTATGGACCTCTCAGGTCCATTGTGCCATAAACAGTGAATACATCAAGGATACAGATAATACAAGTCTATCTACAGGACCTCTGTATTCTGTCAGGATGTTTCCATTAGTGCATCAGATGGTGGCATTCCTCATTATCGTGTTGAGCTATACTTAGCTTGTTGGTAAAGAAAAATCTCCAAGGATTTCTCTATATCAAATGTTCTAACGTTAAGCCTAGACCTCTCTATGTTTTTATACCTATATAATAGAAATGTTTTGCATTAATGACAAAGTATCGCTGTTAAATGCCATCCTTTGGGAGTTTGCTTCATTGTTCATGCAAGTGTAGTGTTTTGTGCATCTTTGTTTAACTGTGCTTCAGTGATACGTGCTTTAACTGGGTCATGTCACTTGCATATCAAATTAGTTTTATTTCTATGTCTCTATACCAACCCTGGATAGAAATAGGATTCATGACATCTTTAAGAGCATCAGCCTTCAAAGCATTCTCATATGCAAATATTGAGTCCAGCTTCCCTCTAATCTTCAGTCTTCTGTCTTCTAGTCTTTCTTTGGCTATTGAGATGACAGAAGCAGTAAAGTTGTTCTCAAGTGTCAAAATGAGTATATGGTCATATACCTGTCTGTTTTCTATTATGACAATACTGTACTGAATTTGTTCTCAAATGTATTAGTTTCTACATTTTAGTCTTATGATAAATATTTCTTTATTCTCATCTTCTAGCACCATGATTGTAGAGACAATAATCACAATGGCTCTTACCTCACATCTTCATCTTTTGTATTTTCTGATATAGGCCCTTTATGCCTACAGACTTGAATGCATTGAAACTAAAGCACTAAGCTGTTTCCTGAGTATCTTTTTGCCTAGATGTTTTTTATAATGGGGAAAATGAATGCAGAAACAGAAGCTTGCTCAGTGTTAGTGCTTGCTTCTGGTATTTCCTTCACATTATGCATTTAACACCTTCCCAACTCCAAACCAGAACAGAGGTTTGGTTCCTTTCTTTGTTCTTGCCATGAATAGACCTAACACAAATAATCCCAGCTTTGGGAGGTTACACTCACCTGAGGGTAAACAAAGGCCTGAGTAACTAGAATGTCATTTGGGGGCTCTGCCTTCCACTAGCCATCCCATGTGTGTCCTTTCTATGGACAGAATTGTAGAACTTCCTTCTCTTGAATCTCCTTAACTTCCCAACACTCTGACTCCTTTTGGAGTCCTTTGTCTACTTTCCCATTTGTCATATTGGGCGGAAAATGTACTGGTCTTCTAGGGTTTCTTCATTCCTAATTCTCTGAGGCATGGTTACCAGCTGTGATCAGGCTCTCAGGTCCTGGGACCCAAGCACTGGTTCTCCAGTGGATTTTAAGAGTCACACTAAATGGAATAATGCTTTTCCTTCTACTTGGGCTGCTATTTTCTCACAGGAGCTAGGCTGCTCTGCGCTTCCCAGAGCCTGAGGGGCTTTAAGGAAGGAGTGTTTTTCTGTCGCCAATCCCCAGAGCTTTGGCACAAACCAGAGGGTGGAAAGGACACTCACACTGAACTCAACATGAAGTAATGCTCCAATCTGATGCCTTTATCCTTTTAAACCAAACCTTCCTGGAACAGCAGGCTTTTCCCTTGGTACATGTTAGTCCCTTGATGGTTTTTTGCCCTTCTGTTAAAGATGATCCCCATTAGCTCTTCAGACTCCCCAGCTGTGGCTTAGAACCAACAGAAATGATGCTCTTAGTCTTGGATCCCATCAATAAAATATCTCTGGTGGTGTTTTTAGCAATTTTGTAAAGAGTCTCAGTCATTCAGTATTTCAGCTCCCACTACTTCACTACTCTTTTAAATAATGTGTTGTTCATCCATGCTTTATAATTTTTCATTTAAAATATAGGTCCACTGAAAAATTCTGTTTAATTGCTCTCTTTCTTCCTCTCTCTCTCTGTCTCTCTGTCTCTGTCTCTGTCTCTCTGTCTCTGTCTGTCTGTCTGTCTGCCTGCCTGCCTGTCTGTCTCTCTCCATGACCTTGGACAACACAATGTGACTAAGCCTCAGTTCCCTGCACTATAAAATAAGGATAACTGTCTCATTGGGCTATTAGATAATGTATACATTCATGAATTGTGTCTAACATACAACTTTCAATATAGAAAGTATTTAGACTTTTTCAAGAACCAATGAAATCAGTTTTCTTAATTATCTTAGGGCTTAAGGAAATTACTGTTTTCCACAAAGTAACAGTAAGAGACAATCTAGCTTTGAGGTGGCTTTTGTTTCCCAATAACCATCTTTAAAGCTAGGTCATTTGTATACTTAAGCCACTTTGAGCCAAGGAACTGGTTGTTTGAGATGCTTTTGCACTGGGATTGACCAAAAATAAATTGCCTCCAAATCTTTTTGGACAAAGATGAACCCTAAATTGACTTTGGCCTTCTTATATACTCCATGAACCTATAGCAACTGATGACACACGAGCCTTATTTTATGATACTTATGGCTTTGATGTTAGTTTCATTATCTGTTCTTGGTAAAGCAGTTGCTGCAGCCATATGGGTGTGTAAGATCTTACAAGCTAATGGAGGAAGATACACATTTAAATATAGTTGACTTAATGGTGCATATTGCATTTGAGTATTAGGTTGAAAAAATGTAATCATGAGCATAAAGGTATTGTCATTAAAAGTGGAGTTCTTTTAAATAAGCATTTACTGAATTTAAATGGGAGATTAGTATTACAAAAGATGAAATGGACTGTGATATTGAGTCTTTGGAATGTTTTTGAATAAAGAATAAAACAGCACATAGTCCAACTGCTGAGTTTTTAACTTTAGTTTTAGGTAATGAACTACATGACAGTTGTTCGTGCCATGATGTGGGGAGTATAAGTTTGTTTTATTTATCAGAATAAAGGAAAGAAAGCTCACCCTTTCATACACTTTATTTATATACTTTTATTTCTTTTTGGTGGTACTGGACTTTGAACTCTGAGTTTGCCCTTATTAGGCTAGTGCTCTGATTTCTTCAATTATAACTCCATTAGGGTATCATGTTTATGCTCTGGCCAGCCTCGCCACTGGTGTTCCTATTAATGCTTCTAGAGTTGCTGGGATGACAATGCTCAGCTTTAATTGATCAGGATGGTGTCTGGTGAAACTGTTGCCTGAAATTAACTTGAACTGCCATTCTCCCAGTCTCTGCCACCAGAGTAGCTAGGATTACAGGCATAATTTACTATTCCTAGCTACTATTAATGTGCTCTTAACATTTAGATGCCAGAACAGTACTAGTATGAATTTAAAGTATGATAGACCCAAAGGACTACCTTTCCTATTCCTTTTATTTGCCCATTTATTACATTCTTATTTTAGTAGCAGCTGTCTGCTATCTAATTGTATTAGTTATTTTGCTTAGTTCTGACCAAACAGCTGACTGAAAGTAAAGGTACAAAATTTTATTCTGATGTGTGGCTTTAGAGGATTCATTTAGTCCATTGCTTGGCCTCATGCACTTGCACAGAACAGGGTGATGAGGGCATATAGTGGAGAGCTGTTCACCAAATAGCAAACAGGAAGCAGAGAAAAAGACATGAAGGATTCAGGATAAAATACCCCCAAGGACCTATCCTCAGTGACTCCCACTTCCTCCTAAAGTTTCAACAATAGTAATGCCACCGGCTTAGGGATCAGCAAATTTAACACATGAGCATGTGGGGACCATTTCATATTCAAACCTGAGTTAAGTATTATTTTACTCACATTTTACAGGTGAGGAAATGGAGGTACAGATGGTTAAATAATTTCTCCCAAAGCTGTCAGCCATTGAAAGACATATTTGGGATACATTATTATATTTGAATAGCTCCAATACCTGTCCTTCAAAGAAGTTGCCAGGGTAATTCTCAAATTATGTAAACAGGTTAAATATTCCTACTGTTCAGTTCTCATTTATGAAAACTGAATGTCATCAAGGTAGGATGGAAACCCCACAGTTTTTGTTTTTCTTTTGTTTTTGTTTTTTTTTGTCAGTCATGGGGCTTGAACTCTGGGCATGGGCACTGTCCCTCTTTGCTTCAGCTTAAGGCTAGCGCTCTACCACAGTGCCACTTCCAGTTTTCTGAGTGGTTTATTGGAGATAAGAGTCTTACAGACTTTCCTGCCCAGGCTGGCTTTGAACTGAGATCCTCAGATCTCAGCCTCCTGAGTAGCTAGGATTAAAGACATGAGCTACCAGCATCCGGCACTCTGTTGTCTTTGGTGGACTCTGAGATAGGAGCTGGTGCAACCAAGGAGACAAGAAACATATTTCCAAAACACTCATTGCCTATTACAGTGAACTTGCTAGAAAGGGACATATTTTATTACTTGTACATTCAGAGGATGTGCAATGATAAGACATAATGAAGGGTGTGTGTGCTCAGTGCACTGGGGACTCTCCTCCATGGTTGAGTCAATTTCTTGACACTGTGTTTTGAAAATGCCATCTGGGACCTTGACCCCTGGCCCAGAGAATAAAGCAGGGAAGAAGCCTCACCACAGGGGATTCGCTCATCACTTCTCAGGTCTGCGGAGCCTGATGGCCTTTTGATGCCTGAGTCATTTTGGCCCGTAGGACAAACTGTTTCCTAAGCACACAGGAAAAGGAAGTAAAGCAATGATTCCCACACATCAGGGAGCAAAAAATAGGGTGAAGAGAGTATCAGCATGAAGTTTAAGGGGTCCCATCTGCCATGGCTCTGTGATCAGGTACATCTATCAGGGAAACCTAAGAATCTGTACTTCCAGCAGCATGCCAGGCTCTCTTACAGTGGTTTGAAGAATATACCTTCAGAAAGGCAAAAATAGAGAATTATCCATCCCGCTAAATACATTTTGACAGAGGCCACAGTCCTCCAAGTTCTGTCTCTAGACAGCAACAGCATCACCCAAGAACGTGTTAGAAATGCCAACCCAACCCACTGACTTAACAAGCTAGCCTTTAACAAGGGCTCCAGGTGATTTTCTTGCTCCAGTGCACAGTGGGAATACCTGAGGAGGTTTGAAAGCTGCGTCACCTAACCAGAGATTCTGGTTAGTTGATCTTGGGAGCAGATTCAGTATAGTAATTTTATTAAACATTTTCTCAGCTGCTCTAATGTGCAGCATGTTTGAGAAGCTTTGCCCTGTAGGTCAGGTTACCTAAGCAAACAAACGTTTGTTTCTATGCTATGTGAAAATGTTTTAATGCAGACATTTTCCCCTAGACACTAATAATGAAATGGCAGTGTATTAAGCAAAGGATAAATGTTATGTGTAAACAATGTTTGACAACATGTTTATTTTTTATCGTATGTCTTTGTTATTTTATAACGTGAGCATGCAAAAAAATGAATAACTTCCTCCAAGTCAACAGGAAAACAGGATGAGGTTGAAGAAGAACGCACTGTTTCGTCTTGCTTCCCTCAGCCTGCTGGGCAGTCCTCTGGGTCATACAAACTCTCACATCATTAGCTTCTTCAGTTCCCTCAGGTGCATCATCCTCTGTGTTGACAGTTCTCGTTTTTATTGCTATGGAAGCAACTGGCAAGGTTACAAGTCACAGTCAAAAAGATCTGTTGCGTTTCCAGTTACACGTAGCAGTGTGCAAGCAAACATTTGTAGGCAAATACTTGAACAATTGGCGGTAATAATAACAAAATAAGCCTTGACTTGGAAAAAATTATGTTAAGTGAAGTAAGCCAGGTCCAAAGAAACATAGGTCCCATGGTTTCCTTTAATTGCAATAATTAGTACGTGTCTAAGACAAGCAGAAAAACTCAGATGAAATGATGTTAAGCAAAATGAACCCCAAGATAAGGACACAAGTGATTTTTTCTTTCTTGCTATTGTTTCTAACGTATTTATAAGGTATTCTGTGATTTTTTTGTTGCTTTGTATGTCTCTCCCCCACGGCATAACCTCTGTTTTCACTGTATTTGATGTTGGTATAATTTGGGGAGGGGAAGGGAAAAAACAAAATATTTAAATAAGGATACAGTTTGACTCATTGCAACAATGAGATGTATAAGACGCTATATCGAAAAACAAACTTTACAATTGGGGGGGAGGGGCAGGGGAGAGGGAGTGTAGTTGTGGAGATGGGAGGGAAGGGATGGTAGGGGAAAAACAAAGGAGGCGCCAACAATGCTTGATAAGAAATGTACTCATTACCTTGCTCATGTAACTGTAACCCCTCTGTACAGTATTTTCACAATAAAAAGCTTATTTTTTAAAAAAGAACAAGGAGTACTCAAGATGAACAACCCAATTACATGTATGTGTCTTGATTAGCGTTGTGGCAATTTTCAGTCACGATCTTATACCTCTAGAACTCAGCACAGGACCTGACTTAGGAGGCACACAATAAACAATTACTTAAATTAAAAAAAATAAGCTGGGTAAGCTGGTGCCTGCTAAACTGTGATTATAGAAAAATGTTAATTTCACTAAAGTTCATCAGAAAGTGCTAGTAATTTGCAAATAGGCAAAAGAGATGTCCTTATCTAGCTTCTCAGTGCTGCTCCTAATCTACTGCACCTCTTCCACCTGCAATAAAATATATAGCAAATAGAGCATTTAATCAGTGTCAGTGGCTATATAGTTCTATGACTCTAGCACTTCTCCAAGTGCTTCTTCAAGGACATAGAAGTTATTACTCATTGCTGAAGCGAATTGATTCTACCTTTTAATGCCTGTAGGATACACAGAGCTGACAGGAGTTGTGTTGATTTTTAACCCCTCCCCTCTTCTTCCTGTTCGGGAGGCTGTGGTTGTTTTAACAAGGCAAATCACAAGTGAGTCACTGCACCTCGACATTGTTCAAAAGAGAAAAAGCTCCCGAGTCATTGCCTTCTTATATTTAAACATATATGTATTACCTCTCTGGTGGGCAACGCTATCAGGCACGGCTACTCACTCCATCTCAATTGACTCATGTATAAATTATTTGCTTGTCTTCTGCTTCAGTGATTATGTAATTTTCTCTCATGTTACTTGCAGTTTTTCAGCCTACTGCAAGAAATCATGCGGGGTAGCCCATTAATCCCATCAAAGGTCAGTTACACTGATTAAACCTGTTTTGTTTTTTTTTTTAATGTGGAACCAGCTACTTTCAAAGGCAAAAATAATGACGTATAGCATTCTCCTTCAGCTTATACAGTTTAATTAGATGTATCAGAAAGCTTTCCAATCTTTAATCCTGTCCTAGACCTTTCTGTTTATATAATTCTTTAAACACCTCAGCAAAGAGGCTATAAATAACGAAACTGTCTCTGTTTGTTTTATCCTAAGTCAGTTAACCTGAGATGTGTCTGAGAACTCCCTCTCAACTCCCTCCTTTCCTTCTCACCCCATCTCTCTTGGATATGATTGGACCCCTGTAATATTGAGAGTTTCTGGAGATGCCTTGTTAATACAAGGTGCTTTGTTGTTGTTTGTAACTGTGAAATTTAAAGGCACCTCTGTATGGCAAACATATGTGAGAGTGAATTTTCCAAGTAAGTCAAATCAAAGCATTTACACTCAAAAGTTACACAATGGCTTTTAGGGAAGTAAAGCTTATTGGAGTGAGAGCAGGATAAAAAAAACATTAATCCAGAAAAAAATTGACTATTCTTTCTGGAAACCCAAGAACATTCTAATGAAGTTTATGGATGCAAATGTTTTCTAAGTCATACATTACTTCTATATTTTTGTTGTCAAATGTTATCTATTCACCAATAAAAAAACCCAGTTAAATATATTTTATGACCTGCCTTTCATTCATAATTCCTGTTTGGGGTTGGTTTATTTCTTGAGGAATATAAGCATTTTAAGTAATCATTTTTCATAATGTCAAAGTATTCTTTTTATAAGAAGCATGTTTTCAATTAGAGTATTTTATATGTGATTTTAGGATAAATTTTTATTCTTCTTAAATAAGTGGACTTAAAACAATGAGATGTACAAGTCGTTATGTCGAAAAACAAACCTTACAACTTTGGTAGGGGGGGTGGGAGGATCGGGTGGGAGGAGGTGGGGGAGAGTATGGGAAGGGATGGGAAGGGGAGACAAAGAGGAGGCAACAATGCTTGATAAGAAATGTACTCGTTATCTTGCCCATGTAATTGTAACTCCTCTGTACGGTATTCTCACAATAAAAAAAACCATATTTATGTTAAAATAAGGATATAATTTTGGACAAAATTAGAAACAATACTAAAAAGAGCTATTTCATCTTTCTACTGGCTGTTATAAAAGCATAGCTATGTTATATTACTTTTACTCCTTAGTCGATTTTTTTGGTAACTAACAAAACAATTAGGTCAGCTGCTCTACTGTTCAATTGTCAAGCTAGACTTTTCTTCATATTCAGTTAAGGCTTTTGGCTTCATCTTGAAGTCATTTCAGCTTTTATAAAAAATGCCTTAAAATATTGTCATAGTGATACTGAGGAATCAATTTTAGACCTGTATGCTCACAAGGCAGGTGCTCTACCACCTGAACAATGTCTCTATCCCCTTTTACTTCTGTTATTTTTGAGGCAGGGTATGGCTTTATGCCCAGGCTGGCCTGGGCTGTCATCCTCCTATCTGACTAGTATAAAAGTTCTGAAGATCAGCTGTTCTCTACAGTTTCTAAAGATAACGTAGCTTCGCATTTGCTTCCTTGATCATATTCTCCTTTAATTTCTTCCTACCTACGCCTTTTTCCTTCTGCCTGTTTGAAGCCAGTGTATAGTTCTTTTACTGAACTAAAATGGGGATAGCAAGTTTACCATTTACAAATGAAACATCTTCATGTTTCCTTATCATAAGCTTCCTGATCAATATGTTTTACACTTTGTTTCCAGTGTATTCTCACTAAAGCAGTATGAATTAGTTAGCATATTCAACAGTGGAGAAGCCAGAAGAAGGCTATGGGGAGTTTGAAGTAGGAAGGTTGACCACTAGGAGTTCCATCAGTAAAAGGAGTATAAATAAATATACTTTCACTGAAGGGTAAATATTTAGTGAGATATGGGAGATGTAGGAGTTCTATCTCCTGTCTAGTTCTGCGGAATAGTTCTGCACTTATTGTACTTGTAAAAAAGAAACCTTCTTTAGGAGAATACACACACACACACACACACACACACACACACACTTTAATTTCATCTATCCAATAATGATAATAATAGCAGTTTCTCATAAGGCTTTGTGATTGATTCACCAAAAAAGCACTTAAAACAATGTCTGCAACATAGGCACAAAACACGCATTAGCTAGAATTTGTTCTGTTACCATTATTGTTGTGTATTTTAAATTACTTAAGCTATTCTCCTTCTTAGCAGTAGAAGAACTCAGCGGTGTCTTCACAGAACAGGCAAGAGTTGGAGGACTTTGCTCAAATTGCAATGATGTTCTTTGTGCCTGGTTATACTTTTTTTCTAACAAGAGAAATGAAAAAAGAGAAAGAAAACAAAACTCTTTTCCTTTTGCTCACTCTTTCAAATAACTGTGAACTTCAATGGATTTTTAATAACTAAAATGAAATAACTTTGTGGATTGTTTCCATGACTAAAAAAATGACAGTTTCACTAAGTGTAATTTACTCATTTGCTATCAGTTATAGGTGAAAATCTTGCTATGAAATAAAGCAGAATTTAAGTCAAATTTTGATCCAGGATGTCAGTAACTCTTATAAGAGCTATTTTGTCATTTATTATAATTTCTTTGCCTTGCCTTGAGATCACAGTTGGCTGTTAAGACTGTCCCCAGGATACTACCAAACCACCTTAAGACTACTGATAATATGAGATGGTTTTAGTCTAGAGCCAAGATCAAGGAATTCTCATTCTTAGCTGGTATTCAAACCAGAGTTTATCTTCCTTGTATTGGTCAAATATTAGGTTCTGATTCTTTCTGATTCTCTGCTCAGTTTTTCTGTGGCCAGAACACAAATGAAACCTATTTTTCTTAAATGATTGTTTATATCATTTTGATTTGTACAGCCAAATGGCCTCTGTGCATGGCCTACATCTCCCTGGCCTTTCTTACTTACAGCTGCATAGTTCTCTTGGCACAAGGACTAGCTTTGGGGAAGCCTGGCTCCCCTGGCTGCCCATGGCAGGATGCATTTGCCTTGTTAGGCAATGTGAGTGCCTGCTGCACCACTTTGTAATTTGTGTCACTTGAATCCAAGTGGGAAGACCTTAAAAGAATATTCAGAGAGAAAAAAATACAAAACAATCTCTTTGAAAATGTGAGAATATAATACATGCTTAGAAGACAGCATTGCCATTGGTGATTTGTATATAATTATTATTCAGTTTTAGGTGGTACTTAAGTTCTTTATCCAGGATGTGAAGATTCATTTGTACACATCATCATTATCCTTCCTGACATGGGCTTCGGTGACATTAATCTCTGTTTTATTTCCTGCAGCAGTAATGATGGGGTTGTCTTCTGTGGCCTTATTGTGTTGTCATGCTTTTTCCTCAGTGATCGTCCTCACAGTACAAAAGAAATAGCTCATGTGGGGATAAACTACAAAATAGCTGACATTTAACAGTCATGCTGGCAAGCATCTAGTTTTCTTCCACTTCAGTCTTTCTCCTTGTCAAGCTGAGTCCTGGGGAATTATTGACTGTGGTCTGATCAATAGTTGTTTGTAATTTTATGACAAACAACATTTCTGAGGTGGAGCTCATGTCTAAAGACTGGACAATGTACACAGGGGTAGGCTAGATGCAGCCACAAGTGAAGCCTACAAATGACTAGTATCATCAAGGACACTTGGAGAAAATGGTAAAGTGCCCAACTCTTATGGAGGAGCAATGGTAGTTGAAGTTGCAATCCGTGGGCTTTATGGTTCAGGGAGTCAAATTCTAAATCTAATGGTAGAAACAGAAATGTGAACAAATGCTCCAGGTCCTGCTTTGAGGACAGCAGGAGTTCGGTGAACAGAGAGAACCAATGGTGCAATTTTAAAAGTCCAGTTGAAAAGGCAAAAACATCACATATCCCTTTTGTTTTCATTTTGTGTTTATAAAACCAGCTATGTGCACATACTTGTATAAACAGAATATTAAGAAAATAAAGATCAGAGGGTATTCTCTATGCTGTACTTTAAAAGGCTCTGGGAACAGCCTGATATGATATACACAACGCATTATAGACAGGGAATGATGAACTGAAATATACCAGAATTGTTTATTAATTTGTGAGATGTTTTAATAAATCCAGTCCCCAGAGCAGAATCAATCTGTGTAACCAGTACATATTGTATGCGCTCCTTGCAAGGCATTTAAACACTTTGTTTTGAAACTGGGTGTTTTCATGTTTTCTGTCTCCTTCAAATAAATGTCTGTTTCTGGAGAGTCAGAGACTTCTGTTTCTTTTCTATTTGATGTCTCAGCATAAGCACTGTGGATAGCATAGAATGGTGTTAATGGTGTTTAGAGAATTGAACCGAACCAAACATTGCATCTATTGGTTGAAGGATTTTAGCCATTGTTTAGTTATACATTTTTAAGTCATACAGTACACATTGTAAAATTAAAAATAAGAGGAAACTGTGAAGAGTACTAACAATATTATCCCCATGAATCCCATGAAACTGGAACCATGGAGACTGGAGATGTATCTCACACCCCTAACCCCAACCCCACCTTGTCCATCATGGCAGCTCCTCTAACTTAGAGGCTGGGCTCCCATCTTCTATATACTGTGACCAGTAGGGAGTAAAACTATCAAAGCAGTTTTGTAGCAGGAAGCTTCCTCCAGGCCAGGTAAATTGACTGAATTCTGAATTCTAGAATTCCCTTGTAGACAGTTATGCCTTGATATTTAACATTAAGTAGAGCTCATACTGAGCACATATAAATTACCAGAAAGTTTCTCCACAGAACAAAAACAGGGAGACCCAATTTTACTGTTATTTTTTGCCAGGTAGTAAGTACAATGTAAATATTTACTCACTCGTTTTTCTTGACATCTATGCTGAGTAGACAGTTATCCCCAGAGGTGAAAAAACTGAGACAGATAGAAATGAAGTCACTAGCACGAGCTAGAATATGAATGAGCAGGATTCAGGCCAGGCAGCTTTTTTTAAACTCAAAGCTAGGGCTCTACCATTTGAACCATGGTTCCACTTCCAACTTTTTGGTGGTTAATTGGAGATGAAAGTCTTGTGGACTTTCCTGCTCAAGCTGGCTTTGAATTGTGATCCTCAGATCTCAGCCTCCTGAGTACCTAGGATTACAGGTATGAGCCACCAGCACCCAGTTACGAAATGAAGTTTTTAAAAATCAGGTCTTCAGACCAAATTCATATGACTGCCAACTAGATGAAAGGTATCAAAATGAGACAGACTGGCCTAGGGAAGGAACCATCAACAAATGCTGAAATGTGAAAGTATTTCTAGAGATATCTGTGCTTTCTTCTCTCCATTACCTTCTAGTTTTCCTATATATACATAGAAAGGTGAGGTCTTCCTAGGGATGTTTGAGAACCAAGAGAATTCTATATTAGTTAATTTTCCTTCTTCTGGAATAATAATATATAGCCCCTGTGTATTAAATAATAGTGATTAAGAAAAATTGTATTCTGTAATTATCTGGGCCTCTCCCTTGAATAGACAGTGATAGATATTTCACTTTGGAGTTCTAATGGCCTATAGAAGCTGTATGGCAATAGATACTTAGTGTGTCATTATTTAACCCAGAGACATCTCTTGTGTGCATGTGTGAGGGTATGGATGTGTGGCTGCCCTTTGCCCTCTCCAGTCCTTCAGCAACCCTGCAGTGTGCTAATGCAGCTTGGGAACGAGGCAGGCATATGACATGTATGAATTTCTATGGAATGTGTGGTTTTATTTCAATTAGTGATATATTCTATAATTTGAGCTGTCATATATTTCTGTTTTGTATTCAGACTTATCTTAAAGACTTTTTAAAAAAATTACTTGTGACTAAATATTACTGATACAAACTAACAAATAACCATCAGTCTATTTTCCTTTATTGAAAGGAAAAATAAATTTATTCTGAAAATCACAACAGATCATAATTATTTACCAGCAGGTTGTCACTTGTGCTCTAAGGGGCTATTAAGAAACAGTAAGGGCAGCTGGCTGCTGATGGCTCATGCCTATAATTCTACTTCCCAGGAGGCTAATATCCCCATGATAGCAATTTGAAACCAGAGACGTCTATGAGACTTCATCTCCAAAATAACCAGGAAAAAGGATGGGTTGGAGGCATGTTTCAAGTGATAGAACTCCAGCCAAGTAAGCATGAGCTTCCGAGCTCAAACCCTAGTATCACACACACACACACACACACACACACAAAATCAGTAAGAAGACATCCATTTATGGTGGTTGGATTTAATAATTTGCATTGCTATACATCAGAAAAAGGAAGAAAAAAAGGAGTCATATTTATTCCAGGAAATATTATTTAGACATGACATTCAAGTTAATTGAATGCATTGCTGGATATAATAGTATTTTCTCACCATCCACTAAAAAGAAACAAGAAAAATATTTTCTCAGGTGTTCTAAATACAAGTCAGGTATAAGCTTTCTACAAATTAATACAACTTGCTCAAATACAGTCACTCAGTAACTTTCAGCAAATATTCATTGAGTGTCTATGGTGAGCTAGGTGCATGGTATTCACAGATTAAAAAAAAGAGTATCTATCCTTGAGGAGCTCAAAAACTGGTAAATGATTCAGACAGCAATAAATAATAAATATACATAATAAATGCTCTGGGAGCACAATGAAAAGGGTGATTAATTCTGCCTGAGAGGGTGGAAAAGACTTTGCAGAGGAGGAAACTTTGATCTATGACGAAAAGAGAAGTGGACTTATTAGTTATGATGAATAATGCTAGTTGTTCTAGCAGACAAATCTCAGTGGCATAACATGATATATTTACTTGTCACAGGTCAGTAGCCCAAAGCAGATGAGCAGTAGTGGAAGGTGACTCAATACAGAGACCCTAGGCTCCTCCCACCATTGGATTTTCTTCTTCCAGATCCATGGAATAAGTGGTGTGCGGATGAAATTTGTATAGGCAAGACCGAAAAGTAGTTATCACCACTTTCCCTCACATTCTGTTTGTTTTGTTACATGACTACATCTAACTTGAAAAGAGGTTACAATTGTACATTAACCCTATGCCCAGGCAGAAAAAGGGAACATAGGTAATTAGTTAATACTAGTTATCTTGTTATATTAAGATTATTTTACATTGCATAATGTTGTTGGATAGTACCAGTAACCGAAGAGAAGAACATCAAAGCATTTAGAAAATTGAAAATAGTCTATTTTGTCTAGTGTGCAGCAAAATGGGCAGGGCAGAGTCAATAAGAAATAACACTAGGAAGATACTTCAGGGCTTAAAAGAGTTTAAATGCCTAACTAAAATGTTTCCACTAGTAACCCTCCATTTTTATCTTACACTATAAATAAATACTAATTGACTAATTTGCTTGTTTGAAATTTACTTTCAAATAGATGTTACAGCCAGGCACTGGTGGCTAAGGCCTGTAATTCTAGCTACTCAGGAACCTGAGATCTGAGGATCACGGATCAAAGCCAGCCCAGACAGGAAAGTCTATGAGACTCTTCTCTCCAATTAAGTGACACTGTGACTCAAAATAATGGAGTGCTAGCCTTGAGTAAAAGATCTGAGATACAGTGACCAGACCCTGAGTTCAAGTCCCATGACTGACAAGAACAACAACAAAAAAGAATGTTATACTTACTACTTTAGACCTGAAGCATTATTTTTTATAATTCAGTATGAAAACATTCAAGTCTTTTTTATTAAGATTATAATCATCCTGGAAGTAGGGATCCTGTCTCACTTTATATATCTCCCTATAATTTTCCTAGCTTCTGAGATAGAGAAGTGCTCAGTATTTAACACCTACTAATAGCTTCACAGAAATAAGTGTTATTTAAATGATATAAGAAAACAATGCACTAACTGATGCTGCTGTACCTATTTCAGTTCCTATTGATCAGCACCTTAGAGCATGTGTATTACAGCCTCAAATCAGATATGTTAACTGCTTATATATGTAGACTTTGAGTTGGACATTCTAGTAAGAACAAATAACTCCCTTTTCACTAGGTATTTAATGTATCAAATAAACAAAAGGTATGTCCTTGAAAACATACGCTCTTTGGAAGAGTACTGTATATGTTTCTGTACTAGAAAATATTTGGATTCATTTATTGTAAAACTAAATGTCATTTTATGCTTCAAGCTAGAAAACATTTAAAATATGCGTGTTTCATCTCCCTGAAAACAGTAGATTAATGGAACTCTCAGATGGAAAACTATGCAGGTGTTTAATAAAAATGCTTGACATCCCAACCCGTTCATTTCATTTATTCCATGCTATGGTCCTTATCCTCTATTGTGTCTTAAATGGAAACATATAACCATAAGAAATCATTACGGCAGGCTTTGTTATGGGTTATAATATGGCTAAATAATCCCTGTCAACAAGGAGCATTTTTTATTAGTGACTTGTTGGAAACTTGAGAGCGTACCAGTGAGGAAGACAATCTCGTGTTCCCTGTCTCCCGTGTCTTTTGGGCAAGTCTTGGATTTGTGATTTGCTTATCTTATTGGTAGTCATTCATTATGGTGATGTGCTTTACGTTTGTTAGGAATTGCAGCAGAGTAATAGGAGTCACTTTAGTTTTTACTGCCCACCAGTGGATCATAATGTAGACATTAAGCTCATGACACATGTTGTCAGCACTTCTCAATTGTGTGTTAAACTTAAAAGCAAATTTGCCAAGTTCCTAAGTGAGGTAAATCAATACAAAATTTAAATATATTTATTTTAACCAAACAAACCGTAAAATGTTTTTCATTAGGTTTAATAAAAGCACCACCTTAAATCTATATTCTTTTTTAATTCCATACATTATAGTGCAGCTGCCTAAAATCCAGTCATGAATATCAAGGAGAGAATCTAACTCTACCCCTCCAGTGAGAAAGAAAGCTTCAAGAAGGACATGGTTTCTGAGCCAGGCTAGCATTGAAATGCATTCAGTTGCTTCCTGGTTTCTACCTTGTTCTTTTGAGAGAATAATTATATAAATTGTGTGTGTGGGGGGGGTGTGCATACGTGTGTGCATGTGCTGGTCCTGAGACTGAAACTAGGACCTTGGTGCTGATCCTGAGCTTTTTTGCTCAAAACTAATGCTCTACCGCTAGAGCTACAGCTCCACTTTCAGCTTTTTTGGTGGTTAATTGGAGATAAGAGTCTCACAGACTTTCCTGCCTAGGATGGCTTCAAACCATAATCCTCAGAACTCAGCCTTCTAAGTAGCTAGGATGTTGGGTATGAGCCACCAGCTTTTAGCTACATCTTTTTTTTTTTTTAAAGAGACTGGTTTCCTAATTGTGCTGGTTATTTTTCTTCAGTTACACTTTAAACATCTACTAACCATCATACCTTTAGTTTTCTCTACTCACCCTTTCTTCTGTGTGTGTATTTTATTCACTTTTATTCTTCTATTCTTTTCTCCATTACGTTTATGGGTGATGGAAGGGAAGTGGTTTGGTGATGGAATGAGAGGGATGGGGGAAACCATTCTAGTGTCCCTAGCTGAGAACTGATGAGAACAACTCTGTAGAGTTCCATAAACTGGGTCTATATTTCCCCCAGTTTCTCAGTTGGTCTGTATTTCTTTTTAAACATTTTTTTCCAGTCCTAGGTCTGTCTTTGAGACTGTGCTCAAGGCTAGAATTCTACCATTTGAACCACAGTATCACTTCCAGCTTTTTCCTGTTTATGTGGTGCTGAGGAATCGAACCCTGGGCTTCATGCATGCTAAGTAAGGACTCTACCACTAAGCCACATTCCTAGCCCCTAAATTTAAAATTTTTAATGTCAGTGCTATCCTCCCAGAAATATACTACTATAATAAATATATGAAGATGAAAGAGAATAAAGTTATAGCAACCTTACACTATTTTAGTCTTTATTGGTTTAAATCCATCTTCCTATTACTCTAGGAGATGAATTATAGTCATTGCCTATGCTCTTTTAATAAGCACATGTAAAGAATTTATTTTAAATTCTCTTTGATATCTATAGTTTGATGACTTAACCCCTGTTTTATTAAGAAACTTACTATAAGAAACTTTACTAATGTTTAGATGTATCCTTTAAGACTGATTTTAAGATTATATTTTTTATGATTTTTACATATATTGTCACTCTGTTCTGATTTAATGAATATATTTAAGGTTATTATTCAAAAGGAGCTGTTTGTTACTTAACTATCCCGAGTATCATACCTTTGGCGGGCCCTATTGACTCTGGGCTGACTGGATTGTTAGCTGAGACAAGACAGAAGCTTCGATTGCCTCATTCTTCCAGAGAAGAACCACCCTCCTCCCCTGTCACCCCCCAGCTTCCTTCCTATAAACTAATACATCCATCATGGCTGTCTCTGTTTATAGAAACAGCTGCCCCTCCTTGAGGCTGTTGGCACTAGGACCCAACAAATCTGTGTCACATCTTCTTCAATAAAGTAGATGGTCATGGAAAAGTGGGCTTCTCCATTGGAAGACAGTGGCCCTACCACTCCTGGCCCCTACATACTTCTCTGTGGAATGATGTGGGGATCAAGAGTACTTGGTTTAGATAAAATTTCTTAACCCATGCCAACGATGTTATAGAACTTTCCCCTAAACCCTAATGATTTATAGTGAGATTCACCTGGCATGATACCTTCAGATAAAGGAAAGAAAGCTCATATAGGAGAGAAGCAAAAAAGCCAGAAACTTATCCTGTGGCATATGTTATACAACACACACACACACACACACACACACACACACACACACATACACACACATGAATTGAATAGTCTGGATATTTGGGGCTGACATCATGGTGGTACTGGAATCAGTATGGGATGCCTGTACTGGTATTTGGTTCTTAGACTAAGAAATAATATGAATATAATGAGGAAATAATATGCTTTTCTATTAAAGTTAAGATCTTGATGAAGGTAGAATATATTTCTCTCATGTGGACATACTTCTCCATGTGGACATAACAGTATATTATAACAAGGACTCAGGCTCTTTTTATTCTGTTTCTGTCCCATGCTCAGGGCATTTTTGTTACCCAGCATTTCTCAGCACCAGGTAATCTGCATTTTAGCTGACAGGGAGGGTGAAAGAGGAGAGGGAAGGCATCAGAGGCACACACATCAATTCTGCTCATTTCCAGTTTTTGCAAGGGCAGATGGGAAATGAAGTCATCCCCACTTATCCCCAGGTGGTGAAGCTGCCAAATTACCTCCACAGGAAGTCTGACTGCTAGATACTGGTTAGTAAAAAGGACTACAGTTTTACAAGCCCAGCATTTAAGAAGAATCGGTAAAACTCAGCAGCAAATACATAAATTACTTACAGACAACCCATTTACAGAACAGAAATAGCTGCATCAGTGTGTTTCTTAGATGAGCCATTGCCTGGCACACAGCTGAGAAAAGGCAAGGGGTCATTGACAAATGAGCTGGTTTCCTTCATAGATGATACTGAATAAACAATATGGAAAGACAATATGGATCAGTAAGTTATGTCATTCCTTCAACCTTTATTCTCACCAGTCTTGATGGATATCAAATATTGAAAATGAGATTGCATGAGATGCTGATTAAATGTTTTGGTTCTTGAGTAGTTCTCATTCTACTAACAGAGGGAATGACAAGAAATGTACTCATTGCCTTACTCATGTAACTGTAACCCCTCTGTATAGCATCTTTATAATAAAATAAAATTTAAAAAACAGAGGGAACAGAATAATTAAAATAATATAATATAGAGATTAAGAGATATGCCTGGGTAAAAGAAAAAAGGAGAGGTTCTGTAAAAGAAGAGTAGTATGAGAAGAGTGAATACTAGTGGGCAACTAGTGGTCTCTGATAAAGTTAGCAAGCTAATTAATTTGCTCAGCAAATGTTTATAAAGTGCCTGTCAGGTATTATGTCTGCTTGGGGTACAGTTCTACCTATCTATTGGTCTATCTGTCTGTCTGGTGAAAAGCCTGTAGTTTATCCATATAAGTACTATAAAAATAGTTACCTCTACAGATGGAAACATTTCTTTATAATACCCATATTTTGTAGAATGCATGTCTACTTCATGGAACTTAAAATAATAGTAGAGGTCAAACCAGTGCTGTAATACTAGGTAGACAGTAGATTTCAGGAAGGTCATTTTCATAGGCTATAGACCCTAACTCATCCAATAATGAGACGGTAATGGTACAAACCCATGATCCAAATTACATGGGAAGTGTAATTACTTGGATCCTGGTCCAGACAGCCTATGCATAAATGTAAGATCATAGATGAGTAAGAACTAAAGCAAAGGGCTGGGAAGGTGGCTCAGTGGTAGAGCGCTTGCCTTGCATGCCTGAGGCTCTGGGTTCGATTCCTCAGCACCACATAAGCAAAAAAAAAAAAGCCGGAAGTGGCGCTGTGGCTCAAGTGGTAGAGCGCTAGCCTTGAGCTGAAGAGCTGAGGGACAGTGCCCAGGCCCAGAGTTCAGGCCCCACGACGGGACCCCCCCCCCAAAAAAAAGAACTAAAGCAAAAAGGGCTGAGGGCACAACTCAGCAAGCACAGGGCCCTGAGTCCTAACCCCCAATATTCCCCACTGCAGCCACAAAAAGAAAAACAAGAATATGTAATAGTAAAGAAATTAGAGCAGAGTGTGACAAGACCCAAGAACATCTATGTAAAAAACATTCATAAACAAAGTTCAAGCAAAACAACTGTAGAGTCATACATCTGGTCATACAGCTGGTCATACATCTTTGTAAAGGAACGTAGTTTCAGTTTTCTTCCCAGTAATTAGAATTGGATACTAAATCTGTCCGAATTCTTAAACAATATCCTAAGGCTGTTAGGTACATAGTGTTTTCCAGATAGCCTGCAGTTAGTTGCTCATGGGACTCTGGGATTCATGCTATTAGCACTGAGAGATGAAGGGATATATTGCTGCCAGTGAAAGGTAAAAAGCAACTAGACAAGAAGAAACCCTCTGGGAAATATGGACACCAAGAAATCACTAGTAGTCTTGTGTGATAGCTTAGGAAACTGAGTCACTGAATTTCTAAGATTGATGGCAGGATTTTCATCCATGCTGTCTAGCTCTATAACCTTGTAAGTAATTACTGTTGATAGTTTAGAACTGTAAAGTTATGAGATAAAAATATAAGATTAAATTTAAAAAATCATATATATGATGCATACTACCAATTTAAATGTTTTAAAATATCTCTATAACCTGGTAGATGCAAATTCTATTTAAACAGCTATTGAATTGTTTAAAGAAAACCATGGAAGGGATAGTGGGAGAAAAAACAAAGGAGGGGGTAACAATGCCAACAAGAAATGTACTCATTACCTTACTGATACAACTGTAACCTCTCTGAATAGCATCTTTACAAGAAAATAAAATTTAAAAAAGAAAAATGTATAGATATCTAGTATGGATGCATTTATTTTCAAACATTGCCCAACTATGAATGAATATAGATGCAGAAAGCCAAATGTCTACATAATTTTCCCTTTCTTTTATAATTTTGTATTGAAAGTGATGTTATAACTCATCTTTCATTCAGTTTTAAAACAAATCAAATATTTGTACAGACCCAGACACTGTATTTTCTGTTGTTCTCAAGACAACCTGAAACATAAAAAGTGGTAGTTAATGTGAAGCCTGTTTTCCAAATTAGAAGGAAAGGTTAAATACTTAAACTTTTGCTCAAATCTAGATATCGACTTATCTTGGTGAAGCTGTTATTTTTTCCTTGTGGTATTCTACCCAATTTTCTTTTCTCCATTATCTTGAAATAGGAATCCTTTTTGTCTTGAGTTTCACTTGTTTATTCTTCTAAAAACACTTTGGAAAAATATTTTAACTTGATTTTTTCACTTCATTAAAGATAAGTTAAATTTAGGATCTCTGTCAGAAAGTTTGCTTGATTTTAGAAGCTTCTACTAAAAAGATTCTTTTCATGTATACAGTTATTTCTTGGGTTGTGTAAGCAGTATGATATGGTTATTATTCAAGTTAGAAATTCCTTCATTTGATATATTCTCAACTTGGTTTTACATTCTTAATAGATACAACCAAACAATCTGGTTATAACTTATTTATTTTTCCTTATAGTCTTTCTAGATGTCATCTTAAAGCTTGTTTTTTAGTATAAAGTATGTAATTTTTTTTTCATTTCCTTTTCAGTGCACTTCTTTTCAATGTCCAACTAAGTATACTCTTTCTAATTCTAAATACAATTCTGTTCTATCTATTCATGTGCCCTTTATTCAGCATAATATGTAATTTAATCTTAGGTAGCCAACTTAACCCCTCATTATCATTGTTATCCTAATTCAGATGAATATGGTTTAATTTATTATGTGCTCTTGGTTCATGAATAGATTCTAATAATTCATTGTTCTGTCACCCATTGGCCTGTAGTGGGCAGGGACAATAGATACCTGGAAGCTTTCCCAGCTGGCCAAAAAAAAATAGATAAAACTATCAATTATGAATCCATTTGGATTAGCAAATTCCTTTAAAATGTCAGTGCTTCCTGGGAATGTTACTCCAATCAGCCTTTCACACGTTAGTGCATGAGATATTACTTTAATGAGATAATCATATTCTTTTCCTTCCTAGTACCTAATTATGCTCAGTCACAGTAATGTAGGTAAGTAGGTAATGTAGTATTCTGAGGTTTTCCAGGGACACACTTGGCAGAGACCAGCAGGCTTTCAGCTGAGAGAGCAGCAAAGGACATCAGAAACAAAGAGGGTGTGTCCTTAGTGCCTCAGCCATACTTTCCTTGCTCTCTGTGTAGCAGATTCCTCGGTTCTATAAAACCTATGAAACAAGCCTTCTCAAATGTCATTGTTCATGTGATTTGCATGCTTAATGAGCTGCAGAATCTGAGTTAACAGATCTGGTGGGGGGGGGGGCGGGTCTAGGGGGAGCTGAGATTTTGCAGATCTAGCAAGCTTCCAATGAATGCCAGTGTTACTGGTCTCAGAACTATGTTTTGACTAGAAAGACTATAAAATATCAGTTACCCGTGAGTAAATTGTGGTAAGTGACCTATTGCATATTCTTCCATTTCCATGTTTTATTATGTTACTTTTTTCTTGTTTTATCTTGAGAGTAACAAGATCAATATTCATCTATGTAACTATATCAATATTCAACTTGGTAGTTCCTCTCCTTTGACATTGATCAGTCTCCTCCTCCTCCTCTTCCTCTTCCTTCTTCTTCTTCATCCTTCTTCTCCTCCTTTTTCTTCCCCTCCTTCCCCAACTCCTCCTCCCCTTCCTCCTCCTCCTCTGTCTTCTATAAAACTAATGCCATCTTGGAGTGCTGATGTCCAGTCCTTTCAGCCCTTCTTGCAGAGGTTCTTCTTAGTAGGTTCATCAACTCTATGTTTTAAGCAAACAAGAATTCTAAACTCTCCCTTCCATCCTTCCCTCTCCCCTCTCTCTCCATGTCTAATATGACTGCCAGTGAGTCTTCCCAGGGAAAATTTTTATCTTTCCTTATGTCAGTTCCTTCATATGTTTATTTTGTGAAATAGTCTGTTTATTTGAGAACTAATTTCAAACAAAAATACAGCATTTCTTTGTAAGTTTCAAGCTTTCAGTATGCTTCCTAGCAACCGGAAAACCCCTGCTGCTGATTGGTGGTTGTTGGGTGATAGAGCCTGCATTTCATTGGCCCAAGTGTGCTACCTCAATGTGTAGACCACATTCTCATCATCGGGAACTTCTGCTTCTCTTGCTTCTGGAACCTTTCTGTGTCCTGTTCTGAAAGGGTCATTTTCAGCGCACTGTAATATCTTCCTGTTTTTGGTGTTCCTATGTTCCTATCTCCTTCTCTCTGCATGTCAAATCTTACTCCTTTAGGTGACTCAAATGTTATTTCCACTTGTTCAAGATGCTGTTTGCATCTCTCTTCCCTGCAAAGTGCTTTGCGTAATTCTTCCATAGCACTTACTGCCCACTGACATATTTTATTTATGCATTTGTCTGATTTACTGAATAGGAGCTTCTCAAGAACAAAAACGTTATCTTGTCCATCTTTATTTCTAGATCTACTAGTTCAATATCTGGAAGATACTAGGCACAGAACAAATGTTGAATGAAAGAGTACATCTATTGATTTGCCTGTTTTTCCTTATTCTTTACTCTGCATGTTCCTAATTTATCATTTACCCCCACTGGAATTTATCTTTCTTAATCTTTGATTCACAAACAGCCTTTGCAAAACCAATGAGCTCTTTGGTGTTCTCTATATGAATTATCTGCAAGTCATTTGTATATTTTATGCAAAGCCTTACTGGCTACTCCTGAATACTTATCCTATAAAACTGCAGTCCTTCTTACTGACTGGTTTAGCTATACTAGAGTCAGACTTCCTCTAGCAGTAATTTGGTAGCTTTGTCACCTGGGAGCAATAGAAGCTTTTGATATTGCTTGCTATCTGTGTACATTAGGCATTGGCAAAATCCTTTCTGTTAGAGCTGTCAGGTAATGCACAAAATGTTTTGTCCCTGACATCCCAGAACCTCTACAATTCAGTGCAACCTACTTTTGCTTTTATAGGACCAGACTGACTGTTCATACATGAAATCTAAGTCAATAATTTCCTGTTGGTAATATGTAACTTCCAAAGATCCCTCTGTATTTAACAAATGTTAGCATTCCTAGTAGGACTTTACAATTTGATAGGGTTTCATTATATGAGATTAAATATGGTGGGTGAGTTACACAAACAGTGAAGGAAAATAACTGTCAGATAATAATCAAGTCCAGATGAACTGAGCTGAACCTATAGAAGAGGTGCTCACACTAAAGTACAAAGACTGTGGACACAGGTGTGGTATCCAGGTGTCTAAGGGAACTGGTTAACATGGAGTTTGAGGTTACTATAGTGTTAACAGTGCAGAACAAACCACTTTGCAATCAGTGGCTCTCATTCAGAATCTTGGAGGTCAGAAGGCCTAGTGAGATTCAAAGTCAGAATGGCAGGTCAGGCCCCAAAAACCCAGCTAAAGAATCTCACAACAAGAGAAAGCAGAAACTTAGCAAAAGTATCTCTGTGGCTATGTGGGCATGCTGTTTCCTCTGTACCCTTTAGACATCTGTCCCCCAAAAGCAATAAGCCAGAGATTTCAGAAAATAACATAATGCTTGGAAAAGCAGCTACTTTGTTCAGTAACTTTCCACTGTTGCCAGCTGGAACAATTGCAGCCAAGTAGATCCTAAAGAGCAGTGCCATGAACTGGAGGTATTATTCAGTTATGACACAGGAAAATAAGGGAAAGTCATTGGAGGATCTTGAAAAAGAAATTGCCATCACCATGAGTAAAGCAAAAATTAGCATCTTTGAGTTGAAGGAACTGAAGCTAGTGTCGATGAGCATTTGTCTCTCTCCACTTCAACACACACTGGAGATTTCTGTCTCCCCATCACTATGGCCCTGTGATGCACTAGGAACTGATGATTTTGAGTAAAAGTTGATTTTTTTATTGTTGCACTAATTTTTATCACCATTCACATTGTCTGATTTCATTGTATAATGGTAACTTTTCTTCTGCTCCTTATTACCCCACTACAACCTTAGTGCTTTAAGGGTTTGTGCCATATCCTTTGTCAGTCCAGGACAGGATCCTATTAAAGTCAAGTGCCTGGCCACAAAACAATGCTTGTGTACATTATGGATGTGCTACACAACTTGCTCATGGAAATGATTGCCACTTTTTGTACTGGCTGATGCATTGACTTTTTCCAAGTCATTTGTTCCTGGTGAAGTGGGAACAGTTATGCCTTGGCTTCTGATAGCGTTATTCCTTATGATGCCTCCTCTGTTTGAGATTTAGAATAAGGAAGGTGCTCTTGGTTACTGCACCAGCTCAGATAGTAGTATAAATCCTGATGCATGTCAGACTTAACCTTGCCATTAAATTGGAGTTTGCTATCGGGCCAAAGATTCTCAAAATTTTTTCTACTGCAGCATGTTTGGGGATAAGTTAAACTTACTAATAACTTGAATCAATAGATATTCTCTCAAAATATTTCCAACAAATATTTAATGACTACTTGCTATATACTATCTATTATTCTAAGCCATGGGGTAGATAGTAGATGAACAAATGCAGGACTTGGTCTCCAGTTTCAGAATGTCTTTCATATTTATCTGATTTTTTAAGGGTTATCTTTTTGCTTTTAGTAGACTTCTATTATTGGCCTATTTATTCACAAAATCGACTCTCAAAAGGCTATTACTTCTGTGTAAGCTTAATATGTTGTTTATCATCAAAACAGTAACAATTCTGTTGATCAAAATATATATGCTACTCTTTTTCAATATTAACTTATTTCTCACATTGACTGTGTTACCTCTTACTTTTGCTAATCATTAACTGTCCTGAACTAACTACTACTTTTAATTCTCACAGTATAGGTAATTTGACTGACATGCTTTTTTAAATTGCTCCGTTGTGTTTTCATTTGACCTTTTCTTCTCTCAGCTTACAATTTCATATGATCACCTTGGGAAAAAGCAGCCATTACCTCTAATCTTATTGTTTTCTGTTTCCTATTAGATCTCTCACTTGAAGAAATTTTACAATGTTTTTAAATACAGTCTTGGCATTTTTCCAGATTAAATGCACATAGTGGGCTGGGAAGGTGGCTCAGTGGTAGAGTGCTTGCCTTGCATGCATGAGGCCCTGGGTTCAATTCCTCAGTACCACATAAGCAGAAAAAAAAAAGCTGGAAGTGGCGCTGTGGCTCACGTGATAGAGCACTAGCCTTGAGCTGAAGAGCTGAGGGACAGCGCCCAGGCCCAGAGTTCAGGCCCCATGACCGGACCCAAAAATAAATAAATAAATGTACATAGTGTGATACACCAGACCTTCGGCACAAATCCTTCTTGTCAAAATTCCATTTATCAACTTATTTCCAATCAGCCTTCCTTCTTTCTGGATGGGAAAGACCGTGATTATTTTTATTGACTTCTAGTTACCTTTCTGTAGTAATGCATTCTTCTTCCAGAGGTGTTGATAGAATGTCTTGGCAGTGTAACCCCTTTTGGCAACTTGAAAGGGCTCCTTTATGATCATAGTAAACATTTATGTGCAGGCTCAGTTTCTTACTTGTACTTGATTTTGATTCTCTCTCCTTCCATTCCTCCTTCCCCTACTCTTTGGGCCCCAACCTCCACCACCAAGGGAAGAGATTTTTATTAGTGGTTCATGTGTAAGAAATATCTCAACTTCTTTTCACTTAAAGATGAGAAAGCTTCCAGTAAAAATGCAAATAGAACAAGACAGTTAACTTCACAGAGATCAGGCCTTTCATAGAGGAAACTAGCTATTGAATTTTCAGTAGTAAACCTCTGAAAAGCTAGCAGCCCATATAAATCAAAGGCAAATGGTAGGACAGTAAAATAATACAAGAGTAGAGACACAACTCAGATACTGTATAAAGCAGAGGAAAAAAGGTACAATGGTATATAATTTTAAACTTCAGTATTGTGATCTGTTGACAGAAAATTGTTTTCTCAAGTATGGGCTAAGGCAAGAACTGGAGAGAGGATGGGAAACAGCAAAAGGGAAATGCACCAGGCAAAGAAAAGGATGAGGTTAGAATGAGCTATTTCCTGAAGATGGGAGGCCATGATATTCTAGAAATTTAAAGAATATTCACAGGTGTCTCATGGTATACCTCTGTACTCTTTAATGCTATGGCTGTAGAGTAGTTGGATATGGCTAGTTCAAGCTAAGATATGTTACAAGGGCAAACATAAGCAAGATGCCAAGGTTCCAAAATAAAAACCATCAAAGCTGGGTGCTAGTGGCTTATTCCTATAATCCCAACTACTCAAGAGGCTATTTGAGGATAGCAGTATAAAGCCAGCCTTGACAGGAAAATCCATGGTGCTTTTATCTCCAATAACCACTAAAAAGCCGGAAGTGGAACTTTGGCTCAAGTGGTAGAACACTAGCCTTGAGGGAAAAACACTAGCCTTAAGGGACAGTGCCTAGGCCCTGAGTTCAAGCCATATACATTAACTTACAAACTTTTAAGTTGATTGCACATTAAAATGGAAATTTTATACATATTGGGTTTAAGTTGATTATTATTAAAATAAATTCTACCTGGATTTTAAATTTTTAATGGCACTATAGAGCAATTTAAATTACACAGGAGTTCACACTACATTTCTTCTTTCTTCTCAGCTAAGACTGAGTCTTAGCTCTATGTCAAGTTAGTTTTTCTTGTACCTATTTTACTATATCCTCACATTTTTTTCTATGATAAGATTTTAGTTGCTTTATCAGTTTTGAAATTTTGCTTTTTTTTCATTAATTTTTTTTGCCAGTCCTGGACTTGAACTCAGGACCTGGACACTGTCTCTAAGCTTCTTTTGCTCAAGGTTAGCACTCTACCACTTGAACCACAGTGCCACTTCCAGCTTTTTCTGTTTGTGTGGTACTGATGAATCGAACCCAGGGCTTCATGCATGCTAGGCAAGGATTGTACCACTAAGCCACATTCCCAGGCCTACATTAATTTTTTATTAAATTCAACCACCTGCTAAGGGTGGTTGAACTCAGAACCTCCTGCTTGGTAGGCAGGCTGTCTTCCACTTGAGCCATGCATGCACTTCTTTGGAAATTTTGTTTTTAAAATAGGAGGTAGGTAGGAATAAAAAAAAACATGTAACATAATTGAATTATTGAATTGTTATTATGACTAGACCCTAGAGGTAATCATCTAAAACAAAGGTTTCTTAAGTACTTTTTAAGCAAAAACTGTTATCAAATTTTCATTATTGATAGCTACACTATGAAATACCACCTAGGAGAATTCATTGATTTGGAATAATTCTCTTTGTTCCTATGACTAGGAGATGTTTCATCCTCTTTGAAAAAGAGGACTTTAAACAGTTACTCAAGTTTTACTGAGCATCATCTCATCATTTTTCACACACTAACCCCTTTCGCTTAGATTCAAAGGACTTGGTCAAATTGGCCATTCTAGCCATAAGATTTAAATTTACATACATTTGAAATATATGTGTCTATCTTAAATATGCATCGAGCTACTCTCAGAGAATTGGATCCTTGAAACCAGGGAAGAGATAGATGGCTTTGGCTGGCTCCTCGTTCCTTCTAATCATAGCTCTGTGATCTTGGGCAAGTTGCTTTCATCTCCCCAAGCCTGATATTTCTCAAATCTAATTTTAGATAATCTTAACAGCTTCTCATGGGATTGTTGTGAAGGTTAAACGAGATTTAAGGCTTTTAGCACAGTGTTTGGTGCATTGGTGTTAATAGAAATTAACTGCTCTTGCAGATAGCATCTTCGTCTACCTCCCCATAGTTCGATCCTATATTCTTCAAATGGGCAGATCACCACAAACTCACGTGATTTTCCAGCATCTTTAATGAGTTCAAGGCATTCTTGCAAGTAGAGCTCACCTTTCAAACCTTTGATACCCTGGGCAAGAAGTAGATATGTTGCTGGCCTCAGGTCAACTTCTAGGGACAAAAAAGCTGGAGTAACTGTAGTCCTAGCATCCCTTGTTGAAATGGGGAATCTCACACTAATATAGACACTGTTGTGGGTTTCTCCCACATTCTATAGCCATTGATAGGGTTGGGAATGACCCAGTTAAATTCTAATGGACAGCAAGTAAGAGAAATCATGACCTGGACTGGGTCTTTACTATTACAGACCCAGTGATGTGACTGTGATGTGCATCCAAAACACAGAGTTGCGTGATTTTCTCAACACACAGACAAATATCATTAAGGATCTGATATGCGTGACATATGGTGTGCATGATATCTCAATGTTAGATCATGCCCAGACAGCACTTGGCTTCTTGGAATTATAGTATTTGAAGATCCACTTAATTTACCAGTAAAGTGGGGGCAAGGTTTACAAATTGGGAAAGGAAGATTGAGTAGAAGACTACCAAAATGCTCCTATCTCTCTCTCTTATGAAGGAGAATGATGAACAAGAAGTAGTCAAGTTATAATGATCTCAATATTAAGTTTGCTTAATGTGGCTATCACTGAGAGACAGTGGAAAATCCCAGTAATGCTATTCCTTATACTTGGATATTGGAGCCAAAGATTTCTCCATAGCAGATAAATGTTCTTCTTATGAGATGAAGACTTATTTGCTTGACAGGCAGTATCCATCAGAATTCTGGCTCTTCCTGCTTTCGTGTGAATTACTTTTCTATTCTAAGCCTCAGTCTCCTCATCTATAAAATGGAGATGAATTCTAGATCCTACAGATTACAGATTCTATATCTTAAGAGTTCTGGCATATGTAAGGAAACAAGAATATTTGGCACATCTTTGCATATTCATCAGATGTTAAAATGATGATTATTATTAACTTTTCGACCTTAATTCTCTTCTTGGCAGGAATTATTTTGACAAGATATTTCATTAGTGATTCAATAACATGCTCCTCTTAGACTAAAAGTTTATTATGCCCCCAAATTAAATTGTAAATCTAGTGTTTGTAGTCACTGGGAAATGTGCTGATTTCATCTTACTCTATTAGCAAATGTCTAAGGGTCTCTTGGTCATTGATCAAAGTTTCCAAAGACTTCCTGAACAAAATGAAGGGAGATCAGTGAATACTATAAAAAAAGAATTAGAAGGAGGGGTTTTAGAATGTATGGAGAGGCACCTAGGAAAGCAAACTTTCATCTGGGCCACGGATTTGCACATTTGTGCTATTGCAGTAGGAGAAACACCAAACTATTTGTTAGTTATCTTCATTCTCCATACTTTTTCACCCTTGTTGCTGTATATCCTCATAATCATCTGTGCCCTAAATTCTCTCTATAGCTAGCCTCTTTGTGTTTCTTCTTGTTCCTTCTGATCAATCCTATCATATCATGGAAAGTATCTTTCTCAAAACCTACAGTAGACCCATGCTTTCTTTTCTGCTTAAAATCCTCCAATATGGTCCTAGTGTTCTTAGCATTAAGACCAATCATTATTATCAATTATCAAACCCTCATGTTCTGACTCCTCCTTGGCTTCCTAGCTTTTCTTCTTTATTCCTCTAAACTTTTCTCAAGTCCTCAAATGCCTGTGTTTCTGTGAGAAATAAATTCTCCTCCCAGTCTCTTCCCTTCCTCTGTTCCTCATCTTAAGTGAAACTCTATTCAACCTCTTTTACCTGGTCTGCTCCCATTATTTTTAAAGCTTTTTCTTGGTACTCTGTCCTGGTCTAGTGCATTACTACAGCTACCTTCTCAATTAGAATCTAAACATCATGAGGGCATAAAACTGTTCTGCTAATTTCTTACAACATCCTGAATGCTGATTGTGGCACCTGCCAAATGATTAGATTAAGCACTTAGCATCATCTAGCACCAGATCAAACATTTGCAGAAATAATGGGTAAAGAAAATATTGAAATCGGTGCAAGGCAGAGCAAAGAATTACGGCAGTATTTGTTCACTTAATAATCTCACGGGAATATTGGGTTGAAGGGAAAGGAAGAGGATATAGATTGTGCTGAAAAGCTGGAGAGAGGAATGATGAGGTGATTTTAAGAGGTGAATCTGTGCAAGAGCCTGACAAGAGGACACTGTGGGAATCACTAGAGGTAAAACAGAGGACAAGTTGCAGAAGCTAGAAAGAAAAAAGGCCATCAGTCACAATGGCTGCAGCCTAAGCAAGCAACACCTTATGCAAGGTGGTTTAGTAACACAGCAAACTTCTTATACTAAAAGGAAGGTAACTGACCCTTGCTTAGCCCCATGTTTTATTTATCTTTCCCAGATTCACACATGATTTCAGCCAACTCTTTAAATGTTAGTCTTCTTTGCTGCTGTGCAGCTGTTCCTGAAAATCCCTGATGAATAGTTGTCAGTCTGCATAGCCTAGTGAATTTTAGGATGTTAGTGTTTCTTAACACAAGCCCAGAAAAAGAAAATGAGAGGAAAAAAGGGTTTGCAAAGCAACTCTCCAAGCCTTCTCTTCCAGAAAATCCCATAATGGATATTGTCAAATTCTAAATGTATCTTTCTGATGATAATTCATCTACTTAGCAAGCCCCTTCCCCAGATCTGTTTAGACTTTCCATATATATATTTTGGCAGAGACTTTTTAACATCAGATAAGCATTCAAATACTACGTGCCATCCCTGACTTCTTTTCCTGGATGCTGCATCCATCATGTACCTGTCTACATTCTTCTTCTTATTCAACGGTGTGATATCCTAAGGGCCATCTTTGCTTACTAGGAAGCAGGGAGTGTGGGTGGGAGAGCTTGTTGTCTAATGCAAGAGCATAGTCCCTGAGGGATGGATTTGTGCTGAAAGCAATAAGAGATGGGAGTACAGAAAGATTTGTCTTAGTAATGGCAGCTTTTGTATCTGGAACTCCCGCCACCTATGATCGATTGCCCTCCTTATTTGGCCTATTTTCTCAGACAGCTTCTTGATGGCTTCTTTCCCCTGACACCTTCCTCTCTCACTTCCTGCCACCTTTGTTCTCAAGTTCCCTGCTCTCTTGTCACCTCTATCCCTTTTCTTTCTCTGCTGCTGCCGCTTGAACTTTTTATCTTCCTACCAAGTTGGATCAAATTTTCCCCTTTGTCATGAAAGAGTCCTAGAATGACTGCAGGCAATGTGGAGGGAGTGGGAATTTTATGTGTGGCCTGTGAGCTTGTTATCTGCCAGGCTCCCCAGTCCCCACTGCTACTGGGCGTACTAAGCGTGTTTATTATGGACTTCACATCCTTTTTAGTGACTTGGCTCCTGGAACTTTTCTTTGCTCTGGAATTCTTCCTCCTTTGAAATCTTTTTGCTGTCACTCAGACAACCCTTCTTACCTGTATTTCAACCTTGCAAACTTGCTGTTTTTATTTCCATGTTTGAGTATCTTCAAACCTGTTTATCTGTTTATTATTCTCTCCCAAGACAAAAAAAGAGGTCTGTTAAACAATGAAGCTTGCTATCTAGTGGATTTTCAGGCTCAGGGCAGTCTTGCTCCTTTTAGTAAGTAATTAAGATTCTGACAGCAGTGAGGACCTGTGAATGTTCCTTTACCCCAATTTCCACACCCGTGAAATGGGAATAATAAAGCAATCTACTTCCTTAGGATGGTCTTTCGTATTCATTTCTTTCCTGTAAAAATGTTGTCAGAAGGCCTGTCCACAGTTGATATTGATATTCAATGCATTTTAAATATTGTACAAAGTATACTTACTTCTACAAAACTGAAACCTGAGCTGGGTGCCAGTGGCTCATGCTTATAAGTCTAGCAACTCAAGAGGCTGAGATCTGTGGATCGCAGATTGAAACCAGACTGGGCAGGAAATTCTGAGAGATTCTTATCTTCAATTAACCATCAAAAAGCTGGAAGTAGAGCTGTGGTTCAAGTGGTAGAGTGCCAGTCTTGAGGCAGAAAGCTAAGGGAAAGCACCTATGCCCTATGTTCAAGACTTAGTACCTGTACCAAGGAAGGAAGGTAGGGAAGGAAGGGAAGGAAGGAAGGAAGGAAAGAAGGAAGGAAAGGAGGGAGGGAGGGAGAGAGGGAGGGAGGGAAGAAGTCAGACAGGCAGGCAGGAAGGCTTACATAATGGCAGCCTTTAACATGCTATTCATTTTTTTGTAACTATTTTTTAAGCCTCTTTTTTTCTAGTGATTTTTCTTCCTAAAAATTCATTCTCTGGTCTTGGTTTTCCTCTGATTTTGGTCTTTCTATCACCCCTAAAACTTAAATGTTGTTCCTATCCACCCTGAAAAATTTTGTTTTTGCAGTTGCCTTTTTCCCATTTTGGACTGCATCTACCCCTCCTTTAAGTTGCTTCATTCATTCATTCCTCACACATCATTCTATCATAGCTTTGTGTACTGAGAAAAATGAATTGTCTACAGCTTGACTCAGATCCCCCTTTTAAAGTACAGTTCAGGGAGGTGATTTTAATTTTTAAGCACTAATCATTGTGAGCTGTTGTTACCGTAGAAACCACATTTGTCATCCTGAAACGTGTCAGCAGTGATCGCCCCTGATGGTTCCCAGACCTGAATTTCAGACAATCAAAGGCAAAGCAATTTGGAGGTCTGTTCATTTAGAATTTCCTCTTTCATGATTTCAGAGAAGCACAGTGCAGGCTCTCTCCCTATTTGTCAGAAGCAAAGAAAGGCGTGTAGTTGGGAAGCCGAAAACTCGCAACCCAAGGTATCTGTCCCAAACACATGTTTATTATTCTCTGGAAAATAAGGTTGTAAAAAAGTAATTGCTGACACAACCTTAATGATAGCACTTTAAGTATGCTGCTGTAATTAAAGTAGGGATTTTATTATACTAGACCTCTGAGAGCCCAGCACATACACCACTCACACCTCAGGATTTACAAAGCAAGCAACTTTGGTACCTGCTGCTTTTGTTGTGTGGGTTGCATATTTCCTTTGTGCCTGTCCATGTTGCAGCTTAGGTAGAAAACTACCTCTCTCCTGGCAAACAGCAGTAGGCATCTGTGTTTAGAATATGCCCTGTGGTGACGGTGCCCTAGCTTTCAGCAGACTTATACCTGAAATGTCATGGATGGAACGACTCTTTCTCCTTTGATTTCCCTTGGAATAAAACTTTCATGTGTTGTGCAGTGAGGTTAACCTGGAAGGCATTTGCGTTACAATTCAAAGGAGTCTTTCATATTTCAGTGGGATACCATCCCCATTTTACTCCTTCTTTACCTGAAAGATGGATTCAAAGTTGTATACAGCTATTAGTATAAAGACTTCTCATTGTTCCTGTAATGAGAATTTTAGAGTTAGTGCTTCTCCAGTGTGGTGATGTTACCGAGTCCAGGGGGGCCCAGGAACCTCCTGCTTTTCCTATTGGGCATCTTTAACATGTGGTTGTTACCTAGGGCCCCAGCAGAGCTGCCAGAGTAGAACTGAAGCTGTCTCATCGAAGTCCCAAGGAGGAAGAAGGAAAGGAGTCCGGTCCTGCCTAAGTCAGATACTGGTTTAAAGGCTCTTCCCTTGAGAAATCTCATTCTGCTTTTTCACACATCAGCATGCTAATTACAGAAGGAGAAAAGGGATGTTGCTTGAGCAATTAGCAGTCCTTGCTCAACTATAAAGTACAGATCTATACTTTTTCCGCTTTATATTTCCCCATGACAAGTACTGTTACATGTCCATATCTGTGGGCCTCACATCTGTGGAATCAGCCGACCACAGAATAAAAATATTTGGGGAAAATGAACAAGTTTATCTGTAATGAATATGTACAGAGATGTTTTTCCTTGTCATTTTCTCTTAAGGAAAGTAGTGTAATACCATTTACATGGCTTTTACTTTGTATTAGGTATTATAAGTAAGCTAGGGATGAATTAAAGTATATAGAGGATTTGCATAGGTTGTAGGCAAATACTTTCTTTAGTAGAAGGGACTTGAATGTCCAGAGATTTTCTGTCTGTAGGGGGATCCTGGAGCCACTCCCTGATAGACATCAAGGGATGATTGTACTTACTGTTCCTCATATAAGCAGTCAGAAGTTGTACTGTTTTCTTGCTAGCAAAATTAAGGCTTAGTACAATTTTAGTAACTTCAGAATAATCAAATGTTCTATTTTTTTACTCTCATTTTTTATGGCTTTAGTATTTTAAACTATTTGATACTGAGATATTGCATATTCTGCTTTGGATAATGACTAGAAAGAATGTTTCTAATCAACATTATACTTCTCAGCTTTTTGAACTAAAGCAAGTTTCTTATAACCTAAAATCTGAAGCAGATATGTCTGTAAAAATAGAAGGCCCCAACACATTTCCTGTACTTATAAAAATATACTGTCTTTGTTCTTAGCCAGAACATTCTTTTTTTTGTGGGCGGGGGGGTCCGGTCGTGGGGCCTGAACTCTGGGCCTGGGCGCTGTCCCTCAACTCTTCAGCTTAAGGCTAGTGCCCTACCACTTGAGCCACAGCGCCACTTCCAGCTTTTTTTTTTGCTTATGTGGTGCTGAGGAATCGAACAGGGCCTCAAGCATGCAAGGCAAGCACTCTACCATTGAGCCACCTTCCCAGCCCCAACATTCTTTTTTTAAATTTAATTTTATTGTCAAGGTGATGTAGAGAGGGGTTAGTTGTAGTTACATACATAAGGTAATGAGTACATTTCTTGTTTAACATTGTTACCCCCTCCCTCATTTTCTCCCACTCCCCCTCCCCCAATGCCCACCCCCCACCAAGTTGTATAGTTCATTTCCAACATAGTGTCTTGTGAGTATTCTATTGCATTGGTTTACCATTTGTCCTTTGTCTCACCATTTTGTTTGATCTATATAGCATGAAGAATATTTTTGAAGATATTTTTAAAAATTATGGTAAGATATGCATACCATAAAATGACATTTTAGCCAGTTTTAAATATAAATGTACAGAACAATGCTATAATATATCATTATTATATAAGCCCTACAACTTCATTTTTAATCTCTTGATTATAACCTAGATCTTGTCTTTTCTATCGTGGTATTTGACACCAAGTAGTGCTCTCTTAAGGTTTGTTCATGCACTTGAATTTCCAGTTAACAAGTAATCATTTTCCCACTTTTTTAAATTTATAAGTTCAGTGATTCAATAAGGCAGATATTTAGCAAAAAGCCACAAACAGGTGTTACAGGACATATTATTAATGGAGGCCCCTATCCTAAACACCCCCAATGTTCTTATAGTCATTTTCACTCCCACATTCTTTAAACTAAGTTTAAGATACTTATAAAATGCCAAAAAAATCATTTTATGACATGAATAATTCAATTACTCTTTTGAGTTCTGATGTAATATAATAACCAGCTTAAGGATGGCCCCAAAGCACTTTTCTTTTCGATCCTTTTAAAAGCAATTGTAACAAAGATGTCTTTTTAGTCTCTATTTCATTCTATATTGTTTAAATCGGTGAAACTTGTGCTTTACTTCTTCAGAAATCCAGTGGTTCTCCCTAAAATAATAAGATCTACTTACCAGAAGAGAAAATGTCAGATGAGATCTGCCCAAGAATAATAGTCTAGGAGACATCCTGGGCTCTTTATGACTTCAAAGCTAGAACTGGAGGTTCCTAGCTTCCTGTTGTCACTTAACAGGGATAAAAATGACTTTAATTTTAACGTTAATAGCTATGCTTTCCACACTTGTTTAGTATCTTTTCTTCACAGGAGTCCAGAACATTATATATTAATATAATGCCATTAACTATTCAGTGAGAGGCAGGGTGACCAAAGGCAGTGAGAAGAAAAGGAACTGGAGAGGTCCAGGAAGAGGTAGAAGGTGCGGGAAAGGGAAGGCAAGGGAGGGAAGGAGGGAAGAAGAGAAGAAAGAGGAGCGGGAATGAGAGAGGGGGAGGTTTTATAATGTACATATGAAAATTTGGAGTGGTCATTTTCCCTGAATATCAGCTTAGTGCTGTGTTCTGGTACCTTTCTTTGTAAAACTGGTACCAGAAAAACTAAATATGAACTAAATGTCTTCTTTGTGGGTGAATCCCAGAATCCCATCCTTGTACTAATGTCCAGTTAGGCTGAGGGTTAAGAAGCATAATTTAGTTTAATATCATTTGTCTTCTTTGAGTAACCTACCTTGAGAAAAATGTGATTCACTTTTTTAAAATTTGAGTTCTTTCAGAGACATTATCTTAAATAGTGTAAACTCAAGAGATTGCTATTGATCTTTAAATTAGTAACAGAAATTGCAGGTTTAATTTTAAACAATGAATAAGGCATTTTCTAATAAATATTTCTGGTCCTGGAATGTTTCGGTACATGCAGACACACAATTTGAGTATTTTCACTTATATCTAAGAAATAATTTTCAGGGATTTTTTTTTTTTTTTGGTCAGTTGTGGGGCCTGAACTCTAGGCCTGGGCACTGTCCCTCAGCTCTTCAGCTCAAAGCTAGTGCTCTACCACTTGAGCCACAGCACCACTTCCGGCTTTTTCTGCTTATGTTGTGCTGAGAAATCTAACCCAGGGCCTCATGCATGCAAGGCAAGTGCTCTACCACTGAGCCACCTTCCCAGCCCTAATATTCAGTATATTAAAAATCACTATTAGCCACTAATGATAGCTGGTGTGTGTGTGTGTGTGTGTGCGCGTGCACGCGCACACACACACGCATGCTGATTCTGGGCTTGAATTCAGGGTTTGGGTGCTGTCCCTGAGCTTTTGTGCTCAAGGCTAGCATTGCACCACTTGAGCCACACCTCCATTTTTTTTGGTAGAGTTGAGTCTCACAAACTGCCTAGACTGGCTTTGAACCATGATCTTTAGATCTCAGTTGCCAATGCCCAGTAAGATAATATTTTATGATAGAAACTCAGAGTTCTGCAATTACATATGTGTCTGTTATTGGAAAATAACTATATATGTGATTATAAAATAAAAATCATTAGTATTTGGACGTTGATTCAGTATAGAACTACCAATAAGTATTACAAATTTCATAGTTTTTTCAGTCATTTCACAACTATCCAGTGGCTATTGTGTATGGACCAATGTGCCAAATATTGGTTATGTGATTAATTAGAGCCAGTTTTGTGACTATTTATTTAAATAGAAGATGACAGTCAGCCAACAGGAAATATAAAAATAAGAGAAGATCTGTACCTAGATAAGTCTGAAATATGTAGATTTCCTTAAGGTATATTCTGTAATAAATCAGTGGCCAGTCTTCAGTCTTACAATTCAAGACACTTGTTTGCTTCTTGGTTTCCTTCTCCATTGTTAGAGCATCCTGTGGCCACAAGAAAACTACTTGTCTCTTTCAAGTTTCTCTTCTGAAAATCGGAAAATACTTTGTCCTACTTCATTGGTTTATTTATTAAAAAAGAGTTATGATATAAAAGATTAGGTGCATAATATGGTGCTAGGCATATACAATATTCAATGTTTGCTCACTGATTATCTGCATGGTTTTAATATAGAGAAGACATATACTTTTATAGAAAAACTACACAATTATGTTGATTCAAAAATATTAAACATGTAAGAAAATATGAATAGTAGCACACTTTTTCTTTACATACCTGAAGTTAAATATCAGAAGACAAAGATGACATGTTCCTTCTTTCCTTAAATTTATACCATTAATGTTGCCAATCAGATTTGGTTGTTTTGTCTAAACAAAGGTCTTTTAACCCAGTTAACCCACAAAAACTTGTATTTTTGAGTGATAAAAAGTTTTGGAGAATGTTAGCAATTCAGGAATTTGGATTTAAATCAACATTAAAACAGGAAAGAAAAAAGGAAGAAGGCAGCAGGACAGGATTCGCAGGTGTTACCTTAGTTTTTTATGTATTCTGGGATTCTGTGAGTTAATGCTGTTAATGTTTTATTTCGATCTCAAGATGAAGTATTTTATCTCTATAAAGATTTGTCTGGATTTGCTATCATGATTTGGATGAGGCATGGTTTTTGTGTGTATATGGGAGTCTGCATACAATAAGAATTGTGGGTGAAGCTACTGGTATCCTACTCACTCTTTTTCTTCTTCTTCTTTTATAAAATATCCCCCAACTTTCTGGTTTTGCTTTTTCTACCTGCACACATTACTGTAAAACTATCTGTGAATCCAAGTTCTGACAGATAAAACATATCAAAAGAATGCCTGGAAGGTGCTCCTACAAAGTGCCTGATTTTTTTTTTATCTTTTTCTCTATTCTGTTTTGTTAATATGGATGTGATAGCTCCATACCAGTAACACACTTCAGAGCTTAGGAAAGTTGAAGGAACTATGTGCTAAGAGCTGCAGAGCAATGAAGGTCCTGTGACATTGTGTTGGCCATTCTAGCCCTCCAGACACTTTTACAAAGATTTCTCCAAAAACCCCATTCTTTGTAAGCCACTATTAATTTATGTTAAATGTTACTACTCATGACGAAAGCTAAGCCTAAAAGACAAAACCATAATAAAGAAGTTGTTATACATAGTAGAATATGGACTACGTTAAAATCCAAATTCTTTTTCTCCATTGCATTTTTATAATGTGTCAGCCCTTGAGGTAGATCTTTTTCTTTGCAGTATGCTTGTTGTAATGTTTTTCTTTTTCAATGTCTGATCTCTTATAAAGTCATATCAACACCTGTAATTATTAATTAACCTTTCTGAATTTAAAAACTTGTCTTAGGTTCAGCTTTTAACGTCATGAAGGATGGCCCTATTTTAAAAAAAATGAGACTCTTTCTTTCCTATATTGTTAGGCAAGCGAAGCCTTTCTCTTTATATAGAATTTTTACAGCCTTCTCTGAAAATATCAGCAGCTTCTTGGAATTTATATGCATATTGCCAAATGCATTTCTTCCAATTTATTTTACCTTTTCTATAGATGGTCATCCATCTACCATCCTTAATTTCCATGGTATTTTTGTTCCTTCTTTACCTTTTTAAAATGGAGACTATATTTTCTTTTCTTTTCTTTTTTTCTTTTTTCTTTTTTAGTCCATCATGGGGCTTGAACTCTGGGCCTGAGCGCTGTCCCTCAGCTCTTCAGCTCAAGGCAAACGCTCTACCACTTGAGCCACAGTGCCACTTCCGGTTTTCTAGTGGTTTTATTGGAGATAAGAGTCCCATGGGTGTTCCTGCCCGGGCTGGCTTTGAACCGTGATCCTCAGATCTCAGCCTCCTGAGTAGCTAGGATTATAGGCGTGAGCCACCGGCGCCTGGCGGAGACTATATGTTTTAAGAATGGGGAATGTGTAGTGGTTTGAGAAATCAATAAAAGAATTCTGTTTCTGTGCTCCCTCCTTTTAATCAGTTAGGCTTGCTCCATTAGCGCAACGTAATAGACGACCCTAAGGTCTCACCACTGTACTTACCACTCCTCCTTGCCATTTATTCTCCATCTGTGGCACGAATGGGACAGCTTTGTTTCAGATGCTGCTTGGCTTCATCTCTGCTACACATGTCTCTCATTCCTCAAGGGCAGCTGCCCAGTTCACGTTTCCTCCCTAACAGATGGCAGAAGAGCAAGAGGACTGAGCACAAATACGTGATGCCACTTACAGCCTCACCTCACTACCGTCTGTCTGTCACTCATGCCAGAGTCATTGGGAGACATTGTAAAGTCAAATGCTACACAGAGAGTGTAGATCTATAATCTGATTGCAAGAAACAGAAAGATTTGAAGCATTGCGTCCTACTTCCATACCATTAGGTGTGGTTATGTTTCTCTTGATATCCATCACACACCAGTGTGCAGTCTTTTGAAACATGACAGAATCATCTAATTCTGACTTTAAATTGCAGAAATATATGTTTGAACTTCAAATTGGAGACTTTTATATCTTTATAAAGAGAGATTTGCATTTTATGTTGTTACGATATGAATGGTTTGGTTAGTTAACTGAATTCTATACTGTAGGTATTTAACTAGCTCCAAATTCCAGGACCAGCAGCTAATATTCCAAAGTGCAATTTGGGTCACTTTTGCTTCTGATGACTGATATCACAGTTTTAAGGCCTAGCTGATCTTACTTAATGGATAAAATGAAGACAGTGGTTAACTTTACTGCCTCAGACTTTTCCAGCTCAGTGATGCTTTGAGAATGGTGCTAAAAATACCTTGCTCAACAGAGTGCAGTTGCTGTATGTGACTGCCATATACTTTGGGTTCTCTGTGGGCATAAAATACGACAGCACCATGACAGGCTGCTCCACTCATTGTTAGAGGTCAGGTAAATTATTAATATGTGCTTAAGCTTTTAAATAGTCTATTGTTCATGCCTTCAGATCACAGTTTGGAGCTAGAAGCACTAATCAAGATGATTTGTTGGCTACTGCAGTTTCATACTACTACATAGTAGATGACTAGACACAAATACAAGTCATTATGGTTGGCCAGTTTCTAAGAATTTTGGTAGAGACAGACATTTGCTGCTCACACCATACCCCTCTACTCCTCCACACTTTCTGGTTCCATTACAGCTGGATAGGGCTAGACAAAAACACTCGACATTTTCTATGAGAGAAAAATAATTTAATGTAATAGCTAATGCCCGAACCATGAGTTAATTTTTTTTTTACTGTGTTACAGTTTTTCTAAGGCAGCAGGTCTAGCAATTTTGTTTCAAATAATAAAGATCAAATTATTTCAGGTACATGACTATCATTAGAATAACTTCAAGTCAGAGCACTGGAAAATAGGTTAAATCACCCCTCAGTAGACTGCATAAATATATTGCTTTTTTCAGTAGTTTCCTTATCTGTAAGATGGAAATGACTGCTGTACACACTAGAACAAATTAGGGCATATCATAAAATGAGCTCTATTCCTTGTTTTTTCAGTACTAGCACAAGCTGTGTGAGAATCCAGAAGTGCTGTACTCCAGGTGGTAGCACAGTGACCCAGCCTTAGTCCTATCCTCTCCACATGTGGCTTCCAGATAAACAAAATGAGGAGAGGAAAACAGAGTTAGGAGATGGCATGCTGGCTCATAAGTGCATTGGCCAGGCAGCATCCTATTACCTCTAAGCCCTTTTTCCCTAGCTTCGACCAGAAATGATCACATTAGTGATATGCTGCTATCGGAATCAAAGAAGCTGCATCTGTTCCTCTTCTCTGAAAGTATCATAGAGGCAGTTTGCTAAAAAAAGAAGAAAAGTGTGTCAAAATCATGCCTGCCAGCACCCTTTTCGGATATGTGAGGAGTTTCTCACTGTGGAGAGCCAGAGTTGGCTTTCCAGAAACTCTTTCCAACTTAGCAAGAGCTACATACAAGCTATCTTCTCACATTCCTCAAGTGTGAATTCCCAAGAGTCTCCTCAATATAATTGTGGACAGATTCAACCCCTAAACCAGTATGTTGGAATAGAGGAATGTCAAAGTGGTGTTCGCATGAGGGTACAATGCTCTCCTATTCCTACTGTTTCCACAAAGCACTGTATCTGTGTTTTATTTTGTTTTTGTTTCTTTAGCCTATCATTCCCCTTACCTCTTTATAACTTAATTTATAATACATACCTACCTAACAAAAGAAATGGACATTTCATTGTGTTTTATTCATCAGATATCTATTTCAAGATGACCATCAATATTGGTACCTCTACTTGAATTCCTTTTATTAAAGCTAAGTTGGATGATTTACATGTTGGTGTCTCCTACTTTTCTTGATATGAAGTCTCTGACATTGGTTTACGTAAAGACAGCTTGCAAATGTGTGTTACTTAATAGTGCCTGAGAACAGTCCAGGCTGTAGCCAAGTATGTGTTTGAGAAAATCCTTCTTTTACTCTTAAGCCAAAGGAAAACGAAAAATTTATTTGGAAGGTTTCCATGTGTAGAAATTCAGCTCATTATATTTTTTCATTTGGTGTGAGGACAAACATACATTGATGGAGGTCTGTGGAAGTGCTTTGATATCATGGAATATCAGAAATAATTTTGGAAACATTAATTTATAGAGGATAGGGAAGTATGATAGCAATACCATTATGCTTGTTTTTAAATATGACTGGAATTCTTCTCATGGTAGCTGTTTGATCTTGATCACATAATTTCTCATCTTGCTTGTAAAATGGGATATTTTGTTCCTATATTACTATGTAACATCATTAGTAAAGAAAAGAAAGCAGAAAATATTACTTCTGCATTATCTTTATTTTGAATTTCTTTTTTTCAGAACTAGAGGGATAAAGAATTAGTTTGAAACTACATATACATACACACAATTAGATAACCCATTTAGAAAGACTGAAAATCAATATGTTAAGATTTGTTAAGATTTGCTGTTTTACTGTGTGAGAATAAATAAATGAATTTCGAGGTTTTTGTACTTGTTCTACCTATGAAATGATTTAAACTCTACCCCTAATTTATTGTGTAGTGTTGGGTAAGACACTTTACACCCATAGGTCTATGTCCTTTGAGGAAATAAATTAACTGAATATGAATGAATTCCAAGGTTCCTTCCACTCTTTGTTAATCTATTGATTATATATAAATCTGAGCCTTCCAATTTTTTAATTCTTACATTGCTGACCCTAGACATTTTCAAAGCATTAGTTTTTACATTAATGCAAAAAGACATCTTCAGAAACTGAGACCTCAAGACAAAGTGTTCAGTGTAGTTTAACTTGTGTAAAACTTGATTACACAAATTCAATGCTGTTTCATTTGTTCAGCAGTGCCTACAGTAGATTAAATGGTGAATTAGAAATGGCTAGATTATGAAACATTCTGAATTCTCCCTTGAGTTTGTCATGTTTTCTTGGATTAAAATATATTACTATCTCAATATTTATAATAAGTTCTTATTGATAAAATCATAAACTCATTGAAAATGCCAGTTGGTTCTTAAAACCATTACTTCCAGTTCATACAGCATCTTTTATTGCTTAACATCCATCCCTCGAGAAGGAAGGAAAAACTCACATCTTTCTAGTAGAAACCATTGCCAAAAGGTTCCTGTTGCCATTGAGTAAAATTCTTCCTTCATGGAGAATATCATTGTTGTTGTTGCTTTCTAGAGTAATACTGAATAATGCCCATCCTTTGTGTGTATTAAGCTTTCTTGTGTGTATCAATCCTTTCTGTAACTGCCTTTCTATTATCTCTCACTCTCACATTGTTTTCTTTTATTTTTCTGTATGGAAATTATAATCTGATCCAAGACAATCCCAATAGATAGTTTTGCAATAATCTGTAACAGTTGCACCTCCTTTCATTCTGAAAAATTCCTGATTGGGCAATAGTTATCTGCCTAACTTGCAGATGCATAAATATAAGGGTTCTCTATGAAGAAAGAGCAAAATTTTGTATATAAATAATCTTACACATAACAGTTTGGAATACTTCTTTTAGAAAAAGAATTTTAACTTTAGTTCGAATTACTAATTCTTTTTCTGAATGTTAGAAAGAACCTTGCTTGTTGACCAGGTTGGCATTTTTTCATTATCTACCTTAAAATAGTAGAATGGGAGTGGGCTCTTACACTGAATAAAAGAACATTTAGCCATTGTCTTTTGAGGAGCTTCTTTGTTTTATATCCCAATCCTTAGTAAGTCATGATGATTTAGAATCATCAGTACGTTAAACGTGAGAGAAATCCTTGAACTTTAATTAAGAGTGTGAGTGTAACTTGTGAGGGCTGACCAACAACCATTGTGTGAAGAGTGGTGGGAATTGTCTGCAGCCAGAAAACAGGGAATTTAAAGGACATAGAAGGCCAATCACCAAAGTATAGTGCTAGAGAAAGATCTCCATGGAAACTGTTGTGATGACCCTGTGTAGCGCTGATTTGGTCAGTGTTTTTATGTCTAAGAACAAATTGTCCTAGGAAACAGGCTGTACTGTTTACCTACCATCTCCTGCACAGAGAACCACTGATTTATTATCCTCTAGACAAGTAGCTACATTAACCAAAGCACAAATATGAGAAAGAGACTTCTTGTAGAATACCCAAGAAAATTTAAAATCAATGTCTTTCAAACTCCACTAATTTAATTTTGTCACTTGCGTGCATTGGATTTAAATGCAATCATTTATAATTAAAGAAAAGACAAATATAATTCAATATGCATCACCATTTTAAAGCATGGACAACCATAGAGAGTCAATTTTAAAATTTTATGCTGAAGTTTACATTTTAAATTCTCTTTCAACGGCACTAATATAAATCACTTTGGCAATATGTTTCTTGAATTTGCATAATGACAGAGCATGACAAGATCAGTTATCATTTTTAATTACAGAGCTTTCTGGCGCTTGATTGTCACCACATCTGTGTGTGCACACTTTCCAAAGCCATGGTGACATCAGATGCATACATTTTTCTGAACCAAAGAAATAAACTCCTCTCTGAGTCATGTAGTGATTATTGTTAACAAGGAGCAAAAATTGTAGGCCACTATAAATAATGAAACGATTCCACAAAGATACCTTTAAATTTTTTTGTGTGTAAAGATAATGTATGGGGGGGGGGTGGTTTATGGTTACATTAGTCAGGTAAAGATTCATTTCTTTGGGGAAAATATCACCCCTACCCTCACTCTCTCCTAGTTTTTCCTTCTCATCACTACCCACAAGTTGTATAGTTCATTTTCAACCTATTGCTAGTGAGTACACAAAAGCATGTTAAAGAAAACGTTTTCTGTAGAATTGGCACATAGACTTTTTCTTACACTGTTGGCTTGTACATACTGCCCTCTGTCTACAAAATTTAAGAAAAAATATTTTTCTTCTATGAGTCATCTAGGAAAAAAGACATTTGAAAATATAATTGTTATGAATATTTATGTTCCATAGTTTTCTAAACTTTTATTTCTAGGGTAACAGTGGCCACTTTCAATCTAACGCAACTGATGTTTCTAAATGTCACTCATGAGTAGGGTTTTGGAAGTTGAAACACACACACACACACACACACACACACACACATACATACATACATACATACATACATACATACATGCATACATACATACATACATATATCATGACCAGGTCATCAGCTATTTGAACAGTTCCCTGACTGGGTTGTGTTTGCTTCTGAGATGGGTAAGGAGTGAGGAGGAGAAACTGCTAAATATCTTCATGAGAATACTGAGGACTAGTCTGAGAGATGAAGACCTTGAGATATCCACGGATGTCAAAAAGGTAAAAGTGTTTCCAGAGGTGATGTTAAGAGCTCCTTTTTCCCTTCCCTGCTGCTCACTCAGAGCATCTCTCTTTCCTCTCACACTTCCATTCCAATAGACTCAAAGAGCAAGAGAGACTTATTAAACGTCCAGGTGTTAGTTCTGCCTGCCTGCCTGAAATCTGAATGCCATATTCTTAACCCAAGATGACACTTTGACAAAGAAAAAAAACAACTCAGAAAACCTCTTGAAAGAGCATTAAAAGATATCAGGATATTGAGTACCTTCAACACCACTACAATACCGTACCCCCTAGGCTAGTGTGATCATGCAGATTCTCTGGGCTTCTTCCAGGAGCCCTGCCTTTCTTAGTCTGTGGTGATTGTGTCCTTAGGATACTCTAGTAAGTGGTCAGGTGAGAAAACCAATATTCAGAACATCAGAATGTCTTCTCTCCTATTTGAAAACTCCTTTAAAACAGTTTAGTTTGGCTAAGGAAAAACACAAATGAAGTATATTCACATAAGCTAGGATTGAAAATAAAAATTGAAAGACATCATAATAAAAAATGTTTAGCAAAAAAGACAAGAGCATGCAGTATTCTGGTATACTGAAGGAGGGTAATGTTCATTGTAAAGTACGTATGGAAAAAAATGCAGTAATTATTTAATAACTACCTATTGCTTGCCCAAAAAATGTAAGAGTAGTAAACATTTTATGCTGATCTCCTTTGAAGAAGCAATATCCTTGACAATTGCAGACAAATTGAGAATACTTGATGTATTTTCTTTAGATAGGGTTCTAACAAACTTTTATAGTAGCTGAATAGAAAGTGAAAGATTTAGAGTCTGCATCTAGCAATCAAAGTGATGACTAAGCCAATTTATCTTTGCATTGATCTTCCTTGCCATATATATTTCATTTATTTCCTAATCTCTCCAATATCATATTATTTAAGAGTTAAATTATCACTCTAATAAAATATAGTGTGAATAGAAAATGCCCACTTCAAATTCTTTTCATCCTTTATACACAATCCTAAAGTTGTTATTTGGAGATAAGAGTCTCATTGACTTTTCTGCTTAGGCTAGCACCTACCTGGATCCTTATTTTAGGAAGAGGGAGGGAGGGAGGGAGGGAGGGAGGGAGAAAGGAAGGAATGAAGGAAGGAAGGGAGGGAGGGAGGGAGGGAGGGAGGGAGGAGGGATGCAGGGACGGAGGGAGAAAAGAAAGAAAAGAAAGGAGGAAAGAAAGAGAGAGGAAGGAAAGAAAGCCCTTGTTATGTTTAAATCAGACCAAATTAAAGTGATAAATAGACTTAAAAAGTAAATAAAAAATAGTCTTTGAAACTGACTTAAAATCTCAACTAGTAGACTTCTTAAAAGTTAATAATGAAGCCATGCACCAATAGCTCACAACTGTAATCCTAATTACTCAGGAGCCTGAGATTTAAGGATCATAGTTAAGAAGCCAGTCTGAGAAGAAAAGTCCAGGAGTCTTTATTAACAACTAACCACAAAAAAGTCAAAAGTGGAGCTGTGACTCAAGGAATACAGCACCAAAAAGCCGACAGGCAGCATGTAGGCCCTGAGTTTAAGCCCCAGTACTGGCACACACATGAACACACACACATAAGTTACAACAGAAGAAAATGGTAGAAAATTTTTAAATAATAACATACATATCTTGTGAAAGCAAATTTGAGGGATTGAACTACGCTGGCTCCCTGAATGAACAAAGAATGAATTTCACTAAATTATTGGACCTTTTCCTATCTCTAACCTTTTTCTTTTAGGAATCCTTAGATCCCAATCCTTAGATCTCAGCCTCCAAGTAGATAGGATTACTGGCATGAGCCACTGACACCTGGCCATATGATCAATTCTTATGGGATCTTAAGAATATCATTTTTATGGGATTTTAGTAGGATTTATCCATAAATTAGACCCACTTTTTTTTTTTACCAAAAACATTATAATTTGGTATAATGATTTTATTAATACAAAGTATTTTCCTACTCATGTAGTGCAAAGTTTAAAGTTAAAACATGGAAACAGAAATTCTGGTCAGAAATCAAGCTACATAGAAACAATACTTTGCAAGAGATATATATGATTGCATGAAATGTTCAGGTTTGAAGTGTCCATATTAAGAAAAAAAGTGAATGCAATTCTTGGATTGTCTTTTCACTGATGTTAGCTGTATGTGAATATTTACTTGAAAAAAATTATATGGGTCCTAAACCATTTGAGATTCTGTCCTTCTAAGTGAATGCTCTAGACTCGACTTACCATTTAGGATCGATGACTCTGAGTGTTTGGTAAGCTTGGCAAATAACTGTTAGGGCTTTCTTAAACTCAGACTAGAATTATTAGCCAGAGTTTCTTATGTATAATTCATCAAGGCAGAATCATATAAGGCAGTTTGGAGTTCAAAAGTACAGTATGGTATTGGCAGGTGGGTTTTGGCATACCCATTATTGGTACATTCGGGCCCTTGGATTTACAGTCTTTTAGTTTGTAAGTTTTCCAATATTTGGATCAGTGTGCACTCTATTATTCTACTAAGAAAAACTTCAGAGTTGAATGTAGATATGTGTTGTACCTCCTTTAGACCTTTTAATATCTAAGAGCACAGTGGATTTTGTTTTATTGATATATGTCAAGGCTTAGTCAAAATTTAATTTTCTTAATGTCAAAATCTTTGGTTGATCTATGGTGAGATAAAATTTACTATGCCCAAAAACTTTCTTGATGGTTTAATTATGCTCGTAAATTCTGAGACACCTCTATATTAGTTGTATAAATACATACAAATTTATATTCCAAGACATGCATTTGCTAATGACAACTGAGAAGCATCAATTTTGAATTCATTTATAGGAAATTTGACTTTTCATCTTAAGATGCTTTTAGGAATAGCATTTATTAAAATCCTGTGGTTTCATTGTTTTGCAATTAATTATGTTTTCAACCAAACATTTTGAAAATACTTTTTCTTAAAGTAGGAATCTGGATAAGCAAACTAAATCACGTTAGCCATCTGAGCTGTAAATCAATACCAGAAGCAATTTTACTGCTTTAGTAAATTATACCACCATATCTGAAGAATGAAGGAAAAGATATCCTCTATGAAATCACAGCAGATTGCTTGAAGACAGACCTACCATATCTGAGCCTTGCATACTGTATTATCTATTGTTTCCACAGACACCATGTTTTGTGTTTTGTACTACTCGCATAACTATGTAGAAGTGATCCAGAAAAGGAGATTCTGTAGAAAATTCTTCTAGCCATTTACTTCAGAGACAGAGATTCAGACTCATTCATATATTGTGTCCTTTTCCTTTCAGAATTCTTGGTATGAATTGCAATTTGTGGTTTCATTTTTTTAAGAATTGCATGAATATTTTAAATGCAATTTGGTACACTACATTATTGATCTTGCATTATTTATGTTAAAATTCTCCTTAATCATAAAGGCCTTGCAAAGTGCATGACATGGGGAGTGGGTCGAATTTCTTCTTTGTCTATAAGGTCATTAAGTCAGAGTCATGGCAGCAATAAATTTTCAGGGAAAGTGCATTGAGTTCTTCATACCTTGTTTATAGATATGAGGAAGTTAATAAGGAGACATGACAACCGAATAGAGCCTTAGTTTGGAAGGGATCCTAGGATAAAAAGGATATTAAGTGAAAGCTAAGGAAATGTGAAAAAAAAAACATATCGAATTTAGGTGATATTAATTCATGACTATTCATTTATTCTTTGTGATAAATATTCCATTCTAATATATGATGTTAGTAAAAGGAAAAGTTGGTTGTAGTGTATCTTGGGGTTATTAGAACTATATTATTTTAAAAAACATAAAACTTTACTAAAATTTCATCTGAAAGAAAATCTAGAAAGTTTTATGCTGAAGCATCTGCATAATAACCACTATTTATCTACAGGGGTTGTGTTTGTATTGGGCTTATTGGATTTTCTTTCACTTTTAGAGAACATATTGCATTCTACCTGTTCAAAATTAGCATTCTGTATATTATGCCAGCATTATCTTTAGATAGTGATATTGTTTCTGAGCTCTGTATTATCCATATTTATATTTCTAAACCAAGATGTATGATCTTAGGATTCAACTCTACTTGTAGAGTGATTGCAGGTATTAGCTCTTCTGTTGTACATTTTTAATGGGGTTATGTGCATATTGTAAGGCAAGATTTTTTCTTTGCTAAAATGCAATGTGTCATGCAGAAAGCTGAGTAATCATGATGATTCATTTCAACATTCATTCAATGGCATTTGCTAAACATCTGTTCCACTTTCCGATTAGACTAGAGGTGGGGAGTAAAAGGATGGTGTATCCCAAGCTTAAAGGGGAGAGGGGCAAAATAAACAGTTTCTGCTGGAAGCAGGATGGATTCTCAAGGCGGGGCCATTACTGATGACAGACTTACTGCCTCTCATTCCTTTGTCAGCTCAGTTCTTAATCCAATAGATATTTAAAGTATGACAGTATATAATTGGCTGTGTTCTAGCCACCTGGGGTCCATGCCCATAAACAAGGACCAATATTTTTATTCCTATGAAGCTCACAGTCTCTGAAAATTACAAAAAATGCCACTTTATCTTTGAATGCAGTCTAAATCCCTCTAGTTGCAATTAGAACATTTATTCATGTTTTACACATAAAATCTTTCTTATATTTGAGGCTAATAATGAGCCACTAAATCTTGTTCCTACTCTAATCCCAGAAAATCCTGTTTTCTACCAATGCATCCCGGATTCTGATATTTTCAACGTGATTTAGATTTGGTCCCTTCCTGTTTTGAATGGCAGTTCAGTTACTAAAAGTCAAAAGGAACATGGCCAAAATCCTCACACTGCCAGGCAATATCTACGATCTTTGCGTACATCATTTGACCGCACTGAGCCTGTTTTTCTCATCTATAAAATAAGAGTGATATTTTTACTTTCTACAATTACTATAAAGACTACAGATGATGTATATGAAATAGCTAGCCAGAGACTAAGCAAAGAGTAAGTTTCAAAAAGTAACAGCTCAGTATAAACTAATGAAGCTCCTTTTATTAAATATCCTGTTAAACTAAGTCTGTCCTGCTTATGTACCATTAGGTTTCTGTACCTAGCTATACACTGACATTTCTTACTTTTACTTCATTTCATAATCCCTCCTGGAATCATTAAGGCATATGTGTTGTCTGGAACAGTAGAAAATAATACAATCATTGCTTTGAAGCATACTTGCAAAACATGCAAACTTCTGCATCTATATTTGGAAAAAATAAAATGGGTTCTTGTTGCTATATAAAAAAAAAGAAAATAATACAGTCCTTTCCCACTCATACTAACTCTGTGTTATATAATGTACCCCTCGCTACCAGAGGGCCTAGGAACAGCTACCAATAATCCAATGGTTAATATTAATGCAATGAATTGTATGGATATTTACACTAAGTAGGTCAAATAAAGCCTTAACCACTCATCAGCTTTGGTCAGATTTTTTTCATTAAAAGAGTTAAAAAGAGCTATAGACAAAGGATTAATTTTGGTTAGCCCGCTGTGCCACTTGTTCAGATCATTTGGAATACTAGGTCTTTGTCAACAGTTTATTGACAATACCTTTTTACAAGTGTGCTTTAAAAATCCTCTCTAAGTCTCCAGTAACAAACTAGAGCAGAATTATTTTCCATCTCACAAATCTCTGACCACATTCTGGTATGTTTTATTTTCCATTCATTTACAAAAGCTATTTGTCCTTAAACTTGATTACTAACACATGGATAAGCTCTAAAATTAATCAAAATGCTTTATTTTGAGCATTACCTTACTATGGTCTGTGGTAAATACCCCGGAAGCTTTTTTCCCCCTTATTTTTCATTCTGTTCTAACTCATGATGACATGTTATCTTTTCTTTTGTATTAACTTCCCTCTAGCTGTGAAAATCTTGTTGTGCAATAATGCTATTAGAGATTTGGCAGTATTATATTTTATGTGTCAAAATCTTAACAAAAAAAAAATCTTGTTTTTCTTCAGAGAAAATATCTTTTTAAGCCAGTAGAGGGAGTCAACTTCAACTAAATGTAGCTTAGCCGAGATATTCAAAGGAAAAGTAAATGGGGACTTTTATTTGTTCATTTTTAAATGTGTAAACGTACAATTTTAAGTATCAACATAAAAACAACGTATTTGTGTATTTTTATTTTGGATAGACCACAAATTTCTTTTCAGTTTCATAAATCTTCACCTGTATTGTGTTTATCTATCTTTCATACTTTTTAAAATTTTCTTATAGTATGAAGTAGAAAAAGGATCTGAAATTAATATGAATGTAAAACATGCTTATTTTCAAGAGCTACACTGAAGCTGTTTTCTCTTAATAATTTAATGAATTGAAATTATTATTTAGCCCTGATATAGAACCATATCAAATTGTGCAATTAAACTTATATCAGTATCAATAAAAAAAAAAACACCTTTAAACTGCTGTTAAATCTGAAGATGGAAAGCCTATTGTCAGCTTTCTTAGAAACCAATTATGGATCCTCTGCAGACCATGCATACTAACCTCAGGCTGTTGGTGAAAGCTCCTGTCAGCTTCTTACCTGACAGTAGCAGTTTAGCAGCATTCTCCTCTCTACTTCTCTCCTCTTTGTCCCTGATTACATTATAGGCCTCGTCAAGGTTAGTTTAATCCTGCTGTATAGTTGAGAAAGTATTTGAGCAGTTTCATTAGCATATCTGGTGACTGGGCAGATCTAAGGACACATCCTGATTCCATGTCACAAACCTGTAAGCCTATGCAAAGTAAACACTGTTAAAAGTCCCATGTCACCTGGTCACCCTCTCCATCTTCTTCTGTGGCTGTCCCTGCCCACACACACAGTAGAGGCTGTTCTTCGCCAGACTGGCTGTTGTAGGATAAATATTTGCATAGTGAGAGAGAATCACTGAATCTAACTAATGAAGCCTCAGATGGATGCCCTGGGTTGTCATTGATAGCCTCATCAAAGACTTCAGTTAAAGAAACAAGTATTGCAAATTAAACTTTCCTAATAGAACTTACAGGTAAACCAATATAATATAACTCTTGGCATTGTATACTTTTACCATGGCCTTGAATTAAAAATGTATAAAAGACATTTCCTTACATTAGACTTGTAAAATATAAACAAAATTGTAGGCAAGAGTTAGGGTTTTTTTCCCCTCTTTTAATAAATGTTTTTCATTACCTGTAACTTTCCATATGTGATTTTTGGAGGAGCTGTTCCTGAATATGTTCAGTAAATATCCTTGTGAGAAAGCGTTGTGAGCTACCTCATTGCGTTCTCCCTACTGTGTGCTCATGCTGTGCAGGCTCTGTCTACACCCACTGACCACCTTAATTCACTTGAAAGACTCTTCAGTAGCTAGGTTCTAAAAGGATACCTTTTAGATGAACAAAATTATTAAAAATAGGGGTTATTATGCAAATACTATTTCTTCACAACAGAAGAGTATGAGAGGATGGCTAAAATGATGAAATATGAGATCCTACATTCAAACTCTCTCACACACACAGACACAAACACATACATATAAAACCTATATACAGGCAGGCTAGCAGGCTGCCTTGTTATCCTGAAAGCATAAAAAATGTTGTCAAGAAAGGGCACTGGAGTGCATGAACCTGTTGGCTATCTGTAGGATTGGAATGTTTTCTGCTCTAATGAAAACCACAGCTCTCAGCAGGTAAACTGCAGGATGTAGTTATTTAACAGGGTCAAGTTCATTTGGAGGTGGAAACCACTGAAGCTTCATCTCTCATGTCCGTTTGTCCTAGTATTTTGGCACCTCAGCCTGCTTCTATCTGTTTGATTTTAATTGCCCCTCACATATTCATATTAATTAATATAACTAATACATTAATATAATTAGTATTCATTTATTCCCTCATATATGTTTCAGCCTGTCAAAATAATAGGCTAAGTCAGCAGTAATGATAATTCCTTAGACCTCATAACTTACAATTTTGGGAAGCTGTCAGAGCAGCAGCTATCGTTTAAGGCCTGTGCTATCAGCTCAAATGCTTTTAATATGTGGGCCCTCCCAGAACAGGTGGACATTCATGTGGACAGAATGGAAGGCTACAGGGAGTCCACAGCATAGGCACTTTCAGAGATGGAGCTAGCTCTTAGGTAGAAAGGTGGCTTGTTGGTTTTCTTTTTCTCCTACTAAAAATTCTAAAACAAATCTTTCATGGATTTTTTTTATTGGTCTTATTCTCCATGGCAAACATTTCACAGTTCAAAGTAGTTCAACATGTGAGTTGTTTATTGTAAATCCCATGAGGATGTCAAGGGGTGGTGAGGCAGACAAATGGAGAGAAGAATGGTAGACACATACAGCCATTACATTCAACGTATGTATACGAAAATGGAGCCATGTGACGCGAGGGTCTAAGTAGAGTTGGGAAAGATGAGGGAGAATGATGGAATGGGAGACATGGATCAAGGTGTATTGTACTTATAAACTAATCTGTTGAATTGAAAACACTTTGTAAAGCTCCTTAAAGATAATAAAAAAATAGATAAAAACAGAAGTTCCCTTATACCAATAGTTAGTCTTAAAATGAAAAGCAACGTGAAATAATTGTGGTAGTGCTTCTCATCCCTAATGCTGCTGCGTTAGGCTAGTAGCTTCCTGCTTTCCCCCCAGGACTGTTCACACTCTGCCCTGGATATCACAACACTACAATATAAACAAATGTCTACACGTGAAAGGTTCCATGAAGGGTCTTATTCTTTCATTAACACGTTCATGGCATAACCATTATGCTTACGTACACTTCATTAGTCTTCTGCATTTCTTCCCTGAGCCTCTTTATGTTTAAGGCTAGAGCTCTACCACTTGAGCCAAAGCATCATTTCCAATTTTTCTGAGTAGTTTATTGGCAATCAGAGTGTCACAGACTTTCCTAGTTGGATTGGCTTGGAACCGCAGGCCTCATATCTCAGCCTCCTGAATAGCTAGAATTACAGGCATGAGCCACCAGCACCTTGCTTGTGCATTTAATAGTTAATAAGGATGTCTGAAATAATTTTTCACAAGATTACTTGGATTGTTTTCTTCCTTGAATTATGCTATTACTTTTTATCGACTTCAGAAGAGATCCTTACTCTTTCCTAGGCCTTCTCTGGTTAAATAGAATGATTTGTTAATTTAAACAGGAAAAATTTTCTGCCACCAATAAGCTATTAGTGTGCATAGCGTGCTGTGTTTCTCTGGGTCTCATTTTGCTTTGTAATGGTAACTGTTAATTGAGGTTGCCTTTATTACACTACCTCTACAGCCAGCCACTTTGTTGTAACCTATTTCCTAGTCATTGGATATGTACCTTCTCTGAAATATGATTTCTTTGGGCTTATAATATGCAAAAAGCAAGCCAGACACATGAACTCTTTCACAGAACTTGTGCTGTCATTACAAATAAAGATCAAAAATTACTGCCCTGAAAGCAGAACTCTAGGTATTTAAGCCATGACTGGAACTGTCAAGAGAACAAAAGAAATGAATTTAGCATAAGAGATGCCAAATTAGGGGAGCATTATTAAATGAAAACATCATTGCATCATGGTGAAAAGATGCATTTGGCTCTTCTCTGACAGATTATTTGAAATTTATTCCCCTGAAGAGTAAATCCAAAGTATCTAGTGGCACCTTTTAATGGAATTTCATGGATATAATAAAGCTAATATTTAAAATTTATCTCTACTGAGTATGTTGGTTCACGTAACTAGATAGAAATGGCAGAAATTCTACTCTTTCTGTGGCAATGTAGTATGAATTTGCATTCATTTTTCCCATCCTTTATGATCAGACTTCTCAAAGTGGACCTAGAATTCATGTTGCATAACCCAGCTATAGGAGGTTAGGATATCTTAAGCATTAGATTTTTGAGTGACTACATTCCTGTGGCACCAACATTCTTTTTTTTTTTTTTTTTTTGTCGGTCGTGGGGCTTGAACTCTGGGCCTGGGTGCTGTCCCTCAGCTCTTCAGCTCAAGGCAAGTGCTCTACCACTTGAGCTACAGCACCACTTCCGGTTTTCTGGTGGTTTATTGGAGATAGGAGTCTCACGGTCTCTCCTGCCCGGGCTGGCTTTGAACCGCGATCCTCAGATCTCAGCCTCCTGAGTAGCTAGGATTACAGGCATGAGCCACCAGTGCCCGGCTGGCACCAACATTCTTAAAATATCATTCTAACTTCCTATTGATCTAGAGCTCTAAAAAGAGAGTTGCTGAAGAAATAACTATATAAAGGCAATGTGTATGACCTCTGTTAAATTTGCATGAAACAAGCCATTTAAGATGGCTTGGGTAATTCAAGGAGGTCTAATTAATCAGGAAGTGTTTATTGAGCACCTACTGTAGGTGTGTATCTAACACTGATGAGCATGTAAGGTTTATTGCCCTCAGGGAAACAAAGCTAATGTTTATGAAACAACTTGAGATTAATTGTAGGAATAATTCTGGCCACTGCACTGTGGATGATAGGAGGAGCCCAGGGAAGAGAAACAGTGAAAGCAGGAGTCAGAGAAGTCTTCCTAGGGCTCACCTAAACAACCTGTGACTACCTCTGCTAATCTATATCTCTAAACTGGTAACAATAGTTGTTGCTAGAGAAAGCATCCTGGGAAGGTCTTACATATATATATATATATATATATATATTTATATATATAATAACATATATAACATCTATTGTATATATGATTGTTATTGTAAAAGTGATGTACAGAGAGGCTACATTTATATAAGTCAGATAATGAGTACATTTCTTTTTGAGCAGTGTCACCTCTTCTACCTCTTCCCTCACTCTTTCCCAGTTTTTCCTTCTAGTCCCCACTCACATGTAGTATAGTTCATTTTCAACATAGTGTCTAGCGAGTATCACTACTGCATTTGTTCACCCTTTGTTCCACCCTTTCTGCGCTCCTTTACCCTCCCAAAGATAGATAAATTTACAAATAAGACAAAGGTAATGAAAACAAAATAGCAAGGATATAAAACCTGTTTACATTTCTTGAAGTTCATTTCAATAAATATTATTTTATATGATCTTATGCGATTGAGCCTTTGTAATCCTCTCTTAAGAATATGCTCCTTTGGTCTCACATAGCTCACAAGATAAATAGAAAGCCCACAAAATGGTAAAAGATTTTTACCAGCTATGCACCACACAAGGGCCTCATATCTAAAATATATTGAGAACTCAAAAAATTACCACCCCAAAAAATCCTCAAAGAAACAACAACTCAATTAGTAAATAGGCTAAAGACTTAAAGAGAGACTTCTCAGAAGAAGAAGTAAGAATGGCCAATAGACACATGAATAGTCAACAACTCTGGCTGTACAAGAAATGCAAATCAAAATAACTTTGAGATTCCACCTCATATCAGAATGGCCATGATCAAGTAAACTGATAATAACAGATGCTAATGGGGATATGGCCAAAAGGAAACACTACTACATGTTGGTGCAAATGTAAACTAGTTCAATGACTCTGAAAGCATTGTGGAGGTTCCTCAAAAGACTAAACTTAGAGCTTCCCTATGACCCAGTAATCCCACTCCTGGGCATTTATCCAATAGACCACAAACAAGACCACATTAAAGCTACCAGCAAAACCATGCTCATTGCAGCATTGTTTACTGTAGCCATGGTCTTACTTGTTAATTGTACTTCTGAATAGACAAAATACAATTTGCATCTCTCTTATGTATATTTCCTGGTGACAAATAAAACATGTGTTCTTGTGCCTGACTCCTTCATGCAGTGCATTCTGCAGGCACAGCCTTCCTACAGGGGACTCAGTGTTTTCCACACGGCTACTGACATTGACAGAATACGTGTCTTTGACCTAGGACATACTAGCTAGTCCTGTGGATGTGATGCTAAGCCATTATTTTTCAGTATCAGCTCTATTAATTACAAAGTGGAATCCCTTGACACATCCCTTTTGTTTCGGACCTTGGATGAGGAAAAATAAAAAGTTATTGTACCATTGAAGACTCATCAGTACTATTTCATTGCATATTTGCAACAGTCAATATGAGTTGGTTTTAGGTACCAGAATTCTCTTCTGAAGAAAATACTTTCTTATTTTTGTGTACCCAAATTCAGTTACTTTGGGAGAAAGATAGTACTTAGTGAGTGCTTGCTCATTAAAGACATATCAATGTCTATGAGGTGGGCATTGCTATTTTTCCCACTTACAAAAATCCATCTTATAGCACAGTAGGAATAGCTGTTATGAGTTCCCACCCAAGGCAGTCTTAATCTAGAAATTGTTCTTCAAAAAAATCAAAGAAAGAAATAACTAAGTTTATTATTTTCAGTAGTAGAGATCCACTCTATCTTGGAGTTTCTGAGCAACTGGGTAAGTCAGATAGACTCAAACCCCTAAAGTAATAGGCTGAAAAACCACAGTGAAACCAATGATGAGAGGAATTGAGGAGGGAGGCAGTTCTTAATTTTAACGGGACAAAGGAAAACATAATACCCAGAAGTTAAAGAAGTCCCCTCCTGCCCCCTTCTTCACCCCCGCAATACAAATTTGGAAATCCCCACCACACTTTCTAGGAACAAAATTCTAGAGAACAAAAACAGAAGAAAAGGAAATACTTAGACTGGATATCTAGTCTAAAAGTTAGCATGTTGGTGTCCAAATCGACAGAATGAAGACAATTGAAAAACAACTATCCTGGGAAAAACTAATTAAGCTCTGGGGAATTAGAGACCTAGTGATACTATTAATAGTGGATGTCCCATATGCAATTGAGAACCTAGAGAGGGTACAAGTATAGCTTTTGTTAGTCAATCTTATCTTTAAAAAATCTGACATGTACTCATTACCTGAGTTACATAATTTAAACCCTCTGTACATCACCTTTTCAATAGCAATAAAAGCACACTTGCACACACACACACACACACAATATTGTAAACAGCCATAACTTTCTTCTAAGTCAGGTACAGTTGCCATCTTAATGCCATTGCTATCATGTTTTTGGTGTGTTGATTCTTTCCAGTTCATATTCAGGTCACCTGTCTATTGGTAGCCTGAAGACTGAGAAGATTCTTTGGGAAGATCTCATGAACCTCTCAAGTCCCATTTAGCAATGTGTTTTTTTTTTTAATTTCCTACTGTGGTATTTTAAATATTGTAGAAACCTTTGTATTTTGTCTTCTTTCTGTATTTAATTCTGTGGACAGAAGACTTTTTTTTTCTAGTTCAAGAATCCAGGTAAATCTAGATGTATGTTCTGGATCAATAACAGAGGATCAATAAAGCCTTTATTCTTTCCCATCTCCTTTTATTGAAGGGGTTTTGATTTGCATTTACTCATTAGAGCAATTTGTCTCAATGCTGACATGAGAAATGCAGTTTGAATAGGGTGAGAAAGAACTTCCTACAGAGAGAATAACCCACCTAAAATACCTTCAAATCCATTGCTTTTCATCCTTTACACCATCTACCCTGGAATTTAGTTCCAAATGAAAGCTTTCAATGATGGATGTGGCTATCATTCCTGCCCACATCCATACAGCCTGATGCAGGAATGCAAAATACGCCAAAGTCCTTAATACACAACTTAAATAAGCTAAGATTTTATAATTGCCCCATAGTGAGACCAAGGTAAACCCAAAGCTAAGACCCAGGTGGGTAGGTATTTCTGACAGTTTCCCTAGAGGCACAAAGCCCATACCATTTCTATTTGAAGATATTTATCAACAAAAATATTTTTATAAAGGTACAACAGCTATGTCTTCATAAGAAGCCTATAATAATAAAATTAATACCTGTAGTGACTCTCTCCAAGGATTGACAGAAGCCTTGTAGATTTTGACATATTATCCTTACCATATCTCTCTGAAGGAGGAGAAAGGTCACTGTCGTTTTTAAGCTTCTCTTTGTTGACGGGAAATAGATATAAAGAAGTTTGAGGTAGAGCAGAAGGAAAATAGGATTTTTGCCCTTTCTTCTGTATATTTTTAATCCTGTAGCTCGTGATTTTAAAGTTCAAACTATACAAGGCACCAGTGTCTCACTTCTGTAATCATAGCCACTCAGGAGGCTAAGAGGAATGAAGTTCAAAGCCAGCTCAGGTGGCAAAGTCCATGAGACTCCATCTCCAAAATAACCATTAAAAAAGTGGGCTGAGATAGGCTCAAGTGGTAGAGTTCCAGCTCAGCAAGCTAGACAAGCAGGGTGAAGGCATTGAGTTTAAGCCCTAGCACTGAGCATCCCCCCAAAAAAATTAAAACTATACATTCCTCTATTTATTAAAATATTTGCTTATTCTTTCATTCATTCCTTACCAGACATTTAGAAAGCACTTTTGGAAATCATGGGGAATTTTCTTATTAGTAGCAATATTTTAGCTTCATTACAGTTTAATTCCCCCTTCCCCTCTCCTTCACTTAGTTCTTTAAATTTCTGTTGAGCTTTGTTCTCATTTCCCTGTGTTTCATGCTGCTCCTTCTACCTAGAATATTTGCCTCCTCCTACCTTTCATCTTCCAAGATCCATCTCCAAATTTTCCTCACCCTGAAACTTTCCCTCCATTCCCTCATGGCTTCCCTCATCCACATGTAGTAATTTGTTCCTGTTGTTTGCTTCCAACACATCCTGGCGATAGTTTCTAGAACACATGTCCCACTAAGCCATTGTTACCTAATCTTGCACATATAAATGGCATTACTGAAAATCATTAGCAATCATTAAACTATACTTTTCTCCTATTCTGTCATCTCAAAAATGACAGTAACCTCCTCCCCCAAGAAGCTCTTTGTGACGCTCAGAGGTATGCTTACTTGTACACCTCCAAAGGCTTACTTCGTGCCCTAAACATTTGCTTTAGAGCAATGGCAGCACATAACAGCAGTGTTGGATACGATAATCTACCACATGGTTGGAAGGGCTTTCAGATATATGCCCATGGATCAATCCCATTAAGGGTGGACACGGACTGAAGCCAGGAGATAGTATAGAGCCAACAGCCAACAAGGCCACAGGATTCCTTCTTCACGTGTGGCCCCAAGCCCATGCTGTGTCTGCCAACCTCAGGCTAATTGGTCCATTTCTAGAACAGGTGTTCTCTGTTCTGCATCCTGGGTCTGAGAGCAGAGGGGAAGGGTTTGCCACCTGGTCAGGATTTATATAAACAGATGCTGGAAAGAAAAAGCTTAGATAGCAGCATACTGTGTCAGCACTGGAGGGGAGCTTGGAGCAAAGTGTCTGCCCCTAGGAGCAGGGCTCTTTTGCATACACACACCCTGAAGCCTTCTCCTCCCGATGACTCAGCTGATTCTAGGCACTGCCAGCTTTTATACTGCCCATTTCTCCTGCTGGAAATCACACCCATCTTATTGCACTGGAAGCCTGTCACTTTGATAGAGCAGTAATTTGGGAGTGGGAATTAGAAGCTTTTCTCTTTTTGGTAAAATTAAACTAGCAAGCTTACCTATCAACAAGAAGACTTCATGCTCTAGAGAAGCGTTGATCCTCAGCTAAGACATGAAAGTAGAATGTCTGGGTTCTGTTGAACCCTTCCTCAGCCTGGAGCTGGCTCTATCCTCAGCCAGAAGTTCAGACCAGTTATTCCTGGGCACTGGGGTGCCCACACTGTTCCAAGTATGGTTTCCATAATCTCCCCTCATGATATAGGAACATCTAAGTAATAGTGATTACTTTTGATTTTATACACAGAAAGCTACAGTAGCAATATACTATGAAACTACATTGGGGGAATATTAGACCACAAAAATAATATCTCCAATATCAACTATAGTTCATGGATCAAATGCGGTGCGAAATATTGTGCCTGTGATTTAATAGAAACCTGATCACTAGACAGTTTTTGTTATCTTCATTTATAGTTAGGGAAATGAATGCTAGCAGATGATAACATAAAAACATAGACATACTGACCATTTACTATGTGCTGGTGCTGTGCCCGCCTACAAAGATCCTGCCTGAGTCATAATTCAAACCCTGGTTGTTATGGCTTATAGTACTGAAATTCCTTGGGAAAGAGACAATGAGTATGTGGGAATTATTTATTCATTTTTGAGGGCTTTTATTGAGTTTAAAAGTAGTTCAAGGATTTTAAAACACTGCCAACAGTGAAGCCCATAGGGCCTGCTCTCTACGGGTTTCTCCGGATAGCAGCTCTGTGTGGTAATGATGGGACCAGGATAGGATGCCCACAACTCACAGAGCTGGTCTATGTGGTCCTGAAGACACTCTTTCTGGGGGCGCGGGGGTGGGGGGGGGTGGGGAGGGGAAGCAGCGGGGCGCTTTCTCCTAGACATAGTGAACTGTGTAGTGACTGTGGTGCTTTTCTTCCAGTAGATGGCACCCAAATATCTTGAGGAGACGTCGTTTTCCCCAGATGCTCATAATGGTAAGGCCGAATGAAGTGACAGAGTTGAGAGGAGTTTAGGTGGTGTAATTAAGTTGCAAGCCCTTGTGATATTTTTATTTTTAAAGATGTCAAATTTGGCTGCAATCAGATCATCTACTTACTTTATCATCCATAGAAAACATTTATTTTGGGAGAGGGACAGTACTGGTGATTGAACTCAGAGCCTCATACTTGCTTTGCAAATGCTTAATCACTTGGGTCATGCCCCTAAGCCTCCAAGCAGTTTTCTTCCTAAGCACTGTCTTTCATTCTAAAATAAGAGCATAGACATATTGAGCATTTACTAAATGCTGGCATTGTGCCCACCTGCAAACATCTTAACTGAATCATAACACAAACCCTGATTTTTATGGCTATTGCTCCTTGGGGCAGAGACAGTTCTTTTTAATTGAGTTTAAAAGTAGTTCACCAAAAAAGTTTTGAAAACACTCAAAACAGTGAAGCCGGGATGAGTCCTCAGAGCACAGTGCCAGCATATAGTAAATGTTCAAGATGTCTCTGTTATTATTTTAAAATGAAAGACTGCACTTGGGAATCATAACTACTTGGAACTGATGATAAATTTAGTGGTTGATTTGGCTGCAGTCAAATTTGACATCTTCAAAATAAAATCATCATCTCATTGCTCCCTACTTTTACCTCCTAAGCTCTTTCTCAAGTGCTCTCACCTCTTCTCCGGCTAGTCATGCATAAGCATAGCTCGCATTCTTGAACCAGTGTCTCCCCCTTTTAACAGCAAGAGAGGTCATCTGAGGAAGGCTGTGGATTGATGGCATGTTTGTGTCTGTGATTAAACCCTGACATTAGGAATCTGTCCATATGGATCTTTTGGGGAGGGGCTGTAGCCCCCCTGAAGTTGTTGTATAATGTGAACATGTGAAGTTCTGCACATTTACTGGGATCACTCCCTAACATTCACTCAATTCTAAGATAAAATCAGAGCTTTTAAAAAAAATCTCTGGGCATATTGTCCAAGGAGGCTTACAAGCGATAAGAGGTATGGGTGGCAATGTCAAATGTGTACAAAGACTTGGCAGGAAACTAGATGAAGAAGGACTGGTAGAGACTGGAGTGAAAGGGGAAGCCTCAGCTCAGTTGCTACTGAGAATTGCTGCGTAGGCATGTAGGCCTAAGGTGGGACAAGTACTTAGATTGCTAAGAGAAGGCACAAATCCATAATTTAAATAAGCCACAGTTTCTGGATTATGCAGTAATTGAAACCACTTGTTTTATATATCCTATTTCTTGTGTGCTGGTACTGTGGACTTGATCATCTCCTGGCCTTGGGATCTCACTTGGCTTTTTCACCCAGGCTGGTGCTCCACCAATGGACCCACACCTCTGCTTCCTGAAATCAGTTCCAAATGGCTTAGGCAAAGCATGTGTACTTATGGGTCATAAGTGTCCATTGGGCCACCAATTTGATCATCTGAGTTTAAATGTCAGCCTGTGACTGATAAGTTCAAGACCTGGTAACTTCAAGTCTTGGGATGAGAAGACTTGCCTTGCTAAAGAATTCTAATGTAACGCTACTAATTGTTGTTGTGACTATAACAGCATACATATAATGATGGTTAATACTAGAGCACCTCCCGTGTTCCAAGGACTATTCTAAATATCCATAGTCATTGTAACTTTCTCAGCCATGTTGTGACATCAGATTACTGATGGCTTTGCAGACACTAATCTAGCTAGCAGTTATTGCATGTCAACTACTGCTTTTCAATGAAAGTATTGACTTGATCTATATTCTTAGAACAATCCTAGGAATAACCAGGGAAATTGAGGCATGGGGATCTTTAGTAATGTGACATCATTTATCTTCTAGATTGGAGCCCATGTAGTTCCAGATCTTGCCCTTAGCGCTACTTCTGACTGCTTCTAAGATGTTTCAGGTACCAGCCATTTTTCAAGTAACTCTCAGGTCTAGTGTGTAGCGATTCCAGGCACACCCCTTCCATAGAAGCAGCATGGCTATGTGACACTTCTAACTAATGCAGTCAGCCTCAGCCCCAGGTCTTCTGTGAAATCCCTCTCATTTTTATGCATCACCAGACATGCTTTATTCAATCTGTTTTATTTTTTAATCTCCTCTGAAACCAGCAGATCATAAATCCTTTGCTAGATGAGATTTCCAAATAATGGTGATAGATGGCCTTGTCTTTTGTCTTCTGACAAGTTTGGCCCTGACTGTCATCATGACCGTCAAAGGGGTTGTATTAAAGGAAGACAACACCTAGATGCAGTGCGGGAGTGGGCGGGGGGAGATAAAGTGACAGCTTAATTCTCCGTTCAGATTTTTGTTTCATCTGAACTTCCTCAAATGAGCAAGGCTTCCTGAAGGTTTGCACAAAAGAAACACCTGAAGTAGGTGAGAAATTATCGTGTAATGACAGACAATTGACTTTAATCTACAGCAGCATCATAGAGTCTGTGTCTGATGAGCCAGGAGGAGATGACGACAGAGGAACAAGCAGTGATTTGCCAAACACACTTATTTCCAATTTTGTCTGCTGGTGCCAATGCTGAAATCCAATCCCTGCTGAGAGATTGATAATGGAGAAATAAGGGGAGGAGGGCCAAGGATGGAAGGAAGGAGGAGGGAAAGGATAGAGTGTAAATTTTCTACAGAGCTGTGAATTATGTCAAGTGAATCTCTAATTTTGAATTTAGAAGATGCAATTTATTGTGGTGTGTGTGTGTGTGTGTGTATGTGTGTGTGTGTGTGTGTGTGTGTGTGTTTTAAGGTAAATTTGGCTGTTACTTTGCAGCTTGCCAGTTTTTAAGGTGCTTCTGAAAAGCAGTGAGTATTAGAGGTTGATGCATTCCCATTAGCACAAGCTTCTGTATAATATTTTCATCCTTCTATGACTCCTTTATGATCAGTTAATCTCCTCAGTTTCCTTCATCCAAATATGTTCAGAGAAAGATCTATTTTTAATGTCATTTTGAAAAGTAAAACATTAGTTGTGAAGCCAAAAAAAGGTAACTTTCAAATTTAAAACATGCCAAAAATAAAGATGCTTAACATCTGGGAGACTATGTGGATAAGGGTATGCTGGGAACATTGGAGAATGCCAGACTTGGTAATATGTCCAGCCATTAAATATTGTTCAGACATCTCTACAATAAGAAGAATAAAAGTTGATGAATCTTACTTACCTTTTAGAAAATATGTCTATGCTGTAAGAACTTGATAGTAACATTTCTCCCATTATTTGTAATTAAATGTTTTGACCTTTTTTTTTTTTGCATTGTGGAAGAAAAATCTAGTGTGCCCATTTGATTGTTTTTTACTTTTATTGAATCTAAGCATAAATCACAGGATGTACACAAACTGAATGTCTCTGGTAGTTTGAAGTTATTTTCCTGAGCCAGTACTGAAATTAAGATGACTGAAAACACATTGCTTTGAGAAAACACTCACCATAAGAAGTAAATCAAAACTCACTTAGAAGGTCTGTAAGTTTAATGTAAGTTCCATTGGCATTAACTTATAAGGAGATTGGTTCTAAAGTTAGATGAGGCCAAAATCTCATAGAATTAAAATTATACTTGGCCTGTCCTCATGTTTCTCAGATAGAGCCCATAAAATAGATGGCTAAAATAGTAGAAGTTGGGCCATATTCAAAATCTTATTCAGCCAACCACTGGTGGCATACCCCTATAATCTGAGCTACTCAGGAGGCTGAGATCAAAAGAATTGAAGTTTAAGGCCAGCTCAGGCAGAGTCCATGAGGCTCCACATTCAAAGCAACCAGGAGTATGGAAGTATGACCCTAGCTGACCAAGCAAAGCTCAGCAAGTGAGAAGCCTTGAGTTCACACTCCAGTACTAGGGGGGAAAACCCACATAAAACCATCATATCAGATGTAGTAAATGCTTACCTTTTGACAGGGAAGCAAGAACTGAGAACTCATGTATATATGGAGAGAGATGCAGATTACTGAAATCACAATATGGTAAATGTATTATTTATTTAGTACTGAAACTGTTTCTTCTGAAGTGACTATTCAACCTTTTGAATTCCTTACTGTAGGGATCTAAGTGCAGTATAAAGTGCTAATGTTGTCTTTGGTAATAATTTTCACTGGAAATCAAAATATATTATTTCCATAGGGAGAGTAACATAAAAACATATACTACCTGAGAAGGAGGAAAGACTCAATTTAGAACATCCATTTTGTCTAGGAGTATGTCTCAAGTGGTACAGAGCCTGAAAGCATGAGGCTCTGAGTTCAAACCTTGGTTCCATAAAATAAATAAATAAATAAAATTGACTCTATACCCACTGCCTTCTCCTTTTCTTTCTAAAGTGTTGTCTCTTTTAAGAAAGCACCTTTAGTCCCTTTACACACCTTTAGAGGGTCATGTCCTTCCTCAGAGGAAAATAAAAAAAAATCTTGATTTTCTTTTTCAGAGTCAACCATCAGTACTTACCAGTGTTGGTAAAACATTCCCAAGGAGCCCTTTCATGTTGTTTGTGTGGGATTACCAGTGAAATATAGCAGCCACTGGTTTTTATCTGAGAGAGAAGAGACTTTCTGGGCTGTGGTAATGAATTTAGAAAGACAGGATATAGTTAGTAGAAACCTTTGAGATTTCCTATGAAGTAGATTTCCTATGAGAGACGTATAGGAGACAGATTTTCCCTTTTCTTTATTTTCTTGAATCTGTGCTTCTTATAAAAGTGTCTTACAAATGGCTGGACTCTGGAGCCTCTTAACTTTATATGCTTATATGTGTATGCACAAATATGCTACTATGTATACTATAGTTAGTTTTTCGTTGCTGTGCCAAAATTAACACTCTAAAGGAGGAAAGATTTACTTTCCCTTAACATTTCAAAGATTCCATACTCAATTCTCTTCATAGCTATGGGCCTGTGGTAAGACAGAGTGGGCAGAGTGAAAGGAATAATGGAGCAGAGCAACTTACCTCACAGTACCCAGGAAACTGAAGAGGGACTAGGCATATGGTAGACAGTGATTTACTTTCTTCAATGAGGCCACACCTCCTACTTTCACCCTCCTCCCCAGTACTACCATCAATTATGCATCAACCAATGAATTGATCCAGTGATTTGGATGGAATTTTCATGGTCTGATCTCTTTTCAATAATACCAACAGCTGAGGACTACTTCCATGTATAGGCCTTTATGTGGGACACTTTGTGTTCAAACCATAACACATTGATACACATATGCAAATATATTTGAATTTTTTAAAACTGCTCATACTCTGTGTGTGTGTGTGTGTGTGTGTGTGTGTGTGTGTGTGTATGTGCATGTTTGTGCACACATGTGCCAGTCCTGGGGCTTGAACTCAGCCTTAGCACTCAATGCCCATAAAGCTTTTGTGCTCAAAGGCTGTCATTCTACCAGCTGAGCCACAGCCCCCCATCTGGTTTTTTTGGGTGGTTAGTTGGAGATAAAAGTCTCAAGGAGTTTCCTGCTCCCTCTGACTTCAAACCATAATCCTCAAATCCCAGCCTCCTGAATAGCTAGGATTGCAGGTATAATCCACGGGCTCCTGGTTTTCATTCTCTTTAAGAACATTTTACAATTAACTGTTCATTTTTTTTTATTTGGTCGTCACAACACCTTTGTAAGATGAGAGAATTCAGTGTTGTAATAGAATAGCTGAATTGTAAGAAAAAAAATTCAGAGGCAGTCTCATTATTTTACAAATCACGAATCTGAAGCTTAAAAATATCTTAGTGCCTCTTTTGATCCCAAATTATAACAAAACTCCATATAAGTAAAAGGGACACCAGATAGACTACTGCAACTAAAAAAGTCGGTGTATCATGGTTTCAAACTTGGATGAATCCATATTTTTCATTGTATCCAGGAACTGCCACTCTTTATTTTAATATTTTCTTCTGTCTTCATATGATTAAAATCAGCTTCTACCATGAACTAGAATGGCAACTCCAGGGTCATAACCTACTATTCCCGTGGAAATTCTGAAATTTCATCTCATCATCTCAACTTGTAGGATTTATTTTCTTGTCTGTCACTCTCTCCTTGTTTTTCCCTCCCATCTCTAACCACAAGATGTACAGTTCATTGTCCACATAGTGTCTAGTGAGTACCCCTGTTGTATTTGTTCAATCTTGTTCTACCTTTTCCGTGCTCCCCTCTTCCCCCAAATACAAACAAACAAACAAGACAAAAGGAAAACAAAAACAGCAACAATAGCAACCAAAAACTGTCTTGTACTTGGAAAAAATTATATTAAGTAAAGTAAACCAGACCCAAAGAAAATAGGTCCCATGGTTTCCCTTATTTGCAATAACTAGTATATGTCTAGGATAATCTTACCAGACAAGCAGAAAAGGTCAAAAGTTTTTACATATGACCATATAAGATGATGTTAAATGAAATGAACCCCAAGATAGGGACACAGAGGTTTTATCTTTGTTGCTGTTATTTTTAATGTACTGTGTAGGTTTTTTTTTTGTTTCCTTTGTTCCTTTGTTCTTCCCCCATGGTATAACCCCTGTTTTCACTGTATTTGATTCTGATGCCCTGCATCTTGCATATACATTTTTCTAATTTGGGAAGGGGAAGGGAAAAAACAAAATGCTTAAATAGGGATATACCATTGTAACAATGAGATGTACAAGACAGTATGTTGAAAATGAACTTTACAACCTCAGTGGGGCTGGAGGGAGGGGAGAATAGTTGTGGAGGTGGGGAGGGAAGGGATGGTAGGGGAAAAACAAAGGAGGAGGCAACAATGCTCGATAGGAAATGTACTCATTACCTTACTCATGTGACTGTAACCCCTCTGTACAGTAGCTTTACAATAAAATATATAACAATGTTTTTCTTTCTTTTCTTGAAGTTTATTTCATAAAATGATATTTTATATGCATATGTACATCGCTACTGAGCCTTTTTCAACCAGTCTTATGCCTTTGGCTCAATGTTTGAATGGCTAATTCCTATATAATTTGTCATGTCCCAGTGTGTGTGTGTGTGTGTGTGTGTGTGTGTGTGTGTGTGTGTGTGTGTGTGTGTGTGTGTGTGTGTGTGTGTGTGTGTGTGTGTGAAATGTTCAGTTGGTTTTCTTGTATACTTATAAGCACATTCTAGTTACCACAAATGAGGGAAGCCATGCAGCCTATGTTTTTTTGGCGTAATATGATTTTTTCCTAGTCTTTCCATTTCCTTACAAATGGTACAATATATCTGGAACAATCCCTGTAGCTAGAGATTGGTATGCTCTACTTGGTCAGGCCTGATGGAGAAGACTAGGGGTGTGTCAGCCAACACTCACACCATGAGGACTGGGAGGTCCACAAAGGAAAACAAGATGTTGTTACTCTGTAAACAGAAGTCTTGATGTTGCATCGGCTTAATTGGTTAATATGAATGAAATGATATTCTGCATATAGATTAGTTCTCTAATGTTTTGTTTAGAATTATGGACTATACTTATGGTGCTCTGACCTAGAATTTCATTCATGAATGTACTTTTCCAGAAAAAAAGAATTGTATCTTTTCTCATCTTTGTACATGGATACTGCCTAATCAGGGATCTACCAGTTAAGCAACCTGTATGTAACTGCATATAAATTTTAACCCAAGACTTCTGACTCCTTAGACATCTTTCAGGTTTAACATCTTATTTCTCATATCTAATTTTCTCCTTTTATAGTTTCTACCATCACTGCCAGCAGGTTGGTTAATCTAATCCAATGGGCAATGACATATGTCACCTAATTGAATGACTTTTAATGACCCATAATCCATATTGCTTGAAGGAACAATGAAGTTTGTCCATTTCATTGTATCAGAAATAATCTTGTGACTCACTGTTCTCTCCTTTTATTTAATTAAAAATTCATAAGTCTATAGAATATCTGAAAATGTTGCCAATACAATTTCACTTGAGTGAGTAGATTACGTTAGACTGAGGAGACTTGATTGTTTGTAGGCTATTCTTGCTCTGGAAAGCTTTAGCTCCTATAACACAAAATGCAAGTCATCCGAATTGCTGCAAAAATAGCAAGCAGGTCAGGTTGGAGGTTATAGTACAAAGCCCTGTGAAGCTGGGGCTACTAGGTATTTTAGCCTTGTGCTACTGAATGTGGAAACTGAAATACAGACATGACCTCCTGAAAGGCTGTCATTATACATGTTGGACCAGAATCTTCTCTCAGCATGAAGGCATATTGGCTGCTTCATTCATAGAGCCAAGCCAAAGAGATTTCTTTTAATTTTAGCATCTGTTACATTACCTTTTCCTTTGTTCCTCTGAAGAGTGAAAAACTAGCTGGGGTAATATGTTTCTTCATAGTTGGAAAACAGCAGAGCCATTATGAATCATCTTGTCAGGAGCACCAGAAATAAATCTGAGGTATGCTCAGGGCATATCCCTCTCTTCTTTCCCTCCACAAACAGACAACATTCAAGAAACATGCTGTTAGAAGAATTTCCTCTTAAAGTAAAAGCGACTTGCTGCTGGTTAGTCTTTTTGTCTCTCTCTCTCTCAAGTAACTTCCTGACTTTATTTTTGTAAAAAAAAAAAAAAAAAAAAGCTTTAGAAACACTATTGTATCAAAGAAGTCCTACTAAGAAGTAACCCCACAAACTTATTTAATCAGTGAAAATTTATTGAACATTGAATAAAGTCTAGGTACTGTTGTGGGCAATGAACAGAATAGGTTTTTTAAATATTTCTTGTGAGGGCTGGGAAGGTGGCTCAGTGGTAGAGCGCTTGCCTTACATGCTTAAGGCCCTGGGTTCGATTCCTCAGCACCACATAAGCAAAAAGAAAAAAAGCCGGAAGTGGCACTGTGGCTCCAGTGGTAGAGCGCTAACCTTGAGCTGAAGAGCTGAGGGACAGCGCCCAGGCCCAGAGTTCAGGCCCCACGACCGGACTCCCCCCCCAAAAAAACAAAAAAAAATATTTCTTGTGAAAATACAAATCTGTTGGTGGAAGGAGACAAACAATCAACAAAGAAATTATTCAAATAGCCAGTGTGGTAAGACAGTGTTTAGTCATATGGAAACAATAAAGCAAGAAACAGTGATAGGGTTGATATAGAAGGAAGTGTGGGAATAACTCACTTCATCTAACCCGCTTTTAGAAATCTCATTTGATCTGACCTGGTTTCTGTGCACACAGCAACACCACGCCTTATGGTTAGACTTTTTAATTAGTATGATTCTTGCTTTCTCAGTAGCACGGGCGTCCACCACCACATTATAGGGTGGTAGGCAATGCATGGTTCCTGAAGTCAGCTCTTGTCTATACTTTTACAATTAGTCTTTTTTAAAATATAATTTTGTTGTCATTATTAGGATGTTATAAAGAGGGTTACCATTTCCTATGTCAGGTAATGAGTACATTTCTTTTTTGGACAATGATACCCCTTTCTTTGCTTTCATTTAGTTATGATTAGTCTTTAAAAAAATTGCAGATATGAATCCAAAATTAAGAAGAGGGAGGGAAAAGGGTGGACAGGGGAAGGATGAGTGAGAATGTTGAAAGGGGTGACATTGATCAAGATATTGTATTCATAAACTGGTTTGTTAAATGGTACCTCCTTTGTACAACTACTTAAAGATAATAACAAATAAAACTAAAACTAAAACTATCTTAATAGCTATAGATTTTTTTTTCCTTATTGGACCTCCCACATGCCTTTATTCTTCATACAATATACTTATTTTCCAAGTGATTTGAAAATTGTTGGTCACTGGTGTCCAATGTAACTCAGGCTGTAATGTGGCCCTATTAAAATGAGATTATTTATATGAAAGTACTCTAGCCCTCAGGAGAAGCAAAGAAAAAATTTTTTTTACTAACATTACACAGTGGAAGTCTTTAATGCTTCCTTCAAAGAACTACTTAATTGCTCAAAAAGTTATAAAAAAATTAAAGCAAGTGTTGGCCAATGGTTGAGAGATAAATCCGGAGGAAGTATCCCAATGTGGGGTTAATGCATTGGGATCTTGGATAAAACAGTTGCTAAACAAAGTAATCAATCAGTGTCTGCGAGAGAAAACATCTGTGTGCAAAACTATTCAGGACAGACCTAGGATGCTAGCAGTCTGAAAAGGAGTGTGTTGAGATGAGTTTTAAAGGTGAACTTGAAAGAGGTGACTCTGGAAGAAGATTTTGATGATGTCATGGAGCAGGGAGTAGGGATCAGGCATCCTGTTGAGGAGAAAATGGGGAAGCTCGATTAGACTCAAATCTAATTTGAGATAGTCATGATGCACAGTCATGATGCACAGATGTTGGAATCAAGGATAAGGTTCCTTTGGAGTAAGAACAAATTTGGGAAGATAATCACGATTTGGGAGTCCAAGTAGAGAGCTCATAGCTTGAGGCCCAGGGGCAAATTAGATGCACTAGAAGGGACCAAGATGCCATCATAGGATTTGGGAGAGTTTGGTTGTTTTAGGAGTAGGGAGAAAGAAACAAGAAGGTAGAAAAAAGTTAGGAGAGCTGAAAGGAAAAGATCATGTCCCATGATTTGACCAGAAAGACAGGAAGGGTCCATGCTAACCCTAACTCCCATCCCCTAGTGATTTCCTTGGCAAAAAAAAAAAAAAAAAAGTTAATCCCATGGAGTCAATTTACAGGGAAGAGTGTGGGCTCTTACCAAATTCCTGTTGTACAATTGTATTTCCTACAATATACATAGTGGTTATTTGATAAAGTCTTTTATTATCCCCTTTGCCTAGAACAAAAGTGACCTCGGTCACTGAAACAATCCTGGGTACTATGTTCACCATTGTACAAATGAAGAAATTAGCTAAGAAACTTAAGAAACGTGTCCAGGGTTATACAGCCATTTAATGATCAAAGCTGGATTCAAGGTCATTTGATTCTAAAAGCCTATGTTTTTGGCTTCTTCCCATCTTCAGAACACAGCAAGCACCTCAGTAAATATTTAGATTTAACCAGAGCTGCTAAGAGGATGATTTCTAGCAAGCCTCATCTTGTACTGTTTCGACACATTTCCCACTAGATTTTTATTTTCAGGACTGGGGTTTGAATTCAGGACCATCTACCACTTGAGCCATACCATTATCCTGAAAAAAATTTTTTTTGCATTGATTATTTTCAAGATACAGTCTCATTTTATGCTCAGGCTGGCCTGGCTTGCAGTTTTCTTATTTGTACTTTCCCATTTCACTGAGCTGACAGTGGGTATACCATTATGCCTTTCCAAGAGTTGGTATGACAAGGGTATGCCACCAGATCCAGCCATTGGTTGAGATAGAGGCTTTTGGTTGAGATAGAGTCTTGAAAACTTTTGTGCCCAAACTGGCCCTGAAGCAGAATTCCCCCAATCTGTACCTCCTAAATAGTTAGGATTATAAGCTCTTTCCTTCCTCTGGCTTTTCTTCATGTTAAGCAGGGGCAGCCTTCTCTGGTTGGCACTGTGAGGGGCATCAGGGCTCTAAATTAGATAAGCAAATAACACAAGGTCTCTGCATTGAAACCACCCTTTTATATCACAGCACACCAGAGGCTCAGAGCCACTAAGTGCTTTTTAATCACTTCAAATTTGCAAGAGTATGTAATAATAACACTTCCTAAAGGGTGTCGTTACTTCTACAAAAAATGTTTTCTCATAAAATATTTGTTTGTTTTAAAAAGTGCTTGATAAATCCTATCTTGGGTACATTACACCAACTCTCTATGACCTAAGAATTCTGTCAGCAGACTGGATCTTGCTAGCTCCATTTGTAGTCAGTGGTTACAGGAATTACAGCACATTCAAGGCTTATAGCTATTTTGTGTCTCTTTTTTTTTTTTTTTGTCAGTTGTGGGGCTCTTCAGATCAAGGTGCATGCTCTACTACTTGGGCCACAGTGCCACTTCCGGTTTTCTAGTGGTTTATTGGAGATAAGAATCTCACAGACTTTCCTTGCCTGGGCTGGCTTTGAACCACGATCCTCATATCTCAGCCTCCTGAGTAGCTAGGATTACAGGCGTGAGCCACCGTCAGTTGGCTTTCTTTGCCTTTTAACATGGTTGATTACAATAAACTAAGGATAAGTGGATAAGATTGTCTAGAACAATCTGGAAAGAAGGTAGAGATAGAGACCACCTTTTTTTTAAAAAAAGAACTTTAAGAACATTGTACTCCAAAATACTCTAAAGATTTGAGAAATGCCCAACAGTTCTTAGCTGTAGAGAAAAATAATTAGCATGTTCAATATTACCTAGTTCAGCATGTCCTGTGCTGTTTAAATAAGGACTTAATCATGTTAAGCATTTTAAGGAAATTACAAGGGAAGTTGCTTTAAAAGTGACCAGTAAACTTTATGAAATGCTTTGTAACACATTTATGAAACTAGTTGAGAAGTGGAAGAAAGTGCAAATTATCCTAACATTTTATCTAGCTTCATTATAATGGTATCAAATAGTAGAGATTTTCTTACAGAGTGAATTCCACTGTTCTATTTTCTAAATGAATTCTCAAGAATAGGTGAGTATATGGGAGGAAATTTGTGCTTTGTGATGATCTATCCTTGTGAAGAATCAGAGGAATTCATAAACACCAGTGTTTATTTTGGAAGTAAAGATATTGGAATAATAAATGCAATAGAAAAGAATCAAAATGATAATAAGGGGGCTATGTGTCCACACAATAATGTACTACAGAATGCTTTGATTTGAAGAACACATTGGGATCCTTTCACCCATTTGAAGGTTTTGTTCTGGCTGTTCTGTTTGGATGTTTGTTTACATCCCCCAACCTTGCTCTGTCCTGTTAGGGAATTAGTACCCTACTTACTAATAGCAATAATAATGAAAATATTTTAAATCAGCAACCAGTCAGAAGGGATGGAGGTGTAATCACTTGGTCCATGATGGTCTGTGGACAAAAAAAGGTGACAGTCCTAAGGACTTCCCTGCTATGGTTACTCATTACTGGTATCTGTGCTGCAGATGGAGCTGGCACAGTAGGAAGGTCGAGGTGAGACACTTTTTGTTCCTCTTCTCTGTCGTAAAAGTTGACTTCACTGGAAGGTTCTTTGTGAATTGAATTCTGCCCTCTGTACTCTGATCCACGTTTCCTACTGTGGAGGGAACCATGAGAAAACTTAGACCGAGATCCAGACAGTGGTGGAAAACTCTGACTCTTCTTGCCCTTTACCATTCACTAGCCATGGGACCATGATGAAAAATCCCTCTTCAAAAAACCCTTGATGAGAACCACTTTCTTGACTGGGACAGAAAACAAAAACAAAACAAAACAAAAACATAAAAATAGACTCCAATGACACATTATATGGAAGTGCTCTTAAATCTGCTAAATCCTATGTAAACATGATACACTTGTATTATGACTCAGAAAGGAACCTTGAAGTGAATTGTCATTTTTAAGGACTGATTTGCTCCAAATCTTACAATCTCATATTGTTGTTGTTCCTCCTCCTCCTCCTCCTTCCTCCTCCTCCTCATCAATTTTAAAGAAGAGCAAACTTCTAGAATTAATCTTCATGTCACATTAAAACATAGGTATTTGGTACCATTTTACCTTCCATATATTCCCAAATCCCTATTTGGTGAGCCTCAACGAGCACAGTATAGACTGAGAGTTATCTAGAAAGCTGAGCTACTATCATTGAGTTGGGTTGCTTGTAGACTCCAAAGCCCTACATTTACAGTAATCTGGTGGCCAAGAAATGTAGGTTAGTCTACCCAGAGTAGCTCATGTTGGGACCAGTTGCCTTGGTCATTTGTAACCTTTGGCATATGGTCAGTAATTTGTATTGCAGGCAGGTATGTTGCTGGTGCAGGAGTTAAAGATGTGGGGCTAAGTTATTATTATGCAAAGAGAGGACAAAGGGTTTGGGACAGGAAGATTGGCCTGGAAGAAATGGCTCCCAGAGCAATTTCTAAGCACCAGAAGGAGGCTGAACTAAAGGAGATGGGACTGTGTGGTAAACGTATTCATTTCTTGCAAAGTGCCTCTTTCAGGAATCCATGTCTAGAGCTTTCCCTGAACTGGCTAATGGGACATAGGTGAACAGACTTCACAATATCCAAAGGGGGAAGAAGATCTCCTAGTTTGTCCCCTGTGGGAGCTTTTCATTGTATTCCAGGGTGGGTTATTTCTCCTGCTGGAAAAATAAGATTATTTTAATAATTCTGATCATCTTTCTTGTGACCACAGGATAGAGTTTCTTTTTTAATTGAATGTGCTAGCAAAAGGGGGAAATATTTGATCATTTTAGCCTTGAGGAAGAAGCAAATTAGATCTGAATCTGCATAATAGCAGAGGGGCAAGAGAGTCCTGCGTGACTTTGAGTTTGATTTGAATAGACTTTAATAAAAGGGACCAGAGTACTTACTGATGTTCCATGGACAAAGTTTTACTCATATTGTCTGACAACTGTAATTCCTAGCATCTGGATTTTAGGAAAAATGTGGAAAGATCTTTTTTTTTAAAAGCTACCTATAAATATTTATCTTACTTTAGTAACTCAGCTATCTAGCACTGAGGTATATTTCTATTTTAAACAAAAAAAATCAAGGAGACTGTTATTTCTAGGGAAGGCATAAAAATGAAAATAAGATGGGTTGTAATTCAAAAACATTTATTCTAATTAAAACTATTACAAAAACTTGGTTCTATGTTATAATGAATTTAATATTGTTTTTCCTATTGATTAATGGTGGCAGATTGCTTTATACAGACTTCTGTTCTTTGTAACAACCTTTCAAGTGTATGTTTAATGATATGTAACTATTTCCACACACAAATTATTTTTCTGTGAGTCTAAATGGAAAATGTATGTGTACACTTACGTATCAGCAGACTGAAATTGTTTGCACTAATGCAGAATTTACGAATGAAGAGGAAAAAACTCTAGAACTAAATTTGGAATATTGAAAGCTATTTTAAAAACCAGCCAAAGGATTTTGTTTTTTAACTTGAAGTATAGAGACTAAAACTGCATGAATAATGCATATATTCCTAGAAATATTAATCAACTAGTTTGAGACAGTGATACATCTTTTCATTTGAACTAATTGACTGTTTCTTTTTTAAGTTTCTGGCCAACTATCTGATTTTTTCCCCTTGAATGTTTGTATTAAGTTCTTTGAGAGATTTCTAAATTTTGATTAAAATTTCATACCAAATGTCAGTTTGTATTGACGATATCATGAGTAGGCTGGTGCTGACAGATGAAGAAATGTGCTCCACCTTCTTGTCACTTTGTGAATGGATTGTGAAGGGTTTTGTAATTAGCTCTTCACTCCACTGGAGCAGATACTCACAAATATCTGCTATGTCTCAAGTCCATTTTATTTGCATAATGGGAAGAATGGTTTGGGGGAGGATTGTTTGGGAAATAGGATAATAAGGTACATTAAAAATAAGAATACTTGGCCTTGTTTGCTTTTATTCCTAGTATCTTTATGAACAATGTTATTCCTGGTATCTTTATGAACAGTCTTGACTGTGTTGCATTCCAGCCAAGTTCTTTTCTAGAAAAAGGTAATTAAGGGGTTGGGACTCCATCTGCCTGCTGATATGCCTTGCCCAGACCCTTCCCATTGGTCCTTACTCCTTCCATCCATAAACCTATACTGCCTTGACCCTCAGAGATGTGTAAAGTACCAAATAGATCTTTCTGGCTGTATCAAAGGGCTGCTTTTTTCCTATAGGCTATATATATATATATATATATATATATATATATATATATATATATATATATATGTATATATATGTATGTATATATGTATGTATGTATGTATACACACACACACACACACACACACACACACACACATATGATTCTGTCCCTGATCCCAAAGATAAACTGCCTATTCCTTTGCCTTCTTTTTTTTTGTGGTTACTGTTGTTAAAGAACATAGCATTTAATACATGCATTCCTTACATGAGTAAGATTGCAAGCATTTCGCTTGTATTTCCCAGTAAGTGATACCTCTAAAAGATATTGACTAGAGGCTGAGACAGAGAAGGGTAGTGGTGGCTGAAATGAGTGGAATGCATAACCCTTTGCCTCAAACAGAAGGCGTTGCACAATGCTTAGTGTTAGATTTATGGAATGGCTCCCCTCCCTGCGTTGTCCCTGCTTTATACAATTTGGTGCTTTGTTGCTATCGAAACAGCCTTACTTTCTAAGCCATTGTGATTATGCAGGGGGAGGAGGCTGTGGCGGGCAGGGGTGGTAGTAGTAGTGAATGACACAGCTTTGCCAGATGACATGTAGCGGACCTCTGCATCAGCCAAGAGGAATTAAGCTTTGTCACTCCCCACTGGGACTACCTTTCTCCTGGTATGTGCGCAAGGAATTCATATGCTGCTGCTTGCCGCTGCAGCCACCAGAGCAGAGCCCAGAGTATACTTTGCCAGAGAAAGCAGTGAGCAAGAATGATAGCTGTCTCTTTTAAATGCCGCTGTCAAATTCTGAGGCGACTTACTAAAGGTATCGTACTTTCCTTGTTATTCACTCAGTGAGTCTGTTACAGAATCCTCTAGAAACACAGTTTAACGGTCTTTACTTTCAATAATGACTGCCTTTGCAATTTATTTTCAGGCAACAAAGAACTCAGAGAGAAATTATGTATAGATATATATATATGTACAGGTAGACTCAAGCTTGGTTTTCTGTCTGTACATCGTGGTTGTGTACATGCTGAAATCTTGAAACCAGTGTTTGTGGTTTCTTTTTAAAATTACTTCATGCCTTGTTGGAAAGCCAATGTGTGTGAGTCCAGAGCTGAAGTTATTATGAGAAACCGTCATTTTGCCGGTGACTGGTCTAAAGGAGTCAAGTGAGTGTGAATGTCCTTTCTGTGGAACATAGACTAAATGCAGCTGGCAGCTTCAGGACCTGCACAGCTGGTAAAGCCACAGAATAATGATTTATTCTCTTCATTTCCAATATTTCATGAGTTTTTTCCCAGGACAGCTCTATTTTTTTTAATGCATTAGAATTACATGCTCAAAAATGTAGGTAATTCATAATGCTTTAGTCCTGTGTGATCTCTGAAGTTTATTTGAAAGAAAAAAAAAAGAAAAATCATTGCTTTCTATCTTACTGTCAAAATTAATTAGCTTCTCTCTTAGAACTAGAAATTATTAATTAAATCCTACTGTAATGTTTTAAATGTGCTTTTCCTTGAAATCGCTCGGTCTGTGCCATCTCATTTACTTTGTGTGCATTTCATTGCAAAGTTGGTGAGGAGCTGCTTGAAAAAATCCTGCCTGTGAACAGAGAGCTATTCAAGCTGCTCTCCCCTTATTTCCCCTACATAGAATCTTTACAGAAAATTTATTATTAAAAAATGAAATTTCACAATGAGTGAAAATATATAGCTGCAAAAGCTTTTTCTGCTTTAGCCTGTAATAGAGTGCTGTCAAGTAATTAATGGATGTAATTATGCACTAGAAGCTCTGAACCTATAAATATGTTAATGGATGCTATTTCTATCAGTTTAGCTTGACATATCAGAGTTCCTTGATCACCAGCAGAACAGCGAAAAATGCAATTAATATTTTATTTGGTAGAAGAACGAGCACCAAGCAAATAGTGAGAAATAGATCTGGAGTCAATAACTGGAAAGAGAATAAATAGTATAGACCAACTTACTGAATGCATTTGCGAGTTGTGTGGATATGAGTGAGTCCTTTAAAAGGTACTTTGGGGAAAATACAGGAAAGACTATCCATTTTAAATTAGGCTGTTAGCATAGGGTTGTAAATTCAGTTTTGACTTTATCCTATGTAATTGGTACAAATGTACAGTTTCTGTCTATACATCACAATTAAGAGACTCCTTTATGTTATGGGTTTGGCTAAAATTTTTAGAAATAATTCTTAACCTTGGAGGTTTTCAGATAATTTTACCATTCATTTAACTTGATGAAAAGTTGACGGTCCTCTTACATTATAATCATTAAGCAATATTTCTATTCATGTGTTTCAAACATTTTCCTCAGTTCTACATTACAGGAAGAGTGTGAACTCAAATGATTTTTAGTTTTGTAAATAATTTTAACTTTTTCCATATTTCTGAATCGTCTACAAGCATCTGTCTCCTGCATTGAAAAGATATTTAAATGTTTGCTTGAGAGAGTTGCTGAAATACTTAGATAATTAGGGCTCTTATAATACTTTCTTTGTACTTAACTACTTCACCTTCCCCTCCCAAAACTTTATATGTACATGGACATAGCCATATACATATTTGGTATTTAGCTTAATACTGCTAATTCAGTGATTTAAATGAAATTTCTATGTGGGATCAACTTGCCATAATTGAGCTCCTCTTTATATTTGGCTGGATGTTCAAATGTTTGTACAAACGTTCCTGAGTGATGTAATGCCTTAACTTTGCCATCCACATACAGTCTTGTCCAAAGTTCACATGTCACAAATGCTATCAACCTGGACTCACTGAGTTTTTGACCTCCATCCATACCCATGGTGGTGTTCTCTTAGGCTGTGATATAAAAATCAAGAAATATATGTCTAAATAACCTTAAATTCCTCTTCTCTGATATTTTGAGGTGGGTATAGGTTATGTACTTGAATAAAGTTTCTTGTCCCATTCTCCCTATCTACACCTCCCTCAGCCTCACCCTCAACCTGGAAATGCATGTAAATTCTTTATCCCCACTGAGGGCTGCACCTGATGCTCATGCCTCCAGTTCTCAGCACAGTACCCTGCACATACGAGGCACTTACAGACTGTCTGTGTAAATGAATTGGATTTGTCTAGTTGAAAGTAGTAGGACATTTGAATTTTCTGGGAGCTCTTATGAAATGCTTCAAGAGCTTTATTAGACCTCTTGCGGCTAAAACCTTCCCTGGCTATTGATGTAGGTAGGTGTTGTCTCGTGTCTTGGAAACTTTGCTATATTTGTGGCTGGTATTGCCCATAAGAAAAAGCAATATGGCAATTTCAATATCTTTTTAATTCTCTTAAGGATAAAATGATGCAATTAAGGGAAACTATTTCTTACAAATACCCATGGTGTTAGTATTCTACTTGTTCTTTATGTTCTTCATATATCCCCCTGTTATTCATTTAACAAATACTCAGTACCTACTATGTGACTGGCACTAAATCCTGGATGAGATGTTTTATAGGCATATAAAGCATTTTTAAATTAACATGTTGTTAAGTAATAAAAGAATTTTCTTTAGTTGTGGTATCATTTTAAAAGATCTATAGAATAAATATTTCCTAGCTAACTCCCCCATGCTCCACACTAACATGCATACCCCATACTAACATACTTCAGATCAATTTAGCACTTCTCGGACTCAAGAATTAAATCTTATTAAAGTTTCAAGTCACTGTTTCAGGTTAATTTCCTTTTTATGTTCCTATGAATGTAGAACAAGAACAAGAAAATATTTTTCACTCTAAACACTTGTCCCTGCAATTATGACAGGAACACTGAGTCACCAAAGAACCAGCCACTGTCATAAGTCTAATAAATCTAATATTAGATTCCAGAGTAGAAGCATAATCTTTTCCCACTTCTCTTCCCCTCCAGTCCAGGAGATCTATCTACCAAATATCTAGCCTTGGGGCCAGATCCAAAAGTAACATTATTTAGGCACATCTTACAAACTAATTTTTGTAGGCTGGTCAAGCTAGGCTTCTTGGTGATTCCCCACACAGCTGTTTAGCTCTGAGACCCTGATATCTCAGCTAGAAAACTGTACCCCACAAGTAGAAGGACTCTCAGATGAGGGAATCTATTACCATGGCTCTCACAGGCTTTGTTACTTTCCCTTGCCATGATTTTCTCATTACTTTTCCTAGAAACATACTGACCTCATAGACACAGAATCTTCTTCCATTGTGCTGACTGGGTGACTCTTCCTCAGGCACTACTATTTTTTTTTTTTAGTTTGAAGCTCCAAACTTTTCATGCTCCACTGAACATGGCATTTTACCTTCTCATGCTTTACTCTTCCAATGTCTGCATCAGCCAGTTAATATTTACTGACATTCCATAGGGCATGGCTCTGCTCACATTCATTTGTTGTTGTTGTTGTTGTCTATTGCATGTCCTACCTTCTCCCTACTGGCTCAAAACTGTTGTTCAAAACCTTCATACAAATAGTTTTTCATTACATGTGACTTGAGTATCACTATTTTCTATTTGCTTTCTCTTTCTCTCTCTTCCCAAACTGTTGACCTTCACCGCAATGAGGCATCTGAATGAGATTTGTGTAGATGCATCTATCTACTCCCTGCTGAGTACTGTACTTTCTTTCTCTGTCCTCTCTTTCTTTCTTGGCTTCTCCTTTTACCTTCAGTGTCCTTTTCTTTTGCTGCCTTGACATGTATGGGTATTGCACTGAGAAAAATTAAAAGGCTGTGTGTTGTAATCACACTCACATTCTCTACTTCTCCACCTTTGTTCCTTACAGATATCCCAATCACGAATCACCATGCTTGAAAGGAAGGTCAGACATTAATCTAGGACTATTCTCCAGGGAGAAGTGAAACTCAACTGTCTTAGATAGCCAGCAATCTTATGCTTAATTCTCTCCAACAAGAACAGTTTCACAGTGTGCCTGGTTACCTTCCAAGTGACCTCTGAATCCCTTTAAACTCTCAAATTCTTTGATATTTGTTCAGTGTTTAATAAGATCACCTATTCAGAAATTGATTTACTATGTGTAGTCTCAATCAAATGTAATAATGTGTGTGTGGGGGAGGGGGGGGGAGTTGTCCTCAAGGAAGGGGAAAAAACAGTTCCTCTTTTCTTGTCTGAAAAATCTTTTAATCCAAGCATGTCTGAATCAGTCACTGGGTTCAGTGTCATTGTTCTCAACATTATTGTGACTTTTTTGATAGCTTCAAATTTTCTGTTAAGATTCCTCTGCACTTTCCCATCTGTCTGTGTCTAGTCTCATGGCTTCAGAATTCTCTAATGGTCCTTCACCCACTAGCAATATGATTCAGAATTGATCATTGTCTAGGTTGAGAATACTCTCTCTGCTGTATCTTATTTCTCCTGCCTCTCCATTCTCATCCCTTCTGCTAACCCTTGCTTATCCTGCCCTCTGTCACACCCTACCATCTGGAACAGCTCAACTCTATCTCCAACTCATCTCTTTTCAGATCTCACCTAAAAACACGTTCTTTCTCCTTTCCCTCTACCCTTAGTTTCGTACCATCAAAGCTAGTCTAACTGATTTATCATTCCAGCCTATCAACTTTCAAAAATAACATGCACTGAAATGATTCTGTGTTTTGCAAGATACAGTTGTCCTATGTTGTTAGTGTATATCTCTTGTAAGGCATGGGCATATGTCTTTCACAAGCAGAGAGACACCCCTTAAATGGGGGAATTGTGAAGGAGGATCTACAGCAGGTGTTACTGTTCTCACACAGGTGCTGTGGATGGAACTGGCCATGTGTGATGGGTTTCTTGTGCTTCCACACTGGTGCTTTGAAAGTGATAGATTGAATGAACAGAGCCTTGGCCTTCTTTACTCCCTAGTGATCTAAAGCATTTCTTGCATAAAACTAGTTAGGCTTACCTTAGTCTATTTCTCCCCACTCCCTTCTCACTAGGAGTTGCATACTAGAAAGTTACTCTTTCCATCCCCCAGCTGGAATGACTGGCTCTACTTCATACATACCTCATAGGAAAACAACAGAGTTTCACTCCTTGTGATTACGTTTGTGGTTGATCAGAAAGGAAAAAAATCTCATTCATTATGAAGACGCTAAGGCCATTATAGGATAGATATTCTAAACTGTTAACTCATAATACTTTAGAGAAGTATTTAGAAGAAATAAAAACAGTTCTACTCACATAGTGCCTGACACAGGCACTAGTCTGTATACTTTACATATCCTCACACTTTTAATTCTGATGGCAGTACCATTGTGATTATTTCTATCACACCAACAAAAAGAGCAACAGTGCAAAGTCAGTAATGAGTGCTTCTAAGACTTCCAAGTTTGGAAGAGAGGAGATCAGAGCCAATATTGCATTTTCTACCAGTTGGTCCATGGATGGATAATGAAAGAGGAACCATAGATCTGCCGATTAGAACAGTGAGCCAAGGTAATGGATGCTTCATAAATCTCTTAGTCTTCTGCATAGTTTTAAGAGAGTAGAAGACTTGGAAATGAGATCTGTGATCCTGCCTTGGCTCTCTTATTCCTACACAGGTGGCAAAAACAGAACAAAGCAAACTATAATGAAGTCCACTGACCCTCCTTGTTGAGTCTCAGTTCTTTTGTGTTTAAATTTAAAAATCATATGTTTAAACTATTTTGTATGGCTTTATGTCCATATAAACTGTAACAATTATTTAACTTTCTATTGCAATCAATTTATTTGACATGTTTATCTTAGTAAGTTCACTTTATCATGGCAGGAATATATATTTTAGTAATTTCCCACAACTTGCAGAGACACAAAATGTATACGTTCTCCTGGATATAAATAGCATTCTGAGATTTTCCCCCCAAAACTGAAATAACAACAGTCAGTGTTTGAGTTCTACCTTTTCACTTTTTCTCTCTTTTAGTATCTGAGCTATTTGCCTGTATGAAAATTATATGTAACACATAAAATTAATATTCTATTGTGAAGTAAAGTTTCTTTAAAAGTCTGCTATTAAAGTTTGAATATTTTATATACATCAAAGATAGATAATATACCAAGAGTTGGGGGTTGGACGTATTGAGATTTAAACTCAAGGTCTCACTCTTGCTAGGAAGGTGCTCTACAACTTAAGCTACTTCCCGAACCCACTTGGCTTTTTGTTTTTAGTAAATTAGGAGATTCTAAAACCTCATATTTTTATGAGTTTCTAATCCAGAGTTTTCTCCACATCAAAATCACCTGGAGAAATTTAAAAAAATAATGATGCCTGAGTCCACCCCAAGAGATTGTAACTTAATTGATTGGGGAGATAGACTGTGCTTTGAAATTCTAACAAATCCTCCCCACGTTGATTCTGCTATGTGGAGTTGAGTGGCCACTAACCTAACTATTTATGCAGCTTTCCAGAGACACTTTATCACAGAGACTGAACATTGAAAATCAGGCAAATTTCAGCCAGAGGTAAGCTGGAATTTTTACCCACTTGCTGGGTGAAAGAAGCAGAACACACATAGGGTCTAGAGCTTCATTGTCCTGCATGTGACTTTGATTTCAGAACTCCAAATGCAAATAGCCAAAGACAAATACCATAATCTTAAGTGCTATTACTTTAGCCTCTTAACTGAGCCCTTCTAGACGTTTTTGGTTATGTTATCCAAAACATCTGTCTAATACCTAAGCTAATTAGAGCCAGTTCCTCTGTCAAATGCAATCACAAGAGGCTTCACATGGGTTATGATGGTTTTGCATGTGTTCATTTTGGTAAGAATTTTTAAGAGATAGTTTACTATAGCCAAGATATGGAACCAACCCAGATGCCCCTCAGTAGATGAATGGATCAAGAAAATGTGGTATATATACACAATGGAATTCTGTGCCTCCATCAGAAAGAATGACATTACCCCATTTGTTAGGAAGTGGAAAGACTTGGAAAAAATTATATTAAGTGAAGTAATCCAGGCCCAAAGAAACATAGGTCCCATGGTTTCCCTTATTTGCAATAACTAGTATATGTCTGAGACAAGCAGAAACGGTCAGATAAGTTGATGTTAGGCAAAATGAACCCCAAGGTAAGGACTCAAATGTTTTTTCTTTCTTGCTATTGTTTCTAACATATTTATAAGATGATTTTTTTTTTTTGTTGCTTTGTATGTCCCTCCCCCATGGTATAACCCCTGTTTTCACTGTATTTGATGTCGGTATAATTTGTGGAGGGGAAGGGAAAAAACAAATTGTTTAACTAGGGATACAAGTGGACCCATTGCAACAATGAGATGTACAAGACATTATGTTGAAAAATGAACTTTACAACTTTGGCAGGTGGGGGGGTGGAGATAGGAAGGGATGGGAAGGGGAAACAAAGGAGGAGGCAACAATGCTTGATAAAAAATGTACTCATTACCTTGCTCGTGTAATTGTAACCCCTCTGTATGGTATTTTCACAATAAAAAAAATGATAATTGGAAAACATTGATGATTGCTGGTTCCATTCCGTGATCACTCATATTCCAGGAGATATAGTTTGAACAGCCTGACTGGTTGCTCAGCAATGTGTTCCGATTTCCCAGGGATCATTTTGTTTCATTATCCCTTGGTCAAGTATTTCATTCTTATGTAATTTTTCTCTTTAGAGAGCTAAAGAGAGCCGGTTGCTCTGTTTCCCTTAGGTAAGATGTTAATATTTTAAAAAGAGAACAGTTTGAAAGCAGGTTTACATACAAAATCCCTGCTTTGTTTCTTTAGAGAGCATTGTTTCTCTGATTATCAGACCTTTTTCTCACTCCAGCTTTTTCCTGTTTCCTTTCTTCTTCTTCCAGTATGATCAAATGTTATTCTACTCATGGTGAAAGATTGTACTTGTATTAGTCTGCCACTTGGGGTAGATGCAACTTGCATGGAGCTAATAACTAAAATTGTGTGAATGTTGTGAGTTGTTTGTTAAACACAACTATTAATAGAAAATTGTATAAACTAAGAAATTGTATTATCAGTGTAACGGGATTAAAGGTGAGGCTACAGGGAATAAGAAAGACTGGGGTGGAAAGGCATGGCTATTTTTTATAGAAGAAACCATAGAGATGATAGCTACAGAGATGATCCTTAGAACAAGGCAGGTCAGGGCAAGAGGAAGAGACCAGGATGCAGATGAGGCCAGATGGGAAAAGAAGTGCAGATACACAGTTCCACTATTCACCTCCTGATTATTGCTTTACTACATTTTATAATCTTCACTCTTGAAGTCTACTATATGTGGTGGAAATACTATATAATAGTGTGCTATGAAACATTTAACTCCATATTCAAGACATTGATTGCCTGAAATTGACTATGGTGGGCATATTTACACCAGGAAAATGGGCTGAGCCTCCCTTCCCCTATAGAAAGTCAATTGTTCAACATTTAGCAAGACACCATGAAATAGGAACACCTGTCTCTGTTATTTATAAGTCCTGTATAAATATCTTTGACTGTGCTTTCTAAGTTTGATGATAATGATATATTTGTATATGTAACCACCATGCTATGAATTTTACTACTAATCATTTATAACACCAGAAAATACAAAGTATGTTGTTGAAAACGAAATGCCTAATACTAATCTATCCTATAGGTCATCTCAATGTCTAAAAATCTCTAGAATCAACCAAACTCATGCATTTGCTTTTGACTTGGAATGACTTCGGTTTGCCTTTCCTTTTCAGCTGAACATTTGATTTTTGAGAAAATGCTGTCAGGTTTTCATAACGCATGTGGAAGTAAGCTCCAGGGATGTTTTGAGGATCTTGAGCAGCCTTTAACACCTGCTAATTTCCCAGTTTCCCTTTTTAACCAGAAGGGTGTTCCTTTCCCTCCTCCTTCCCTCCTTCCCCTGCTCGTGGCTGTCTGGAGGAAGATACTGGCAGGAGGCCAGAAGCAGCACTAGGGAGCTGGAGGCTGAAGGACAAACTATTGTTAAATTCTGCATGACAAAATTCCCAATTGAGTTCAGGCTGAGGAATATTTAGGACCCCACTGAGTTTCTGATTGAATTGAGTCTTTCCTATTTTATCAAGCTAGGTTACTTCATAGAGCTCAAAAATGAATTTCATTTGTTCCTTTTATTTTCTAAATGGCTTATTGATAAATTTGATTCATCAACTATGAAGCTTCAACCATAAAGTCTCAGAATAAAGAGTTTCTCAGAGTGATTAATTCCTAATAGTATTTTATTAACATGCTATGTATTTGTTTTAAATATGTGTCAAAAACAAATGTCAAGACCTTTTTAACAGTTATTTGCTCAACCCATATCACCCATTAACCTTTGTTTGAGTCAGCTGCCATGAAAGTAAAAAAGTAAAGCAACTCAGTTGCTGGTAGTTCAGGCCTATAAACCTAGCATCTCAGGAGAATGAGATTTGAGGATCCGTGGTTTGAAGCTAGCCAGGGCAGAAAAGCCCCCTGAGATTCTTGGCTCCATTAAACACCAAAAGAAGATGGATGTGGATCTGTGGCTCAAATGGTAGAGTGCTAGCCTTGAATAAAAAAGCTCAGAGACGGAGCCCAGGCCCTGAGTTCAAGCCCCAGGAATCTCTCTCACACACACACACACACACACACACACACACACACACACAAGCAGATCTAAAAATGGGAGGAAACTGTATCAGGAGACAGAGATCTGAGAAAAGAAACAGATGAAGCAGCTCACAGGTGAGAAAAGCAAGGGAAGACACTTCTGAGAAATGGAAGCACAGGAGAGCTGGTTCCTGCTACTACTGCAGTGCACTTTGGGAAGACCAGGTCAACAAACATAGAAAACGAGGTTCATTTTGGAAGGAAAGAGTAGATGGCATAGTTAAAACTCACCCATTTTAAACCCTCCGTTACAATTCCCTAGTTAAAACTAGAAAGCCAGTCTTTCAAGAAATTCACATAGCTGGAGAGTTGATGATTCCTCCTTTTGACTTAGAGTTAATAAGGAATGGGCAAGAGCACCACTGCTCAACTTGGTGCCTATTGCCAGCCTGAGTTCCTCATGTAAACCTGATGGTTATTATGCTCTGGTATTCTAAAAAGGCTTGTTAATGAAACATACATAGCAAGCTGGGCATGACGGCTCAGGCTTAAAATCCTAGCTATTTGAATAGTACAGATCAGGAGATCTTAGTTCCAGACTATCCCAGGCAAAAAAGCTCTTTAGACCCCATCCTTTTCAATGGCTGGCAAAGAGATGGGCACCTGTTACCCCAGCTACTATGAGGGAAACACAATAACTGAGAGTCTGTGTTATCTACCTGTCATTTCCAGTGACACAGGGAAGCACATGCCTAGGATGACCCTACCTAGAAAATAACCAAAGGAAAAAGAGGGTTGGAGGCACATGATGGTAGAGTGCCTAGCAAAGTCTGAGTTCAATCCTGAAATAAAAAATTAATTCACTTCAGAAGAGTTCAGGGAGGCATTACCTCACAAAGCAAGACCAGCCCAATGATGAAGCACAAAGTGAAATATATAGAATTTTCAGAATAATAAATTGGGCAAATAAAGGCAGATATTTGTTTAAAAAATAGATATGCACAAGACCAATTAGATATGATCTTAACCTAAAAGGCACTGAAAGGATAGAGGAAGAAGGGTAAGGAAATTGCATCAGGGATGATTGATGTGTATTATTATAATTAAGGCATGTTTTCAGATTGAGAAAGGGCCCTGGGAGCCCTAAGTAAATGACTAAAGAAAGACGTAAACAAATTATTTTCAAATTCCAGAACATTAAAAATAGGAGAGACCAAGTTAGGATGTAGCTCAGTGGCATAGCGCTTGCCTAACATTCAATCCCTAGTACCAAAAAGAAAAGACAAAAAAAAAATGATGCTTAAAAATAGGTGAGACTATCTTAAGAGTTTCTAAAGAGATATCACAATAGGTTTCCTAGAAAGAACTCACTTTGTATCAGACTTCTATAAATACTACAGTTTAGAAATTACTTGTTTAATGCTTTCAGTGTTCTAAAAATAAAAGTTTGAATTTTTTGAACTATTTTTCAAGAGTGAGCCTATAATAAAGACATTTTGCCTTAAAAGGAAATATTCAGAAGGTTTGTGTCTAATACATATTTTCAGAAAAAAACTGCTGGCAAATTACATATATGTGTTTGACAGATTTATGTATATAGTATATAGATGGAGGTAGGAAGTATGACAGTCAAGGAGCAGTGGAGTTAACGGAGCAATGCAGTAGAGTAATATGTGGTAGAGCATGTTAGACTATATCCATCACCATTTTGTTGTCTTTTCACTAAGGTCGAGTGTATAACATTTCATCAGAATCAGAGGATTCTAAAGAACATATTCCAAAGAACATAGATATGTGGTAAGAAATAATGAGTGAATAATTTCCTCATCTTGTATATACTATTGCCAATAAAAGCATCATATTAATAGACTTCATGATGAAATTGAGTATAACTTTTTGTCAATAAGGAAAAGAAAGGCAATTGGAAACCAAAGAGACCAATAGCTAGACAAGTATTGAATTTATATGTAAGGGTGACATTTAACAAAACTGTAAGTTCAGATCTTACAATGCTTTTTAAATCTACTAAATAACTAAATTTTCTTTCAGAAATCCAGTTATGAAGCATGTAAATTGTATTGTGTTTTTAAATAATTAGCAGATGAAATTGACCTTTATACTTGCCATATTCTCCATTGAGTGGCACAGATTTAGTAACATCAAATTGCTACTCTTGAAAATTCATCATGAATAATATTTACATAATCATGTTCTTATAATTGTTCTTTTTTGTTTTTATAGTCTTTAGAGAGAAAGCTCAAAACATAATTATAATTAGAAAGAGAATGTAAACATTATAAAGCTTTACAATATAAATAATATTATTTTCAGTTATAATTACATACCTGACAAGCTTATGGTTTCTGGAGGGAAGTATGCATAGGGTTGTAATTTCCTCAGCTTATGAAGAGTGTAGTGTAAAGTTTTTTTGTACATTTGACACACTGAAAGAAAAAAAAGACAGTATGGAAAGTTGGACTGGATATGAAGCAATTAACTCTTTCCTCTGGGAGTATAATTTGGAACTACCCATTATCAAGCCAGTTGGCTACTATCTACTCAAGCAGAACATGTACATTATCATATAACCTAGCAGGCCCACTTTTAGTTTTGTACCCAACAAAATGAATAATATAGGGTGCAAAGACTTTGTACTAAAACAGTTCCAACAGCACGATTCATATGAGTTCAACATGAAACCCCCAAGTCCCCCTTCCTAGTACAATGGATAAATAATAGATTATAAAGTTTACTGACATACTGATGAGAATTGAAAAGGAAGCATTGCTACCATGTGTAGTTAAAGGAATGACTCACAAGTACCATATGGAGTTGACAAAGCTTAAGTGCAGAGATATAGAATTTAACTTTTTAATATTTCAAAAATAAACTAATGTACACAGATAAAAGTCAGGATAGTCATCAACTACAAGGCAGACACAGGAGTGAGGCCTTCAAGATGCTGTCTCTGGTCTATTTCTTCATCTGAGTTGTGATTACACTTGGTGAATACCACTGCTGATTGTTCATGCTTGATTTGGGGTATGTGAGTGTGTGTGTGTGTTTTCTATTAAAATAAAAGTTAAAAGTAATCTTTACTTATTGTTTATATTTTATAAGCATAACTAATAGAGGAATGAATAAGTAGTAGGATAGCCATGAGGGGCAAGAAACAGAGGGGGATTTCAGGGAGACATTTTTCTCTTTCATAGGCCATTGAAAAACATTATTTAAAATGGATAAGGAAATGTTATCATTTGTTTAATATTTTTCAGAACTTTGAAAGCTGGGGCCATAAAAAAGCCTCTTTGTATTGAAGAATGGGAATGGGGGCAGAAAGAATGGAAGAAGGAATTTCTATTATGTGCTATTCTATATGACTAAAATTAAAACCAGAAAGGCAGAATAATTAAAAGTAAAATAAATATTAGTTCTAATAATAGCTCCCATTTATTTCATGTTGGCCATTATTGAGATACTAAACTAGATATCCTATTTGCTTACCTCAATTAAATCATCACTCCTTATATTCTTCATCATATCACTGCCTATTTGAATGCCTGGAGAGATACTTAGTACTTGGCAATAAATGATTATTTAATATATGTTAGATAAAATAAATATGAAATGACAAGAAGATAAACAAGGTTATTTCAAAAACATTTCCTTTTGTTGAGTCACTACAAAAGCCGAGGGCATGATATTGTATTATAATGCAGGGAAGTAATCTCTTCAAGAGATGAAGAGTAGCTAGACACCAATGGGTCATGCCTATAATCCTAGCTACTCAGGAGGCTGAGATCTGAGGAACATGGTTCAAAGCCATCCTGGGCAGGAAAGTCCATGAGACTCTTAATCTCCAGTAAACCACTAGAAAACTGGAAGTGGGGCTGTGGCTCAAGTGCTAGAGTGCTTGCTTTGAGCTGAAGAGCTGAGGGACAGAGTTCCCAGCCCAGGCCCAGAGTTCAAGGTCCACAACCGACAAAAAAAGAAAAAGAAAAGAAAAGAAAGAAATGATGAGTATAGAGTCCAGGCATATTGATTCCTGGAGCACTGCTTCAGAGTTTCCCAACTTGTTCTTTCAGAAGTGAATCCTACTAGATTTCAATAGCTTCTCCACCAAGACTGGGATCCCATTAAATTATCTTGGAAAACACAACAAAGTAGAATCTTTCTTTGGAGATTCAAAGATAGCCTATTAAAGACCCTTAGAAGTTCAGTAGGAAATAAAGCTAAAACCAGTATTTTCCTAATTTATTCAGCCTTTACCCAGGTAACACTTGTACTGCAAAAGCCAGATTTAGGGAAATGTTAGTTTTACTTCCATCCAGGTTGTAGCATAGGAACCAATGATGTGTACATCATCAGTAGATCTTTAGACAGTAGTTTTCATGTGTCACTTGTTTCAAATGTGCTCTTGACAATGCTGGAGGATGGAAAATTCTCATTGGACTTGAAGAATTATTTGTAGGGCCAGTATTCTCTAATGTTGTTTATAAATTTGGACCCATATTCTTTGGAGTTGCAGTGTGTGTAGAAGGCAAGCTTTGTACTGTTAGAAAAAGTTAGGAACTGGATAAATTTTTTTCCCAGACAGAAAATCCTTCCCCATACTTCCACACAGCGATTCCTGCAGTCGGATTAGATTCCCTTCCACTCCCTCCGGACCCACTATGCCCCCCCCCCCACCCCCCCCCCCCACCCCCTGCAAACATTCTCCCAAACCAACAAAGTATTGTCCACATTTGTAAACCATTTTGGGAAAGTTCCATCAGCTCTTTGTTTCAAAGCACAATAGAGATGATCTGAAAGTTTAACATTTAGAAGAAGCTGTTATTGTCTGGCTACCCAAATGATCTTGATTATGCCTCTGCCCTTATCACACTAAGAGAAGTATAGACTTCTTGTTGTGTTCGTTGATCTCAAGTTTTGAGTCTAGCTCCTTCCTGGAAAGCTTGGGAAGTGAAGATCTCTATACCCAAGTGTCCTCCGCTACATAACTGGCAAAGAAACTTTGTAAGTTCAGTTTTTCAGCGATATATTAGAGGATGTTTATCAAATATAAACATTGTGAGTCAATCTTACCTGGTTCTTCAGGGCAATAATAAATCAATACATCCTGATGATAAAATAGTAGTGTTGAAGATGATAGTCATCTTTCAATTTGGTAGAGCTGTAGGCATAATTCCAGTTGATCTCAAAACACTATCATGTTGTCTTGAGAAAGGTTAACAAGGAAGGGGATGCTATACTATTTAGAATTAGAATTTTATCTGTCAAACAAGCTTTCTTATCCTCACTGGTTCTGACAGTAGTATTATGGCACACCCTTTGAAAAAGCATTAATAGCCTTGGCTCTAATCCAGGATTATGCAGCTTGACTCATAGATAGTTCCTGTTTGTGAAATCAAAGGCAAAGAAGATCAATGAACAGGGCAATAAGTCTACCTCCTCTGGTGTGATAAGGAGGTATAGAGCAATCATCAACACAAGCTCCTTAATGAAAGATATTGGGTTGATTAAGGCTTACCATTGTTTTGTCTTTATGTAGAAAGTAAGATAATCTCAATAATTCTGAAAAGAAGAGGAATTTTTCCCCCCAATTGTGGGGCTTGAACTCCGGGCTTGGGTGCTGTCCCTCAGCTCTTCAGCTCAAGGCAAGCACTCTACCGCTTGAGCCACAGCACCACTTCTGGTTCTTGAGTGGTTTATTAGAGATAAGAGTCTCACGGACTTTCCTGCCCGGGCTGGCTTGAACCGTGATCGTCAGATCTCAACCTCCTTAGTAGCTAGGATTACAGGCGTGAGCCACCGGCGCATGGGCAGGAAGAGGAATTTTTATTAAGTAATAGAATTTTTTTCAGTCATGGACTTTGAGCTCAGGGCCAGGGCTCTGTCCTAAACCTTTTTTTTCCCCTTCTGAAGTTATATCAATGAATAAGAGTCTTGATACAGGAGCCACAGGTCATTGGTAAATATTTTCTAAAATGCATTTTTCTTGCATGGAATTATAGATGGGAAAAGGATAGAAATTTAAGTTATGCCTCTGCCATACTGTACAGACTTGGGGGAGCCTTGAACCTGGAGTGAGGAAATGAGGGGCGCTTCCAAAGGAAGAGGGGGAGGATGAAGCAGGACCTTGGTGGGTTTTTTTGTATTGTTTTGATTTTTTTTTTTTTGCTACTTCTGGAGTTTAAACTCAGAACTTCACATTGGCTCAGCTTTCTTATTAAGGTGCACCAAGAGTTCAACATTTTGTTGGTTATTTGGGGGACGGAATTTCTTAGACTTTTCTACTTGCACTGGCTTTAAACAATGATCATCCAGATCTCAGCTTCCTGAGTATCTAGATTACAGGTGTGAGCTACTAATACCCAGAAGGATCTTTTTTTTACTATACCGGGCAGTGATGTGACAAGTAACAACAGACAGTAATTGTTGGCCATAATTAAAAGGAAAACTTAATTTTGAAGAAGAAGATTGAAGAAGACTTAAGGTAGTGGAAAGACCTTCCTTGCTCCTGGATTTGCAGAATTAATATCATAAAAATGACAATATTACTCCAAACAATCTACAAATGCAATGCAATAACCATCTAAATCCCAACATCATTCATCAATGGAATAGAGAAAACAATCTGCAAATTCATAAAGAACCACTAAAAGCCCTGAACCACAAAAACAATCCTGGGCAGAAAAAATAGTGCTAGAGGTATGACAGATCCAAGCAGCAAACTATTCCAAATCAATAGTAATAGAAAAGGCTTAGCACTGGCACCAAAACAGGCCTGATGATCACTGGATCAGAATAGAAGACCCAGAAATAAACCCACAGACCTACAGCTATCTAATATTTGATGATAAGGGTGGAAAGAAAGACAGCCACTTCAACAAATGGTGCTGGGAAAACTGTGTGTCCACATGAAAAAAAAAAAACTTGAAACTGGATCCCTATCTGTCACCTTGCATAGTATTAATTCATTATGAACCTCAATATAAGACCTGAAACTATCCCATGGACTCCACTCCTACATTACTTGAGTTGATTCAAAACTTTGGCAAAGTAGCAGGGTGTAAAATTAACCTTCAAAAATCAGTGGCTTTTCTGTATGCCAACAACGAGAGCATGCTGAAATCAGGAAAGCAACTCCTTTTGTAATAGCCCCACAAAAATAAAATACCTAGGAATTAACCAAAGAAGTGAAGGACCTCTATAATGAAAACTTTAAAACTTGAAAAAGGAAATCAAAGCAGAACTTGGGAAGTGTAAAAACCTCCCATGCTCCTGGATTGGAAAGATCAACATCATGAAAATGGCAATACTTCCAAAGGCTATCTACAAATTCAATACAATACCTATCAGTATTCCAACCTCATTCTTCAATGAAATAGAGGAAGCAACACTAAAATTCATATGGAACAATACAAGACCCCGAATAGCAAAAAATGACAGAAAGAACAGTGCTGGAGGAATATCAATACCAAATGTCAAACTCTACTACAAAGCATAGTAATAAAAACAGCTTGGTACTGGCACAAGAACAGACCTCAGGACCAATGGAATAGAACTGAAAACCCAGAAATGAACCCACAGACCTATAGCCATCTAATTTTCGATAAGGGAGCTAAAAAAAATAGAATGGAAGAAAGATAGCCTCTTAAGTAAATGGCGCTGGCAAAACTGGTTAATCACCTGTAGAAAACTAAAGCTAGATCCTTATATATCACCCTGAACCAGAATCAACTCCAAATGGATCAAAGACCTCGAAGTCAAAGCAGACACCCTGAAAACATTACAGGATGGAATAGGAGAAACCCTAGGTCTCCTTAACACAGGCTGAAATTTTCTTAATAGAGACCCAGAAACAACAAATCAAAGAAAGGTTGGACAAATGGGATTGCATGAAATTGCAGAGCTTCTGCATGGCAAAGGACATAACTAGCAAGATCAATAGAAAGCCCACAGATTGGGAGAAGATCTTCACTAGCCATACAACGGACAAGGGTCTCATTTCTAAAATATACTTGGAACTCAAAAAATTAAGTCCCCCAACAACAAATCCTCAGAGAAACAACTGCCCAATAAATAAGTGGGCAAAAGACTTAAAGAGAAACCTCTCTGAAGAGGAAAGAAAGGGAAGAAGGAACGCCAATAGACACATGCAGAAATGCTCAACCTCCCTAGCTATAAAAGAAATGCATTTCAAAACGACATTGAGATTCTACCTCACCCCAGTTAGAATGGCTAGAATCAAGAACTCTAATAACAACAGATGCTGTAGGGGATGTGAACAGAAGGGAACCCTACTGCATTGTTGGTGGGAATGTAAACTTGTTGAACCACTTTGGAAAGCAATATGGAGGTTCCTCAAAAGACTCTACATAGAGCTCCCCTATGACCCAGCAATTCCACTTTTGGGCATTTACCCGAATGATCACAAACAAGACCATACTAAAGCTACCAGCACACCTATGTTTATTACAGCATTATTTACCATAGCTAAGATATGGAACCAACCCAGATGCCCCTCAGTAGATGAATGGATCAAGAAATATATATATATATATATATATATATAAAATACACACACACACACACACACACACACACACACACACACAATGGAATGCTTCCAACAGAAAGAATGACATCGCCCCATTTGTTAAGAAGTGGAAAGACTTTGAAAAAAAATATATTAAGTGAAGTAAGCCAGGCCCAAAGAAACATAAGTCCCATGGTTTCCCTTATTTGCAATAACTAGTATATGTCTGAGACAAGCATAAAAGGTCAAAAGCTATGTACATATGACCAGATAAGATGATGTCAAGTGAAATTAACCCCAAGATAGGGACACAAGTGGTTTTTTTCTTTCTTGCTAATGTTTCTAACATACTTATAATGTACCATGTGATTTTGTTGTTTCTTTGTATGTTCCTTCCCCATGGTATAACCTCTGTTCCCACTGTATTTGATGTCAGTGCCCCGCATCTTGTATATACACTTCTGTAATTTGGGGAGGGGAAGAGAAAAAAACAAAATGTTTAAATAGGGTACAGGTTGACCCTTTGTAACAATAAGATGTACAAGACACAATGATGAAAAAACGAACTTTACAATATAGGCAGGGGTGGGAGGGAGGGAAGTATAGTTATGGAGGTGGGAGGGAAGGGATGGTAGGGGGAAAAACAAACAAGGAGGCAACAATGCTTGATAGGAAATGTACTCATTACCTTGCTCATGAAACTGTAACCCCTCTATACAGTATTTTTACAATAAAAAAATTACAAATAAAAGACCTGAAACCATGAACTATTACAAGAAGGCTCAGGCAGGGGGTCACTTTCTGAGTAAACATCTAGAAGCACAGCAAATCAAAGAAAGAAGGGATAAATGGGATTGCATCAAGCTAAAAAAAAAAAAGTGTCTCTGAATGCCCAAGGACACAGGTAACAAGCTAAATAGCCTACAGAATCAGAGAAGATCTTTGCCAGCTATACATCAGACAGAGGCATAATATCAAGAATACACAGAGAACCTAAAAAACTAAACCATCTAAGAATCAACAACCCAATTAATAAATGGGCTAATGAGTTAAATAGAGACTAGTCAGAAGAAATAAAAATGGCCAACAGACATGTGAAGGAATACTCAACATTTCTGACCATAAAGGAAATGCAAATCAAAATAACACTGAGATTCCACTTCACCCCAGTTGGAATGGCCATCATCAAGAATACAAACAATAAAAGATGCTGGTTTGAGTATGGGTAAAAAGGAACCTAGAACACTATTTTTGGGAATGGAAAGTAGGACATCCACTCTGGAAAACAGTATGAGGGTTCTTCAAAAGCAAAACAGAAACAAACCAAAGAACTATTCTATGATCCAGCAATTCCACTTGGGAATTTATCCAAAAGATTGTACACTAGGGTACAGTAAAGTCACCAGCACAACCAGGCTTATTGCAGCACTAATCATCATACCCAAGGTTTAGAATCAGCCCAGATGCTCCTCAATGGATGATAGATCAGGAAAATGTGATATATACATATATATGTGTGTGTGTGTGTGTGTGTGTGTGTATATATATAAATATACACACACAATGGAATTTTATTCATCCATTAGAAATAATGATTCTGTATTATTTGCAAAGAATGAAAAGATCTGGGGGAAAAAAACTGAAGTAAAGTCAAGCACCAAGAAAAAAAAGATACATTTTCTCTCATATGTGGATGCTAGAATTAATTTATAAACATATAATACATTTGGAAGTTGTATCCAAGTGTACACAATGTATTAACTGAAATATAGTGGATTTATGGGAGAACTCAAACACTGTAATTCCTTAGAAAGGCTAACTCACATTCGAACAAATGGGTACTCGTAAGTTGAGGGGTAGAATTAAGGAGAAGTATGTAGACAAATGAAGAGCGGAAATGGGTAACATGTGATCATTAAATTCAATGTATATTCTACAAATTAAGAAAATTGAGGGAGGGCTGGGAAGGTGGCTCAGTGGTAGAGCGCTTCCCTTGCATGCATGAGGCCCTGGGTTCAATTCCTCAGCACCACATAAGCAAAAAGAAAAAAGCCAGAGTGGTGCTGTGGTTCAAGTGGTAGAACACTAGCCTTGAGCTGAAGAGCTGAGGGACAGCGCCCAGGCCCAGAGTTCAGGCCCCACAACCGGGCCCTCCCCCCAAAAAAAAAGAAAATTGAAGGAAGGAGTGAGGTTTGGACTGATGGGGAGAAAAACGAAAGGGTGAAATTGATCAAGATACATTTCATTTACTACTTTTTTGAGTTGCAACTTTTTATATATTTTTTTAATTGTGAAAATACCATACAGAGGGGTTACAATTACATGAGCAAGGTAATGAGTACATTTCTTATCAAGCATTGTTGCCTCCTCCTTTGTTTCCCCTTCCCATCCCTTCCCACCTCACTCTGCCCTCCCCCTCCCCCCACCTCCATCCCCTGTACCAAAGTTGTAAAGTTCATTTTCGACATAAAATCTTGTACATCTCATTGGTGCAATGGGTCCACCTGTATCCCTATTTTGTACAACTACTTAAGGATAAAATAATTTTAATTAAATATTTTTATTGTTATAATAAATGTGATGTCCAGAGGGGTCACTCTTTCATATCAAGTAATGACCACATTTCATTTTGGACAATGTCAGCCCTTCCTTGACACTCTCCCAGTTTGTCCTTCCCATCTCTACCTGCAAGTTGTGTATGTAAAAATACATATTTTTTTTACTGAAGAGAAACTTTTTTTCTTGAATGGAGTACATCTGGCCCTTCTTGATCTAAGTTCCTTGTCTGACCACAGGATAATAAGTGTTTTCACTGGCTTTTTTCCTATTTCTTCCAAGGCTGATACACAATTAACATCATTCTAAAATGCATAAGAGTACTGATACCATAAAGTAGTGGGGCTTATTAACCTCATGGAACCAATAATGGGAATGCTTCATTGTTACTTATGAGTGGGGGTGGGGAATAAAACAAAAAGACCTTGCCAGGATCTAAATCTTATCTTGTCAAAATTTTGCTTTCCAGCCTGTCTATATGATGAAGTCTTGAAGTGGTTATATTGAGTACCAAAAGCTGTTTTCACAATGAATTGTTTTATATAAAACTTCTCAAAGGACAGAGATGGGAGGAAAAACTGCTTCATAGTCAGTGCTGTCACTGGGAAAGCTTGCAATGATCCTTCAGCAATGCTAAATATTGACCTGGAGGAAGAGTCAAACATTTGTTTTGGGGGAAAATTATTGGATGCTGTGCATAAATACATGTCTTTTGACAAACCTAAATAGCCACTATTTATATCATCCATGTGTCACTCCTTTCTTCATACCCAACACATACCACATATATAAACATCTAAATAATACTGAATTTGTAATCAAACTACTAACTTAGTCATCTATTTATTCATCACTATAAAACACAGACACGTTAGTGGGTGTTACCATAGGAAACAATGTGCTGAAAATAGTTTATGACGGAAATGTTTATGTGAATTTCTCTTGCAAAGTTTTATGTGAATATTAGGTAAGGTTATGGTTCACAAATGATAAGTATTTGAAATATGATAATAATAAATGTAACTATTATGTTAGTAAGAGACACTGGATTAATAATAGCCTTTTGATAGGAGGTCATTAACTAAGGGATAAATTCTTGATGTAAAATATCAATATCCATTAGAGGTTAAATCATAGGCTTGATCATTTTCCTTTTGCCTTTTACACCCTTGAATGTTTGGCTATGCCATAGAAATCATTTGATAAACATTTTAGTGCAAGATATTACCATTTATTTGGATGTGGAGGCACATCAATGATATTGATTGCAATATTTAATATTTAGTTGTTATTTTAGGGTATAAATATTATTTAATAGGCAAATTAAGATGTGAAGATAGATGAAGAAAAGTTAATAAATATCCAGGTATTGATTCCTTAGCTTCAAAGATGTCCAACAGTTCAGTAGAGAATATTTGGACTGAAGTTGTTGAATCTTAAGCAGTTCAGACACCAATATAAGAATAATAGAAAGCAACAGACAGTTTAACGTTTCTCTCTAGAGAAGCATGAACATTGATTTATTTTGATGGCTTTCTTTGTGTAGCAAACAGAATCATTTTAACAGAAAAACAATCCTTTGTTTATTCTGGGTACATATCCTGTGTTAACTTGAGATTTGTTTGCAGAGCTTATGCTATGTAATACCGTTTTGCTGGTCTAAAAGCAAAGTAGAACTACTTTCTTTTTCACTAGAGAGAGTTTAACAGGAGAATTGCAAGACAACAATTCACCATGAGTTAGCAGTCATTGAGCATCCAGTAGATATGTGGTACAAAACTGAGTCGTGAAGAAAAACATCAGTGAGGGCTGGGAAGGTGGCTCAGTGGTAGAGTGTTTGCCTTGCATGCATGAGACCCTAGGTTCAATTCCTCAGCACCACATAAGCAGGAAAAAGCCAGAAGTGGCACTGTGGCTAAGTGGTATAGTGCTAGCCTTGAGCTGAAGAACTGAGGGACAGCGCCCAGGCCCAGAGTTCAGGCCCCACGACCGGACCTCCCCATCCCCCGCCAAAAAAAAAGAAATACATCAGTGAAATGCCCATGTTAAGAAAATGTACTAGATACACTGTCAGGATGAAAAACCATTTGGAAAGGTAAAAGAGTTGTTCTATTAGACCAAGTGCAGTGTACATATTTATGTTAAATTAAAATCTGTATGGAAGCTGGTGTATTTTTTGAGTAGCCTATAAAATGGAAATAGCATATTAATATTCATATCCTCAAGGTTTGTGCTGTACTGTATCACATACCAGTGGAAATGTGGCTGCTAAATATTGTTTTGTAGGGAATCATTTAAAGTTGTTTTCAAAAAAGGAATACAAAAAGAGTTTCCTGTATTCATCTATAAATATTTGTTGAAAACCTACTACCGTGTGTGAGATGAAGCTCTGGATGCTGAAAGTGAACAGTCTTGATATGTATGATGTGCAAAAGGTTCTTAAAGGAGCATGAGTCTACAGAGTAAGGTGATGCACTGTTAGAAGGGAATGGTCAACTTCTGTGAGCTGGGATTTGAGTAAAGACATGAAAGCCATGGGAATTCTGGGAGAAGAGAACTCTACACAGAGGGAACAAAAATTGCAAAAGCCTTGAGGCAGGACTGTACTAGACATGGAAAGATCATCAGGGGGATGGTACTGCCAGAGCAGAGGCAGCAAGGCAAGGGGTGGAGGAGTTGCTTCTTCTATAAGGGATTTTGTTTTATTTATTTACTTTTTACTTATTATGTACACATATGTTCACATCCCTCGGTGGTCCCTAGAGGCATGGAATCCAAAACTACAGTTTTACTTAAAGCTCTACTTTCTTTACAAAGCATTTTATTCACAATTGCAAGGATCATTTCTAGCTGAAAGACAACCTTCATCCCAATAACTTACTGTTAACCAAGATTGTATTAATTTCTGAAAGTAATTTGCTAATAACTAATCTTGTGCATCTTGCATTATTCTCATTGGCTTCTTTTATTGATATCTTTCTATTTCATTAATATACCACTTGTATAAGGGTTCTTCTTTATATGTTGTTATTAACTATTGAAATGTATATATATTTAATCATATTAAACCTGAGGAAAGTTTCCTTCAGGCATTTATCAGAAAGGAATTACCTCCTTAAAGAAAGAGAAGATAAACTTATGTTCCCATAAGAACAAAAATTTAAGTTAAATTACCAGAATAAATAATTTTTTAAACATTTAAGAGTTAACTTTATGATCACCCAAGACAGATTTCCTCTTGTTATCTTGAGGACATTGTGGCTGCCGTGCTTTGAGTATTGTCTTTCTCTTAACCATCTGGGAAGATTGTAGTCACTTCTGTGAAGTGGCAGTCTGATGCATGCTACATATTGAGAAAAAAAAGCTTTAAAATGTAGTAGAAAGGAAGCCCATTATAGCTGCAAGTACACTATAACTGATATAAATATTGGATGAGGAAGGTACAGCCTTTAGATTCTGCTTCTCCAGTAAGAATCGTATCTCCTACTTTTAGGCCTAATAAACATTGCTTTCTAATCAAAAACCATTTTTCTCAATAAAGATAAATCTATTAGTGAAAAGGACAATGAAGAGCCAATTTCACTTAAGCAGCATGTAGGAGTAAAGCTTGAAGAGAAGATCATTTTTTGGACACAGTGACATGCTACATTTTTCTGACTTTCTATTATGTCCGTCCATGGGGATTGCGCACCATTGCTGCAGCTTTCCAAACCTGCACATTAAGGATCCTCCTCAAGTATGAAGGTGACTTTGCCTAGGGGTCATGGCACAGGCTGACAGTTGTTTCTATCATCTTCATCCTCAGGATCCTTGCTGGTGACAAATACGTGAGTGAGAAATTGGCACTTGAAAAGCTGACTTACATCATTGAATGGCAATATTAAATGTTGTGAGGCAAATCTACTCTTTGATTAATTCCCTGTAACTGACAATGTGAGTGTTACAGTTAAAACAACTGTTTTGCTGGGCGCCGGTGGCTTATGCCTGTAATCCTAGGAGGCTGAGATCTGAGGATCATAGTTCAAAGCCAGATGGGGCAGCAGAGTCCGTGAAACTCTTATCTTCAATAAACCACTAGAAAACCGGAAGTGGTGCTGTGGCTCAAGCGGTAGAGCACTTGCCTTGAGCTGATGAGCTGAGGGACAGTGCCCAAGCCTAGAGTTCAAGCCCCATGACCGACCAAAAGCAAAAACAAAAAACTGTTTCTCTTCTTTCTTGTTTGAATCATAAATTGATGTTAACTTTTTCCCCTTATTGACATCATCTGCCAGCTATATTGTTGATAGTAGTAATGACTGGTCTTAGTAGGCCAGTCTAAATGAGAAAATGGAGACTAGGAAAGTTTCCATGTTCTTAGAGAGACTATTCTATTGGCAGAAAAACAACTATGTGAGACTAAGTACCAAAAGGTAAAAAGAGGAAAATCTCTCTCTTTGTCTGTCTCTCTGTCTCTCTCTGTCTTTCTCTGCCCCTCTCTCTCTTTCTCTTCTGGTCCTGGGACTTGAACTCATGGCCTGGGTGCTGTTTCTGAGATTCTTTTTGCTCAAGGCTAACAGTCTACCACTTGAGCCACAGCGCCAGTTCTGTTTTTTTTCTGGGTAGTTTATTGGAAATAAGAGTCCCGTGGACTTTCTTCCCAGGATGGGCAGAAGGATAGCGATCCTTAGATCTCAGCCTCCTGAGTAACTAGGATTACAGGCATGGGCCACTAGCACCCAGCTTTTCTTTTCTGTTTTTTTCTTAAGTTCCTGTGAGTGGTGCATTCCTAAAAGTAACTGAGAAGAAACGATTGTCTTGCAAATTGAAATGCATATAGGGACCAAGCATCTAATACATTCCATAAATAAATAAGTACATAAATAAATAGGCACTAGACACACTAGTTGCAGAGTAAACACCTAAGGATAAAGCCTTCACTTTTACAAAGAAATACATTTTCTTTAGTTTTGCATAGAATAGTCTGACTTCTGAGTCCACCCTTTTCCTTTTGTTCCTTTGAAACTAGAATACAATGAAATATATCTTCCTGTTAGGAAAACAATTGTTCATATTGGTCTTGGTGTCACAACTACAATGGGAAGTGACAGTGACATACAGACTGCTCAGACATAACTGCATCATCTTATGGATTGTTCCAAGGCAAAAGCTAGAGATCATCTGATACTTAGATTTTGCAATAAAATCCAAAGAATAAGATTTTGAAGGGAAATATCCTAATGTTAAAATGTCTGTTCTATGAAAAATATATTCTATTGGCTACCAAATTTGCTTTTAGTTCCAAAATTTGCACATCACTGCCCGCTTTTACTCTGTTGTGTTGCATATCCTGTAGAACAAAACAATAGTTCATTGATCCTTCATCCATACACCCATACAAATTTCCTTATATGTTTATATGCTTCAGATCAGTACTTCAAGGGACAATTTCTCACTTGACAGATAGTACATCTAATTTTCTTCAAATATAATTTAATCAATAAACTAGCTCTCCCTCTATCAACCTGAGTGCATTTTATGCCTCTTTAATGCATGTCACCAGCTATATTACTTTCCCTAAATTGATAGAACATGCAACACCAAGAATGGACTTTAATGTCAGCTGCGGTCTTTGGATAATGATGATGATGATGATGATGTATAAGTGCAGATTCATCAGTTGTAAGAAATGTACCGACCTGGGTGAGGGACATTGATAACAGAGGAGTCTACAACATGTTTAGGAGAAGGGGAACTCTTTGTACTCACCTAACAATTTTGTCATGAAACTAAAACTATTCTTAAAAATTCTTTAAAGTAAAACATATGAAAACTGAGTTTATATGAACTTTTAAAGCACATAAAACAATAATTATAAATACATCCAAATATAGGAACAGAATAAAAATCTGCCCAACAAAATGGTAACAACACTCACTTAAGATTCCTGTTTGCTTTTGGGTGGAAAAAGTAGGGATATGAGATAAAATAGAGTAGAAGCTGCAAGATTTGTTTTACAATGCCTGATACAATTTTGACCAAATGTAAACATTTATAACACCTGTAAGGTGGTTCCTAAAGCATTCCATGTAATAAAATACAAGAATATAAAAACAATATGATTAAAGTAGATGATTTTCTTTATTCCTGGGGGAATTCCTTTTCTCATGTTTATCACTTTTTTTTAATAACTCTAGTCTCCTAGGCTTAAAATATTTGAGTGGCTAATTCCTTATGAAATATTTCCACCCTTACTGTGACATAATAGTATAGACCACTTCATTCTATGTTGAAACTCTTCTCCATATTCCTTCTTTAGTTCTGTTCAATGCAGCCTCCTTCATTACATCTTTGTCTTGGTCCCATTTTTCACCATGGTGAGCATCACCATGGTTTGACCCCATCACGATTTATAAAAGTTGTTTCTCTACTCCACTATCCCTAACTCTCATTTCTCTTCAACCTTATAATGAATACCTCAGGATAGTCCTACTTTCAGCTCCCATGATTTTTCTTTTTGTTTTTTATTGTCAAGGTCATGTACAGAGGGGTTTCAGTTACATAAGTAAGGTAATAAGAACATTCCTCATCAAACTTGTTACCCTTTCCCTCAATTTTCTCCTACTTTCCCTCCCTCCAACCCTCTTGCCAAGTTGTACAGATCATTCCCAACATACTATCTTGTATATATTGCTATTGCATTGGTATGGTGTTCCTCTATCACAAAATATTATTTTCTTTTTGTCCTTTCTAAAGCTCCCTTTAACAAGCTTAGTTCAGGTTTAACTTCTTTCATGAGACCTGACTTATATTTGTCTTCCTAATCATATTAGTACAGATAGTTACACATTGCCTTTTTGGTTGTAAATTCATGTTGAGTAGATCTTTTTTCTTGTTTCAGTCTTTTTCATTTGTTTTTCCTTTGGTCAAGGTCACTTCTTCTTCCCAGATATTTTGTAGTTCTTGTACTGCTTTGTGAGGGTCAAGCATTGAGAAATTATCTTATAGCTGGTAAGGATTTTTCCTTCCTTCTGGAAGAATTTAAGTCTGGTACCTGGGCTTAGTGTCTGGAAGTTCTGTTCCTTCCCTCTACCCTAATCAGTGTTCACAGTGCTACACAATGACCACAGACTTTCTGACTTCTGCTCAGTGGCAAGCATGGTGTGCCCTGGCCTGTTGCTTCCTGCAGTGATTCTGTGTCCTTTAACTTTATGTGTGAGTAGCTTTTATTCCCTGCTCTCTTTAAGACTGTGAATATTATGTCACAGCAACCTCTGTGTAGTACTGAACTCTGTAAGTGTGCCACTCTAATTGCCACTCAGTGCTGTATATTTTATTTCAAGGTCTGGTCCAAAAAGATGTTGACCTCGTTTCTAAGTGTGACCATGTCTCCATAATTTTCTTGTACATTGTCATTGCTCTGTATAGCATGAGCAGCTCTATTTGGATGTGAATTCATAAACAGTTTATTAGAAGTATCCACAAATATGCATTGACAGTTCAAGCAGAAGATTCTCTTGCATAGACTTCATGGTGGATCTGGCAAATTCTACAGCAAATACTTTTTTCCTGCTCTAGTTCCCGATCACCAGTTTCTTGGTTTCAGTACCGTCTCAAGGAGACACAACTGCTGACTTGCCAAATGCAGGCGATGTAAGAAACCAAAGAAAAGAATACTAGAATGAAGTGTCCTACTAAATCAGCTTAATAAGCAAAGGAATTGCTAATCCAGGGATGTCAGGTGATTCCCTGTTTGTATTTCCTAAACTAGCGCTCACTCTAGGTAATACTTCTAGGGATATTTTGGCAGTACAACATTCCTGAATGTTCTGCAAGAGTGTAAGCTGGTCTGATTAGAGGGGTACCTACAGTTTATGAGCAGTCTAGTTTTGGCTACTTGCTTTTTTAAAGAACGAATTGCAGAAATTTGTAACAGGATGCTAATACCGTAGGAAAGAGATTTTAAGTTTCCTCTTGGATTGAAAGGAAAATTATATGTGAAAATTGTATGCAAAAACTGAGAGTCTTACATCTAGAAATTAGTTCCAAAGAACCCAAGAACTTAGCATTTACCAAGAATGGCAAAGCCATCACATACTGCCTAGCCATGACATATCTGGCCCAATCTAATTGTGAACAAAATAGTCTTTAATCTCAGAACATCAGATGGTCTTCTCCATTTCTAGAAATTTTTTAAAGTAATTAGCCTGTCTGCTTTATATATCAAGTGAAGTAGAGATGAAAAGCTGTTGTCTTTGTGGTAATCTTCAACTAGGTCCTTCTACCCCTAGCAAGGTATGCCCTGGCCCTAGTGAGAACCTCATATTAAAGCCTGTGGATAGAACCTCTTCAAGTCTACTTGTTATGCAAGTCCACTTTGGTAGAAGAGAAAGATGGGAGTGACAGAGGCCGGAGCATCAGTTCACAGTGAGGTATTTGCCAGCACCTGCTCTGAAAACAAATAGCCCTGCACTTCCTGACCACTGATGGCTATGTTAGAATCTCTATGAAGGCAAAACACTATCTTTTTGATTTCCTTCTTCTCCATAGCTCCCATGAGAAGGGGCTTGTTTCATGGCCTATTCTTTTTCATTATGAGGAATCACCCTTTTCAAAAATGTGAGAGACATTTCTTTTATTTAAGTAAACACACTATTCAGGACTTTTTTTTACTTCCCTGTATTTAAGTTTTTTCACAGTATATTTTTCAAATGCCACTTTTGTAAAGAAAACTCTTTTTTTCCTGGTGTCCTGATCAGATATACATAATTTTCTTCAAGAATTTATCAGAGAGGAAAGAAGAAAACTCTTAAAGTACAGTGCACTTCTTCCTAAGTTTTTTTCCCCTGATGGCAAAGTGTGTTCAGAAGTGGTGGATGATATTATCTAATTTAGAAAGAATGAATAAATTGTCCTCTTCCTCCCTAAAAATATGCCCATAGGCATTCCCCCCCCCCCAAACATAGGATTTTTTTCCCTCTCATTACCCAATATTGTAAAATTCTATTTAACATGTTGCCAGCATGCCATGAATGGTTATAGACTTACATACATAGTCTTAATGTGCTTGTTTGCTGTCTCCCCCCCCCCCCCATTAGTCACGGTGTATTAAAGGGAATAAAATCTTTCAAAGTCTTTTGGCGATTATTTCTCCTGAAGCACTCATATCCACATGAAAAGAACAATAACCGTGAGTATTCTGATTTGGAAATAAAGAGAAATTGAGAATGCTGGGGATAAAGCTAAATGGCATAAGGAGAAAAGCAGTCCCTAGAGCAGAACACAGTAACTCTTAAAGCGTAAGATTTAAGAAATACTTTAAATTTTGCTGATGCTTCTTCTTGAGCCTTAGGCTCTACAGAAAATGCTAGGATGTACTGAACCAGGTATTGATCCTGCTTTAGATAATCCTTTCATCTGTGGAATGTGAGTTTAGGGAGATTAATGGACACAATGAATAAAATTTTAAGTTTCTTTTTTTTTCCTGGTGTTTAAGATTCCAAAGTTGCTGTACAACTGGGCAGAGTAGATTGTTCAGAATCAAGAACTATATACATCTCAGTGGAAAACTAGTGTTCTAGCAGAAGGACGTAGCACATAACTATTATGTTTATTGAGTACTTTCTGGGCACATTAGGCATTGTTCAAAGTATTTTGGTCATATTAACCCTTTAATCCTTACAAAAGTTGAGTTGAGTTTTTTACCATGTCTGCCATGCTGGCCAAAAACTCTACCACTTGAGTCATGCCCCTGCTCCTTGTTTTAGTATTTCAGTTTTGAGAGAGAGTTCTACTAACTTTACCAAGACTAGCTTCAAATTTGAGATTATCCCTGAATTGCTGGTACTGTAGGCTTATACCCCCATGCCTGGATTAAAGTGCCTACTTTAAAGATGAGAAAATTCAGCAAAAGAAGAGTGAGAGAGTTTATTCAAAATAATATCCTCGATTTGAACTCGGTCAGTTGGATATAAAAGCCAACAGTCCTATTCCATTCTCATCACTGAAGTAATGAAGCTTTCAAGGAAGTGTTTAATTCTTAAGGGCATAAGGATTGCCAGTTGGATCAATAAAATAATGGTGTACTGCATTATAATAATCTGTCCATCTGAATGAATACATACTCCAAAATATGAAACACATGTATAGCAGCAGTGTCTGTATTCATGGCATATCATGAATGACAACCCTTGTCATTATTCAACAAGAAATTATTTGAGAGGGTATCTTTTATCTGTAAGCTACTATGTTTCAAACTTTTAAAAAAATATTTACCTATGCTTCCCTTTTTGGGCAGTAGCTAGATTTGAATTCAGGGGCTGGCACTTGCTAGGCAGATTTTTTTTTTTAATTTTATTTTATTTTATTTGAGAACATACTGTACAGAGGGGTTACAATTACATGGGCAGGAAAATGCATACATTTCTTACCAAGCATTGCAGCCTCCTCCTTTGTTTACCCTTCACCTCCCTTCCCAGCCTCCCCCCTCCCCCCCACCCAATCATACCCCCCTCCCCCCCCCCACTCCGACATTGTAAAGCTGGTTTTGACATGACATTTTGTACTTCTCATTGTTGCAACAGGTCCACCTGAATCCTTAAACGGATAGTCTACCTCTTAAACAATACCTCCAATCCTTTTTTGTTCCTATGATTTATCCAATAAGGTCTCATATTTTTGCCGAGGGATGGCATTAGACCATGTTCTTCCCACCAGCTGCCTCCAGGCTAACTAGGATTACAGGCATCACCACACCTAGCTTATTTGTTGAGATGAAATCTTTTATCCCAAGCTAGTCTTGAACCAGGTCCCTCTTAGTCTCTGTTTCCTAAGTACCTGGGATTTCAGGCATGAGCCACT